>NC_056665.1:131144247-132472461 GCF_018350195.1 Panthera tigris
CTTTTACATCATCCTTCAAAATCCATGTCAAATGCCAGATCTTCCAGAGCCACACCTCCCCCCCGCCCCAACCCCACCAGAGCTGGCTATGAACTCATCCTCTCCTAAGCCCTGAGCATACACTCACTGCATCGCTCTTGAGGTCCTCACCCCATTCTGCACCCGCCACCACCCCTTCGTCCTTCATTCTCTGGCTTATCGCTCACTGAAACACTGTACTCTCCATCGTATCTGCACAGGCATCGTGCAGTATGTGACAGGTACCTGCTGAAGTAAACTGGACCTCGGGAGAACTTACCAGCCCTGGTTCCGTAGATGGAAGTCACTCAGCTGCCCAGGACAGAGCTGATGTCAGATGGCATAATGGAAGCTACTTTGACAGTTGGGATTGGCCTCATCAAGCCTACACCTCACCTTCTTATTGGTGTGCCATTCCCTCACTGCCTTGCTCCGAATCCATTAAGAGCAAAGATCGCATAGAATTCCTATTTCCATCTCCGCCGGCACAGTGGTTTGCACATAGTAAGTATCTAATAAATGCAGCTGAACCCAGGTGCTCAATTCATCATGTCACAACCAGAGAGCTCTAACAGTGCTCTGAGTGTTCCCAAGAGTGTAGTACAGGAACCACTGGTGGTACATAAGACGGCATTAGGTGACACACAGATGAGGCATTTTTTAATGGCCACGGGTTCATCTTCATGAGCACCCGGGAAAATGGAAGTAGTGCAGAATACCTACGACTTCATAGGTACCATTGCTTTAGGGTAAGGCTAAACTCATTTAAGTTTTGAATACAAGGCGGCAATCTAAAGAAAAAATATCAACCAAACAGTGGTAGATATTGCTCACGGCAAAACGAAATTTATTTAAGTTTTTGTTTTTATTGTTTTGTTACTTGAGAGACAGAGAGAGGGGGAGATCATCCCGGGCAGGCTCCACACTCAGGGAGGAGCCCGACACAGGGCTTCGTCCCCCCCCCACCCTGGGACCATGACCTGAGTCAAAAATCAAGAGTCAGAGGCGCAACTGACTGAGCCACCCAGGTGCCCCTATTTAAGTTTTTAACAGCGGAATCAACTTAATGAAAAAAATGCAAATTAAGTAACTAGTGTCACAGGTGATATTTCAATACGGCCACAAAAATTCTAAAGCAAAGGTAGCAGAGGAAACCTTGCCCAAACTAGCATTTCCGGTCTGAGCTGGTTTGCTCCCAAATGCCCGACACTCCACTGAAAGATCGGTCCCTTCCAAACATCCCTTCGTGTCACATCGGGTCTGGAAAACCCTAAGTAGCTCCCCACAACCAGCCGCATCTCCCTTCCTCCACTGACCGCTCTTACTTCTCTAATCCTCTTCCGAAGCCTTCCTCTGGTTCCTGGGCAGGGGGACTCCACCCTTTCTGCCCCTCGGGCAAAGCTTGCAGATGTGCGCCGTCTTGCCTGTGCTTAGACCATTCTCCCTCCCCATTCCTCTTCCCGGTCCGCGCACATTCCTCCCCCTACTAATGGAAGCTCAAATCTGTGCGCTCCTTCTACTTCGTATTCCAATCCATCACGTACTGCACATTCTTCATCTCCTCCATTAACAGGCTTTCCCTGCGACCTTGCTTTCATCCACATGTGCGTTTCATCACCCTGATCAGAATGTGAACTCAGCAAGAACTCAGCAAGGGCAAAGACTATGTCCTCGATGTCGTGTGAAGCCTCCATCAGCCCACAAGGGTGCTGAGCACACAAGAACAGAACACGCGTCTCATAATGGGACAAGTCAAAACCAACACATCCAGGAAACGTCTGACACCGGGTGCTCTACCAGGGTGTCCAACATGAACATGGTTCAGGACAGCTCACCTGCAGCAGCATCCACATGGGATTCTCACTGCGCTCATCCCAAAGACCAAGTTTTAACAATGTTCCTGCACAATGGACCTGGATTTATCATTAGAATTCATCCTCGGAGTATACCAACTAATAAAGAAATCACTCAGTCTGGGTTCACCCCTAACGCTTTTACAGAACTCATCTATCCTTTCAAAAGGTTTGATGGAATCCAAAATTCAGAAGGATTTTGGTCGCAAAATTAATTTTACTTATGTCATGGTTTTGAAATAAATAAGAAATCACCTATCCTACATTATACTTCTCTTTCTCAATCTGTTAAGAGATAATTCAGTATTTCGATCATCATCTAAGGAAGTATATAGCCCAGTTGTTATGAACGTGGACTTGGGTTTTACTCAGACCCAGGTTAGACACTCAACTGTACCATTCACAAGCTCCAGGACCTTGGTAAAAATTCATTCACTCCCATGGGAAACGTTAATTGAAAGCTACCGGGTACCAGGCACTGCACCTGAGCTCCCTAAGCCTCAGGGTTCTCCTCTGTAAAATGGGAATCGTGGCATTCCCTGACAACAGACAAAGTGTCAGGGTGAAATAAGATAATGTATGCAAAATGCCTGCCACCCTCCCAGCTCAGGGTTAATGAATAGCAACAATAAACATGAGTTGTCACTGTCCTTATCACATCATGATCATGATCTTCTTGAGTCTTTCCAGAGCATTTAACCTTGCCAGGTAAGGTCCCCTTCTTAAAACTCTCTCCTATCCTTGGGACACCTCAGTCGGCTAAGTGTCTGACATCGGCTCAGGTCATGATCTCACGGTGTGTGAGTTCAGGCTCCGCATCAGGCTCTGTGCTGACAGCTCAGAGTCTGGAGCCTGCTTCGGATTCTGTGTCTCCTTCTCTCTCTGTCCACCCCACCCCCACCCCCGCTTGCCCTCTGTCTCTCTCGTGCTCAAAAATAAATAAACATTAAAAAAAAAATTTTTTTTTTTGAACTCTCTTCTCCCTTGACTTCATGGAGAGGTCATCTTCGTGTTTTTGCTTTACTAATTTCGTTTCAGCCTACTAAATTAATAAATAGGAGAAAGAACATTTTCAGTGAGTGACAATGACAAATGTGCTGACAGAGGGTGATCTGCACGAGTGGGTGTACAGAGAAGCATCTCTGACGAGGTGATGTTTGGGCTGAGGTGTCAGAGGTGAGGAGGAACCAGTCACATGAAAATCCAGTGGGAGAGAATTTCAGGAGGGGAAAACGGGTCCCACAGAGGGCCTAGGATAAGGAGGGGCTGGTTTATTCAGGGAAGAGAAAAACACCTAGAGAGGGCTAGACTCTAGATGAGGTTTGGAGAGGAGGAAAAACAGCCCTCACAGGAGGCTTTGGGAGCCAGCATCAGGAGCTGAGAGTTAATGCCAAGGGCAAAGGGGCACTATTCGAAAATTGTAAGCTCTGGGTATGACAGGATGTGATATACACATTTAAAGATCACTTTGGCTGCCCTGTGGGAATGGATTATGGAGAACAGGAAGGAAAGCAGTAAAAAGGCTGTGTCAGCTAGGAGGATGTGTTAAACCAGAGTGGCAGGAGCATATCCTGGGCATGTTTTAGAGGTCACAGTTGGCATGACTTATTGATGAAGGGATTGAAGCGTCAAGGGGCAGGAAAGAAAGGACTCATCCATGCATCATGCCTAGATTTTTTCTTTGAGCAACAGTATCCACAGTGGTGCTGTTTGTGGAGAAAAGGAAATCTCAGGGAGGAGCAGGTTTGGGATGGGAGTCCACAGTCCCGCTTCAGGGTCTGGAGCTGGAGAGGGTCATTAGACGGGTGGGTAGGCGCAGGTAGATGTGCAAATCTAGAGATATACACCTGGGAGGTACAAAGGGCTGCTGACCTCACCCAGGGAGAACCACAGAGATCAGAAAGACCTCAAGTCCAAGGGCGTGGGCATTCTGCCATTGGAAGGAGAACACCAGGGAAACGGCCAACCGGAGAGTGAGGAGCGGCCATGAAAACAGAAGGAAAACCCCGAGGAAATAATGTCACAAAGCAAGTGACAGACAGACATACCTCAAGGAGGAGAAAGTGTTCAGCTATTAAAAAGGCCTCAAGGTGTCAAGGAAGATGCAGCAGGTGCTTCCCAGTGCTTTCACGTTGGCCCCTCTCCCCTCCTTGCTAACACTCCCAATTTCACCCATATGTTGGTTAAAAGGCAGCATGTTTAAAGGTGGGCCCCAGTCGCAGACTCAGGAGATAATTCTTAATTGGTCCGAGCCAATAATGATAACACTGTTGCCCTTTGATGATGATTGGTTTAGGGGTTGTTGCAAGGAGAAGTATGCTGTGTGGCTCCTGGGTGGGGGGAGTCCTCCATGATGAAAAGAGAAATATAAGGAGAAGCTCACTTCACTTTCCTCCCTGCGTTTGGATGACATAAGACCTGCTGGAGCTTCTGCAGCCCTCTTTCCACCATGTGGGGAGCATTTGCCAACGTGAGGAAGGAAGGCAGGGCAGAAAGCTGGACACACCTGGGTCCTCGATGGCATTACAAAACAGCTGAGCCACCTTGGCAACCCCCTGTTCAGTGAGAAGATAACTCTCTTAACCATAAATGTCCTTAGTGTTTAAGCTTCTTTGTTTTGCTTTTTGTTTTTGCTTTAGAGACAGAGAGAGAGTAAGCGGTAAAGGGAGAGAGAGACTCTTAAGCAGGCTCCACACCCAGCACAGAGTCCGACAGGGGGCTCAATCCCACAACCCTGGGATCATGACTTGAGCCGAAATCAAGAGCCAGACACTTAACTGCCTAAGACACCCCTGTGGCTTCTTTGAATGGGACACTGTGCCACATGCAGCTAAAGCATCCTAATTGATACTTAAGATACAAGAACAGAAAGGGGAATGCAACGGCCACTGGTGACCTCAGTCAGAGCAGCCCTTGTGAAGCGGTGGTGGCTGAGAAAGGAGGTGGGGTGGGAAGGTGGAGACCCTGACTCCAGACAACTCTTCCCCACCATTATGCTGTGAAGGGCGTAAAGGAATTAGCTGGTGGCCGCAGGGGATGTGGGCCAAGGGGATGCTGGGAGATTCTGAAGCACACTCACACACTCGTGGGAATATTCAAGTAGAGGGGGAGAGGGGGAAGGTTCGAGAGAAGGGAGGAGACCAACAGAGCACCACCAGTGGTGGGGTCCCCAGCATACATGGAGGGTTGGCCTTGGACAGGAGTGGACGCACTTCATCCACTGAGGAATAAAGGCAGGGCAGTGGGTCCAGATACAGGTAGTCTGGCAGAGTTTGGGGGGGGGGGGCAGGGACATGAGGTAGTTCTGACCAATTACTTCCTTTTTTCTCCGTGATGTAGGAAATGCTCAAAATGTCTCTCAAGACCTCTCTAAAACTCTCCCCGCACTGAGGATTCTGTCCTGGGTGACTGAATTTCTTCCTTCACATGCCCACCGAACTGTTTCTCTTTTGGAGTTTTTAATTCATCCGGCGTCATAGTTTTAACTCCCCTGTACCACCCGAATGGAAACTCCTCAAGGGCAGGGAACATCTAATTAACATCCCAGAATCCATCACGGAGCCTGGCACACGTGTAGTGAAAGAAAGTCCTCATGTGCTGGGGTGAAAAAGGCAGTCGGCCCTTATTCGCCGATTCCACATCTGCCGATTCTCCTACTTGCTAACATGTATTTGTAACCCAAAAACAACACTCACGGAACTTTCGCGGTCACTTGTGGACACGTGCAGAGCAGCAAAACGCTTTCGTCGTCTGATGCACATGCTCCCAGCCGAGGTCGGACAAAGCCAACGCTCTGCTCTGCCTTCTTGTTATGGCTCTGGTATTGTAAGCAAGTGTCCTTTTCGTGGTCTGTTTAGTGCCATGTTTTTCACATATTTTGGCTTTCTGCTGGTCATTTCACCGTTTAAAATAGCACTCAAGCACAGTGCTGAAGTGCTTTCTAGTGTTCCTAAGTGCAAGGCTGTGCTTGCGTTATGGAGAAACTATGTGCTAGGTAAGCCTCCAGCAGGCATGAGCTACGGTGCTGTTGCCGTGGGTTCAGTGTTAATGAGTTGACAATACACGTCAAATAAAATGTCTTTAAACAGAAGCACACGTAAAACAAGGTTATGTATCGATCGGTTGATGAAAAGGTGGTGACCAGCGACTCGCAAGAACCTAACTCTAGAAGCAATGGTCCGGTATTCACTAACTCGGTACCCGCAGAGACTTTACAGAACATGACCTCTGCAGATAATGAGAATCAACTGTACTCCATTTTGCCATCTTCTGAGAAGGAGAATTATGGAGACAGAATGGTTTGATGAGGCTGAGATGAGTCTCATCAAGCCTTAACCTCTCTTTTCATGCCTTACAGATTACTCATCAGCACCAGGATTTGTGCTGAAGATGTGTTGCAGAGAAAGCTGCTGATTAGCTGCGGATAGTATCCCCTAAGAGCCACTAGCCTGCCTGGGGAACATCTTGGGGCACTGTGCCCTATCCTCGTAAAGCTAGCTGGGTGGGGAATGAGGCAGAGAAGCAAGGGAAAGGTGAAGATTTACCATATGTCTTCATGTGGTTTCCCCCAGAAGCTGATCCTAAGATAAGGACTTGAGCACCAGTAGTTGTTTGGGAGGTGAAGAAAGCACTGGTAGGGGGGTGGCAAAGAGAGAGAGGGATTGGAAAGCAGCCAAGGAAACCAGCAAAAGATGCAATATCAAGCTCGCTTTCACTGTGGAAGAATGGAATTCTTCCCGTTAAGAGAAACTAAGAAACTAAGACTCAAAACATATTCCTGAGTTATCCGACCCAAGGCTGGGGGAACTGGGGTATTCATACACCATCCACCATCAGTCATTGGTTGAGGGGTGCTCTTGGGGTGTGTTAATTTCCCTGCACTTTCTGCCTTCCGTGGAGCCTTCAAAGTCAGCAATGTCAAGAAAATGGCAGAAGATGCAAGAAATGGCAGTTGGAAGTCAGCCAGTTTGCCCTGAAGGGGTAAGAGTAAAGGGATACGGATGGGCCCTTGCATGCCTGCTACCTCATAGAGGGCTGACGCTGAAAGTCTCATGTAAACCGAGACCCGGAATGGGCCACTTCTGTGAGAAATCTACAAAACAAGCTCATAACCATCACCTAAGTCCTGGGGTCTTCATGTACTTTCAGCTTAATTCATAGACCAATTCCCACTACTACTTTTAAGTCAAAATAAGGTGTAATGATGTTTCCAGAGGAACCTGGAGATAGTACATAAGGTCATTTTCCTTCTTTGGCAGAAGCAAGATGGAAAGCTGAGTTGCATTCTTAGTGATCAAATGGGCCCCTTCCCCTAAAATAGCATGTGAGAGAATAGCAGGACAGAAGCCGTTTTTGGAAAATAAGGGGAATCTAGCCCTTCATAGGATGTGCTGACTCACCATCACTGACTAGGTAGGTCCCCAAGGAACATACGCTGAAGACGCACATCCCTGCCCAAGAGCCAGCTGCTGCTCGGTCTTCCCTTCCATGAACACCTATGCCCACTGGCCCCAACGCTGTCACAGCAGCTGAGGAATGTGCACTCCAAACTCATGTCTCAGGAAAACTCCTGCGGCCGGGAGGGGGAAAAGTGTGGCCAGCTCACACTTTGTAGTGGTCAATTACAATCTACTGTTACAGACGAGGCAAGAAAGGCAAGGGTTCCTCCATTACATCGGGTGAGTGGACTTCTGGGCTTCGAACACAGAAAGTATATTTCTGGCTTCATTTTGACCTCTACCGCTTTCACAGTTCATGCCATAACCCTTGAGAAATGGATAAAAGAACTAGACTGGCCAATGCAAGTCACAGGAGCCACCCGTGAGTGTGCACCCATGAAACCAGACCCTCCTCCAGGAGGTAGATGGAGACCATCAGAGTCCTGTGAGCAGAGACTCCTTCGACCACAGCAAGGAAGAGGGGCCAGGCCTGAGGCCCAGGTAACCCGCACCCAGCGGGACACGCCCTCTACCTGGACCTGACACTCAGCATGATACAGAGGCCCCATCAGAGGCCAGCAAATGGCCTTGGAGCCAACACAGACCTGGAAGCAAGCCCCAACTCAAGCACTTTCAAGTCGGGTGGTCATGAGCAGTTACACACACATTCGCAGCTTTGGTGTCCTCGCCTCCAAAATGGAGCTGACCCTACCCGTCTCAGATGATTGCCCGTGTCTTCAATCAGAAGTAGATACAGATGCTGGAAAATGAGTGAACCTTGGAAACATTGTGCTAAGTGAAAGAAGCCAGTCACAAAAAGCCACATGTTATACGATTCCATTTATATGTCATGTCCAAAATACACATATCCATGGAGACAGAAAGTAGACTGTGGTTGCTTAGGATGGGGAGAGAATGGGGGGGTAATTGGAGGTGCCTGCTAATGGGTCCAGGGCTTCCTTTGGGAGTCAGGAAATCTTCCAAAATCGGATGGTGGTAATGGTGGCGCAGCCCTATGAATATCGTTTTTTTAAAAAAAACCATACACTGAATTGTACATTTTAAATGGGTAAATGTTGTTATGTACATGATGTCTCCATAAAGCAATTATCTACAAAACAGAACAAAACAAAAAGATCTGGAGCCCTCACTATGTGCAGATTCTTCAGAAGCCATGAGTCCCCAGGTCATTAGGCCCAACATGAGGACATGAACTGGAAAAACAAGCAAAGTGACTCAGGCTGCTGTGAAGAATAAATTACAGCGTGTGCCTTAAGCACTGAGTACCTCGCCCGGACGCAGAGCAAACCCTCGGGAAGCGTGCAGGCCCAGTACCCTTGTCATCATCGTGTACGAGTCTCCTGCGTGCCTGGCACTGTGTTCGTCCTTTGTGCCCACTATCTCATTTAAGTCCCACAGGCCCTAGGGGATGGGCACTATCATCATTTCTGGATCTCAGGTGGGGAAGCGTAGGAAAGGAGAGGTAGGTCAGTGGCTAGGGGGGGTGGCAGAGCTGGAGGACAAATGTGGGCTCTTGCACGGCTCCTCATCACATCCGCCTCATCGCCAGCAGCAGCATGGCCCCCGTTCCCCTCATCAGCACCACGAGGCAGGGTTCCTTCAGTCACTAGAACTGGTTTAAAACAGAACAGAAGCTTCTGGTAACTGCTGGCAGGCTGGCTCCTCCAGGTCCCTCCCAGCCACTCAGCCGAGAATCCCGGGACTACAAGTATGGCCTCGCTGCGACCCTGCCTCAAACCCCGGGTAGGATTCCTGTGGCGCCCCCCGGGATTCAGAGTGGACACCCAGCCTGTCCAACCAGCTGCTGCCTCCTTAAGCCTTCATGACCCAGGCTGGCATCCTTGACCCTCTGTTGGCCTCAGTCTGCCCCGGCATCCCAGATGTAGTGAAGAGATTGCCAGGCTCATAACCAACCCAAGCCCCAATTTCCCCCTATTCAGAAGATATGTAAATTTAGACACTTTGGAAATCACGTGTAGCAAGAAGTTCCCATCTGCCAGAGAGAGAGAGAGTGAGAGAGAGAGAGAGAATTTAAGTACCTAACATGTTGGCCTCGCGGTTCCTCGGAGATAATTTACATGTCGTCACCCTGGGGGAGAGTCACACTCTCCCCACTTCCCAGTGGTACGTGCACAAGCCACACAGTCCCGATGAACACAGACTCTTAAAAAAAGTTCAGTGCAAACTAGGCAGTTCCAAGGCCCTCGACGAAATCACTGAATTCTCTAACAGAATATTGCTGCCTCCAGCAGGATCGACACTCATTCCCTACAAAATTATCAAACTAAACATTTTTTTTTTCACAAAGCAAGGTAACATTAGAATGGTCTCATCTTCATCCTTATTATAAAACTGGGGCGCCCGGGAGGCTCAGTCGGTTAAGCGTCCGACTCCTGGTTACAGCTCAGGTCGTGATCTCATGGTTCAAGAGGTAGAGCCCTGTGTCAGGCTCTATGCTGACAGCTCAGAACTTGTTTGGGATTCTCTCTCTGCCCCTTCTCTCTTTCTCTCTCTCTCTCTCTCTCTCTCTTTCAAAATAAATAAATAATCTTTAAAAACTTGCTTAAACTCCTATACTTGTCAAATGTGGATCTGAAAAAGATTTCTACAATGCAGAGGAAGTTGACCTGAGTCTACAAGAGAGGCTGAGAGGTCTGGCCTGGTGGTAAGTTTCAGGAGGGCAGGGACTTTGTGTTGCTCCCCCGTCCCTGCACCCCCAAGCCCGGAACGGTGCCGGGCACCAAGAAAACATGCAGTAGATATTCACTGAATAAAGGAGTGGATGCCCTTCCCCAAGAGGCTGAATATACACCCACATCCACACTATTATAGAATTTAGTTTGGAATCTCCGAACTAATATGCTCTAGGCTCTACGGAGCTACAGCTCTCCATTAATTCCTCCCAAAAAGAAGGGAATGGGTTTCAAAGGAGGCCCCAGCACCTGTTGGCATTACCTTAAGAGGCAATGTGGAATGACAGAGGTTAGCAGATAAGGATGCAAAGAGGCACTTTGTCCCTCTTTGCTGTCTGGTCAAAGGCAGGTCACTTGAACTCCCTAGACTCCAGGGCATTCCTGAATGTCTGAAAAGTCCCTTCCAATTCCTGAGGTGACTTTCATGTGAACTGGACATCATTCCCACAAGGGAAAATCTGTCTTCAGTGTCCTTTTCCCGCCCTCTGGGCACCTTTACCCGCTGGCCCCCATCACACAGCGCCTGGTGTCCAAGGTCCTCCACGTGCTCCCTGTGTGGCTCCTCCCCATGGCCCGTCTTCCCTGCTCCTGACTTTTCCCTTCCCCACTTTACACCAACCCATCAATATGTTTGGGTTCTGCGTCCCATTCTCTCTTGGCCCAGTTCTCCTTTAGGAATTTGATTAGCTTGGCTGCACCAATGGGTAATTGAGAGTTTGTATGTTATCCCAAAGAAATATATTTGCATTTTAACGAGATGTGTTCTGGAGATGAGATTTTAATCCATATCGCTATCAGCGCGTTTATCGTGGTATATTATGATACTTGATTATGCGCCTGGCTCAGCAGCTAGACTGGGACTTTCTGGGCATAAAGCCTCAGGTCTTTTTCGTCTTTCGTGTCTGGTACCTAGCCCCCATTTCTCTGGGCACGCACTCAATAAATGTTCATGGATAACCACATAGATGAATGACAGGCTGTTGACGAGTAAAGTAACTGCTAGATTTGAGGTGATCTGATGGTCACGGGAAGGACTGATGTGGGTCAGCAACAGACAAGGACTTATAGGGCTCCTCAAATCCTGCTTCCACCTGCCCCTCCCCCCTGTGGCTGTCAGCTCTGCCTGCCTTTAGAACTCAGTCTGAATGCAGACATTATTGCCTGAGAACAGGCATTCATGCTCCTATAGAAGCTGTGTTCTCACCCTGCCAGAGAAAGGGACCAGCACATCACAGCGTCTCATTAATTCAGGCTTTTGGGAAGCCTTCTGAGCTGAGGCCACAGAGACTCAGGGGTTCCCATTATAGTCAAAGGAGAAATACCCTAATGTCACAATGCCTTTCAACACTCCAGAAACAAAGTGACAGTGGGTATGGAGGGGATGCTGACAATTTTTCTCAGGCCCATTATGCTGGACTGATAGCCAACTGCTTCTGAAAGCTGTCTGAAATGCAAAACACAGGCCCTCAGTAGTTGTTGGTTTTACTGATTCCTTGACTCCAGATATGTAAATGATGACAGAATCAAGGGCCATGTAGCAAAGCCAGGGAAAAGATTATTTAACAAACATTGAAAACGCAGTGGCCATTGTTTTAAGATACACCTCCCATTTGTAACCAGCAGTTTGGCGTTGGCTATCCTAAATCAAAGATGCCAAGAGAAGCTTTTCTCCTGCCTAGATTTAAAAACAAAACAAAACAAAACAAAACTCCTATGATTCGTAAGAGGAAACGCGAAGTCCCCCAGGTGAGTCAGGCACCTGGCACCCTGCCTGGCACATAGTAAGCATCCTCCATAAACATTTGCTGAATCAGCCATTCAATTTATGAGTGGTTTAAAAATCACTCATACGTGATTTATTACAAATCAAATATTTGTAAAAATACAAAATCTGCTCGTGTCATCTTCCTCCTTCAGACCATTCAGTGCCTTCCCTGTATTCTCAGAGAAGCAGCAAAACTCTTTCGTATGACCTACCATATCCTGCAGAACATGGCCAGCACCCCACCATGCCTACCTCTCTCTCCAGCCAGAGCCACAATCCGGGTCTCCTGAGACCAGCGCTCACCTTACTGTGCCTCACTGGCTTTCTCTATGCTTTTATAACACGCCCAAATACTCCTGAGATCTAAAGCAGACTTAGCTGCAGGGGCGTTACTGGAAACAGCGCCATGAACCACCAGCCTCGTGCACAGCTGCGGTCACGTCCACGGTACGTACACTACATGACTTACGACCGTTTCTCGTAGGAAAAGTGGAAGCGCTGAGGAAAGGATGTGCATGTGGCTCAGTGTGGCTCCTAATGAACCAGTTGTTGGTGCAGGAAGAACGGGGCCTCAGGAAGTAGGAGAATTAGTCACAAGTTAAAATCACTCTGAAAGTCCATCTCTTAGCAGGGGTAAGTGGAAGCGGAGGGTTGGGGGTAGCTCCTGGATGAAGGAACGGAGGGGGAAATCACAGAACCAGAAGGCGAGTACACTGGCATATGAGCACCCTGAGAAATTTTCAGCCCGTGGTTACTATGGTTACAGACGCCACGAGAGGTGGCTCCAGAATGTGATGAGGGGGAGGGGGGCCTCAGGCAGCCTCCTTCAAACCCACTCTCGCGGGCCTAGGGCCTCTTTGCCATTTTGTGCGGGAAGTGACATAGTCAACAAAGCCTGTGGAGGCACTCAAAAGAAACTGTATTCATCTTCCTCCGCCCAGGACACAGAAGCTCCAAAACTTTCCTCAGAATGTAAAATTGCTTCAAGAATGATAAGCCAGGCATGCAGTGTTTGGAAACATGAGAACCTCTAAGGCATCAAAGGCATCCTTTTTCCTGGAAATCGTTTTCTCTACAAGAATGTGCAGAAAAAGCAACAAGGTAGTTAAAAAAGAAAAAAGCCTACTTAAAATATGACAGAGAGGGCTAACAGGCCTCCCTCAATGGCTTTTCCCACGTGCTGGGTGGGTCCCCCACCCCCCGGCACACCATCCCGGCCATCTTGGCTACATTCTGACTTGGGTTTCGGTCACACCATACAGACGCAAGGTCTGCTGCAGAAACACACCAGACGCCCATTCCCTGACATTTCCGCTGCTCAGCCTGAAGGATGCCCTGTTCTTCTGGCTTTGTCCAAGGAGGCTAGATGTTCAGTCACTGAATCTGTAAAGGAAGGGGGTTGTCAAAGAAGGGGAATCTGAACAAGAAGTGGACCCAAGAGTTGTCACACTTCACCTCTGGATTCAAAAGAAATTGGGCTTATCGTGTGGTTATTCTCTGGTGAATGTCCTACAGATTTATGCATAGCATTGTGCCCACCCGAGACAGCCTCCACGGATGCTTTTTGTAATTGAATAATTTGCTTGGACTGCTAGGTATCCTGGGATCTATTATGAGACCATATATTCATTCCTTACATAAATCAACATCATACTGTCTTTCTAAAATATCATTTTGAGTAGCAGGTAATAAATAGGAAGGGTAAATGGAGTTCAGTGAATCACTGTTCTGTGGATAAGTGGGAAATGCAGAGTTAAATAAAATCAACCAGGTTTCTGTACTACAGGATTATCAGAGGGAGTGTAGGGGTAGAGGTGAGAGCTCCAGCATGAACAGACAGGCCCAGTTTAAGCGACAGAACTACAAGGTAACTTTGTGCAAGTCGCTTGAGCTATGTCGGACTTAGCCTCCTCATTCAGAAAGCAAGGACAATAATTCCATCTCTTTCTTTGGACTATAAAGAGGATTATATGAGATAATGACTATAAAGCACTTAGCAGAGCGCCTGGAACTTAGTATACATTCAATAAATAAGAGGGGAAAATGCTTACAGTAATTTTAAAATATAGCCTCAAATCCTTTGATACTCCTTGCTTCCAAAGTGAGCTTAATCATCCCAAGTATGAACTAAACTTAGTAATTCACATCTAACGAAAAGACTGTGGCTATAGTAACAATATGTGATTTCTGAGGTTGATTCATAAAAGGCATCGTCAATTCCACCTTGTTCTCTCTCGGATGGCTTGATCTGGGGGAAGCCACCCACCATGTCAGGAGGACATTCAAACAGCCTGTGGAGAGGGCCACATTGGCAGGAAATGAGGTTTCCCCCCCAACAGTGAGCAGCAGTTGCAAGTCACATGAACACATCATCTCAGAAGCAGATCCCCCAGCCCCAGTCAAGCCATCGGATGACAGCAGCCCCAGCCGACATCCGACCACAACCACGTAGTGGCTCCTGAGCCAGACCACCCAGCTAAGCTGTTCCCAAATTCCTGATCCACAGAAACTATTAGATAATAAATATTTGTCATTGGTTTAAGCCACCAAATGTTAGAGTTTTTGTCCCACAGCAAATACCCACTCCTCAGGAAGGCATGAATGAACACACATCATTCTGTAGACCAACCATGAAACCCTTTTTTTTTTTTCCTCACAGTATCTGACAAGATTAACTTGTGTCTTATGGAACGCAATTTGGGAAATGCTGGTCTAGAACTTGACATTTTATAAAGCTTGTTCACACTTGTTATCTCATTTAATCATTTCACCAACTGTGAAGCAGGTGCTGACTGTGATCTTTATTTTACCCAAGAGAAAACTTAGGCTCAAAAAGGTTAAATGATTTGTCCAATTTATCATTCTAACTAATGCAATTGGTGGAACAAGAACTCAGACTCAAGTATTATGATTCCAAACTATATTTTTTTCTCTCATCTTTTCTCTGGTTTGACCAGAACAACCCAGGTTTTTGAAACCTGGGATAAGAATACTGACAGTCTAAGAGAGTCCCAGGGAGGGGGGCTGTGCAGTAGGCCATGCTCCCAGATGACCTGTATAATGAAATAGATGCTTCTCAAGTGGCTAGAGCTGTAGTGTTGCCTGACTTCTCAGAACAGGGACCATGTCAACCGTGATAACAACATAATGCAGGTACACGGAGCCTTCACAATGCTCCAGGATGCTTTTGAGAGTTGGCATATATCACTTTATTTAACCCACATAATAAATCAGAGAAGTACAGGGTGTCATCATCTCCACCTTACATGTGAGGCTAAGTCACAGACAAATGAAGGTACTTGCCAAAATCCGCCACTAGTAAGTGATACAGCTCAAACTGGGACCCAGGTGAACTAAGGACATCAAGCCATCAACATCTCAACCATCTCCTTTCCCGTAAGAGTGGCAGAGCCAGTGCTAGAACCCAGATCCTTCCACCTTAAGCTCCAATCCTGTAGAGAGGGTAGCATCTAGTCCAGAAGCTAAGTTAAATAAATAGAACATACATTTAGTTCCACCAGGTTTCAAAGACGTATATGCTGAACCAGATATACCATAACTACTTCCCATATGGCCTCAAATTCCATCGAAAGAAATGAATGCCTTTGGCCCAAAGCAATATTCTCAACCAGTAGAATCTAGGAGTTGACCCAGGTTGGTTCATGGTTAAAACGGATAACAACAGATTCCTCCAAATTTGCAGGCAAAAAGAAGAAAAATAAGTTAATGGATAGAATCTTTTCATTTCTAAGCTTTTTCTCCCATCATTTTTTCTTAAACGTTTGGACTCTGCTTCCTTATCTCATCTGATAAAGGTGACTAAATGTTCGATTGTCAAATATCACACCTGATACCAAGCATCTCTATTCAGACTGTCAGGCTCCTATTACACTGGTAAGTTTGGTAAGTTACACTAGTTGTCTTTATCCTGAGAAAATATTTGATATTCGGGGGATCTACAGGCATTCTTACACAGAAGAAACTCACTCTCCTGGTATTAAAATTGTTTTTAGAAATACAAATAGCATTGGGGGCCATTCTGCAAAGGTCACCATGACTTCCAGATTCCTATCACTTGGGTAAATCTGCACTGTCTCTGTGGGCATCTCTTTTTAAATTGAAACACTACAAACACCCCTACATTGGGTAGATGAATTTAAAAAATGGGATCCTCTGCATAAGAGATAGTGACTGAGGTCAGAACTCTGTGGGAGGGCAGGTGAGGGGTGAGGAGGGGTAAAGGAAGGAAGGAAGAAGGAAGGGAGATGGGAATGAGGGAGGTAAAGTTCCCTATGATGATGTGGTTTACGTATTGCAGCAGTTAACTCTCCAAATCCTATGTTTCACTACGATTCTAGTCTCCTTCAAAGTTCCCTCTGTGGCAGGCGGGGAGTCAAGGAACCAAAGTTGGTAGTATAGAAAATGGAATCCCCTGAAATCTTACCTACCTACCCTTCCACACCACCTCTTATGCCCATCCGTCCAGCCTCCCGGCTCTGGGAATGGAGGAGGAAGAGAACGCAATTCCCCCCAATCCCCTTGCCGATGGTTCTGGCACTCACCACCACCGCCACCCCGACCCTAAATGGAGGATTTGGAAGTCAGGTTTCATTTTCAATTCACAGTACTCAGTCCCAGACACTCCTGAGGAGAGAAAAAAACATCTCAGACTCTGTCTACAAACCACAAATAAATGTTCTTGAAAGTAAAATATGAGGTTTTGTTTCTCCATGCTGGGTAACAGTAATGAGCCTAACTTAGATAAACAGTTAAGTGTCCACTGACAATACCACGAGGACCAGAGCCCAAAGGTAGATGAGGATGGTTCCTCTGACCACCGTAAAAAAAAAAAAAAAAATCTGCCAGGTGGGTGTAACTGACATTTAGGGAGATTCCAAAACCACACCATGCAGAGCAGAGCCCCTGACTCTGTCTCTGTCTGCTTCATCTTGTAAGTGCCGTTTAGAACAGAATCTGAGGACAGCAGAAGCTTCTCCCTTTAATTCACCTTTATGCTTCAGCCAAGAAAGCTGTCCAAACTGAAACCTCCTAATTGGCTCTCAGTAAAATGGCTTCATTCTGTTTCATTAAACTCTTCTAATTCTCTATGGACTAAAAGTCACAATAAAATAAAATAAAATAAAATAAAATAAAATAAAATAAAATAAAATAAAATAAAATAAAATAAAATAAAATAAAATAAAATAAAATAAAATAAAATAATCCACTGTCTCTATAACCTTTTTCTTGCCAACAGTGGGCCCCCAGTTCTGTGCCATAGGAGATACCCTTCACACCATATCGCAGGTGTGGTTGAAGTCTCCCAATTTGGGGCAAGATGCACCTTGTATTTTTTTAATGCATCTGACTTATGATGCTAATATACAGCCTGTTATGGACTGAACTGTGTCCCCTGCAAAATTCATATGTGGAAACCTTAACTACCAACATGACCGTATTGGAGATAGGGCCCTAAGGGGGTAATTAAGGTTAAATGAGGTTATGGGAGTGGGGCTCTAATTCAATAGCACTGTTGTCCTCGTTAGAAGGGGAAGCCACCAGAGTGCTGTCTCTCTACCTTGTGAGGGCACAGTGAGAAGGTGGCCACCTGCAACCCGAAGGAAGAGCTCTCATCAGACATCGATCCTGCTGGCACCTTGATCTTGCACTTCCAGTCTCCCCAACTGTGAGAAAACAAATTTCCATTGTGTGAGCCACCCAGTCTATGGTGCTTTGTCATGACAGCCTGAGGAGACTAAGACAGAGCCGAAGCACAGATGTTTTTGGAAACAGGGTGAAGTAGCAAAATCAACCTGTCTTGTCTTAATGCCACTCAGCGAACACTGGGATGGGCAAAAGAACGGTGAAGCTCCCTCAGACACTGCTGGAAAAGAACCCCGAACCAAATCTTGGCCCAGACGATCTTTGGAACATTTTTTCTTTTTACTTTCTAGGATAATTGCGGTGATTTGGGCGCATTTATTAATCCCATTTGGAACGCTGATCTCCTGAAAGTTGGATGCTAAATCAAAAATAGATGGCTTTCTTTCCAGCAAGTCTAAGCTATACAAATGTGTGTCTGGAAACACGTTAGCAAAGACAGCGCTCAAGTGACCTTGATGGCCATAAGAGACTGAATTTTTTTTTAGCCAGGACAGCAGAAGTGAAATCCAAGGGTCTTCAGCTGAACTCTTGGGATAGAGTGCCAGCCAGTTTATGGCCTGCAGAAAACAGCCAGCGACTACCGACTCACTGATAGACTGAGAGCCTTTTTCCTCTGAATCTCTCAGAGAAACTTCTGAATACACTTACGGGTAAGAGTCAATGAAAGCGTGTGGATGGACAAAGACCCTGGAAGGGAGGAAGGCTTGAGGGAAATTGGCCTTGGCCTGGACTTTAAGGATCGAAAGGACTGGGTTGGCCCCCAGCTCTGCCTGTCTGCAGCCTTGGGCCTCTAAATAACTCATTTCCTCTTCAACAAACCTCAGGTTCCAATAGCAACAAAAATAAGGTTGTTTCTAAAACAAATGAGATAACCTGTAAGAAGCGTTATGTAAACTGAAAAGCGCTAAACATGTACAAGATAGGCCTCTCTGTAATTCTGCATTCAGGTACTCACTAAAAACACAGCTTTAAAAAAAAAAAAACTAAAACCAGCTCCTTGGGCATCTGGATGACTCAATAGGTTGAGTGTCTGACTTTGGCTCAGGTCATGAGCTCATGGTTCATGAGTTCTCATGCTTGGTGAGATCAAGCCACGCATTGGGCTCCGTGCTGACAGCATGGAGCCTGCTTGGGATTTTCTCTCTGTCTCTCTCTGCCCCTCCCCCTCTCACGCTCTCTCTCTCAAAAATAAACAGACGTTAAAAAAATAAAAATAATTAAAAATTTTAAAAAGCCAGCTCCAGCTCTGAAGCTTTGCTTCTTTCTTAAGTGGATTTAAATACCTAAAAAGAGCTACTTGTCAATGGCTAATCTGAGCCGAATTACTCATTGAATACCAACCATATCTTTGTCAGGCTACATCACCACCCTGCCCCAGCCCCCACCACACCCCCATTCAGCCTTTTCACTCCTGATGAGAGGGAGAACAGGAGGAAACAGTCTGCTGGAGACTTTTCGAGAGACGGGAGTTTGCAACAAGTGGAAATGTCTGTGTCCTTTCCAATACCCCGTTATACAGAAATATTCTTCCTTTCTCCTTATTTGTACTTTGCCGCTTGTAGCTTAGAGGAGTCCTGGAATTTCCTTCACACACGAAGACTTAGAGATCCTCTCTACTCCAACCCCCCAACCATCCACTCATTCAGCAAAAGTCACCGAGTGTCTACTAGGTGCCAGGCTCTTCCTAGGGCACTGGGGATATGAGAGTAACAAGACAGGGCAAGTTCCTGCCTGTTCATGAAGTTCATACACTAGTGAGGGAGGCTGGCATCAAATGAGACACATGAGTAAGAGGCTTTCGGACAATGACCAGTGCCGGGAAGACAACTGAACGGGCGACATAGTAGAGAGTGACAAGGCTGGGGAATGAGAGGGGAGGTCTTCGGATGGGACAAGGAAGCCCTTGCTAAGAAGGTGACCTTTGAGCTGACATTCAAAGGTGGAAAGGAGCCAGCCACACGAAAATGCGTTCTAAGCAGTGGAAAGTGCAAGTCCCTGAGACAGGACCAAGTTTGATCTATTTGAGGAACAAAAGGAAGCCAATGGCCCCAAGGTCAGATCGAAGGAGAGGGTTGAAGAGATAGGGTCAAAGAGGCCATGTCAATGGTCCCTTTGCACATGGGAGGGGCAATGAGAAGAAGTGAAATGAGCAGCCCAAAGTCACACAGCTAATTATTGCTACAGCTTATTCTAGAACCTAATTCTTTTGCCTCCAAATCCAGGGTTTTTTACACCATATTGACCTGCTTGCCTTGAGGTGTGGGAATATTGTGTGCTGATCTTAATGCTTTTTAAAACCCCTTAAGATACATAAAAGCGGGGCACCTGGGTGGCTCAGTCCGTTAAGCGTCCGACTCTTGATTTCGGCTCAGGTCATGCTCTCGTGGTCGTGAGATCCAGAGGAGGCTCTATGCTGAGCATGGAGCTTGCCTGGGATTCTCTCTCTGCTCCTCCCCCGCTTGCACGTGCTCTCTCTCTCTCTCTCTCTCTCTCTCTCTCTCTCAAAATAAATAAACATTAAAAAATATACATAAAAGCAGCAAGCCAATCCCAGTTTTCAGCAAAAAACCAACAGGTGATCCCAGTGATTTAAAATGCACATAAGTTTGGGGCACCTGGGTGGCTCAGTCGGTTGAGCATCTGACTTCGGCTCAGGTCATGACCTCGCGGTGCGAGAGCTCGAGCCCCGAATCGGGCTCTGTGCTGACAGCTCGGACCCTGGAGCCTGCTTCGGATTCTGTGTCTCCCTCTCTCTCTCTGCCCTTCCCCCGCTCATGCTCTGTCTCTCTCTCTGTCAAAAATAAACGTTAAAAAAATTAATAAAAAAAAATAAATAACATGTACATAAGTTCTACAAAAGCCAGACTTGGTGCCAGTCAACTTTTTCTGAGGTCCTACACAAGCAGTAACTATTTGTTATAGGCTTAGCTTTACAAATATGGAGGAAGGCCACAGCTCACCGGAGAATAATCATTTTACATTTAGGTCTTCGTTTTGCACCTAAACCTCTTGACAGTGCTTTGCTTAATTCACGCAAGGGCAATCAAAACCAATCTGCTCTCAATCCGCCTTCATTCTGTGCTATTAAATTGTCAGGTAACGGGGCTGTAAGTAAAACATCATAATTACAACCTCCTTCCACAATCTGTGAGCACCTCCACCTGAAGGTTCGAATCTGTTAATACTCAAAACCTACAGTCTGTGGAAGTGTCCCTCTCCTTTTCTGTTATAATGCTAGGTTCCCCCTGCATCTCTGCCCTGCTAAACACACTTGGTCTGTGTAAGCCCCAACTTCCAAAGAACAGACCCAAAGTCTGTCCAGTGGCCAGTGACTGGCCCACCAGAGGTAGAGGCGGAGATTCTATTTGGCTAGATGGGCTAATGGAAAAGGACTGAGTAGGAAAGGCATTCTTCTTCCTCTCCCTCCCCCTCCTCTTCCTTCTTCTTCTCTTTCTCCTTACAATGAGCTTCTCCAGCCCCTGAGCTCTGGGAGCCTCACCAGACAAGAGCCAGAGGTCCGAACAACTTAAGACATAGACTCAAAGAATGTATAAGGACCCCTGTTCTTGGGGCGCCTGGGGGGCTCCGTCAGTTAAGCGTCCGACTTCAGCTCAGGTCATGATCTCACGGTCTGTGAGTTCCAGCCTCGTGTCAGGGTCTGTGCTGACAGCTCAGAGCCTGGAGGCTGCTTCGGATTCTGTGTCTCCCTCTCTCTCTGCCCCACCCTCCTCGTGCTCTGTCTCTCTCTCTCTCCCAAAAATAAACATTAAAAAAAAAAAAAAAAAAAAAAAAAAGGACCCCTGTTCTAGTCCAACAGCACCACACACTAGCTGTGTGATCTTGGGTAAGTTACTCAACCTCTCTGTTCTTTAGTTCCCCCACCTGCAAAATTAGGCCAGTATCTTCTTAAGTTTAAATAAGAGCAAATAACATTCTTCTAGTTAAATTGTAATGAATTAGTTAATAATAAACTATTTTTTAATGTGTGCAGAGCACATGGTTCCATACAGGTGTGAGATATACCACCCTCACTCCCTTACTCTCTTCCTGCCTCCACCTCCTGGCTAGAAAAGACTACTGCCACGCCCACCTGCAAGAACGACTGTGCATGAAGTCAGAGCATCTTACTGGAAGGTAGTTCAGTGGCACCCTGATGGCCATCAAGTGGGGCCAATACCACCGCAGAAGTATTATGAGAATAATTGCATGAAATAATGTGCATGAAACACCTGCATGCAATGATGTCTCATTAAATGTCGGTCTTTTTATTGGAGTCTTTTCATTTTTAGCACCATCCGTTGTGACTGTAGATGCTACTTGTGCACTTCTCCATTGTTGTCAGGCTGTAACATGTTGGATTCATCTGTGTTTATCACTTTGATAGAGAGAGAGAGAGAATGACGATTATCCAGAAACGTATTCTCAAAACCGAGGCAAACTTCACAGCCCTCCATCCCGACCAGAGTTCCCTGAAGATGCCAGTATGATTGTTTAGACAGCTGCCCACCTGACACACCTCAGGGACATCTCCCAGTCAACAAGTTTCGGACTGAACGCTCGAGCTTTCCTGCAAGACTGGTCCTGCCCTCGCTGTCTTCCCGGTTCTTCCAATGACTCCACCTCCACGCTGCATTCACACAAAACCTGTTGATTTTCTTTCTGCCTTCCAGAGCTCCCTACCCCATCCACTTTTCCATTACCACAGCCACTACCCTGGTCCCTGTCACCATGGTGTCAGGTCCCTAACATTCACCCGAGCCACACAGCGCTTGTTTGGAAACGGAGTTCAGACCATACCTGTTCTCAGCTTGAAACCTTTCAGGGGCTTAAGATAAAGACAACACTCCTGTCCCCACCCCACAATCCTACCCTACCTACAACAACATGAGGCCGTTGGGGTCTGACACTATGGATCCACCAGCCACGCCTCAAAACACATGCTCTCTTGCTCTCCACTCTAGCCATGGAAACTGCCTTTCACTTCCTCAGATACATATGTTCCTTCTGCCGCAGGGCCTTTGCACTTGCTGTTTCCTCTTCTGTGTCAGTTCACCTCCTCGGTAGCCAATTAAGCCCTACATATCTTCCAGGTCTCAGTACAAGGGTCTGACTACCTTCCCTGACTGCTCACCTTCCCTGATCCTTGTCAATCTCTTCTACACTTAAAACCCTGATGCACTCCTTCATGGAATGTACATAAACATATAATTAGGCACTCTTCTGTGCATTGACTGATTTAGGTCTATGTCCCTCACTATAAAGTCCAAGAAGACTTGTTCTATACTATTCTGACTATATCTCCAGGGACAGCATTTGGTAAGTAGTGGGCATTCAATAAATATGTTTTGCAGGGACCAAAATAAAATTAAAAAAAAAAAACAAAAAACAAGGCACACTCTCCAGAGATCAACAGACAAAAACTAGGTTGGGTTTGGGTTGTATAGGTGTAACAGCTTCAGTGTTGAAAACAGGCAACACATCTTCACTCGTGAATAGCCAGTCAGCTTATAATACATTTACTCAACAAATAAGTGGGTTTCTGCTTTTCTGGTCTGGAGAAAAGAATAAATGCCCTCGCAAAACAAACAAACAAACAAACCAAAAAAATATTAAACACACATACACACATCAGATAAACAAATTTCAACCCAACACACACAGAGTTGTTGCCTAGCCCAAACCAGCTTCAGAGGAGGCTGGGAGAAATGATAAAACGCATTCCTGCGAAAACCGGACACTCGGTTGCAACTTGTTCTGCTCGCCTGGCAGTCATTCAAGAGGGGCCTTAACATCTGTATGCTAATTCCGGACACGGTGGTCGACGCTAGGCACACACAAATCTGTCTTGGTCGCTCTCTTTTGCGCCAAGGGAACGCTGTCCAACATTCATTAGAGCTTGTAGACCACACTGCTGCTCAGGCGGACACGCTGCGCGCCCCCTCCCCAGCCCTTGCCAGCCCCACCCTTCTCGCAAACCCTTTCCCCCTCCCACTTCTAGTCCTGTCTGAGCCAAACTAGCTGTCTGGTTTGGTAATAAGATTGAGAGAAGACTCGGAAGGCCCTGGGGGCTCCATTATGCCCCGTGCCTTAGGAGAAGGGCCACCTCCAGGGACCGGTGCTGCAGATCCGAGCCTCACTTGCTGCCAGGAAACCTTTCCCACCGAGGACACCCTGAGCAGGCTGCGCAGCTCCAGATCCAGGGGGAGGCACCCCACCCATCTGCCAGAGAGACAAAGATCACCAGAAACAAAGGACACACACACACACACACACAGACACGCACACACAAAGTCAAAAGCAAATACCGACACTTGGTGTGAATTCAAGCCAAAGAGCCGGCTTGGTGTATCTTTAAATAGGTTTTGAGACAATCCAGGAGGGACAATGATTATGTGGTAATGACAGGCACTATCTGGGTTTGGAGCCCACGCTGCCTCCGCCCTCCTCCCACCCGCGCTGCGGTTCCCAGGCGCATTTTCCAGCCTCAGGACACACGCTGCCGGGAGCAAGAGTGCTTCCACTCACGGAAGCGCGCGCGCGCAGGAGGTGGAGGCAGGACGAGGGCCGCCCAAGTAGGAAATACCAACCTTTCGGATCCCAGTTCACCTGTTTTCTTGGAGTCTCGATTGGAAATTTCATGGCTCCGTTGCCCAGAAGGGGAGGAGATGAAAAGAATCGAAATAATAATAAAGTCCTCAAGCTTTACACGCCTCGGTACGGCAGTCCAACAAAACAATCTCCAAGGATGGGGGAGCCTTGGACTGGCTCGTGGAGGAACCCCGGAGAAAGATAAGTGGAAAAGACTGGCTAAGGAGAGACTGGAAACGGCTTAGGTGTTGGCACCGGCGGAAGGGTGGCCAGCTGCAGCCCCCTGGGTGAAAGGAAAAGTAAGACTGGCGAGGGGTGGATGGAGAGGGAGGCTCGGGAAGATAAAAGAGCCAAGCTGCTTCCCAAACGCGGGGGCGGCAGGTGGGGGGGCTGAGCAGCCGGAGGGCCGGCGCGAGGGAGAAACCCACTGCAGTGTCACTCCAGCCCCCGAAGGCGTGTGCGCACACACTCCCGCACACACTCACTCGCCCGGGCGCGCGCTCCGGCGGGCACGTCAGCCTCGCTCGGCCGCGCACCGCGCACACGCCCCACCCCGGCCGCGGCTCCTAGCCTCCCCCCGCCCCGGGCGACGCCCCCCACTCCCCACCCCCCGAAAGCCATTGGACGGAGGGGTGGCGCGGCACCCGGGGAGCGCGCGGCGAGGGCGACCCTCCCCGAAGCGCGCCGCGGACGCCGCGCCACGGCGGGAGAGCGCGCGGCGGGTGGAGGCGCGGGGCCACGGCGGCGCGCGGGGCTCCCGGCGCCCGAGCGGGAGCGGCGGCCGGCGGCGGACTTGCCCGCGGGGCGGCGGCGGCGGGCGCGGCGCGGCGGCCGGAAGCCGCGGCGGGGCGGGGAGCGGGCGCGGGGCGCGCCGCTACTTACTGGCTCGGCCGGCCGGCGGGCGGGCAGGCGTGGAGGCAGCCGCGGCGCGCTCGGTGGAGTTGCAGCCGGAGACACGCTTGGCTGCCTGGAAGGCGCAGCAGGAGGCGGAGGGAGGGCCTCGGCCGCCCCGCCGCAGACCTCGGCCTCGGGGGTGACCTCTTGCCACCCTGGGCGCGCACACACACACCCTTTTTTTTTTTTTTTTTTTTTCCCCTCACTTCATTTTTTCACTCCAGTCCCCTCCCGCGCCCGGTTCTCCCGCCTGCGCCCCGAACCCGCGTCCCCAGCGCACTCGAAAGAGG
Organism: Panthera tigris; assembly: GCF_018350195.1. Lineage (NCBI taxonomy): Eukaryota > Metazoa > Chordata > Mammalia > Carnivora > Felidae > Panthera > Panthera tigris. The sequence goes on from NC_056665.1 coordinate 131,169,472, forward strand.
CCGGTGCCAGCCATGAGCCTTTTGTTCTGGGACCGCTCCGCGTTGGCCGCGCTCTCCCCACCCGGAGAAGCTCGCTCCCCAGGCGCAGCCCGGTCCCTTCCCCAGCTACCTGCAGCCCGGCTGGGGCCGCTGCTCGGAGGCGGGGGAGGCGGCTGGAGAGAGACGCCACGACCCCAGAGGAAACTGGAGTTGCCAAGACCTAGCGGCCCCGGGAGCCCGGGGGGGCCCAGCCCGGGCAAGTGCAAAGGAACCCCACACATGTTCCCGGAAAGAGGCTGAACCTGGCGCCTCTCCCCTACCCCAGCTCTCACTGAAGCAGCACAGGGGCTTTCCGTGAGGCCTCGATCTCCAGAAGAGCCAGGTGGTGCTGAAATGCTCTCGAACGGGCCACTCGAAGTACCAGTATGAATGATGCTTACAAATTATTTCGGCTCCTAGCAACAGAGACTTGCACATAGTAGATGTTCAAGAAACACTCGCTAAATGAAGGCATGAGCTGCATGAAGTAGTGTTGGACAGAAAGTAGTTTAAATTCCTGTCCATTCACTGTCCACTCGACCTGTATCTTAAGCCCCTTCCACGTGCCGTCACTGTGCCAGGTGCTGGCAGTGTGGCAGAGACCGGCACAGGTATGGACCTTGCTTCTGTGGGTCTTACTGTCTAGTGCCCACGAGGTCCGGTTAGATTTGTCGTTGCCCTTAGTTATGAACAAGAAAGTGACTACCAGGCTCATTCCCAAGACTGCCTGCTATGGTCCTGAACCCCTACGTTGGCAGTTGCCACTCTAGGGCACCTTGAGGCCTCTGGGAGCCCTGTTTCAGCAGCGTCCTTCCCATCCCCCGCAGTCACATCCAGGTTTCTGAGTCCCAGGGCAAGATCCACAGAGGTCCACTGTCATCTGTGGGAAGGGCTGGTAAGTGCTTTGTCACTGACCCTGCAGGCTGCTGGGACTGGACTCCTGAGTTCAATGCAGACCCCATCCAGGCAAACCTGGTCCCGGTCTGATGGCGATACTCTGACCCCTCAGCCCTTTGGGAAGACACAGGTTCCCAAGGCACTTAACAGCCACCTTCTCTGGGAGTCCATTTCCACACTTTGTTTCCCTCTACGAGAAGTGCAGGAGGATGGATGAGACACGGAAATCAGACAAACAAGGAATTTCTGCTTCTCCAGCCATGACCCCAGAAAAATTCTGTCCCAAAACCCGAAGTGAGCTGCTTCTAAGCTCCTGCAACAGCCTTCAGAGGTTCACTCTGCTCTCTCCTTAACTGCTCACAGGCAGGAGGGCTCGAGCCCAGTCACTGCAATGCAATGTTTTTCCCTGCATCTGAGTCAGAGAGAGGTGCCCCCAGAGAAAGATACCCTCTCTCCCAAAGCCTCTGAGAATAGGGAAGAAAGACTGACATGTATGTATCAAATGGCCCCTCACAGCCTCATACTTCTCTGTATTTATCTTCCCTGTGTCATGTTGAAGAAGCTCTAACCAGCCTCATTTTACAGATGAGAAGATCAAGGCCCAGAGAGGTAAAGGAACACACCCAAGGTCACAACACAGAGATTCTAACCCAAGGGAGCTCATCTGGTCCCTGCACCCATAAATCTGACCCTGAAGCCGTCAGATAGGATCTTTGGGTCATGAAGATCTAAATACTCTATTATCTAGGACCCCAGCCCTTCCTCCTTTGCAAAATGAATTGGGCTACCCTGCTGCCCTGAGATCTACATCAGGGAATTAGTTTAATATCCAAAGCAAATTCCCCTGGCGCAAAATGTAGCCCTAGGGTGCATCATTCAGTCAATCAACAAACACATATTGAGCAGGTCTTATGGATGAGACAGACTGGAGATTTCCCTCAGAAGTTTCATGGGGCCCTGGGAGAACCTTGCCCCAGAAAGGCATCATCAGGACCATTATTTGGAGGCTTAGGCAGGTTTCAGATGGACCTGCTGGGGAGAAGGAGTAGGATCAGGGGTCTGAAGTGCCTGATGTGCGTTGAAGACTTGCCCTAGTCACAGGCCCTTAGGATCTCTCTGCTAATTCACCGACCCCCCCCCACCCCACCCCCAACCTCTGGGGCTTTCTCTTTCCTCTACTTTCACTCTCCCTTCTCAGTATGTGGACAACACAAATGGGGGAGGGGTCCACCAAAAATTAAGTAAATAAGTAAGTAAGTAATGCCAGCACAACCTCCCCAAATGCGCCTGACACCAAGCCCCGCTCCTAAAGTGCGTATGTGGAAAGGGCTGTAGGGGATGGAGGGTGTAAAGGAAGAGCCCCCCCCCCCGCAAGAAAAACAACTTAGCACATTAACCCTTTGTGTTTCTGCAACCCCCTTCCACCGCCGCCGATTCTTCCCCTTGGTTATTACGCACTAGATTCCACTTACCCCAAGGAGGAAAGAAGCGAACTGTCTAGAGAAAAAACATCCAAAACAGATGCCGCGCGGAGCGGTTCCCTCTCCCTCTCTGCCGCCGCAACTTCCATGGCTATTGCTGCAGGCGGGTTAAGTCTGGTGGAGAGAGACCGCCTCGGGTTCCTGCGGCAGGAAAACAAAGCATCGTGGCGCAAAGTCTGCCCGCACTGGCCGGGCCCCGCCAGCAGCCCCGGGCCGGCGGCGGCCGCGTCCTGGGCGCATTCGGTGGCAGAGGGCGCAGATCTCCGCCGGGGAAGCGTCGCAGCGGGTCGCCCCGGCCTCTGCAGCTCAGAACCTGCAATAGTTGTCGCACCACTTTAACGATTGCCTGGTGGCCGGGCGCGGGAGGGCTGGGGGAAGCCGGAAAACCCCAGTCACCTCCCGCGAGGAAGTTTTCCGAGAGTTGGTGGCTTTGCTACCCCCTCCTCACGCCGCAGTCCGGGATGGGTGTGAGAGCCGAGGGGTGCTGCCTGCCGCGTTGGGGAGTCGGTATCTCGGGGTTGGGGAGGGGGGGGCGATGGCAAAGAACAGCTCAGCCGGAGAAGAGTTGAACACGGATTCCGGGGTGAGGCCGGAGAACGTCCTGGACAGAGAATCGCAGGGAGTGATGAAGCAGCTTGGGGAATCCTGCCTGGGGCCGGCTTGGCAAACAGACGCGGGAGGACAGATCTGATTAGACTCCACTTTGAACTCACGAATACCAGAATGAATTCACTAATCTGCTTTGAATTGTTCCCCTTTGGTTTCATCATTTCTCCCTGAAGTCCAAAAGAAATCCCCACTTTCCAAGATCTTCCCCACCCCCCCTGCAAGACATCTCCAGGTCTCCTTCTCCAAAGAACTGCAGAGAAGTTTCCGTGTCCTTTTGTGAGGATACCCCCCCAACACACACACACACACACACACACACACACACACACACCCTGTGGATACCCACTCTGTGGTAGAGCTAACAAGGTTATGCGTTCAAGTTAACTTGAATCTCTCCTCCCAAAGATGTTTCCCCCAGTGAAGTTTCCACTTTGTTCTAAGCATTTAATCACGCCTACATTTGGCTTCATGTCCCGACCAGCATCTGCAAAAACACACCCTTAAATATATGTTGCTGTAATCTCAGATTCTGCTTTTGGCTTGGAAAAGCTGGAGTCACATCAGTAGCTAAAGGGCAGAGGGTATCATATGTCATACTGCTCAATAGCAAACTCTGTGTGCTAAACCCTGAAGATTTATTTTGGTGACTCAAACCTCTGATTGCGGATTAATGAAGACAGCATATTATGAACTCCAAACAAGTTGTACTTAAAGCATCATGCTGACGAGCATGTTTCATAACTAGGAACTGCTTTCCTCTTCCCTTGTAAGTTTCTGTATTTTAAATTTTGGTCCTTAAGAAAATATTGAGTTCCCATAAGGCACCATGCCCAACATTTTACCAAAAATGCACACACCTATAATCCTCCTTTCTTTAAAACACGTTTTAAGGTGATTCCCTCTCTCTGGGTTACCGCCAAAACATAATCCCACATAATTTTTCTGAGATGGCGCTGAAATCTTTTGGTTTTCCCCTCAACTTTTTATTCTTAACATTTATGAACACACAGAACAGTTATAGGTGTTTGGTAAAAACCAGGATGCTGTCAAAGATTGCATTTGTTTGTTATTTCTAGTGTCTTTTATTCCAGAAAAGTCCCTTCATTTTTTTTTAATGGCATTGACTTTTTTTTTAAGAATCCAAATTCATTTGCTTTCTGGTAATGTTTATGTCATGATGTAGCTAAACATAAGTCAACTTACTGACCACGGCAGGTCAGTAAAAGAACTCAATACCTTCTGTAAATTCAGTGTCCATGACAATATCCATGGGAGAGAACACAGTTGTATCCCTGCTTTCTCACGTTTCTCCCCTAGACTTAGTCCTAGCCTTAGTTGAAGAACTTATCTCTGTTTCTCATCCCCCAAAAGGCCATGGTTCAGGGAGGAATGAATGAGTGCTTTCACATATGTACACCAAGTAGACAGGCACATATGGTATTTTACAAAATTTAAAAACAAGAATTCAGCAAGGTTACAACCATAACAAAGGAGCTCAGATTTTCGTATCATTCTAGGAACATTTTAACTTGAACCAAAATGTTAAAGCGCATAGAAGTCATACATGTTCTCTGTAACCTATTTATTTATGGTGAGTCTCATGCCAAAGCCTTTCAGCTTACAAAGAGTTGAAAATCTTTTAGAGGGACCCTACTTTCCCAACATATTGACAGATGCTTCTCTCAGGAAGCCAATGAAAGACGTGGGAAAGTCTGACCGATAGAAAAGGTTTGGCTCAGGATGGGGTGGGACATAGTCTCAGTGTCCAATGGGAAGGTTTGAAATATATTTACTTCATTTTTGCTCTTTTATAGCAAATATTTGTTTGGCTGAAAATGGTTACAACAGGGGCGCCTTGGTGGCTCACTCGGTTGAGCGTCCAACTTCGGCTCAGGTCACTATCTCACAGATAGGGAGTCAAGCCCCACATCAGGCTCTGTGCTGACAGCTCAGAGCCTGGAGCCTGCTTCAGATTCTGTCTCCCTCTCTCTCTGCCCCTCCCCCATTCTCACTCTGTGTCTCTCCCTCTCTCTCAAAAATAAAATAAACATTTACAAAAAAATTTTTTTAATTAAAAAAAAAAGAAAATGGTTAGAACAAATGTAGTGTGAGAACTTCCCTCTCCTACGACTAATGCATCTAAGTGTTTGCTGAATCATAGAAGGAGATTTGGAAGAGGTCATTTCAAGATACTTCCTGGTTTAATTTTCTACTTCTAAATCAGGTTCCAATTGATATGACCATTGAAGAATAGTAAATACATCTAATGAAAGACATTCCAAACCCTGTATTCATGGGCTTTTTTTAAATTTAAGAAACTCTGCTAAGGTCGAAGTTTTTCTTACTTCCAATCTAAATCTCTGCCTTCTTTAAATTTTTCAATACTTATATGAAGATAAAGAGAATGATGCCCTTTCGGTTACTTTTATATATTAGAGATGAAATTGTCCAATGCCTTCTTCTTCATGTAATTTCATGTAACTTCAGGTAACTTCATCTACCCTTTTACCAGTATATACACGAATTTGGCCAACTCACACTTTTCTTAATAGTATCTTTGGGGGTTTTTTTTGCAAGATTTTATTTTTTTAATTTTTTAAATGTTTTTATTTATTTTTGAGACAGAGAGAGACAGAGCATGAGCGGGGGGGGGGCGGGGCAGAGAGAGAGGGAGACACAGAATCCAAAGCAGGCTCCAAGCTCTGAGCTGTCAGCACAGAGCCTGACACGGGGCTCGAACTCATGGACTGTGAGATCATGACCTGAGCCGAAGTCGAACGCTTAACCGACTGAGCCACCCAGGCGCCCCTTGCAAGATTTTATTTTTAAGTAATCTCTACACCCAACCTGGGGCTAGAACTCACCATGCTGAGATCAAGAGTTGCATGCTCCACCAAACAAGCCAGCCAGGCACCCCACTTAAAAGCATCTTTTTTACTACAAATTTCAGAGAAGAGCATCAATATCTCTCTAAGCCTTGGAGCACCTAAGTGGCTCAGTCAGTTAAGCGTCTGACTTTGTCTCAGGTCATGATCTCCTGGCTTGTGGGTTTGAGTCCCATGTCGGGCTCCAAGCTGACAGTATGGAACCTGCTTGGAATTCCCTCTCTCTCCCTCTCTCTCTGCCCGCCTCCCCAACTCGCGCTTTCCCTCTCTCTCTCTCTCAAAATAAATAAACTTCTTTAAAAATTTTTTAAATCTGTCTAAGCCTTACTGAGTTTCCCCGTCTATAAAATAAGGATAAGTAATAAGTAGAAAGTATTCGGCCAACTTACACGTATTTTAGCCAGCCATCCTCTTCAGTAGGAAGTACAACCAAGCAGGGGAATTTGCGAGGCTTCACTCAGTTTCTTCATCTACAAAATGGGGTACTAAACGTCTGGCTAGTTTTACCTCTAGGTTTGCTTAAGGAGACAATAGATATGAAAGTACTTTGTAAACTATGCAGACATTTACAAATGTACGGGATCATTCTTAGTACGTAATCCATCAGACTGTTCTTACCCTGCCAGGCACATAGCAAGCATTTGTTAAGATTACCCCATTTATTTCTCATACCAATCCTAGGAGATGGTTACTATTATCATCCTGACTTCGCTTAAAACAAAACCTGACATGTATTAGGCACCTACATATTTGTTAAGGGGGAAACTGGAACTCGGAGGGGACAACCGTTTGTCTAAGTAAACATGGCTAGTTAGGAATGGCAGTAGAACCCAAACCAGGCCCCCATTCATCTCTAGATCAAATTACCATTCGTTACCCAGAGCTAATTACATAAAGTTATCTTGATCTCTGGAGTAGTCAGTTTCACTCAAAATGGTAGCCTAAACCATCTCTGTCCTTTTCCCATTGCATTGACATCGCCCTATGTTTTGGGGTTCTTTATATTCTCCCCCCCTTAAAGTGACTATGAATCTTAGGCCATCAGGCATCATCAAACAGATAAAAGAAGTATTGGGGAAAAGGTGTAGGAAAGGAGGTGGGATAACCTTTGTTATTGTCCCTGAAGTCACACCAAACCATACCAAACAGGTGGCCATCTTGAAGGAGTCAGATAAACAGCCTTGTTGAAATTACTTTGATCCTTCCAGGTCTTACCCACTTCTGCACAACCACATTATGTTGCTAGGTCTGCTGGTCGATTAATAATGCTGATTATGGAAAGAGGATCTCCTTCCAGTTTACGTAATACTTTTATATTTAGATTCTGATACTGTGTTTTAAAAATAGTCATATAAAGTTCCTGATACATATTGAAATATTGATCCACTCAGACCTGCAAAATAATTACTGATCTGTACCACCCTTTTCATCAGGAATCAAAGTTAAGCTGACAACTGTAATTTTTAGGAGTCTTATTATATCTTTTATGGAAGGTAATTCTTTTTCATTTCTTTCTAAATATGGGGCATTATCCTTCAAAAAGAGTTTCCAAAGAGCCATATCCCTGGATTCCATAAAGTTCTAAGTGACTGTAACCTTCAGTTAGAAAGAACCCAACATTTTTAGAAAACCACCATCAATTACTATCCCACCATCCATTGGACCAAAGTAAAATCTTGGCTCATCAGAACTCACTGAATTAAATCTGCCCTCAGCAACATCTTGGAAGGGTCAAAGACTATATTTGCTAGTATATACATAAGGTCGCTGCCAGTCTAGATGGTCACTGCTATCCTGTATGATAATATAAACAAAGTTCCTTCTAGCCTAAATGGCTATTAGTGAGTGGCACTCCCTCCAGTGGAAAAAGCACCATGGCACTGCCTTGATTTGTAGACAGTGCCTTTGTTCAAGTCAGAGGACACTCCTTGGGAATGCAGAGTCAGGTGGGGGAGGACATACTGATATCAGGAAGCACAGCACTGTGTCAAAAACTTGAAATGGACCTCAGCCCCCATTCGTCCCCTCAGCTTGGTGCAATGCAGAAACTTCATAACTGTATGCTCTGGCCCCTTATATAAGATATGTAGATAGATATATTGAGCAGGAGTATATGATGGGTTCCAATTATTCAAGGTCAATTTTGGGAAAAAAAATATTTAGTACTTTATACCATACATGAATTCAAATTAACTTTAAAGTACTTTATAACTATTCATTTATTAATATATATAATTATTATGTTTATCATTTCCGGACATGTTCAGGTTTTCTTGTTTTCCTTATTTTTCTCAGTTAGTAGAAGATCAAACTATCATAGCTCTTCAACATCCTAGCCATGTTCTTTCATGAAATCTATACCATTAAGCTTGAACTTCATATTACAGTGATGCCTCCACTGCTTTTGTGCCATGAATGATGGAAATAATAAATTTAATTCTAAAATATTAATGTTAAATATGTTTAATTATAAAATATCACCTTCTACCTCTGACCAGCTGCATAAGTTGTTATTGTATTAGGAAAACTCCTGGGGTACCTGACTGGCTCAGTCAGTAGATCACACGGCTCTCAATCTCAGGGTTAGGAGTTCAAGCCCCACACTGGGCATGGAGCCTACTTTTAGAAAACTAAAAATAAAATAGATGTTAAAAAATAGAAAAACTACTGAGAGGATGTGAAATTTACAGAGATTTTTTGCTCTCTTCTACTTTATCCCTAGGAGATAGCATCACCTACTATTTTCTGTCTTTGATGCTGAGACTTTTATTTGTAATGCAGGCACATTGTAGATAGAGTGTCTTTTCTGGCAGATAGAATTTTTAAAGCTGACATCAGAGAGCTCGTTTATTAAATTTTATATTCAAAAGGAGATAACTGGAAACTAGAGCATTTGTCCATTTTTCTTCCTTTTCTCCATGCAAAGCTACAGATTCTTACAATGTTTATACTGGCAGTGATCCCCAGTCCGTCAAACAAAGATGCAATTGCTTTAGAAATTCTGAGCTTCATTCAGGTCACAATCTCGCGGTCCGCGTGTTCGAGCCCCGCGTCGGGCTCTGGGCTGATGGCTCAGAGCCTGGAGCCTGCTTCCGATTCTGTGTCTCCCTCTCTCTCTGCCCCTCCCCCGTTCATGCTGTGTCTCTCTCTGTCTCAAAAATAAATAAACGTTAAAAAAAAAATTTAAAAAAAGAAGAAATTCTGAGCTTATTCCAGCGAGAAAGCTGAATCATAGAATGTAATCATTAGTAGAACGAACGTCAGACATCATGTATGAGAGCTTTCCAAACTTTCCTGGTAACAAAAAAAAAGATTACATGGTCCAAATGCTTCTTCTGGAGATCCTGTTTCAATGGACCGAAGATGGTTGTCTGGGGATTTACTCCTTTAACAAGAGCCCCAAGTGGTTCTTTCACGCAAAGTCCGTCACTGGAGGGGCACCTGGGTGGCTCAGTTGGTTAAGCCTCCCACTTAGGCTCAGGTCATGATCTCACAGTTCGTGAGTTCGAGCCCCATGTTTGTCTCTGTGCTGACAGCTCAGAGACTGGAGCCTGCTTCAGATTCTCTCTCTCTCTCTCTCTCTCTCTCTCTCTCTCTCTCTCTCTCTCTCTCTCAAAATAAATAAATATTTTAAAAAATTCAAAGTCTGGCATGGAGCCCGTAGCTTTACAGATTCAGCAATGGAGTTCTAAGAGGTAAGGTGACTTTCCCAAGGCCAAACAGCTGGTCTGTGACAGAGTCAGAACTGGAACAGAAATATCCTGATAGGCCTCAAGCCTTCAGAAAATGGAATACCATGTTTGATAAACATTTTCAACCATAGTGGACAGGGTGGCTTATGGGGGAAAAAAAGCAAAGGTGCGTAACCAGAAATTTTAGTTATCTGAAACTCCTTGTTTCAGATGCAGCCTGGTTATCTGAGCACTTATGACACTCTTGTCCTTTATTTGCTGAACACATTCTTCCAACCCTTTCTCTGATTGGACTCATATGCTTGAATATGGCTAATGGGGCTCCCCTCAGTAACTTTGTACCTACCACCACCTCTGTCTTCTTCATTGCCCTCCTTAAAACTTTTATCAAACCTGGCACATCTCCCCTGATTCACACTGCAAAATTCCTTCTCATGCCATTAATTCTATCATCTTTCCATTTTGTTGTCTCTTTTTGCATCTAACTCTGGTGCATGCTTATTCACATGAATGTTACACTTTTTGCATATAGGACAGCCATCCAACTGGAAAGACCACCATGATAGAGACTAGAACTACCAATTCCTAGCCCCAGTCTTGCTGTTAATAAGCTGTGTGATCTTGAGCAAGTCACTTAGCCTTTCTGAGCTGTTGTTCAAAGAAAGGGTTAAACTCTGGGATTCTGAGTCCTCTCTTTCTGTGTCTGCCCTATCTCTTTCAGAGAGAAAGGAACTATCTTTTCTAATTTATTTTTCTCTTTGCACTGGGCCTATTTTTATAAAACTACATAGAGTGCTCATTCATTCAATAAATGCTGACACTTCCTTCCTTGGTCTAGTTTGACTTTCCTCCTCCCATCACAGATGGTGTATGAGCCACATATCTGATCACAGCTGACCTTTGTTTTTGGTAAGGACTAGATTTTTCAAAAATAGTACAAACTGTGTGTCTTTCCAATGTCACTATTCCTTTTCATGAAATGGCACATCCTGTTCCTTGGCTCTCCATATTTTCCATTAAAGCAAAACATTATTTCCACATGTCCCTTTTGCCTTACAGGTTCTTTTTTAATTTTAAGTATAGCACTCCTGATTTTTGAGTTGATCATATAATTTATTTATATCCCTGATGCGGATCTTAAAGAGGTCTGCTCACCTCTTTCTTTAAAATTTCCATTCGTAATTAGGTCTCTGTTCAGCTGTGGCTTGGATCATGCTCATTCATGTTTTTTTTAATTTTTTTAATGTTTATTTACTTTTGAGAGACAGAGATAGGCAGAGCATGAGCAGGAGGAGGACAGAGAGAGAGGGAGACACAGAATCCGAGGCAGGCTCCAGGTTCCGAGTGTCAGCACAGAGCAGGGTTCAAACTCATGAACCGTGAGATCATGACCTGAGCCAAAGTTGGACACTCAATTGACTGAACCCCCCAGGTGCCCCCACTTATGTTTGAAGACACTTGGTCTCCAATCACAATTGTAAGCACATTTATCTGTTTTGGATTTTTTTTAAGTAGCTCTTAAAACTATGGCACTCTATGACATGTAAAATTGTTCTATTTAGTCAACTGATCCACACTCAAATGTATAACCTTAGAAAAACATACATGAAAGAGGACATAAGAAGTATGAAATGATAGAAAGTCACTCAGAGTTCAAAATAATACACATGATTGTAGAATAAAAGTATGTGAGATTTCAGGACCTTGGACAGTTAAATGTATTTCTGTTGTAATTCCTTCTGTAATTCTGCTGTATCACAGCTTAAGTAAGCTAGCAGTACATTTGAAAATCTACAGCATCATATCAGACATGGTACCATGAATATCATGAGTGATTTTCTTTTTTTAATATAATTTATTGACAGGTTGGTTTCCATACAACACCCAGTGCTCATCCCAACAAGTGCCCTCCTCAATGTCCATCACCCACTTTTCCCTCTCCCCCACACCCATCAACCCTCAGTTTGTTCTCAGTATCCAAGAGTCTCTTATGGTTTGCCTCCCTCCCTCTCTGTAACTTTTTTCCTCCCTTCCTCTCCATCATGGTCTTCTGTTAAGTTTCTCAAGATCTACCTATGAGTGAAAACATATGGTATCTGTCTTTCTATGAGTGACTTATTTCACTTAGCATAATACCTTCCAGTTCCATCCACATTGCTGCAAATGGCCAGATTTAATTCTTTCTCGTTGCCAAGTAGTATTCCATTGTATATATAAACCACAACTTCTTTATCCATCAGTTGATGGACATTTAGGCTCTTTCCATAATTTGACTATTGTTGAAAGTTCTGCTATAGACATTGGGGTACATGTGCCTCATGCATGTGCACTTGTGAGTGATTTTCTATAACTCACATCTTACAAGAAGAAAATAAAGAATTCCCTAATGAAAACAATAAAGCCCAGACTATACCCTTGAATACACAAACATGAACAGTTTTAAGGCACCAGGGCATGGTGGTGGGGTCTCTACAAAGCAGTGCTGCTGAGTGGCTTACGTGACTCTTCCGTAGATAGTTTGCTATTTAATTTTAAAATGTAACCAAACATTAGGGCACCTGAGTGGCTCAGTCAGTTGGAAGTCCAACTCTTGATTTCGCTCAGGTCATGATCCCAGGGTCACGGGATCTAAGTTGGGCTTAGATCCAAGTTGGGCTCTAAGCTGAGCCTGGAGCCTGCTTAAGATTTTCTCTTTTTCCCTCTCTCTCTCTCTCTCCCTCTGCACCCCTCCCCCAATCGTGCTCTCTAAAATATAAAAGGTAAAAATAAAATAATATGTAAAGCAACACTTCTTTTAAAATTTATTTGAGAGAGAGAGAAAGAGAGAGAGAGAGAGAGAGAGAGAGAGATCATGTACATGAATGATAGAGGGGCAGAAAGAGAATCCTGAGCAGGGTCGCGATATCATGACTTGAGCCAAAATAAAGAATCAGACAACTAACCAACTGAGCCACCCAGGTGCCCCAAGCAAACACTTTTAATTACACAGTCATGAAGATCTACAGGTGAGCAATATCAGAAACAAAAAAATTCAACTTCACCACCATCCAAGAAATGCAAATTGAAACAACAATAGGGTGCTGTTTTTCATCTCTCAGATTGACACAGATTACAAAAATTTCCAGAGATGTAGGGAAGTGAGCACATATATGCACTGCTGGTAGGAATGCAAGTTGGTACAAGTCTTTGGTTGGGGTGATTTGGAAATATGGATCAAAAGCCTAAATAATGATAAAGCTATATATGTAATAACATGAAAACAGATTCTTAATTCATTGTTAGGTAGAAAAAAGCAGGTTACCAAGTTATATAATAATGTATTTATGATATTTAAACATATGTTCTGAAAGAATGTAACCCAAAAGGTCATGATCTTAGAGGGTAGGATGGTGGGGGGGATGGGAGGAGAGCATTTACATTTTGTTTACATGTTTTCTAATGTATTTGTATTCAACATAAATTACTATTTCTGTTTTTTAAAACAACTTATACAATTATCAATAGAATTCTAGGTAAAGACTTCCTAGTTTCTCTTTTTTAGGGATTACATTGGGTGGAATTGGGTTGAGCATGTTGAAGAGAAGCCAGAAGGATGGACAGTTGTGAGAAGAATGAGAATGGCCCCAGACATGTGTAGACAAAGAGTTAGGGTCTGAATTACTCCCAGCTTTGAAGCTATGGTAAAGAGTTTGGATTTTATTCTGGAAGCACGGACCACCATTTCAGGTAATGAGCAAGGAAGGAGAAATGATTAGATCTGTGGAGTTTGTTTTATTTTTAATTACACTGGTTTCCGAGTAGAGAATGGGATGAAGTGAGACAAGGTTGGAAGCCAGGAAGATCAGTAAAAAGACCACTGTAGAATATGATAAATAAGAGTAAGTCACTGAAAGTGTCAATGGGGAAAAAATAGGTTTTATTTAAATTTTGGAAGTAAAAACCATAAGACTTGCCTACGTGGTAAAGTAGAAAGAAAGACATCAAGGATATTTCACTTATTTGGAATTAAGGATAACTCTGATAGTTGGGTTTTTTTGTGTGTGTTTTTTAAGTAATCTCTACACCCAATGTGGGGCTCAAATTTACAACCTCACAATCAAGACTCACATGCTCTATTGATTGAGCCAGCCAGTGGTCCCCTGACAGTTATTCTTTAATATCAAATTTAGAAAGACTGAAACACTCATTTTGGTTATTAGTTTTCAAATCTTCTTATTGAAGTTTGTCATTGTGGTGGGTTGAATGGTGACCCCCAAAAAAATATGTCCACATCCAAATCCTAGGAAATTGTGAATATTACCTTACTTGGGAAAAGGGTGTTTGCAGATGTAATTAAATACCATATGATTTCACCCATATGTGAAATTTAAGAAACAAAACAAATGATCATAGGGAGAGAAAAAGAGAGAGAGGCAAACCAAGAAACAGACTCTTAACTTTAAAGAACAAACTGATGGTCACCAGAGGAAAGAGGGTGGGGGATGGGTGGGTTAGGTGATGGGGATTATGAAGGGCAATTCTTGTGATGAGCACCGGGTGTTGTGTAGAAGTGTTGAATCACTATAACTGTACACATTAAACTAATATTACACTGTATGTAATTTAAATAAAAACTTTAATAATTAATTAATTATTAATTAACTAATTAATCACCCAAGATTCTTTGAATGGGCCCTAAATCTAATGACACATGTCCTTATAAGAGTGAGACAGAGGGAGGGGTGCCTGGGCCTGGGTGGCTCAGTCATTTGAGCGTCTGACTTTGGCTCAGGTCACCATCTCGAGGTCAGTGAGTTTGAGTCCCTGTCGAGCTCTGTGCTGACCACTCCGAGCCTGGAGCCTGCTTCAGTTTCCGTGTCTCCCTCTCTCTGCCTCTCCCCTGCTCATGCTTTGTCTCTCAGAAATAAATAAGCATTAAAAAAAAATAAAAAATAAAAAAGAGTGAGACAGAGGGAGATTACAAACAGAAGAGAAGACGATGTAACCATGGAGGCAGGGACCAGAGTGACGCAACTACAAGGCAAGCAATGCCAGCAGCTCCCAGAAGCTGGAAGAGGCAAGAAATGAGTTCTCCCCTAAAGCCCTTGGAGGGAACACAACCCTGCTGGATTTCAGACTTCTAAACTCCAGCACTGTGAGAGCATGCCTTTCTGTTGTTTTAACCCACCCAGCTTGTGTTAATGTGTTATGGCAGCCACAAGAAACTGAAAAAATATAGATCCAAAATCCTGTACAAATAGTAGGTGTCCAGTTTAGTCAGGACAGTTAAATGAAGGAAATCTTCAAACACACCCAAAAGCAGAGAGAATAATATAACGAACCTTCATTGTTTCCCAAACCCAGTTTCAAGAATCGCCAATACACAGCCAAAGTGGTTTCATCTCTGCTTCCATCCATCACCCTGGCACTGGATCATTTTGAAGCAAATCCTAATCATCATATTTTCCATCAAAAATACTTCAAAAGATGACTTTTTTATTAGCATCACAAAATGCCATATGTTACCTAAAAGTTAACAAAATATCCTTAATAGTATCGAATATCTAGTCAGTATTCAAATTTCCCCCAACTGTCTGGGGCGCTTGGGTGGCTCAGGTGGTTGAGCATCTGACTATTATTTTGGCTCAGGTCATGATCCCAAGATCGTGGAATGGAACCCTGTGTCAGTTTCCATGCTGAGCATGGAACCTGCTTAAGAGTCTCCCTCTCTCTCCCTCTGCCTCTCTCCCCCCTCACACGTGCTCTCTCTCTAAAATTAAGAAAAAAAAAAATGCCCCAGTGGTCTCATACACAGTTTCTTTTTTCAGTTGGTTGTTTGAAACAAGATGCAAACAAAATGTGCATTCTGTATTTGGTTCATACTTATCTTAGTTCTCGTAATCTATGAGTTCCCTCTCCTTCTTTTCTTTTTCTTTTTAGTTTATTTATTGAAGAAACCAGCTCAGATCATTTGCCTGGTAGAATTTCTTGGATTTTAATCCATCCCTGGGTGTCTTCAATATGCTCCTATCTTCCGTGTTTCCTGTAAACTAGAGATTAGACCTCAAGTAGATTCAGCTTCAGTAGTTTTGGGAAGAACACTTTCTAGGTGGGGTTTGGGACAGCATTGTATCACATTAATGCCTGGATATCTTTTTGTGTGACACTAAGATCGACCAATGCTTTCAGGAGTTATTGACCTGATCTACCCATTATCAATTTTCCTGTTAGCCTGCCCCCTAGCTGTTCTATGCGCATTCATGATCAATGCCTAGAATCATCATCGGCAGTTGCAAAATGGTGCTATTCTAATTCTACCACTATGTTTGCATTTATTAGCTGGAACTACTGTATAAAGAACTTTCCCTCATAAACTATTTGATCACCTTTGATTATCGATGATACAGGAGAGACAGGGTAGATGCTCAATCCTTTCTCTTTATGTACCAAGAAGCTGGTTCCCTAGCGTTCTTCAAAGATGACCTGTGGAGTTTGTTTTGTTTTGTCTTGTGTCATTAGGAAATAATAAATTTTCCTTTAGTTTTTTTATTTCTTATTTTTGGGGTTCTGGTCAGAAGATACAAGTATACTATTTACTTGGCTGTGTCTCCTGGGAGCCAATGTCTATAAGTGAGTCCTAGACCCATTCACTCTTACGTCTATATATACACCACTGGTTTCAGCCCCTCTGATGATAGAGGAGGAGACAGAAGGCCAGAGTGGCCTGGCAATTTGCTAATGTAACTCACCTGACTAGTGGCAGGATCCAAGTGAGATTCCAAATCCATGCTTTTTCCACTGTAAGGTAACTAAGAGAGCTATTTGCCAGAGGGACAGCAGCCACAGTAATCAAAACAGTAAATACACTGAGTTGACAGATAAGGAAGTAAAATTTACATATTTCGCAGTTATGTATAACACTTCTGATTTGATCGAGAAGATCAGTAAATGGCAATGTGCACACCCAACAAAGGCATTCAAGCCAATTGTTAAATCAAAGGGCTTGAGCTTGATTAGGAGAAAAACACTTTTCTATTTTGACACTGAAAAGAACCTGTTTTGTTCACATTCTAAGGTAGAATATGAAACAGCAAGACTGGAAAGGCAGTTCCCACAGTTTGTTCTACCCAGCTTTATTTGTACTTAATTTTATTTTAATTTAAAAAATACGTTTTCAATGTTAAATACAGTATAATATGGAGATCTGAGGTCCCAGATTCACAGATCTTTATGACATGGATTCAGATAAAACATTTCAAATTATGTTCCCCTCCCTTCTAACATATAAGTGATGATAGTGTAATGTAATGCTCCTGGGGTTGTAAGAGAAGGGTTAGCTCTTCTTCCTCACGCCAGATTTATAAAGTAAATGATTTTAACAATCATTTATTGAGCACCTGTCCTATCACTTAAGAACTGAGCCTAGCGTCTTTTCACATATAAAACTGCATCTGAAATCAACATGTGTCCCTGAAGTAAACCTTTATATTTATATTATTTATTATATTATATTTAGTATTTATGGCTTGTATGGTAATAGACTTGAAGGAACTAGAAGATTCCTGGAGAAAACTAATAATCACTGTTTTCTTATCTATCGTATCAATGGCCAGTTAGAAAGTGGAGTTGTTGTCTTCTTTGTGGCTCCAAACAAAGACCAACGTGTGTGAAATACAATGACATGTTTTGACTCAACAATGTCACAGAAGAGCGAGGACTACCTTCTCTTCATTCTCTTCCACATAAGTAAAGCATCCATGGAGGGAAAAGGAATATGCATGCACCTTCACATTTCCAAACCAACTTATTTTTATTTATACAAAACTCTGATTTTAAAGAACAATGTTAATATAAATTCTCTCTTCCCTCCTCCCACTCCACCCTGGCAACCTTCAATCTTTCAGCAGGCATGTTTCTCTAACAGCCTGTCTGTGTCTCTCTCTCCCGTCTCTTAGGTTGCCTCTCCTGCTCAGTTTCTTCCCTTGCTTGGTTCAGAATTCTTGGAAGAAGATTGGACATCAGCAGCCAGGGATTAGCGAGGGAAATCCTGTAATAAAGCACTGGTGCCCAATCTTGGAATTTGTTTAAAAATGCAGATTCTAGGGGTGCCTGGTGGCTCAGTTGGGTAAGTGTCCGACTTTGGCTCAGGTCATAATCTCATAGTTTGTGAGTTGGAGTGCCATGTCAGGCTCTGTGCTGACAGCTCAGAGCCTGGAGCCTGCTTCGGATTCTGTGTCTCCCTCTCTCTCTCTGCACCCCCCCCCCTTAAAAATAAACATTAAAAAAAATCCTAATGCAGATTCTAGGCACCATCCCACATTTAGTGATCCAGACCCCCAGGGGCGGAACACCAAAATGTGTATTTGTAACAAACTCCTGAAGGAATTCTGATAGAACAGGTTCAAGGACAGGTGTCTAGGAACCACTTTCATGAATACAGTGATTGTTTACGACCATAGATAAGACACACATTTCTCCTCTCTCATCTCCCTCTACCAAATGAAACCTAATCAAACATTACATTACAATAAACGTCTTTTTATTTATTTTTTGATGTTTATTCTTGAGAGAGAGACAGAGCATCACAGAGGGAGGGGCAGAGAAAGAGAGGGAGACACAGAATCCAAAGCAGGCTCTAGGCTCTGAGCTGTCAGCACAGAGCCTGACACGGGGCTGGAACTCATGAACTGTGAAATCATGACCTGAGCTGAAGTCAGACGCTGAACCAACTGAGCCACCCAGGCATCCCTAAACTTCTAATTCTATACACAAGCCCTATGAGAAACTTAAAATCCTGGTACCTAAATTTTAAAACTACTATTTGAAACAGTACTTTCCTGGGGCACCTGAGTGGCTCAGTCGGCTAAGCATTTGACCTTGGCTCAGGTCATAATCTCGCAGTCTGTGAGTCCGAGCCCCGTGTTGGGCTCTGTATTCACAGCTCAGAGCCTGGAGCTGCTTCAGATTCTGTCACCTTGTCTCTCTGCCCCTCCCCCACTCACACTCTGTCTCTCTCTCTCTCTCTGTCTCTCCAAAATAAATAAACATTAAAAAAAATTTTTTAAAAGAAAGAAACAGTACTTTCCTTTCAGAGAAGAGGCTTTGCTTAAAACCCTATACTTACCTTACTTTTCTATAGTTCATGTAAGGTTGGAAACCCCATCTAGGCCAGATATTTGCACTAGTGAAGGCTCTATGGGTCTCAAGCATCAGAAAAAAATAATCCAACCCATTTTAAGCAGACAAGGAATTTACTGGCTCATGTTACTGAAAAGTCCAGATACTACTAGCTTCAGTCATGGCTTGATCCAGGAGCTCAAAATGTTATTTCAATTCCATTTCTCTCTATCTCTTAACTTTGCTTCTTTTGGTCTGGCTCTGTTTTCAACAGAGTGTCTTCTCAAGGTTGTAAGAAGGTCACAGCAGCTCTACTTCACATCCTCCTGAAGTCAAGTCCAGCATGGAAGAGGCTTCCTTTCCCTGTGTAGTCTCAGAACTGATCTCATTATATGTCATTGATACGGATGGATCACACAGTCATTCTTGAACCAATGGCTATGCCCTGAGGAATGTGGTGCTCATCTGATCAGGTCTGAGTCAGTGGTACCTGCCCTCTGCTGAAGCTGATAGTGGGCTCAACACATGCAGACCAACTGTGATCAAGGAAGCTCTCCAAAAAGATACTGGGCACTGTCGCCAAAAGGATCCTGGACAGACAAAAATGGCAAATGTCCTTCCAAATAAATGATGATTTCAAGGTTATTTTGACTAATGTAAGAAACACTAGTAGGTTGCAAAACTGAAACCCAGACCAGAATTTTTAATATTTTTATGAACTTCACCATAGATAACTTCCCCAAATAAGATATCATGGTCTGTTTTAACAAATTCAAAGCAAGATCATTATCCCCTCACATTTGAGGAGGGAGGGTTGTCTTTCTTATCTTCATATTCATTTTAAGCAACGAATCAAGCAATATGAAAAAGCTAAAAATAAAAAAATAGATCATGAATGTAAAATGTCATTAAATAATAATGATGCATTTTATGGTAGCTGACTGCATGCAATACTTTCAACTTTGGAATAAGGTTACTTTTTTCACCTAAGTGCTGTTAGAAGTTTTTCAGGCCTGAATATACAGGGATCTAAGATGCATATTGATGCATATTCTGCATAAACAGAGTACATGAAAACATGAAGAACATACCTACCATAAACCTAAACACTTAAAAATCACATTGTACATAAGAAAATGAAGACATTATCCAGTATATATATAGAACATCTAGAAAAAGATAAACAACCAACAGAAAATTGGGCAAAAACCCTGAATAGGCACATTTCACAAAAGATGCTCTCTAAATAACCAATACACATATGGGGCGCCTGGCTGACTCAGTTGGTGGAGCATGTGACCCTTGGTCTTGGGGTTGTGGGTTCAAGCCCCGTGATGGGAGTAGAGATCACTTTCAAAAAGAAATAACCGACACACATATAAAAAGGTGCTCAACTTTGTCATCAAGGAAAAGCAAATTGAAAGCATAAAGTGATAGCATTACTCACCCACTAGAAAATAACAAATGTTGGAAAGTATATACAGCAACCAGGATTCTCCTCCACTACTGTTGAGAGTGTAAATTAGCACAACCATTTGGAAAACTATCTGGCAGAACCTATTAACATGGAAATGTGCTTATTCTATGACAGCAATTTCACTCCTAAACATATGCCCAAAAGATATGATCAAGGATGTTCATGAGAAGCACAATTTGTAGTGGTCAAAAAGCAAAGACTACCAAAAGGCCCATCAACACTGGAATGGATCAATAAATTGTGTTATGGTTGCACATCTTGACACTGTGTAGCAGAATGAACAAACAGCATGGATGAGTCTCACAAACATAAAATTAAATCTAAGAAACCAGCCACAAAAAACATGCAGTAGCATTCGATTTCTATAAAAGCTAAGAACAAACTAAACTAATCTGTGCAGTTAGCAGACAAGACGCCAGGTAACCTTGGAAGGACAGTGACCTGAAGACTCGGGGGGTTTGTAATACTCCACTTCCTGATCTGCTGCCAGCTACGCAAGTATGTTAAGTTAGTGAAACTTCAGCTGGCTGACACTTATGTGCATTTCTCTGAATATATATTACACATTAAAGGTTAAAAATAGAAAAGGAAGAAATCAGTTAAGTCTCCCGCCTGTCATTTCCAGCCTATCTGTTCCTTCCATTACCAATTCCCCTGCTGTTTTGTAAAGTTGCCTTTGTGTGAAAATACTTGCTCCATTTTAACAAGTGGTGGGTGGTTGATGTGATTTCTCTATAAATAGTTTGTAGAGAAACTATTTATAACCACTGTAGTGGCTTGGAAAGCACAGTATAAATGTTAGTTTTAATCATCTGGGGATGTACACAATATTTTGTTCCATAAGGATCATAGTATTAAGTCATAGTATTTTTGCTCAGCTTTAGTTTATCTCTGGAACACAGCACCCAGAAGCGCTCACGATTCCAGCTGCAGATGACAACCACACTTCATTCCTACGCAGATCACAGCTCTTAGAGACATGAAATTGAGGCAAGAATCAGAGAGAGCCTTCGTTGTTGATCCTGTTGAGTCTTGTTGGAAATAATGAAGAAAATCTGAGAAGATGTGCTTTCTTCTTCGTTCTATTGCTACTTCCCGTCAGTAGCCCCGTGCCCAAAACACACAGAATAATGAATGGTCGGGTTTTAAACAGAATCTGTTGGGGCGCCTGGGTGGCTCAGTCGGTTGGGCGTCCGACTTCGGCTCAGGTCATGATCTCACGGTTTGTGAGTTCAAGCCCCGCGTCAGGCTCTGTGCTGACAGCTCAGAGCCTGGAGCCTGTTTCGGATTCTGTCTCCCCCTCTCTGTGCCCCTCCCCTGCTCCTGCTCTGTCTCTGTCTCTCTCAAATAAATAAACATTAAAAATTAAAAAAAAATTAAAAAAAAAATAAACAGAATCTGTTTCTCCAGCTTTCTCCCTGTGAGCCCACAAGTCATTGATCCAACCAGAGCTCTTCTCCCTGTTGCAACTTCCTCTGTAAATAAAAGCAGAACAGTTCTGTGTAAATACAGGGGGAGGCTGGATTATTAACACTCACAATAAACAAGAGATCCTTATAAGCAGCATTCTGTTATTCAGAATAATGGAGCTCGTGGCCTATCTCACGCCATAAGAAAATCCAAAAAGAATACCAAAAAAAAAAAAAAAAATGTTCATCACAAAATAATGAGTTAATGGGGAGACATTTGTAAACAGACAAAATAGCAAAGGGGATGCATCAAGAAGTAAATCATTTTATTGTGAGGTCTCATAACAAATAGGCAGTGAAGAAGACTCACATCAGTATCCCTTGATGTCATGTGTTAGGAAAATCAAGAAAACAGGTTTTGTTTCTTTTTTCCTTAAGCTCCATGCCCAAGGTGGGGCTTCAGTTTATGACCCTGAGATCAAGAGTCACATGTTCTACCCGCTAGGCCAGCCAGGCACCCCCAAGACAACAGTTTTTCTAACCCATAATGTTGAAAATACTAATTACTATCTTTTGGAAGTTGCTATCCTTTATTTTTGTTGGTATAATATGGGGACTCCAACCTTCTAAAAAATTATTAGGGCATTATTTTTTTGAGATTTCTCAGCACTACAGACTAACTTCTAAAGCTGAATGAAACATGAAATTTTACCTAACCCGATGGTCCTCAAGTCGTGCCATTGAGGAGCCCTGGGGCATCCTACTCAATATGTCAAAGGTGCCCAGGAATTGGTTGGATAAAGACCCAGAGAGAAATACTCAGGACTCTCCCCAAACCTGGGCCAACCTTATTTATTTATTTTTTATTGTTTATTTATTTTTGAGACCGAGAGACACAGCGTAAACAGAGGAGGGGCAGAGAGAGAGAGAGAGGGAGACAGAGAATCCCAAGCAGACTCTGAGCTGTCAGCACAGAGCCTGATGTGGGGCTCAAACTCACAAACCATGAGATAGTGACCTGAGCTGAAGTCAGATGCTTAACCGACTGAGCCACCCAGATGTCCCTGGGCCAACTTTAGCAAGCAGACCAGCTCACTTTCTGTTTCCATAATGGGCTTCCACATGAGTTTTATGTGAAGAAATCATTCAACTATTTAAAAACAAGAAATAATAAAAATTTTTTCAAAAATTTTGTTTATTTACCTATTTTGAGAGAGAGAGAGCATGAGCAGGGGAGGGGCAGAGAGAGAGAGGAAGAGACAGACAGAATCCCAAGCAGACTTCTTGCTATCAGCATGGAGCCTGATGCGGGGCTTGAACCCACAAAACGCAAGATCACAACCTGAGCGGAAAAAGAAGAGTCGGCACTTAACCAGCTAAGCCACTCAGGCGCCCTAAGAAATAATAAAACATGTTGAAGTGGACAACTCATCTTCAAACTGAAGAGTTTATAAAAAGAAAAGTGAGAGGGCCACCTGGGTGGCTCAGTTGGTTAAGCGTCCCACTTTGGCTCAGGTCATGATCTTGCAGTTCTGAGTTCAAGCCCTGCGTCGGGCTCTGTACTGACAGCTTGGAGCCTGGAGCCTGCTTCAGATTCTGTGTCTCCCTTTCTCTGTGCCCCTCCCCCGCTCATTCCCTCTCTCTCCCTCTCTTTTTCTCTCCCTCTCTTAAAAATAAATAAACATTAAGAAAAAGAAAAGAAAAGTGAGACCCAAGCAGATTAAATGACTTGCCCAAGATCTCAGATGCAATCAGGGGCAGGACTAGACCTGGACCTTTTGTTTTCTGATTCTGGTTTGAATGGACTTTCCAAACCACGATGTGCCCAGCAAAGAGTTTCCACAGTTTCCAAAAAGAGGGGTTGGAAATCCCGAGTGGAAACTAGCATATGCTTATTTATCTAGCTTTTATAGATTCTTCTATTTTCAGTGTCAAAGTCCTTGATACAGAGGCCATCTGCATTTTTTAAATAATGCACAGCATGTCACACGAAATAATATGGGCAGCAGAACCAAGGCTAAAAGTCCACTGTCTGTTTACTCCCAAGTGCTATTTGCAAATGGAAGAAGAAATTAGCTGCTAAAAATGTTACATTGGTTATGATCTGGAATCCTTCGACAGAGTAAAGCTGCCATGGGAACTGACTAGCTGATTTTTAAAGCTTGAAACAGGCCTTTTTCATATACATATACATATACATATACATATACATATACATATTTATATATAGCAGAGTGTTTTTTCTTTAATGTTAGGATGTTTGTTCAAAAATGCTATATAATTAGATAACAGCTTTCTCTGTCATTCCAGCTGTATTTTCTAAAGAGAATATACTGCAATTTTTTTTTATCCAATTTGGTAGGTAAAGGGTTAATTAAAGAGAGGGCCTTCTATTTTTAGCTGTTACTATAGCCAAACTCTCATTCAGTCTAAAAACAGCCATGCCTTCTGCACCATTTTTAACCCTGCAAAGCTGAGACTCATGCCTATCCAAATTAAGGATAAGCTTAAATAGCCCATCCTCAGCCAAAACCATGGCAACCAGTACTCAGTACGCGTCCTACATCTTGCCCGGTAGTCCTTAACATTCTTTTATCACAAGACAGGAAATCTGTTTTGTTTGGTTGTCATTTAAGGACAGCTTTACACTATAGAATGGCTAACCATTTGCTTTTATTTAGGGAAGAAATGGTTTATGATGGTGTGAGCTTTACAATTAGCTAAAGACAGGAATAATCTTTATTATTTATTTACATATTTATATATTCACTGCCTCATTTCAAAAAGAGACCTGTAGTAACTCCCAAAACATCCAAAAGGGGATATGGAGAACATGAGAAAATAATGGGAGTATGGGCTTTCTATAGTTATGACCATGAACACAACTGGTTTGGCAGTCAGATTAAACGATAAAAAGAGGGGCACCTGGGTGGCTCAGTCGATTAAGTGTCCAACTCTTGATATCAGCTCAGGTTGTGATCTCACAGTTCATGAGGTCAAGCCCCACATCGGGCTCTGCACTGACAGCTCAGAGCCTGCTTGGGATTCCCTCTCTCCCCCTCTCTCTCTGCCCCTCCCCTGCTTGCTCTCTCTCTCTCTCCCTCTCAAAATAAATAAATAAACTTTAAAATAAACACACAAACAAATACAAAATAATAGATTCTGCACAGTGACACCACCCAAGTACCATTATCAAAATGGGAAATACAGGGGGCGCCTGGGAGTCTCAGTCAGTTAAGTGTCTAACTCTTGATTTCAGCTCAGGTCATGATCTCACCGTTCCTGTGTTCAAGCCCTGCATCAGGCTCTGCACTGACAGCGTGGATCCTCCTTGGGATTCTCTCTCTCTCCCTCTCTTTGTCCCTCCCCCACTTGTGCACTCACTTGCTCTCTCAAAAATAAATAAGTAAACATTTTTTTAAATGGGAAATATGGTCTTTATTTCCCTGAAAGACCTGAGAGGTCTTTATTTTTCTACCTTATTTCTAAATGAAAATAGCTTTGTGATTTTCTTCTGATAATAACATCAGTACATGCTCAGGTAGACAACCCATGCATTTTAGAACGCTATAAAGAAGAGAGTAAAAATTAGCCTAAATGATGCAGAAGCAACTGTCGTGACCATGGTGACCATCTTCCCGTCTCTTTGTGCACTTTCATAAATGTACATAAAATGAAGTGCTACCCTGCATGATGCTCTGGGACCTGCTTTTCCTATTCACTTCGTTGCGAAAATCTTTCCATACAAATTAATATAGAATTGTGATACACTCTATCAAATAGGTGTATCATCATTTTTTTAACTAAGCCCCTATTTAGGAATATTAAGAGTGTTTCTAGCATCTCACTATTACGAACAACACTACAGTGAAGATTCTTTTACGAACATATCTTTGTTTAATTGGTCAATTACTTCCACAGGATAAATTCCTAGATGTGAGATTGCTACACCAAACAGCATATATATTTAAGTTTGTGGGTCCTATCATCCAGAAAAGTTGAGCACCCTGGAAAAGTTGAGCCAATCTATATACATGCTTGTTAAAGATGTGCATAAAGTTTCTCTACACCCTCACCAATATTTGGTATCTCGTTCTTTTTAATCTTTTTCTATCTAGTAGAAAAGATGTCATTATGTTTTGATGGGAGCAGCTCTTCTCCCATTAATTCATAAATCTAAGAAAAGGAGAATTATAATTAAATTGAATAAGATAGCTGAGCTACATGATTTTGAAAGGCTCTTCCAGTTTTAACATTCTATAATTCCAGTAGTGCAATTGCTAGATCGTAGAGCAGTTCTATTTTTAACTTTTTGGAAAACCTCCATACTGTTCCCCACAGTGGCGACACTAGTTTGCATTCTCACCAACAGTGCATGAGGGTTCCCCTTTCTCCACATCCTCACCAACACCTGATGTTTCCTGTGTTGTTAATTTTAGCCATTCTGACAAGTGTGAAGTGATGTCTCACTGTTGTTTTGACTTGTATTTCCCAGATGATGAGTGATGTTGAGCATCTTTTCATGTGTCTGTTGGCCATCTGGATGTCTTCTTTGGAATTCAAAGGGATACGTGCACGCTGATGTTTATAGCAGCATTATCAACAATAGCCAAATTATGGAAAGAGCCCAAATGTCCATCAACAAAAGAATGGATAAAGAAGACATGGTACATATCCACAATGGAATATTACTCAGCCATAAAAAAGAATGAGATATTGCCATTTGCAATGAAGTGGATAGAGCTAGAGAGTATTATGCTAAGTGAAACAAGTTCAGTCAGTGAAAGACAAATACTATATGATTTCACTCACATGCAGAATTGAAGAAACAAAACAAACAATCATGGGGAAAAAAAGAGACAGAGAAATCAAGAAACAGACTCTTAACTATAGAGAACAAACTGATGGTTACCAGAGGGGAGGAGGGTGTGGGGATGGGTTAAATAGATGGTGGGGATTAAGGAGGACACTTGTCGTGATAAGCACTAGGTGTTATTTGGAAGTATTGAATCACTAAATTGTACACCTGAAATTAAGATTACACTGTATGTTAACTAACTGGAATTTAAATAAAAACTAAAAAAAAAAAAACTCTATAATTCTACAAAATGTCCCTAATTAATTTCTCTACCAAGCATCTATTATAAGCAAGATCCAAAGGGAAGAGAGGTTAACTGGGAGTCTCTAATGTGCATGAAAACAACCCTTTTAGATCACTGTTTATACTCATTTTATTTTTCTAAATTTTTTAATGTTTATTTATTTTTGAGAGACAGAAAGACAGTGCTAGCAGAGGAGAGGCAGAGAGGGAGGGAGACACAGAATCTGAAGCAGGCTCCAGGCTCTGAACTGTCAGCACAGAGCCCGATGCAGGGCTCGAACCCACAAACCACGAGACCATGACCCGAGCCGAAGTCAGACACTTAACCGACTGAGCCACCCAGGCACTCGTGTTTATGCTCATTTTATACAGGAAAAATATGGGGCTCAGAAGGGGTTAAATAAGAGCAGAATCAGAGCAGGTCAAACTGACAAGGTTTTTTTTCCCTATAGCATGCTGTCATTCAGCAGGATTCCTGTCCTTCAGGAACGTACAGTTACCCTAAGGCAGGGATGTGAGTTGCAGAGAGACCACACTCACATAAAAATCATTCAAGTCACATCTGATTTCTAAGGTCAGGCCCTTGTCTTCCTCCACCCACCCCTACCACCACAACTTTGT
The DNA here is from genome assembly GCF_018350195.1 of Panthera tigris. NCBI lineage: Eukaryota > Metazoa > Chordata > Mammalia > Carnivora > Felidae > Panthera > Panthera tigris. Next base: position 131,196,758 of record NC_056665.1, read on the forward strand.
ATCATTCCCTTGGCACTTAATATGGTATTTCCCATAGAGTAAATGCTCAAAGAATACTGTCCATGCTCCTCCCTATCTGCCTGACTACTTGACTGGGAGGGGTACAACCTTCTCATTGTGGACAAGACGGTCCTACTCCTTGTACCGTTTTATAGTGGCCTGGAAGCTAGAAAGCAATTAGCCTCAGACTGGTCATACACCTACCTGGTAGGCCCTCCCTCTACCCAGCCTGACCAGGCTTGGAGCCAAGAGCCCAGAGAAACAGAGTGGGCTCGAGGGATAGAAAGACACTCAGTTCCAGGGCACAAGTGAGACGAATTGTTCCCTTTCATAGTTCTGCTTTTGAACCTTTCTATACAATCTTAAATATTATCGTATCTTACAGCTTCGACATTTCATCTCTAGCTATTTGACATTTTAGAGTGTCTTTACACTTCATCAAGATTATTATCAGAAACAATCAACAAAACTAAAAGGCAACCTACTGAATCAGGGAAGATATCTGCAAATGACATATCTGATAAAGGGTTAGTGTCCAAAATAGATAAAGAACTTAGAAAATCCGACACCCCCCCCAAAATCCCAAATAATCCAATTTAAAAATGGCAGAAGACATGAACAGACATTTCTCCAAAGAAGACATACAGATAGCCAACAGACACACTAAAAGATGCTCAACATCGCTCATTATCAGGGAAATACAAATCAAAACTGCAATGAGATATCACCTCATACCTGTCAGAATAGCCAAAATCAAAAACACGAAACAACAGGTGTTAGCAAGAGTGTGGAGAAAAAGGAACCCTCATGCACTGTTGGTGGGAATGCAAACTGGTGCAGTCACCATGGAAAACTGTTTGGAGGTTCCTCAAAAAGTTAAAAATAGAACTACCTTATGATCCAGCAATCATATTACTGGATATTTACACAAAGAATACAAGAACACTAATTCGAAGGGATACATGTACCCCTGTTGCTTATAACAGCATTATTTACAACAGCCAAGATATGGAAGCAACCCAAGTGTCCATCGATCGGCGAATGGCTAAAGAAGATGTGGTGCATATATACAATGGAAAATTATGCAGGCATAAAAAAGAATGAAATCTTGCCATTTGCAATGACATGGGTGGAGCCAGAGAGTATAATGCTAAGCAAAAGAAGTCAGTCAGAGAAAGACAAATACCATATGCTTTCACTCATAAGGGAAATTTAAGAAACAAAACAAACGAGTGAAGGGGGGAAAAATAGGAGAGAGAGATTAGAGAGAGGGAGAGAGAGATACACTCACAAACTAGAACCAGAATCTTAATTCTAGAGAACAAATTGATGGTGACCAGAGGGGAGGAGGATGAGAGGATGAATGAAAAAAGTGATAGGGGATCAAGGAGTTCATTTGTTATGATGAACACAGGGCGATATATGGAAGTGTTGAATCACTATATTTTATACCTGAAACTAATATTACACTGTATGTTAACTAACTGGAATTAAACTAAGAACTTAAAATAATACATACTTACACAAATATTACAATTAAAAATATTTTAAAGAATATATCATCATTAGCATTATTGCTATCAATCACTAAACACGGATACTTCAAGTTTTTTATGGTTCAATGTTGTTGGGTTTTTTTTATGTTTTTTTTATTTATTTTGAGAGACAGATAGAGAGGGAGAGAGCAGGGGAGGGGCAGAGAGAGAGGGGGGGAGAGAGAGAGAATCCCAAGCAGGCTCAACGCTGTCAGCACAGAGCCCATATTGGGCTCAATTCCATGAACATGAGATCATGATCTTAGCCAGAATCAGGAATCAGATGCTTAACCAACTGAGCCACCCAGGTGCCCCGGTTCAATGTTGGTTTAAAATGGTGCTTCTCAACTACTACTATTCTAGCTTAGTAGAACTCAATTAGTTATTGAGTTCTGAGAGCTAGCATATGGTGTGGGCAAAAGCTCAGGACTCAAAAGTCACTAAATTCTGATTGGTTGTGGTCAAAGGGCCAGCACTGGGGTCGACAGGTACAAATGTTGGTGTTCATGTGCATTCACAATGGTCTAGGATCTAGACTCCATGTAACCACTCTTGCAAAGAAATCATATAATGTGCATTATATATTTCACATAGGTCTTCAATTTGCTTTGTGTCAATATATGACAAGCTGTAATTCAACACTTTCTGTAGATGAAATATTCTCAAAAATAACAGCTGGAAAGATGTGTACATTTACATTGTAAAATTTATACAAACCTCATCTGATACATGAAGCTAGACTACATGCTCGTAATGACTAAGTATTTCAGGTGCTTTGGGCAAGTTAAGAAAATATTTTTTTTATATTCAAACAATACATCTTTATTATCTTATGTCACCACTGAAACTTTACATCTAATTTTATTACTTCATTATTAGATTACTAAAGTAGTGTTCTAATTACCCTTCTTGCCTCTGTATTTTTAAAATATCTCCAATGCCACTACTAACAAAACAACAGCAGTAATAATAAAAACTGTTCACAATTACTGAGTGTTCATAAAGTGCCAGACACTTTTCTAAGTGTTTTATAAAGATCATCTAAGTTGTTCTGTACAATGGCCTTATATGGTAATATTCATATATCACTTTATAGGTGAAGGTATTGAGAAAGAGAGATAAAGTAAGTTATCCATATCATCTACTTAATGGGTGGATAAAGATCCAGTTCCCTGAAAAAGGAATTGTCTCCCTAAGATACAGCAAGAAAATGTTTATTTTGATCAATGCCTATAGTTTTTCCAGGCTCTTAGATATGACAAGCCCTCCATTGGGGCCTAGCTCACTGTAAGACTAGCCTCTCTGTAGGAGAGACAATGGCCATGGGCGAGAACACTTGGGCCTACAATGGCAGCCCATTCTCAGGAAGAAGAGTGGGCCTATTGTATTTGCTGCAGTAGAATCAGGCTCTTCTTTCTGATGTGCCATCTTTTTTTGTTTTCAAACAAATGTGTTCTTGCTCAACAACAAAGGGCCTGACAAGATGCCACAGACCTCACACTATCGAGCTACATAAAAGCAGGAGATGATGAATGTTAAGTGCATTCTGGCTTGGTTTGATTTAAAGAGAGCACTTCCAAGAAACACTTGGAATCAGTACTTGAAGTATTAGAGATGTGCCCTGACAGCTGGGGTTTAGAGGAACAAGGGCAGCTTTGTTCTCTTTTATGTCCACTTGTTCCCGTGCATTTGTTGTCAGGAACTGCTCGTGCACAAGGCACAGGAGAAGAGGACACAACAGAGAGCAAAGAAGTAGGAGATTTTCTCCAACCAATGCTGAGGTGGAGGGATTGGCTGGAGTCTGCTTTTAGTAGTTGCTGCTGGGATTCTGAGTGCTGAGTCCAGCCCGTCCATACAAATGACTTCATGTTCAGGCATCGACAGGCATGTGTACAACCAAACCCATAGCCTCTTCTTCTCATGCACAAGGCTAGACTCTACTTCTCAGCCTCCCTTGAGAGTAGAGCTAGTGGAATGTAAGCAGAGGTGATGTGGGCCACCTCTGCACCTGGTGCATTAAAATTTCCATGGTAATTCTCCTCTTTCTCCCCTCATCTGCCAGCTGGATATCCATGCCCAAGTACCCATGCAGCCATGTTTAAAGAATGATGGAGCCTCCATAGCCAGATCCTTGAATGATTATGTGAAGCTAAGCTTAGCAATACCAATACTCTCATGGACTGGAATTTATGAAAAGAAAATATAAACATCTATAGTATCAGGCTGCTGAAATGTGGGCAGGAGATGGGGGAGGTTTGTTATAGCAGTTAGCATACTGTGACTTATATAGAGTATGCAAGAGCCCAGGGAAAGAATGGATGAGGCTCACTCTGTGTTAGCTCTGACTGCCTTTCTGATCACCTTTCCTTTAGCCTCCCCACCTGCTTGCTGGGGAAAGATGAAGGAAAACACATTGGGTCATTACACACAAGCATGTTGGTGTGACTTTGGAAAAGTCTCTATGAAGATAGTGAAGAACTTACATTCTTTTTGGTTTTTTGTTTTTTTTTTTTTTTTTGGAGAGAGCAAAAGTATGTGCCACGGTGGGGAAGGGGCAGAGGGAGAAGGAGAGAGAGAATCTTAAGCAGGCTCTATGCCCAGCACAGAGCCTGACACGGGGCTTGTTCTCTTAACCCTGAGATCATAACCTGAGCTGAAATCAAGAGCTGGATGCTTCACCAATTAAGCCACCCAGGTGCCCTGATAACTCACACTTTTGAGAAGAGAAATGCTATCCTAACCAACAAATGTTTATTGGACACATTCCCTAAAGAAATCATCTTGTTAGGTGCTGGGAATACAAAGATTCACCTCTACCTTGGAATTAAAACAAAGCAAAAAAGATAGTCCTATAAGCTTGAAAATTGGGGAAACATGATTTAAAAGATAGTTGGGTAATGAAAAAAGACATGCTTTACAGTTAGACAGACCAGAGTCGAAACACTAGATATGACACTCATTAAAATTATGGAAAGTCACTTAATCACTTTGTGCCTCAGTATTTTCATCTTTGAACTGGGATAAAACCTACTAACCTGAGTAAAGTGGTTTTTTTTTTTTCATTTTTTTATTTGGAAATAATCTTCAACTTAGAGAAGAGTTGCAAGAATTCCCATCTACCCTTTCCCCAACTTCCCCTCAACGTCAACGATTTGCATGGCTATCATTTAATTATCAAAACTAAGAAATTAACATCGGTACAGAATAGCTAAATGGCAGACTGTATTAGAATTTCTCTGTTTTTTTTCACTAATGTCCTTTCTCTGTTCCAGGATCCAATCCCAGGAGCCACATGTAGATCCTTCCATTTAGTTATCATGTCTCCTTAGTTACCTTGAGTCCAACACATTTACCTTGTTTTCCTTGCAGTTTATGACCTCACCACTTTGGAAGAGTAGTTGTAATATATCTTTCTAGAATGTCTCTCTCAATTTTAGTTTGTCTATGTTTTCTCCTGATTGGACCAAAGTTATAGATTCAAGGAAAAATATAGCATGAATTGCATTATTTCAGGAGGTACATGGTATTTACATGACTTACTACTGGTGATCACTTGGTGAAGGGGTATCCAAAAGATTTCCCCAGAGTAAAATTACTATTTTCCCCATTCAAATAGAAGTGAGTCATCCTTACGTATTCTTTGGTAAGGTGTATAGTCAGAACTTTTGCCCATCTAGAAAAATCAAGTTGTTTGTTTTCTTATTACTTAGTTTTAGGAGTTCTTTATATATTCCATAGCTAAGAACATTATCAGATATGTGATTTGAAAATATTTTTTCCAAGTCTATGGCTTATCTTTTCATTGTCCTAAAAGTGTCTTTTACAGACCAAGTATTTTTAATTTTAACAAATTGGAATTCATCAAAATTTTTTCTTTTATGGGCCAGGCTCTTGGTGTCATGCTTTGTCAAATCAGGCAAGTTTTCTCCTAGAAGTTTTCTAGCTTTGAGTTTTACACTTAAGTCTAGAATTCATTTTGAATTAATTTTTGTAAAAGGTATGAGATAAATGTCTAGTTCAGTTTTTTTTACAGATGGACATTCAGTTGTTCCAGCACCATTTGTTGAAGGGGCAATTCTTTCTACATTGAATTGCCTTTGCAACTTTACAAAAAAAGGCAGTGATTGTGTTTGGATGAGTCTATTTCTGGACTCTCTCCTGTTGCATTTATCTGTGTTCTAAACTTTCACCAACACCATTTTGTCTTGACTACTGTGGCCTTATAGTAAGTCATGAAATAAGGTAACATGAGACCTCCCAACTTTGTTTTCATTTTACAAAACCTTTTTAACTATTCCAGCTCATTCCCTTCTCCGTATAAATTTCAGGATCAGCTTGTTGAGATCAGAAAAGAAGCATAGGAGTGCCTGGGTAGCTCACTTGGTTAGGCATCCAACTCTTGATTTTGGCTTGGGTCATGGAGATCGAGCCCCGAGTGGGGCTCTGTACTGACAGCACAGAGCCTGCTTGGGATTCTCTCTCTCTCCCTCTCTCTCTGCCCCTCTCCTGGGCTCTCTCTCTCTCCCTCTTTTTCTCTGTCTCTCAAAATAAATAAATAAACAGAAAGAAAGAAAGAAAGAAAGAAAGAAAGAAAGAAAGAAAGCAAGCAAGCAAGCAAAAAATTGGGTCTTTTAAATTTTTTTAGTGTTTATTTATTTGAGAGAGAGAGAGAGAGAGAACAAGTGGCAGAGTGGCAGAGAGAGAGAGGGAGACACAGAATCCGAAGCAGGCTCCAGGCTCTGAGCTGTCAGCACAGAGCCTGATGCGGGGCTCGAACCCACGAGCAGCAAGATGGTGACCTGAGCCGAAATTGGATGCTTAACCATCTGAGTCACCCAGGTACCCCTGGATGCATCTCTTTTTAATGAGAGTCTACCTGCAAATGTATTATCCCACTTTACTTGTAGTATAAGCTTCTAACAGTATATCGCCAGTGCTTTTCAACCCTGCTGCACCTGAGAAGCACCAGAGGCGATGTGGAAAACAATACCAATGCCCAAGTTTAACCGAAAATAAATTTCATCAGAATCTGGGGTGAGGTTGGAGGTTGGGGGAGTGCAAAGAATATTTTTCAAAGCTTCCTAGGAGATTCTTAATAAGCCACCAGATTGGGTCACTAATCCCTAAAGATCATGGGTTATCACTTAGTGCTTACGTGTGATGTACAGCCTGGGAATGAAAAGGCTTATGTCTGTCATTGAAAAGGCAAAGTACCTGAGCAGTGGTTATATCTGGTAGCAGTACCAGTGACTAAGCACCTATTGTCCTCATACATCTATGTCACCTGCCCACCCCCTGAAGGCTTTTGTGATTTCTAGTTTAGACTGTAACCATTGGAAGACATTGAACTATGGGATACGGAATGTGTAAAAACATGTTTAATGGAAATGGGTAAAAGAAATCAATTTCTTACAGGTTTGATATAACATGTCTCAGTCCAATCCATCAGGGAAGCACCAAGCAGAGTAATTTACTTCCTCACCCTGAAACTCTTCAATTTTTATAGATGGTAATGTCAACAATCCGAGAGTCTGAATGTGATTTAAGACCATGAATAATTTTCTAAGAACAAAATATCGGTGAAATCACTGACACTAGATCTGCCATTTCCATAAGCAGCTTGATAGCAGAAGTCCTACAATAACCCCAAAGTTTAGAGGTTTAGCCTTTGTTAGAACACTAGGAAAAGCTTATCTTTAAAATACCCAGTTTTTCATAGAAAAAGTACTAGAAACAACATTTATTGCATTTTGGCTCTCTTATTTTAAATGTTAGGAAGCTGAGGGCTGCCTGGGTGGCTCAGTCAGTTAAGCATTCAACTTCGACTCAGGTCATGATCTCATAGTCCATGAGTTCAGCCCCACGTGGGCTCTGGGCTGACAGCTCTGAGCCTGGAGCCTGGCTTCGGATTCTGCGTCTCCCTCTCTCTCTCTGCCTCTCCCCTGCTCGTGCTCTGTCTCTCTTTCTCAAAAATAAATATACATACATACATACATACATACATACATACATACATAAAATGTTAGGAAATCTAGGCTCAGAGATGTGCTTTGTTCAAGGCCACACAACTAGCCAAGACCACACAGCCCAAAGGTTCTGATCTCATAAAGTCTTCATTCTACAATGCTTCCATGCTCTTGTAAAATGTATGCAACATTAGGGATGTGCCCATAAAGGAGGGAGCGTGCCCTTCTTTTTCCCTTTCCTCGTTTCATCACTAGAATGTAGATGTAATGGCAGGACCTGGAACAGCCATCTCAGACTATGACGTGGTCCTGGGAATGAGGCAATGCTCAGTATGGTGACAGGCGAGATGGAGCACGAGTGTCTGACACTGTGGGGATTCGTACCAATCCTGGAATAGACCCTGTAGACACTAATCCTGGAGTCAGATATTCACAAAAGAGAATACTAAACTTTTGTGTTTTCTATTATTCACTGTTATACATAATCCTAACCAATCATAGTTAGGATTTTTATAGTCTCCAAACTAAGCTATGTAAATGGATCCTCCTAAAAGTAACTTTACTGCCACTTGGAAAAGTCAATGGAGCATAGCATTCTATTTGTACACATTAACAAGAATTTTGTTACACGGAAATCCTTCTTGCGAGGGAAGATGAGAAACGTTTTGATTCCATATGGCCCAACCAAAACCTGGGAGTGCAATTATTATTTAAGGGAAAATAGATATTGGGACCAAGTAGTAGCCTCCAGTATAACTTGTGAGAGAATCTTTTGTTTGTTATATATAAATGAAAAACAACATTCTCAATTGTCTGGAAAGCAAGATTTTTTTTTTTTATGACCATGCTAGGAGTTAATGGTGATGTTCCTTATTTATTTTTATTTATTTGCTTTTTTAGAGAGAGAGCACGTGCACATGCTTGTGAACTGGGGAGGAGCAGGGGAGAGAGAGAATATGAATCAGGCTCCATGCCCGGCACAGAGCCCAATGCAGGGCTCGATCTCACAAATGAGAGATTGTCAACTAAGCCTAAATCGAGAGGCAGACACTTAACCAACTGAGCCACCCAGATGCCCTGGTGATGTTCCTTTTTGGAACAGGATGGTGTTAAGTGTTCAGGGGGATGGATTTTTTTCCCCTGGGCTCCCTGAATTGTAACCAAGATAAAAAATCAGAACAAAAAGAGATGGGTACTTGCATTGTTATTTCTGAGAAATGCTTGTCTTGGAGACAGTCATTGAGAGACAACATTTCATTCCGCTGTATTAGTTTCCCAGGTCTGCTGTAACAAATTCTGGGTAGTCTAAAACAACAAAAGTTTATTCTCTGACAGCTCTGGAGGCCGGAGTCTGAAATCAGTATCACTGGGCCAAAATCAAGATGGCAGCAGGGTCTCACTCCCTCTGGAGGTTCTAGGGGACAATCCATTCCTTGCTTCTTCTGGCTTCTGGTGGTGCTGACGATCTCTTGCCTTGTGGACCACATGCTCCGATCTCTGCCTCTATCTTCACATTGTCTTCTCTTCCATCTGTGGGATCTTCCTCCACTTCCCTCTTACAAGGACACTTGTGATTGTATTTAGGACCCACTCACATCATCCACGATCACCATCTCATCTCAAGATCCTTCATTTAGCCACCTCTGCAGATACCCCTTTTCCTTATAAAATAACATTTATAGAATCCAGGGATTAGGACCTGATCTCTTTGGATGGCCATTATTCAGTGAACTACATCCACCCAAAAGAAAATGTGAAGATGATTGGAAAAAAAAAAGAAAGAAGTCATCACCATTTGGTGGAATCATCACCTCTTCTTATAAGAAGCCATTTCCTGCCTCTCTTCTCTGTCATCAGGAAGAAAGTTGCATCCTTTCTTGGAAACCAAGGGAGGAAGATGCCAAGAGGATCATTCACTGGTGGATTCACAGGTGCCTACAGAAAGGGGAATTCTGATTCCACTCCCTGGTTACATACATGTCTATGTTAGCCTGTACATCTGCTCACTTGCCCCTGTGATCCAGGCAGAAGGGAATGAATTAAGGAGACAGCGCAGGGTGGAAAATGTGAAATGTGAGTGGCACCTTGTCTACCTAATCTCTTTTTTTTTTACTCTGAGGAAGCACGGATACCATTATACTAAGCAGGTGATTTCCAAATTCCAGTCTTTTACATGTCACCTACGTGTCTTTTGCCACATTGTTACACCAGTAAACACTATTGTTTCCTTTGTAGTTTTCCTTTGAGTTTACTCACTTTTTACATTAAACATTTTTAAAAGAAAAACTATACCTCAGTTATAATTGGAAGAATAGTAGTAAATGCCATAAGCAAGCACCACAAAGACAAAGAAGGATGCCTCAAATACTATGGCCTGAAACTGAACTTCAGCCTTTGTTAAAAATGGAAGATTAGCTAAGATGACAGGTGTTAAAGCCATAGTAGGATCACACTGAGACTTTCTCCTTGATGTAATTAGGAGTGAAAGAATGGCAAAGGGGATAACTTTCTCATGGGGTAATCCAAAGTTATTCAATGCTGTGACTGAGAAATAAAGTATGAAACGCCAGAACCTCAAAGGAGAGGAAGGCTATTCCAGAATATAAAGATACCGCCAGTTCATACCTGCCTCCACCATCTTGCTAGCAGCTTTTATAACTACTTAGGAATTTACATTGGAAGAGGAGGTGTTAAAAGATGTCCTAGAATTGCAGAGCATGAAATGCTACAAATGTGTCCATTAGGATTCTTCCCTTGCATGTGAGAGTGAAGAATTTATTGGCTCCTAGAACTGGGAGGTCAGGTTCAAATGCTTCCACCAGAGCTGTATTGGGGGAGCTCAAATAATGTCTTCAGGATGTTTCCTTCTGTCCTCCTCCCTCTTCTCTCTCTCCCCCCTCCTCCTCTCTCTCTCTGTTTCCCCTTATCTGTTGTACCTGTGCTTTCCACAGAGAGTAAGAGAGCGGTCAGCAGCATAGGCCTCTATCTCCCAGCTCAGCAAACCCAGCAGAAAGAGTCAGTGCTAATAGCTGTAGAAGCTAGGTCCCAGAGAGGATGCTGATAGGACCGGATGCTGACTAGGTTTCTGTGCCCATCTTTGAATCAATCCCCATAGCCAGCTGGCTGGACACATTCTGGCCAGGCCAGAGTCACACTCCCCTTTCCTGTGATAAAGGAGGGGCAGGAGAAGAGGGGACTGAGAAGGAGGAAAAATGGAGACTATCACCCAAAGGACAAGGGATGTATTTCCTGAAGGAAGAAAAGAGAAAGGATGCTGGGCAGACAAAAATAACAGGTGTTCACAACAAACGCCTTCTCTGTGCCAGTCGTATGCAATTTGAAAAGAACCCAAAAGCGTACTTAATGGCATTGATGTTTAAAAATACAAGGAGTAAATGTATGTTGAATGGCTACTGTCACCAGGAAAGTAGACCCTGTCAATGCCACTTCCTTGCTCGCCAATCCCAACTGCAACAGTGAGTGCCTGCACCTTATTGCCTAGAGCTTTCTCTGAACACGGAAGCCCACTTTACCTGCCTTCAGGAATTACCCCCCACCCCGCCTCCAGCAGCCCTTAAACATGGTCTGACAGCAGGGTGGTGGATAAATAGCCCAGCTCCCCACCCTTGGGTAGGATAACTCTGTGGTGTTCTGTTTCCCAGAGTTCTCTGGAGGGACTGAGCTCCAGTTATGCACTAGATAGAACCCTTTACAGCTTCCTTCCCTTCTCTGTCTCACTTATGTCCCCCTTATTGGTGTTTACTGGGATGACCTCCTAAATAAATGACTTGTACTTGAATCCTTGTCCCAGGGTCAGCTTCTGGGAAACCCAAACTATGGCAGCCAGGCAGGCACTTTGGTAAGCTATTTATTCATATTACCTCTGATCATACTCACAACAATCACATAAAGTAGACACTATTATTATGCTCTGCTATCTTACACATGAAGAAATAGAGTCTTTGGTCAAGGTCACACAGCTAGGAAACAGCAAAGCCAGGATTCACAAGCAAGTGGATTCCAACACTTATTCTATGTTACCTGCCACTTTACAATATCTCTATAAATGCCCAGCTTCCAGGATCACTGTAAATGAACTAGAGAGAATATGGTTGTGTGTTGTAGAATCCGAAAGGAAAATGTGAGCTGAAGAGTCGTGGGTCTTGCGCATAGTAGGTGCTCATTAATGAGTTGGAATAACTCATTAATAAATTAAGGACTGAAATAACAGGTGACAGTTTTTAGTTTACAGGAAGTTATTAGTGCTGTTCTTTTCTTCACCCTTGAAAAAGAGAAGCTGCCCCTTCTCAGAAATAATTCTCTAATATAGTTTCCTGGGGCACTAGGGGGCTGAGCCAGTTAAGCATCCAACTCTTGATTTCAACTCGGGTCATGATCTCATGGTTTGCGAGATCGAGCCCCGTGTGGGACTCTGTGCTGACAGCACAGGAGCCTGCTTGGGATTCTCTCTCTCTGTCCCTCCCCTGCTTGCGTGCTCTCTCTCTCAAAATAAATAAATAGACATAAAATAAAATAAAATAAAATAAAATAAAATAAAATAAAATAAAATAAAATAAAATAAAATAAAAGTAAAGTAAAATAAAATAAAACAAAACAAAACAAAAAATAAATAAAATGTTCCTAAACTCAATGTCAATGACAGTCTTTCTGGATTACGGCAAAGTAATCATCTTCGGGGTAGGAGAAAAACTGGGCTCAACTGAGCTCTATTTCATTTTGGAAGAATAATATATGTTAGCCTTTTAGAAAAAGATATGACTTTAAAATATACATACACTTATCTTAGACAGCTTAGATACAGGTTTGCCTAAGAGAAAGGACTGAAGCAAAGTCTCATTTACCCTTCCCATTTTATACATCCATGATTGCACATGAAAAAGATTTTTCCATTATTTTAGGTAACACGTGCATAGAAGTGCAAACGGGCATAATGAAACGCCACTGAAATAATTGTCTAGCTGCCTATTTCTTGATTTAGTGGAATGAGCATTAAATCAAGAGTCAGAAAGCTGAGTTGTATAGGCTAATTATTTATCTTCTCTGTGCTCCAGTAGTTTTTTCTACAAGATGGATATTTTGGTTTAGGAATCACTGGCATCCTTCTAGCCCCCAAATTTTCTGAGGTCCAAGAAGAAATATTTGTTCCCTGTGAGGCTCATTTAAAAAGGAAATTAAGAAGGCTCAGAGAATCACTCAGTCTCTTATTTGTCTGTTTATCATATATAAACATCCACTCCACATATTATAAATGACACAGAGGAAGTCTTTCTGTGCCTGGAGCACAACCAAAATTTCTAGACTGTGTCCTCACTGTGGGAAATGACTCCTGAATGGCTGCCCTCAGACCTCTGGTGACATCCAAGATCATTAAAAAGAGAACCAAGGGGCCCCTGGGTGGCTCTGTTGGTTAAGCGTCCAAATCTTGATCTTGGCTCAGGTCATGATCTCACAGTTTTGTAAGTTTGAGCCCCCGCATCAGGCTCCCCTCTGACAGTGCTGGCCTGTTTGGGATTCTCTCTCTCCCTCTCTCTCTGCCCCTCCCCCACTCATGCTGTCTCTGCCTCTCTCAAAATAAATAAATAACTTTAAAAAAGAGAGAGAGAGATGGAGAGAGGGAGAACCAAGAGGGGCACCTGGGTGGTTCAGTCAGTTAAGTGCCAGAGTTTGGCTCAGGTCATGATCTCGTGGTTCGTGGGTTCGAGCCCCACATTGGGCTCTGCACTGACAGTACGGAGCCTGCTTGGGATTCTCTTTCTCTCTCTCTCTCTCTGCCCTTTCTCCACTTGCATTCTCTCTTTCTCTCTTTCACTCTCTCTCCCTCTCTCAAAAAGAAAAAAAAAAAAAAAAAAAAAAGATGGCTGAGAAGTTCATCTGGCACCAGTCAAACCAGTATGTCAAAATTAAGCACAACTGGCAGAGACCCAGAGGCATTGACGATAGGGTGGGCAGAAGATTCAAGGGCCAGATCTCGATGCCCAACACCGGTTACAGGAGCAACAGGAAAACAAAGCACATGCTGCCCAGTGGCTTCCGGAAGTTCCTAGTCCACAAGGTCAAGGAGCTTGAAGTGCCGTGTGTGCAACAAATCTTACTGGGCAGAGATTGCTCCCAACGTCTCCTCCAAGAACCGCAAAGCCGCTGCGGAAAGAGCAGTGCCGCTGGCCGTCAGAGGCACCCATCCTGAAGCCAGGCTGTGCAGTGAAGAAAATGAATAGACAGTTCATGTGCATATCATATTTGTGTTAATAGAGCCATAAAACTAAAAAGAAAAGAAAGCATTGTCTGTATTTGACCACTTTTGATTTATAAAAGGGCAATTTTGGGTCATTCAGCCTAATAATTTAAAGTGTTTGGGGAGTATATTGCAGGCAGATACCCTAAAAGACAAAGTATGACAGGAGAGGAGGTTGAATCCCTAAGGAAAACTAGATAGGGCACAAATAAAGTATGGTTTTCATCGGTGGCTTAACAAAACCTAGTTGTTGTTTTAACTGATTCGTGTGTGGTAGTTTGTGAATCACAGACGCACTTCTAAGAGCTTCACTGCAACTTTCCAAAATCCATTAATTGTTAAAACTCCGAACCCTGCTTTTTAAGTGAAACAAATATGACCAGGATAGACTGACAACTTGGTTATGTCCTTTGCTTTGCTTTGTTTTTAACGGTGAAGCCACTGGTAAACAGGGAATACGTTAGGCGGAGATTATCAAGCCTTTCGGCCAAGCATTGCCCCAATGTATTGTGGCAACTGATTGGCAGTGGAGAAGAGATAAAATGCTCTTCTTAAGCTATGGCAACAGGTTACCTAGTAACCACAGAATGATTAAATTCCATTCACAGAGACTTGTTCTCTTAATTGGAGGAAAAGATATAAAGAACACAGCTGGAGAGAAACGAGAGCAATGGAAGACTGTGACAGGTATTAAGGGGCCTAATATCTGCAATTCTAGCAGCCTTCACTTAAGAACCACACTATATGATTGACTCTTTTGTTAGTAATAACAAGCAGCTAAGCTGCCTGTAGAGCCATAATTTCGTGTTCTTCTCCACTATAGGAAAAATGAAGATAAAGTATACAATGGAGCACATTAAATGCAGCACAAACTCCAGAGGGTGCTATAGTTCTTAGAGTGACCACTTACCGTGTGCAAGATTACGCCTGTGCTGAGATATCAAAGTTCAATTCCTTACTAGAACTCAGAATGGTCATTTGGGGTCAGTATATCCTGCTATCACTCTCTTCTGTCTGTTGGGCACATATTGCTTTATAGAGAATTATGGTCATGCCATTCTCTCCTGCTTTAAACAATAAAATTAAGAAAACTCAAACTCTAGATTGACAATGATGAGGATTTTTTTAAATCCATTAATTTTTTTCCTGTGCTCAAAAAAGAATTCACCATGTATGTCACTAGCTATAGTTGGAAAAGTTCTACCTAAGGGTCACTTTTAAAAATGTTTTTCAGTTACATCTTATACTCCTTGAGTAAGATTTGTAGGTTAATATTGCCTCAGTTTGGCTGCTCTGCTCACAGGTATGCAGCATAAAACTTTTTGGGGGCACCTGGGTAGCTCAGTTGGTTAAGCATCCAAATCCTGATTTCAGCTCAGGTCATGATCTCATGGTTTGTGAGATCGAGCCCCATGTGGGGCTCTGTGCTGACAGTGTGGAGCCTGCTTGGGATTCTCTCTCTCTCTCTCTCTCTCTCTCTCTCTCTGCCCCCTACCCTGCTCGTATGTGCGCATGCACACTGTCTCTCTCTCTCTCTCAAATAAATAAACATTAAAGAAAAAAAAAACTTTCTAAAAAAGAAAAACTTTCTTAAAGCCCCCTCTAGTGACAAACAACAAATTAATCCATTACTGTGTAACATGCTAACCCCTCCAAGGTCCAAGTTCTGTTTTCTCTTTCAGTATTAGATGAATCAGGAGCTGCAGTATTTTGATTGGAGAATGACTAAGAGCTAGTCAATGGCTCACATTCTTAAGTGCTCTTCAGTCACCAAAACCTAAGGGATTTTGTTTTGAAACTGGTCAACACAAAATGCACACACATCATGTAACTGTATTTCTTTTACTCCGCCCTGTTATATATTTCTTTAAAAAATTTTTCCTGTTTGTTTTGTCCTTCAGGGACTTGCAGGATTAAAATACGTTCATGATAACACAATGAATGGAAAAAAGATTATCTTGGCCTTTTACGTCTTGTTGCTTTTATTGGATAATTTTCACCATGATGTTAAGCAGGTCCAAACAGACAAACATGAGTTCTAGGAATCCTCTGAATTATGAAACTAAGGGTTATCTATAAATATATAGACTGAATGTAGAAATGATTATTTTTAAAATATAAAATAAAATGCAGTAAATAAACTATTATATGTATTAGACTATATATTACGGTATGTGTGATACATAGTTTATTTTATTTATATCTCCAGTTCCAAAGGGCTTAGAGCTCCTCCAATAAAACAGAAGTTTAATTGAGTCATTAAAACAAGAGTAGAATAAAAAAGCCACCTGCCTAATAAAGGGAATTAGAGGTAAATAGAAAAATAGGCTATGAATAATTATTGCAACTGAGCATACATTTTATTTATGCTTTCTGTCAGCTAAGACAAAAAGGGAAACCCAATAGTAAAAGTAAGCATGCCAATTCATTAGGGCCAAAAAATATTTTCCTTCTAAAATGTAACATATAAGTTTCTAGATATCAATAAAAAGTATACCATTGGAATAATTTCTTAATATGAAATTCATACTTAAATATTCAATAAAAGGTCTTTAGGAATGGCCCCTCTCCAAGTCCATTGCACCTGGTGGTGATTCTTCCCAGTGGAGGGGTATTTCTGGGAACTAACTCTACCATAAGCCCATACTAGCTGTATGCATCCTGCCTATGATCATGGATTGCCTCCTGGGAATAGCAACCAGAAAGGACCCTGTCTTTCTTGTTTATACACACAGAGTGAAAGCCAAGGACATATTAAATTGAACTTAGGATAACATGTTTGCTGCTAAAACTGGAGAGAGAAAGTAAATTTTTGAAAGAATTGGAACAAAATACTTAAATAATGAGGATGGCTTCAGTTGAAGTTGGGTACCAAGCAATGCTGTCTCTAGAACCCTCTCCTGATCTTGGAGATATTTAAAAGCAATATCCACTTTTCATATCCTAAAATGTACTTTCATAAGAGGAGCTGGCATCACCTTCGTGTGAATCAAGTCACTGTGTTATCTTCCCAGGGGTGTTTGCCCTTTAAGCTTTAGCTCTAATTCAGTTTAACAAATGCTTACCAGAGACCTATTATATGCAAGGTATTTTCCAGATGCCAGTAGTGGAATAAAAGGCTTCATGTTCTTAGGGATTTCAAACATCAGTGAGTAGGTAGGCAAGAGAGTTTTTGTTCTCTGGGTAACACGTGACTCTCTACCCATGTATCCTTCTAAATGACCTTTGTTGTTGGGGCCACAGAGCCATCACACATCCTTCCACATTCCTCAGATTTTTAATCTAATGTTGTCCTTTCCCTAGTCTTAGCGAACCAGGAGTTCAGATGTTACTGTAACTGAATTTCTGGCTTATTCCCCTTTCCTTGTCATAGGATTCCTGACTTACTCCCTTACATCTGAATTTTTCTGATACCCCAGCTTTTCTGAGATAGGGTCTTACAAAGAGAGAAAACTATTATTTGTTGAAAGCCTCGTTTTATTTTCCAGGCAGTGGACATATTAATCCTTGCAACTACAACATTAATAGCATCTTTTACATTTTAGAAAAGAAGGACCTGTGCCTCAGAGAGGTTTCCAAAGATCAAGTTGGCAAGTGGCAGAAAAGTTCCACATATCTGCCTCCAAAGCCAGTACTTTTTCCATTACAGCAATGGTTCTCAAAGGGGTTGCAATTTTGCCACCTACCCCTGGGAAATTTGGCAATATCTGGAGACAGGCTTGTCACAGCCAGAGGTGGAGTGGGTGGGTTACTACTGTCATCTAGTGGGTAGAGACCATGGATGCTGCTAACACCCTACTAGGTACAGGGCACCTCCCACAACAAAGAATTATACACCCAGCCCAAAACGTCAGTGGTGCCACTAAGGAGAAGCACCAGGTTACAGAATGTTCCCTGCCCTATGATGATTTTATTTGCAAGGATCCAAAGCTAGGTAACTGCTTCAACATTAAACAAATTGTAGAAAGCCACAGATCAATCAAGGCCTTGTTCATACTGCAACTCTCTTCCAGCCTAAAGAAAAACATATTGGAGCCTTAAGATGAAAAAGGCTGGGGGTGGGGAGGAAAGAGGGGTAGTGCTCAGTAAGCAGAAAGGAAATGCAAACTGATTCTTGAGGTTAAAAATCAAGAGGTAAATATATAGGTATCTTTCACCCCCAGGATTTTCACTAATCCCAATGTTCGCTCACTGCTCTGAAATGTAACTATTGGGAACTGGCTAAATGTTACCCTGACCTCAACCAACATTTGCTTTTGATTTTTTTCCGGGACCCAGGGGACGTGGATACCAGATGAGGCCACCTTGTCTCCCGCTCTTCCCGCAGGGACAAGACCTGCCAGGTGCTGGTGACTTACCTCCCGACAGGAGGCGGCTCTGTGGACGACTGGCAGGATCCCAGGGCCACAGACCGGTGTTTGGGACACTTTCCCCGCCCAGTAAAGGCCGCCTCCCCTCGTTCCCCACTCCACAATCTTCAACTGCTCTCCCCCTCCCTCCGCGTACCCCCGGGAGCTCGGCTGCGGGAGAGCACGTCCCTGCGCGGTGACGTCACAATCCCGGCGCCGCGGCCCCGGCCCTTAGCAACGGGCCTAGCGACGGTCTCCAGCGCCTGCCGCCCCGCGCCGGCTCCTGCGCGCCAGTCCCCTGCTGCGGGGGCTGACCCTGCCCGGGGAAGGACCGAAGGGGGTCCGGCGTGTCCCCACGGCGGCTGCAAGAGGATCTAAGCATGAATGGCAGCCGGAGAGGTAAAGGGAACTCTCAAGGGCGACCGCCGCCTCGCGCCGCCGCGTAACCGGGCCTGGGGTCCGGGATCCGTGGCTCGGGGGCGCGGGTCGGGGCCGCGCTCTGGGGGCTCCAGGTCCCCTGTTGACTTGCCACTGTTGGCCCCAGTGTTAACCCGCGCACAGGAGGACGAGGTCCTGCCTGCTCAGAATTTGTGGCCCTGACTGCTGGAGGCCCGGTCTCTTGAACTGGGCGCATGCAGCCTTTCTTACCTCGGTGGCCCCGAGGCAGAGGAACTAAATTTAGGTCCCCCAGATCAAGCTCCCTTGCTCTTCGCAAGGACGACCCTCAATTTCCTCATCTCTCGAATGTGACAGTAAAATGTCCATGTCATAGAGTTCTTGAAGTTTAAATGAGGATAATATATAACTCCTGGCACATTTTAAGTAATCGGTTAAATACGAAATCTTCCCTTCTGTAACCACCGTCCTCCCCACAAAACAAATAACCCAGGGATTCTTTAACTTTAATGTGAATAGGAATCCCCTGGGAATCGTGTTAAAATGCAGATTATGGGGGCGCCTGGGTGGCTTAGTTGGTTAAGTTGGTCTCTTGATCTTGGCTCAGGTTATGATCTCACGGTTTGTGGGATGGAGCCCCGGGTAGGGCAGTGCACTGTCAGTGTGAAGCCTGCTTGCTTGCGATTCTCTCTCCCTCTGTCTCTCTCTCTCTCACACACACACACATAAAATAAATAAACTTAAAAAAACAGATTATGATTCAGTAGGTCTGCTGGGGGCTGAGATTTTGCATTTCTTGTATGTTTCCAAATGATGCAGTGTTGTTGGCTTCAGTGTTATCGGCAAAGGACTAATCCATAATCACTATATTCACCTACCCTTTATTGAATACTGTCTGGGTCAAGTGGACCCAGTATCTTTATTTATTTGTATATATTGTATTTATACTTTATTTATAAATATATAAATTTTTATATTTATATAAAATATTTATATTTATTTGTATATCTTTAAAGTATCTTTATTTATTTGTATATATTTTTAAGTCCTCTCTCCACCCAATGTGCAGCTCAAACTTACCACCTCAAGATCAAGAATCACATGCTCTAACCACTGAGCCAGCCAAGCACCCCCTAAAAGTATCTTTAAACCAAGCTGCTAGATGGTTCCTTGCAGTGTCTCGCTTTTGAATATGAGTGTGCTTTTATTACATAATCATTGGTCAAAATAAGTGCTGTTGTGAACATACGAAATTACTATCCATTGACAGCAAACTGTATATTCTGACACTGTCAACATAAGTTCCAGAAAAAGCAAACCAACATGCTTTTATGTTTTTTAGAAATTTTACAACATAAGCTATCCTTGCTGTGTAACAGAAACAACTGCCAAGTTATCTCATTATGTAATCCACAAAAACATCTTGATAGGTATTATCCTCACTTCACAGTAAATAAGAGGGTCATATATAACTTGCCAAGGTCATAGTAAGTGGCAGAACAGGCTTTGAGTCCAGTTGAGGAATGTGAAACCTTAGGGCCATTATTTTTACATACGATCCCATGGCAGAGGTGGGAGCATGGGAAAGGATATATGTAAAATTTAAAGTACAGAGGCATACCTCGGACATACTGCAGGGTCCATTCCACCACAATAAAGCAAATATCTCAGTAAACTGAGTCAAATAAAATTTTTGGTTTCCCAGTGTATATAAAAGTTGTGTTTACCCTACACTGTAGTCTATTAAGTATGCAGTAACATTATGTCTAAAAAATAATGTACATACCCTCATTTAAAAATACTTTGGGGCGCCTGGGTGGGTCAGTCGGTTAAGGGTCCGACTTCGGCTCAGGTCATGATCTCGCGGTCCATGAGTTCAAGCCCCGCGTTAGGCTCTGTGCTGACAGCTCAGAGTCTGGAGCCTGTTTCAGATTCTGTGTCTCCCTCTCTCTCTGCCCCTCCCCTGTTCATGGTCTGTCTCTCTCTGTCTCAAAAATAAATTAAAAATATATATATACTTTATTGCTAAACAATGCTAACCATCATCTGAGCGTTCAGCACGTGGTATTCTTTTTGCTGGTGGACGATCTTGCGTTGATGTTGATGGCTGCTGGCCGATCAGGGTGGTAGTTGCTGATAGTTGGGATGACTGTGGCATTTCTTAAAATAAAACAACATTAAACATTGAACTTTGCTGTATCAGCTGACTCTTCCTTTCACGAACGATTTCTCTGTTCACGAACGATGCCTTTTGATAGCGTTTTACCCACAGTAGAACTTCTTTCAAAACTGGAGTCAATCCTCCCAAACCTTGCCTCTGGTTATCAGCCAAGTTTATGTAATAGTCTAAATCCTGGGTTGTCATTTCAACAATCTTCACAGTATCTTTGCCAGGAATAGATTCCATCTCAAGAAACCACTTTGCTCATCTTTAAGAAGCAACTCCTCTGGGCACCTGGGTGACTTAGTCGTTTAAGCGGTCGACTTTAGCTCAGGTCATGATCTCACAGTCTGTGGGTTCAAGCCCCACGTCGGGCTCTGTGCTGACAGCTCAGAGCCTGGAGCCTGCTTTGGATTCTCCCTCTCTCTCTCTCTCTCTCTCTCTCGTTCTCTCTGTCTCTGTGCCTCTCCCCCACTTGCCTCTGTCTCTCTCTCTCTCTCTCTCAAAAATAAACAAACATTAAAAAAATTTAAAAAAAAAAGCAACTCCTCATCCATTCAAGTTTTATTGTGAGATTGCATCAATTCAGTCCCGTCTTCAGGCTCCACTTCTAATTCTAGGTTTCTTATTTCTATCACATCTGCAGGTACTTCCTCCACTGAAGTCCTAAACCCCTCAAAGTCATCCGTGAGGGTTGGAATCAGCTTCTTCCAAACTTATTAATGTTGATATTTTGACTTCTTCCTATGAATCACAAACATTCTCAATGGTATCTAGAA
This sequence comes from Panthera tigris, assembly GCF_018350195.1. Classification (NCBI taxonomy): domain Eukaryota; kingdom Metazoa; phylum Chordata; class Mammalia; order Carnivora; family Felidae; genus Panthera; species Panthera tigris. The sequence goes on from NC_056665.1 coordinate 131,218,197, forward strand.
TGGTGAATACTTTCCAGAAGATTTTCAATTTATGTTGCCCAGAACCATCAGAGGAATGACAGCTAAAGCTTTATGAAATGTATTTCTTAGATAATAAGACTCGAAGGTTGAAATTACTCCTTGATCCCTGGGCTGCAGAATGGATAATGTGTTAGCAGGCATGAGAGCAACATTAATCTAATTGTACATCTCCATTAGAGCTCTTGGATGAACAGGTGCATTGTCAGTTAGCAGTAATATTTTGAAAGGAATCTTTTTCTGAGCAGTAGACCTCAAAACAGTGGGCTTAAAATATCCATCGAGCCCACCCAGGAACACCAAGGTAGGTAGGTAGGTAGATAGGTAGGTAGGTAGATAGATAGATAGATATTCAGCAAACCATGTTGTAAACAGAAGTGCTGTCACCTAGGCTTTGCTGTTCCATTTATAGAGCACAGTAGATTTAGCATAACTCTTAAGGGCCCTAGGATTTTTGAAATGGTAAATGAGCATTGGCTCCAATTTAAAGTCACCAGCTGCTTTAGCCTCTAACAAGAGTCATCCTGTCCTTTGAAGCATTGAAGCCAGGAACTTCTCTCTAGCTATGAAAGTCCTTGATGTCATCTTCTTCTAATGTAAAGCTGTTTCATCTACGTTGAAAATCTGTTTAATGTAGCCATCCTTATTAATTATCTTAGCTAGATCTTCTGGGTAACTTGCTGCTTCACTTTATACTTTTATGCTATGGAGATGGCTTCTTTTCCTTAAACCTCCTGAACCAACCTATGCTAGCCTCAAGCTTCTTTTCTGCAGCTTCTTTACCTCTCTTAGTCCATAGAAATGAAGAGGGTTGGGGCCTTGCTCTGGATTAGGCTTTGACTTAAGGGACTGTTGTAGCTAGTTTGATCTTCTCTCAAGACCACTAATACTTTCTATGTGTCAGCAATAAGGCTGTTTCACTTTCTTATCATTTATGTGTTTCTTGGAGCAGCACTTTTAATTTCTTTCAAGAACGTTTCCTTTGCATTTTTATAACTTAGCTAAGTGTTTGATACAAGGGGCCTAGATTTGGCCTGTCGAGGTTTTCAACATGCCTTCCTCACTGAGCTTTGTCATTTCTAACTTGATTTAAAGTGAGAGATACGTAACTGTCCTTTCACTTGAGCACTTAGAGGATATTGTAGGGTTATTAATTGGCCTAATTTCAATATCATTGTTTCTCAGGGAATAGAGAGGCCCGAGAGAGAGAGAGAGAGAGAGAGAGAGAGAGAGAGAGAGAGAGAGAGAGAGAGAGATGGAGGAATGGCTGGTCAGTGGAACAGTCAGAACACATGACATTTATCAGGTTCCCCTGGATTGAGATCCACAAACTCTGAATCTGTTACACATAGTTGCTGTGTAATCGTGGGCAAATTACATGCTTTACTTCATTGTGCTTCATCTATAAAATGGGACAATGATAATACCTGTCTCATTGGATTGTTGTAAGGATCAAGTGCATTTGTAGCTACCAAGTGTTTAGAACAGTATCTGGCACGGTTAGTATTCAATAAATTAACTTTTGACTACAAGTGAAGAAACCCAATTCAAACTGGCTGAGAGAATTTTTAGCTCCTATAAAGAAAAGTCTGGTAAGGGTAGAGCTTCAGTTAGATCCAGAGACTCAAGCAATATCACCAGGAATCTCTGTCTTCCACTTTTCTCCAGGTAGGTTTCATTCTCAGATAGGTCTCCCTTGTATGGTGCAAGATGGCCACCAGAAGTTCCAGGCTGATTTCTGTCTTGCACTGGGCTCTAGCCCAGTGGAAAGAATGTCTCTTTCCTAATGGTTCCAGTAAAAGTCCCAGGATTGTGTGTCATTGGCTCGACCTGGGTCACATAGTCATTCCTGATTCACTCAGCATAGCTGGTCAGATTTGGATTATATGCCCACCTCTGAGCAGTAGAATAAGCTGTACTTGAACCACTTGGACTAAAAGTGAAGGGCTAGTGGTTCCCCAAGGGCAAGTTGAGGTCCTGTCTCCACATACAGAGGCATTGGGTTGTGGGCAGGCAAAAAGTGAAACACTTATTTTTCCTCCATAGACACAAGGTCTGCTTGAGAGTTTTTGTTGGTTAATTTGCTTTTTTGTGTGTTTAGGTTTCAGATCTCCTTCTTTCCTGGTAGAAACAAACTATGCTAATTTCATGACTGTCATTACCAATCCAAATGGTGTAATCTTGATCTCTCTTGTCCTAAATAATAAGTTAATTTTTTTCCTTCCTGCTCTCTGGCCTGTGATACAGAAGGAACTTCTCAGACATTCTGATCTCAACTTGTTTTTCTATTTTAGTCTCTTTTAGCAAACTTTGTTCTCTGGTCCTGGATTTTAGTTCTATCTAGACACCTCTTTTTCTATTTTCAGTCATCTATATTTCTTCCAGACTTTGTGCCCCCTCCACGCCTTTATAGCTTATAGCAGCCCACCTGACAGCAGACTGACCATTTTATACACTTAAAACATGTCTTAGTGATACAGTATTCATATTTTGCATGTTAAATTCCATTAAACTCTGTAACTCAGCCTTCTTATCTTGAAGGTTACCCCTCAATACACAATCTACTTTTGGAGGAAATAAATTAATTTTGTGAGGAGGTTTATGTCTAATTTTCCATCCATCTGGTCTGAAAGATGAGACACTGACTTTAGGGGAGATAGGATCCAGACAAGAGTGTAAGTAAGTTGGACTAGATGAACTTTAAGACATCTTTTAATAATTAAGTTCTGATTCTGACATTTTTATATATCTTCTACATAGTAACATTATATTATATAATTTCTAATTTATTAAACTACTTTGTAAGGGGATTACTCTTTATTTTAATTTTTTTCACATTTATTTATTTTTGAGAGATAGAATGTGAGTGGGAGAGGGGCAGAGAGGGAGGGAGACACAGAATCCAAAGCAGGCTCCAGGCTCCCAGCTGTCAGCACAGAGCCCGACGCAGGGCTCAAACCCACGAACCGTGAGATTATGACCTGAGCTGAAGTTGGACGCTCAACTGACTGAACCACCCAGGTGCCCCGGGGATTATTTTCTTAAAATTATTTTTAAGGACAGACTGGCCTATGATTAACTGAATAATTAATACATATGTATTAACTCAAAATCTCACTTCAACTGTATCTGAAAATCATTAAAAAATCTGGTAGGTCAGTGGTATACAGAATAAAATTAATATGTATCAGATAACATAACTGATATAGCTATCATTTTATCCAGTGAAACTAAAGTCTCAAGGTACACCTGTTCTGGAAACAACTTACTTTGTTAAAAGAGAAGGCCTTTTATCTATGGCAGAAGAATTTTTGTCTGTCTGATGTATCATTGCTGTTTAGTAATATGATTGAATAAAATTTTAACAATTCTGAGGGGCGCCTGGGTGGCTCAGTCAGGTAAGGGTCCGACTCTTGATCTCAGCTCAGCTGTTGATCTCGGTTGTGAGTTCAACCCCCACGTTGGGTTTCGTGCTGGGTGTGAAGCCTACTTAAAAATAAATAAACAAAATAAAACAATTCTGATATTTAAAATCAAAGGTAGATTTATTATTTTTAAATGCTCAGTATTTTTGTTTTCGTGAAAGATGTGTTTTACTTATCCTAATTTATATTTTTTTGTTAAAAGTCAGAGCAACCTCTGTCCTTCCCAGATATGGTTCACCATGCCTATTTAAAGGACACTTGAGCACCAAAAGTAATGGTAAGTGAGGTGTTTAAATGGTAAAAGATTATTTATTAAAACGTTGACTGTTTCCTTTATTTGTAAATTGTATGACATGATGAAAAATTACTTCATGTAATCAATATTGAACCTCGTATTGTTAATTATAATTAAATAGTATAGGAATTCTTGAGAAAATTTAGGAGGCCATCATTTCACACTACTATTGTGCCCAGGACGTGGACCTGGTCGCCTCCCACTCCCTGCTGTATCTCCGGCCCAGCTCTACTCTTTGCTGGCAGACCACCCTGGCACACAGCTTACCTTCCTTGTTAAAATGGTGGTCAGGAGGTTATTAAAGACACTGGTACTGAAAGGGAAGAGCACTTGAAAAATGCAGTTTGTATCCGGAGTAAACACCGATGGGCCTCTTTTCCAACTGGAGTTCTCGATCCTATGAAAAGGAAATCTGAATTTTCTGTGTTTTCACACTTTAAAGCCTTTAAATTTTTAACATGAACTTAAAATATATTTTTATAATTATAGCTTCAAAATTTAAACTGCATTTTTAAGCAAAATAATTGAAAATCTTTTTTTCCTTACTTACATGAAAAGTCTTTGATTCTGGTTCCTCTAAAAGTGAAAGACGGATCGCATTTTCAATTAACTTACTTATTTCTGGTAATAAAGTATATATACACACAAAGCAGAGTCATAAACATTGAAAAATTATTTTTAACTAAAAATTTTAAACTAGATGTAAAGTATACATACATTAGAAAAACAGGATGAAGAACAACAATATGTAGTTTGCTAACTTTTTTTTTAAGAATATATGTGTGGAGCTGCTGTAGGTATAGTGGTTCTAGGTATGAAGCTGATTTGGTTCACATCTAAACTGCGTCCTTTATCAGCTGTGCGACCTTGAAGACCTTATTCACATCTCTCTTGGTCTCCACTTCTTTTAAATGGTAATAATGACTAAATGGCTTTTACATGTGAAGAGTCTAGAACAGTGCATGCACGGTACCTATTCAATAAATTTTACTTGTAGTACAAGTATCAAGCTTATCGTTACTGTATATGTTTGTATTATGCATAGCATTTCCCTAGAAGGATGCATAAAAATGGTAGTAGAGTATACTTCTGGGAGGGGAGGCTAGGGGTCATGACAGGGTATTCACTTACTTTTCAATCTTTATATGCCATTTTAGCTGTTGGTTTTGTTTAACTATATGTATGTATTCTCAAAAATGGTTTTTAATGTTTAAAAAGTTATGCCTAGATTTATTTACATTTTATACACTCATATATAAGTGCTTAATTATTTCTAAGGTATCTTTTAAACAGTTTAGATGAGATTGAGAAGCTTATGGAATTTCTATGTGATCGTATTTGTCTTAATATATTCCTAATACTTCAAAAAAAGAGTGCAGTAAACTGATCGTGTTTTCAAGTGTAAAATTAGAAGTCGCCCCTCAGAAAAGAATCTTTGCAGAGAATTTTAGAGTTTTGGATTTATTTGACTTACTCAACTATTAACAATGCTAACATTATTTTATAATCAGGCAAGTAAGCTAAACGCTTTTAGTTATGAGATTAATGTCTGTCAATAAGAAATAGTTTTGTAAATGTAATGATAATAGATTATATTCCAGAATCTCTTCCCAAACTCTCAGTCTTAGAAAGGCTCGAACCCAAGAAGTCAAGAGCTTGTCAGTTACCAGTGCAAGATGAGGCTAGGACATACCCAGCATCACAGATATGTCAGTATGTTAATTTTCAGGACATTTTATAAAAATGAGCTTAATAATCAATATCTTGTTTTTCTCATGACTTGATATTAATTCTAAATATATAATGATTAAATATGTTTTAATTTTTAGCTTTTTGCACTGACTCCTCCTCTCTCAGACTAAGTACTCTCCACCTGGTCAAGAATCACATGGCTGTTCACTATAATAAAATCCTTTCAGCCAAAGGTAAAAATGTGCAAATGTGAACTTTCTATATCCAATTTAAATCCTCAGCTTCACTTCTAGTTAGGGTAAATCTGTGGCAGAAATGAATATATTATATATAAATGTATTTATGTTTCATGTAGCAAGATATCACCTGTTAACTATAACTTTTATACATAGAAAATTCAGAATGCCATTTTTGTTAACTCTATGTGATATCTATATAATAACTACTTATTTCATTTTACCTGTGTTATCCCTAATACATTTTTGTGGTTAGATATTGATGTTAATATAATGAAAGTTTATAATCTGCTTTTGTTTTCACATCTAAAGAAATTGTGCAAAGAAGATACCAGCTGCTCTTTTTTTTCTTTTTGGTTGCTTTGTTGAGATAATAACTTATATATAATAAAATGACTGATTTTAAGTGTACAGTTAAGTATCTGTGTTTTGGAACATATATCCATTTGTATGATCACCACAACAATCATTCTATAACAGGGACTAGCCAACTACAGCTTGTTGGTCAGACCCTCCCACCACCTATTTTTGTACAGGTCTTGAACTAGAAATAAGATTTATATTTATATTTTTAAGTGGTCAGAAAAAAATCAAAAGAGCAATATTTTGTAACATGTGAAAGTCACATAAAATTCAACTTTCATTGTCCAGATATAAAGGCAATCATGTTCATTCTTGGACATATCGTCTATGGTGGTTTTTGCACTCAAAGGCAGAGTCGACTAGTTGTGACAGAGACCATATCACTCTGCAAAGCCTGAAAAGTTTACCATCTGTCCCTTTACAGAAAACGTTCACTGACCCCTGATATAGAACATTTCCATCATCCTGAAAAGTTCTCCCTAGTCCTTTGCAATCAGTCTCCTCCTTCAATCCCTGGCAACCACTGGTCTGCTTTCTATGACTATAGTTTTCCTTTCCTAGAATTTCATATAAGTGGAATCATACAGTATGAATCATTTTGTGTCTAGCTTCTTTGAATTACCTAACGCTTTGGAGACTAATCCTTGTTGGTGTGTGCATCGGTAGTTCTTTTTATTGCTAAGTAGTTTTCCAGTCAATGACTATACCATAATTTGTTTATGTATTCATCAGTTGGTGGATATTTGGATTGTTTTGACTCACTTTTGGCCATTAGGAATAAAACATACAATCTTCACATACAGTCTTTGAACACACGCTTCCATTTTACTTGAGTAAATTTATTCACTAGGAGTGGAATTGTGGGGTAAAATGGTAAGTATATGTTTAACTTTGTAAGAAACTGCCAAACTGTTTTCCAGAGTGACTGCAGTTGTGTATTTCTGTCACTTGTACATCCTCACCAGAACAGTACTTCCTTTCGTAGCCATTCTAGTGGAGACATAGTGGTAGCTCATCGGGTTTTAGCTTGTATTTCTCTAATGCCTATGATGTTGAACAACTTTTCTTGTGCTTATTTTCCTTTTTTTTTTTTTTTAACATATTTTATTTTATATTTGAGAGAGAGAGAGAGAGAGAGAGAGACAGAGCATGAGCAGGGGAGGGGCAGAGAGGCTCCTAGCTGTCAGCACAGAACCCGATGTAGGTCTCGAACTCACGAGCAGTGAAATCATGACCTGAGCTGAAGTAAGATGCCCAACCAACTAAGCTACCTGGGCGCCCCTCTTGTGCTTATTTTCTATTTGTAGATCTTCTTCGGTGAAATATCTGTTCAAATTTTTTGCCCATTTTTAAAGATAAGTTACTTGTCTTCTTAATACTAAGTTGTGAGAGTTCTTTATGTATTAAAAACAGGTCGTATATCAGATATATTTTCTCCCTGAGACTTACCTTTTCATATTCTTTAAAAAATAATTTATTGTGAAATTGTTTTAGACTTATAGAAAAATTGCAAAAACAGTACGGTGTCACAGAAACCCTTCACCCAGCTCTCGCTAATGTTAAAATCTTATATAACCATAGTACAGTTATTAAAACTAACAAGTGACTATTGATAGAATACTAGTAACTACTGACTTTTTTGAATTTCACCAGTTTTTCACTAACGTCTTCTAAAAAAGTTTTTATCTTCTCATTTGAAGAGCTAAAGTTTGTGTTTTTTATTTTTTTTAATATTTATTTTGAGAGAGAAAGAACACACGTGAGTTGCGGGGCAGGGGGCGGGGGGGGGGTGGTGAAAAATTCCAAGCTGATTGCGCAGAGCCTGATGCAGGGCTTAATCTCACAAATGCTGAGATCATGACCTGAGCTGAAATCAAGAGTTGGACGCTTAACCAACTGAGCCATCCAGGTGCCTAGAAGAGCTAAAGTTTTAAATTTTAGTTAATGTTTTATGAAGTTTATGTTTTATTTATTTTATTTTGTTTTGTTTTATTTTTTTAACATTTATTCATTTTTGAGAGAGCATGAGCAGAGGAGGGGCAGAGAGAGGGAGACACAGAATCGGAAGCAGGCTCTGAGCTGTCAGCACGGAGCCCGATGTGAGGCTCGAACCCACCAACTGTGAGATCATGACCTGAGCCAAAATTGGTTGCTTAACCAACTGAGCCACCCAGGTGCCCCTGAAGTTTATATTTTAAATGATTGAGAAATCTAGAGAAAAATTATATTTTGTGACATGTGAAATCAAGTTCAGTTTTTCGATTGTTTTAATAGTTTAACTTTTCAGGGGTGCCTGGGTAATTCAGTCTGTCAAACATCCAACTCTTGATTTTGGATCAGATCGTTATCTCACAGTTTCATGAGTTTGAGCTCCTCATCAGGCTCTGCACTGACAGCACACAGAGCCTGCTCGGGATTCTCCCTTTCTTTCTGCCCCTTCCCTGCTCACCTTCTTCTGTCTCTCCCAAAATAAGTAAATAAACTTAAAAAAAATTAAAAAATAGTAGTTTATACTTTTCATATCCTGTTTAAGAAATCTTTTCCTGGGGTGCTTGGGTGGCTCAGTTGGTTGACCGGCCAGCTTCGGCTCATGTCCTGATCTTGCAGCATATGAGTTCAAGCCCCACATTGGGCTCAGAGTGTGCTAGTGTGGATCCCACTTTGGATCCTTTGTCCCTCTCTCTTTCTGTCCCTCCCCTGCTTGCGCTCTCTCTTTCTCTCTCTCAAAAATAAAACAAAAAATTTTTTTTTAAATCTTTCCTTAATTTTAGGTCACTAGGATTTTCTTTGTCTTCTTTTAGAAGTGTTAAGTTTTAGTTCCTACATTTTTTTTTAAGTTTGTGATCCATTTTGAGTGACTTTGTATATATGATATAAGGAGTAATTTTTTTTTTGCCTATGAATATCCAAATACTTCCAGTATCATTTGTTGAAAAGATTGTCCTTTTTTTTCATTTGTTTTTTGTTTTTCTTTAATTTTAGACAGAGAGAGAGAGTACAGGCAGGAGAGAGGGGTAGAGGGAGAGAATGAGAGAGACAGAGAATCTTAAGGGGGCTTCACGCTCAGCATTGAGCCTGATACAGGGCTCGATTCCATGACCAAAATCAAGAGTGGGGGGCTCAACCAGCAAGCCACCCAAGCTCCCCAAGATTGTCCTTTCTATGTTGAATTGCCTTGGCAGTTTTTGAAAGACAGGTGACCATATTTGAGGGTATATTTCTGGACTTACTCTTCAGTTCCACTGATCTTCTGTGTCTTTATTATATTAGCTTATTGCTTACTTACTATAGCATTACAGTAAATCTTGAAATCAGGTGGTGTAGGGCGTCTAATTTTGCTTTTTTGGAGGAACTTGTTTTGGGACTCCCAATTACAGGTATGTTAAGTGCATGATTCAGGTAGGTTAGGTCAGGGACGCTCTGTGCATTTATTTTCCAGTCTTCCTTTACTCCGTTTCATTTTGAATAGTTTATATTGCTATGTTTTTAAGTTCACTAATATTTCCTTCTGCAGTATCCAATGAGCTGTTAATCCCAACCAGTGTTTTTTTTTTTTTTCTCAAGGATATTATATTTTTTGCTTCTAGAGGTACCATAAAAATCAAAACAAGGAACTGCAAATTCTGGAACTTTTTGTGATTTCCACATTTGATATTTGTTGTCATTTATAAATGTTAAGAATATACTGAACAACTGATTCTTTTCTTTCAGCTGCCGTAGACTGCTCAGTTCCATTAAGCATGAGTGCCAGCATCAAATGTAAGTAATTTTTGACATGTTGACTTTTGAACTAAACTACACATAACATAAAATTTACCATCGTAACAATTTTTAAGTCTAACCATCTTAACCATTTCAGTGGCATTAGCCGCGTTCATATTTCGGTACAACCGTCCACCGTCCATTTCTAAAACCCTTTTTATCTTGCAAAACTGAAACTTCGTACCCGGCAGAATAACTGCTCCAAACCCCCCTTGCAACTACCATTCTATTTTCTGTCTCTCTGAACTTGACTACTCTGGTACATCACGTAAGTGCAACCATCCAGTAGTTTTCCTTTTGTGGCTGGCTTATTTTACTTAGCATAATGTGCTTCAATTTCATCCATGTTGTAACATATGTTAGAATCTCCTTTCTTTTTAAAGATTTTTTGTTGATACAATCGTAAGTCAGTAAACACTTGGGTTGTTTCCACCTTTTGCTTAGTGTGAATAATTCTGTGGGCGTGGATGTACAAATATCTCTTTGACACTCTGCTTTCAGTTCTTTTGCATGTATACCCAGAGGTGAACTTGCTAGATCATATGGTAATTCTATTTTTAATTTTGTGAAAAAAACCCCATAGTATTTTTGTATACCAGCTACATCATTTTACATTTCCACCAATAGTGTACAAATGTTCCAGTTTTTCCACATCCTTCCCAACACTTGTTATTTTCTTTTGACAGTAGCTATCCTAATGGGTGTTGATATATTGCCTTTTGAGGAAGCATTTTCTAACTTTTAAAAATTATCCGTAAATAAAAGAAGCTTGTATTTCAAAGTTTGGAACTTAGAATTCAGCCCAGGCTTTGCCACTGAATTGCTGTGTGACTTTAGATAAATTATTTAACTTTTCTGGATTTCATTCCTACGTATAAAAATTAAGGTAGTACTTCCCATATCTATAAAGAACTTATGAAACTCAACACCCAAAAAACAAATAATCCAGTGAAGAAATGGGCAAAAGACGTGAATAGACACTTTTCCAAGGAAGACATCCAGATGGCCAACTGACACACAAAAAAATGCTCAACATCACTCATCAACAGGGAAATACAAATCAAAACCACAATGAGATACCACCTCACACCTGTCAGAATGGCTAAAATTAATAACTCAGGAAACAAAGATGTTGGTGAGGATGTGGAAAAAGAGGAACCCTATTGTGCTGTTGGTGGGAATGCAAACTCATGCAGCCACTCTGGAAAACAGTATGGAGGTTCCTCAAAAACTTAAAAATAGAACTACACTATGATCTAGCAATTGCACTACTAGGTATTTATGCACAGGATACAGGAGTGCTGATTCATAGGGGCACATGTACCCCAATGTTTATAGTAACACTATCGACAATAGCCGAAGTATGGAAAGAGCCCAAATGTCCATCGACTGATCAATGGATAAAGAAGATGTGTGTGTGTGTGTGTGTGTGTATAAATTATATACATACAAATATATATATGTGTGTATGTGTGTATGTATATAAAATATATAAATATATACATATATAATGGAGTGTTACTTGACAATCAAAAAGAATGAAATCTGGACATTTGCAACAACATGGATAGAACTAGAGGGTATTATGCTAAGCGAAATTAGTCTTGACTAATTCCACATATATCATGTGTCTCCACTCATATGTGGAATTTAAGATACAAAACAGATGAAATAGGGGAAGGGAAGCAAAAATAATATAAAAACAGGGAGGGGGCAAATCGTAAGAGACTCTTAAATATAGACAACAAATAGGGTTGCTGGAGGGGTGTTGGGTGGGGGGGTGGGCTAAATGGGTAAGGGGCATTGAGGAAGACACTTGTTGGAATGGGTGCTGGGTGTTATATGTAGGGGATGAATCACTGGATCTACTCCTGAAATCATTATTGCTCTGTATGCTAACTAACTTGGATATAAATAAAAAAAAAAAAATTAGGTAGTTCTAAAGGGCTTGCCAAGGATTCTCATTTCCCTTGGCTTTTTAAGGTTAGTGAATGATTCATTAAACTACCATAACCAGCATTTTTCTCCGGATAGATATTGTCTACTATTTGTATCCTAATAGCTTAACTGATAAACTTGATAGTTACATGTATGTGAAAAGCTATAGTGACCCAAGATTTCTAAATAATCTTTACTAAGGAAATAATCAGATCACAAAATTTGAAATTCCTATTTTAAAATGTTCTAAAAGATACCATTTGAAGTCTTTGAGTTCAAATCAAGAAATATATACTTAAAAATAGCCAAAGGACATGGCCTGTGCTTGTCTAGTAGTAGATTATTAGTATTACTAGTAATTCAGTATTACTAATAAGACAAAATCAGAGAGGATTTCCATATTAAAAAATAAGTATCAGCCCAAGGTAGTGCATGCTAAGTGGTGAACGAATGAGACCATAGGTAGGGAAATGCCCCTTAGGTGCAACCTGGGAAAGATCAAAGACTGCAGGATCGTTTGGTCCCAGTCTCTTCTTGGATATCTTCTTAGTGGAACAGAGAGGACCTTTAAGCTGAGCCAATTGCCACCAGCTGCCATTCAGTGAGCACAGTGTCTTTGCAGGTCCTGTACCTGGCACTTTTTATTCTCCTCCTTCTGTGTATTCCCTTATGTACAAACGTAAGTTTGTAACAGGCCCTACTGTAGGCTCTCATATCTTTGAAGGAATCTTGGAGTTCAAATAATTTTAAAAGAGGAGTAAAGGCGTTTTAGGCAAGAGTACAGAATTAAGTATGTTTTTACAGACTAAATTGACCACAGCATTCAAGTTATGTGGGCAAGTCATTTTATTTCTTACCCTCCACTCTTGTAAAATGAAAGGTAATTAGATAATCTCTAAGATCCTTCCAGATTTTTAATTTCTGTGGTGTATATTTTTTCTTCTGTATCATATTAATGATGTTTTGTAGCACAAAAAACTGGCTTAGTATTTACCAGCTTAAAAAAATCTGAATCATTTGGGGCACCTGGCTGGCTCAGTTGGTAGAGCACGTGACTCTTATCTCAGGGGTCATGAGTTTGAGCCCCACGTTAGGTATAGAGATAACACACACAAGAAAATGAAATAATAGCTAGATAGCTAAATTGAATCTTTTTTAAAAAATCTGAATCATTTGCACTAAGATGTTTTCACCTGGGGCATCTGGGTGGCTCAGTCGATTAAGTGTCCGACTCTTGATTTCAACTCAGGTCATGATCCCAGGGTTGTGGGATCGAGCCACACGTTGACCTCTGCACTGGGCATGGAGCCTGCTTAAGATTCTTTTTGTGCCTCTCCCTCTGCCCTTCCTCTGCTCTCGCTCTCACTCTCTCTCTCAAAAAAAAAAAAAAAAAAAAGATGTTTTTACCCAATTGTCATTATCAGACAACCCTGTTTAACTAGAATCACCTCTAAATGGGAAAGTTTTGCTTAGTTTTCATACAGATATTAATTTCCTGAACAATAAATATATAAAATAAGATTATCTCTTTTTTATTTAGTTTGAGTAATAAAAAGCCTGCCTGAATATATGTATTAATCCCCTTACTGAACCAAACCCTGGGATCTAAAATCCATATTCACCAATTTAAAATAATCAGGTATTTTGCATAATATGTTGTTTAGTTCACTAGAATTTATTCGTTGATTAATTCAGCAAATATTTATTAGGTACCTACTATGTGCTGGATACTGTTCTACCTGCTTTTATAGAACTTGCATTCTAGGGGCGCCTGAGTGGCTCAGTCGGTTAAGCGTCTGACTTCGGCTCAGGTCACGATCTCGCGGTCCATGGGTTCGAGCCCCGCTTCGGGCTCTGTGCTGACTGCTCAGAGCCTGGAGCCTGTTTCGGATCCTGTGTCTCCCTCTCTCTCTGACCCTCCCCCATTCATGCTCTGTCTCTCTCTGTCTCAAAGATAAATAAACGTCAAAACAATAAAAAAAAAAAAATTAAAAAAAAAAAAAGAACTTGCATTCTAGTTGAAGGAGACAATAAGTAAATACAAAGAAAAAAGTAAATACAGAATATGTCAGAAGGTAATAAATGCAATAGAAAAAAATCAAGCAGGATAAGAGACATTGAGAGTCTGCTGGAGAATGCTTCACTGATAAAATGAGCAGAAACCTGAAAGAATTAAAGGAGAGGCAAGTGGGTAAATGGGGGAAGAAGAACAGTCAAGACCAAGGAAATAGCAATTACAAAAGCCTTGAAATGGCATCGTGATCTGTGTGTTCAGGGAACAGCAAGGAAAGCTACATAGCTGATGTGAAATGGGCCTGCTGAAGAGTGCTAGGAGGGGAAGTTATTGAGGTGGGACAGGGAGAGCAGACCTGGTGGGCTGTGGCCATTGTGAGCACTTTGGCTTTCACTCTGGATGAAATTGGAAGCCATTGGAGGGTCTTGAGTAGAACAGTAATAGAGCCAGTTTAACTTTTAAAAGCATCTCTCTGGCTACTGAATTGAGAACAGTCTGTAAGGGGCAATGGTAGAAGCAGAATGACTAGTTAGGAGACAGGAATGCAGATAAGAAATAATGGTGACTTGGGGCACCTAGCTGACTCAGTAGGGCATGCGACTCTTCATCTTGGGGTCGCGAGTTCAAGCCCCACTTTGGGTGTAGAGCTTACTTGAATGAATGAATGAATGAATGAATGAAAAGAAAGAAGAAAGAAGAGAAAGAGAAAGAAGAAAAAAAAGGAAAGAAATAAAAAAGGGAGAAAGAGAGGGAGGGAGGGAAGGAAGGAAGGAAGGAAGGAAGGAAGGAAGGAAGGAAGGAAAAGAAAGAAAAGAAAAGAAATAATGGTGACTTGGACCAAAGTGGTTGCAGTAGAGGAAGTGTGAAATGGCTGCATTCTGGAAACATTTCAAATGCATGTCAACAGTACTTACTGATGGGTTGGATGTGGATAGGGTATGAGGAAAAAGAGGAGTCAAGGATGACTTCCAACACTTAGAGCCTATCAATCAAAATAGGTTCTAATTTACTGAAATGAGGGATATGATAGGAAGAGATTTGGGGGAGGAAGTGAATCAAGAGCTCACTCGTGGTCGTTATAATAGTTTGAAATAAATATCTATTAGCCAAATGGAGATCTTAAGGAGGCAGTCGGAGTTTGAGTCTGGAGTTCAGGAGAGAGGTCCAGGATGCAGAAAAAAATTTGAGAGTTGACAGCATATAGGTTGTATTTAAAGAATTGCTCCTATTTTTGGTTTTTGGAATTTAGAGTTAGCTAGTACTTATTTATCACACGGTATTTTCTGCTTTCAGTCATTTGAGACAAGAGGTTTTCTTTTTTGCCATGTCAATGAAGAAAATTGTGATGGCCAGAAGAATTACAAAGATTGTTATCACCAAACTAAAGTGTAATTAATATTCATTATTCTTGTGTTATAGAGCTGATCCTCATTATAATTAATATAACTTAGAAACACATTTTATAGACACTTTTTAAAAAGGAAATCTCTGGGTTTAAGCCATCTGTTTTTATAAGATACATTCTTCTATCTAACAGACTACTACTGATTTGATCATTTCAGTCTTCATAGTATCTACACTAGAATAGCTCTACAGAGTTTGTTGAATTGATCAAATAGTCCCATAAATCGAATGCATTAAAAGACTTTACTTTTTATAGCAGTTTTATTGACAAATGATTTGCATACCATAAAATTCACTGATTTTTACTAAGTTTAAAAATTGCATAGGGGCACCTGGGTGGCTTAGTCAGTTAAGCATCTGACTTTGGCTCAGGTTACGATCTCAGTTTGTGAGTTTGAGCCCCCCCCACATTGGGCTCTATGCTGACAGCTGAGAGTCTGGAGCCTGTTTCAGATTCTGTGTCTCCCTCGCTCTCTGCAACCCCCCACTCACACTCTGTCTCTCTCTCTCTCTCAAAAAATGAATAAATGTTAAAAAAATTTTTTTAATTGTACAGGCATTAGCACAAACCACTTTTAGAACATTTATGTCAGCCCAGAAAGATCTTTTGTACCCATTTGCAGCTGCTTTCTATGGCCACCCCTAGCCTCAGGAAACTACTAATCTATAGACTTTTCTTTTTTGGACATTTCATAGAAACTGAATCACTCTGGTTTTTTACATTAGACTTCTCACTTAGCATAATGTTTTCTAGATTCACCTTTTCCTTAGATTGTATCAGTACTTCATTTAATTGCTAAGTAGTATTAGTATTGGTATAGTATTGCTAAATTGTATAGATAATACCACATTTTGTCTGGTATCAGCTGATGGATATTTGCATCATTTCTGGGTTTTTGGCTATTATGAGTAGCACTGCTAAGAACATTCATGTACCAGTCTTTTGTGTAGCCATAAGTTTTCATCTCTTTTGAGTATATACCGGAGAGTGGAATTGCTGGGTCATAGGTAAAATTATATTTAACTTTTTTAATGATTTTTTTAAGTTTATTTATTTTGAGAGAGAATGCACATGTGCGAATTGGGGAGGGGCAGAGTGAGAGGGAGAGAGAGAGACTACTTGGGGCTTGAACCCACAAACCATGCAATCATGACCTGAGCCACAATCAAGAGTTGGATGCTTAGCCGACTGAGCCACCCAGGTGCCCCAAAGTATATTCAATTCTTAAAGAAACTGCCAAACTGTTTTCCAAAGGGGCTGTGCCTTTTTACATTCTTACCTCCAATACATTAGGATTTCAGTTACTCCACATCCTTGCTAACGCTTGTTTTGGGCTCCCCATTTTTTTTTTCAAGTTTTTTTTCTTTTTTTTAATCTCTACACTTAATGTGGGGCTCAAACTCATGACCCTGAGGTCAAGAGAGTCACATGCTCTTCCAACTGAGAGCCAGCCAGGCACCTGCCCCTTTTGACTCCCTTTTTCATTATAGCCATCTAGTGGGTGTGAAGGTGGTATCTTATTATGGTTTAAATTTGCATTTTCCTCATGATTAATGATGTAGAGCCTTTTTTTCTGTATGCCTATTAGCCATTTGTATGTCTTTGGTAAATATTCAGATCTTTTGTCCAATTTTTAATTGGGTTGTCTTATTGAGTTGTATATTATTTATATATTTTGCATGCAATCCCTTATTAACTATATGATTTGCAAGTATTTTTCCCCACCTGTGACTTGCCTTTTTATTTTCTTAGGATGTGTCTTTTGAAAAAGTATAAAAATTTTTCATTTTGACTAAGTCTAATTTTTTTTTAGTTTCTTGTGCTTTTTGGTTGTTGTGTCTAAGAAATCTGCCTAACCCAAGGTCCTGAAGATTTACACTTCTGTCTTCTTCTAAGAGTTTTATAGTTTAAGCTCTAACATTTAGGTCTGTGAGTTGTTTTTGTATATGGTATGAGAAGGCTTTACTTAAATGAACAGGTTGGACAGATTTGGTAATATGAAAGTATTTAAAAATTGATAGTGTTAAGGACCCTGTTATGTTTTTTTACTCCTTTTACCTATGAGTAAGATAATAGATCTGAGAAAGTTCTATTTATTTTACTCTACAGATGTCATCTGCTTTAATGTAGTTAATACATTCATTAAGCAAGTATTTGAGGATAGAATAAGCTGAAAGTAATAAGTTGTCCCTTAAGCAGTGTGGGGTTTAGGGTACCAACCCCCTGACATAGTCAAAAATCCCTGTATAACTTGTGACTCCCCAAAAACTTTACTAAGAGTCTACTGTTGACGTTACTGATAACATAGTCAATTAACACATACTTTGTGTGTTACATGTATTATATACTGTATTGCTACAATAAAGTAAGCTAGAGAGAAAATATTATTAAGAAAACCACAAGGTAGGGGGAACCTGGCTGGTTCAGTCGGTAGAGCATGCAACTCTTCATCTTGGGGTTGTAAGTTTGAGTCCCACATTGGGTGTAGAGTTTACTTAAAAATAAAAAATCATTTTAAAAAATGGCCAAATTACTAATTAGGTTTAAAAAAGAAATCACAAGGGAGAGAAAATACATTTACATTACTGTATTGCACAAAATCCATGTACAAGTGGACCCGTGTCGTTGTTCAAGAGTCATCTATATTTCACTCTACATTTTAAATAATAAGTATATTTACTTTAGCATGCTTGTAATTTTAAAAAAATTTTTTAAATTTATTTATTTTTGAGAGAGAGAGACAGAGAGCAAGTAGGAAAGGGGCAGAAAGAGAGAGAGAGAGAGAGAGAGAGAGAGAGAGAGAGAGAGAATCCCAAGTAGGCTTTGCACTGTCAGCATGGAGCCCGATGCGGGGCTCGAACTCAGGAACCATGAGATCATGACCTGAGCTGAAGTCAGACGCTCAACCGAATGAGCCACCCAGGTGTCCCTAGTTCAGACTTTAAATATACATATAAATTACCTTTGTTTTTTAAGCTTATAGAAATTTTTATAAATTCTGATTCAAATCAGAGTGATTTGAAACTTGAAATTATACTGTCCATTAAATTGGGATAAGTTCCAATAAAAAGTGTATGTTAAATTTTTAATTTTATATGAAAATACAGTTTCATTTTGTTTATATTTAACTCTGAAATTTGACTAGCTTTCATTTTGCTATTTTCAGCCTTTATACAATGATAAATCTTTGATAACAACTCAGTACTTGACTTGCATCCTAAAGTGTGAAACCACTGTTTTCATTTATATTTTCAAATAATAGCAGTTAAGAGAAGTAGAAATCCATTATCCTGATTGCAAATAATGTTATTTTTTAAGTCATTTATAAAACTTAAATTTGTATGTGATAGTATTGACAATAATACTGCATTTGGCTGAGAGTCTGTGGATCAACTCAGACTCTGCATTTAGTAACGACAGAGTTACAACACATCAAGCTTTCTAACTTTCGTATCTCTGAATATCAGCTAGGAATTGCTTTCTTGAGCTCTTAGGCTTAGCCAGGAGCCAAAATGTCACATCTTGTTTATGCTCTTTAAATAGTTAATGCAGGGGCGCCTGGGTGGCTCAGTCGGTTAAGCATCTAACTCTTGATTTCGCCTCAGGTCATGATCTTAGGTTTGTGAGATCAAACCCTGCATTGGGCTTTGCACTGAGCCTGGAGCCTGCTTAGGATTCTCTCTCTTTCTGTCTGTCTCTCTATCTCTCTGTCCCTCCCTCTCTCTCTCTCTGTCTCTCTACCCCTTCCCCGCTTGCTTGCACACACATGTGCGCTCTCTCTCTCAATAAATAAACACTTTTTAAAAATAGCTAATGCACTTACAGTTTCTGTAAATTAAGTATTTGTTAGCTTCTCTATACAGAAACGTATTTGGATTTTTATTTATATATCAATAGTGTAAACATTTTTTAGCAAAAAAAAAAAAAAAAAGTGCCCTTTATGCCTCTTCCACGACCAAGACCTTAATTTTTCTATTTTGTTCTACATTTTAAAAGATTTGTTTTCCCCCTCAGATGCAGACCAACAACGAAGAGAGAAACTCAAAAAGGAATTGGCACGATGTGAAAAGGAGTTGAAATTAAATAAGACAGCAGTGCCGGCCAATTCTAAAAATAATTCCAAGTCATTATTTACCACTCTACAAAAGGTAAGATAGTATTTTCACTTTTTAAAAGCGGATGTGGGGCGCCTGGGTGGCTCAGTCGGTTAAGCATCCGACTTCGGCTCAGGTCATGATCTCGCGGTCCGTGAGTTCGAGCCCCCCGTCGGGCTCTGTGCTGACAGCTCAGAGCCTGGAGCCTGTTTCAGATTCTGTGTCTCCTTCTCTCTCTGACCCTCCCCCATTCATGCTCTGTCTCTGTCTCAAAAATAAATAAATGTTTAAAAAAAATAAAAATAAATAAATAAATAAATAAAAGTGGATGTTTCCAAGCTACTCCATCAGTGGTACAACCTGACTTTGTGGTAGCGTGTTTGCCATATGTCAGAATCGGTAAACTTTGCCTGTAAAGAGCCAGATAGTAAATATTTTAGGCTTTTCAGGCCACGGTCACTCATGACCCTTGTGCCATTGGATAGTAGCCACAGACACTATATAAATGAACAGGCACGGCTGTGTTCCAGTAAAACTTTATTAAGAAAGGAGTAGTGCAAGGGTGCCTGGGTGGCTCATTCGGTTGAGTGTGTGACCTCGTCTCAGGTCATGATCTCAAGGTTCGTGAATTTGAGCCCCATGCTGAGTGAGGCTTTCTGCTGTTAGCGAGAGCCCACCTCGGATCCTCTGCCTCCCTCTCTCTGCGCCCTTCCCCTGCTCTCTTGCACTCGCTCTCTCTCTTTCTCTCTCTCAGAAATAAACAAACATTAAAGAAGAAGAAGAAGAAGAAGAAAAGAAAGACAGTAGGCCAGGGGTGCCTGGGTGGCTCAGTTGGTTTTAAGCACCCAACTCTTGATTTCAGCTTAGTCGTGATCTCACGTTGTGTGGGATCCAGCCGTGCGTTGGGCACTGTGCTGACAGCGTGGAAATGACTTGGGATTCTCTCTCTCTTTCCCTCTGCCCCTTTCTCTCTCTCTCTCTCAAAATAAATAAACATTAAAAAAAAAATCGAGCAGATTTGGCTGCAGGCTATAGCTTACTGACCTCTGCTATTGGTGTTCTGGGATACCTTTTAACATCTGATGGCGGATTTGTTTTTCCTTTCTCATGAATGCATGTTAATTTTATCAGATACTCTTTCTGCATTTTTTGAAAAGGTGATATCATTTTTCTTTTAAATGTGTTTATGTAGTGAATTACAGTCAAGTCTCTAATGTTGTAAACAACTTTGCATTCCTAGTATAAACATAGCCTTGTCGTGGTGCAATACCTTTTTTATTCATAGTTGGTAGAGTTGCTGAGACTTTGTTTAGGATTTTAGCATCTACCTCCGTTATCAATACTGACCTATAATTTTCCTTCTTCTCTACTCATGTCTATGTGCTATTTCCTCTTTTTCCATGCTGTAGAATAATTTATATGAATTTAGAATTATTTATTCCTTGAATTTGATGGAACTCAACATTAAAATTATCTGGGTGCCTAAAGTTTTCTTTTTGAGAAGATTTTGACCACTATTTCAATGTTTTGAATCATTATAGAACTATTTTTTTATGTATTTATGTCAGAAGTTGTCCATTTCATCTAAATTTTCAAATTTTTGGCAGAGACTTGTTTAAATATAATCTCTTAATCTCTCCTGAATATGTATTATTTCCCCCTTTTATTCCTCGTGTTGTTTGTTTGTGCCTTTATTTTCTCTCTGATTTTTCTCACCAGAGATTTGTCAGTTTTTAAAGTCTTTTTAAAAAGGGCATATTTTTTTTACTTCATTAATTTTCTCTGTTGTATTTTGTTTTCTATTTTATCAATGTTTGCTCTTACCTTTTCCCCTTTTGGTTTTCTTTGGGTTTATTTTGCATTACTGTTCCTACTTTTGCTTAGCTTATTCTCATCCTCACTTCTGGGACGGTATAAGCATATTTAAGATTATATATTTTCCTCCACATGCTGCTTTAGCTGTATCCCACAAGTTTTGATATGTGGTATTTTTATTACAATGCAATTGAGAGTATTTTCCATTATTTCTTTTTTAACCCAAGAGTCATTTAGAAGTATTTCTTAATATCTGTATGTATTTTTTCCCTAGTTTTTTTCTTTGTTCCAGATTTCTAGCCTAATCGTACTGTGGTCAGGGAACATCTATATGATACCCATTTCTTGAAATTTGTTGAGAAATTTGTTTTATGGCCCAGTAGGGAGACAGATTTCTTAAAATGCACCGTGTCATTATGTGTTTGAAAAGAAAATATATTCCATAGTTGTTGCATGCAGTATTTCATATACTCTGTATTCATTGGATTAAACTTCATATCTTTTATATATTCAAATCTTATTGATTTTTTGTCTTGTCTATCATTTATTAAGAGAAGTATTCCACATGATTATGTATTTAGCTACTTCTCTAAAAATTAGTACTACCAATTTTTGTTTTGTAGATTTTAAGTATATTATTCTATATATACAGATTAAGAGATGATATATTTTCTTGGTGAATCAAATCAAACCTATTATCACTGTGCTTTGAACTTCTTTATCTTAATATTTTTTGTATTAAAGTGTTTCCTTTTTTTTTAAAAGATTTTTTTTTTTTTAATTATTTATTTTGAGAGAGAGAGAGAGCAAGAGTGAGGGAGGGGCAGAGGGAGATCAAGAATCCCAATCAGGCCTGCACTGTTAGCAAGGAACCTGACACGGGGCTCGCTCTGAGAAACCATGAGATTATGACCTGAGCCGAAATCAAGAGTCTGCGCTTAACAGACTGAGCCACCCAGATGCCCCACAAGTTACTGTGAATTCTAAGTGGACAAAAACCATATACAAACAACACGGAGCCTGCTTGGGATTCTCTCTCCCTCTCTTTCTGTCCCTCCCCTATGGAAGCGCAAGTGCACTCTCTTTCTCTGAAAATAAATAAAAATTAAAAAAAAAAAAAAAAAGAATTCACAGTAACTTGCAATTTGCATACATTTTTTATAAGCCTTGATAAACATTTAGATGAATTCAGATTCAAATTATTATTTGGGGTATACTATTTTAATAATTGGGCTTTATGGTTAATAGACACCTATCCTAGTTATAATCTGCATATCCTGAAAAGTTTGCTACAATTAAAAAGAACATGCTAACTTTAGCCTCTGAACATATTAGCCATTTATATATGTGAGATCATATAATCAAAAACCGTTTCTTCTAATTGTCCAGACACTCATACTGTTCTTTCTCTCACACTCTGACTCACACGCTGTCACCTCAGGAGCCTCCAGTGTGTTTCCAGTCTGTACCCTGTAACCCCACACAGTTATTCACCAGTCATTCACATCACTGGTACAGCACCTACTGTGTGCTGTTAGTATTAATTGAATATGTGAATGTGACCCATATTCCTAAATAAATCTAGGAAATTTTTTTAGAGAGAGCGAGCACAAGCGGGGGAGAGGGACAGAGGGAAAGGAAAGAGAGAGAGAGAGAGAGGGAGGGAGGGAAGGAGGGAATCTTAAGTAGGCTACATGCTCAGTGGGCTTGATTCTGCAACCCTGGGATCATGACCTGAGCCAAAATCAAGAGTCAGATGCTCAACCGACTGAGCCACCCAGGCATCCCTGAAACATTTTTAAAGCAATATAAAACAATGAAAAGCAAGAGCTATCAGTTTCTTTTTTATTTTTTTTATTTATTTATTTTTATTTATTTATTTTTTTTAGCGTTTATTTATTTTTGAGACAGAGACAAAGCATGAACGGGGGAGGGTCAGAGAGAGGGAGACACAGAATCTGAAACAGGCTCCAGGCTCTGAGCTGTCAGCACAGAGCCCGACACGGGGCTCAAACTCACGGACCGCGAGATCATGACCTGGGCCGAAGTCGGCCGCTTAACCGACTGAGCCACCCAGGCACCCCTATCAGTTTCTTTTTTAAACTAGAATTTGAAACTTTTTTGCAAAACAAATGTTAGTCAGATTTTTAAATAATTTGTACCCATCCTATTCTGCAATTGAAATGATTCCTCGACTGTTTTAAAACCTGACAATTGCAAAATCTTTGTGTGCTGTTTCTTCTGACATCGTCCCTGAAAAAGATAGTACTCAGTTGTTCTGTGATTGTAAAAGTTGGGTACGTGTTCTTGACATGAAAGCATGATGAGTGTATAAGCTGGGCAACGATTATCACTTTATATAAATTCTTAAATCACAGTTCACAACAAATCACATTGAACTGTAAAGCTGACTTAAGAAATGAAAGCGGTCAGATTACAACCAGAATTTTTGTTCTATTCACATATAATTGATAAACCCTTCTCTGATTTTAGAACTTTACAGTTACCTGTTGTCCAGATTTTGGTGAATTTACCAGTGTGTTATTTATTTTCTGTGAAAATTATATCCATCCAAGCTTTCCAATATTCATACCTACAGGAAACCGTTATATAATCTCAAAAAGCAGATTGGTACAATTGATTTCATACTATGTCCTACAGGTTTCCAAGGAAAGAAAAAGTGTAGGATGCAAGGTTGGAATTATGATACCTAAAAATAGAGAAGTTTCTTGCCTTCAGTCAGTTCAAAAGCAGTTTTTCCAGCCCATTTGAGACAGATGAGAGTATATTTCTGCCTTTAAAGACTTCCTTTGAGGGGGCACCTGGGTGGCTCAGTCGGTTGAGTGTCTGACCCTTGATTTCAGCTCAGGTCATGATCCCAGGGTTGTGGGATCGAGCCCTGCGTCAGGCTCCATGCTGAGTGTGGAGCCTGCTTAGGATTCTCCCTTCCCCTCCTCTCTCCCTCCCTCCGCCCCTCTCTTCTGCTTGTGTACACTCTCTCTAAAATTAAAAAAAAAAAAAAATATTTAAAGACTTTCTTTGGTGTTTCGTTTTGTTTATTAAATAACCATTACTGATAAGAGTTTTCTTGCAGGCAGTCTAATGCTTTATGCATTTCTGCTGCCTCTGATCTCAGCTTGTACCGTTCCTCTAAGTATAAATAATTCCTGTGATTATTATTTAATAGCCCTGTAAGATTTTTCAGATCGTACTTAGAAATTTTTTCCCGGGAGCCAAACTCTTCTGGTATATAAGCTGCGAGTCTTGTTTGGGAGTGCTTTTTAAAACTAATATATTGAAATCATTAAAAAAGGACCCTAGTGACTCAGAATTTAATGCCAAAATATTTCCTTGCTTTGAGTAATTTTGCCTTGTATTTGAGATCAGGTTAGAAAACACTTGGAAAGGAAATCGGTGACTTTGCCTTTAGTTACCCTATTCAGTTATCTGCAGTTTTCTTACTTAGATGAATCAGTTCTTAGGTTAGCTGACTGGTTCACCATCAGGCAAAGAGTTAAAATCGGTTTAAAATTCCTCATGGTGTAAAAAATCTAAAATACGGGGACACCTGCCTGGCTCAGTCAGTACAGCATGCAACTCTTGATCTTGGGGTCATGAGTTCGAGCCCCACGTTGGGTGTAGAGTTTATTTTTTAAAAACCTGAAATATATAATTTTCAATTGAGTCTTTATAATAGATAATATGATGTCGTCATGGAGAGCATAAGCTCAGCCTGGGTTCAAATCTGTGCGACCCTGCATGGCCTCATTTTCTTCATCTCTGAAATAAAAGTAGTATTTGGGGCACCTGGGTGGCTCAGTCGGTTAAGCGTCCGACTTCGGCTCAAGTCATGATCTCACGGTTTGTGAGTTCGAGCCCAGTGTCGGGCTCTGTGCTGACAGCTCGGAGCCTGGAGCCGGCTTCGGATTCTGTGTCTCCCTCTCTCTCTGACCCTCCCCTCCTCATGCTGTGTCTCTGTCTCAAAATAAATAAACGTTAAAAAAAAAAATTTTTTTAAGTAGTATTTGTATTACCACCCAGAAGTTGATGTGAGGATGGAATGAGTTGTGCATGTAAATTAATTAGAACTATACCTTATACATCGTAAGCATAGTAACCCACTAGCAGCAGTGATAGAAGTTCTAATCATTCTCTTTTATTCTACTCAATGGCAAGAACAGTACCTCGCACACAAGAAGCACTCAGCTATTCTCTTACTCGGCTTATTCATCTTTCTCTTGTTTTTCTCCCCGTGAGCTTGTAGGACAGATGTAACAGCTAAATCCTAGTCATTGTCACCTCAGAATCCGTGACTTCTATGTAACTTCCCCTCTACCTAATAAAGTGCCTCAAAGTTCTGTAATGCATACACAGGTGTCCATAAAGTCTGGAATCATAGACAGAGCTTCTTGGACATCCAACCTGTAAAAGAATAAAATATTATCTATGTTTTAAGATTTTCTGGATACCCTGTAGAAATGGTTCTTCCAAAATTAAACCAAAAAGAAATGGAGCAGTCCAAAACGCCTTTCCTTTCGGCTCTCCCCACTTGTGAGGAGAAGTGGAGAGAAGTTCCTTTTCATTTCTTCAAAGCCTTCAAGTCTGAGGCGCCGCTGGCCCCGGAGATTGCCCTAAAGGCCCGATGGGAAGGGGGGTGCCGCCACCAGCAGTGGTTGAGAAGGGGATTGGTGCACACAGGTGGTTTGGAAACCTTCAGATAAAGCTGAGATCTACCCGTAGATGTCAATGTACAAGTTCAAGACCAGATATAGGTAGATGTGAATAATTGCTTTTTTTTAGTTTCAGAAAGAAAAATGACTGGTCTTACTTACGTTTAGAATTATATTTTTATATATTAATAATTCAAAACCTTGAATAGAAGTCATATCAATGCTAACACCTTCAGGAATATATAGTTCTCTAGACCTCCTAAGGCAACCATTTTTGGGTATATAATCTGGAGAGATCCCCAGTTATGAGAATTTGTAGCAAACCAAATGTTTTTAGCCTTCAGGAGAACCACAAGATGAAGACGTGTTAATTGGAGAAGTGAATGGATTTCCATCCTTCACAAGGTCACCAGTAACTTCTTCAGAGAGACTGCAGTTGAATCTACCTAAATCTGATAAAGTCCTCACAAATGGTACTGAGAAGAACTCCGGTTCCTCCATGTTCAACGTGGACTACACCCTCTCTGGGCCTAGGAAACCGTGCTCTGGAACTCCGTACGGCAGAGGGCCCAGGAGCACGCGCCCAAATACCCATCGGTTTCAGTTAGTTATTTCAAAAGCACCGAGTGGGGACCTTTTGGATAAACACTCTGAGCTCTTTTCCAACAGACAGTTGCCATTCACTCCACGCACTTTAAAAACAGAAGCAAAATCTTTCCTGTCACATTACCGATATTATACGCCTGCCAAAAGAAAAAAGGAGTTTACAGATCAGCGGATAGAAGCGGAAACCCAGACTGATTTAAGCAGGTACGGCCCATTCACAGCCAACAGTAAGTCCTTCAGGGTGTTGTAGAAATTAAATAGTAATAATATTCCTTATTTTATGTCATGTACCTAACATGCCCGACTGAAGGTCTGGGAGTGCCTTTTTGATTGGAATGAGATTAATGTCTTTTCCTTTTGCATGTGTCACTAGAACTACCCAAGTCATTGTTGAAAAGTACCTATTAAACTTGTCAAGCTTTCCTTACAAACAGGAATGTTACATAGTTTAATGTATTGTTTCAAACATGGTATGTGCTTTTAAATATACTTTCAGAGAATCCTTAAAATATGTCATCAAGTAGCATTTGTGTAAATATGTCTATTGCTTCATTTTAAAAATGGCAAAACAGTGGGCTAGAGAGGGAAAGAGGACAGCTGATTCTCTGACTCTCCCTGGGTTCCCTTCCCTGCAAATATTCAACTCCACTGTTACATAGGAGCAACTCCCCAGGAATAATTCAGGCAATTGGGGTAACTTCTGGAAATTCCATAGATTTTGCCTCAATAATGTTTTCATATATGATAGTGCCTGGCACATAATGAATATTCAGTAAAAGTTTGCCAAATGATTGAAGAAACAAACAAATCTTATAAAGTATTTAGTGTTAGCTGACTTGTGATGGTTTTTCCTGGTCCTATATAAAGAGCTATTTACCTCATCCTAAGTATTAGTTAATTTTAGAAAGCAAAAAACAATTTAGCTCTAGTATTCTTTTCTCTAGGTACAGATAAGAGGTACAGAAATATCAGATGAGTCTGCATACGTTTAATCCCAAGGATTAAAGAGTGGAGGGGAATGAGGAAAGCAAGCATATCATATCCTTTTCTGATTGTATTTATGACCACTTTGGAGGATAATAGTTCCCATGTCCCTGGTCCCATTCTGTCCAGCTGAAATCTAGCTGCTACTGAAAAAAAAGGAAAAGGAAGCTGTGTAATCCAAACCATATCTGTTTCCTGATTATATAATCAGAAATTACACATTTTATAAGAATAGATGGATTTCATCTCTTGAGGGGTTTTTAAGACAGTAAACTTGTTATCATATCACGGTATTTGTATTTTGAAAGCTTGACAACTATTCCTTTTAAAATATTACAGCTTTAAATCTGATTTTGAGGCATTTGAGACCAAGAACTTCACAGATTCAGAAAAGAACATAAAGCAGGTAATAAAAATGAGATCTCTCTGTGTGCTGCATTGGAATTACAGCCACTTTCACTTAATAGGATATATATAGCTATTTGGACTTCAAGAATCTCTCAGTGACACTTCTCGCATATGATGTCGCCAGCATGGAGAAGGACTACCTATTTACAAAGGCCTGTTGCTCCTTTTGAGTGGCCAGATGGATCCTGCCCCGTATGAGAAGTCATTTGTTGTTAGCATCTTTTCTAGATGGTTGATTGGCCTGCTGGATAGAGGAATGGGTGAATAAAATACCTTAAATGTTGCTTCAAAGGTGCAGATTTGGATACTAAAGGAACCAGAAAAGCTGTATAGAAGTCATTTTAATTTCTATGCCTGTAATTTTTCTTTTGAAGAATTGCCACTGATTATATTATTGGAAATTATACATTTTATGAGAATAGGTGGATATCACCTCTTACATTTGCTTTTACTTTTTCTGAACCATAGGCTCTGTTTTACACTGTGTATGTTTTGAGTGTTCAGCAGTCATTTCTTTTATTTTCTTAAGCATGTTTATTTATTTTGAGAGAGAAAATGTGAACACAAGCTGGGGAGGGGCAAGAGAGAGAGGAGAAAGAGAGAATCCCAAGTAGGCTCTTCATTGTCAGCACAGAGCCCAATGCAGGGCTTGAACCCACGAACCACAAGACCATGACCTGTGCCGAAATCAAGAATCTGACGCTTAACCAACTGAGACACCCAGGTGACCCAGCAGTCATTTCTTTTAAAATATTACAGCTTTAAGTCTGATTTTCACATAAACTGATTGTTTTTATTTTTTATTTTGGGAGTGTTAATCATACACTTGTATCCTAATTTATATTTGTTTGTCTATTAAAATGTCAAACACAGACTCGAAAATAAGAGGATAAAATATAGGGGTGCCTGGGTGGCTCAGTTGGTTAAGCATCCAACTTCAGTTCAGGTCATGATCTCATAGTTCGTGAGTTTGAGCCCCATGTCAGGCTCTGCACTGACAGTGCAGAGTCTGCTTGGGATTCTGTCTCTCTGCCTCTCTCTCTGTCTCTCTCTCTCAAAATAAATAAATGAACTTAAAAAAAAAAAAAGAATAAAATATAATCATACTGAACTTCCATCTTCCCTTCTGAATATGAATTGTAGGTTTCCATGTCAGCCATTCATACCTGTTTGACATGGGCCCTGCCACTCAGAGCCCGAGGGCAAATCCCTTATCCTCTGAGAGCAGAGTTTTGCATCAAGAGAAACTGTACTTACCGTGCAGGGTCACTTATCAAGGAATAATTGATATAGGTAAAGTGCCTTGCCCGAGAAGGGGTCAGTAGAGGAGGACTGTGACTAGCTTGAGATTTAGGAAGAGAGTTAGCTCAGTAGGTAGCTAAATAAATGAAGTAAGTCCATTTTCATGACGTTGTGCTCCAAATGCTTGTCCATAACCTGGTAAGGAAATGGTGTGTCCCATTACTCCATAATCCCTGCCCCCAGCAGTCTGCTTGAAGGTCATGAGGATCAGACCAAATTCTAGCAGCACTGTGCATGAATGAGCACCGTAAAGACTCATCTAATACTGCAAGGAAATGCTCGCCACGGATGCAGCTCGTAGTAAGGGTTCTATAAAAATAAGCTGCCGATATTTGTGTGTGTTAATAGTATCGACGGAACCACCAGAACTACCACTGCTTCTCCGTAGTTGATACATGGACATTTGACACGAATGAGCTGCTTGAATTTGTTATAATGGGATATTTTTTTCTCAGGTTTACTTAAAACTTGCACATTTGGGGGCGCCTGGGTGGCGCAGTCGGTTAAGCGTCCAACTTCAGCCAGGTCACGATCTCACGGTCCGTGAGTTCGAGCCCCGCGTCAGGCTCTGGGCTGATGGCTCGGAGCCTGGAGCCTGTTTCCGATTCTGTGTCTCCCTCTCTCTCTGCCCCTCCCCCATTCATGCTCTGTCTCTCTCTGTCCCAAAAATAAATAAAAAACGTTGAAAAAAGAAATTAAAAAAAAAAAAAAACTTGCACATTTGCTTCATTTTTCTCTTTGCATGTTTATTTGTGGTAATTCCTTAACAGATTTAAAATATCCCTCATTAAGACTGTCGAATATAGAGAACAACCTGAGGGTAGATGGAGGGAGGTGGGTAGGGGTTGGACTAGATGGGTGATGGGCACTAAGGAGGGCACTTGTTGGGATGAGCACTGGGTGTTGTATGTAAGTGATGAATCATTAAATTCTCCTGAAATCATTATTACACTATATGTTAACTAACTTGGATTTAAATAAAATTTAAAAATTAAAAAAATATATATCCCTCATTAAAATGTAAGAAATAAGCAGTTGTCTTACCTTATTTTAAATAAACTTAAGAAAGAAGTCTTAATTGGGTAGAAAATGTATTCTAAAAACATCCTTTGTTATAATATAGCAGTCACTTTTATTTACTGGATGTCTCCACTTTGTTTCCTTGACTTTTTTTTTTTTTTTAAGTTGATTTTGAGAGAGAGAGCGTGAACGGGGAAGGGGCACAAAGAGAGGGAGAGAGAGAATCCCAGGTGCCCCTCCTTGGCTTTTTTGAAGTTTGCTGTTTTGCTTTATTTCTGCTTTCATAATGTATTCTTGAAGCAAAATAAAGATCAATTCTTCTCATTCCCAGGCATCTAATTGTATGACATATGATACCAAAGGAAAAATAACTCCTTTACCCTTGCAAGGGCATGACTTACCATGGGATGAGATTAAAGGTGGAACTTTCCAGTGTTCCTCACCCAGGTAAACAATTTACAGAAGTCATTTCAACTGTAGATTTAACTGCTTTACTGTGTAACAGACATACGATATTTGCAACATAAGTACTATTTTAATTACGTGAACTCTGATCTATTTTGGTGTTACACAATTCAGTAGCAGTGTTAGTTTTACTAATGAAATTTTACAAAGTAGGTACTCAGTAAAAGTTTAAATGAATTTATTTTGCTAATTCATTAATGAAAAAGGGGGGCACTGGCTTGTTTTATATGCCATTGCTATTCGTAGGAAAAAGGATTTTTTCCTCAAGGCAAACCCTCTAGCCGTGATGCTAACCAGTTTACATGGCAGAAATAATACTGAAGAACCTCACGATCTGAGGACTCCTAATTCATGATTGTGAATATTCACCATGTGCTGGGGTTTTATCTGTCCCTGCTGTGTATTGGGCACTATTTTTCAGACTACCCATCGTATTTCGTAATCACGGAATACAGCACCTAAACAAAAATGATGGCTTAGCAAAAATGCCTTTGATAGTTTCAGCTGTCAAATGCATTTCCAGAGTCAGAGATTATATGTGAGATGAAGAAGGTGGAAGTAAAAAAGGGCTAGAGATTAAAAAGAGGCAAGAATGAGGTGTCATACAGGCGACCGGAAGGCAAGCCCTTGTGATCCCTCAGAGCCCAGGCCCTTCCCCCAGGGAGATGGTGCCTGCAAGGCTGTGGGCAGTTCACCGCTGACCTTCATGATGCCTCAGTGCTCAGAAGATTTATAAGCTAACTCTTAAGCCTCTCTGCAATGGACATAAAGAATGCCCTAAAGAAAGGAATACTTATCTTTTCTAGTAGTTTCTATCTAAAAAGTAAAATATTTTAATTGAGCATACCTAAATAAAAAGCTTGGAATTAACTAATGATGATATAACTAAATAATGACAAAATTTAGTATAATAATCAGCTTAAAAAACAGTCTTTCATAGGGAAATATCTGTCTCCAGCATTATTTACATGTTAACTGTAGTCAAAGTAAAATTATGTATCCTAGATAAGTGCTGTAGTCCAGTTTTAAAAAGGATTGTGAATTTGTAGTTCCCAAGACGAGTTCAAAATATCTCTGCTACTTACTAACAACATGACTTCGGTAAGTTACCCAACCTTTCTGCCCCCTGGTGAACTCATCAGTCAGTGGGAAGATAATACCGACCCCATATACCAAACAGGGCTGTTCTGAAGATGAGATCGTATCACAGATATGAAAGTACTTTAAAAATTCTACAATCTATTATTACTGATATATAATATTACTGAATACTTACTGCATGCCGGTCATTGTTTTGTTCAAATATTGTCATTTTCTCTTTCCAGGGCAGTATGTCAGTATTCTTTGCAGTTTCCTCCAGAGAGAAAACTCCACTCTGAGTAAGATCTTTTTGACCTCTTCATTGTGCCTAGGGAAAATCAAGAATTAAGAATCATGGGGCACCTGGGTGGTTCAGTCAGTTAAGAGATCTACTCTTGGTTTTGGCTCAGGTCGTGATCTCCCAGTTCATGGGATCGAGCCCCACGTCGGGCTCTGGGCTGGCAGGGCAGAGCCTGTTTGGGATTCTTTCTCTCTCTGCTCCTCCCCTACTCGCACTGTCTCTGTCTCTCTCAAAATAAATAAATAAACAAAAAAGAGAATCACACAAACCATTATTAAATCAGTCAGGACTGAATGCTAATTTTTCTTACAATTCACTCCCCCCCCCCCTCTGCCCCTTCCCTGCTTATGCTCTATCTCTCTCTCAAAAATAAATAAACATTAAAATATATATATATATATATATATATATATATATATATATATATATATATATATGAATGATAGGGGGCCCTGGGTGGCTCATTCAGTTAAGCATCCAACTTCGGCTCAGGTCATGATCTCACAGTTTGTGAGTTCGAGCCCCGCATCAGGCTCTGTGCTGACAGCTTCAAGCCTGGAGCCTGCTTCGGATTCTGTGTCTCCCTCTCTGCCTCTCTCTCAAAAATAAACATTAAAAAAAATAGAATATAGACATAGTTTGTTTTATATTATTCCTCTTAGTAATATGAGATAGCAGTACATTTGTCATAGCAGAGATAGATGTTCCTAATTAAGTACTCATATTTCCTGTAGTTTTCAGAGTAAGTAGGAAATAATTATATGCTGTGTACTGCTTTGTCTTCACAGTGAGGAAGAACTGTTGTATCTGAGTTTCATTGAAGATGTAACAGATGAAATTCTGAAACTTGGTTTATTTTCAAACAGGTTAGATTTTTTAATTATGGCGGTCAAACAGTACATTAAATACTCTTCTTTATGAGGTTAATTTTTTTAAGTTATTTCCATATCCTAGGAAATGAAAAATTATAGTGCTTTCTTGGGGGGACATAATCTTATAACTGGTAGCAAATTGTAAAGAATGTTTAATTCACACCATATGAGGCAAGTTCACAGTTTGGGGAGTTACAGGAAAGAACAGAGGTTTTACTCATTTAAATACGGTTATATCTCTTAGACGCAGAGAGCAGCTTGGCGGTTGCCAGGGTGGGGGCGGGCAAAATGGGTAAAGGTGGTCAAAGGTACAACTCCCAGTTATAACATAAATAAGTCATGGGGATATAATACATGTACAGGGCGGTGGGTATAGTTAATAGCACTGTGTTGCATTTTTGAAAGCTGCTGAGAGAATAAATCTTAAAAGTTCTCATCACAAGGGAAAAATTCTGTAACGGTGTGGTAATGGATGTTCACTCGACCTATTTGGGTGATCATTTTACAATACATACAAATATGGAATGATTATGTTGTACACCTGACACCAATATAACGTATGTCAGTTATACTTCAATTTAAAAAATCTATCACAAAAAAAAGAAAAAGAAGAAAAATGATATCCTTATTTGAAAGAAAGACGTAAAACTGTCTTTATTCACAGACAACATTGTCATCCATGTAAAAATCCCATAGAGTCTACATAAAAACAAAAATTACTATTATATCTCTTAGTTATATAGGCTAGTGAACTGAATTTTTGCTTCTTATTTGCAGAGATCCATTACCTCATTTTACTATTTGAAACTTGTCACAAGAATCCAAAGCAAGCATTTTTGTTAACAACTGTTACTAGTAAAGTGAGCACAAATTAAAGGCTAGGTTTACACACTGTAAGTGAAATGGAAAGTTTGCAAAACCAGATTCGATATTGCACATCTTAAGGAAACTGTGTGATCCTGAGTCAGCTTGAACATTTATTCATCTAAAGTTCACTGGGCAGTGAGGCGCACTTTATGTTGCATATCTTAGAATTCCATGTTGTGTACATGCTTTCTCTGTTGTATTATGTCAAGTACAACATTTCTGATGAATTATTTCTATTCTTATGTGAAGTTTTTTTTAATTAAAGCAAACATTTTTTATTGCTATAAAAAGATACACCAAGAAGAGCTAAGTTTTTTTTTAAATATAGTATTCTATTTACTTCTTTCATTTAAAAAAAGTCGTTAAGGGGGGGCACCCAGGTGGCTCAGCTGATTAAGCATCCAACTGTTGATTTTAGCTCAGGACCTGATCTTGTGGTTCATGGGATCGAGCCCTGCGTCAGGCTCCATGCTGTCAGCGCAGGATTCTCTCTCTTTCTGCTCCTCTTCCCACTCACACGCATTCTGTCTCTCTGTCTCAAAATAAATAAATTAAAAAGAAAATTTTTTTAAGTGGTTAAAAATGTTTTCAGGGGGGGTGCCTGGGTGGCTCAGTCGGTTGAGTGTCCAACTCTTAATCTCAGCTCAGGCCATGATCTAGCGGTTTGTGGGATCGAGCCCCCCATTGGACTCTGCACTAACACCATGGAGCCTGCTTGGGATTCATCCTCTCTCTCTCTCTCTTTCTCTCTCTCTCTCTCTCTCTCTCTCTCTTTCTCTCTCTCTGCCCCTCCCCCACTTGCACTCACTCCTCTCTCTCAAAATAAATAAACTTCAAAAAAAATGAAGTGAATTTATTGATACAGAAGGATGTTCAAAATATATAGTTGATTAGAAAAACAAAATTGATACCCAAACAGTATGTATTGTTTGTAAAGGGTAGAATATGGATTCCTTGGGCTTTTTAAAAACGGCCAAGTAATTCAGAACTACTAAATCTAAGATTAGCTAATTTCATTGATAATAAAAAATGGCAACAAATGAGTTTTCAGCAAAGGTATGGATACATTCATATGATAGCACCACAAGTGTGGTTTAGTTGTGAGAAGATTTTCTCTGGAGCCAGACACATCTGGGTTAAATTCTCTTAATGGTTTTGGACCTTAGGAGAGAGGAAGTTATCATCTTAGATTATTTTCTCATCTTTAAAATGGTCTTTACAATACCTTTCTCCCAATATTGGTCATGATTAGGGGTATAATGATTATGTGTCTAGCACAAATGTCTAGCCCTTAGTGGTACTTAATAAGTGATAGCTTTTAGGTTATTAAGTGGATTTACCATCAGTGGAATTTTTTTCAAGTATAATTTAGGAAGCGTTATAAAATAATTCCGTGTAAGAGAATTTTCTTTAGGGTTTGGTTTGGGGGGTTTGTGGATGTGAGAAACAAGGGGAGGAAAAGGCATTTGTTGTGTGCATACGTGTGTGAGAGAAAAAAGAAAAAAGTTTTTGTTTTGTGGCGGGGGCAGAGGGAAGGGAACTGTTGGACCTCATTTAAAATATTCACAGAATAAGCCATACAGAGAAAGACAGATACTATATGGTTTCACTCTTATGTGGATCCTGAGAAACTTAACAGGAACCCATGGGGGAGGGGAAGGAAAAAAAAAAAAAAGAGGTTAGAGTGGAAGAGAGCCCAAGCATAAGAGACTCTTAAAAAATGAGAACAAACTGAGGGCTGATGGGGTTGGGAGGGAGGGGAGGGTGGGTGATGGGTATTGAGGAGGGCACCTTTTGGGATGAGCACTGGGTGTTGTATGGAAGCCAATTTGACAATAAACTTCATGTATTGAAAAATAAATAAATAAATAAAACACACACAAAAAATAAAATATTCACAAAAGTACAAGTGGTATATACTCTTTCAGAAACAATGGCGTCTGTAATATAACTTAAGACCCATACTAGCTCCCAAATCAGAGAACTTGACAGAACAGGGAAGGATTAGTGTTTGGTTTTGCAAAGAAAAAGAATAATCTGAAAAATATTTTCCAACCTTTAGCAGTTTTGTTATTGCGTGACCATTTTGTATTTGGTTGATTTTATGATTTTGAGACATTGGCATTTCTATTTATCTTTCAGGTTTTTAGAACGACTATTTGAGCGACACATAAAACAAAATAAACATCATTTGGAGGAGGTTTGTTTTTCTTCAGACATTCATTAGAAAAATTCTAATATAGAAAGAATTTTGAAGTTTTTCCATAGCCTCAAAGAATGCATTAAAAACAAGAGCGGTTTTGCCCTTGTACCTTTTGTGTGCGTGGCGGGGGCGGGGAGCGTGCGTGAAGTAAGTATTAATCCTGCTGAGATTAACAGCACTGCCCACAAAAGTAGTTCAGTGTGACTAGCTCAGCTAATGTCATTATTCTTGTCTTAATCCTAGGGAAAAATGCGCCACCTGCTGCGTATCCTGAAGGTGGACTTAGGCTGCACATCCAAGGAAAACTTAGTAAAGCTGGATGATGTCGATATGCTGAATTTACTGGGTTTTGAACAGGCTGAGGACTCAGAAGAAAATCATCATAAAAGTAACCACGATGCCACAATTCAACAGGAGCGTCAGCAATACCAAAAAGCTTTGGATATGTTACTATCCGTACCGAAGGGTGAGAACGAGAAACTCTCCTCACCGGATGAATTTTTCCTGCCCATCTACAAATCAAAGTATTCAGAAGGGGTTATAATTCAACAAGTGAATGATGAAGCAAATCCCGGACCTTCAATTTCGGATGAAAAAAATTCAAGTGTCTCAGACAGTTTAACAGACCAAGAAACCTCTGTGAATGTCATTGAAGGCGACAGTGACACTGAAAAGGTGGAGACCTCGAATGAATTATGTTGTGTGAGCCCGGAACTCTCCCCGTCCCTTCAGCTTCACGGTGTCCAAGGTGACAACAGTCGTGACATGGAAGGACCAACTCTTAAAATCATGGAAATGAGCATTGAGGATTGCCCTTTGGATATTTGATCTTCATTAATAAATACCCCAAATGACCAATCATCCAGTGTTCCTTTTCTCCCATTTTTTTCTCTTTTATATATTAAGATTTCTGTATTTGCTTTCTATGCTCTATAATAAATTACCATAAATTTGCAGCTTCAAACTACACACATGTATTATTTATCCCACAATGTGTGTGGAGCAAGAGTCTACACAACTTAGACGTGCCTGCTCTGGGTCTCTCAAGGCTACAATTCAGGCGTCAGTTGGGCCTGTGGGCTAATTTGGAGGCTCGACTGGGGCGAGAATCTGCTTCAGACTCCTTTCAGTTGTTGGCAGAATTCCTTTCCCTTTGGCCATCAGCTGCCCTCAGCTTCTAGAGGCTGTCCACCGTTCCCTCCCACGCGGCCCCCTCTGCAGGCAGCTCACAACGTGGCTGCTTGCTTCTTTAAGGCTAACGGGAGAGAGACCGCTAGTGAGATAGAGTCCCATATCAACGATGCAACCACAGGAATGACCTTCCATCATTAGAAGGAAGTCATAGGTGCTGCCCACACTTGAGGGGTGCAGATATTATACACGGGTATGGAAGGTGAGAATCACTGCGGTCTCCCTAGGATCTGTTGGCCCCAATTTCTAAAGTTGCTTTTCGGGGGAGCGTGTTTCACCCAGACCGAAGTGATTTTGTATGCAGTGGGAAATGGTTTATGATCTGGCACGGATTTCGAAACATTAAGCCTGGTCTCTAATCTCTTTAATTTCTTCTTTCTCACTTTCCTGCAGTATCTAAAGCTTCAAGGACTTTCTAGTTATCAGTGAACTAGAACAGTGTGTCATCTATGTGAAAAAGTGTCCCTTCTTACGAGGGCAAACATTCTATCAACCTAGTCTGATACTCTCCTCTCGCTTTTGTACCCACGAGTGGGGATCTTGGCTATTAAGATCTGCCTCAGAAGACTTACCTCTATTCATGTCTTTTCAGCCGCTTACAATAATGTAACTGAATAATGATAACCCAGATATTCTTTTCTTTCTTTCTTTTTTTTTTTTTACGTTTATTCAGTTTTGAGAGACAGAGCACACGCGCAGGAGGAGCAGAGAGGGAGACAGAATCCAAAGCAGGCTCCAGCCACTGAGCTGTCAGCGCAGGGCCCGAAGCGGGGCTGAAACCCACGAACCGTGAGATCGTGACCTGAATCGAAGTTGGCCCCTTAACCAGCCGAGCCACTCAGGCGCCCCAGTCGCCCAGATGTTCTAAAAACTTAGCACCGGCCTCTAAGCATCCTGGTCTTTAACTCAGGCTTTTACCATCCCCTGTCCAGACCAGTGTTTCCACAAAGGCAGTGCACACCACTGAGGTATTCGAGCTGATTTCTGGTGCCACGTGGGTGACAGGTCTGTCTCGCTCATGGGAAGCTGTCACCGCTGTGTTCACGATTCAGGCTCAGGGACAAGCTGCAGAGTGCAACACGGTGGGGCTGAGCACCCAACCCACTTCCCCCTAGTGTCTTATGCCCGAGTCACCCCCGGGCTGCAGCCCTTCCTCAGCCACACCTCCCCCTCAGCTCCCACCTGTGCAGTTCTTCCCCTTAACCTTCTGAGCGACGCCTCCCTTTCCCATCCCACAGTCCTCTTCGACCTCCTGAAATATCCTCAACCCTAGGCTTGGCTCCCAGCCTGGGCCTCCCCATCAGTCTTCTCTCCCCCCCTCCGTTCTTGGGCGCCATCCCTCTCTCGGCCTCCAGGGCTCCTTTCTTCAGTCCCAGCCTCTCCGCCACAAATCCCTTACCCCACGACCCAGGCAGCTACCTCAGACTCGCGGCCCTGCCTCAAGTCCTCCCTTTGCTGCAGCTGCCGTCCTGCTGGCGCTCCACTTTGGGAGCCTTGGGCCCGGCCCTGTCGCTGCCTGCCTGCTTTGCCAGATCTGCTCTTCTCCGCCAAGTCTGGGCACAGCTTTTTGTCTCTAGGACCATCACCCATCCTAATTTTTGTACTTTTTAGGGTGTTTTGTTGTCGTAGTCCTCGGGTTTCCCTTGAAAATTCAAGTGTAGAGGGGCGCCTGGGTGGCTCAGTGGGTTAAGCACCTGACTCTTGACCTCAGCTCAGGTGTCGAGCTCAGGGTCGTGAGTTCAAGCCCTGCGTTGGGCTCTGTGCTGCACATGGGGTCCACTTGAATGATACTAAAATAAAATGCAGGTTGAGAAAGATTTGTTGGTTTAAAGAAATATCAAGAATGGTTCTTGGATACGGTAAAAGTCGTGCAAAGGTGAGAAGTGAATGTTAAGTTTGGGAAACACTGGCTTAGCATCCTTGTCTCTCTCTCTGCCTCCTCCCGCAGTCCATCCTCCTCTCTGCTCGCAGAGGCTCGATGGGTGAGCCTTTCGACACAGACTGCCTGGGGTTTGATCCTTGGGAGCCGTGACCAGAACCCAGGGCGGCCTCGGTGGTTGACCGCGGTGAACTTCCAGGGCCTTCGCTGCAAGGCTGTAAGAACTAAATAGGTCGTGTGAGAAATATTCAGTCGCTGTCACCCTAAAACAGACCATGTCACCACTCCCTTCAACAACAAAAACCTTTGAGAGTTTCCTCTTGCCGACAAGATAAAGCCCAGGTCCCTTTGCATGTTTTACAAAGTTATGTTTTCCTTCCCAGCTCATCCCTTGCCATCGTCCACCAACTATCCTAAGTGTCTAGAACATCAAATGACTTGTTCTTTATTGCAAAGCTTCTCTCTCTCTGTCTCTCTCTCCCCCCTCCCTCCCTCTCTCTCCCACCCTTTGTACTCGCTACCTGCTCTGAATGCCATTTCCCCTGTGCTGCTCTCTTGGGCCTTCCCTGACAGTCCAGATTTTAACACAGGGAGACCCTGCCTGATTTCCCCACTTGTCCCACCCGCTGTGGGATCCGGGCTCTCTCAGATCTGTAGCGGGAATTGTCATGCTGTTTATGTGCCCAGTTTCTCTTCCATCTAGACTGTGGACTTCTCAAGACGAGGGACTTACTTCTCTTTGGATCCCAGGTCTTTGTCTCCGCTTGAGAATGAACGTATTTGTTCATGGAGGGAGACAGTTGGAGCTAGAGGACAGGGTTGGCCACAGGTGAGAACAGGACAGAACTTTCCTCTCTCCTCTTTACACTCAGAAAGTGTCAATTCCCCATGGGAGGGAGAATGTAGCAATTGCTAAATTACAAGAAAATTTCCTCATTTGCTCACATTTTAGATGGTATAAAATGTAAACTAGCATCTTCCCTTTAAAAACTCACATTTCTTCCCCCCCCCCCAGTGAAGCCACTCAGAAAAGACTCAGAGCAGCTTTTATGGGGCAAGACTATGATTTGCCAAGTGGATCAATCGGCTGCCAGTGACTTAATTTACCCTGGGCCCTGGTTTAAGAGTTTGGACTAGATGAGACAAAGGTTTTAGTTTTAATATGCCCAAATTAGCCTTGGCTTAATTGTTCAGGGCTTTAGAAATTATAATTGAAAGAATATCTTGGGGGCGCCTGGGTGGCTCGGTTGGTTAAGCGTCCAACTCTTGATCTCAGTTCAGGTCACAATCTCGTGGTTTGAGAGTTTGAGCCCCACACCGGGCTCTGTGCTGATGGTGCAGACCCTGCTTGGGATTGTGTCTCCTGTCTGCCTCTCTGCTCTCTCAAAATAAATAAACAAACATTTAAAAATTTTTAATTAAAAAAAAAAGCCACATAAGATCTAAAAGCAGTGGTAACTGTTGACCCTTCCTTCACGTGCTAATATGGATGGCCCTGGACAGCAGTCCCCTGGACACAGGACACCGCCTAATAAGTTGCTTTTCCCAGATGTTTTAAAAGCAGCAGATTCAGCTAATGATGACATAGCCCCAAAGAACAAATCCACGTTTAATTTTCGGCCCGGAAGAAGATACTTTTGAGATGACATAAGTAAAGCTTTGCTCCAAAGCCAACCTTTTGCCTCAGGAATTCCATCTTGCACCAACATTCAAGTTAGGAGACGAAAACACCCAGCCGTTCCGGTGGATTCCATACCCACCTAGTTCTTTCAAGATTCTACAATCGAATCGGTGAGCTGATCCCCCCCCCCCCCCCGAGAGGAAGAATGTACTGTTGTGCTCATTTTCTTTTGCTGCTGTAACAGTCACCACAAACTTAGTGGCTTAAAGAAAGCTTTATCATCTTACGGTTCTGGAAGCCAGAAGTCCTACAAACTGCTGCCGGGGCTGACCTCTTCTTGCAGGCTGTAGCCTTGCTTCTTCCAGCTTCCAGAGGCCGCCCACCCCTCCTCCACTTGCAACCCCTTCCCGCATCTTGCAGGCCAGCTGCGTGGCATCTTCAACCCTCCCGCACCCTCCTCTGCTTCTGTCACCACATCTCACACTGTGGCTCTCCTGCCTCCCGCTTAGTCCCTCGTGGCTAGTTTGGGCCCACCCGGATGACCCGACTCCCCATCTCAAGGACCTTAACCACATCTGTAAAGTCCCTTTTGCCCCGGAGGGTGCCGTTCCCGTTTGCCTGGATAAGGAATAGGGACCTGAGGGGCTGTGGACCACCTGCGGCTTTTTAAAGCCCTGAAGGGGGCGATTTTCACCCTTTGATGTACATCAGAATCACCTGGAGAATTTGGGCCCCATCTCCCTAGCTTCGGGTTCAGAATTTTCAGACCTGGGATGACCTTTGAGAATTTGAATTTCTAGTAAGTTTCCAGCGCTGCTGTTGCTGGTCTAGGGAAAAAAAAAACCCACTAACAAATGCGGTGGACATTTGACAAATAACATCAAGTTCCACTACAGGGGAGCTCTGTCAACCTGCTGGGAAGTGGATATCATTGGGAGGCACGTCAACAATTTTTTTTGTTTGTTTATTTTTTGAGAGAGACAGAACATTAGCAGGGGAGGGGCAGAGAGAGAGGGAGTCACAGATTCCACAGCGGGCTCCAGGCTCCGAGCTGTCAGCACAGACCCCGATGCGGGGCTCGAACTCACGAACCACGAGATCATGATCTGAGTCGACGTCAGACACTTAACCGACTGAGCCACCCAGGTGGCCCAACAAATGTTTATTCTTCAAGTATATTAATTGTTCCATAAATGCCCTGGTTAGTGAAGCTGGCTATTTGGCAAGATGCATTGTAAACATTTTTTTTTTTTTTTTTTTTTTTAAAGAGAGAGAGCATGAGCAGGGCTGAGGGGCATAGGGGGAGAGAGGGAGAGGGAAAGAGTGAGAGAGCAAGAGAGCGAGAGCGACAGAGTACCTTAAACAGCTCCACATTCAGTGCGAGTGACCCTGGGAACATGACCCTCAGCTGAAATCAAGAGTCGGACGCTCCACCCACTGAGCCACCCGGGTGCCCCAGCAAGATGCATTCTGTCTCCTAAGTGATCCATTACTACGGAGATAGGTGATGACAGACTGGCATCTACTCCCAGAAACATCTAAGGTTTGGTACCTTATTTGAAATAACCCAATGGGGAAATGGGACTAATTATGAGCCTCTATGCAATAAGATCTAAAGTGAAAAAAACTCCAGCAAAATAGCCTTAATTGTACTAATATAATCACACGTGAGTTGT
Source organism: Panthera tigris (assembly GCF_018350195.1). Lineage (NCBI taxonomy): Eukaryota > Metazoa > Chordata > Mammalia > Carnivora > Felidae > Panthera > Panthera tigris. Next base: position 131,260,399 of record NC_056665.1, read on the forward strand.
ATCTTCAATATTTATTTTTATGGCAAAAACACACTAATACATTAATTTCACATATATTACAGTCATCCAAACTTTTTGCCCATTAAATGTACACAATTTTACAAACCAATGAGTTTAGAAGAATTAAGCTCTTCTGATTATACATTTTTACATTATTGATCTTCAGACAGCACTTAAAATTGCTTTTTAAACCAGAAAACAATACTAGGCAACTCTTTATACTCACATGTCAGAAAGGTGCAATTTCCCAGTGCATTGCTTGAATTAGAGGGCAACTTTCTAAGAAAATGTTACTTCATATAAATTTCCTCCAAATTTTGGGTTTATTAGGTTAAGCCATATTAACGTCTGTTGGAATTTTTACTTAAATAGACGTGTTATCTAGATGTTTATTTTTAAACTATGCTCTGCTAAATTTACTATGGGTAGGGTTTGGATTGCTTCCTTTTTTAACCAGATCATACAACTCAGAAATATACAACAAATTTCTGGCTTGTTACAGTGTATTTCTTCATCTGAGCCAAACAGCATCTTTATAACTCAGAATATTTCCTTCAATTAAGCACAATAGAATTAAACACGGGCATTTTCATAGGAAAATATTTAACATTTGCCTGATAAAAATCTGTTTTATATCATAAATGTAAAAAATTACATGAGACTACAGTAAAAAATATATATTCCAATGGCCCAGTGACAATCTTTTGAGTAAGGTGTGTATCCAAGCTTTTAAAAAGGCTTGAGGGGTGCCTGGGTGGCTCAGTCGGTTAAGCGTCCGTCTTCGGCTCAGGTCATGATCTCTCGGTCCATGAGTTCGAGCCCCGCGTCGGGCTCTGTGATGATAGCTCAGAGCCTGGAGCCTGTTTCGGATTCTGTGTCTCCCTCTCTCTGCCCCTCCCCTGTTCATGCTCTGTCTCTCTCTGTCTCAAAAATAAATAAACGTTAAAAAAATAAAATTTTAAAAAAGGCTTGATATATTAACAAATATTTTTATTTTCCTCCCTCATTTTGTATTGCTTAGAAATTGCATATACTTCTAACGTGTAATAGCTCAATTCTATAAGAAATTAAGCTGCCTACTTTTAATATAGACTTGAGAAACTCTAATATGGAAGGGTCCAAGCTGATACTAACAAAATTTGCAAAAACATTAAGAATCATCCCTACACAATTACTGCTTTAATTTCTCTGTCCTGCCAGAAACCAGATTATGCAAATAAAACCCATTAGAGCTCTATCCGCCTACAAGTTGTTACAAATTATAGTATCGTTTCTGTTGTTTTTTTTTTTCTTTCACTCTGTTTAACTCAAGTGAGTTTTGTATTATTTTTAACCTGGTGGGTTTGTTTTTGTTTTTTTAAATCCAATCTAGGGGCACCTGGGTGGCTCAGTCGGTTGAGCATCCGGCTTCGGCTCAGGTCATGATCTCGTAGTCTGTGAGTTCGAGCCCCGCGTCGGGGTCTGTGCTGGTAGCTCAGAGCCTGGAGCCTGCTTCCGATTCTGTGTCTCCCTCTCTCTCTGCCCCTCCCCCACTCATGCTCTGTCTCTCTCTGTCAAAAATAAACATTAAAAAAATTTTTTTTAATCCAGTCTGGACCAAGCTTGTCACCTCTGGAGAATATTTAGTTTTTCAGGCTATTTGTTGGGCTGAACCAGTATTTGCACTGGTTTTTATTCCAGTAAAACTGCAAAACCTTTAGATCCTTTCAGGATATTTAAGATCAAATTACATTTTGAAAAATACCATGATAAAATAAGTAAAAAGCTTTGTCTCGTTCAGGGGTCCATTAATTTGAAGTGATTTCCAATAGTGTGATAGCATATGACCTGTGCTATTTTTTCTACTGCAAAATGAGTGAGCTTATACCCCTCATTCATTTGTTCAGATTTCCTCAGCTGACAAACGAGCGGGTTGACATGGAAAGCCAGTTGTCATTAATTCTGTACTAGTCTCATTAACCTCATTAACCCAAATTGAGGCCAGATTCATGTTCTGGTTAAACCGGATAATCCACCCTTCTGAATTTCTCTGGCAGTCACACGCTTGCTCCTAAGAGCGAATACTGTCGACTTTTTCCCACGAGGTTTTAGAGTGTGAATTTAAGACCCACATGCACACTTAAAATGTCCATAGTATACACATTTGACACCTTACGTAGGGTAGTGGGGTTTTTGCACAGCTGAAGAACGAACCAGTTCAGTGCAAATTGCACGTTTATCAGCGTGACATCGTGTACTGCTGTAGCCAGTGGAGGATACGCTATATTCCAGATTTAGAGCCAAGGGCTTTTAGGGATTTTAAGTCTTTTTACGATACAGACCACGAAGTCGTTTAATGGAAGCCAAAGAATAACGATCAAAAGATTTACACAGCTAGTTAGTAATTTTCAAAAATTCACAGCCGTACTGCCAGTTCTGCAGCTAGAAGTTCAATTATTCCTTTCTTGTCATCCATTTGTACTTATTTATAATATTAAAGCATAATTTAAAATAAGGAAATGGTTCCTGGCCCTTAACCTGCCAACATACTGAAAGTCCAGCTTTACCCTAGATTTTTGAAAAATTTCTCAAATACACAGGGTCATCTGGAAACACGACGTGTAGCCAGACCCTACGTTACGTATACCCTTTGCGTGGGAATATTAACCTCGGAACTGCTGCCTCCTGAGCTGGGTGCTGCAGACCTTGAACCTCCCTCTTGGCCCATCCTCTGCTTCCCATGACAATAAAGGGAGGACATTTAAGGGGCGACAGGAAAGGCAGGGGAGTGTATTGCCAATTCACTCCCCTTCACCCCTGCCCTGCCTCACGGGTGGTTTCACAGGGGGCATCCCCGCTCCGTCCCGTTCCGTCCCTTTCCGTCCCGCTCCCTACCCTTCACGGGCCATCCAAGTTTCCGTAACACCGGATGGGACAGTCACTTCTGTGGAGTTCTCTCAGCAAACACTGATCCAGCTGACAACTGCTTGCTGAGTGAGGCTCAGTCCCCACTGAGGGGCGGAGAACTCCTTCTCCGATCTCACCACCAGGGTGCAGCAGGGAGAAGACTGCTCTCTCCTCAGAGCTCAGATTATGGCCCTTGGCTTCTCCACCACGGTTCACCTTTCAGAGCCCTGACAGTTTCAGCAAGCTTTGGGAGGACAAGCCGAGAAAGTTAACACCCACTTGGAATATGGCTTACAAGGGGGAAATATTACTATATTTCTCAGTAATTCAACACACATACATCTGAACTTTTAGAGCACGATTTTTATTTGGGAACTGCCTGTACTATACAGAAAAGGATGCCACCTTAAACCATCCAAGGACCCGTTCAATTGTTTCTGAGAATCCTTTATCCAATGCGTGCACACCTTAAGCAACTGCACTTTCCAATTTTTCCTGGTTTTTCTATAATTGTAGATACTGGAACAGAGCCCTCGTCTAGAGGAATTGGAAAAACTCATGTTCTTTTGAGAAATGTCTTTTCCAGGCAAATTGTTAATGTCCCTATTCCTCTATTTTTGAAATGTCTATCCCTCAGCTCAATAAAAAGCCCCCTCCAATTTAATTTTTTTTAATAGACTTTAAACTGGAAAAAGATAGTTTTAGCTTATTCCACATGAAATCCTGATGGGAAACAAGTTCCCTAAATTTATATACCAAAGAATTCCCTTTAAAAATCTGATTTTAGGGATGCCTGGCTGGCTCAGAGGAGCATGTGACTCTTCATCTCAGGGTTGTGAGTTTGAGCCCCATGTTGGGTGTAGAGATCACTTGAATTAAGTAAACTTTTTAACAAGCCTGATTTTAAAAATGATTTACAATAAACGGTAATTCTTGTTTCCATTTGTTCGTGCAAATCTCAAGCCTGTTCCTAAGGTACAGCTGACCTCCAATTGTAGATTTTAAAACATACAAAGTTTTATGTTATATAGGTTATATATGTACATTTGTATTTTCTTAATGTTGTGAATATTAACATGTCAACCCATCTGAAGGAGCGGTTTTCTTGTGACAACAAAAGCTTTAGGGGCGCCTGGGTGGCTCAGTCGGTTGAGCGTCTGACTTCAGCTCAGGTCATGATCTCACGGTTCATGAGTTCGAGCCCCGCGTCGGGCTCTGTGCTCACAACTTGGAGCCTGGAGCCTGCTTCCGATTCTGTGTCTCCCTCTCTCTATCCCTCTCCCCCTCATGCTCTCTTTCTCTCAAAAATAAACATTAAAATAAAAAAAAAAGTTTCAAAAAAAAGTTGGCTCTGCTCTGCTGCTCTCATCACTCGGTCCTACAGCCTGACACTCCTCTTGTGTTTCTGTTTAGACCTTGCTCTTTCTGGGAGCTTCTAAGGAAGCCTAAGTCCACCTTCTGTTTTATTTCTGCCAAAGGGTTTTAAAGGCTAAATACTAGGGCTTTCAAGGTATTTCACAGTAGGCGTTCCAGGAAAAAAGTGATTAACCGTGACTACAATTAACTTTCCAAATGAATACTTTCTGTGCTCAAAACTCTCAGGGAGAACATTTCATCAAGAGACTAGGGGGCGCCTGGCTGGTCCAGTGGGGAGGAGTGTGTGGCTCTTGGTCTCGGGGTCGTAAGTTTGAGCCCCACGTTGGTGTAGAGATTACTTAAAAATAAAAATCTTTTTTAAAGACCCCACTAATCAGGAAGACTGATGCCAGAGATGCCAACATTGATCTTCTGGGAAACACCGGCTCATAACTTGCTTTTTGGGGAAATGTACATTTTGGTAATTTTGACATGAAACGTAGAACCTCAAGGGACTAAAAGACACTGAGATACTAAAGCACCGCGGAGGCTGGGCAGACGGCAACATCCTACCAAGTGTCCCTGTTACACAGTTCACTCTGGAAAATCACATCATTTCCAAGTCCAGTAATGTAGATTTATTTTTATCCAGAAGTACTTTGACATTCACTAACTGGAAAAGTTTATTCAAAAGGGACAATAAATTACATGGATCTTAGAAGCTATGTCAAACATGCGACATTTTAAGAGTGACATTTAAACGGTATGACGCAGCCCTCAAAAGTAATTTTCTTACAGTTATTACAACTGGACGACAAATATACCATATATTACTCTTCAGATTTTTGTTTTACAGTATGTTCTTGTCATTGGGACACTTCAAAATGTGTAAACCTGACAGAAAAGCATTTTAGAAAAAAACGTACCGCGGGAGAAAGAAAGCACTGCAAACGTTCCTGTCCTTTACATGGTGTGGAGACGGGAAACATGACCATAAAAAACTCTTATTCCGTTCTTCTGGGAGCTCTTTGTCAATATTCACACTTGGGTCTACTGTTACTTAAACAGGACTCTTAAAACAACTTCCGGTTTAAAAGGAACATTTTGTCCCTAAGTGAGCGCTTGTGTCCACTTCCACCTCTCGCTTTCATTAGTATCTTGTGAATTTTCCTCTTTGGTGGGTGGTTTCTAGGTGACTTAAGAGGTGGGCAGATCCACACCGTATGAAGGAAATCCTGCCTCCCAGGTGACCACACACACTCCGTGGTCACCACAGTGAGTTACGGTGCTTTAGGGGTGAACGGGGGAATCGGAACCACCCCTAGGAGATCCTAAGTAGGGGCAGAACCCTGCATGTGACATTGTGGAAGCTGGGCATTTTACAGACGCAGCCTCAGAAGGAAATACGAGACGGTTCCTCAGGTAAATGTTCCAATCAGTCCTCAGACCTACTCAAGTCCCTCCGTGACAAGGCCATCTTAGCCCGGACCAAAGGCGACACCCTCTCGTCTCTAACTCAGCCTGGTTCTGCCCACCGGCACTCGGTGCATCTGGAAAGGATGGGGGCTGGGGGGAGGGGGGCCCAAGAAGCTAAAACTGACCTCGGGTGAAGTCAGGAGGCTGGGGAGCTAAAACCCGAGCACCTCCTGAATACCACAGTAATCCCGGGTGGCCCCACAAGTATGGGCACAGTTTTGGGAAATGAGGTGAAACTATTAGCAACTCTTCCCTTCTTTCAAGGCTTTTGATGGTCACAGAAACCTGACTTTATTTATTAAAAAAGGAGTTGAGGTAGAAGAAACTCCAAGGAAAGAGTCACTGACAGGGATGGCTCTTGAATTTCCCGGGGATACCCACCGTCTGGGGGCGGCTCGGCCCCCACCCTCCCAAGCTCCCCCTGTCTCCACCCCAGCCTCGCAGTCTCAGTATAGGTAATACTGTACTTTGGCCAAAGGCATCTTGTACTTATGCCAAACTCACTCTTGCCCCAACCATCCTACATACACTTATTCCTTAGCTCTTCCAAAACACTCCTTCTGGAGCCATGTCCACTGTTACTGTTTCATCTGTAAAGCAGCACGTGTCAGAACTCAGATCTGTTTTCAATAAAAAAAGTGCTTAAAACCATCCGATGCAAAGGTTTTTCAATTCATTTTCAACCAATGAAAAGTCGAACTCGTTTGGGTTTACAAATAATACTGAATAAAATGGTGAATCCGATTATTCTCTTACATGTTCAATCATGTGCCTTCATTCATTTCAGTATCTTAATGAGTTGAGATGAACTCTCGTCTGGAAAAAATAGAAGGTACAAATATATAGAATTTTTAGGATAAGAAATTTTCTGAATATAAAAATGCTTTCTATGTTTGAAAATAACACTTTTAGATTCTTCTCGTAGTTATGGGTTTGGTAACTAAACCGTTAAGTACCCAAGGTTTTTAAGAAGTAACGAGAAACAGCAACATGGTTTTAAATACAAACTTATACAGGAACCGATCACACCTGTGGACCATCCGCCTAGAAAGTTCAAATACTTTAGTCATAAAATAAAATTCCATTATCAAAAACTAGTTTAAGATAGAAATCTATGCGCCTTAGTGATTGCCAGAGTTGCCCAGCATAGCTTCAGTAAAACAGAGAATTGTCTGGAAAACACAACCTCCACAAAGTGTGCAAGTACCGCAAATGGGACAGACCGGAGCCGGGCGAGGCCCTGGGAACCGAGTCCTTCTCCCTCAGCATCTTTCCCGGGCCAAGCCTCCCGACTTTGGCCTCCTGCTCGGCACAGTGCCTTCAGTGCCCGTCATCCATTCACACGGCCTCTGGCGGCCCAGGGTGCCGGAGGAAGTAGGAGTTAGGCAAGCACTTCTTTTCGCTGTAAACGCTTCCCATGATCCGGCGGTCCCCGTGACAAGCTGTGGGAGCTCATATGAGCCTTGAGCTTTTCAGGAACTGAATGAGCACTCGGTACACGAACGTGTACTGGCAGAGGGTCTGCACCATCATCATCCTCTGTCGCCTCAGCATGTCCAGCACCCTTGGGATGTCCAGCACCTGGATGGGGAGACAGCCATGAGGGGAATGCACTCCGCTGCGGAGACGGGGCGGGGGGGCGGGGGGGAGCCTGTGCAGAGATCTGGTCAGGAGACGGACAGACGCTCTTTGCTACCTCAGCATCTTCTAGAAGAAGCCCCCCGGGTACTTGTTCAGAAAGAACTATTAGGCCACTGGGTCCTTTCTTCCCCTGGCCTTGGGCCCTGCCCACTTCTCCCCCAACCGAAGAAGGACAGCAATACCTCGTTGTGTTCCAGACAGGCGATCATGATCTCCGACAAGATGACGACGCCGGTCCTTCCCACTCCTGCACTGCAATGGACCAGCAAGGGAGGGTTGGGACTTTTTGGTTCACTGGTACTATTTGTATGGCGTCGAACAGACTGGATCTCTTCGAGGTATGCTGTGAGATGCCAGAAACAGAAACATAATCGGGGATTAAGGCCCATCAAATTGACAATCTTCAGATTATCATCACTGACTGGGAGGACTCTGGATAAAGAGCACCCCGACCACTAACGGACGGTGTGACCTTGGGCGAGTCACTGCCTCTGCCTGGGCTTCCATTTTCTCATTTACAAAATGAAACAGAGGAGGCGGTCTCTCTGAGACCAAATTATACTTCAAAACCTTCTGCTAAGCCTCCACTAAACACGTAAAACCGTTACTTTAAAGCAAGTCCAGGAGCACCTGGGTGACTCAGTCAGTTAAGCGTCCGACTTCGGCTCAGGTCACGATCTCACGGTCTGTGGGTTCGAGCCCCGCGTCGGGCTCTGTGCTGACAGCTTGGAGCTTGGAGCCTGCTTTGGGTTCTGTGTCTCCCTCTCTCTCTGCCCCTCCCCTGCTTATGTTCTGTCTCTCTCTCAAAAATAAATATTAAATAAAAATTCAAAATTAGCTCTGAGCCCAGAGCCAGAGTGGAAAATATGCCTTGGGGCACCTGGGTGGCTCAGTTGATTGAGTGTCCGACTTCGGCTCAGGTCATAATCTCGTGGTCTGTGGGTTCCAGCCCCGCATCGGGCTCTGTGCTGACAGCTTGGAGCCTGGAGCCTGCTTCGGATTCTGTGGCTCCTTCTCTCTCTCCCCCTCCCCTGCTTGTGGTCTGTCTCACTGTGTCTCTCAAAAATAAATAAATGTAAAAACACAAACAAATTTAACAATAAGCAGAGGCTGTGCTGGGAATGAAGACACTTACACAAAAACCCCTTGAGGTCCTCCGGACAGCCGTGCTCAGGCCAGTCTGTGTACTGGAGATGCCACACTGTCCTCTCCTGCCCCGTGAGCAGGTGCTTCATCTTTAAGCCGGTGGTGGCGTAGCAGCCAGAGTCCGTGCGGAACCGGGTTGTGATCTTAAACCTCCCGTAGGTGACGGTGTTGTGCCTGGAGCCAAGTCGTGGCCAATACCTGAAGCTCTTCTCCCTTCCGCCCTCCTGGGAAAGACAAGTATGGTCAGGGGCGCCTGGGCGGGCTTCAGCTCGGGTCATGATCTCACGGTTCGTGGGCTCAGGCCCCATGTCGGGCTCTGCACTGACAGTGCAGATCCTGCTTGGGATTCTCTCTCTCTCTGCGCTCTCCCCTGCTCTCGCTCTCTCAAAAACAAACGTTAAAAAACAGACAGACAAACAACAACAACAAAATGACAAGTAATGCCAAAACCCAACACAAGATCCAGCAGCGAAGGCACTTCCGTACAGGCAGCGTGTCCGAAGTGCAGGGTTAGGGTCCCAGCCCGCCGCCTCCTCTCAGGGTCAGGACTCCCCACGACCCACAGGGACTGTTCTCTGGGGGCTGAGGAAATCAATTAGGAGAAAGGAGCACTCACCTCTTCTGCTGTCACCATGGCTATAATGGCAATTCCCTGTTCCCACACCATCTGCCAGAAATCCTGACAGGTATTCTGTAATGGTCCCTGTGTGGCGATATAATCCCACTCAATTCCACTGACAGAGACCTGAAATTAGAAAAGATTTTTAAAAAATCACTACGTGTGGACATATATGATGTATGCACACACGTATGCATGTAGTTCACGGTGCTACTAAAGAATGAATGGAATTATCAGAATAAAGACTTTTATTCTTTTTTTTTTTCCTTATTAATACAATTCCCACGACTACCTGTTTTATAAACCTATGCACTTGAATTCACATAATATTTTTGTGGCCTGGGGCAATCTACTTAACCTGACTCTCTGTTCTCATGTGTAAAATAAAAATATCACGTACCCTCATAGTGATTAGATGAGTCACCTGGCGGGATTAGCTGAGTCAATATAAATGGTGCCTGCACATAATAGGTTCTCAGTAAACAGTGGTTATTGCTGCCGTTACGGTTCTTCTTCTTATAAAAATAGTCTCAACAAAATAGGATCCTAAAATTCAAACAGTGCTAAACCATGAAGTGCTAAACACGTTGGGAAAAACATTAACAATGAAGCCAAAACCAAGGTTAAATGCCAAATTTCTAGAGAAGAAAAAATATTCCTGCTCAAAGTGGTCTCACCTCTGAACCTGAGTCAAGATCACCTTCCAGAATGACACATAATTTGCACCTAAGATTGCACCTCCTTGGGAACAGGCTAAGGTAATACAGTCAGGAGATCTGGGTTAGACCCCACACGCCCTGACGTCCGGTGACCACAGTGACTGTTTCCCAAGTGCCTGGTGCTATTCTGCCCACACCCTCATAAATCACAGGCACATCCCCTCACTGAGGGCTCACTCTCATGGTGGCAGGTGCCCTGGGAGCTACCAGTCACCACAGTGAATAGCTGTTGGGGGGCGGGGGTTCTGATGGACAGCCTGAGGGGGACGCGTCAGCACTTCTTTATTCAGAGGAAAGTACAAGCAGGTCCCAAGTCCCACGCTAGTAAGTGGGACATCCAGGAATTCTGAAGCTCAGGCACCTTCCTTCGTTCCTCAGCTGGTGTCTGAAGACTTTGAAACACCCCCACAGGACGACGACTTCACTCAGTTCTCATCCATCCAGTCACGAGACTAGATGAGTTATTCCACAGAAATGTTCAGTTTTTAAATAAACCATACCCACGTTTCAAAGCACGTGCATAGATTCCCAAAGACCGTCAAGGGTACCGGCCTCCGTGGGCAGATGGTCAGGTCTCTTTTAAAAGCCACCCGTGGGAAGCTGCTTACATCGAATATCACTTGTAAACGAAATAAAATGTGGGAAAGAAGAAAAACACCTGGCCATGGACACTTCCTCCTTCTGTATTAGGAAACTTCTCCTTCCCAAAATGCAAGAACTGGACCTCTAGCCGCAGAAAACAAAAGGTACGATGATGCAGGAGAGACAGCACCTGGCCTTCCTCGCCTGCCAGCTGGGAATCCTCACTTTTTCCCATTTTAATGGGTGTAACACTAGCCCGGTTAGACAGTGTTACTCGGCTTCTAGGGAAAAGGTGTAACTGCTTCTCCCGAGAACAAAATGATGTGCGAAAGCGACTATAGGGAATATGCAGAGAACAGACAGCAGCCTCACGGGGAAAAGCTTCGGCGACACCACCATCAAAATACCCAGACACTCTTGTCACGTGAGAATTAACAGATATATGTGATCAGGAAAAACTAGCAATTCTGCCACTCTGGAGAGAATTCAGGAGCCAGAAAGAGGCCTAGAGATTTAGAAGAACAAAGTCCCAAGGTCAGGGCGAGGAGTGCTCCCTGGGTCCCAGCAACAGTGTTGGGGGCGGAGTGGTTCACCAAAGGGGAAGGGCACATGTGGCCTGGGCTCCAGTGGTAAACACTTCCTACCCAGCCGGGGGAAATGGACTTCCCAGTTTATGACATAATTGGTTACGATGGTTCAAACTAGGTTGATTTTAGAATACACACACGAATACAATTCTTATCATTCTTGTGATTTAACTCACAAATTCACGGCCCGTTTATCACCCTACCCGCTCTGCTCACCTTAATATGAGACGCATTGATGTAGCCGGTATTGTTTTCTTTAGTTGGGACCAGCTCCACTCGGGCATCGTCATAGGGAAGGACATCTTGGAATCGATTTCTTTCTGCATTTTCAGGGAGTCGTGCTGTTGAGCACTCCCCATCAACTAGCCGTTTTTTAAGAATTTTTTCATATTCTGTGAATACCATTCCCTGTTCTAACCGCTGTTCCAGAATTTTACACTGTAAAACGGAATATGTGGAATGAGTGTAGTCACATGTCTAAGCTGCACTCTGATGGCGCATCTGAAATCTTGTTCTCTGCTTCAAGTCTAGCATTATCTGATACTGAAAAGTCTAGGTGAAACCAAAGCTAACTTTTTAACAAGACATAACAATAAGAGTTAAAATAACAAATGAGGGGCACCTGGGTGGCTCAGCTGGTTGAGCTTTGGACTCTTGATGTCAGCTTAGGTCATGATCTCACGGTTTAGGAGTTTGAGCCCCGTGACGGGCTCTGTGCCACCAACGCGGAGCCTACTTGGGATTCTGTCTCCGGCTCTCTCTGCCCCTCCCCCACTCTGTCTCTATCTCTGTCAAGATAAATAAACTTTTTTTTTTAATGTTTATTAAGAGAGAGAGAGAGACACAGAATCTGAAACAGGTCCCACGCTCTGAGCTGTCACCATAGACATAGGGCTCGAACCCTGAATGGTGAGATCACAACCTGAGCTGACGTTGGATGCTCAACCAACTGAAACAGCTGGGCGCCCCAAAAAAATAAACTTTAAAAAAATAAATAAATGACAAATGAAATAACCTTGTTGGTGAGAAGCAGAATGCAGAGTTCTGTTTAAAGGTGAAAACTGGCCTAACATAATTTGTTGAACTCATTTTCTCTAAATCTACAGTTGATTTTGTAGTTCCTAAGAGACAGAAAAATTCTCCTGGAGAACAGTAAACCCTAGAGTAGACGAATCAATTCCAATCTCTATGAACAAATGCTTCAATGTTCTAATCAACGATACACAAAAACTGAAAAAAAAAGAATATTCAAAATTATCTCCATGGTCCAGTTGTAAGCAAAGGAATCTTTTTACTTAGCATTAATTCATGCCTGTCTGATTTTGATGTAATAAAACCTCACAGCAAATATTATCTTGGTCACAAAGAAAGTCGTGAAACACTCAGTAACTGTTTACTCTTGAGGTACATTTTCAGTACAATGAAAGCAGTCAGAGTCTCATGTGCACATGTACTGGCAGATCTCCTCTAATTTAAAGCCATCAAATATCAAGACTGCTGTAGATGGCTGGAAGAAGGTCAAGAATAACATTCAGAAACAAGCAAAATCAACATTTACTCTAAAGTTATCTGTTAGATTTGCCTCAATAACACTCATTTGTGATGATTAAATGTATTCGAAAATTCACTAACATCTCAAGAAGGCATTTTGTAGCATTATATGGATGGCCCCAGAGGAGGCATACCGGGTCCTTATGTCTCGTACGTACCCTCTCGTCATTGGTGGCTCTGGCAGGCACTTCCTTTCCTTCATCCGGCAGAGGCAGTCGAGACAGGGAGAGTCCATTTAGGGCAGCCAATTTGAGAGGACCAATTTTTTTTGCATCTACCCGGCTCTTTTTCATTCCCTATAAAAATATTTGTATGTATATATGAAATATACACAAATACAACCCCCGTGAAAAGAAATTCCAACGGACTGAAGACTGGAAACAAATGGAAGGAGTGTTCAACCACAGGAGAGATTATTCTCCACACACACACAACAAACATTGGGAGGAAGACATTCCTTCCAAGGCCAGAGCCCTGATAAGTCTTCCAGATAGATTTTGAAATGCAATTGGTTTCAAGGCTCTGTTGTAATGTAAGGTGAGGCTCCAGGCAGACAGCATTCCTTCAAAGAGCTCCCAAATTTCAAAACATGACACACACACAAATCAGTGGCCGTCCACAAAAAAGGGTTTTAAATGCAGTTGTGTGATTGCCAATAGGCTTCTGTAATTTTTTAGAAATATATATTAGCTCTTTAAATCATTCTGAAAAAACATGTTTTCTGCACTCACCCTCTCTATTCTATTGTACCTTCTGCTGCAGACTTGTGTGACCTGGGCTGGATCACGACACCTCTCAGAACTGCACGTTTTTAACCAGGAAAATGAAACAGCACCGAGAGCTCCATCGTGTCACGCCAGGGGGCTGGGGGGCACAGGACAGGCTATCTGCCTCCTGAAAATGTGTGTTTCCTAAAGTGACTACTAACGTAATGATCTTCCTCTCTAAGGCAGACAAGCCCGGGACCACCAAGTCTACTCAGATATTCTACACCCCCTCAGAAGCCATAATAATTACAACAGTGGCCCTCGTTTGACAGAAATGGTTTTCTCAGTTGTCTCACAAGGAAATGAGTTTTATTCCAGCTCTAACCAGCCAGGGAGGGAGAGGAGGGGAGGGAGGAAGGCTAAAAGGCCACTGCATAGGCTAAAATGTCAGGATTCTGCCTTGTGCAGGAAACCCCAGGATGCTGCTGTCTAACAACGGGCAGGGGGGCTGGGGAGGGGCTTATAAAGTCTGCCAGTTTCCACGGTGCAAATACGCCCACCACGGCCAATTTCAAGCTGCCAACATAACATCAAGTGGCTCACAAGACTCCTGAAAATTCAAGCCCGCTCTCGCCAGCCAGTACGAGGTGGCTCCAGCTGTTCTCTGCCTGAGAATGAGCCAGAAGGGCCCACTGCACCACATGCCGGATAAAACTGACTGCGAGGAAGGTCAGTTCTAAAGCCAGTATTTGAAGAAAGGCGCACGGAGTCTAAGCTAGTACTGTCCTCAGAGTACAGACACATGGTGTTCGGGGCACAGCCGCACCATGGTTTGTGTGAGAACCGCCACCCAGACTGGGGCTGCACAGGAGGAAAATCTGTCCCTAGCAATGGGAGCACTCTAACCAGCCCACTGGTTTTCAGATAACAATCAAGTTCCTGGAGGTGGAGAAGGGTGGAGAACTCTCAAATGTTTCTGCTTGTCTGCAATTTAGTTCATTGTTTTTAATATTAATACTAAACTCCCATAACCTCAATTCTCATTGGGATGTGGACTAAGTTTGTTGGATGATGAAGATAATGGCAACCCCATGTTACTATGGGGAGTCTCAGGGGCTTAGCAGGGGCTAGAGTTCTCCAATTCTTGGGAAGTCAGTATGATGCAACCTCCCAGTAATAAGCTAACTTCGGCTGAGCATTTTCTATGCTCCAGGACCTCAGTTTATCCCACAACAACTCTCTGGGGCCAGCTTCAGTTACAAGTGAAAAAATAAGCAGCTTGCTCAAGGTCACATAGATGCCTCTTCATATATGGTCATCAGTGTCAGAACAATAAAAAATTTTCTTTAAAGTCAGTTATGCCCCATCATAGAATTTAGAAAGCATTTTTCAGGCCTAACCTCATGTGGGACTTAGCAGGCAGAGCAGGGGTGACTGTACCCATGCTACAGATGGAGAAGATGAGGTTCTGGTGCTGCCGGGTCCAGCCCACTGGGCAGAGAACTAATAAATGGAAGGATCTAGCCTCAGATCCAAGTTCTTCCACTCTTAGGTCCTACACCTTTCCCCCAAGCCATAGCTGCCATACACACTCTTCCAGTAAAGGAGAATCCGTTATGCCAAAGAAATAATCCAGTCACAGATCTGTACTAATACTAGGGGCCTTACAAGTCAAAGAGGAAAGGGTGCCTGGGGGCTCAGTCGGTTAAGTGCTCGACTTTGGCTCACGTCATGATCTCATGGTTGATGAGTTCAAGCCTCGAGTCGGGCTCTGTGCTGACAGCTTGGAGCTTGGAGCCTGCTTCGGATTCTGTGTCTCCTTCTCTCTCTCTGCCCCTCCCCTGCTCATGCTCTCTCTCTCTCTCAAAAATAAAAAGTAAACATTAAAAAAAAAAAAGTCAACAAGGAAGAAAACTTGTAATTTTAGAGAAGCAAGCTGATCAAAGTCCTCAGATTTAGGGGATCTTACTAGATCCCATTCAAAAGGGACAATAAGCTTGCATAGTGGACTCACTCAAAACAAGTATCATTTGGAGAAGCGACTCAGGTCACACATAAAAATGATGGAAAATTCTTGGGGTGCCTGGGTGGCTCAGTTAGGCGTCTAACTTTGGCTCAGGTCATGATCTCACCCTCTGTGAGTTCAAGCCCTGCATCAGGCTCTGTGCCGACAGCTTAGAGCCTAGAGCCTGCTTCGGATTCTGTGTCTCCCTCGCTCTCTGCCCCTCTCCCACTTGCACTTTCTCTCTCTCTCTCTCTCAAAAAAAATAAACATTAAAAAAAAAAATGATGGAAAATTCTCAATATAATTAGGGAAAGAGAATTAAGTATGAAAGGGCCCTGTCCAGCTGGCTCAGGGACTTGGGTAGCATTACCTTTTGGAGACACATCCACACCCAGCCCCCACCCTTCCACTCCAGCTGACCTGAGACATTGGTCTTTACTGCTCAGGTAGATACAAATGTAATCTTAAGAAAAATTGAAAATAAGCTTAAAATTCAAACCCCCGATTCATAAAAGCAAACACACTCTTGTTAAGTGGCTTCAGTCTACCTCTGCTAATCTATTTCATACGTACTGTAAAATTGTGTGGATTTTCTTCCCAGTTTATGAAGATCCTACTATACTTGTGCCGGGTCCTGAAGTCTGCATATGCGAACTATCAGAGGTGGGGGAGGAGTCCTAGCTGCTGGGCGCTGACAGGAACTGGGAGACAGGATGGACAGGCTAATTAATGGCTTTTGCCAGATCCTAGGGCAGGGCCGGGGGAGGGCGTGCAGGCAGTGAGGGGCCAGAAGCCTGAGCGATGAAGCAAGAGGATTTAGAGCCACCACGCTTCCATGACAAAAGCACGAATGCATGGCCAAGGCTTGGGGACTCAAAAAGTTTCCGTGGAAAGCCAGAAAACAGCAAGGCTTAGAAAAACAACAGCTACTTAATAAAATATTATATACATTATACCTCAATGCAGAACAGCATAACTGACAAGAAAATAGGTTGCAGAGATAAGCATGGGTTTAAAATTCCAGTTCAGCCACCCACTAGCTGTATAACCTTGGAAAAGTTACTAAACATCTCAGAGTCTGTTCTCTCTTCTGAAGGAACAATAGGCCTGTTGTAAACCAGGGGGGCCTCGGCACATGGCAAGTGCTCGGGGGATGGCAGCTAGAGATGATGTTATGTATGCTCTTTTATATTTTGCCCCACATAAGCAAGTGCTTAACTGCTGGTTATTTGCTATACTGAGTATCAAAGAGATGCATTTTCTCCAAGGGACCTTCCTGGGATCCTCGTTCACTTAATCTTTCTTTGAAAGGACCTGGGGCTTTCGGGGGCCTGGGTGGCTCATTCAGGTAAGCATCTGACTTTTGGTTTCAGCTCAGGTCATGATCTCATGACCGGTTTGTGGGTTCCAGCTTGGCATGGTGCTCCAGGCTGACAGTGTGGCGCCTGCTTGGGCTTCTCTCTCTTTCTGCCCCTTCCCTGCTGGCTCGCTCTCTCACTCTCTCTCTCTCAAAATAAATACGCGTTCTTAAAAAATTAAAAAAATAAAGACCTGGAGCTTTCAAGTGTTTTGTCTTGACAAAGTGCCACCTTCCCAACTCCAGAATCACTCTTCAGCCCTCAGAGATCACACACACGGAATTCAAGCAGTATCCACACACTCGGACATCAGCAACACTTCTCTCCAGGGATGCTGCTCTCAGACACCATGCACCCCCCCGCTGCTGCATCAGCACAGTGTTTCTAACAAGTGGCTAACAAAGCAACCTCGCCTAAAGCGGGTGAAAGCTTAACTTCCTTTTCCTTAAGGCTGCATTGACCAAACCTTTCGTTTATTCTTTCCTCTCCATTCCAGAGCCTCCCGCGTTAACCTTTTCACTTCACCTAATTATCTCCAGCAAAACCACTAAAATTCTAACCGATCCAACTGATCCCCCTCATTTCCATAGATAATCCTCAAACTCAAAGTATTCCAAATAGGTCCAGAAATAGCGCATGGGGGAGGGAGGCATGGGGGGGATGAGAAGAACTCCAAGAGACAAAGCCGAACTGCCAGGAGGCAGAGTCAAGGACAGGACCCGGCCACACACTCGCCACACATTCACCTTACCCCTAGCGGCGGAAGGCCTTCCACGACGTTCTTCTTTCCGGAGAGGAGATCTGACACCGGCCGCTGCTTCAGGGAGTCCCTCCTGGCTCGGTAGCGCCCCGACGTGGTGAGATCAGATTCGGACATGGAGGGCGTGAGCAGCCCCTCTCTGCGGGGTCGAAGGGCCTCCCCGAGATGGGGCCCGGGCTCGCGGCCGTGCAGGGGGCCCGGGCCCAGCGCGGCGGGGACCGGGGCGCAGGGCCCGCGGGCCGGGCCAGGCGGAGGCTCAGGGGAGCGGCGGCCCCGCGGCGCGCGGGCCGGCAGCAGGGGCACCTCCAGCATGGCCACGTCCTCCTCCGGGTCCTCCTCGTCCTCGCTGCTGTGGATCAGCATGGTGGCGTCCGAGAGAGACTTCTTGTGGCCATAGCCCAGGCCTCCCCGCTCGTCCGCCTCGTCCCGCCCGGCCCTCTCGGGGAAGCCGCCGGGCTGGGAGCCCGCGGAGACGGGCCGCGGCGGCGGCGGGTCGGCGGCCGAGGCGGACAGCGTGCGCTCCTTCAGCCGCAGGCCCTCGAGGCTGTGCGCCAGCCCGGCCACCTCGATGCTGTTCCTCTTGTGCAGGTGCGCGCGCCGGGCGGCCGTGAGCGGCTCGCTGACCTCCTGCAGGGAGTGCGCCACCGGCAGGCTGGCCTCCTGGAACGTCTGCACCGAGTGGTGCACGCGCCTGGTGATGAGGTCGGGGTTGCTGCTGCTGATGTACGGGTGGCGGGACAGGTCCGGGGTGCTGTTGGCCGGCCGCGGGGGCGGGTAGGGCGGGGGCGGGCGGTACACCTGCGTGCGCATGATGTTGGGGGCCGGGTAGTCCTGCGCCTGCAGCTGCACGTTGGTCAGCTCGGGCACGCTGACGGCGCCCGCCACGGGCCGCCGCTCGGCGGGGTGCGGGTACGGGGACGGGCTGTGGAAACTGTAGTTGAGGCTGAACGGGTAGTGCGCCGACTGCGGGGAGGCGAAGTGCGCGTGCTCCCGAATCTCCGGCTGGCTGTAGACCAGCGCGTCGGGCCGGCTGTAGGCGTACGAGTTGCCGATGTTGAGGTTTCGCAGCGAGCGGCTCTGCCTTTCGGCGGGCACCATTCCCCGGTTGAGCTGCTTCATGACCGTCTCGTAATCCGGGGTCGGGCGGTACGACGGCGGGATCAGGGCGCTGTGGCGGTGTGACGGCACGTAGTCGGGCCTCATGACGTCACTCCCAGTGATGCTCGGGTTGGAGGACATGGGGGAGGGCTGCAGGTAGGGCTGAGGGTTGTTCAGGGAGTTGGTGCTGTGCGCGCTGTATACGCTGCCGTTTCGGATCCGACCGCTGAGGTCAATCTGGGCTCGATCCAGACTCGTCTGGGAGTGGCAATAGTATCCATTCTGGTTGGTGGCAAAGAGGTTATCTGGGAAACAAACACATTTAAAGCGAATGAGCTGGACCAGTTACTCTAGGTGGAAACTGAGATGCGCCCTGAACGCTGCTGACATTTTCGGTGTCGTTTACAAAAATCCATGCAGAAATAACCTGGCTTTACCCGGACTATCTGAATGACCGTGGGCACATTTTCTGGAGCCCGGGCGTCCTCATCTATAGAATGGTGATAGTTCTGCCTGCTCTAAGGGTGGTACTCAGCATCTCAACACCCCCCCCCCCCCCCACCAGTAAAGATTAACCAAATCTAAGTCCAATATTAAGAGTGCAGTTGTCTTTTTCTGAAAAATCAGAAACGTGTTTTACTAGAGATGAAACAGACTTTCTGGAACTCTAGGTAGCTGGAGGCAGAGACACTGTTCAGGGCATTGGGCCACTAACTGCTCCCTTCCCCTGGTGGGGATGTGGCCTTGCTGATGTTGAGCTAGTTCAAGTACCGACCGTCTATAAATACCTCCTTAAGTGGAATTCTAGGCTGTTTATGGGTTCTTCTAGAATGAAGACAGAAAGACAAGAACTCTGCGGGTTCTGCTTCTGCAGGTCCAACAGTGTCATCAGTTGCTATATACCTCACCAGGGGCCAGAAGCCAGGGAGAATCATGCTAAGCTAGTCATCCCCCTCCCCCACCGCCCGCTCTAGCCCCCATGCTCCAGTGAGAGGGGGATCCACAGCTAGCAGAATCAGGAGCACCATCTCTTCTACGATGGCTGCCTGTGTGCCAGGTAGGGCTGGACGGAGGCACGTTTCTTCTGTCCAATCTGCGGTTCACTGGAAACACCATCACTATTGAGGGTGATTTCTCATGCTTCAAAGAGCAGCAGTCAGGTCCTTCAGGGAACAGTTGGCTTTGAAAAGTATTATTTTTGGGATTACAGAGCTGTGTGATGGTTTAGTGGCTAGTGGTTATCGAAGTGAATATGTCAGTCTAATGTATGGACTTTCCTCGGGTGGCATGCAAGCCAGGAAGAAACAGGGCTCAAACACACACTGTATTCTCCCTGCTGACACCGGTGCCTCACCGTCCTGCACTCTTCCCACACCTGGAATGCTTTGCGACCTCGGAGTCCCTGGAGTCACTGGCACCACAGCCTCTCCCTGGTCCTTACTCCAGCCTGTCTGCACTGGCCTGATACCCACCCCTTCTGGTCTCCCTGCCTGCAGGCTCCTCCCTGCACCCCACAGGACATCCCTTTGGGAGCCCGTGTGTGCAGAAGACTATGCTGAGCACTGATGGGGGTAAAAGATGGGAATCCAGGTGAGTAAAGGGGAAAAATGTATATGAAAGTCACAATTCAAGGACATGTTACACTACAAGGAGATAAGTGTGACGGGTCCACGCGGGAGGAGAAAAGGATCACTTCCAGCTTGGGCTGGGTTGATGGGGACAGGGAGGAGAGAATCAAGAACACCCTCACAAAAAATACAGCATTCAAGTGGCCTTTGGGGCAGTGGGGAGGGCTTGCCTGGCTTTCAGCAGCAGCCAGTCAGCCAGTGGGTGCAGGATTACCCTTCCTCACCCCGTGGCCTATGCCAGGCATGGTCATATGACTAGAAGAGGTCAAGGGAAAGGGAGCAGAAGATTGAGAGACAGTTTCCATGCCCCCCTGCCCCCACCACCCTGACCAGTGTTCTAGACGGAAGAGGCCCCTCCAGCAGGAACACAGGGGCAGGCAGGTGGGGAGCAGAGCCCTCCTGCCTGTGCACGACAGCCAGGTAACCTGAGCAAGAAGTCACCCTTACTGCATGGGCCACAAGAGTTCCCACAGCCCAGCCTCACCGACCCGAGGGGAACCAGGCACGTGGGCAGGAGAGTACACTATGGGGTCGTGTCAGGGCAAAGGGCGTTCTGAGTGACAGGGCAGCTCGGACAAGGCTGGGAGACCACTTGTGGAGGGCATCCTCGGTTCGGCTGGAGCACAGCGGGAAGGAAGACTAGAAAAGGAGTGTTGGGAATCAGCATGGAGAGGGTGGCACCCCAGGCAGAGGAATGAGAGGAATGGGGAGATGAGAAGAGCCCGGCACTCTCGTGTCCAGCGAACTGGGGAGAGTGCAGGCTGAAGATGGGGCTACAGCTAGCCATGGGGCTGGACTAAACCAGGAGCAGAAGGCCAGGGAGATGGAAGGGATATATGGAGCTAGAGGCAAAAGCATGTGTAACGACTGGGTGTTGAGGGGGGAAAAAAAAAAAAAAAAAAAAAAAAAAAAAAGGCCAAATTACATGCAGTTTGGAATCCAAGTAACCAGGACAGTGACTTCATCACAAAGATGAAGTAAGGACAAGGGGGAGAGGGACAGGCTTATGGGGTAGAGTGATGAGCTGAAATTTAACGTTTTCATTTTCAGCTCATTGTAATCGCGGATACCGTAAGCCAGCACCCGGCGGAGGGCTGTCCGTGTAGTGGCCCCTAAACTGTGACTCTGAGACAGATGGCAGTGCAGGGCCCAGGACCGAGGACAGGTGGGAAACACAGATGTGACAACCGTCCCTGCTGAAATCTGAAACGTGGATGGGCTGCTGTGGGAGCCTGCCCAGGGAGGGAAGAAGGCCACAGGCAGACGTTCCCAGGCAGCGAACAACGCTGATGGCACAGGAGGAGGAGGGGAGGGAGAACCAGAGCACTGAAAAGAGAGAAATTCTCAGGAGAGAAATCTGGGACGTGCTGGTGAGGAGGACGCGTGGGGCGCTGGGGACCTGGGAGGGCAGCGGAAGGAATAAACGGGTAACAACCACACAGGCACTACTCTCAGAAGCAGCAGGCGGAAAAGGGAAGGGAACAGTAACTCCGACCACTGTTGGAAGAGAGAGGCGTGGCAAGGACAAAGTATTAGGATATCTGCAGACCGAGGAAAAGGGCAGAGTGGTGAGGTAACTCTAACAATGCAGAGAGAAGAGTTTTTACCCAGAGGTGGGGCACCTGGAGGTGCAGAACCAGACGAGGGCAGGGTGCAAGGAGCGGGCGGTGAGGAAGGCAGAAAATACCCTGAGGTGCATACTCTGGGAATCCACACCCTGAAGCGCTGTTCCCCTATGGCCTACCAGCCTACCTCACTGGAAATTGTCATCTGTGCACATAAGGCCCGCACACAATACACTCACAACCTACCTCTGGTCCCTTCACACATCACTTCTACCAGTTTCCTACCGAGAGTCCAACCATACCCCTCCTCTCCCCAATGCCCTTCCTCATTCTGTGCCATGGCATCCACTGTCCCCCCAAACCAGGGGTAGCAATCCCAATCAACTGCCCGCCTCTCTCTCCAGCTGTCTAAATCCACCCGTCTTTCCAGAAAGCCCTTCTCAATCTCCCCAACAGGATGAGACTCTCTTCACATAATTGCTTGCCCTCTCTCCTCAAAACAATCACGTTCTCTTTGTATTTATTTGTGTACTAGTCTTATCCCCTACTATTAGATTTTAAGATTCTTAAGATGTGGAACTACTTCTCTGCACTCAGTCTCCTTGGCTTTTAGAGCCCTGTACACAGGGTAGAGAGTAAATGTCTGCGAATGAATGCTTGACATTCAACTTTGGAGGCACTGCCTTAAATACAGCTCGCTCTACTAATCAAGTGAAAAATAAAAATAAATAAACAAAAATAAAGATGAAATGTTTAAAGCTTTACAATGGGAAGCTCTCGGGCAGGAAAAAAAACAAAACGAGCTTGCGATATCTTGTGCCAGAAACAAGGAAGCACTCAAAGGCTAACGGGGGAGTATCAGCAGGACACAGGAGCCGGCCGAAAGGAGCTCCCATGCGCCGAACTCTGGATCATCTGAGTATCAACATCTGATACTGCATATTGAGACACATTTTCAGAAACTGAATCTAATGGCAGCTCCTTCTACGAATCCAGGATGGCTATAACCGTGAAAACAATCGCAATGTAACATCAGCCAAAAACTATCCTGGCTCCAAGATCTCCAAGTCTTCATAGATTTATTCAGAGTATAATAATTTTATACAGCATTTCAGAAATAGTGTACTTTACCTTGGGAGGAAGTGTATGGTTCTGTATAATGTCCGTTATAATGCAGCTGGGGTTGGGGAGGCATCACGTAGGACTGGGGCTTAGGCTAAGGAATGGAAAGTTGGAAACAGAGTTAAAATACATTGCTACCTATGTAATATATGTAAAGTAAGTCTCCGCTGGTTTCTTTCTTTCCATTAAAAAACTTCTAAGGAAGTTAAATATATTATATAGAAAATACACATGGAGACCCTGTAGCTCTTACCATATTTATCACTTTCAGTGTCTCCCAGAATGACAATGCCAAGCCCTGTACAGTGGTATCAGACATCAGAGATCACAAGAAAACAAGCTGTATCCAGAAAGTTAAGAGCAAGAAGGAACAAAGTTTCCTGAATTCTTATATAAACATGTGAATATAAAAAGCTTTTATGTAGTATATTTAATCTTCTCAGGCAAAATTAGCTAGTATTTTAAAGATCTACTAACTTCTGATTACTCTTTGCTAATAGTCGAAAATTGTAGTATTAGGTTGGACCTAGTATTTAAATATGTGTAATAACATAAAGATTACATAAATATTAGGCTCAGCCTACTGCCGTTTCTTTGGTTAAAAACAATCTAATACCAGCACACTTTTGTGGTCCATCTAAAAATTAACACTATCCAAAGGATCTTTTATTAAGGAAGATGACATCACTAAAAGAAAAAAAAGCAATCATAATTTTCCTTCTTTCTTACCAGAGACACCCTTGAAGACGACCTCCTCCGAATTGGGTTCACTGTGACAGTCTGGGTTTGCCTGTAAAAATAAGACATGTCACTGAGACATACGTACACATAGTTTTCCTAATTTTGCCAAAGTAAATCAATAAGAAGGTAAAATGATAAATCTGCTAAAGTAAAAAGAAGATAAAACTAACCCAATCATAAATTAGAGAAAAGGAAGGAGACTCTCTTGTCCTCACTTGGGGCCTCCCCACTTTGTGGCTACCCAGAAACCCCCCTCACCCCCCCTCCAGAGTTTGAGCCTCCTGATGCAGCAACATCTGCCTGGACAATGAGAGGATCAGCAGGTACGTCTTTTCCCAGTCTATCAGAACCTCTGGAATGAGCATAAGCAGAGAGGGAGAGTGGCAAGGCTTGATCACCCACAAACATGTCACAGAAGCAAGATTCAGTGCACACGTATCTCTCCCGTGGGCCTGGGTTAGCTCTGAGCACCTCCACTAACAGTCCTGAGGGATAACCACCAAATGCCAGCCCAGAAGCCTGAAGCAATGGGACAGGCCTGTAGTTAAAATCTACTAACCACATACTACAAACATAATCAAGAGGGAAGTTTATAACTTTTGTAACTTAATCCAGATTTCCTGTAAGAAACTAAGAGAAAACAAAAAATAGAAAATTTGGTTTAGTGGGCCCGTGGTACACCCATTTGACTTTTCTATGCAAGAAACTTCTCTCTGGTTTTATTTTTTTTAATGTTTTTAAGTTTATTTATGTTTAGAGAGACAGAGACAGTGCAAGTAGGGGAGGGCCAGAGAGAGAGGGAGAGAGAGGGAGAGAGAGGGAGAGAGAGGGAGAGAGAGGGAGAGAGAGGGAGAGAATTCCAAGCAGGCTCCATGCTGCCAGTGCAGAGCCCGATGCAGGGCTCGAACTCACGAAACTGCGAGATCATGACTTGAGCCGAAACCAAGAGTCAGATGCGCAACTGACTGAGCCACCCAGGCATCACTGATTGGTTTTAAATGTATTTTTTAGAAACAAATGAGAATATTAACAAGTGCAGACTGACATTTATCAGATAATTTGAGATTTTAAACTATTCCCATCAAGTTCCATCTTTGAATAAATAATTACATCAAAAAGGAACAAGACACGAAAAAACCCATGTGTAATTTTATCACTTAAAATTTTTTATGTTTACTTTTGACACAGAGAGAGTGCGAGTAGAGGGAGGGGCAGAGAGAGAGGGAGACACAGAATCTGAAGCAGGCTCCACACTGTCAGCACAGAGCTTGACGTGGGGCTTGAAGTCACAAACCGTGAGATCATGACCTGCACCAAAGTCAGATGCCCAACCGACTGAGCCACCCAGGCGCCCCTAATTTTATCACTTTTAAACAGAGTCAGGATGTTTTTGTTTTATGTGCAATTTATTGCAAATAAGATCTAGGAACCTAAACATAGGATTTTTGGCTTTGTTGTGACTTACATAATTTTCTCAAAGCACTTTTTAATTAAAAAAAAAATTTTTTTAAGTAAGCTCTATGCTCAACGGGGCTAGCACTCACAACCCCAAGATCAAAGAGTTTGTATGCTCTACTGACTGAGTCAGCCAGGAACCTCTCAAAGCACTTTTTTTTTAAATTGATGAAATAAATATGTAAATGTTTATTTATTTTTGAAAGAGAGAGAGAGAGACAGAGAGAGGGACCATGAGCAGAGGAGGGGCAGAGAGAGAGGCAGACACAGAATCCGAAGTAGGCTCCAGGTTCTGAGCCGTCAGTACAGAGCCCAACATGGGTCTTGAACCCATGAAACGTGAGATCATGACCTGAGCTGAAGTCGGATGCTTCCCAGGTGCCCCACAAAGCACAAAGGTTTTTTCAAAAAAACCTTCCACCATCTGTTTCTGGGTCATGAGCTTATGTGACACATAAATACTAATTACAAAAGTATTTTGTGACCTTTGGTTATAGTGTTCTAAGGACTAATTACTAGAAAATCCAGAATCACAAGGTAAACACGCAGTCCATTTAATCAACAAATTTACCATAATCTTAGCATCTTAACAATTAGTATCCTGTATTCAAACCCTGAAAATTAGCTTATTTTTATAAGACTTTTGAGATAAAATAAAACTAGTGCTTATTATTTCTGATTAAAAACCATCACCAAATTGGGGCACCTGATGGATGGGTCAGTCTGTTAAGTGTCTGGCTCTTGATATCAGCTCAGATCATGATCTCAGGGTTCATGAGTTCAAGCCCCGCATTGGGCTCTGCGCGGACAGTGCAGGGCCTGCTTGGGATTGTCTCCCTCTCTCTGTCCTTCCCCCACTTGCTCACGCTCTCACTCTCTCTCTCTCTCAAAATAAATAAAACTTTAAATTAAAAAAAAAAAAAAAACCATCACCAAATTATAGGACACTTATATTTACAACTACATGGATGGAGCTAGAATGTATTATTATGCTAAGCGAAACAAGTCAATCAGAGAAAGACAAATACCATATGATTTCACTCATATGTGGAATTTAAGAAACAAAATGGATGAACATCTGAGAAGGGGGAGTGGAAAGAAGAGAGGGAAACAAACCACAAGAGACTCAATGATACAGAACAAACTGAGGGTTGATGGAGGAAGGTGGATGGGGGATGGGCTGGATGAGTGATGCTAAGGAGGGCACTTGTGATGAGTACTGGGTGTTGTATACAAGTGATGAATCACTGAAGTCTACTCCTAAAACCAATACTGTACTGTATCTTAACTAAAATTTAAATATTAAAAAAAAGAAAGAAAAAAAAGAAAAGAAAAAACTGTCACCAAATATTGGGCTTTAATGAAACTAGGGTGGTACCGACTCAGTGACAACGTTAGAATAAGGGAACATAAGAGCAATCTGAAAAATGGTCCCCCCCCCCCCAAAATAAAAACTGCTTCTGTGATAAAGGGGATATTCCAGCTCAGCAGAGAGAAGGTAGGTTTTTGGTACAACGGACCATTTATAAAAAGTTCAAGTGTCATTAATACCATCTAAGAAAGCACGTTAAGAGATGCATTTAAAAATTAGAAATTTAAATATGAAGTCATAAGTGAACTTACGGAAAACATAAATTCTTCTATTATATATCATAGGCTGAAGATCTATCTAAACACGAGACCAATAAGAGAAATTACAAAGAAAAAAAAAACGAGTGCTCATCAGGAACTTAACATCAGGTGACTACAACTGCTTTTTTACTAGTTGATTTTTTTAAATTAAATGCTTTTTGTAATAATTTTCTTTCATTATCATCAAAATGTGTTAAGGTTGTTGCTAAAGAAGAAGTGTCTCTTTTCCAAAGAATATTCCATCTGCCAGAATTTATGTAATTCAACAATGACACAACCGATGTGCGTTCTGTCGGGCCGCAACAATACCTGTTAACAACCACCAAAGCATTATCGGTCCTAATGGAGGCCTCCTCGGGGAAACAAGGTGGGAAGGTGCACCGTGTTCTGTTTTGTTGAACGCTCACTCACTGTACATTAAAACACTCCTTAAAATCAGCATCCATGATCTGAAGGCATTTTGTAGCCTTGGAGTTTACTTTGCCTCTGCTTATTCCCCATAGGTTTAGGCTGAACTGGGTCCTCTGAAGCTCGCATTTAGTCCACTGTCCAAACAGACTGAACTTTTAAGGTACTATAAATTCAAAATTCAGAGACGAGAAGAAAGGGCTGGTAGAGTACAACAACATGTCCCGAGTTGCCCAGCCTCGGGCAAAAATAAAACTTGAATGTGTTAAATTAAAAATGCAGAGATGCAGAGCTTAGAAGCATAGGCAGGAACTCCCACACGCGATATCTATTTTGGCGCCCTTGCTGGGAGCACCCAGTGTGGAAGCGACTCTGCCCGCCGCAGAGGCCGCTTCTTGCTAAACACAAACAAACTGGACATGTCTTTCTCCCGCCAAACGGTCTGACTAGGCAGCCTTGCCATCAGTTCTAATAGTCTACCTCCCCTCTCTTCCTGCTGCCGTTCTTGTAAATGCAGCTTACTGAGAGGTCAGCCATCCTTACCTGAGTGTATAAGAGAAAATGGCATAACTGCTGGTTGGTGTTTTCCAGACTCTGGGGGCGGTTACTGTATTGATGGGTGCTGCTAAAAATGAGACAGCCGAAGAACTCTTAGGGGAAAAAAAAAATCACTGGAATGTGTGCACCGGAGAAGGCAAACTAAGTATATGCTGCTGGCCCAAGTAAAATGAGTATTACTTACTGAAGCAGCGCTAAGGGCTGAACGTGATTATTTCACGGAATCTGAACAACAACACCATAAAGGATGCCAGTTATTATCTGGGTTTTACAGACAAGGAAACGGATACTTAGATTAAGGGAACTGCTCTTGGTCACATGACAAATAAGTAGCAGAACCGGCACTGGGACCAGGCAGGTCTGTCAGATTATGGAGCGCAGGCTCCTAGCGACTGATTATTTTCCCACCCCCTCCCCAGCCCCAGCCGATCTGTAAGCTCCATGGAGGCGCGGGGACATAACGGTATCACTGGTGCCTGGCACAAAAGGAAGGCCTCAAATGTGTGCCAAACAAATGAGTGACACCGTGAGTGAAGGACTGAAGCAGATACCGATTACTAAGCATTTACAGTTGAGCTCGTTTCTTTTTTTTTTTTTTTTTTTTTTAAGTTTATTCTGAGAGAGAGAGAGAGAGAGAGAGAGCGCAAGCAGAGGGGGGACAGAGAGAGAATCCCAGGCAGGCTTCACACTGACAACGCATAGCCAGATGCAGGACTCCATCCCTTGCAACTGTGAGATCAAGAGTCAGACGCCTAACCAACTGAGCCACCCAGGCATGCCAGACTCCTATTTCTAAGAGCTGTCTCAATTCTGCTGTGTGAGCTTCCTTTCTTATTGGTTTATAGCTAGTGAAGAGAAGACTGTGGTGAATGAAAAATGTGTTGGATGGTGGAAATACCTACAAATGTTGGTCTCAATGACTTTCTTATGGGATAGGGTTACTCCATCTTCTTCCAGGCCTCCTCCAGGCTCTTCAAACCCTGCAGTGGGCTTACAAGAAGGTGCAGCCCCATTCCCCTCCAGGAAGCACCTCCTCCAGTCAGTGTTCTGGCCAGAGTTTCCAGAACAAAAGTGGGCACACATACCAGCCCTGTCACTATGCTCAGCAAGCAGCCTGCCAGTGACTGAAATTCAGCTTTCCCTCTAGACTAAGTCTCTTGAAACCTTTATCACCTGGCTCTACAGCTTGGGGGATACCAACCTCCCCAAGAATGTTTCTCTCCCAGTCTTTTTCTCATACGAATTAGAGAGACTGATTACAGCAGGACCAATTCTGAGGTCTGGAAGAAGGTTTGTGACCTAACAGATTGACATTATTTCATTTAATTCCTAATCCAACCCTAAAGGAATAGTCACATTCTTCTCTCATTTAAAAAAAATTTTTTTTAATGTTTTTATTTTATTTTTGAGAGAGAGACACAGTGAGAGCAGGGGAGGGGCAGAGAGAGGGGGAGACAGAATGTGAAGCAGGCTCCAGGCTCTGAGCTGTCAGCGCAGAGCCCGACAAGGGGCTTGAACTCACAGACTGCAAGATCATGACCTGAGCCGAAGTCAGATGCCCAACTGACTGAGCCACCCAGACGCCCCATTCTTCTCTCATTTTTAAGGCTTGGGTGACATCAAAAGCTGATTCTGCTACTTAAAGTACCTTGCTTATTGTTATTTTTAAAGCTTTATTTTGAGAGAGAATGCGCACGTGCACACGTGAGCAGGGGAGGGGCAAAGAGAGAGGGAGAGAGAATCCCAAGCAGGCTCAGTGCTGATGGCACAGATGCAGGGGCTCGAACTCACGAACCGGGAGATCATGACCTGAGCTGAGATCAAGAGTCTGTCGCTTAACCGACTGAGCCACCCAGGTGCCCCTAAAGTACCTTGTTTAAAAGTGGAGGGAGGGAGCAAGTCATTCTATAAATTCTAAAATATACTCATCTGGGTCAAGTTTGGATGAATCAAACAAGGCCATCCAAAACACCATTTTATTATATGTCAGGACCAGCAGGGGGTGGGGTGGAGGACAACACTCTAGGAGCAAAATCCTCTTTCTATACAAGTAGAATCATCTCCTGAGACTCCAGGTGCCCCAGGCTGACCCAGCCATCCAGAATCCACTGTCCAATTTCAGGCTCGATGCAGTTTCATCAGATGCCCATCACACTATCGGCTGACCCGTCTGGACCATAAGAACGAATCTACCAATACTTCAGGATCATTATAATATTAAATGTGACTGAACAGTCTAGGTTGACAGCCTTAAAAGAAATGACCATAGGGGCGCCTGGGTGGCTAAGTCAGTTAGGCATCTAACTTCAGCTCAGGTCATGATCTCCTAGTTTATGGGCTCCAGCCCTGTGTTGGGCTCTGTGCTGACAGTTTGGAGCCTGGAGCCTGCTTCAGATTCTGTGTCTCCTTCTCTCTCTGCCCCTCCTCTGCTCATGCGCTCTCTCTCAAAAATAAATAACATGAAAAAAAAATTTTTTTTAAAGAAATGACCGTAAAATTTAAAGTTATTTTCAGTTTTATCACCCATCAAAACATTAAAAGCGAAGATTTCATTTACTTCACCTGAGAGCAAGTGCTGATAGTGAACTGTGTTAGTTTCCTACAGAATGAAGCAGGGATCCTCCATGAATGGCTCATGGATATGGACTTCCTTAAATCTACTGGATGTACAGAGATTAAAAACAAAATATGGAAAATACTCCTTCAAACATAATTATTTCATCTCTGAAACACTCGTATGTTTTCTTTATATAGATATATGCAACTGAAGGCCCTATGAATGTAATTATATTTACGTTTAGCAAGAAACAGCAATATGACTAAACTTAGATTTCTAAAACTGAATTTCTTTCTTTTCCATCTGAACTTTAAAATCATTAGCATTCTAAAACTGAATTTCTTTCTTTTCCATCTGAACTTTAAAATCATTAGCAGGTGATGATTTGCCAAAAAAAAAACTCCTTAAAAAAAAAGGCATTAATACCAACCTATATGGATGCCTACTTGGAAAGAGATTGTAGTTTGCAGTTTATTCCAAATGATTGATTTGATTCTCCATTATTTTCCAGAGGAGGAATCACTGAAGAAATGATGGTTCAATATTATAAATACTCTTAAACTTATGAAAAGGCTGTGTTCTGACAGAGTGCGTATCTACTTCTTGGATCTCAGAACACTACTTCTGCATGAAAATAATGTCACACGTGATTAGGTAACAAGGCCAGTCCAGGAGAGCCCCAAATGTGACCGCTGTGGACTAGTAGCACCGCCGAATCTGGCCACCAGGGGGAGCACATTCATGCACAAATACATCCGGAGCCGCAAGCCAGCAGCCGGCAGAGAAAGCAGGGCCCATATGCACAGAGAAAGCAGGGCTCCCCCTCCCGGTCAGTTAGTGCTTTCCACATCCCACCACCAGAGGAACAGTGGGACTCAGGGAAAAACACACCTATGTGGTGTCCAGGGAGGAAGGGAGGGGAGGAGGACTGGGGCTGAGGGGCTAATCTTTAGCTGGTTCCCCTGCAGGGTCATCCCTGGTCATTTCCTTTTCCTTCCTGAGTCCCAAAGACGGGCCTGCCCTGTGCATGGTTATTCCTAACCAGTTTCTCTTCACACCTTGGCTCCCTATAAAACAGAAAGCACTTCCACAGCCTTTCCTCTTCCTTCCTGGCCTTGAGGGACAAATGTCCTTCAAGATTTCCCCCCAAATTACAATCAGTAGTAAAAGGAAATCAACAAGGAACAAAAGGGCTCTTCTGCCCTCTGACACCCATCTCTGTCTCATCTCTGTCTCACTCAGGCTTCACTAAGCCTTAGGTACAAGGTGCCTTGCCAGACACTGGGGCACCACCGGACAAGACGGACAAACCAAGTCCACATAGAACAGCAGGCACACGACGCGCTAGCAGCCTCGCTTGGTGGTTGGCAGCACTGGTTGTGCCACAGGGCCATGACAGTGTGGGTCTCTGAACCTTCATCTATCAAAAGACATTAAGAATTGCACCAAACAGGGCTGTTGTAGAGGTTAAAGGAAATAATGCTTGACGCAGAGGAAATACCTACTGAATCAGAAAGTGGTAGAAAACAACCAGAACTTTGAGAATGGCACTGAGGACTTAGCAAACTAAATGCATGGTGGCCTCCAGGATGGCTGCACTTAAACTGGATCTGGAAGAACAACCAAGAGTCTGCCAGAGAAGGGGAGAAAGAGTGCATTCCAGCAAGGCCTGGGGCTGCAAGAGGCATCAGCATTGTAGGAGCTATGGGCACCAGGGCCAGGATCAAGGGCAGATGAGCCCAGAGGAGGATCACAGGAGTCTTGTGCTTAATGTTGTAGCTAAGGAAGCGGGGAGAAGAGACAGGCTCAGATGCGGTTCTGAGCTATAACTTTGGGAGAAGTGCTACACCTTTTGCTCATCCATCCAGAAAACTGGCTGGAGCCAGGGGAGATGGGCCCGAGAGCCAGATGAGAGGCAGCTACAATGGGACAGGGGAAAAAGGACAGCATTGAGAAAGCTTGTGGAGATGAAGCAAAACCTTCCAAGTCTCAGTTTAGAGGTCACTCTGCTGAGAAGCCTTTCCTACGTTGGCAGTTCTGAGTTAGGTACCCTTTCTCCGAAGGGCCCCTACGGCACCACGGGCATCCCAAATCAGACCTCTTAACATGCATTTCTATAGATTCCTTCAACAAATTCATCAAGGCCTGCTGTGGGCCAGCCCCTTATTCAGCACTGGGAACACAGGGGTTAATAAGAGAGTGTCGGCCCTCTGCGGCCCTCTGTGCTGCTGTGGTGCTTACCTGCTGAGAACAAGTAAACAAGCAGATATACAAATTCAGGTGGTACTAAGTACTATGATGAAGAATCAAATAGGGCAAGGGGATACAGAGAGATAGGTAGGCAGGGAAGGGGTCCCCAGGGCAGCTACGGTCAGCCTCTCTGAAGAGGGGCTCCTCTGATCAGACAACTAATGTAGTGGGAGAATGAGGCATGCAAAGGAAAAGCATTTCAGGCAGAGGAAGGGGCAAGCACAGCATCTCTAAGGGCAGACCATGTTCACAGACCAGAAAGGACACTAGTGTGGCTGGGAAAGGGTGAGCAGGAGGAGGGTGTGTAGGAAATAAGGCAGGAACCAGGCAAGGACCAGATCGTGGACAGCTTTGTGCTTTCAAGTATGATGAAATTCCAGTGCAGGGTTTTAAGAAGAGTGATAGGATCTGACCCATATTAAACTAAGACCAGTCTGGCTGACTTATGGAAAGCAGGCTATAGGCACGGCAGGTACCGAAACAAGGAGGGTGTCAGAAGGCTGCTGCAGTATTCTAGATTAGAAACACTGATGGCCTGGCACTGAGTTGTTAGTGGAGGAGGTGGTCAAAGTCACATTTCAGATATGTTTTGAAGGCACAGCTTGCTGATGTATTGGGTGTGGGATGAAATAAACAAAAATCAAGTGGGAATTACGTAGGTTTGGGGCTTGGGCAACGGGGTGAATATGGAGTGTTGCCACTTATCGAATGCGAAAGGGTAAGGAAGAGGCAGATTTGGGGGCAGGAAGAGAAAGAGCATGTCAAGAGTTTTGTTTTAGACACAGCAAATCTGGGATGCCTCTTAAGTCACCAAGGGCAGACATCAAGTAGGCAGTTGGCTGTGCTCAGGGAGAGGACTGAGCTAGAAATAAAATCGGAGGCAGTTCCAGCAGACAGATGCAATCTGTAAGCCTGACACAAGGTGAATCCCCT
This sequence comes from Panthera tigris, assembly GCF_018350195.1. Taxonomy (NCBI): domain Eukaryota; kingdom Metazoa; phylum Chordata; class Mammalia; order Carnivora; family Felidae; genus Panthera; species Panthera tigris. Next base: position 131,293,739 of record NC_056665.1, read on the forward strand.
GGAGAACGAGCATAGGTGGGAAAGAGGTCTGAGGATTACACCAGCAAAGGTGACTGAGAAGAAACGGCCCAGAAAGAGGAAAAGCAGGAGAGGGTGGGGTCTTGGCAGCCAAGGAGGAGCAGAGTGCAGAAGGGAAGGGGTGGCCAGAGGTTAAGTGCTGCTGAGTGGTCCAGTGAAAGAACTTCTGTGGTCCTGACAGGACCATGGGATGAAGGTCACTGTCACCGTGACAAGCAGTGTCAGTGTGTGGCAGCTAGGGGAGGCAGGGCAGAAAGAAGGAGAGAAAACAAGTCTATACAACTCCTTTGAAGAAATTTGCTATATAGGAGAGCGGAGATATGGAGCCATGGACGGATGGCGTGTGGAATGAAGGTCAAGTGTTTTAAGAGATGCAATATTATAGCATGTTTGTATGCTTATGGGAATGATCCAGCAGAACGGGGGAAGCCCATGCGGCCAAGAAAAATATTCCTTAGGAAGAGAAGGTATATATTCTCCAAACGGCTTGACAAGCTAAATAATTACTCAAAATGCCAATAAAAAAAATTCTCTTTTTAAATTTCAAGAATCAGTGATTCTAGTAAATAGGTGAAGAAAATCTTAGAGGCATATATCTGTAGTTATTAGAAGACATCCAAAGATAAATGAAACAATATTTTTGAGAACTATTTTAACACGCAGTTTATGTCCTAAAACTGTTATTTTCTACAAAATTTTCCTTTCTAAATGACACGATACAGCTCAAGATGAAAACTCCTAACCTCATTATTTTCTACAATTTCCATGAACAGGATGTACTCACAGGCTGCATTGATTTAGTCTGTAGAATTTGTGTCGCGCAACACAGAGTCTCCACACGTATTTTGCGGTTTCCATGTCTTCCTAGCAAATGAAATATGCATAAAGTAAATGAAAACACATTTACAACTTGATACAGAGTTTGTCGGAGAACAAGACATGACTGGGGGATATAATATCCCGACTCTTTCAAACACACCGACTCTTTCATTTTCTAATGCTGCGCCTATCATATGAAGGCTCTAATTAGGATTTAAATCAGGAAGACCAAAAACAAAAAAAATGTTCTAAGGGTATGACTCTTACACTGAACAGTTTCAGATGACTTAGAAATTTTAAAAATTATGAAAATATCAACTTGTATTTTGACAAATAGATACTCAAAGACAATTTAAAAAAAAGCATTTGACTTGGTGACTCAACACTGCCTTTGTCAAGAGAGCAAAAGCAATTAACTGTGAAATAATATTTCTACAGAGGCATTCACTTAGCAATGGAAATTAAGATGTTAGTACTTACTTTCTCTCCTATTTAGTCCCTTTAGTTTACTTTAAAAATCACCATACCAGATAGTATTTATTCAAGGACTCATTCATTCAACAATATTTACTGAGCAACTACTTTTTGCCAAGTGCTATTATGCAAAATGTTATTAATATTTTATGTTTTATAAAAGTACTAAATATTACAATTTTATTTTTTTTAATGTTTATTTATTTTTGAGAGAGAGAGAGTGAGAGCGAGCATGAGCAGGGGAGGGACAGAAAGGGAGGGGGACAGAGGATCTGAACCAGGCTCTGTGTGGACAGCCCAATGCGGGGCTCAAACTCACGAACCATGAAATCATGACCTGAGCCGAAGTCAGACACTCAACCAACTGAGCCACCAAGGTGCCCCAAATATAATTTTAATGCCACCTCCCTCCCCAAACATGCACAATGAAATGCTAACTTGTTAACTTCTAGGGAAAACGTTCCAGATTCCTAGTGTTTACTCACAGTTTGAAACTGGATGGTCTCCTCTTTACTGGCCAGCTCTAATGCAAAAAAGGACTTATTGTGGGACATGTGAGCAATATCATGCCACCTACAGAATAACAAATAGAAAACAGCAATGTGAGTGTCACTAGAAGATGGAACATAGGATTTTTCCTTCTCGAGCTTGATGTGTAAGTTAATATTTGTTAATCATCTTAAAAAGAAAACAGTTGTTTTAATCAGCTGGCATGCATCTTCTCGTTGAAGTGACAACAGCTAGTTGCAAAAAGTAAATACATGTAGACTAGGTGAAGGCAAACAGTACTTAAAAACATTAAGATCTGTCTATCCTCGTTTGCCAGATTAATTTGATCAAAGAGGCCTCTCTGAGCTGGTTGCCAATGCCTCCTTCATTCATTCAACAAACATCCATTGTAACAATGCCCGAAATTGTGTTAGGTCCCAGGGATACTAAGATCAGTAAGGTACGGTGCTTCCCTCAAAGAAACAAAGTTGGAGGGTGGGGATGAGAGAGAGAACATAGACATAAGCAAGTACCATTAAGTTTTTCAGGTAAACAAGGCACAAAGGTGGAGGAGGGGTGCTCTGAAAAGCTTCAGGGTGAAACAAAGGACAAATGCCAGGAACCCCAAGAGTGAACTACTCCGGGTGTGTTCATCAGGTTTCAAACTCTGATCCTGTATTTGCTAACTGTATTTTACCAAGTTTAGATTTTATATATTAATATTTTATTACATAACATATAATTTTATAAAAGGGAAAAATGGATCTGAAAGAAAAATTTTACCTCTCTTCATCCTTCTCCGTTACATTAGATTTATTTATCTTAAATATATTATTTTTTTTGAGAGACAGAAGGCGCAAGTGAGTGAGAAATAGAGGGAAAGAGAGAATCCAAGAGGGGCAGAGAAAAAAGAGAGAGAGAGAGAGAGAGAGAGAGAGAGAGAAACGGGGCTCAAGCTCACCCAATGTGGGACTCAAACTCATGAACCATGAGATCACCATCAGCTCAGCAACTGAGCTGAAGTCAGATGCTTTACGACTGGGCCACCTAGATACTCTATCTTAAATTTATTTAAATAAATAAAATTAATTTTTTGTGATTCAGTGTTTAATTGTTAAACCTAAAGATTATCAGCATCATTATTAAAGAAGGCTATTTTAAAAATTCGTACCCAGTGAGATAAAAGAAGCTGGCTGGAGGCCTCCAGTTTTCATAGGGCCCTTCGGGCACTGTCAGAGTCCTGCCCTGCTGGTGCAGTCCAGATCCTTTTCTGCCCTCTGACCCCCAACTCACACTTAGAAGACTTAAATGAGCAACTTAGGGCCATGAGAGCAATTGCCAAAGGGGAGTGCTGCTGGACCGAGGGCAGTACAGTCTGGGAGTGGGTTTATGCTCCCCACACTGGGTACACTCTCCATGGTCAAAATCACCATGGAGAATTCAGAGCCCAAAAGGCAGTAGTAAAGGAAAATAAGGAAAGTAAAGGAAATGAAGGAAGGAATGTCAGCTTAGAGAGAAAAAAATCTTCAAAGGAAAACCTAGTTCTCAAAAAGAAACAGAATGGTTTTTAGAGAGCTTGAATAGTGGGGAATTAAGTTTCTTTTAATAAAAGAAGCCATTTGAGGATGCGGAGAAAGAGGATCTCTTTTGCACTGTTGCTGGGAATGCAGACTGATGCAGCCATTCTGGAAAACAGTATGGAGGTTCCTCAAAAAATTAAAAATAGAACTACCCTACGACCCAGCAACTGCACTACTAGGTATTTATCTAAGGGATACAGGTGTGCTGTTTCGAAGGGGCACATGCAGCCCAATGTTTATAGCAGCACTATCAACAATAGCCAAAGTATGGAAAGAGCCCAAATATCCATTGATGGATGAGTGGATAAAGAAGATGTGGTATATATACACAATGGAGTATTACTCGGCAATCAAAAAGAATGAAATCTTGCCATTTGCAACTACATGGATGGAACTAGAGGGTAATATGCTAAGCAAAATTCGTCAGAGAAAGACAAATATACAACTTCACTCATGTGAGGACTTTAAGATACAAAACAGATGAACATAGGGAAGGAAAGTAAACATAATATAACCAGGGAGGGGGACAAAAACATAAGAGACTCTTAAACATGGAGAACAAACAGAGGGTTACTGGAGGGGTTGTGGGGGGGGGGGGGGATGGGCTAACTGGGTAAGGGACATTAAGGAATCTACTCCTGAAATCATTGTTGCATTATATGCTAACTAACTTGGATGTAAATTTAAAAAATTAATAAAAATTTAAATAAATAAATAAATAATAAAAATAAAAGAGGCCATTTAACACAGTGGTTAATCTGTGGAGAATCTGAGTTTAAGTGGAGAATCTGAGTTCTTGGTTACGCGAGTTTATAATTGGGTGACCTTAGACAAATCACTTCATTTTTCTAAGGCTCAATTAAACCATGTGGAAAGTGGTGGTAGTACCATCTGCTCAGAGTTGTAAAGATCACATGAAAAAATACACAGAGAGCACTCAGCACAGAACCTGGCTCATGACAAGCACTCAGTAAATAGTAAACACAAAGGAACCCAGAACCAAAACTGATAACTGATATAATGTTTTACTGCTCTGCAAAAACAATATAAACTTTTAAATTTTCGTCAAGAATAGAATCAAAGTAAAAAAACAAAAAACAAAAAACAAAACCAAAAAAACAGAATCAAAGTAAATAGAAAATAGAATCTCTGAATAATACTGGAACTATTTCTATGAAATGACACTTTGGATTTTCTAGGATATGAATTTTAAGGAATGAAAAGGCAGGGATTGAATAACATGGTCTAATTGGCTATCTTCAAGATATAAATTCAAATACAGAATACTGAAAGGGAAATTTAAACCACCTGCAATTTCATTGTTTGAAGTTGGCCACTATTTAGCACATTGCTATAGATCCTCTCGCTATAAACCTCCTAAGATTTCCACAAATGAATAGCATCACATTTTTATAATCAGGAAAAAAATGAACATTATAAAAAGCAACTGAACTTTGCTTAACCAAAAAAAAATAAATAAATAAATAAAAGAAAGAAATTTGCTTAGATGCTAGTATTTTAGGAACTTTAGTGCATGGCTAGAATCAGAGAAAGGCCCAGATTTTCCACAAAAAGACAGTCCTAGAATCTAGAGCTGAAATTAAAAACTCACATCAAAACAAAGAACAGCCTCCATTTGGTAAGAAAAGGGTCACCCACCTTTAAGCATTTCATAAGTAGGCCATTATTATAAGCACTGTTTTCCACACATTTGGTTTTGAAGAAAGTGGCTTATAAAAGAACCAATGCAGTCAGGTGTTATTTTATTCCAGGAGGGGCATATTTCCATTTCCTAATGAGACCCAGGGTGGGATTTGTGGGCACTATTACTAGTACATGTACTAAAAACTATCACCAAGAGGAGCCGCAGAAAAGTGCACAGGATGTAAGCAAAGTACCTAAATATCACAGGAGGCCTTCCATTCTTGTGTTTCACGAAGATGCCTTCAAGACATGCTCCAATGGATATGTCACTGCCTTGGCTATCCTGAAAGGAGAAAGCACAGAAAGAAGCATTTGGGCAGCAGGTGCATGAGAAGTGTGACAATGAACCCAGCTTAGCAGATGCTCAGAAGACCTACATGGAGGGCAAAGTCTGAAAGGTTTAAAGGAATCACCTTGTCAAATAGGTATGAAAAGAGGACAAACCGGGCTCCTCAAAGAACCCATTTTCAAGAGCATTTCAAAGAACAAATTGCAAAACAGGAGTGTGTTTTACTAAGAAATTTTGGTCACAGGACCTCAGCTTTCCAGTTTCCAGACTTTCCCATGCCTCCCACCTCTGCACCACAGGGTGTCCCCAGGCCTCCCCACTGTCCTCTGAGCTCCTGAGATGGACTGGGAGAGCCCCAGCCTTCATGCCATACTCACTTTTGCGGGGTAGCTCTCTTCTCCATAGCCGTCCATCCTCTCTACCTCCTGCATGTACAGCATTTCAGCATCAGGAGCCGTGAGCCTTCTGCAACCCAAAAGACGTGAGGTTGATCACAGAACCAAAAATGGGGGTGGGGAGGAGGCGTTGCTAAAAAACTACATAATCAATTTGGCATAAGATATTTACAAACATTTCAAATTTTTAAGCATACCAGAAATTACTTCAACCGATCCATCAACATCGATTGAAAGTCAACTACACACACAGCACTCTGCTGAACGCTGAGGGTTATAAAGATCCCATCCCTGTACTTCGGGCAGGCCAGGGGCACGTGGGGAGTCAAACTCCCTAAAAAGTCTTCACTGAAAGCTGGAATTCATTTGAAACCACTAAGTAACTGCTTATTATCCAAAATATCAGGCAATACTAAGCATCGTGTGCTAAATGCCAAGCGATAAGTGTTAGAAGATGGTAAGGGTTAGAAGATGGTAATCCTTTTCTGGGGGCAGAGTTACAAGGGTGGGCAGGAAGGCAGTGTGGGTAAAGAAGGTTCTCAACTGCATGGAGGCTTGTCCCCCCGCCCCAGCCTCATCTGCTGTTCTTCCAGCATCCATAAGGCATCCCACCCTGCAACCAAGCCATGATGTTCTCTCATGCTGGCCTCTGCACATGCTGATCCGTCTTCCTGGCACAACTGTCACTCACCTGTGCACCTGATCAATCCCTAATAGCTTTCAAGAGTCAGCCTACGTATCACTCCTTTGTCACCTGCTGTGATATCCCTGAGTCTAAATCAGATGCCCCTGCTCCATCCATGCAGACCCACCACATTCTATGCACACCTCCCCCACTGCACTCATATCACATTGTTAGTTTATAATTACTATTCCAATGCCCACCCCTTAAGACTCCAAAGCAGGGAATACATCCTTTGATGGCAGCTAATTGTTCTATTTATCTTCATGCCACAGCATCCAGCCTCATACAGAATAATAGTACTAAACTATCTTTTAAAAAGATGCACAAACAAGGGGCGCCTGGGTGTCTCAGTCGGTTAAGCGTCCGACTTCGGCTCAGGTCATGATCTCACGATTTGGGAGTTCGAGCCCCGCATCGGGCTCTGTGCAGCCTACTTGGGATTCTGTGTCTCCCTCTCTCTGCTCCTCCTCCGCTCGCACTCTGTCTCTCTCTCTCTGTCTCTCTCTCTCAAAAATAAATAAAGATTAAAAAAAATTAAAAAAAAAAAGATGCACAAATGAGTACATGAAAGTAACAAAAGATAGGGTGATAAGTGCCTGAGGGATGAATTATGCTGGCAGAAAAGAAAAGGTTTATTTGGGACAGCAAAAAGTGAAGCCAGAAAGGCAGGACGTGACCAAGTCTTTAATCCCAAGGCTAATGAACTCAGGCTAGTGGAAAGCCAGAAAAGACTCATGAGTACTTGGGAAAGCAAGAAGGAGAGATGAAAAGAAAGTGGTGTTTTAAGAAGATTGATCTTGGGGTGCCTGGGTGGCTCAGTTGGTTAAGCGTCTGACTTCAGCTCAGGTCATGATCTCAGTTTATGAGTTCAAGCCCGGCATTAGACTCTGTGCTGACACCACAGAGCCTGGAGCCCATTGAGTTCTGTGTCTCTCCCTCTCTCTCTGCCCCTCCCCTGCCCCTGCTCACTGTCTCTCTCTCTCTCCCTCTCAAAAGTAAATAAACATTAAAAAAAAAATTTTTTTTTTTAAAAAGAAGATTGGTCTCTAGTGAGCAACTCTATGGATTTGAGTGGGAAGAGACTAAAGGCAAAAGGTTATTTTTAATGGGAGGGGATGAACAATAGGTTATAATTAGATACACCTCGGTTCAAATCCCGTCTCTACCACATGTAGCTTTGGGCAAGTTATTTACTCTTTTTGAGCTTGGTTTTTTCAATCTGTAAAAACAGAATATCATTTACCTTAAAGAGTGGTTATAAGAGCGTAATGTTATCTAACATACCTGGAACTATGTAGCATTCGGTTGAGAGTAAGACCTAGCATTCTCCGGGGGAGGATTTTTTTCTTTTTCTTTTTCTTTTTTTTTTTTAATTTTTTTAATGTTTATTTTTGAGACAGAGACAGAGCATGAGTGGGGGCAGAGAGAAAGGGAGACACAGAATCCAGAGCACAACCCAGGCTCTGAGCTGTCAGAGCCAGATGTGGGGCCAGAACTCACGAACTGCAAGATCATGACCTGAGCCGAAGTCAGACACTTAACCGACTGAGCCACCCAAGTGCCCCATGGGGGAGGATTTTTCTTACACAGAACACATACAGGTTCACTACCAAATGAGGCCATTATTTACCCACATGCATGGGCCAGGGCAAGAAACACAGCTCATGGTACAGATTGCCCAGAAGACAGAGATACAGTTTCCAAAGGTATACTGGGGGGGTAACTCTACACGGGCTGCATCACAATAGGAAACAAGTCTCCCTAATCTTGCATTAACCCACATGAGACTAGGTCACCACCGAAACCTTTACTATATGGAGTAAAGAAGTGGCACCCTTCAGTGACTGGCTGCTTTCAATGTTCTCAGCTTCCTCACTGATAACCATGGACAGTAAATGAATTAACACGGGGAAGTGATTAGAACAGCACTTGGCACACTGAGTGCAATGGAACGCTGGCTCCCCAGAGCAGAAGTAGTGGCTGCAGCAGCACGAAAGCTCCAAGTTTTAACTGTGTCAATACGTATATCATAGTCAACCTGGCTTTGCTTCCACACGATTTCCATTTCTTATCTCTTAGTGTTACCTGTATTTCTGATGCAGTAAGGCCACTTTTTGGGTTGCTTCTTCCAATACTTTTTCATCTTGTAACCACCCCTGAAGAAAATACACTGCAGTAAGTATGTAAACAAGCCACCGAAATTTCTTCAGAGGAATCACCGTTCCTGTTAGTGACTCCTGTCACTAGCAGGCAAAATTCGGACTAGTATCAGCATGCGGGAGATTTGCTTAAGTATGTGATCAAGATCCTTCTAAGGAATGAAGTAGCTTGTGCTCAGGAGCCAAAACACCCGCCCCGCCTTCTCAGTTCATCCCGGAGAAGGTCTCAGCTGAGTTATTTCAGGTTGGCAACATCACCCATCAGCCAGTTCTGAGTCCGGCACAACGACAACATCTTGTGTGTTCCCCGGCTGGCTGTGTAGACACTCAGAAGAGCATCATAACACCTCCCGTAGTTGTTCCAATGTGGTTTTCCTGTCAATCACATCAGTAGTGACTTTAAAAAGCAGACAGCAGTGTCTTCTTGCCATCTACTTTTTACACTGCTGCTGAGAAGCCAAATTCATTCCCACATAACTGAGAGGTTTCGAGCCTTCGGTTAAAAGCAAAACCTCTGTGGGGTTCCTCAGAAGTTGGAAGTGAATCCCTCTCTTAGACTCACACCCAAACACAAAACAAATCTCTCTGGCTGCAGCCCAGTGACGGCACCCCTTCCATTTCTGTGGGTTTACAACGACCAGTAAGACTACAAAGGAAAGCACTTCCACTTGAGTTGTTTATGAGGCAATTGATTTTTTTAAACACTATTCCAGCCCAGTAAATCCACCATATGGACTTTGTTTTGGGGATTATTAAAGGATGTGGAAATAAACTATTTATAAAAAGCCCAATGTTGAAAGAAGTCTTACCACAGGAAACAAGGCAAATTTCTGAAGGAAGTCCTGGGATTCATATTGATCAAAGTCACCGAAATCGGCTGTGCAAAATGACAAATAGTCACATTAGTTATGTTTAATTTGCAAAGAAAAACATGTACAACCAAATGCAATATGCAGTAGATAGATGGTATGCTTATGACTTAGAAGTCAAATGTGCCTTACAGTTGCTATACAGTATATGTTTTAAAAAGTCTTTTTAAAAATATTAATGGGGTGGCTCACTTGGTTAACTGTCTGACTTTGGCTCAGGTCACGAGCTCACAGTTTGTGAGTTTGAGCCCCGCGTTGAGCTCTGTGCTGACAGCTCAGAGCGTGGAGCCTGTTGTAGATTCTGTGTCTCCCTCTCTCTCTGCCCCTCACCTGCTCATGCTCTGTCTCTCTCTCTCAAAAATAATAAATGAAACATTAAAAATATATATATTATTTATTATTTAATATAATATATATATTAGGTAGATTCATGTGTCTTAAACTTGGAAAAATACCTACAAATAAAGGGAAAAAATAAGTTACAAACTAAATGTATCATGATCTCATTTTTATGAATAACAAACAAAAGCTACCCTGTAATCACGTGTGCTTACTTATACACTGGAAGATACCAGAAAGAAACCAAACTGTTTATACCAGTGATCACCTCTAGGAAATGAAATTAGATCACTTGAACATGTTACAGCAAGATGTGTCTGCTTTAGGAATTTTTAATTGTTAAAAAAAAAAATGATAGTTCTGCAAAGACCTTATGAAAACCTTTCTAACTTTTTTTTTTAATGTTTATTTAATTTTGAGACAGAGAGAGACAGAGCACAAGCAGGGAAGGGACAGAAAGAGAGAGAGAGAGGGAGACATAGAATCTGAAGCAGGCCCCAGGCTCTGAGCTGTCAGCACAGAGCCCGACGCAGGGCTCGAACTCACGACCTGTGAGATCATGACCTGAGCCGAAGCTGGACACACAACCAACTGAGCCACCCAGGCGACCCATGAAAAACTAACTCTTAAAGCCAAAGATGATATTTAGGAAGATTCAAAGTACCTTGAAAAGGAATATGGCTCCATGTGTATCAGGCATTTGTTTGTCTAGAAATGATATATGTCTCCATACCTTCTAATATCTGAAGGAACTTTATTAAAGATTCTTCTGGTTAAGTTTCAATTCCCAAAATTAATGCCAATTATCATTTGAAATAATGACCCATCAGAAGTCTTCCCAAAATATATACATGCATGTAAATACATGTTGATTAGACATGGGAAACAGAACAGAATGACACAATCCAAAAACACTTACGAAATGCAAAGCTTTATCTGTTATGATTGACAATGCTCTATAATCCAGGACAACTGCTTAAGAAACCAAATAAATGACGTCTGCTAAAAGTATAAGCGTTAATATAACTTCATCAACCTCACTGTTTGCCTGATCTTTCTTCCTAAAATATTAGCTAGCTACAGATCAAGTCCTTGCACTGGAGGAATACACAGCATGTTACATGTTGTGTGTATGTGTGTGTTTTCTCTGTTTTTGGTTGCTCTGTTGACATAGGCTAACATGCTTCACCTCCAGAAGTCTCATATTTCACGAAAGGTATCCAAATTTATTTTTTCCTGCAAGAAAACTAATTTCACTAACACCACCATAGGAAGTCAGTTATTTTAAGAATCCTTTGTTGTTTTTGTTATAACACACATTTTTTTAAAGATTTTTTTTTTAAGTTATCTCCACACCTAATGTGGGGCTCAAAATTACAACCCTTAGATCAAGAGTCACATGCTCCACTGACTGAGCCAGTCAGGCGTCCCTGTTACAACATACATTTCAATCTGATATATCCATTACATCATCGATTGCCATTATTTACCTTGAACAGCTAAGCCGGCTAGCTGAATTGCTTGTTCTAATGTACAAGGAATGTTTCCTTCCAAGATATCTTTCTTCAGCTGCAGATAATACTGGTACCTATAAAAAATGTCAATTAAAAAAAGTCAGTATCAATATTACCTCCAATTGAGACACAATACATTTTACAATAATTTGGTAGAAGAGCAAAAACTAGTCAAAGAAAACCTTAACCCCAGATGGTTTCAAAAAATGACAAGAATGTCCTTGACCATATCTGCACCTACAGATACATATACGTGCCTGTATGCACGCGCGCGCACACACACACACACACACACACACACACACACACAATGTAATCAATTTGTTGAATCACTTATCCTTAACTGTAGTTATTTCAAAGCTACAACCACTCAGATGACTGGTCGCCTTTCCAATGCCCTGTAAAACAGTTCCTAAGTTTTGTTCTGTTTAGTTGGAGAAACGGAGAATCCATGACCAATCATAACTTTAAAAACCTTAACTAGTCAGAAAGAGAAATCAAGAAATCAATCCCATTTACAATTACACCAAAAACCATAAAATACCTAGGAATAAACCCAACCAGACAGGTGAAAAACCTACACAATGAAAACTATAGAAAGCTTATGAAAGAAATTGAAAAAGACACAAAAAAATGGAAAAAGATTCCATGCTCCTGGATATGAAGAACAAATATTGTTAAAATGTCAATACTACACAAAGCAATCTACATATCCAATGCAATCTCTATCAAAATAACACCAGCATTCTTCACAGAGGTAGAACAAACAATCCTAAAATTTGTATGGAACCAGGAAAGACCCCAAATAGCCAAAGCAATCCTGAAAAATAACACCAAAGCTGGAGGCATCACAATCCCAGACTTCAAGCTGTATTACAAAGCTGTCATCATCAAGACAGTATGGTACTGGCACAAAAACAGACACATAAATCAATGGAACAGAATAGAGAACCCAGAAATGGACCCACAAACATATGGCCAACTAATCTTTGACAAAGCAGGAAAGAATATCCAATGGAAAAAGACAGTCTCCTCGGCAAATTGTGTTGGGAAAACTGCACAGCAACATGCAGAAAAATGAACCTGGACCACTCTCTTACACCATACACAAAAATAAACTCAAAATGGATGAAAGACCTAAACGTAAGGCAGGAAGCCATCAAAATCCTAGAGGAGAAGACAGGCAACAACATCTTTGACCTCGGCTGCAAAAACTTTTTTTTTTTAAGTTTTTAAAAATTATTTATTGAGAGAGAGAGAGAGAGAGAGAGAGAGAGAACCAAGGGGAAGGGCAGAGACAGAGGGGGACAGAGGATCCGAAGCGGTCTCTGTGCTGACAGCCGAGAGCCTGATGCAGGGTTCAAACCCACAAACTAGGAGATCATGACCTATGCCAAAGTCAGACGCTTAGCTGACTGAGCTATGCAGGTAGGTGCCCCTTGGCCACAGCAACTTCTTACTTGACATGTCTTCAAAGGCAAGGGAAACAAAAGTAAAAATGAACAATTGGGACCTCATCAAGATAAAGAGCTGCACAGAGAAAGAAATAATCAGCAAGACAAAAAGGCAACTGATGGAATGGGAGAAGATATTTACAAATGACATATCAGATAAAGGGTTAGTATCTAAAATCTATAAAGAACTTATCAAACTCAACAAACAAAAAACAAATAATCCAGTGAAGAGAGGGCAAAAGACATGAATAAACACTTTTCCAAAGAAGACATCAAGATGGCTAAGAGACACATGAAAACATGCTCAACAATCATTCATCATCAGGGAAATACAAATCAAAACCACAATGAGATACCACCTCACACCTGTCAGAATGGCTAAAATTAACAACTCGGGCAACAACAGATGTTGGCGAGGATGCAGAGAAAGAGGAACCTTTTGCACTGCTGGTGGGAATGCAAACTGGTGCTGCCACTCTGGAGAACAGTAGGGAGGTTCCTCAAAAAATTAAAAATAGAACTACCCTACGACCCAGCAATTGCACTACTACATATTTATCCAAAGAATATAGGACTGCTGTTTCAAAGGAGCGCACACACCCCAACGTTTATAGCAACACTACTGACAATAGCCAAAGTATGGAAAGAGCCCAAATATCCATCAACTGATGAATGGATAAAGAAGCAGCAGGGTGTGTGTGCGTGCGTGTGTGTGTGTGTGTGTGTGTGTACACATACATTTATGTATATGTATATGTATACATACACATGCATACATGTATGTATGTATACATATGTGTGTATACATACGTGTGTGTGTGTGCAGTGTATACACACACACATAATGGAATATTATTCGGTGATCAAAAATAATGGAATCTTGGGGCACCTGGGTGGCTCAGTCAGTTAAGCATTCGACTTCAGCTCAGGTCATGATCTCACGGTCTGTGAGTTCGAGCCCCACGTTGGGCTCTGTGCTGACAGCTCAGAGCCTGGACCCTACTTCAGCTTCTGTCTCCCCCACTCCGTTTCCTCCTTTACTCACTCTCTGTCTCTGTCTCTGTCTCTCTCAAAAATTAATAAACGTTAAAAAAAATAATTAAAAAAAGTAACGAGGGGCGCCTGGGTGGCTCAGTCGGTTAAGCAGCTGACTTCAGCTCAGGTCACGATCTCACAGTCCGTGAGTTCGAGCCCCGCGTCGGGCTCTGGGCTGATGGCTCAGAGCCTGGAGCCTGCTTCCGATTCTGTGTGTCTCCCTCTCTCTCTGCCCCTCCCCTGTTCATGCTCTGTCTCTCTCTGTCCCAAAAATAAATAAACGTTAAAAAAAAAAAAAAGTAATGAAATCTTGCCATTTGCAACAACATGGATGGAACTAGAGTGTTTATGCTAAGCGAAATAAGTCAGTCAGAGAATGACAAATATCATGTGACTTCACTCATGTGGAATTTAAGATACAAAACAGATGAACATAAAGGAAGGGAAACAAAAATAATATAAAATAAGGGAAGAGGACAAACCATAAGAGACTCTTAAATACAGAGAACAAACTGAGGGTTGCTGGAGGGGTTTTGGGTGGGGGGATGGGCTAAATGGGCAAGGGGCATTAAGGAGGACACTTGTTGGGATGAGCAATGGGTGCTCTATGTAAGTGATGAATCACAAAAGTCTATTCCTGAAATCATTATTATCTATACGTTAACTTGGTTGTAAATTAAAAATAATAATAATATAAATAAAAATTAAAAAATAAGAACCCTGACTAGTAACCTGGTAAGATAAGACTTTGGTAGAAGTTACTTATTCTGATGGAAGTTCCCTACCCTAGAAAGTAAAGCCAAAAGAAAATGCTTCCTGGTATTTCAGACCAGGCTTATATTAAAATATTTTGAAGAAATCCCCAAAAGAATAGCTGAATAGCTGCTATGATGCTTTCTTAATACTCTTGTAATGTGGGTTTACTTCTGTTTACACTTTCAATATGCAGGGCACTAGTTACCAGCACAAGCTTTAGTCAAGCAGACCTAGGTTAAATTCCAGCTCCCCAATGTAGGAGTTTGAATGAACAAGGGCAAGTCATAACCTGTGGCTTTAACTTATCACCAATAAAGGGGCACCTGGGTGCCTCAGTTGGTTAAGCATCTGACTCCTGATTTCAGCCTCAGATCATGATCTCATGATTCTTGGGACAGAGCCCTGAGTCAGAACCTGATTGGGATTCTCTCTCTCCCTCTCTCTTTGCCCCTCCTCTGCCTCTCCCACTCTCTCTCCCTCAAAATAAGTAGACTTTAAATAAGTAAAATAAAATAAATTATCACCAGTAAGAGTACTATCGCCCATTCACAAGGTTGAGCATATGAAGCCAATTAACAGTTATTTCATCTATAACCACTACTCCATTTTGATAAAGCTCTACAGTGAAGATTTATGCTGCTTTCCTTTGATTTATTCATTTCACTGGTAATTACGAGGGCCTACTATGCGCCAAGCATTGTTCTAGATGCTGGGAATACAATGTTGAATGAAGATACACCAACTCCCTGCCAGTATAGTCTATAGAGCCATCTTGAATCCAGAATCTCTTCCGGGTTTGGCATCTGTGAAGGCAACCTGGTCACGTTTGAATTCCCCTCAGAGCCCACCCCTTTAATCACTTCATATGTTTCCTAACATCATCCACTTTTATTTTAGCTAGCTGTGAGGTCTCCATTCTTTGTTACAAAAAACACCATCCATTCGGATAAGAATTTAGATCCACCTTATCCCGTCCACCTGCTAGTGGTAAGTAGCAGAACCCACAGATTTCCTTCAACGGACAAACAGACCGCTGGTAGCTCTGGGATCTTGTCAAAGAAGAAAACTGCAAACCTTCTACTAGGCAGCTCCATTCCGAAGCCTATTTAAAGAAGATTGTATTTAGAGAAGTCTATCTATTGAACATGCCAGCCACATACGCCACTCTAAATACTCCAGGTGCTTTCCTTAAAACCAAATCGCTGGAAAGCAACACACCTGCACCAAATTAGCTTAGTCTTCCACAGAAAGGCACACATTTTTTTGCCTTGTGTCACACTTTTCTATTTTAAGAGTCGATTCCTCCACAGTCGCTCTAAATTGTTCGTTGCTGGTTCAATGTCTTCTACACAAAATCCCACCTGAAAATTTCCTTTTGAATGATATACCAAGAAAATCTGTCATGTTTGCAAACTGATATGTTTTGTTTTGTTCTGTTTTGTTTTATCAGATGATGGATGATGGAACTCAGATAATTCCTTCTTTTGCCTTGACTGCCATGGAGCTCAGAGCTAAACTCCAGGCACAGCCAGTCACTGCTTCCCCTCTCCTTCCCTTCCTAACCACTTGCTCTACCTGTTTAATAACAGCCACCTTGTACTCAGGCACAGCTGAAGCTCAGAGATTAAATAATATGCAGAGATTAAATAATACCGCAAAGGTAGGCTGAGTCGGAGTTTGAATCTCGGTCAGAATGACCCCAAAGTGCGTGTTTTTGACTGTCACAAATCTCCAGTGAAGAATTTTCCTAGTATTTTTATCCTACTTCTTTAGTTTTTTGTTTTTTGGTTTTTTTTTAATATTAGAGTCCATATGAATACTATGGTTGAGAGCAAGGACTGAGAAGTCAGCCTGATTGAGTTTAAATCTCAGTTCCACCACATACTGGCAGCATGACCTTGGGCAAGATATTTATTTAGCCTTTCTGTGCCTTAGTTTCCTCATCTACAAAATGGATAATAATACCTACTCTGTAAGATTTGTTGTGCAGAGGAAGTGAATGATTAAGTATAAAGTACTTGGGACAGTGCCTGACATATAGTAAGAAAGGTAAGTGGTTGCTTTTACTATTATCTTTCATCGTATTGTCCTTAGAATCCTTTAATGGAAGCAAGCAGTGTGTGCATATGTGTACATATGCATATATATGTATATACCCATATATATGTGTGTCTATGTATGCATGTATGTATATATTTAAGTATTTACTTAAAAGGAAAGGACCAAGAAATTTTACTTCAAAGGTTATTACCACTTCTATTAACACTTTTTGTTAAAATTATAATATGCTGGTGAGGCTAAGGATGATTTACAAATCTCTTCTTTCAGTATTTACTGCAAAAAGAATAATTAAAAAAAACACAGTAATAAAATGTAACATGCAAACTTTTATTCCTTACAAACAGTTCTGAATTAAAGAAAGTGCACATCTTAATTCTAAACAAGTGTTCTATAAATTTGCCCAAAGCCAAAATACTAATTAAAATAGACGTTTCATCTCAATCTTATGCACTTATCAACTTTCTAATATAAAATACTTTTATACAAGAAATATTACATGAAACAATTATAATAAATTAGGTTGCCCCATTTTGCCCAACAGATATTTCAGTATATAAAGAGGCAGTCTTTTCCTTCACCTTTTTTTTAAAGTTTATTTTGAGAGTTTATCTTAAAGTTTATCTGAGAGAAAGAGCACATGCGCATGCACAAGCGGAGCAGGGGCAGAGAGAGGGAAAGAATTCCAGGCAGACTCCGCACCATCTGCCTTGAGCCCGATGCAGGGCTCAAACTCACGACCTGTGAGATCATGACCTGAGCCGAAATCAAGAGTGAGGTACTCAACCAACCAGGCCACCAGGTGCCCTCCCCACCCACATTTATTTTAGGTTTATTTATTTCCTTCATTTGTTTTTCTTAGGCTAGTATTAGAAGGCTAACGTGTAGGTAATGGCATTTTTAAGTTTTATTATGGAAATTCTGAAACACATATACAGAAAACAAGTCCCAGTAAACCCACACATCCTTATCATGCAGCCTCAATCATCACTTTATCCATACTGTTTCCTCTACATTCTCCCCTTCCCCACCCAAGTGCTTTAAATCAAATCCCAGATATATCATAGCACCTACAGGTACTTTAGTACATATTCCTAAAAGATAAGCTTTAAAAAAAAAAAAACACCACATTTTTAACATAACCAACAAAATGAGCAATAGTGCCTTAAAGCTACCCAATATCCAGTCCACATACAATTTTTGTGATTGCTTCAAAAACATATTTTTGAAGATTTTACTTAAGTAATCTCTACATCCAACATGGGGCTTGAACTTACAATCCTGAGATCAAGAGTTGCATGCTCTACCAACTGAGCTAGCCAGGTGCCCCTCAAAAATGTATTTTTACAGTTTTTTTATTTTTATTTTTTTTATTTTTAATTTTTTTGTTTATGTATTTTTGAGAGAGAAACAGACAGGGCACGAGTTGGGGAGGGGCAGAGAGGAAAACACAGAATCTGAAGCAGACTCCAGGCTCTAAGCTGTCAGCACAGAGCCCAACGCAGAGCTCAAACCCATGAATCACCAGACCATGATGTGAGCCTAGTCAGACACTTAACCCACTCAGCCACCCAGGTGCCCCTACGGATCTAAACAGGTTCACAGATTACACTGAATTGACATTTTTTTTTTTTAATTTTTATTTTAGAGATACAGAGAGAGCACAAGCAGGGAGATGGACAAAGAGAGAGAATCTCAAGCAGGCTCCACACTCAGTGCAGAGCCTGATGCAAGGGCTCAATCCCAGGACCCTGGGATCATGACCTGAGCCGAAATCAGAGTCAGACGCTCAACCAACTGAGCCACCCAGGTGCCCTAATTGGATTGCATTTCTAAATCTCTCTTAATTTTAAAAAGAAAAACTCCTTCTCTTTATTTTCATGTTATCTGTATTCAAAATGGTATGATGTGTCAAGTAGAATTCCCTACATTCTGGGTTAATCTGATTGCACTCTTGTAGGGTCATTTAACATGTTCATCTATTCTCCAATTTCTCCTGTGAACTGTTAGATTTAGAGCAGTGTTGTCTAACAGAAATTTCTGCAGTGATAAAGATGATGTATATCTGTGCTGTCCAATATGGTAGCCTTTAGCCACATGTGGCTACTGAGTACTTAAAATGTGGCTAGTGTAGTGTGACTGAGGAACTGAGAAAGGCCTCTTAAAGGCACATGAATCAGGGCACCTGGATGGCTCAGGCGGTTAAGCATCCATCCGACTCTTGATTTCTGCTAGGGTCATGATTGCATGGTTCAGGAGTTTGAGGCCCACATTGGGCTCTGTGCTGACAGCATGTGGCCTGCTTGGGACTCTCTCTCTCTCTCTCTCTCTCTCTCTCTCTCTCTCTCTCTTTCTCCACCTCTCTGCCCCTTCCCCACTCACATTCTGTCTCTCTCTCAAAATAAATAAATAAAATTTTTAAAAAACAACATGAATCAGCTAAGGGTAGAACCAGTTTTACCCTTTTGCTGCCAGAATACGAATGTGATAGCTAGAACTTCTCTAGAATTATTTGACAAGGATATCTCCCAGTGAATGGAAAGAACACAGCAAGGATGGCATGACAGAAAGAGAGAAAGAGCATGGGTCCCTGAAGACTTTGTGGAGCAGCAGAAGCTCTGCATGGCTGACCTGTGGACTTATTTAACAAGTGAAAGATATTTAGGGTTTTTGGTCACATGCTGCCAAACTTAATCCTTACTGGTACAACTTCTCTACCAGGCTCTCCTATACATAATGAATGTGCACTCCTACTGACTCAATCTACCAGGCCTTAGTCCTTCCTACAGCTAATGCCTTTGTTCAGGTCCACATTCTAATGTCTGGATCGTGGCGTATACATTCCTAACTGGTCTCCTAACTATATAGTCTTGCCACCTCTAAGCTACCTTCCGTGACAGGTGATGTTGGTAAAATACTAATGTCATCATTCCATTCTGTAAAAATTCGAAAATGTCTTTCCCCATTGTACCATGACCTTATGACTAGGACATTCCTATTTTTCAAATCTCCTCTCCCCTCTCTAGGTCATATCTGAAATTTCCTGAAAGCACCAGAGACTTTCATTCTCTCCCCTACTCTGCACCAGCTATTCCCTCTAACTGGAAAATTCCTTCTAAAGTCAAGTGAAAAGTCAACTTCTTTACTTGCCTGCTCCAGTTCCTTGGTGCCCCACCCCTAGGAATCTTCTGTTTTAATGAAAGCATTTATCATCATAATATACTGTAATTGTTTATTTACACGGGCTGTTGCTTCCAGACTCCAGTCACTCCTCCAGGGCAGGATTAAAGCCTAGTCACTTGTATACTCGTCTCCCACAGAGCTCTGACATCATACCATATTACATTTTCACTAAATGTTTCAATAAGTGAGTCATTGATCAGTTGCTGTTTTTCCTCCTGGCTTCTACTTCTCTCGTCAACATTCCTATCGCAGGTCACTTTTACAGTCAGTGCATGTTTATTATCCCTAGTACCTGATTCTTGCTTCTTAGGTTTCATATCTTCTTCCGATAAATTAACTGGCAAACTCAGTACTCAGAGAGAACATTACACAAACACAGGGCAGTACCAGGTTCTTATGTACAGGGTACCGTGTTAGATACTGTGCGAAAGGTAAAGCTAAAGAAAACTTACAGGTTTAAAATCCAAGAAAAAGATAAGATATGTACACAAAGAACTATAACGAAAGGCTGTAACAACTGCCATCTTAACACAAGTACGAGCAAATTGTAGGACAGTCTGGAAAAGCCAAAAGCTCATTCCAGGCCAAGGGTCACAGAAACTTCATGGAGGAGGTGCCTTTTGAACTGAAATTCAGAAGACAAATAGGATTCCACTACATAAATAAGGAAGATCTAGGACCCAAAGATGAAAAGGCATGCGGCATGTTCCGGGCACTGGAAGTAGTCCAGCTCGGCTGAAAAGTAATGTAAAATGGGGTTCAAAAGATAAGGTAGTAGCGGATTTTGGAGAACTCTGAAAGGCAGACTCATGAATCCAAATTTTATTCCTTGTTTTTTATTCAAGGAAAAAAAATGCAGTTCCTCCATCCCACTCCTTAATATGACCTTTCGTCTCTGCCTCTGTCCCTTCTAAGTGAACTTACTGGCCTCTTCTACCCTGGACATGCTCCCCCTCCCAACTATCTACAGACTATAGCTACTGAAGTCAAAGAACTGTAAGAACCCCTCTGCACATCTGCACATTTCCCTGAGGGATGAAGACAGATTCTGCAACTTTTTAAAATTTCCTCTCTCATTTCAGTGTTAGCAAAGATCAGAAACAAATCAACAAAAACTTTGAAGGAAACATCACAACAAGAAGAGTTCACAGCCAGGATAAAAACATCATCTTCCCCTTTAATCACTCCTTTGTGCCTAGTGAAACCATAATTCATGCAACACACAATAAAATACTCTGACACACTGCATACCAGAACCTCCCTGCAATAATGTGGCTAAATATGTGGGCAGGAGGGCAATGTTTAGTCTTATCTCCTGACTTTAACCTTGGTGTCACTTTTTTAATCTCATTAGATTATTTCCTAAAAACAAAGAGCATATTAGTGCTCACCTGGTAATCTCCTGCTGCAGCTGTGAAACGGAAGGCACGTAAAACACCACTCCAAAATAGACGGTAGGTTCCAGTGCATATTTATCCAGCTGCTTCTTGAGAGGCTTTTCCAAATCTACCCAACGGCGCTGATTTTGCTTGTTGTGGTACCAGAGACTGAAGTAAGTGATCTGGAAAGAGGGAAAGTCATTGAAGGAGGCAGAAACGTACAAGAGAATTTCTATCTTTTTTTTAAATTATTTTTAATATTTTTTATTTATTTTTGAGAGAGAGAGACAGACAGAGCACAAGCCGGGGAGAGGCAGAGAGGGAGACACAGAATCTGAAGCAGCTCCAGGCTCTGAGCTGTCAGCACCACTAACATCGGGCTCGAACCCGTGAACCGCAAGATCATGATCTGAGCTAAAGTCAGACACTGAACTGAGCCACCCAGGCTCCCTCTGTTCTCCTAATTGCTCTCATCCATGACCTGGGACCAAGTGAGAACAGACTCCTATGGCTTCCCTTCTCAAAAAGGGACACCATAGCAAAACTGAAGAAAAGAACACCTCTTATAGGTATATATAGAGACACATGCAGGAAATAAAGGTGAAAAGTCAACTACCCTCGCAGACTATTTCTTGAACTATGCACAGAAAAATGCATTCATGGCCTAGACATCAGAATGTAGCAGGTGCTACACAATTTTACAGAGTTTTTAACAAAAAAAAATTCATGTGCTGAAAAAAATGTTTAGGTTTAAAATTATCAAAATACTAAATTTATCATAATATTTTACAAGTATAATGGGTTATATCTAGAAGAATTCTGACTACATAGTGTTAGTCCAACTTTTCACCACTCTGGAATTTGGCTTCTATAAATAAATTATTTATATAAATATTGTAAATTCTAGAAATATAGATGCAATTGCAACTTTTATTTGCCCCCGAAAGTTTATTAGATACAAATTTAAAGCAATTGTAATGCTCTGGAGGTAAATTGTCTCTCTCTCTCTCTTTCACTCACTCACACACACGCACACACACAAGTGCGCGTGCACATAAAGCTATACCTAAACCAATAAGACAACTTAAGTATATTGCTTGAAGGTTTAAAAAAATGCCCAGATATTAGCATTCAAATCTCACTTGCTTGTGCAATGAAACTGTTCAGGGAAATCAATACCAGCTATGGGCTTGGCCAACCTGAGAGGTTATTAATCCATGTAGGCGTTGAAATGACAGCCTTGGGCCACTACTAACGTTTACCTTAAAATCAGTTTACAGATCAAGGCAACTGGAAAAATTCCCTGCTTTGTTCTAGGCTCTAGAGCAACATGTAGAACAGAACTTTCTATGATGATGTAAATGTTCTATCTCCAATATAGCAGCCACTAGCTGCATGTGAGCTGTGGGGCACCTGGAATGTGGTTAGTGCACCAAGAAACTAAATTTTTAATGTTATTTAATTTCAACTGACTTAAACAGCTGCCAGCATCCAGTGGCACTGTATTGGCAAATACAGCTTTAAAGCAACAATAAAACGAGAAATAATACCACCAGCCTATTTCTTTAACTTGCAATAATCAGTTCAAATTAAAAAAATGAATTTTTAATTTACAGGGAAAAAGAAGAACTATACAAACATGCCCTTGATATTCATTTTATCTTACAATTTGTTACAAGGGAAGGATGTATACCTTTAAAATGAATCTATTAATCAAGTAAACTCAACAAAAGTGAGGAATGTGTCCATTTCCCCTTTATAACAAAACAGCTAGAATAGTGCAGGAATTCAATATATTTTGTTGAAAAGAAGGCTCTCTTGCTTCTTTGTTGCCACCCAAGCCATCATATATGAATGAAATATCTTGAACATTTACTATGTGCCAGGTTCTGTCCCAAGAACTATAATAATATCATATATTGAATCACCACCATTATCTTATGAAGTAGATAATTGTGTGTGTGTGTGTGTGTGTGTGTGTGTGTGTGTGTGTGTGTGTGAAACTGTAAAGCCAGTGTTTGTCCAGGTATCTGTGGATCACTTCTACCAGAATTACCTGGAGAGCTTCTTGAGCTATTAAACTCCCAGTAATTCCTGTGCCTTGATCAAGTGTGAAAACCACTGTATGAGACCACACTGCCCCTCCAGCATTATGCAGGAGATAATGTATGAACAACCTATCCTTGAAAAGCTGCATAGAAATCACAGTTTTGAAAATCCAAACACACTTTAATATAGAAGCAAGTCTGAGTCTTATTGTGAATTATTTTCTGAAGTTATAATTATGTTTATAAAATGAATTACATGTTGTCTTTAAGGACAGAATATCACATTTATAGAAAACAGTATTATTCCTTATTTCTTTTGAACTGCAACAAACAGAAAAGAAAAATCTCATTTAACAGAAAGAAATTGATGCTTAAAATCTGAAGTCCCGGGTCTAATTTCTAACACTCACTTGCTAACTGGGAAGTGGAAAAGTCAATCAGACCAATTCCGTTTTCTCAAATGTAAAAGAAGGTAATAATAAGTGTAATACCTCCTTCACACCTCCATCATGGGGACTGAGTGCAAAACTTAAATCAATGCATTTTGCCACTAGAAAACTACTATATTTTTAAAAGATTATTTAATAAGGGCGCCTGGGTGGCTCAGCAGGTTAAGCATCCAACTCTTGATTTAGGCTCAGGTCAAGATCTCAGGGTTCCTGAGTTCAAGCCCCACGTCAGACTCTGCTGACAATGGGGAGCCTGCTTGGGATTCTTTGTCCCTCCCTCTCTGCCCCTCCCCCACTCATGTGCTAGTGTCCCTTCTCTCCCTCAAAACAAATAAACTTTAAAAAAAAAAAAGATTATTTTGTTTCACCCACTTTGCTAAACACCAGTAAAATCAATTATATACCCCCTCCCAAAATAATTTTCTAATTTTTTACACTTACATGGACCGATTACAACACATTTTGTTAAATGTATTTACGTTTTATCCTTTTTTTTTTTAATGTTTATTTATTTTTGAGAGAGACAGAGCATGACCAGGAGAGGGGCAGAGAGAGAGGGAGACACAGAATCCGAAGCAGGCTCCAGGCTCTGAGCTGTTAGCACAGAGCCCCATGCGAGGCTCAAACCCAGGAACCGTGAGATCATGACCTGAGCCAAAGTTGGACACCTAACTGAGTCACCCAGGCACCCCCATTTTATGTTTTTATCTTAGAACTGGACTGAATGTACCATGTTTGGTCTGTAAAACATACAACTGCTATGCACTTAATTCCACAAATACTTATTTTTTGCCATAAACCAGAAAGCTGGGCACCCTTTAGGATCTAAAACTATTTGGGTCATAACAGTATATCACTTTTAACCCAAATTAAAAGGACTTAAAAATACTTGTTGTATATATTACTTTTCCCTTTAAATATAGTTGGACTTGAATGCTCCAAACACAAATATTTAAATAGTTATAAAACTATAGGCTTACTATTAGGGGCACCTAGCTGGCTCAGTTGGTAGAGCATGCAACTCTTGATCTAGGAATCATAAATTCAAGCCCCACGTTCGGCATGGAGCCTACTTAAAAACAAAAAACAAAAAACAAAAAACAACACAATAGGTTTATATAATTTGTGGTTGCACCTTCTGTGAACTTATGATATAATTAAAAGAAAAAACACGAATAATCTGCTAGCATTCTAAAAAAGGTACATTCTAAAAGAAATAAACTAATTCTTAAAATGTGCTGTTTATTTTAGCAATGCATTTATTACTCATGCCATATAGATAGAAAATCAAATAAGAAGAGAAATACACTTATAAAATTGCACCATTATTAGTTTTTTATATATCTTATAAAGGAGAAGCAAGGAGTTTAATTGTGCAAACAGCTGAAAATAATAGATATAGCAAATTACTTGCTGATTAGCTATTATATTTGTAGGAGAGTCTAAGATTTTGGACATTTGAACATTAACTGATTATATGCTTTCATACTTGCCCCTGTGTTCAAGTTCTACCTTATGAAGTAGTTAAGCCTAGCCAAATTCAAATTTATATCTTGTTAAATACTTCCAAGGAGGCATTGTATTTCTAAAATTGCAGCTAGAAGTGTTTACATACATGTGGGTAACTAAAATCTCCTAACACCATAATCTTTAGATTCAATGCTTCCTTAGAATTTATACACATACATAATGAAATAACAACATCTGACCGCATAGGATTTTATAAATATAAATAGGTTTTTTTCTCTAAGATGGATAGGTAGAGTTTGAACAACAAAATGTTGTAGTTCAATTCTTATCAGGTAGAGAATTTTCCGTGTAAGTCCATTTTGGAGGCTTTGTCTTAGATAATAATCTCGAGCATTTGGATAGTTAGCTTTCCAAAATAATTCAAAATCCATCCAAAACACAAAGTGTGGTGGAGGGGAAGGATCAAAGAAGAGAAGAGAACACTCCTTACCTCATCTATAGGCCAGCATTATCCTGATACCCAAGCCAAAGACAGCATCAGAAAACTACAGACCAATAGCTTTTATAAATACAGATGCAAAAATCTTCAACAAAATACTAGTGAACTGAATCCAACAGCATATTAAAGGAATCATACCCCATGACCAACTAAGTGGGATTTATCCCAGAAATGCAAGAGTAGTTCAACATACAAAAAAATCAATGTAACATATTATTAACATGAAAGGAAAATACATAATCATCTAAAGTGACACAGAAAAAGTATTGGACAAAATTCAACACCCTCTCCCAGTAAAAATACTAAGAAAACTAAGAATACAAAAGAACTTCTCAACATCAAAAGCTTTTATGAAGAACCCACAGCTAACATATTCAACAGTGAAAGACTGAAAGCTTGCCCCCTAAGATCAGGCAGGAACAAAATACATACGCCCATGTTCACCACTGCTATCCAACACTGCACTGGAAATTCTAGCCAGAGCTATTAGGTAAGAAAATGAAATAAAGGCATCCAAAACAGGTAGAAGGAAAAATATCTCTGTGTAAACAAGACATGATCCTATACATTTTTTAAAAATCCCCAAAGTGCCCCTACAAAAAAGAAAAAATTCACCAGAGCTAATAAATTCAGCAAAGTTCTAAGTATAAGATCAATATGCACAGATCAGTATGGATTCTAACACATCAGGAATGGAAACTTCAAAAGGGAATTAAAATACAATTTCATTTATAATAGCATCCAAAAGAATAAAAAATTCAGAAATAAACTTAACCAAGGAGGTGGAAAAACTTGTATTCTGAACAAAGAAAACACTGCTGAAATAAATCATTACTATTTTTCTTTTTTTAAATAGGCTCTGTGCCTAATGTGGGGCCTGAACTCACGACCCTGAGGCCAAGAGTTGCGTGCTCTACGGACTGAGCCACCCAGGCACCCCTTTTAAAGATTTTATTTTATTTTTTATTTATTTTTGAAAGAGACAGAGACAGAGACAGAGAGACAGAGCATGAGTGGGGGAGGGGCAGAGAGCGAGGGAGACACGGAATCTGCAGCAGGTTCCAGATTTGAGCTGTGAGCACAGAGCCTGAAGCAGGACTTGAACTCACGAACCATGAGATCATGACCTGAGCTGAAGTCAAACGCTTAACCGACAAAGCCACTCAGGTGCCCTAAAGATCTTATATTTAAGTAATCTCTACTCCCAATGTGGGGCTCAAATTCATAACCGTGAGATCAAGAGTTGCATGCTCGGGGCGCCTGGGTGGCTCAGTCGGTTAAGCGGCCGACTTCGGCTCAGGTCATGATCTCGCGGTCCGTGAGTTCGAGCCCCACGTCGGGCTCTGTGCTGACAGCTCAGAGCCTGGAGCCTGTTTCAGATTCTGTGTCTCCCTCTCTCTGACCCTCCCCCGTTCATTCTCTGTCTCTCTCTGTCTCAAAAATAAATAAACATTAAAAAAAAAAAAAAGAGTTGCATGCTCTACTGACTGAGCCAGCCAGGCACCCCTTCACTGCTGAAAGAAATTAAATGAAAAGACATCCTGTGTTCATAGATTGGAACACTAAATATTGTAAGATGGCAAGATTACCAAAAGTGATCTACAGATTCAAATGTAATCCCTATCAAAATTTCAATAGCCTTTTTTCACAGAGAAAGCCAATTCTCGAGTTCATATGGAATTACAAAGGGACTCAAAGAGCCAAAATGATCATGAAAAAGAACAAAGGAGGACTTTCACTTTCTGATTTTAAAACTTACTACAAAAGCTACCTTAATCAAAATAGTGAGGTACTAGTATAAGAGAGAGATACAGATAAATGTTATAAAATTGAGTCCAGAAATAAACCCGTGCAACCATGGTCAACTGGTTTTCAACAAGTAACAAGACCATTCAGTGGAGAAAGAACAGTCTCTTCAACAAATAGTTCTAAGACAACTGAAGATCAACAGGCAAAAGAATGAAATTAGACCCCTCCTATTTCACACAATATATAAAAATTTCTCAAACTGAATATAAGAAATTCTTTAGAATTTCTTTAGAAGAAAACAGAGGTAAATCTTCATGACTTTGAATTTGGAAATGGATTCTTAGGTATGACACAAAAAGCATGAACAACAAAGGAAAAAAAGATAAATTTGACTTTATCAAAATTTAAAACTGTGTACATCAAAGGACCAAATCAATAAAGGAAAAAGACAACTATAGAATAGAAGAAAACAGGGGCGCCTGGGTGGCTCAGTTGGCTAAGCGTCCGGCTTCGGCTCAGGTCATGATCTCACGGTTCATGGGTTTGGAGTCCCCCATCAGGGTCTGTGCTGACAGCTGGGAGCCTAGAGCCTGCTTCAGACTCTGTGTCTCCCTCTCTCTCTGCCCCTCACCCACTCATGCTCTGTCTCTCTCTCTCTCCTAAAAATAAATAAACATTAAAAATAAAAAGAATAGAAGAAAATATTTGCAAATCATGTATCTGATAAGGGTCTAGTATCTGAATATATGAACAACTGTTACACAACATTAAAAAGACAGACAACTCGATTAAAAAATAGGCAAAGGACTTGAAGATACTTCTCTAAGGAACATATACAAATGGCCAATAAGCACATGCAAAGATGCTCAACATTATTAGTTATTGGAGAAATGCAAGTCATAACTGCAATAAGATACTACTTCACACCCATTAGGCTGGCTATAATTTTAAAAATAAAAATAAAAAGCACTGGTGAGAATGTGGAGAAATTGGAACCCTCAGACATTGCGAGTGGGAATGTAAGATGGCTCAGTCACTATGGAAAAGTTTGGCAATTCCTCAAAAGTTAAACATACAATCATCATATGACCCAGCAATCCCACTCCTAGATATATACCCAAATGAAAACAGGTACATGTATATTCATACCAGCAATATTTGCAATAGCCAAAAGGTAGAAACAATCCAACCATCCATCAGTAGATGAAAGCACAGACAAACTGTGGAACAGACACACAATGGAATATTACTCAGCCATAAAAAATGAAGTAGATGCATACTACAATATGAATGAACCTCAAAAACAGGTTAAGTGAATGAAGTCAGGCATAAAAGGTCCCATATTGTATGATTCCATTTATTTATTTATTTTTAAAGATGTAGCCTTGTTTTCTGTTTTTTAAAGTAAACTCTACTCCCAACATGGGGCTTGAACTCACAACCTCAAGAATCACATGCTCTACCAACTGAGCCAGCCAGGCACCCCATTGTAGGATCCCACTTAAATGAAATATCCAGAATAGATCCACGGTGACAGAAAATAAACTGGTGGTTGGTGGAGAGGGAGGGAATTAACTGCTTAGTAAGTACAGCATTTCCTTCTAGGGTTATGAAAATGTTTTGGAACTAGATACAGGTGCTGTTGTGAATATACTAAATGTCACCAAATTGCTTACTTTAAGGCGGTTAATTTTTTGTTAGGTGAATTTCATTTCAAAAAAGTTTTTTTTTTTAAATTAGAAATACTCATAATTAAAATCAAGTACAGAATTTTTTTTTAATGTTTTACTTATTTTTGAGAGAGAGATGGGGAGGGAGGAAAGCGGGCAGAGAGAGAGGAGGATAGAGGATCCAAAGCAGGCTCTGCACTGAGAGCAGCAAGTCCAATGCAGGGCTTGAACTCACGAACTGTGAGATCATGACCTGAGCCAAAGTTGGACACTCAACTAACTGAGCCACCCAGGCACCCCTTAAGTACAGAATTAAAAAATTCTACTTTTCAAATGTTTATCAAGTTCATTTCATTTGAAAAAGTCTAAGGAAAAAAAGAGCCAGAAATAGATGAATCTAGCCATGAGTTAATATTTTCTATTTCCCAATACATATACTTAGATCAAGATTTTGTACAGTTGGACAATACTCAGAAATCTCAACTACTAGAACATAAGTGAATAACATAGAATAGGCAAAAATGTGTTTGTGTAATGAAAAATATATGTCGAAGTCACAATTTTAAAGTCTATGTCCCAACAAAAAAGAAATTTCTTCTGTCTCTTTTATGGACTTTTTTTTCACTTTTTTAAAAGTTTATTTAAGTAATCTCTACACCCAATGTGGGTGCTTAAACTCACAACCCTGAGATTAAGAGTAGCACACTCCTCGTCTGAGCTAGTCAGGCACCCCTGAACTTTTTCTCCTTATTTCATGAATATTTTTAATGAGTTAAGTGAATTGGTTATCCAATTCGAATATTTTTAATGAGTTAAGTGAATTGGTTATCCAATTCAAGCTAGGTTAAAAGATGACAAATTAAAGGGAAAACAGCTTGGGGCGCCTGGGTGGCTCAGTCAGTTAAATGTCAGACCACGGATTTCAGCTCAGGTCATGATCTCACGGTTTGTGAGACTGAGCCCTGTGTCGGGCTCTGTGCCAACAGTGCAGAGCCTGCTTGGGATTCTCTCTCTCCCTCCCTCCCTCTCTGTCCCTTTCCCACTCACATTCTTTCGCTCAAAATAAACAAACAAACAAACAAAAACAAAGGAAAAAGGAAAGGCTTATTAAATAGCATGTTAGAAGCAGCAGGAAATGATGGGTAATACTTTTTCCAGCAAGAGAGAACACATATATACCAAGAAAAAACCCTTTAAAAAGAAGCTATAAAGAATTACAAAAACACTGTAGTCTAGAGTTATTTATCAAAGGAACAAATAACTCTTAAACATTAGTCATATATTTAACCACAACGACTGGTGTTCGTTTGTTTAAGACGAACAGAGAAGTTTATAAATCCTTCCAGAGACTGGCATTAAAAATAGTTGTTTGGACAAAAGAATAAATTTTGGTTATTAGACAAAGTTATGAAGACTACTTCATTTCCCAAAGTGATTAGAAACATAACTTATTGTATATACAACTTCACATTACTTTAGCCAATTTAATTGCTGTTTCATTACTTCACTTGTAGGTTCAATCACATTTCTCAAAGCCATGAAAGAGATTTCAACTTTTGCCATTTTGGGACCTGCTGTAATTTTGAGGTTTTCTCTAGGGGGCCATGCGTGAAATTCTGATAGTGATCACTAGCTCGGGGTAGTCTAAAGAGGACTAGACTGAAGTCACAAGGCTCTACCTCTGAGTCCTGACTCCACCACTCATCAGCTCCGGACTAAGTCACTTCCTCACAGAATCTGTTTCTTCATAGGGAAAATAACATGTACCCTGCCTTCTTCACAGAGTTGTGGTGAACTTTGTTATCACTGTGCTGATAAAACTTAAAAGCACTCTTGTTATATTCGCTCTGAGTATGTAAACTTGGCAGATAGGATCTCTTCAGGTGTGCCTGAGAAAATAGAATGAAACTTACTTGAATCAAGCATCCTTCTTCCTTGAAAATATGACTGGCCAAATTTCTTCCTTTATTTAAAGTTAGGATACACTAGAACCTTATTTAGAAAGAAAGAAATATAAAAACCTTGGTACAGACAGGCCCCATGTGCCCTAAATTTAAACTGTTACTCCCAGTCATTTCTTGGTCTAGATTTTCCCAGAATCATGTGTCTTTTCTTTTTTTCTCCCCCATGTGTCTTCTTTTGAGTCCAAATCTTCTGGGTTATGCATGTCCTATCTTATTTATAGGCTTGGTTAATTGTAATAAAAATTTCCTTACAACCTGGCCTTTAATTATTGGCTTTTGATTCCTGCCTCCCACTGCTCCTTATCTAACTTCCCAGTACCTTTCCCGATAAGAAACTACCTCCATGTGGATTCTCTTTCTCCGAGGCTCTGTCTACTCTCACTGGTGACGCAGCAAGCTGACCTGACCTGTGGGAAACTCATTCCAGTAAATAAGCCTCTAAACCATCGAATCTTCTGGCATCCTCTAGATCAATGCTCGATTAGCACCAAATACATTTTTGTGACACTTCTCCCACTGTCAGACATTTTTACACTTTTTTTCCTATTTTGTTCTGAACACGTCAGGAGTTTTCATAAAGTTATTTGATAATTTCTCCATAGCTGTTTAGAATTTTTCACAGCTCCTCCACTAAAATGGTACAGATAATTGTGCCTGCTATGTAAACTACATTAAAAACAAAAGTTACACTTACAAAACTTTGCCTTTTCAGACACAATATGGCTGACTTCCTTTAAATGAACTAAGGTGATTTGCTAATTAAGCTTTTTGTTCAGAGGAAAAGATAGTTTACGAATTTTTGAGCTAGGGGAGCACCTGGGTGGCTCAGTTGGTTAGGCATCCAGTTCCTGATTTCAGCTCAGGTCATGATCTCATGGTTCAGGGATTCTCTCTCTCCCTCTCTCTGCCCGTTTTCTTCGGTCTCTCTTTCTCAAAATAAAGAAATAAAACTCAAAAAAAAACCCAACTTTTTTTGAGCTTGGGTGAAAAGTGTCCCCCAAATCACAGTCATCTAAAGAGACACAGAGCTATTATAAGCAGGTCCACATCTTGTCAGAATGTAAACCCTTTCCTAATCCCCAAGTCATTTCTTGTCTAATTATTTCAAGAGTCTTTTAGTTGTACTATTTTTAAAACAGAGCAAAGGGACACACGATTTAGCTGGAGGGTTTTTTAAGCCACTGATGCACTGAGTTTGATAAAAGTTAATCCCATATAAAATTGCAACTATAATTTTATCCTGATGCTTTTCTTAGACGAGGCAGAAGTCAGAAGACTTTTCATCAGGAAAGTGATGAGAGGAGATCGCTCTCTAGATAAAGCCTATCCGAGGCAGAGATCATCTAACAAGGGTAGTTAACAGGTATTAACCTAATTCAAGCGTGGAGCTTACCTCTCCACTGAGTGTGCCATAAATAATGAAGCATTGTATCTCTTCCTTTTGACAGATAGTATGGTAGTCACAGTACCTCAAGCACACAGTGTTTTTTCCCTTGTTGATTTAATTTTGATCCATTTTCTTCTGTCCTTGGTCAAATAATATATTATCTATTTTATAATCAAGGTGATAACACACAGTATCACTATACTCTATCTAGCACACATGAGGACTAAGAAAACAGCATTCAAAAGTACACTTTGATCTTCTAATTACACTCACATTTCTATTAAACTGAAGTCCAAGTAACTGAACTCCTCAAATGGCCAGATTTTTGTTGCTGTTGTTGTAGCATTTAACTTTTAGGAAAAGAGTCAAATGATCAGTCAATTTAAGGGATATACTGAAAGAAAGTCCAAGGCATGAATTGGGATCACTATTTATACAGATGACTGCTGATAACTTTTCTTTTAAAGAAAAAAAAAATTTTTAATGTTTATTTTTGAGAAAGAGTGTGAGCGGGGGAGGTGCAGAAAGAGAGAGAGAGAGAGAGAGACAGATAGACAGATAGATAGACAGACAGACACAGAATCCAAAGCAGGGTCCAGGCTCTGAGCTGTCAGCACAAACCCTGACACAGGGCTCAAACCCAAGAACTGTGAAATCATGACCTGAGTCAAAGTTGGACGCTTTCCCGACTGAGCCCCCCAGGAGACCCTGATAAGTTTTCTGTTTACTATCCTGGACAATAAGATGCTATGAAGAATACAATGATCCCCAAACACAGTAAGATCATTCTTCAAAAAATACTGTCCGACTTCGGCTCAGGTCATGATCTCCTGGTTTGTGAGTTCGAGCCCCACGTGGGGCTCTCTGCTGACAGCTCAGAGCCTGGAGCCTGCTTCTGATTCTGTGTCCCCCTCTCCCTCTGCCCTTCCCCCACTCGCACTCTGTCTCTCTCTGCCTTTCAAAAATAAAGAAACGTAATAAAAAAAAGTTTCTTTAAAAAGAAAGACTCTGTGTCAAACACTGTGGTGGGAACAAAAGAATATAATTCCTGCCCTCATGTAGCTTACGTTCCGGTAGGGGGAGAAAGACAAGCAAAATATAGGGAGGCCAGATACTGATAAGGGCTATGGAGAAAGATACTCAATTATAAGATTAAAACAATTATCAACATGTCTTTAGAGTAAACTAAGATTAAATAGGAATTTTTAATATACACAAAATTTTACTACCCAAGAATGACAGAAATAACTGAGATGTCACTGTACACAGTTTCAACAGAGGCAAAGCTGGTGTGCTCTACTTTATACTAGTACATAAAGGGTCATTTTGTTTAGAACCCACATAACTGAGGGTGAACCAGAGCCTATCATTCCTCAATTATTTTAGTTAACCAGTTTGTTTTGTTATATTACAGGACTATTTCTTGTATCTCATTCCAACAAATGAACTAGATCAATTTTCTCTTTCTAAATTTGGGATTTCTGAAGCATATTAACTTAATTCACAAATGCCTATGTTTTAGGGCAATTGATAAATACTAGCTCTTCTCTTTTTATTGACAAGGGGGTTAAAAGACTAACTTGGCTCAGATTCTAGTGTGTGTGTGTGTGTGTGTGTGTGTGTGTGTGTGTGTGTGTGTGTATATGTATATGTATGTATATGTATAAATTAATTCCCAGGGAAAAATGTTTTTAATATTTTCCTGAACTCCTCTTAATTATTTCTTCTATCTTGCCACAGACAGCGAGTAGTGCCAGCAGTATTTTTAGAAGTTATAACAGTGCAACATAAAAGCGAAAAGAACAGAAATGAGCATATTTATGAAGAGCTGTTTGTTTTTCTGACACTCATTTTTGTCAGATTGAAATTATAATTGTTTCCTGTTACCTAGATATGGTTGTGATGTGGGGAGAGGGGAGCCATGGAGAGATAAAAGGAATTAACTTTTAGAACTACAAATGAATATGGGCCTAAATATATTTTAACAAAGAATTGAGTTAATGTTAATTTCTATTACCTGAAAGAATGTTATCCAAGTATTTTCCACTGCCTTAAAAAAAAAAAAAACACACAACAGTTCCACTGTTCTTAAATTAATATTACCATGAAAGATCTGAAGATTATAAAATCAAGAAAATTGCTTTTGTGGTTAAAATCCTGAACAGACACACATGAAGAAACTCCAACTTCTGTTATTAAAAGCTATACTTGTAGGGTGCCTGGATGGCTCAAACGGTTAAGCCTCGGGCTTTGGCTCAGGTCACCATCTCATGGTTCGTGAGTTCAAGCCCCGCACTAAGCTCTCTGCTATCAGCATGGAGTCCACTTCGGATCCTTTGTCTCCCTTTCTCTCTGCCCCTCCCCAACTCGTGCTAGCTCACTCTCTCTCTCAAAAATCAAAATAAACATTAAAAAAAATACTTAAATAGGGGCGCCTGGGTGGCTCAGTCGATTGAGCGACCGACTTCAGCTCAGGTCACGATCTCACAGTTTGTGAGTTCCAGCCCCGTGTCGGGCTCTGTGCTGACAGCTCAGAGCCTGGAGCCTGCTTCGGATTCTGTGTCTCCCTCTCTCTCTGCCCCTCGCCCGCTCATGCTCTGTCTCTCTCTGTCTCAGAAATAAATACACATTAAAAAAAAATACTTAATGGGGCCTGGGTGACTCAGTCGGTTAAGCATCCGATTTCAGCTCAGGTCATGATCTCCCAGTTTGTGAGTTCAAGTCCCACACTGGGCCCTGTGCTGACAGCCCAGAGCCTGGAGCCTGCTTCAGATTCTGTGTCTCCCTCTCTCTCTGCCCTTCCCCTGCTCATGCTCTGTCTCTCTCTGTCTCAAAAACAAAACAAACTTAAATAAAAAGCTATGCTTGTTTTCATTAATCAAAGTTTAAAAATCATGATTTCATCATACATGAAATAATTGTTTTCTCCACATATTTTATGAGGTGGTTTTCTAACTACAATACTTCTTCCATATACACAAATGCTCCAAGAAAAGAGCAAAACTGTTTCCTTTTTTAATATGGAAAAGTGATTTTCCCCTTCTTGATTAATAAGGTTCCCCTTAACAGAGGCCACACTTAAGGGTTTAACAGATTTCCTTTTAAACTCTGTTCCTTATTGAAAACCAAGGCACAAAGGGTACCTAAGTAAAGGTGCATAACTCAGAAATATACACTCAATATTTTTAAATTAAGTACCATAATGCCAGTTACATTTTATTCTATATAGTACTATTTTGGGGTGCCTGCGTGGCTCAGCTGGTTAAGTGTCTGACTTTGGCTCAGGTCATGATCTCATGGTTCATGAGTTTGAACCCCGAGCCCCACATAGGCTCCGTGCTGACATGTCAGTGCACAACCTGCTTGGGATTCTCTCTCTCCCTCCTTCTCTGCTTCTCCCACACTTGAGTGCGTGCACATGTGGGTTCTCTCGCTCGCTCTCTCAAAAATAAATAAACTTAAAAACAACAACAACAGGGGCGCCTGGGTGGCTCGGTCGGTTAAGCGTCCGACTTCGGCTCAGGTCACGATCTTGCGGTCCGTGAGTTTGAGCCCCGCGTCGGGCTCTGTGCTGACAGCTCAGAGCCTGGAGCCTGTTTCAGATTCTGTGTCTCCCTCTCTCTCTGCCCCTCCCCTGTTCATGCTCTGTCTCTCTCTGTCTCAAAAATAAATAAACGTTAAAAAAATTAAACAAAAAAAACAAAAAAACAAAACAAAACAACAACAACAACAAGTAAAATGTAGTAACAATTTCCAGTGGCCCTGTCTTCATGCTCACAATTCGCAAACAGCAGAATGAAAACACTTTGGTAGTGTGAAATGCTGTAACAGGTGGAAATACACCTAACATGCACAGTAGCTAAATTGCAGTGATTCAGCTTCATCAGGAAAGGCAGCAAGCACTTCTATGGGCTCACTGGCTCTACATTTGCTTTGTATGCAGATTTGGACTCTAGGAGCCCCCAAGTTCAACCAACAGCAGTGCAACCAGATATTGCTTTGGAAAATCACTCAGCAGAGAATTCTCCTGGGGGAATTTCATCAGCCTGACACTTCCAACTCTGCCAGGGGATGGGCTCACGAAAGGCTCCCTGTCGAACAGCTCTGCCCTCAGTGTTTCGGGCACTCCCGGTGGGGTCTTGCTGGCCTAATTATGACTTGTGTTCCTTCTCAGAATTATCTTTCTGGGCCTGATGTAACTTCAAAAACATATTTTAAGCAAAATAATAAATTGTAGTAATTAAAATAAGTGATAATAAATATCTCAAGAGTACTTAAAACAATCTCCATCAGATCTGGGAGGCTGCACTGTGCCGAGCTGTCCTTAGGGGCATGAACTCCATGGCAGGACATCTGTCACTTGCTCAAAGTTACAGACTGGGGAGAGAGCTGCCCACCAAAGAGGAGCCAGAAGAACTACTCTGGTTGTGGTTTCTGCCCTGGATCCATGAGCAAGTCACTGAACACCTGTGTTACCCATCTGTGAAATGGAGAGGAGCAGAATAGTGCCTCACTCATAGAACTGCTGAGGATCAAAATAAGCAAAAACATTCAAAGCACTCAGAGGAGTGGCTCAAGCATGATAAGTGCTCAAGTCATATTAGCTCCTATTATCACAGTTTTTAAGTCCTCTGGAACAGTATAAAATTTCATACTGCATCTTTAGTATATAGGAAATTCTATACTTGACTATTTCCTTCACTAACAGGACTTTGTCTTTGGCAACTTTTCCTTCTCTTTCTCTCCTTTTAAAATAAGTTATGGTAAAATATCAACACTTGAATTGCTTCTCTTTAGGAAAATGACAAAGGCTCAATAGAAAAGTAGTGTGGTGTGGTGTGGTGTGGTGTGGTGTGGAGGGGAAAACAGTAAACCGAGAGCAAAGACCTGAATATCAGTTGGGGGCTGTCACTGCTAGTTGCCCCAGCCAGAGGCTAAGACTGGAATAGTCTACAGCAAATTCTGCACTCTAGCAGTGGGTGACATATAAGTATTGTATAACTTCAGATACAGTCTTCATTACTGAACATGCTTCATTTTTACGTTATCATACTGTAATAAAGAACTTATGTGTTCTTTTCCTTAAGTTGCCATTCAAACTAGATTTGACTTCAAAATAGGTGCCAGTAATGAAAATAAAGTCAAATATGTACTGTCTAAATATTATCTGTAAGTGCAAAATACAGGTAAATGAGAACTAAGGTTATTTTCTAGTTTATTCACACCAAACTCTGGAAGAGAAAGGATATTATAATGGCTACCTTAATTCTCAGTAGGGTAGCTCTGAACTTAATTGGCTGATGGTAACACCTCAAGTCCTAGTTCTCCAATCCATTTTCTCCTCAATAAATTATTTCAACCAATGTGAATTTAAATGATGAAAAGGAAAATGGATGAAAAGGAAAAAGAAAAAGGAAAATGGAAGTGGCTAACTCTACACCAAAAATCAGAGTTGCCAGTTAAAAAGTATCCTGCATCAGGACCTTGGTCTGGACACTGGCCATCTTTGGTCCACTCTATCACTGAGATGGTGGGAGAAGGAAGAAAGTCAATCACACTTAGGGATAAATCATACATATGTAAAGCATCTAGTACAGTGCTTGGCCTCTAGTCAGTACCCAGTAAATAGCTATCATTCTTACTATCATGTGTTGCCATACCACACATGAAAGAAATAAAATCCTGAGAAGTTGGTTTTCTTGGGTTACATGGGTAGTGACCCAAGGGATTTAAACCCAAGTTCCTTTGGCACCAAAACTCTACCTTGTTGCCTGTAGAACCCTACTTTGCCACCTGCAGGTGAAACTAATGGTACAAAGTTCAATCCGCCAGAAATTCACCTGACATCGAAATTAATTTGTCAAGTCAAAGTCTGAGCAATATACGTAACTGTAACACAACTGAACAAAGGCAAATTGTGTTTATATAAATGAACTGCGGCCAGCCAGCATGAAATTACTTGTACACTTTCTTAGCCTGCTCAGTTAAAGCTCATTCAAAATAACGTAATTACTCTGTCCTATTTACAAACCTGAACACTGCATACATTTTAGTCATCTCATTTGGGCAATCTACTACATAAGGGTGCAGAAACCCTGCATGGAAAAGTTAGTTCTAATACATGTTGCTACTTCTCATAAAGGATTTGTGACACGCATAGTTTCTTCTGGTGAAATTAGCATCATAAGCTAATTCTTGAGAATTTAGGTTGCCTCTGGATATCCTGTCAGTTCACTAGCAAATAAATAAAGTGACATTTATTCATGAACTAACTGTTTGGAGAGCCAAACAGGAAAGTATTTGCTAAACCAGCATATGGTTAAGAAAGTAACATAAGCTAAGGTCTTGTTAATAGAAAAAACCCCCACAGTGTTTCAGGTGGGGTGAGTTTCTGATACAAAAAATGAAGTATGGGCTTAACAACTGGCCAGTGAATTTGGTTAATACATACATAGAAGTATGAGCCATCCACTCATTCGCTGAAAACTTGTCCCGCCTATGGTTTGGGTGGGCATAAAGGTGCTATCTGGTAAGGAAGACTGCTGATGGGGGTCTACCATCAGAGCAAGGAAGGAATTCCCACTCACAATTCCTCCTTTTCCTCTATGAAAGGAGCTTTTCCCTGAAGAGTAAGATGTCCATGGGATGCCTGGCTGGCTCAGTCGTAAAGCATGTGACTCTTGATCTCCAGGTTGTGAGTTCGAGCACCACAATAGGTATAAAGGCTACCTAAAAAT
Organism: Panthera tigris; assembly: GCF_018350195.1. NCBI lineage: Eukaryota > Metazoa > Chordata > Mammalia > Carnivora > Felidae > Panthera > Panthera tigris. The sequence continues at coordinate 131,332,911 of NC_056665.1, forward strand.
AAAATCTTTAGAGAGGCTAGCTGGCTTAGTGGTTGGAGTGTGCAACTCTTTTTTTTAATGTTTATTTTATTTTTGGGAGGGAAACAGAGAGACAGAGACAGAGGGCGAGGAGGGGAGGGGCAGAGAGGGAGACAAAGAATCTGAAGCATGCTTCCAGACTCTGAGCTGTCAGTACAGAGATTGACGCAGGGCTTGAACTCACAAACCGTGAGATCATGATCTGAGCCGAAGTTGGATACTTAACAGACTGAGCCACCCAGGGGCCCCTGGAGTGTGTGACTCCTGATTGCAGGGTTATAGATTCGAGCCCCACGGTATGGAGATTATTTACAATCTTTAAAAAAATAAAATAAAATGGAGCACCTGGGTGGCTCAGTCGGTTGGGCAACTGACTCTTGATTTCGGCTCAGGTCATGATCTCACGGTTTGTGGGATTGAGCCCTGTGTCAAGTTCTGCACTGACAGCTGGGAGGCCTGCTTAAGATTCTCTCTCTCCCTCTCTCTCCTCCCCTTGCCCGCTCGCATGAGTACTTTGTCTCTCTCAAATAAACATTTAAAAAAATATAATAAAATAAAATCTGATCTGAAAAAAAAAAAAAAAAAGAGTAAGATGTCCCAGTGAGGAAATGAATACCTCAAATGGAGAGAAAAGCCATTCAAAAAGGGCATGTGTAGGCACAGGCAGGGAGAAGTATACTTCAGAGGCAAATTATTCTCCTAAAAAATACAAAGCTCTTAAATTGTTCACAAATATTCTATCCTACCAACACCTTCGTCTGGAGAAAGAAAGATCAGGAAAGAAAGATCCTGCTAAACTGAGAGCAGGGGAAAAACTGCCTCATCTGTAAGAGGCTTCTAGGCCCACAGCCTGGCTCACAAATGGATTGGGGGAGGGGTATCTGAACCACCTGAAATTGTCTGCAAAAGTCTGCATTTGCAAGACAGTCTCAAAGGGACCCATGATTCATATAACTTTAAAAGTCAAAGTTCAAGCAGAAGTGTCACAGATACAAACTCAAAATCTTACTCTTCTGCTTATGAGCTGTGTGATCACCCAGATTAGCAAAGCAAATCACCCAATTTTTCAGAACTTCAGTTTCGACATTTTAAAATGGAAAAGATAATGCCTAACTCCATGTGAGGATTAAATGTGACAAGGCATACTAAGCTTCCAGCACAATCATGTTCATCCACCCAGAAGGAGGGCAGCAGAAAGCCACTAAAACTTCTAGCATTATAAGGAATGAAATCTGAAACTTTACACACCAAGGACAACGTCAGGACTTAGTGAGAGCCCCCAAAACACCATCAGTTCCCTATATCCACCATTTCATAACTCACAAACCTCCCCACATGAATAAATTCATGCCTCATTTGACGGTCATGACATTTCTGGCAGATTGTTGGTGAAAGAGATTCAAGGACATCTCTAATGTCTCTGAAGTGGAAAATCCAATACTGGGAGAAAAACATCTCAGACCATTACCTCTTAAACTTATCAGAAATTAAATGAAATGGAATAATACTTCATTTCTCTAAACAGGTTTCCAAATTCTGCAATAACTTGTGTGATGTTATTTATGTTAAAATGCATAACATCTTCATGTTTGTATTTATAATTCCTCTACTTATTTACACAGCTGGTTCTTTTTTTTTTTCAAGTTTATTTATTTTTTTAGTAATCTCTGTACCCAATGTGGGGTTCAAAGCCACAACCCCCGAGATCAAGGATCGCACACTCTGCCAACTGAGCCATCCAGGTGCCCCTATGTGGCTAGTTCTTAATTATCTAGACCAAATGAGAAAAGTAATAGAAAATATAAAAATTAGAAAAATCCTTGCTCATTTTAATCAGTTTTGGACCTTGGAAAGCTCACTTTATGTAGGTAGAGAGGTCAATCTAAGATTTCCATTTGTTTCAGATGGTCCAAGAGATCTAACCAAAGATATTTACTGATACTTGTCTATACAACACTTTTATCTGATTTATAACTTGCATAACTGAATGAATAGATATGCAGCCGAAAGGTTGAAAACTCTGCAGGTATTATACTTTTACCTTACACATGTTTCAGTTATTTTTAGAGTCCAACTGAAAACAGCTAGTACAGAAGGAAATACGCATGAAATTCTTGAGGTCTACTCAGATAACAGTCAAGATAAGGTCAGTGGATATTTGGAATACCTAAGACACTAATTTAAAATAAAACACTCCGATGGCCAAGAACACTTTCTAAAGTTGTGCTTGAGAGTAATGGTTTGCATTATATGCTTGATGCCTCTCTATATCAACAAATCCCTTAGCCAAAAATTTCCTCATCATCCAGAAAACATTATGGGAAGAACCTATTTAAAAGAAGCTGACATTCCCTCAATATAGCAATCTTACCACAGGGAGTCCCTAAAACCTGACTGTTTTCTGACTGTTTCAGAAGAAGCCCCAAAATGAAGAAGAAAATTCTAAAGAAAAAGGTGCTTTCCTACCTGTGTTCAAAGCTTTGTGAATGTTCAACCCTCTCCAAATAATACAATGATAGAGCAAATAAAAGCTGACTTCACTGAGCTGCTATCTATGCTTATCAATGTAAATTCAAAACAAGAACCTTAATTTTATTTACTTTTTTTAACTTTTTAAAAATGTTTTATTTTTGAGAGAGAGACACAGAGACAGAGTGCAAGCAGGGGAGGGGCAGAGAGAGGGAGACAGAATCCAAAGCAGGCTCCAGGCTCTGAGCTGTCAGCACAGAGCCCAACCCGGCACTCCAATCCATGAACTGTGAGATCATGACCTGAGCTGAAGTCGGACGCTTAACCAACTGAGCCACCCAGGTGCCCCAAAAACCTTAATTTTAAACTAAGTAGACACTGGGGCGCCTGGGTGGCTCAGTTGGTTGGGCGTCTGGCTTCAGCTCAGGTCACATCTCACGGTTTGTGGGTTCGGGCCCGGTGTCGGGCTCTGTGCTGACAGCTCAGAGCCTGGAGCCTGCTTCAGATTCTGTGTCTCCTCCTCTCTCTGCCCCTCCCATGCTCATGATCTGTCTCTCAATAATAAATAAACGTTAAATAAATAAATAAGTAGATAAATATAACTAGACATTTATTCAGCAACTAAGTACTGTAAGGTACAAGGCAATATTTCAGACAATGGTGACCTTAACAGTCCTACACTGATAGAGCTTACATTCTAAAGAATAAAAACTTGCCATATGTGTGATGTACTTTGAATACAAGTTTTAAAAAATTTTCTGAAGATCTGTGATAAACCGTTACAGAGTAACCAAATATCAAAGGCTTTAATTAAATTCTTAAAATAAGAAGTCACAGGAAGAACTTGCAAATTTTGCTCAATTTTTTGCCTGATTCAACAAAATGCTTTGGAGGTAATTTTAGCTATGGCTTAGTATTGATCTCAACTTCAAAACTGTAGTTATGTATGTACACCATATATGTAGACAACAGTGAGGATCCCCCTTCCCCCATTCACACCCAAAACACTCAAAAATCGCCGAAAGAAAACTGCCTTCTAAAATTTAAGTTATAAAACTAACACATAATGTATCATAGCAAAAACATGAAAAAGTTATCTTTAAAAGACTTCTCTAGAAGGGGCACCTGGCTGGCTCATTTGGCCGAGCACCTGACTCTTTATCTTGGGGTCATGAGTTGGAGCCCCATGTTGGGAGTAGAGATTACTTAATAAATAAAAGTTTTGTTTTTTTTTTTAAAGCTTCCAAAGTTGGGATACCTGGCTGGCTCAGTCCCTAGAGTATGCAACTCCTGATCTCAGGTCCTCAGTTTGAGCCCCATGTTGGGTGTAGAGATTACTTAAACAAAACAAAACAACAACAACAAAAGGCTTCCCGGGTGTTTTAAGTTACTTGTTTCCTAACTGGAGACTAAAATGTTAAAAAACAAAAAACAAAACAAAACAAAACAAAAAAACCCCACTCCAACCACATGTAAATTTAAGTTGAATAAGGACTTCATAATAAAGGAAGGGATCCTGTACAAGAAATAATCTAGGGGCGCCTGGGTGGCTCAATTGGTTAAGTGTCCAACTCCTGATTTCAGCTCAGGTCATGATCTCAGGGCTTTGTGAGTTTGAGCCACAAATCAGGCTCTAGGCTGACTGTGCAGAGCCTGCTTGGAATTCTCTCTCTGCCCCTCCCCCAAACGCACTATCTCTGTCTCAAAATAAGAAACTTAAAAAAAAAAAAAAGAAATAGTAGGCAATGAATCTAATTAAAACCCATGATAACATGATAAAAATAGGATTATCAAAAATAAGGGGGCAAAATGCAGTGACACTGTACAAACTAATTTCAACTGGCATGGAAAAAGAGGTTCAAATATGATGGGTAAATTACAATAGTACATTAAAATTTTAACAGTCTAGTAACGTAAAAGGTGTGATTGCCAGGGCACCTGGGCGGCTTAGTCGGTTTAGCATCTGACTTTTGATTTCGACTCAGGTCATGATCCCAGGGTTGTGGGATCCAGTTCCACTCAGTGTGGAGCCTGCTTAAGATTCTCTCCCTCCTCCTTTGCCCCCTGACCCTACAAAAAACATAAATAAATAAAAAATGTTTAAAAAAAAAAAGTACAATTGCCAGTGGCCACTATACTTGTTTTTACTCTAAGAACATTTTATGAATAAACATTGCTTCTTCCATTTACAAGAGAATACAGGATATTAACAAAAGAATTAATCTGCAAGAGAAGTTGGTAAGTCACCACAACATGGAAATGGGAGACATAAACACTAACAGTAATGAAGAGTCACACTTCCTGGGAGTTTCTCACATACCAAGTCCTCTGCTAAATGTTTTTTCATTTAACACTAAATCCTCACAACCACCATCAACTATATACTACTCTTGGGGCACGCCTGGGTGTCTCAGTCGGTTGAGTGACCGACTTCAGCTCAGGTCATGATCTCGTGGTTTGTGAGTTTGAGTCCCACGTCTGGCTCTGTGCTAACAGCTCAGTGCAGAGCCTGCTTCAGATTCTGTCTCTCCCTCACTCTCTGCTCCTTGCCCATTCATGCTGTCTCTATCTCTCATAAATAAAAGAAATTCTTCTTAATTAAAAAAAAAAGTATATACTACTCTTACTGTTATCCCCAGTCTACCGATGAAAACCAATGGACTTGAAAAATACCAAGTCCAAATGTAATTGGACAAAAATCACTTTTTAAAAAATGTTTTTATCGTGAAAGTTTCTTTTTCATTTCGCCTGGTCTTTTTTCAGATAAAACATTTGCATCTATGTGAACTGTTGTAAGTGAAGGAAAGAGATGCATAAAGTGGACAGGATATTTATGAATTACATGATGATGTATCGCCTGGACAGATCACAGAACTGATGGGTCACATACTTAATAAATGGCAGCACTGGGGCTCAAATTCAAGTTTTTCTGATTCGACCTGCAAATGTCTTAAGCACTCTGTTAAACAGCCTTCTCAAGAGGCAAATAAAGGCCGTGCCCACCTAAGCCCTGCCCAGAAAGGGTGCCGAGACTCAAAGGAACTTGTCTGATGCCAGAGGCAGTACCATTCCCCTCATGAAGATAGGTAAGGCTTTCAAGGCAGCCTCCTTCTCTGGTTCCAGTCTCACCAACTGGCTCCCGTGTGGCCTGCCCACAAAACATGGCCTGGCCAGGGAACACACATACTTGGGGCCCTTGGTGGCTCCATATCTTGTTGTAAATTATGAAATTTTAATCCTGCTTTTACATATCGTTCTCAGTGAGGTGGGGTAATGCAGGTCTTACTCCCTGAGAGGATAGGTTTTTGCTTTGTTTTAAGGGCAGGGGAGAGGAGGGGAGGGGAAGAGAGAGAGAGAATCTTCAGCAGGCTCTGCACTCAACCTGGAGCCCTGGAATCATGACCTGAGCCAAAATCAAGAGTCAGATGATCAACTGGCTGAGCCACCCAGGAACCCCAAGACAATAGGTTTTTAAACTGAACCACCTTACTCTAAACTATGCTGATTCCATTGAGGTAACCCTGCCCAGTGGGAGTGGTTGTTCCCAGGTGATACCCTCTTGCCTCACCACATCCATCAAACCTCTGTAACACATACCCTCCAAACTGGAGAGAAAATTTCCTAATTCCCCTTAAATTCTACAAAGGCTTTCACAGCCTCTCTTGAAAACACATTATGAAACTCAGAATGAATGACAGGCAGAGAATTTCAACAGCTTTTCACGAGGCTGTTACTATAATGAATTCTCCTATGGGGATAATGTTCTACATTTTTAGAAGTCACTTTCGACAGCTCAAATATGGTGAATGTAGAAAAAGTTAATCTAAGGTAACTAAATTGGAAATAAGTACATTAACCTTTCCATCTGTAGTTTCTGAATGTATTATAAAATATCTTAGACATTCAAAAAAAATATGAAGACTAACAAACATCATACAACTACGCATCCAGCTTAAGAAATAAAATACTACAGATAGAGGTGAAACCTCTGCGTCGTGTTCTAATGATATTATCGTGTAGCCCTTGTAACTGTCATTATAGAAGTAAAATAACTAAGCAAGTAAAGACTTTTCCTCCCCAAATTTAAATCTGGTGAGTAGCAGAGCTTATCAGCCAAATCTATACACTATGATAATTCTGAGTCTACTTGATGGGAGAATAGTGCCAGATAACAAACACCAACAGCTCGTCGTATGAATCTCGCAAGTGATGTATGGACACAAAGTCAGAACAGGTGTTATCCTGACTCAGAGTCCTTCTGAAGGGTCATTCGGTCATTTGGTAAGATTAGGCCTGGGGCTTGAGCCATCTGTTTATATGCTACAGAGCAGAGCTTCTAGAGGTTTGAAAGGAAGAGTTTGTAATACAAACTAACTTCCTAACCATGACTGTCATTAAATATTGGAAATACTGGGATAGTCTATCCAAGGGCAAGACATTTTCTAGGGCCCATGCCCGTTCCCTCTCAAAGCACTCTACTCTTTTGTTAAAATTAGTCTCATTATGTACCCACAGCCGTATGAAGTTGCTGGTTCCTGAGTATGGCCACTTCAAACAAGCGATGGTCATTTCTCTGGACTTCCTGTCGAACAGAGAAGGAAAGCGATGCCTGTGGGTTTAGTTCAGCCTGTTTTTATTGAGCACATTCCATGCCTGGTACTCTAGGTACAAAAATAAATTAACCACAGTTCCTCAAGAAGTTGATTCTGTAGTGGCTGTACACAGACCTGGTACATGAGGAAGAAGTGACAGCAAAAGAAGAACCAAAATTTTAAAAAAAGGAAAACTGGGTGAAGGAAGTAAAAATATATATAATAAATGTAAGCAAGCAGGGCTGGCCACTGAGGCCAGCTCTCATGGTTTACTTTCTCCTTCTTGGACTGCTCCATTTCAGCTTCTTCCTAAGGCTCTGCCTCCTCTATTCAACCCCGAAGGGTCTGTCTGCTATGTCTTCTCGTTCTGTCCTAGATGGCCTCACGCCCTCTCCCAGCTTTGATGAACTGACCTAGGTTGAGATTCCCAAATCTCTTCCCCGTAGCTGAGCTCCAAGCCCACAACTGCCTCTCCTTGCTCGACCTCTCCAACTAGCATCATTTTTTTTAAATTTTTTAATTTAATCCAAGTTAATCAGCAGTGCAATAATGACTTTAGAAGTAGAATCTGCTGATTTATCCTCTACATATAACACCCAGTGCTCATCCCAAGAAATGTCTTCCTCAATCCCCCTTGCCCATTTAGCCATCCCCCCCCACCCACATCGCCTCCAGCAACTGTTTGTTCTCTATATTTGAGTCTCTTACGTTTTGTCCCCCTCCTTGTTTTTATATTATTTTTGTTTCCCTTCCCCTATGTTCATCTGTTTTGTATCTTAAATTCCACATATGAGTGAAGTCATATATTTGTCTTTCTCTGACTAATTTCACTTAGCAACCAACTGGCGTCTCTAACTCACCAGAAGTGATCTCACCACACACCTCTCCTTATCCCCTTTCAAACCCGCTCTTCCTTTTATGCCGCCTCTCCCGGTTACAGCCTCCAACGTTCACTGGATACCTGAGTATCAACCTGGACCCCTGGCTAGCTCTTCTCCACACTTGGTAGGTAGGTCCTGAATATCTCCAGATTCCATCCACTTCTCTCCATTCCCATCCAAATCCAAGTGACTACCCTCTGCACAACTCCTCCTTTTTACTCGTTCTCCAGAGGGCCCACCCTTCACAAAAACAATCATACCAAATCCCTACTTATAATCTTTCACTAATGGGGAGCCTGACTGGCTCAGGGGGCATGGCGACTCTTGATCTTGGGGTTGTGAGTTCAAGCCCCATGTTGGGTGTAGAGATTACTTAAAAATAAATAAATTAATTAATTAATTAAAATAAATCCTTCACTAACTTCCCTACTACTTTCAGGTAGAAAACTTGCCTCATGTCTTTGGTCTGCAGTTCCTATGTTGGAAGTCTAGTCCAGCCTTTTGCCACCCTGTACCATCCCCTTCCCTCTGCAGCCTCTCCCTACAGCACCCTCTACTTTCCCCCAACGTAGCATGGATCAACCTATTTTCTTACTCATTATCAACACTAGGGTGAGCTCCCAGTACATACGCCCAAGGAACTAAAGAGCTCTTTTATACCGAACAATCAGATGATTCTCAATAGTCACCAGGAGCACAGTTTATCTCTTTGTACCTTTTTATGAACTACAACAGTGGGATTTCCAGTTAGGAATATAACCTGGGCATTTACATAGAATAACCAGTTTCTCCATCTTCCTCTTACCCCCAAACCAAGCAACCAAAGAGCTATCAGCACAGAACTTGATGTGGGGCTCGAACCCACAAGCTGTGAGATTCAGACCTGAGCTTAAGTCAGACACTTAACTGAGGCGCCCATCATTTTTTTTTTTTAATGTTTTATTTATTTTTTGAGAGAGAGAGAGCAGGGGAGGGGCAGAGAGAGAGGAGGACAAAGGATCAGAAGCAGGCTCCATCCTGACAGGCTGAAAGCAGCAAGCCAGATGTGGGGCTTGAATTCGAGAACTGTGGGATCACAACCTGAGCCAAAGTCAGAGGCATAACCGACTGAGCCCCCCAGACACCCCACATAGCATTTTAAATTTAAGATATGATGTGGATCCTTGAGGACTCCACAACTTCCTACAGACAAAATTAGCAGTTTCCTGGGCAAACCTCCCTATGATAACTATAAGACTGTTATTAGAACTTTGGCTTTGGCGGGGCGCCTGGGTGGCTCAGTTGGTTAATCATCTGACTTCAGCTCAGCTCATGATCTCACAGTCCATGAGTTCGAGCCCCGCATCAGGCTCCGTGCTGACAGCTCGGAGCCTGGAGTCTGCTTCGGATTCTGTGTCTCCCTCTCTCTCTGCCCCTCCCCTGCTCATGCTCTCTCTCTGTCTCAAAAATAAATAAAAACATTACAAAAAAAGAACTTTGGCTTTGGGGTGCCTGGCGGGCTTAGTTGGAGCAACATGTTGAATCTTGAACCTCAGGTTGTGGGTTCCAGCCCACACTGGGTATAGAGGTTACTAAAGAAATAAATAAACTTGGAAAAAAATAATACAAAGTTTATAAAAAAAAAAAAAAAGAGCTTTGACTTTATTTGCACTTTAAGTCACACAACCACTGTGAGAATCAGGCACCAATGTTATCCCCACGGTTCAGATGAGGGAACTAGGGCCCAGAGAGGGCACATAACTTTCCAAGGTTAAACAACCAGTCGGTGGGGAAACCAGAATTCAAACTCAGGCGATATGTCTTTATAATTGTGGCATGGACTGTGCAAAACAGTCAATGGATACTGAACGAATGAAGTCAGGAAAGTGTACTAGATCAAGATGACCCATTTGGGGTGTTAGAAAACCAGCACTTGGAAAATCCTAAATGCATTACTAATCTGATTTTGGATTGCATTTTGAGGGAACAAATATAAGCACTTTCAAAACTCAGACACTATTATCTTATGGGGCACACTCAAAAGAAGACCTTTTGCTCTGTATCTATTCCTTCCTCACAGGGAGGGGGGCTTGCAGGCTCGGACATCAAGGCCAGGGACATACTTGGAGAGCACAGAGCCAGCAAGCACTAAAATGGGAAAGAAGGCGCTAAGCCAGCCTAGAGAAGCCTGCAGCCTTTTGCCAGGCTGGTGGGGAGGGGGGTGTGGGTCTCACCTCCCGCAGCTCCAGTCTTTGGGCCACAGCCTCCAGGCTCTCCTGGCCAGTGCTCTCCACGGACAGCGTGAACTCCACAAACTCGTTATTGAGCAGCTGGATCCGGGCAACCAGGCAGCTCTTGCTGGACACCGTGTAGCGCCGGGTGCGTTTTAGTTTCAACCCGAATGGCAGTGGCATCTTCTCCCTTTGCGGGTGGAGGGGTTGAAGAGGGAAAAGCACCGCCCCAATCCGGTGGCAGTTGATGGCGGGAGAAAGCGATCCTCTCCTGACCTGACCGCAGGCGCACCGTACAGTCTCCGGCTGCTCACCCAGCAGCGGCTGCCGCCATCAAAAAGCAACTGAGTCCCCAAAGGCCGGGCGAAGAGAGCATCCACGCCAGTGCTGAGGAAAGAGGAACACCAGTGACATAGGCAACAGCAACTTCTGAACTGAGTTTTTATAAAAATACAAAGCAATAAGGTTGCATCCAAAGAATAAGCTTTCTCTCTCTTCTGGAAAAAGATGGCAAGAACGGGATCTGGGAGGCATGTAAGGAAGTTTATCATCAGACGAGTTAGCCCCTGGGTCAGACTCCACCCCTCATTCAATCCTACAAATAGTGATAACCACCTACGGCTATCTAGGGGATTAAATGAGATAATGGTTGGCAACGGAGATGCCGCCAAATTTAGTAGCTTAGTAGCTCGTACTAGTGGCTCTATGTTAAAAGGGTTTTTTTTGTTTTGTTTTAGTCGCTTTTTGGCTCACCCAAAACACCCGAGGTCAGGGTTCTTTTAGCCCTTAAGGGAGAACACTGCAAAACACCTCCAAAAGCGCTACGTAACAGTTTAAACCCCAGTGGACAAATTAACCCTGAACCCAAACGGGAGGTATAATCTCCTGGAACATATGGCAGTCGCGAGGTTCAAGCGAGGTGAAACGCTTAACAAGCATTTGTAGCGCCGTTTGTAGTTTATAAATATTTACGTCACCAAATTGATTTGTTTATAAACAAGGCAAAGACCCTACAGATGCTTGTCATCCGATGACCATCAGAAGCATGGAAATTCTGAAAAGGGTGGCCCCGGCTTCCCTCCGGAAGGGTACGCCCGAAGAGGCGGTGGGCCTTCACCTAAGCGGGGCCTCGGGCCAGCAGACGAGGCGGGCGAGGCCTTAAACGCCATTCTGAATTAACAAGTGGCGGACGCGGCTCAACGAGCCCATGAGGCCGGGGACCAAGCGGAGAACTCAGACTCGGACTCCCATCGAGTCCTCCCAGCGGAAAAGCAGGCGGCGTTGCCTGGCCAACGCGCTGCCTCAGAAGCCCCGGAACTCTCCGTCTGCGGCCACGTTTCCGGACGGACGCGCCAGGGAAGAACCGGCCCCTACGCTCCCGGAGGGAACGTTTAAAGAACCCAGCTCGAGCCCCGCTGGAGGTTGGAGAAGTCTGGGTGGGGGTCCATCTGGTTCCCGATTTGGAGCCTCAGGACACTTTCCCCCTCCCCCACCCCAAGGCGATTTACAACATTTTAAAACACACCTGTTGATGGTAACTCCAGGTTGGGGCAAACTGAGCGTGAGCGGCGGTTGGGAGTTTTTTCCCCCTAAAGGAGTCAACAAAATCCCGGGACGGTTCCCACCCTTTGTTTTCTTCTGAGTGGAGACGGCCCCCGAGGACGAAACGTTTGGCTCGGCCGCGGCTCGCAACCCTGAACTTGGGCGGGGAACCACGCGGAGGGGCAAGGTCCGCCCCCAATCCTCTCAGCTGGGAGACAGAACCCAGGCCTCGAAAGAAGCGGCTTTCTCAGCTTCACACTGGGATGGGCAGAACTGGGAATTGATCCCAGATTCCTCATTCCCCGTCCTCTGCTCTTTCCCACTTTCCTGACTGCGTCTCGGTTTCAGAGGTGATGGGCACACAGGGCTGGGGTACGGCAGAGCTAGAGAACAGGGTTTAGCTATTTCACTAGGCATTGCCAAAGTTAACATTTAGAATTCCGTTCCACAAAAGTGTATTGCATCTCGGAGTACAAGGCGGTGTAGTGGACGGTGTGAGAAATCTAAAACGAACCCTAAGCCGTCGCTGCCCTTAAGGAGATTACATGCATGCTATAATTATATACATGGCTGTATCTCTAGTAAGGACGGAGCCACGGTTTTCGCTCTCTGTTTTGTTTTCTGTTGTTTGTGCTTTGCTTTGGTTTTTGTCTTTGGAATTCTGGTTATGCCCAGGTAGCCAAAAAATAAAAGCTAAAAACAAGCAATAGAGGAGAAAGGGCAACCGGGACTACATAAAGTGCTGTTTTAAACAACAAAATTTTTGCTGGGTACTTTCTATAGGTAAAAGGACCATACTACAAGGGGGAAATACAAATATAAAAAGATATGGTCTCCACTTGCGATTTTCAATGCTTCCTACCTCAGGGTATAAACTAGATAGATAGTTGAGGCAAAAGGAAAAAAAAAATCAAATGAGAATTTTAAATAATAAGCTTTTAACTAAAAAATTGCCTGATGGGCCATCAGTGTTTGTATAATACATATTTTTAAAAAAGATTAGATGTACATAAAATACCACATATACTACATAAATACCTTTCATGAGATGAGGTGGTGGATTTCAATTTTATATACAAATTATGATAACTGAAAGTAAGACAAATTAAGTGTTGTGAAAAGACAAGATATTGCATATATACAGAGGAAAGATGTGTATTAAGAGTGTTCAAATACGGTAGACTCTTCATTACAAAGACAGACCTAACAGCCTTGAAGGCAGTAGATATTACTCTATATAACTTAATTATTAACTTAAAGCTCTGATTAAGCAGATGCAGAATAAAACTTTCAGTTGTCCCTGAGATTTGAAATGTACAGCATCAGAGATAAAGAAAAGTCAATGTTCTTTATTTTGGTAGATGTTATAATTGAGAAAGTTGAGGGGTCAATGTGGGTGTGCATGTCGATGTCAGGTACCTTTTTCCCCAAGATCTATCCACAAGAATAGCTTGCTTTTTGCTTATTTATAGAAAACCTATGTTAATACTGTTTAATAATTTAGAAAATTATCAACGATTAACACATTTTAATTTTCAGTTACGTATAGTATTCACTAGCAAATGGAGTAGAAATATAAGTTGCTTTTTGGGGGTTTCAGGTGTAGAATAATATGCAGTAAATTGAAAGGTCTGAAATTATAACTTCTCTACTAAACAAATAATTCATAATTCGCTTTTGAAGGAGAAACTAGGAAATACTTTCTCTACAAAACCATTCTGTTATGTAATAATAGCTACATGTTAAATTCTTTTCCACTTTTCAAAAGGCAGTCTGTGAATTCATTTTAATGTTTTCACATCCTCTTTCAAAAGTTTTTCAAATAGAGTCACTCTGAATACTGTCGTTTCCACCCTTGCTAAGATCCTCCCCACATGTAAATTTGCCAATGATACTTTAAAATAATCACTAGGGGTATATGACATCTTTAGAGTAATACATAAATCTACAGCATTAAATCAAACATTTTTCTCACGGACTTATGCGTAGATACTCGAGAATACCATACCCTAGAAACAAAACAGACAACTATTATCAGATTAAAATTACTGTCATATCCCAAAGTTAAAAAAAAATCTGTCAGCAACTAATTAGGCATACAGCGGTTGTCACTTAGAGCACACGGAGTGTTTTGAATGTGTTTGCGAGTACGCTATTATTATAAGGCTTTCTCAGCAAAAAAGAAAATAAGACGCGTATGCCAAGAGCAAGCCAATCTAATCAGGATTTGCAGAAATCACAAGTCGGAATTTGCAGACCCAAGAATTCTTTTTTCCAGAGTAAACACTCTACTCCAAAAACAAGTCACCACCAAACAATCCTTCCCTACTCGCCTTCTCGCCAAAGTTATCCGGCAAATTTCGCACTTAATATTCTGAGAGACGCAACTATGCCTAAGACTTTTAAAACTGTGATCCAGAATTTAGCCTCAATAGTCAACCGAGTTCAGAATAGAAGTTCAAGATCCCCTTTAGAAATGAACCCAAATAGATCACGGAGAACCTGGAAACGGAAGACTTTTCTCTTTGTTACGCTGCTGCCAGGGGTCTGGGAACCGGGACCCATCCTCCGGGACGCCTGAGCTGGCCGACGCGCTCCGAAGTCCCCGCTTGCGGACACACCCCACCGCTCGGCCCCAGCGTCCGCCCGCCGGCCGGGGACCCGCGCCCTCACCTGCTCCCGCTCCCGCATCCTCAGGGCCGCGCGCCCGGCTCAGCGGCCCGCCTCCCTGGGTCCCGCCGCGCGGCAGCCGCAGCCGCGCCCGCACGCCAGCCCGCGGCGCGGCGCGCTCATGGGGCTCGCGCGCCTCACTTCCTGTCTCCAAAACCTCGGCCCGCAGACCATTCCCCTGGGCAGAGTCCGGCGGCGACGACGGGAAAGGCCTGGAGGTGGGACGGGCCGGGAGCGCCGCACAAAGGAACCGGGTGGGGGTCGGGGCGGCAGGAGGACGGACGGACGGACGCGCACGGGACGCGCGGCCGGAGCAGCGGAGCGGCCGGGGCCGGGCGTCCCTCCCCACAAGGGCCCGGCGGGCGGGCGGGCGGATCTGGGGAGGCGGCGGCGGCCCGTGACCTCAGAGAGTTGGAATGCGGGTGGCGGGGCGCGGGGGAGGTGCGGACAGCTGCGCCCGGCCGCCGGGGAGGGGGCGCGCCGCTGCTTTTTTTAATCATATGACCACTTATTTTAAGAGTTTCCAAATAAAGCAAGCCTTTTAATAAAAATGAGGGGAGGGGGATATTATTTCGGTTCCAGGTAAAGAGTTTTACTACTTTGTTGTTAGGTGGTCCGTAATATGCTGTAATCGCTAGAGTTATCCGTTTACTGTTGTATATTTCTGAAAACGATTCAAATATTCTATTTCTTCTTTCCATGCTTACGTCTAAAGATCTACCCCGTAAAAAAGGGAAAACATTGATTAGTACTGGATGGAAAAGTCTCCTCCCCGCCCCCCCGCCAAAAAAAAGGTTGATAAGGTCTCAAATAACCTCTCAGTCTCCAAAAGAGCTGTATATGCAATACGGTGTAGAGCTATGAAGGAGGAGACTCCATGGTAAAGTTGTCTAGGTTCAATTCTCAGTGCCAACACTTTTCTAGCTGGGTAACTTTGTGCAACTCTCCTAAGCTCTCTCTACCTGCTTTCTCTCTTCTCTAGGGAGAATGATAATCACCTTCCAGTAACTTGTATAAAATATATGTGAAGTGTTTCATTTAAGCCTCGGCCCTATTAGCAGTGCTTATTATTACACAATACTGTCTTTTTACACTGCATTATTACCCCTGAATTGCAACACTTAAGCGGAGGAACAAAACTGTGTGACCCTAACACCATCATAGTAGGGTTGTTCCGTCTTTTTTAAAATTTTTCTTTTTAACATTTATTTATTTTTGAGACAGAGAGAGAGCATGAACAGGGGAGGGTCAGAGAAAGAGGGAGACACAGAAGCTGAAACAGGCTCCAGGCTCTGAGCTATCAGCGCAGAGCCGACGCGGGGCTCGAACCCACGGACTGTGAGATCATGACCTGAGCTGAAGTCGGAAGCCCAACCGACTGAGCCACCCAGGCGTCCCAGGTTTTTCCATCTTTACTTGACATGTGGTTTGAGTGACTGAAGCAGGGACGTTTTTATTATGTACATTTTAATTTAAATGATTTTTAAAATTTTTATGTCTAGGCCCAACTTGGAACCTGAACTCACAACCCCGAAATTAAGAGTTGACCTCCAAGGACAGTGCCAGCCAGGTGCCTCTAAATGATTTTTTTTTAATAGCATTGTTTCTGGAAAGATTTTTTGTGTTACATTTTATTTAACTCTCATTTTCTTCAACAACTAGCAGACAATGAGTACTTACAATACCTAAGTCATGGTCCCTGCACACAGGAGACTCCTGGTCTAGTGGAAGATGAAAACACCTACACATCACACATACATCATAGAGGCATGAGTGCTATGAGAGAACAAAGCCTGGGCAAGATTCAAGTCTGGTGACAGAGCTAAAAGCAAATAAGATCACATGTGTTTCTAATGGAAAATTAAATTAATTCTGTTTATAACTGATATTTCAGCAGGACACCTTGAGGGGGTCAAACTGTGTGTGAGGAAAGAAAAGAGGCATGAAAATGAGTCCTTTTCTGGTCTCCCAAGCTAGAAAAATTGAAATTATGTGAGATTCTAATACCTTTCTCCTCTCCAGCCTACCATCAAGGCCTGGTATTTCCTCCTTTGTAATGCCTCATGATTTCTTCTTTCCTATCTGTCCCACAATTCTAAACCAAACCCCCATCATTTTACATCCGGGGGTTATTGCAACAAGGGTGGTCTTGCATCCAGTTTCTCAGTTCTCTCTCCTTTATATGCTAATACCAAGCTTACCTCTCCCTTGGGTTTATCACTCCTAATGGACCCCCAAGGCTAGCTTCTCTGCCTGTCCGTTCAGGCCTTTCTAAACTGGTCTTAGCCTCTCTGGCCATCCTTAATTTCTCTCTTCCCCCTGAATCCCCCAATCAAGTGTTTCTCCTGGCCCATAGCACCGCCTGCCCTGCCCCCCATTCATTCGTCTGAGCCTTTCCTCTCTGCAAGCTCTGGTTCCAAGACAACTTTCTAGCCACCCCATTCCACAGTGATCTCCACACTTGGCAAGAACTTTGAAAACTATTTCATGAAGGCTTCTTTTGTATCTCCTAGCATTCCTAGGACACTACTGGCAGAGAGTAGGCACTAAATAAAAACGTGTTAATTGAATCGGGAAGAAAATAAAAGAATTTTAAAAATAGAAAATGACCATAAAACCCAAGCAATATTAGACAACAGATCTGAACTTTCTCCCTCACACAGCACAAGTGTCATTTGTTGACCAAGTACTTAAACTATTTTCCCTCAACCATATTAATTTGATAGTAACACCCCCGTGGTAAGCCACATAAATAGCCCCTTTAAAGTGTCAGACATGAATTTATTACTGGTTTATGTTTGTATGAAAGGAAGTGAAGTAATTTGTATGGTTCAACCTCAAAAGATACAAAAAGGTATAAGTGAAAAGTCTCCTTCCCACCCTGCCTTCTAGACACCCAGCTCTCCTCCTGACAGTAACGGGTGTTACCATAACCTTATGTATCCATCTAGAGATATTTTGTGGATAAATAGGCCATTACAGATCTGTATCTTTACCTCCTCTTGTTACCCAGAAAGTGACATAGTGTGAATACTTACCCGCGTGAAGATAATTCTTATTAAATTAAACTTTAAGGGGCGCATGGCTGGCTCAGTCATCTGTACAGCACGCAACTCGATCTCTGGGTTGTAAATTTGAGCCCCAGGTTGGGTGAAGAGATCACTTTAAATCTTTTAAAAGATAAAATTTTAAAAAGAAAATCTTGTACTAAAAAGAGACTCCATAAGAAGGAAAGAAATTGTGGGTTTGGTGCTCCATTGACCAATATTAGGAGTTAAGAAATTAATCTCCTAATACTAGGAGTTAAGAGATTAAGCTTGGTGAGTATCTACCATACCTCACTGGGTAAATTACCATCTTCTGCAGAAATCTGAATGAATGCCTCCCTCCTCCCACCACATAGAGATAATGATTCCTGTAGCGGGAGCCACAGCCAGAAAGGTGAAATCTCCTTTAGTCTGAATCCTCACTGTGTGCTCTGCCTACCACATTCAGCACTTTATCAGGTGCAGCAACTTTTCAGCTGCAAAAGTGTGAGAATATAGAGCATAGATTCCCCTGGATATAGAAAAATGATGGTGCTGGCAGTATATTTGTTCCAACGGACAAGAAAACGGAAAAACGTTTATCAGCCTCAGTAGCAAAGTGGCACTGTGACTATAATTCCCAACACTTTGGACTTTTGATCCAAGGACAGACAAACCACGTGATATTCACTATTGAAAAACTTGCACTCATTCTGCATTTATTCCAAGCCAGAGGCCACAAAGACTTAGACCTATATATGTGTATATATATATATGTATACACACACACACACACACACACACACATTCCAGTACTATATATGTGTGGTGTGTGTGTGTGTATGTGTGTATATTATAGAAGGGGAATATACCAATGAGAATATATTTTAGGGGTGCCTGGGTGGCTCAGTCAATTGAGCGCTGACTTTGGCTCAGGTCATTATCTCACAGTTCTTGAGTTCAAGCCCCACTTCAGGCTCACTGCTGTCAGTGAGGAGTCTGCTTTATCTGTGGTCCCCCCCTCTCTGCCCTTCCCCCACTTGTGCATGTACGCACACGTGCTCTCTCTCTCAAAACTAGATAAAACATTTAAAAAATTATACATTTTAAGTGAGGTGGTAATGTCTGTTTTATCACTATGATCAACTTCTGGCTGAGTCTGGAAGGACAAACAAAAAAGCTCACTAAGAACTCAAGGAAAAGAAGAGGAAAGCATTCCAAGCTGAAAGAAACCATCCCCGACCCCCCACCCCCTCCGTGCTCTCCCCACATACACTTGCAAAGGATGTGCACGTGCAACATCCAGGTGGAATGCTATCCTGAGAGGAGGCTGGGGATACTGCAAAGCCAGTGTCAGAGGACTCCGGATCCATGGATTTGGGCTTAGTGCTCAGGCCCCTCTGATTTCAAAGCCAATGCATTTTTTAGTCCTCTTTCTTGGAAAGACAGCCCAGAACCTTCTTCGGCTGCATTGCGGTTTGTTGAAATCTAGTCCTCATTCTATCCCCTAGAGCAAAATATGTCATTCCTCCTAAAATGGAGAGCTCTTGCATGCCAGAAAGAATTTTCTTGGTCCAGCTTAGTCTTTTTCAAGTGAAATAAATACCCTTTGTAAATTTCATGGTTTCTGTCTGACCATCATCATGATCATCTTCCTCTGGATGTCATGTGGTTTATGAAGCTGCATCTCACAGGGAAGCACCTCGAACAGTGATGGACCACTGAATACCACTGGTTTAGTGGGTTTGTCCCCTGTGATCCAGACACTGTAACTCCTGAGGTCTAAATGTGTGAATTTTTTTTTCTTTTTTTAAGTAAGCTCCAGGTCCAACGTTGGGCTTGAATTCACGATCCTGAGATCAAGAGTCACACACTCCACTGACTAAGCTAGCCAGACACCCTCTACCCTTTTTTTAAGTAAAAGTATTTCTTTTCATCTTCTTTGTTATTATAAATGTGTGAATTCTTAAGCAGCTGGCAAATCTCTTCCTCCATAGTTTTAAATAGATTGTCCTGAAAGTTAACCGATCCTGGAATTTTATTTTATTTTACTTTATTTTATTTTATTTAAATGTTTATTTATTTTGAGAGAGAGCGAGCGAGCAGGGGAGGGGCAGAGAGAGAAATGGAGAAAGAGAATCCCAAGTAGGCTCCTCCACACTATCAGTGCTGAGCCCGACTTGGGGCTCCAACTCATGACTGAGATCATGATCTGAACTGAAATCAAGAGTCGGACACTTAACCAACTGAGTCACCCAGGCGCCTCTTGAATACATTTTAATAAAAATTTCCCTATTCTAAATACATTTTAATGAAAACATTCTCTGTTCTTTCTAAAATGTTCTTTCAGTATTATCTAAGTATTGACTATGGATTTTGTAATCAGTAATGGATACAAAATCCTGTGTTTTCATTCTTAGTTCTGAAATGATGGGTAAAGAAATAGAAATAATGTACTATCCTTTGGACTGAGAGTGTCATGAAAGCAGGGACTCAGTTTTTGTTTTTTTCCAATGTTTATTTTTGAGAGACAGATAGAGCATGCGAGCAAGCATGATTGGGGGAGGGGCAGAGAAAGAGGGAGACACAGAATCCAAAGCAGGCTCCAGGCTCTGAGCTGTCAGCCCAGAGCCCAACAGGGGGCTTGAACCCACGAACCGTGAGATCATGACCTGAGCTGAAGTCGGACACTTAACTGACTGAGCCACCCAGGCACCCCAGGGACTCAGTTTTGATCATGTCTGTGCTCTGGCTTCCAGCACAGTGTCTGGTTCTGGGAAGGCATTTAATTTTTAATCAACACAGTGCTGCTGTAAGCCAAGCATGGTTCAAAATGCTTCCCAAAATGTTAACTTATTTCACCCTCATGACCCTATGAAGGAGAAACTGCTATCATACTTATGTCACAGATGAGGAAACTGAGTCACTGAGAGGACAAGCAACTTGCCTAAGGTCTTGGAGGGAGTAGCAGAGCTAGGATTCAAACCCAGACAGTCTGGCTCTGGTGTCCCTGTTCTCAGTCACTCTGTTCCACTGCTTCTCATCAATGTTGGATGAGTGCATGATCATTGGATTAATCCATGAGGAATGCTTTCGTTAATTTAGGTAGTTAATTTATTTTATCATACAAATATTTGATAGCCTACAAAATATCCTACAAATATCCTATAAATATTTGCTTCCTATGTGTCTAGTATCCTGAAAGAAATTTTGGAGGAATGCAGAACTAAAACAGTTTGTAAGTTTGCTAGAGAGGACACACACAATTAATATTACAGAGAGCATATTAAGTGTCATACCAGTAGCTTCCGCATAGATGCTATAGGAATTCAGAAGAAAAAAAAAATATATCAGATAAAGGGCCATGTGGCAGACAGATCCTAGATGGCCCCATGATTCCTGCCCCTGCTGTTTACACCCTGTATAATTTCCTCCCCTTGAGTGTGGATAGCACCTATGACTTGCTTTTAGTTCATGAATATGGAAAAAAAATAATAAAATAAAATAAATTAAGGATTTTTCAGATGTAATTAGGCCCTAAATCACTTGATTTTGGGGTCAGGACTTGGGTGGCCCTAAGTCACTAAATTAAATGAAAGCCCTTAGAAGAGGAGCTGGGCCCTCCTCCCTGAGCTGAGAGACTGTCTTGGAGGGCTTAAGTAAGTAGCCAGAGTGAAGAAACACATGACAAGGAACTGTAGGCAACCTCTAAGGCCCGAGTGTGGCCTCAAGACAACAGCTAGGAAAAAGCTGGAGCCCTCACTCATAAAGTTGCAAGAGAATTAATTCTGCTAACAACACCAATGAGCTTAAAAGTGGAGTTTTCCTCTGGGGTACCTGGGTGGCTCAGTTGGTTAAGTGTCCCACTCTTGGTTTCAGCTCAGGTTGTGATCTCGTGGTTTTGTGGGTTTGAGCCCCACATCGGGCTGGCAGCACAGAGCTTGCTTGGGATTCTCTCTCTCTCTCCCTCTCTGTCCCTCCCCTCCCCGTGCTGTGCTGCCTCTGTCTCTCTCAGATACATAAAAAAAAAAAAAAAAAACTTAGGGAAGTCAAGCCTCCAGATGAGAACACAGCATGACTGACATCTCACCTCCAGCCCTGTGAGAGTCTGACCAGAGGACTCAGTTAAGCTGTGATCAGATTCCTGAATCATGAAAACCATGAGATGATAAATGCATGTATTTTAAGCTGCTCAGTGTGGTCATTTGTTACCCAGCAATGGGTAACTAATAGGGACCACTTCCAGATTTAGTGGATATGGGGGAGAAAGGAGACATCGCTTTGTGCTTACTCTAATTCCAAGATTTTGTGATTACGGACAGGGAGAATGAAGCCGCTATTCATAGAAACCGGGCTGTCAGGAGTAGAAACCAGTCTGAGTGGGGATCAGGAAAGATAAAGAAGACTTAAGTTTTGATGTTCATTTTAGGGGAAATACAAATGCCTAAAGCCATCTGGAATTTGGGAGTGGGGCTTAGGGGAGAACTCAGGGCTGACAGAAAAAAACTTTAACGGGAGGGACTTCAGAAAGCAGAAGAGTGAGGATAGGTCTTGGGGAAGAGCCACTGATGGGCCTCGGAGAAGGAAAGCAGAACCAGACCCGAGAGCCAGTTGTGGTCATTAGAAAGAACTGTGATTGATTGGTTCTGTTGCGGAGGATATTCCTTTGCCTCAAGTGTAATTATAATGCAACGGCTAGGAGACAGTCTATTTTACAGGTAGGAAAACGTAGGACCCGAAGGTTTAAATTATCTAGACCAATATCACACTAAAAGCAAGTGAAGTCTGGATTCTAACTCAGATATCACTCCAAAACCAGGGATCTTTCTGCTGCGCATTTAATTCATCCTTATTTTCCAAAAGAGGGTAAAATGAGTAAATGGGGGCAAGGAAAAGGTAGAGTTCTCCAGGTGCGGAGAGGGGCGGAGAGAAGCCTAGGGCATCTTCACGCCGCTGCTCAACTTGTAGCCAGCAGAGGTCGCTCGAACACAGACTCCCGGGGCCCACGTGCGCGCAGGCGCAAGCGCAGGCGCGCTCGACTCCGCTCACCCCGGCGCGCCGGGCCGGTGGGGGCGGGTCACGCAGAGCGCGCGGCCGGGAGCGACGCTGGCGGCTGCGGCGGCGGAGCTGCGGGCCGGGAGCCGGCGCGGGTCTCTTGGGTAAGCGAAGAGCCGCGCATTGCTGAGCCCGCCGCCCGCCGTGGAGCCATGGAGATCGGCACCGAGATTAGCCGCAAGATCCGGGTGAGGCCCGCGTCGAGCGTGGACGGGAACCCGGGCCTCAGCGGGCAGGCGAGCGCGCGGTTGTCAGGAGTAACGGGGACTGTGGGCCCGGCCTGGACGCCGCGGCCTAGTCGCCGCCGGTGGCTCTGGGCGGGCTGTAGGGTCGGCGAACGGCTTCACCTCGGCCTGGGCCGCCTTGGGCCTGGGCGCAGAGGCGGCCCCGGAGAGAGCGGCGGGCGAGCGGGGCCGCGGCAGGAGAAAGCCGCCCGGAGCGGAAGGAGGCGTGTAGGGCCGGGCGGGAGGCCCGGGGACGGGGGAGGGGGAGGGGGCGGGGAGGAGTCGCGGGGACGGGGGAGGGGGCCCGGGCGCCTCCCCACCCCCACCTGGGCGCGGAGGGGCGGGAGGTGCACGCAGCCGCTGAGTTGCCTCTGCGTTAAGGAGCCCGGTGATTTTCCTCCTTTCTCACACGCACGCTTGTTTTTTTTTCCCTCCCGTCAGAGTGCCATTAAGGGGAAATTGCAAGAATTAGGAGCTTATGTTGGTAAGTTTTTTGTTGCTAGCCTAGTAGAATTTAGAGTTTGCTGCTAATTGAATTTTAGTGAATGCATTTTTTTCTCCCCACCGTACTTTTGACTTTGGAGAGATCCCGTTCTACTTCCAAATCCGGTACTCCCTGGTTACTTATTTGACTTACTGTTTTTTCTTGAAGGCTCTATATGCAACCTTGGTTTTTGTTTTTGTCCCCCCCCCCCCCAAGTCCCATGGTGTTTTTAAAATTGTTTAGCTTCCTCTCTCTTGAGGCTCTGTCGTCTTCTCCATAATGTTTATCTGATTCTTACTTTGTTTTTCCTATTTCCCTTACTTTCTTTTTGATCTTCTGGTTTCAGAACCATTATTTTGCATATGAATGTTTTCTCACATTTGCCTCTGTCTTGGTTCAGTGAGTTTTTTTTTCAGATGTTTCTTTTTTCCTGTCCCGTTTTGTCTTACCGCATACAGTAATGCGTTCTCTTTATTCGTTTATGATTTATAATTGGAGTGTTTACTTTGGGTCAGGCAGTGTGTTTAACCGTTGTCTATGCATTAGGTCACGGTAATACCCAGGAGAACACTGAGGGGTAAGTGGTAATAACCCTCCCTGTACAAGCAAGGAAACTGAGGTTTTGAGTGCTTACTTGAGCAGCGCTTTATGGATTGAGACCTAGATCTCTTTGGCTCTAACGCTGGTGCCTCCTGTAAAAGTAATAGCTACCATTTACAACAGTGGTTCTTACGGTGTGAGAGATGGCAAGGGTTTTTGTGAAGTCAAAACTGTTTTCATAGTAATACTGATAGGGTACTCGCTCTTTTCACTGTGCTGACATTTGGATTGGGCAAATGGCAGTGGTCAAAGTGCTGGTACCTTACCCTAAATTGAGATCTCATACCAAACTCTTATGACCGATCGTATTCACACCCTTCCGCTTAGAATTTTTTTTTTTTAAAGCCAGTTTCATTTAAGGATATAATTAAGGAGAGGGGGGGTGCCTGGATTGCTCAGTCGTTTTAAGTGTGGTACTCTTGATCTCGGCTCAGAGTCGTGAGTTTGAGTCCCGCATTGGGCTCTGTGCTGGGTGTGAAGCCTGCTTAAAATATGTATGTATACATATGTAATTAGTGAAGCAGTAAAAATCGTTTATAAACCCTGGCCCTTGACTACATCTTTTTAATGTGTGGTCTGAGAAAGTAGGAATTACTCATAAAGTACTTGTGCTGTATATTAAAGCAGGATGGATTGTCTAAATGGAAAGGATGTGTGTGATTGAGTTGAGAACTAAACCCAGCCACCTTTTTTATGGAACATCTTTTTTTTTTTTTTTTTTAATCTTTGTTTATTTTTGAGAGAGAGTGCATTGCATACATGAGCCGGGGAAAAGCAGAGAGGGAGAGAGAATCCTAATAAGCAGGGGCTCTGAATGGTGAGATGATGATCTGAGCCAAAATGGAATCAGATGCTTAACCTAGCCACCCAGGCACCCCATGGGAGCATCATTTTTATATTCTGACAAGCTAGATATATACACTTGGGTATTTGGCAGACATTTTCTTGAAAGTGAGCAAAGGAAAAAACTGATACACTTTGTTGCCAGTGACAAAAGTTGAGCTTTCAAATGAAAATTAGAATTCTGAAAAATTTGTGTTTACCTTCATGAACTTGAAAGCTTCCCATTACGTAAAAGAATTTCTCGAGCGCCTGGGTGGCTCTCTTCCTGCTTGGGATTGGGATTCTCTCTTCCTGCCTCCCTGCGTCTTTCCCCGCTCGTCTGTGCACTCACTTTCTCTCAAACATTTAAGACAAAAGATTTTTAATGATATTGACAAATGATTCTTTTCTGTCTCATAATGAAATGTATCAGCATATCAAGTGATTTGTATAGCTCAGTGAGCCAGTATTTTTTTTTCTTTCTTTTTTTAATGTGTAATTTTTTAAAATGTGTATTTATTTTTGAGAGAGAGAGAGAGACAGTGCGAGCAGGCTAGGGGCAGAGAAAAGGAGACACAGATTCCCAAGCAGCCTCCAGGCTCTGAGCTGTCAGCACAGAGCCCCATGAAGGGCTTGAACTCGCAGACTGGTAGATCAAGACCTGAGCGAAATCAAACGTTTAACCAACTGAGCCACCCAGGCGCCCTTAGCCACTATTCTTTCACATGATCAATGCGTGATGATACAGAATTACACAGGGGAAAAAAGATACATTAAATATGGAGGATGGGGGCACCTGGGTGGCTCAGTCAGTGGGCATCTGACTTTAACTCAGGTTATGATCTCACAGTTAATGAGTTTGAACCCTGTGTTGGGGGCTCTGCACTGACAGCTGGCAGCTTGCTTCAGATTCTCTGTCTCTGCCCCTTCCCCACTGTCTCTCAAAAATAAGCATTAAAAAAAAATAAAAGTGGAAGATGGATCAAGGGATTTTCATGTAATAAGTGTAAAAAGGTCATTGATAGAGTTTTAGTTTCCATATTGCTGCTAACCTTTAAGAAAGTACCACTTGTTGAGTTTTGGTATAGTATCACAAAAGAATATCCGCATTATCTGAAAAGGCTGTTAAAATACAGTTGAGCCTTGAACAATTGGGGGGTTAGTGTTGCTGGATACTCCCTCTCCCCCTCCCTACACACAGTCGAAAATACAAGTACAACTTTTGACTCTCCGCAAATATAACTACTAGCCGACTGTTGGTCAGAAGCCTTACTGGTAACGTAAACAGTCCATTAACACATATTTTGTATGTTATATATATTGCTGTATTTTTACAATAAACTATGGGAAAAAAACATTACGAAAGTCATAAAGAGGAGAAAATACATTTTTGATGACTGTAGCAGAAACAATCCAGGTATAATTGGACCCAGGCAGTTCAAACTCATGTTGTTCAAGGGTCAGCTATACTTTATTTTCTCACTATGTATTTGTGAGGCCAGATTTTCTTCATGTTTTTCAACTAGAACAGCATAACATTTAAATGCAGAAGGAGAAACTAGGATCCAGCTGTCTTCTTAAAATCCATGTATTAAGGAGATTTATAAAAACACAACTTTTGCATTTTTTTTGGGAAAATGTAGGTTTTTAATAAAAATGTTATTTATGTCATATAAATGGGTTTATTGACGTGTGGTATGTTATTTTATTTTATTATTTTTTTTTTAAATTTTTTTTTTTTAACGTTTATTTATTTTTGAGACAGAGAGAGACAGAGCACGAACGGGGGAGGAGCAGAGAGAGAGGGAGACACAGAATCGGAAGCAGGCTCCAGGCTCTGAGCTGTCAGCCCAGAGCCCAACGCGGGGCTCGAACTCACGGACTGTGAGATCATGACCTGAGCCGAAGTCGGCCGCTTAACCGACTGAGCCACCCAGGCGCCCCCTAATTTAAATGAATTAATACTTTTTTAAATTCTTAGTTTTTCTAGTCTGGTAATTACCAATAGATAACTCACATAAATAAAAGTTCTTTGGGGTCATCAATAGTTTTAGAGGGCTTCTGTGTGGCTCAGCCAGTTGAGCATCCAACTTCGGCTCAGGTCACGATTTCACAGTTCATGAGTTCGAGCCCTTTGTCAGGCTCTGTGCTGACAGCCTGGAGCCTGCTTCATATTCTCTGTCTGTCTCTTTCTTGGTCTTTCCCCCTCCCCCACTTGTGCCCGTGCGCGCTCTCTCTCTCTCTCTCTCTCTCTCTCTCAAAAATAAATAAACATTAAATTTTAAGGGGCACCTGGGTGGCTCAATCCGTTAAGCGTCTGACTTCAGCTCAGGTCAAGATCTCCCAGTCTCTTGAGTTCGAACCCCACATCAGGTTCTGTGCTGACAGCTCAGAGCCTGGATTCTCCTTTGGATTCTGTGTCTCCCTCTCTCTCTACCCCTCCCCTGCTTGCTCTCTCTCAAAAATCGAGATTAAAAAAAATTTTTTTTAAGAACGTAAAAGGGACCTGAGATCCAACAGTTTGAGAATTGCTAATTTAACACATGCTGGACACATTTTGTAAATTGTTGTCAAAGTTGTTAGAAGTCATTAACAGGTAAGAGGAATTGAGGCTCAGAAGTGAAGATGAAGCTGAACCAGGATTCATTTTTTCTTTTATTTGATCAGCACTTAATGGATACACCAGATATGTGTCAGGAACTTGTTTTAGTTCAAAAATAAATCTACAGAAAACCTATGATGTGAACTTTCTTAATTCTAGCACATGAAAGCACAAACGTGTTCATTGAGTCTGAATTCAATCTTATTGATGATTCCTATCACTTAGCAAAAATCTCAAACCAAGGATTTTGAGCCTATTAAAACCTGGTTTATAAGCCTAATATTGTCCAATATAAAATGTAATTGTAATAAAGGTATATATTTTATGATTTTCAGAATATTTTCATATAGTTCCATTTGTTCCTGAAAATAGCGGGAATGGCAGGTAGTATTACTCCTTTTACAAATCAAGAAATGGAGTCTTGGAAGGGCTAAATAGAGCTGGTCAGTATCAGATTTAAGACCAAAGAACTCAGGTCTTCTGTGTCCTTAATGCTAAAAACAGGAGTCAGTCACTCCTGTATGGTCCTCTGGAACTCCACTGAAATTGTGGGGGGAGCTGGGGGGGTGGGGCGGGGCTGGGTGGCTCAGTTGGTTAAGCGTAGGCCTCAGCTCAGGTCATGATCTCATGGTCCATGAGTTTGAGCCCTGTGTGGGGCTCCGAGCTGACAGTTCAGAGCCTGGAGCCTGCCATTATTAATTTAGATTTACAGTTGACTACCTAATTGTATGTTTATGTGTCGTCCTTCTGGAAAGGGTGACTTTCTAATCTCTTTTTTTGGTATTAGAAAGAGTCCTGGAAACTTCTAAGGTTATAGAAACAGTCCTTTAATAAATATTGAGTATCCTTTTTTAACGTATTGGGTGGGATACAAAGGAGAACAAGTCTTTGTTAAGAATGATAACTGTTCATTTGTGTTTGTTTAAAATGGAGCATGTTAGTGGGATGGCAACTACAATTTGTAAGTCATTCACATGTTATTTTCTTTATTTTTTACTTAAAAAAATTTATAGTTGACGATTTTCCTCACATTGTAGAAGTCTGAGCTTAAACCTTCAAAACTCACTTTTTCCCCTATTGTATAGACTTCAAATAAATTTGAGAAATCAGAATTCTGTAAAAATATATTATGAACACATTAATTTTTCATTAGATTCTTCCTGTTTTGTAAACTGAGAAAACAGTATGAATTCTAATGACTCTGTTGACATGTAATTGGTATACGTTAAACTGTGCATAGTTTAAGTGTACAACTTAGTATGTTTTGACAAATACATACAATAATCAGACTAATGAACATATTCATTACTCCCAAAAGTTGCCTTGGGCTTCTTTGTATCTCTCCTTCCCACCTTTCTCTGCTTGGACCTGTACTGAGGCAACAACTGATCTCACATAGAATATTATTTTATTTTATTTTATTTTATTTTATTTTATTTTATTTTATTTTAAATTTTTTTAAGTTTATCTTTATTTTTGAGACAGAGCATGAGCGGGGGAGGGGCAGAAAGAGAGGGAGACATAGAATCCAAGGCAGGCTCCAGGCTCTGAGCTGTCAGCACAGAGCCTGACATGGGGCTCTAACCCATGAACTGTGAGATCATGACCTCAGCTGGACGCTCAACCAACTGATCCACACAGGTGGATGGCTGGGTTAGAAGATGCAAACTGATAGTGACAGGAAAGCACATCTTCACCATTGACATGATGGAGAAAATCTGTGAAGGCTGACAAAGCATTCTAACTTCTTTGTTAACCTTACACTTTGCATAAATAAGCTACCAGGCTTATTTACTGCAATTTCCAGAAAACGGAACTTTTTGATACTCTGCAAAGAAAAGAAATGGTTTTTTGTTCTCTCTTGTATCTCCTCACATCATATTGCATAATTTCATTAAATACTCAGATTTCTCCAACAAAACAAAAAGGCAGCCTGCTGAATGGAAGACAGTATCTGCAAATGATACATCTGATAAGGGATTCATATGCAAAATATGTAAAAAACTTACAATTCAACACCAAAAAAAAATCCCTCAAACGCCAAATCCATTTTAAAAATGGACAGAGGGCGGCGCCTGGGTGGCTTAGTTGGTTGAGCAGCTCACTCTTGGTTTTGGCTCAGGTCATGATCTCTACGGCTCGTGAGTTCAAGCCTGGCATTAGGCTCTACCAACAGCGCGGAGCCTGCTTGGGATTCTCGCTCTCTTCCTTTCTGCTCCTTCCCTGTTTGCTCTCTCTCTGTCAGAAGAAATACACTTGGAAAAATAAAAATAGACATTTTTTTTTTTTTTAATTTTTTTTTTCAACGTTTTTTATTTATTTTTGGGACAGAGAGAGACGGAGCATGAACGGGGGAGGGGCAGAGAGAGAGGGAGACACAGAATCGGAAACAGGCTCCAGGCTCCGAGCCATCAGCCCAGAGCCTGACGCGGGGCTCGAACTCACAGACCGCGAGATCGTGACCTGGCTGAAGTCGGACGCTTAACCGACTGCGCCACCCAGGCGCCCCTAGACATTTTTCCAAAGAAGACCTGTAGATGGCCAGCAGACACATGAGAAGATAGTCAACATTACTAATCAGGGAAATGCGAATCAAAACCATAGCTATCACCTTATACCTGTCAAAATGGCTAGAATCAAAGAGACAAGAGCTTGGCAAGGATATAGAGAAAAAGGAACCCTTGTGTACTGTTGGTGGAAATACAATTTGGTGCAGCTACTGTGGAAAGCAGTGTGGCAGTTCCTCAAAAAAATTAAAAATAGAAATACCACATCCAGGAATTCTATTGGGTATTTACCCAAAGAATGGTATGAAAAGATACATGCACCTATATGTTATATTGCAGCATTATTTACAATAGCCAAGGTATGGAAGCCGCCTAAGTGCCCATTGATAGATGATGGGTAAAGAAGATGTAATACGTATAAGCATATACACGTGTGTATATGTTTATAATGGAACATTACTCAGCCATAAAAAAGAATGAGGCCTTGCCATTTACAATGTGGAGGAACCCAGAAGGTATTATGCTAAGTGAAATGAAGTCACACAGAGAAAGATACCATATGATTTAGCTTACATGCAGAATCTAAAAAATAAAGCAGGGTGCCTGGCTGGCTCAGTTGGTAGAGCATGCAATTCTTGATCTCAGGGTTGTGAATATGAGCCCCACGTTGAGTGTGGAGATTACTTGAAATAAAATCTAAAAAACAAACTAAAAACAGACAACCCAGACTCTTAAATACAGAGAACAAATTGGTGGTTGCCGGAGGGGAGGTAGGTGAGGAATGGGTGAACTAGATTAAGGGGATTAACAGGGACAAATTTCTAGCTCTAAAATAAGTCACATAAACAAAAGGTACAGCATAGGGAGCATAGTGTTGTAATAACATTGTATGGTGACGGATGGCGACTACACTTACCGTGGTGAGCATGGAGTAATGTATAGAATTGTCAAATTAGTATGTCGTACACCTGAAACTGATATAACGTATATTAATTATACTTCAATAAAATAAAACGCTGATGTTTTGATCCTCCTGTCCAGTATTGTGATTTAATTGAGAGGGAGCTTGGACATAAGCAGATTTTTTTAAAGATCCCCAGCAGATTTTAACGTGAAATTAAATTTGAGAATCTCTCCTCTATAGCAGCTGCTTAGCTAGTGTTATCTGCACGTTATTATACTGGAAATTAGGAAAAGTTTTCATTCTATTCAGATTTGATTTTTCATAGCACTTGAGGTAACTGGTAAGGCAGAAGTGGCTAGTTTACTTTGACTATGAATAACTTTTTACCCCAGTGCACCTTATAAATACTACTTCTTCTAGGTCTGTCATGATGTGAAACAGAATAGCTTGCATAGAACATAGCCTCTGGATTTTCAGTTAACTCTCCCAATAATCGTAATGTTCAGGCAGGGTTGCCACCTAGTTTCCTAAAATTTCTTGGCAACATTTTTTTTGTTGTTGTTAGTGTAAAATTTCAAGAGATTTAAATGTCCATTAATATAAAGTGAATAAATCAGTTGTGTCTTCATACTACTAGAGCAGTAAAAAAAAAAAAAAAAAAAAATGAGATTTCTCTGTTTTCATTTGTAGATTGGGCTTTCTGGGTATGTTTGTGCTTTTCTTGAACTGGATTTTTGGTATTTCTCCTTGAAACAAATGAAAGGTTTTTTGTTTGTTTTGGCCTAAGTGTATTTCTGAAATGAGCCTTTCTGCCTACTTAAAAATAGGAACATTTTAGGTATTAAATCTAAAGGATTTTTTTTTTTTTTTTTTTTTTTTGGTGGGGATTAGAGTTCTTGATAAATGGCTTTTGCTTCCTTATCTTCTTACTGTGGTGGTTTTGTTTTTCTTTTTGGTCCTAGACCTCACCTTCATAATCATTATGTAGGAGAGTATGAGGATAAAACAGTGAAATTGAAATTATTTAAATTTAAGATTAAATTTTTTAAACCATGTAGAGTTTTTGGGTGGTTTTAGTTCATTTGATGTTGAAGTTTATTACCCTGAGATAATAGAAATCTGCCTTTACTGAGGATAAAGATGTTCTCTTGAGAAAGGAGTATAATTTTGAAGCTTAAATAAAACACAAAACATACAAAACTCTATTATTCTTGAGGAATATCCGTTTGCTTTTTGGAAGCTTTGCTGAAATTGATGAGCATTAATTAAAAAGATAAAAAGGAAATGAATACACTCAAGTTTGATACTGTAATTCAGAATACCTAGTTTTATAAGGATTTGTTATTTCTAATTCCCATCCTTACTAATAATTGAAATACCTATGTAATGAAGAGGGAAAAAAAGCTATACTTTCTTGTCCAACATAATTCTAGTAGAGCTGAGATGTTAATTCTTAGAGCTATATTTATATTTTCAAGTATGTTAACTTTTTAGAAGTCAATATTGAGGAAAACGTAAAAAAGTTTTTATATACTTTTCCTTTTAACTAGATGAAGAACTTCCTGATTACATTATGGTGATGGTGGCCAACAAGAAAAGTCAGGACCAAATGACAGAGGACCTGTCCCTGTTTCTAGGGAACAACACAATTCGATTCACCGTATGGTATGTTTCTGAATTTTTACCCCTTAGACCAAAGTTTGGCACAAATCAGAGTAGGTATTCTGTCTGAAAAGAGGTTCTTGACAGGAGAGGCAGATTCACTGTGGAGAGGCAGGTAGTGAGCCATGCATGAGAGCACAGCCTCTGGAGCCAGATTGCTGAGGTTGAATCCTGGATCTGCCTCTTACTTTGGTTTTTCCACTTGTAAAATGAGATTAATAAATTCCCTTTATAGGACATTGTAAGGATTAAATGAAATAATACATGTAAGGTACTTATATCTGTGCCTGGCCCATAGCAAGTCCTTAGTCTGTGTTAATGGTAGGTTATTGTGTTTCTTTGTAAACCTTTGGATCTCTTATTCCTTTCCCTGAACCCAAACCAGTTACATATGTTTTGGGGGCCGGGTTGACTTCCTCAGTTGCTTTCTCTAATGAGTTAACCTTTAGGGGGCAAAGGTTTTGGACAAAATTTCAAATGAGTTTTAAAAGTTTGGAACCTTCTGAAGTTTGGGATTGTAAAAAGACAATTTTATGTTTAAATATAAATTCATGTTATTATTTTCAGTGTCCTTTTTCAAACCAACAGAGGCCTTTCAGTTGAGAATATGGAGAAAAAGCATAAGATTCATTTAAGAAGGCAGGCCAGGCTCTGGTACCATGTTTGAGGTAGAGTGAGGGTAGGGGGAGGTAATGATGTGGCTGAGAATAGATCAGGAAGTACTCTGAAAAGGCCCTCACTCTGGGAACCACCAATTACAGAACAAGTTGATAATGGAGCAAAAGTTGAGCTAGTAGAGTGGCCTGCTTACTTTGCATGGCAGGAGACTGGGAGAGGTTAATAGGCGCTAAAGAGGGATATGAAACTGGTTAACTTCTACTTCTTGCTTTTAAACCAGAGTTTGTCTTGAAGGTATTTTTGCCCCAGTGGGCTACTATATGCTTTATCAGTCTTGTGAAGTTTTCTTGAAATTGCAAATAGAATTCTCTGATTATATTACATAGTTTTGAAGAACATTCAGTACACTGGTTGATCCTCAGATGTTTTGGAACATCCACTACCGTAGCGTGGGTGATCTAACCCACTTGTTACACTTAGTCCCTAGAATTTAAAAAAAAAAAAAAAAAAAAAAGACCGTGGAACTTTTGACTGGGGAAACTATGATTTTTTTTTTTTTTTTTTAAATCTACAGTCCACGTATTTGTTTTCTTTCACATACATGTTTTTTGACTTGATTTTTTTGGTTCATCCTTGGTATCACTTTTGGTTGGAGTCCCACTAGTTTAATATGGGAGATTGACTTAGTAGGTCCTTCTTAATTAACTTGATGGAATGCTTGAGACAAATTTCTTACATAAAGGACTACATGAATTTGAATTTAAAATCATATTAATTGACCTTTCTCATCTTGCCATAAATTTAGTTCCTTAACACATACTGATACAAGTTACGATGTCACTGTCTTGGCAGTTTATTTTCTTAAGTTAAATGTTCATTTACCAGCTTGAAACGGACTATTCTGCAATAATTGTGTCCAAGGGGACAGTGGCATGTGATGGGGTTCTGGTTGAAACATTGTTAATGAGATATTTCTGGTGTTTTCATGAAGCCTCCTGAAAGGATTGTAAGGCACATTTGCCTTGCACATAACTACTAAAACAGGTTATATTATAAGCAAGGTTGTAGTCTATTCTTGTTTATGTGACTAGTTTTGTAAGTAATAGTTACAATGAAGTGATATATTTTAAGATTATTTTGAAGTTTTTTCGACGCTTGGAATTAAGTTGTCCCAAAAACCATATTAATAGATAAAACAAACTGCTTAAATGATTGTAATAATAAGCTGTATTACATATTTGTGTGTTTTATCTTTTACCCTAAGGTACATTGAGTCTTTAGTTTTAGTACTGTTTATCTATTAAATACCACTTAGTACCATTATATCTGAAGGTAAATTCTATAATGTCATCAAATTTCAAGTGACAATTGAGATAAAATCTTTCTTGATTAAAGGAAGCTTTAAAATATTTTTTTTTTTTCTTTCAGGCTTCACGGTGTATTAGATAAACTTCGCTCTGTTACAACTGGTAAGATTCATTAAAATTCAGGGTTTTTGGAATTTACTATAGCATTTTCTTTCTAAAGCCATGTATATTGCTTTGGGAAAAATTCCATAAATTTGAAAACAGTGGTTCATTTGAACTTTCTTAGGAAGCCTATGAATTATGAATTCAAGAGCAATAAATTTAACATAATTTAAAGATAATTTAAACGATGGAAGAGAGGGGCGCCTGGATGGCTTAGTCGGTTAAATTCCCCACTCTTGATTTTGGCTTGGGTCATGATCTCATGGTTCATGAGTTTGAGCCCTGTGTGCTGGCAGCACAGAGCCTATTTGGGAGTTTCTGTCTGTCTCTCAAAAATAAATAAGTAAACTTAAATAAAGGAAGGGAAACTATGCAATTTATGTTAAGGAAGTAATTGTACATGCATGCAGTGATTTAGCTTCAAGGATATTTTAGTATTTTATAATCGAAAATTCCTTAAAAGTTTAGTAATAGCAAATCGAAATAATTATTATATTACTATGTATGGAATAACATTCAGCCATTAAAAATGTTGTGGAAGAATACGTATTGCTTTTAAATTGGTGATGAAGACAGGGAAGGTTCAAAGTAATAAATAACAGCTTAGAAGGACCATGTGATTTTCTTTTCAGATCCCTCCAGTCTCAAGTCTTCTGATACCAACATCTTTGATAATAACGTGTCTTCAAACAAGAGCAGTTTCGGTCGGGGAGACGAGAGAAGGCATGAAGCTGCAGTGCCACCCCTCGCAGTTGCTAGCACAAGACCTGAGAAAAGAGATTCCAGGGTTTCTACTAGTTCACAGGAGCAGAAAGCCACTAATGTTAGGTGAGAATCCTCTGTAGACCTGCTGTGGGTAGGTAGGTGTGTGTATGTGACATTTACATTGGTTTTTATATCTTTAAATTTCTGTTTTCAGAAAGTTTTGGAAATACGGAGGTGGTCATGAGCAATTTTTTTGAATAAAATAATAAAATCCAAAGTATGATTATCTTTTACCTCAAACGTAGTAAATCAAAGTTTTAAAATAGAATGCAATTTTAGAGTAGTTTTTAATGGAATTTGTAAAGGGAGTATCTACATTGTTTCATTAAAATTTAAATATTCTTTGAAGATTTAAAGATACTGCTCTAAATTGGATATAATTCTTTGTGTGTTTCTTAAAAAAATAGACAGACTTATGATGATGGAGCTGCAACCCGATTAATGTCAACTGTGAAGCCTCTGAGGGAGCCAGCACCCTCTGAAGATGTGATTGATATTAAGCCAGAACCAGATGATCTCATTGATGAAGACCTCAATTTTGTGCAGGAGAATCCCTTATCTCAGAAAAAACCGACAGTGACACTTACGTATGGTTCTTCTCGCCCTTCTATTGAAATTTATCGACCACCTGCAAGTCGAAATGCAGACAGTGGTGCTCATTTAAACAGGTTGCAATTTCAGCAGCAACAAAACAATATTCATGCTGCCAAGCAACCTGATTTACAGAACAGCCGGGTATATGAAACAGGACGTTTGTGTGAACAGGAAGTGCTTAACAGCTTAGAAGAGACTTATAGTCCCTTCTTCAGAAACAACTCAGAAAAAATGAGTATTGAGGTTTGTATATATTTTATTTTATTTTATTATTATTATTTTTTTAGTAGGCCACACACCTAACATGGGGCTTGAACTCAGTGACCCTGAGATCGAATCACATGTTCTACCAACTGAGTCAGCCAGGCATCCCTGTATATACTTCTAAATTCTGGCTTGTTAGGCTGAAAATTAGCAGTTCTTAATACTAAATATGTGTGGAATAGCTACACACGTATTGCAAGTTTACTTTAAACTGATACATCTGCTACTGAACATACTACACCAGATTTTCCTCTTCACAACTGGCTTCTACAGATATTTTACATCTTGTTTATTTTTCTGGGATGCCAGCATTTGAGATAACCTTCCCCCCCCCCCCCCCCATTTGAGATACCTTTAACCTTACCTTATAGTTTTGGTAGAATTTTAGGTCAATTTTATTAGATTTTCCACAGCAATTACTAGTAAACAAGTAATTTCATTTTATTAGTTTCTTCAATAGTGTTACATGCTGCTGTTTATAAGTGATTGTAAAGCACTAGTTTTTGTTTAGCTGCAGATTGGCTACTAGGGATATTTATATTTTTATAAGAAACCAGGAAATAGCCCGTGAATTCTAAATATGATTGGCTTTTTCTTGAAAAGGAAGAAATACTGTGGTAGATCTTTGTTATTTTCTGAGACTAGGTAAGCGTAAATTTATCTGATTGCAGGAAGAAAACTTTCGGAAGAGAAAGTTGCCTGTGGTAAGTTCAGTTGTTAAAGTAAAAAAATTCAATCATGATGGAGAAGAGGAGGAGGAAGATGATGATTGTGGGTCTCGTACAGGAAGCATCTCCAGCAGTGTGTCAGTGCCAGCAAAGCCTGAAAGGAGGTACCCTGAACATTGTCTGTAAATCTTTAGTTGGCTGATGGAGCTCCTGGGTTTGTTAGAGATCATGAAAATAAAAATTTAATAACGTAAGATTTTTCCATTGGTTTTTGAGAAACATTAATCAAAGAGAAATTGCTTAAAATTGGAGAAGATTGCAGAGAATACTAAAAACTGTAATATAGTGGGGAGGAGGGGTGATCCAGATTCATTATTTAAAAAGTTAAAACTTTCCCATCTAGTTGGCATTTCCTAAGAACTATTGCTAGTCTGTTTCAAACCTAAGAAAAGGCTACAGTAAAGGCCTAATGGATGGCTAGCATGCGAAGAGCTGAAATCTAAAAATTAATCAAAATACCTTTAACTTTTTTAGACCTTCACTTCCACCTTCTAAACAAGCT
This sequence comes from Panthera tigris, assembly GCF_018350195.1. Lineage (NCBI taxonomy): Eukaryota > Metazoa > Chordata > Mammalia > Carnivora > Felidae > Panthera > Panthera tigris. Next base: position 131,370,119 of record NC_056665.1, read on the forward strand.
AACAAGAATCTAATTTTGAAGGCTATATCTGAAGCTCAAGAATCTGTAACAAAAACAACTAACTATTCTACAGGTAATTTAAGTGTATTACATTTACATTAAGTTAGTTTTCTGTACCTCTTGAGGAAGCTAGAATTGATTGCTCCCCAAGTTGTGGTATAATAAAGACACTTGCCACATGCCACCCCCATGTTTATAGCAGCATTATCAACAATAGCCAAAGTATGGAAAGAGCCCAAATGCCCATTGATGGATGAATGGTTAAAGAAGATGTGTGTGTGTGTGTGTGTGTGTGTGTGTGTATGTATATACGTATATATATATATGTGTATATATATACGTATATATATATGTGTGTATGTATATATATATGTATATATATGTATATATATATATATACGTATACATATATATGGTAAAAAGAATGAAATCTTGCCATCTGCAGCTATGTGGATGGAATCGGAGGGTATTATGCTAAGTGAAGTTAGTCAGAGAAAGACCAATATATGACTTCACTCATATGAGGACTTTAAGAGACAAAACAGATGAACATAAGGGAAGGGAAACAAAAATAATATCAAAACAGGGAGGGGGACAAAACATAAGAGACTCATAAATGTGGAGAACAGGCTGAGGGTTACTGGAAGGGTTGTGGGAGGGGGGATGGGCTAAATGCGTAAGCGGTACTAAGGAATCTACTGAAATCATTGTTGCACTATATGCTAACTAATTTGGATGTAAATTAAAAAAAAAAAGATACTTGCCAGATGTCAAGACCAAGAGGAGGTTCAGGGAATAATGGTTGTAAAAAGATTTGACCAGTCTGAGGAACTTGCAGCTATTGGTGGAATTTAGTTCTTAGAGCCATGTATAATGCCTTTTCCTTCCTCTTTCTAGTGTGTATGAAATACAGAATTTTTAAAGGGAGTTTTGGTAAAGATGGGACTGCAATATTCTTGGCATTGGAGTCAGCATTTGATCGGAATTTATGTTGTATAAAAGGGAGCACAATTGGGTAGTAAGAGGCCAGAGTTAGAAAGACATGGTTGGTGTATGAGCATATTGGTCTCTTTCCTTTCAGTAGAACCCATTAATGGAATATAAAGCAGAGAATTGATTCATTTGTGATGTTCCTGCCTCAGTCCTAGTAGAAATTCTAAATTATTTTATGAGAGGAGGTAAAGGTTTTGCAGGCTTTTAAAATGAGATGAGTCAGCTCTGTAATCTGACCCTTATAGAAAGCTTATTCTGAAATGCAAACCAAGTGATAGGTGCCATATTAGCATTAAATTCTGTACTTTGCCCCATGTGCTATAGCCATTGTGTAAAGTGTTTTCTTTTTTTAATGTTTTTTTTTTTGAGAGAGAGTTGGGAAGGGACAAGGAGAGGGAGAGAGAATCCCAAGCAGGCTCTGCATTGTCTGTGATTACCCACTCTAAAAAAAATTTTTTTAAGATTATTTCTTGAGTGAACGAACACACACAGAGTGAGGTGGGGAGGGAGAGAGAGGGAGAGAATCTCAAGCAAGCTCTGCACTGAAGGCACAGAGCCCCAGACAAAGGACCCCAACTCAGGAGCTGTGAGATCATGACCTGAGCTGAAATCAAGAGTCAGATGCTTAACCGACTGAGTCACTCAGGTGCCTCTAAAAAATTTTACTTTTGCTATGGGTTTGGTGACTATTCTTGTAACATTTTTCTGGTTTTTCATTCTCCTTTGCATCTTTTTGTGACCTCTTCCTAAAGTGAAGTAAATTGTAAGTTAGCAACTTTTAAACCTCATAGGCATCTGTCCTCTTATTTTCTTTTTAAAAATTTTTAAATGTTTATTTATTTTAGAGAGAGGGGGAGACAGAATCTGAAGCAGGCTCCAGACTCTGAGCTGTCAGCACAGAGCCCAGCACAGGGCTTGAACCCATGAACCAAGAGATCATGATCTGAGCTGAAGTCGGACGCTTAACTGACTGAGCTACCCAGGCGCCCCTGCTTCTCATCTTCTACTTTAACCTTGAACATAAAATGGGTTTTGCCATATCAGATCTGGGTTATTGCGTAAAGGCCAACACTAGACCTAATCTATTTACATTCTTTCTTTTTGCCTGTGCACACTATTGAGTGTTGAGAATTGTAGAGAATTTTACTCTTTGTGACTTTGAAATTTCCTGTTTTTATTTTTTATTTATTTTTTTATGTATTTATTTTTACATTAAGGTTTTTCTTTTTAACTTGTGGCAATTTTTTTTTCTTTATTTTATTTTTTTTCTTTTTCAATATATGAAATTTATTGTCAAATTCATTTCCATAGAACACCCAGTGCTCATCCCAAAAGGTGCCCTCCTCAATACCCACCCTACCCTCCCTCCCACCCCCCATCAACCCTCAGTTCTCAGTTTTTAAGAGTCTCTTATGCTTTGGCTCTCTCCCACTCTAACCTCTTTTTTTTTTTTTTTTCCCCTTCCCCTCCCCCATGGGTTTCTGTTAAGTTTCTCAGGATCCACATAAGAGTGAAACCATATGGTATCTGTCTTTCTCTGTATGGCTTATTTCACTTAGCATCACACTCCAGTTCCATCCACGTTGCTACAAAGGGCCATATTTCATTCATTCTCATTGCCACATAGTACTCCATTGTGAAATTTCCTGTTTTTATAATGATGAGAGATTTCCCTAGTTTTTTGAGAAATAGCATTGGAGTTTGTTCTTGGCCTCTGTTATGTAGGTTACAATTTGAAATTGTTATGTGATCATGAAGCAGAATCTAAACTGTGTTTGGTTAGGGGGTGCCTGGGTGGCTCAGTCGGTTAAACGTCCACAACTTTGGCTCAGGTCATGATCTCACAGTTTGTGAGTTTGAGTCCTGCTTTGGGCTCTGTGCTGACAGCTGAGAGCCTGGAGCCTGCTTTGAATTGCATCTCCCTCTCTGCCCCTCACCTGCTCACACTCTATTTCTTTCTCTCTCTCTCTCTCTCTCTCTCTCTCTCTCTCTCAAATAAATATTAAAAAAATTATAAACTACTTTTGGTTAAAAACGAATACGTTTGCGTGGCAGTGTATTTATGGCACATGGTTTAAAATGTAGAGATGAGATCCGTTATTGGTCTCTCTGGAATATTGTAAGAAAAAAGCTGGTATCTGAACGGTTTCAAACTTTTCATATGTCCTAAACCCGAGGAAGCATTTATATTTAATAGGACATGTTCACTGTTCGGTTTTGATGTATTACTGCATCTGCATTTCTCATCTTTTTTCCTTTTTGTATAAAAGTCTCACAGAAACAGACACTTCCAGTTGCTCCCAGAACTCGAACTTCTCAAGAAGAATTGCTGGCAGAAATGGTCCAGGGGCAAAGCAGGACGCCCAGGATAAGTCCTCCCATTAAAGAAGAGGAAACAAAAGGAGATAATATAGAAAAAAGCCAAGGTAATAATTTAAATGATACGTCATCCTTTATTATACTTTTTTTATGAGACATTAAATATTTGCCACTCAATATTTATGAAATGTTCTATGACAAAAGTGCTCATTAGGCCCAAAAATAGAATGAGAAGGGACCATGAGAAAAGTCTGTACCTATACTTTTCGGAATTTTAAGAGTCTTTTTATTATGAAATTTTTAATGTTATTAAAAGTGGAAAGAATAGTGCAGTGAATTCCCATGAATCCAGTTACCTCACCTTAATAATTACCAGTGTTTTGCTGGTTTTAAGAAAACTTGTATTTAGAGATACATAGATGCCTACATTTTCTCTTTTTTTCTTTTTGTTAATCCTACCCCTGTTCTCTTAAACTTGAAATCTTTAAATTTCCTCTTTCTTAGCATTCTGTCTCTTACCTGCCAGATCTGCCCTATTGTCCCAGTGGCCCTAATTTATTATCCTCTTGTGGCTGGCATACTATGGTTAGCCTTGAGCTGACCTTTCTGCTTCCTTTCTCTCAATCCCACCACCCCAATCTCAAGTACAAACACTTTCCTGTTTAAAGTGTGCCTCTGGGGGTGCCTGCATGGCTCAGTCACTTGGGGGTCCAGCTGTTGATTTTAGCTCAGGTCATGATCTCAGGGTTGTGAGCTAGAGTCCCACATCAAGCTCTGTGCTGAATGTGGAGCCTGCTTGGGATATTCATTCTCTATCTCTCTTTCTCTGTCCCTCCCCTACTTGTATGTGCGCACATCGTGTGCTTTCTTTCTCTCAAAATAAATAAAAATAAATTAAAAAAATAAAAAAATCTCTATTATAAAAATATACAATATGACATCATGTGACTCCTTTCTGAGAGTATTCTAATGTTTCCATCTCCTGCATTGTCCAGGATTGACGCCATCAACTTGGCGTTTACACAGCTTCAATATCTGGGCTCTAGGCCTGTCCAGTCATTCTCCACTGCTTTCCAACCTTTTTTCCTTCTTTTCCTATCAGGAAAGGTTCTAGTTTCCTTTTCCTCTTCTACTGAGATCTGAATTTAACAACCCACCCAAACTGAATGCTCATCACATTATTTCTGACTTACACCTTTCTAATGTTGGCATATGTTTTTTTCATTTTTCCTTAACTGTGTTCTTGAAATTGTTCTAGGTTCAAACATTTCATGAAGCTTTAGTGATTTCATCTTATGTTTGTTTCTTCATTCTCTCTTAAAAAAAAAAACAAAAAAAACCAAACAAAAACTCTTGTGGGGCGCCTGGGTGGCTCAGTCGGTTGAGCATCCAACTTCGGCTCAGGTCATGATCTCACGGTTCATGAATTCGAGCACCGTGTCGGGCTCTGCTGACAGCTCAGAGCCTGGAGCCTGCTTTGAATTCTGTGTGTCTTTCTCTGCTCCTCTCCTGCTCCTGCTCTGTCTCTCGCTTTCAAAAATAAACATTAAAAAAAAATCTTTGGATTGTGCAGTTTGCCATGTCGGCATTATTTGCAGTTCCAGTAAACGATGGACCTGAGAACAGAAAAATTCCAAAACAGCCAGTAGGTACTAACTGGAAAGTGTAAGTGGGCCAATTTGTGAAGAGCAACTGAAACTGACACTTGATCTTCAGTAAGGGTAAGCATTGCAGTTATCAAAGCACATCAAACAGTTTTAAATCCATGATTTCATATGTTTTGAAGTAAATCCTTAATTAGCTTCTGGAGGATAATAGACGCTAATCCATTGTCTTGAAAACTGGATACATAATTGAGCATTTATGTTGTCTTTAAAGAGTGGTAGCCCTGGGTAACTGAATAGTATAGGAGTTAGCATCTGTTTTTGTATGTAAAGTTTTATTGGAACCAAGCCATGCCCATTCATGTATGTATTGGCTGCTTTTGTAGTACATCCACAGAGTTGAATAGTTGCAGGAGACCATAAAGCTCCCCCAACCTAAAATAGAAAATGTTTGCAATTCTTTACATAGTAGATGGGAAGAGCATTTTTTTTTTTATAGTAAACTCTGTGCTCAATGTGGAGCTTGAACTCATGACCCTTTGATCAAGAGTCACATGTTCTATTGACTGAACCAACCACACACTGCTAGGAAAGCATTTTTAAAGATCACTTCAGCTAGTAAGTAAAAAAACCAGAATGATAGAATTATAGTTTGTGGGTTTTTTTCCCCCCAACTCAGTAGATTAATGAATGTAGGCACTGGTGATTAATGTCTACGAAAAAAGTGAAAGCCATTTCGTGCCTCCAGATGAAAGAATAAAACTACCTTAGTCTTGCCAGAGGATTTGATCCAGCAGTCAACTTGCAGAGGTACAGAGGCCAGAGGAATATGTTGGTTGTTACATCATGAGTGTGCAACAGGCAAAGAGTAGCCTCTGGGACACCATATAGGTCAAACAGCCTGAGAATTCTAGATTAAAAGACCTAAAAGACAAAATAACGAGGGGCAAGGTTAAGCTGTAGCATCTAGAGATGTACACTTGTGTGATAAAGCCACAAAGAAAATTTAGGTATTAGTATAAATGGCATAAATGGTTACTTTTGGAGAGGGCTGATTGGGATCGAGCACATGGAAAGGTTTCTGGGGTAGCTGGCATAGTTCTATTTTCTTGACCGGATGGTGGTTGTAAGGGTGTTTTGCCTTCTAAAATTCCTTAAACTACTGTTTGTGTTGTGTTGTTTTCTGTATCGTCGTTTTGTTTTAAAGTAAAAGGTTAAAAATTTTAAAAGGTATCAAACACATCTGCTTAAGATTACCGTTGCTCTTACTGAATTGATTTATTCACAATCACAAAAGTGACATTCTGCAAACAGCCATTAATTACTGTGCTTACTCACTGTTTTACAGCTTTCTGACATGTTTTTTTTAAATCTAAATATGCACACATGTATTGGCATGAGTTGTTGATAGTGTTCTTTCATCTCTCTGGCCTCTATTTTTACTAGCCTACCACCTCACAATATTCGTGCTATTTCTCTTTTTGTCTTGGATTAGTCTGTCACCAGAAGTTTATTTTGTTAATTTGCTCAAAGACTTAAAAACAATAATTCTGGCTTTATTGATTCTCCTTTGATGTCTTGATTTTCTATTTCATTGGTTTCTACTCTTTTAATATATATCCATCTATATTTTTAATTATTCTAGCTTGTCTTTCAGATGTAAAAATTTAAGGTGTAAATTTCTCTTGAGTGTCACTTTTGTTGCATATTCACAAATTTATAATGTTTTCATTATCCATCTTAGTATTATGATCTTCATCTTTGACCTATGAGTTATATGGAAATGTTTTTGATTTATAGTATATGGAGGATTTGTTTTTGTCTTTTATTTTTTTATATGTACCCTTGACTTAATTGCATTGTGTCACTGTGATCTGTGTCATACATATTTTTTGAAAATTGTTAAGACTGAAGGCATCAATTTTATACGTCTTCCATGTGCATTTTGGAAGAGCGTGGACTATAATTGTTGGATTGAGAATTTTGCATTTAGTAGATAAAGCTCTATGGTTACATTGTTCAAATCTTGATCTTACTGAGTTTTTGGTTTGCTTGATTTATCAGTCATTGATAGAAAGTCTTGAGATTGCCCACTAGGATTGATATATTTATCTTAATTTTTCTATACTTCTATCAGCATTTGTTTTCCCTGATTTTGTTTTCAGTCTTCTCTTTTAAAGTTTTAGGCAAATATATATCTTAAATATTATAAAGCTAGATTGTTGTTTTTTAACCCAGTCTGAGTTTGCCTGTTACTGGAAAGTTTAAACCATTCACATTTCTTAGATTTCTAATATGTAGTTGGACTGGTTTCTGTCATCTTTTTTGATTCATAGTGGCCTTTCATTTTTTTCTCTTTTGCCTTAAAGATTCATTAGTTACTATTGTTGATTGCCCCAGCTCTGCTTTTTTTTTTTTTTTTTTTTTTAACTAGCTTAAATGAGAGCACTCCATTTCTGTTCATTTAGTGGTTTGCACTGGAATTTTACCATGCAAATTTAATCACATATTTCAAAAGTTAATGTTCTGACCCCATTTCCAAAGTAAATGGACTTTAGAATACTTATGCTTCAGTCTTTACTTACGTAATGTTTCCATTGTTTTGTTTTGGTCTTTTTAAAAATGTGTTAAGTTGGGCACCATTATCACTATTTTACCCAGGCATTGTTTGTTCAGACTTGACCTACATGTTTATCATTTTTTGTTCTGAAATCTTGAATGTTATGTGGGGGTCATCCTCTTCTAATATGTTCCAAGTATTTTTGAAGTGTATTCTTTGGAAGTTTCTTTAAGAATTGGTCTGTTTGTCTAAATTTGCCAAGAATGTTTATCTGTTTTTTTTCCCCCTTGTTGTGCAGTAATTTTGCTGGATACCCAAATCTAGGGTAACAACAGTTATTTGTTCTCAACATCTTGTATATATTATTCCATTGTTTTCTGGCTTCCATTATTGTTGAGTGGACCTGTGTCATTCTAATTGTCTGTCGTTCCTTTGTAGGTGATCTGTCCTTTCTCTGGCTGCTTTCAAGATCTTCTTTGTCTTTGATGTTCTGCAGTTTCACTCCGATGTGTCTAGGCATGGATTTCCTTTATTTCCCTATTTTGTATGTGTTGTATAAAAAACATTTAAATAAAATATTTTACGCTATGAAATATACATTCACCATAGAAAATTTGGAAAAACAAATCTTTGTAATGCTTGCTGATAGATGAGAAATTAATCAACTAGCATTGAAAAATTTAACATAAAAAGCAACATTCTTGGCTTTGTTCTTCTCCACACTGGTTCTTCCCAGAGGGCTACCACTTTTTTTTTTTTTTTTTAAGTTTATTTATTTTTGAGAGAGAAAGAGTGTGTGCGTGAGTGGAGGAGGGGCAAAGAGTGAGGAAGAGAGAGGGTCCCAAGCATGCTCCACACTGTCAGTGCAGAGCCTGATGCAGCACTCAAATCCATGAACTGTGACATCATGACCTGAGTGGAAATCAGGAGTCACATGCCTAACCGACTGAGCCACCCAGGCACCCCAGAGGGCTATCGCTTTTAAAAGCTTATGTTTATGTCTTTAATTTTTTTCATGTCTATAATATGTTTTATAACCACTGTTTCTTAATTCACTAACTTGTAGGTGGTATCTTTTAGTTCTTTGCTACGGTATATCAGGATCTAACACTGTTCCCTGCTTTTTAGGCCCGTACGGTAAAATCACTGTCTTTTGCTTCATTTATTGGCTACTTTTATTATTTTAAGTAATACATCTAAATATTTATTTTTTGTGAGATTACTGTATTTCAGTATATTTTGACTCCCAAAAGATAAGGATATTTATGTGCCTTTTTAAACTATATCTTTTTTAAACTACATCTTTTCTCACCACACCTTCTAAGCTCTGCCATCTGTACTTTTATATTGCTAAGGATGATCAGATATACATTTTGTTGTATTTTCCTAGTTAAGACGACTATTTGTAAATTGACTAAAAGTGGAGAACCAATAAGCAGCATATTTACATTATTGAGACTATATGAATATTACTTCATAGACGACCAGATTTACTTTTTGTTTACAGCTCTTTGCTAGGGGTTCCCTAGAGTCTTTTTTTTTTTTCCACTCTTGGACAATTTTTTGTTTTTCTTAGGTTCTTCCCCCTTCCCCCCCCTTATTATATTGCCTACCTTTATTATGGCCAAAAAATCTGTCATTTTATGCTCTTAAGTCTTTGGGTTCCCCTTTTCTTAGGGACCTTCATCTTAGAGCTTCTGTCCTCTTTTGCTTATTTGACTGGTTGCTTACTAGGTTTGCTTCAAGGCTGTCATTCCAGGACTTAACTCCTCCCCTGAGTTTTCCCTGCATTTTCTGGATCTCGTTGTCTTCTCTGTATATTCTTCCATTTTGTCACCACATGATGAAGAAACTTAAAAAGAATGAGAGGTAAATTTTTCTGAGTACTTAGAACTCTTAAAGATATCCTTGTACTTAGCTGATACTTTGGATAGGTACAGAATTCCAAATTGAATTTTCCTCACAACTTTGAAGGCATGGCTTCATTATCTTGATGCTTCTCATGTTTATGCTGAGGAGTTGGTTGCTCATGTGATTCTTACTCCATTATAGAATACCTTGGATTCATTTCTCTGGGAAGTTTTAGGATTTTCTTTGTGTTCTTGAGGTCTGAAATTTGCTGTGATAAACATAGGTGCTAGTCAGTCACTTTTGGATTGGGTACTTTTTGTGCCTTTTTAATTTGAAAATCCATGCTTTTAGTCTGGGGAATTCTCTATAAATTATTTCTTTAAAAACATGTTCTTTTTTCATTGTTCTCTTGCGGGAATTCTGTTACTAGTTGGATGATAAACTTCCTGCTTTGATTTTTCTCTTTTCTCTCCTCATTTTTTACTTGATCTTATGCTACTTTGGGATGTTTTATTGACTTTATTACCTTCCTCCGTTTTTGGTTTTTTTTTAAGGCAAACATAATTTTAAAATTTCTATAAGCTCTTTGTTCCATTTATGTATCTTGTTTTGTGGATTCAGTATTACTTCAAATTTATCTGAAGAACATAATTAGAGGATTTTTTTTTTAATTATATTTTGTGCCCTAATTGATGGTTTCCTTCAGAGTCCATTTTTGTTTTGTTTTTTTCTCTTTTATGTGTAGGCTCTTTTTAAAAATGTCTGCAGACACACAGTTCCTAGTTTAAGAAAAGGCAGTAAAGAGGCTTACCTAGAATTGTGTGGGCTAAAGCTTTGCTGTGGGTTTTGTTTAAATAAAGCAAACAGTGGGGTGTCTAGGTGGCTCGGTCTGTTGAGTGTCTGACTTTTGATTTCAGCTCAGGTCATGATCCTGACCCAGGATCATGGGATCAAGCCCTGCGTCGGGCTCCGTGCTGAGTGGAACCTGCTTGAGATTCATTCTCTCTCTCTCCACCCCCTGCTTCTTGCCCCTCAGCACACGTGTTCCCTCTATCTCTCTCTCTCCAAAAAAAAAAAAAAAGGAAGAAAGAAAGAAAAGTGTTTTACAAGGAGCTGCAATTGGCCTTGAAATTGTAGAGGCGTTTCCTTGGAAGTGCTTACACTCCTGCTAGCTGTCTAGATTCTCCCCAGATAATTTGTTGAATTCCTTTTTAAAACATTTAATTTTTTTTTTTTTATAAGTAGACTCCATGCCCAACTTGAGGCTTAGACTCCTGATCCTAAGATCAAGAGTCTCATACTCTCCTCAGCCAGCTAGGCACCCCAAAACATTTAATTTTTAAAAAAATGTCTGAGGCTGTATCATTCGTAAACCTTGTTTTCTGTTTCATGTCCTTTGTAGTCTTCTTTGTTCCTCACTTCTCACAGTTGGATGCTCTTTTGTTACATGTCATCCAAGTTAAATATCTCAACGTTATCCACTCCCAAATTTATATCTCCAGCTAAGACTTTGCATCTGAATTCCTAATTCCTGTGCAACTGCTTATTCTACATTTCTTCTTGGATATACTGCAAATTATTTTAAGCTTATCTGAAACCTAATTACTGTTTCCTGCAGTCTTCCTCATTCTGGTTAATGGCAGCACCACTCTTCTAGTTGCTCAAGCCAGAAACCTAATGCTGTTCTTTGTTTCAAGCTTAGAACCATTCCTTTCCTCTCTCTCTCCTTTTCCTCTTCCCTTTTATGTTCCTTCTACCTTCCACCTTTACCAAATCCTGTCCACGTCTACCTCCAGAGTATATTTAAATTTACCTATTCCTTATCAGTTCTGCCTCTGCCATCCTAGGTTAAGCCATCATCTGTGACTTGCCTTGATTATCAGAAAAGTGTCCTTACTGGTCTGTCTGCTTTCAAACTCGGCCTCCTACAGTCTATTGCACACAGTAGCAAGTGTTTCTTTTAGACTGTCAGTGAGATCATGCTTCTCCCCTTCTCAGAACCTTCTGGTGGCTCCCCATTACACACCCACATATAAAAGTAAGATTCCTTCCTGATGTTGTCACCTACCACCTTCTCCCTCCCGCCGCTTTTCTTTGCTATCCACCAGATATACTTGGTGTGTTCCTCTTCCAGAGCACTCAAAGAACAGCATGTCTGAGATGCTTTCACCTTTTACCCTGGCATATTTTTTTCCTTATGTCCATATAACTCAGAAGTCATCTCTGTGAAGTGCTCTCTAGCCCCCCACTCCGTAACCCACTTTTTCTAAAGCTTTATTTTTCCCCATAGTACTTCTTATCTAAAAGGCATTTCATGTTTTCATAGTTCAGATATTTTTTATCCAGGCTCAGGTTATCAACATAAAACATGTTATACTTTAACATACATTTTGGGTTTTTTGAGGTTCATCTTCTTCCCCTCCCCACCAGAATGTAAGTTCTCTGACCAGGGATTTGTGTGTGTGTGTGTGTGTGTGTGTGTGTGTGTGTGTGTGTGTGTGTGTGTTGTTCATTGCTGTGATTGAGTGCCCAGAATGGTACCAGACAGTAGCTCAGTAAATCCTTGTGTCTTAATGAACGTGTTATCTCGCAGCTTTCCCAGGGTTTCTGGCTTTTCTGCTCTGCCTCACAGACGGTATTTGTCCATGTATATTGTTTTCCAGAGGTTGTTGAAATCGCATCTGCTGTGATCCCCTTCCTAACCCATGTCTTTAAATGTGTGATATAATTTGTGATTATATAAATTTTTTGTGTACTGAAATCATTTTTTACTGTGTACATTCTGTAAGTATTTCATTTACATCTATCCCCACTGTTATTGATTGGTAAGTATGTTAGAACATGTTAAAATAGGACCCTAAGGAGGATAGGGATATAAGTATTTCTAATGCAGTAAAATTTCTGGTTATTTCTCCCTCTACCTCAGTGGGTAATCTTAGAAACTCAGTTTGGAGGCCACTGTTGTATGTTAGGATTTTGTCCTTCTTAAGTTCTTTACTTCATTTTTATGGACTCCAGAAGGAGAGGCTATGAATGCATATGCCCAGTGTATCATGTTGGACTAAAAGCATTTTGAAGGAGTCTTAGCAAAGAGAGGAGTGTTTATATTCAGACAGAAAGAAATTCTCCCCTTAGTTCTGCCGTTGCCTTCCTCAGAGGTAAGCATTGCACGTAAAACAGTTTGTAGTCATCTTGGCATTTTTTTCATATGTATGTATATGTATGTCTTTTCTGTGAAAATAGAATTACATGTATATATGCACACCATATATGTACATATAAAACACATCACATGAGTTTATCAGTGACATGTTTTGTTCTACTTTGTATGCCTGGAGAAAAGTATAATGACATGGTGATTAGGAGTATGGACTGAGGGAGTCAGACTGCTTAGGTGTGAATCCAGATGCTGCTGCTTACTCCGTGACCTTAACCTTTCTGTACTCCACTTTCCTTAGAATACGTACATGCCCTCTGCTGGTAGATATTTACATTGGAATCTGTGGAAGGATCTTTTCTTACTTTGCATTCTAAAGTTGGGCCGGGAACAATAGTTGATAATAGGAAGCCTCAAATGAGCTCTTTTTAGACATTATGTTACTCCTCTGTTAGAGCCCTTTCCTGTTTCTCTCTTTGAAGTGAAATTTGCTGCCCTCTAGTGAGCCAACTGGTTTTCTTAGCGTTTGGCTTAGGATGTGCTGTTTTTCCTAATGTTTGTTTATACTACAGAGACCTGTCAGCTAGGGCTCTTAATTCTGTATGAGTCCAAAGCACTGTAAATTGTGAAAATTACTTTCTACCTAAAGATTTTAAGGAATTAGATTAAATTTACAGATACAGTTGATTAATGAATAAAGATTCTTTTATAAATTTCAGTACTTTTTCTTTTTTCAGTTATTGTGAGCACCATCTCTTTAACTGGGAAACCAAAGGTTACAACTCATCATAAGAATTCTTTTGTAGAGGCTATGGGGAGCCATGTCCACCATCTTGCATCTCTGTACAACTTACTTGTTGCTTGGCTAGTAACCAAAGTAAAAATGAAAACTAAAGCCACAGAAAGACGTTTCATGTTCTTGAATTAGAAGATTTTAATATCGTTAAGATGGTGATCCTCCCCCAAATTGATATATGAATTCAACTCCATTTATGTTAAAATAGGAATTTTAACATAAATGGCTTTTTTGAAGAAATTGGCAACTGGTCCTAAAATTCATATGGAAACCAAAAGGACCTAGAATAGCCAAAACTACTAAAAAATAAAGTTGGAGGACTTATATTTTCCAGTTGCAGAACCTATGACAGAGCAATTGACTAGCACTAGCCTAAGGATATACATACAAATTAGTAGAATCAAATTGAGAGTCTGGAAATAAACTGGTACATTTCTGGTAAGTTGATTTTCAACAAGAATGTCAACAGAGTTCAGTGGGGAATAAATACACTCATTTCAACAAATGGTGCTGGACAACTGGATATCCACAGGCAAAGAATGAAGTTGGACCCTTATGTAAATTAACTAAAAAATGGATCCAAGACCTACATGTAAGAGCTAGAATCATAAAACTTTTAGGAAAAAAGTACATGTAAATCTAAATGAGCTTGGATTAGGCAGTCGTTTCTCAGATGTGACACTCAAAACACAAGCAACCAAAGAAAAAAATTGATAAATCGGACTTAATCTAAATTAAAAACTTTGGTGTTTCAAAGGATACTATCAAAATTAAAAGATAACCCACACAGTGGGAGAAGAGTCACTCATCTAATAATAGTCTATCATCAAACCAAGGCCAAGTCTTCATTTCTCTTATCTATAAATTCCTACCATACCATATTCATGCAGCTGAATTGCAGTATTACCATATATATTTTAAGAGGTCTGTGATTGTGGGTCTAATACCCTACCAACCCTCTCCCTATAAAGGATATGCTAAAAACTCTGCTGTACTATTTTCAAGGGTAAATGAAACTCAAGATACTAAATAAAACAACTTAAAAATAATTTCAATCCTGAAAATTATAGTTAATAAAGGGACAGAAATATGTTAAATTCACGTCATATCCAGGTATAAAGTACTTAATATTATAATTTTGACTTCAGATCTTCAGTGCTCCTTGTCAGATGAGGTAAATAATAGAAAATTCTTTGTGTGGCACATGTCTGCTTTCAGCCAATCAGAAGCCAGAATTATTTTGTAGGCAATAATAGGGTTTAATGTTTGGAGAGGGGCTTTAAATAGGGCTTACAAGATATACGTGGCTTCATATTAATTAAGGCTTCTTAGTTGTAGCAAAGAGAACATTGGTCTGGTTTGTTTAGCATTTTCAAGTTTACTTTTGAGTTCTGACTCCAGAAATGTACAATCCTATCTTTTTAGTTGTAGGTTTTAAGATGTTATTCACTCTTAATACTTTTTAATAACAGCCTTAATCACTTTTTATTTTTGATGAAACAATATAATGGGCTGTGAAGGAAAAATTGCCAAATATTAAGAGGGAGAGAGAATTTTATGAAAATGTCTTCTTCAAGGTTTCCATCACCATCTTTACCGATTTTCTTCTCACCTGGGCCAATTGACTTAGGTTCTGTAACAAGTTCCTCTTGTTCACTGAATGAGCTAGACAATATTTCCCATCTTTTAAGGAAAATATCAACTGATATCCGTGAAATTAAAGGAATGAAAGCAGCAGTTTTGACAGTGGAAGCAAATCTTTCTGATTTAAATGTTAGAGTGTCACAGAATGAAGCAAAAATCTCATCTTTGGAGGTTAAAATGAATGAATGTTCAACATCAACATCTGAATGCAATAAACAGTTTGAAGATCTTCAAGAGGAAGTAGATTTTGAATCACAGTCAAGGACTACTGATGTAAAAATAATTGGTTTCCTTAGAAACATTGAAAAAGGTAAATTTTTAGTATGTGATATAACCTTTGAGACAACTCACTAGTTGTCTATATATAGAGGCAGCAAGTCACAAAACTTGAACTTCACGGACCTTTAAACAGCAAAGTTGGAGTCTGTATGATTAATTTAGAAGCCTGGACGTTACCAGTATTCTCTTTAGTGGATCTCTGTAAAATGTTTTGAAGAGAGATGAACATAGAAAAACAGAACTTCAGTGAGAGAATAGTCCTCTTTCATGTATCTGTCTTGTGAAATTCTCTTAAAACGTGTAATTCTTTCATTGTTCATTGTGTTAAAGAGACCTGTAGTAATATTAGAATTGGAAGAGCTTCCTATAACCCTAATATTTATCAGTTTCCCAAGCTGTCCTACAGAGTACAACTTGACCAAATGACATCTGTATTTGAGGTCAGCTTACCAGGATTTGCTGTGTTTTTGCTATGATAATTTTGGAAGGAATTCTTTTTGGCATACCACTAAAGAGTATTATGTTAACTTCTATTTTAAAAGAAAATAGCTGATAGAATTTTGAATGGAGTATAGTTTTTAAAATGAAAAACTCCTTTTAGTGAAACATGGTAGTTGGCAGGCAGTTGCCAACTTATGTACATGTACTGAGTGAGCAAAGTTTGTCCTTATGAAACTACTAGTAATACATACACTAAAAAGTAGTAACAGTCATCTTACTTTATTTTAGTATTTGGAACTCTGTCAATCACATCCCTTTCTACACTGTACGATACCACTTTTGTTTTACTTTTTTGATTTTTAAGTTTAAGTGAAGTGTAGTTGACAGTGCAGTATTAGTTTCAGGTGTGCATAGTGATTTGACATTTACATACATTATGAAATTGTCACCATGATTTGTAGTACCACCTCTGACTGTAACTGGAAGTTTGAACCTCTTAATCCTCTTTACCTATTTGTTCTTCCCCTACTGCAACCACTAGTTCTCTGTATCTGTGAGTCTGTTTCTGTCTTGTGTTCATTAATACTGTTTTTTAGATTCTACATATAAGTGGAAATCATATGGTACTTGTTTTTCTCTTACTTAGTACCGTCCATCTGTTGCAAATGGCAAGATACCATTCTTTTTTATGGCGGAGTAATGTTCCTGAGTGTGTGTGTGTGTGTGTGTGTATCACATCATTATCTGTGGACACTGAGATTGCTTGCATATTTTGGTTCTTGTAAGTAATGCAGTAAACATAAGGGTGCATATATTTTTGCAAATTAGTGTTTTCATTTTCTTGGGGCACATACCCAGAAGTGGAATTAACTGGATCCTATGGTATCTAGTGTACCATATGTATTTCTATATTTAAGAAATTTTTTTTTTTAACTTTATGGATTTATTTTGAGAGAGAGCATTTGTGTGCAGGGGAGGGGCAGAGAGAGGGAGACTGAGAATCCCAAGCAGACTCCCTGCTGTCAGTGTAGAGCCCTATGTGGGGCTCAGTCTCATGAACTGTGAGATCATGACCTGAGCTTAGATCAAGAGTTGGATGTTTAACCAACTGAGCCACCTGGGTACCGTTGGTATTTGTAGTTTTAATTTTAATTTTTAATTACTGTTTTTCACAGTGGCTGCACCAACTTCCATTCCCACCAGCAGTATGTGAACATTCCCTTTTCTCTACATCCTTGCCAAGACTTGTTATTTCTTGCCTTGTGGATACTAGTCATTCTGACAGGTGTGAGGTGGTATCTCATTTTGGTTTAGATGTTGGAACATCTTCCATTTGTTGGCTATCTCTATGTCTTCTTTAAAAAATATCTGATTCAGCTCCTGTGCTCACTTTTTTTTCTTAAAGATTTGAGTGGTTTTTTTTTTTGTTTTTTTTTTAATCATGTATTTATTTTGAGAGAGTGCAAGGCGTGCACAAGAGTGGAAGAGAATCCCAAGCAGGCTGCACGCTTATAGCGTGGAGCCATACCATGCTCAGTCTCATGAACCATGAGATGATGACCTGAGCTGAGATCAAGAGTGGGACACTTAACTGACTGAGCCACCCAGGCAACCCCTCCTCTGCCCTTGTTTTAAAAAATCAGATTGGGTTTTTTTGGTGTTTTATGAATTCTTTATATATTTTGGATATTAATTCCTTAATAGGTCATTTGCAAATATCTCCATTCAGTAAGAAGCATTGTTTTATTTTTTTTAAGTTTATTTTGAGAGCAAGGGAGAATGCACTCAAGCAAACAGGGGAAGGGCAGAGAAAGAGAATCCCAAGCAGCCTCCACACTGATGTGGAGTCCAATGCAGGGCTTGAACCCACGAACCATGAGATCATGACCTGAGTTGAAATCAAGAGTTGGGACCCTTAATGGACTGAGCCACCCAGGTGCCCTGCCTTTTTGTTACTATGCAGAAGCTTTTTAGTTTGATGGAGTCCCAGTTGTTTTCCTTTTGTTGCCCTTGCCTAAGGAGACAGATCCAAAGAAATACTGCTGAGGGTGATACCCAAGATTTTACTGCCCCCCCCCCTTTTTTTAATGATTTCAGGTCTTATATTTAGATGTTTAGTTTATTTCAAATTTATTTTTGCATTACTGGAAGAAAGTGGTCCAGTTCCTTTTATTCTCATGTAGTTGCCCATTTTCTAAATACCATTTATTGAAGAGACTCTTTTTTCCTGCTGTAGATTCTTGCCTTTTTTTATCATAGATTAATGGGGTACTTTGCACATTTTAGCACTGTTACTTCTTCCAATCCATGAGCATGTTGTATCTTTCCATTTATTTGTATCTTCATTTTCTTTTCTTCCGACAGTTTTCTGAATATAGGTTTTTTACCTCCTTGGTTAAATTTATTCCTCGATATTTTATTCTTTTTGGTGCAGTTGTAAGTGGGATTGTTTTCTTAATTTCTCATTCTGCTACTTTGTTACTAGTGAATAGAAACAGATTTCTGTATATTTTATATCTTGCAACTTTACAGAATTCACTTATTCTAATAGTTTTTTGGTTGAGTCTTTAGTGTTTTGTATATTAATCATCTGTTCCTTCCCAGTGTGGGTGCCTTTTTTTCCTTTTTTTTTTTTTTTTTTTTTTTGTCTCATGGCTGTGGCTAGGACTTCCTGTACTATGTTAAATAGAGGTGGCAGGAGTGAACATCCTTGCTTATTCCTCATCTCAGGAAAAGCTTGTAGCTTTTCACTTTAGGATATTAGCTGTGAGTTTGTCCTTTATTATGTTGAGGAACCCTCTATATCCGTTTGGCTGAGAAGGTTTGTTTATTTTATATTTTTATTTTAGAGCGCACACAAACCAGGGAGAGGGGCAGAGGGGAGAGAGAGAATTTTAAACAGGCTTCATGCTCAGTGTGGAGTACAACGTGGGGCTAGATCCCACAACCCTAAATCAAGAGTCAGACGCTCAACAGACTGAGCCAGCCACGTGCCCCTGGTTGAGTTTTTATCATAAATGGATGTCAGATTTTGTCAGATGCTATTTCTGCACGTCTTGAGATAATCCTAAGATTCTTAATCTTTGTTTTGTTACTGTGGTGTGGCATGTTGATTGATTGTGGACATTGAACCATCGTTGCATTCCTGGAATAAATGCCACTTGCTCATGGTGAATAATTATGTTAATGCGTCATCGATACACTTTGGTTTTAGATCAGGTGTGTGCCTGATAACCTCCTAAGCACTGTGGTGGCGGGGGGTGGTTTGGAGAAGTGTGACTTCTTTCCATCCTATCTTTGAAGTGTAACTGTGAGGAGATTATGAACCCATTTACGAAATAATACTCCAGCTAAGTATGTTTTCTCACAGGAGATTCATGCTGCTGTAGGATCTGGGCTCCAGACCTCTGAACATCATACTTGCTCATTGTTCTCTTCATCTCAGTCCATGCTTATAGTTTGTCTTTTGGAAACGATCAGATAACTGTGCTGTGTTTTGGTTTGCAGTTCCAGGGGTGGGGGAGTGGGTTGTAATGGTGAGAGCCCAGGTGATGGAGGGAGATGTTTCTTATTTTGATCTTGCAGTTGGCTGTCGCCTGTCAACTATGGCTCAAGCTGTGGGTCCACACAGTACCACCTCCTGGCTTTTCCAGCCTTTTACCTTTATTCTGAGGCTTTACCTCCGGTCCAAGAAAAAACTGGCTTCCAGACAAAAGAACAACAAGGAATTTGGTCTATAAATACTATTAAATTGCAATGTTGAAGCTATAAGTTTTTTTTTGTTTGTTTTTTGTTTTTAAGACTTTAAGAACCTAGTTAAGATTATTTTAGGCTTCATTTCTGGAAATATACATGTATTGTTTGTTTTTAAAACTTAGTAAAGTTTGAAAATTTGTATCCTAGGAGCTCCACAGAGGCAGTTGTTATCCCGACTACAAATCGACCCAGTAATGGCAGAAACTCTGCAGATCAGTCAAGGTTGGTAATCATCTTAAATTTTCACTGTAATCTAGCATTTTTCAGTTGCTATTTCCATTTCTTACACCTCATTTAATGTATTCTGTATATCTTAGATCCTGCCCTAAGATGCTGTATTTAGATCTGTGAAAATATTTTAGGGCCAGGAGACAAGATCTGCATTTTCTTCATGTTATATGGTGTTCGTATGTTTTGTCTCATTCAGAATCTTTCTTGCTTTGATGTCGTTTCACCTGAGTCCCTGGAATCTCCTGGCAGTCACTTCCTGCTCCAGGGACAGTTTGAATCCCTAACCTTCTTTCCTTTCTGCCCTGCTTTGCCATTGTCTTGAGCTGCTTTTATGTTCCTTAGCCTGTTCTGCCTTATCCTCACTTCCACTTCACTTTAGAATTGCTCACCAGGGCCACACTTGGAATTTGTTGTTCTTAGAGCCACTGTAACTTCATTGTTTGCCTGTCTCCTCCACCCCCCACACACAGACACACATGCCACGGTCTGCTTTAGGACAGGGACGAGTGCCTTACTTATCTATGTTCTTAGTGCCCGCCCCGCCAGATGCATGTGCAGACCCTAGTAAATGTCCACTGAGTAACAGAGGGGCCATTGGTCACCTGCAGTCTTAAATTCAGAAACCTTCTTTTCTCCTGCTTCCTTTTATTTCCCCAAACCTGCCCGTTGTTGGAAGCTCTGGTGGTGCCTTGACCCCTCCTTGTGGCTCTTGCTTCTTCCCCCTTGCTCAGGCTTCCACAGTCAGTAGGTATATTTCCTTACCCCACCTTCCTCTGTCTCAGCAAGAAGAACTTGTCTTCTTTCAGGGTCCCCTTCCACCCAGATGCTAGATCCTACCCAGTCGATGAACACTAGTGTCCCCATACTCCTATAATCTTAATCGTGCCCCTCTCCTGGCTTCTCCTTTTTGCCTGTGAAAGTGTTTAAATACTCCCCATCCTTGATGTTGCTGTCATCTCTCAACATTCCATCCTGTTTTCCACATAAGGGTATTTTCTTTCAAAATATTTGGCAGCTAAGCTCTGTGTGTGTTGTATCCACTTCACTGACATTTCCGCATTCTTTTTTTTTTCTTTAATTTTTCCTTTTCTCCATGGTGCACATACAGTTTGAAGCATCTAGTCCTACAAGGACTATATAGCCTTTGCTTATCTCCTGTCGTGGTTTTTATTTCTGGGAGCCCTCTTGTTTCTGCATATTCCTCTTACTTATTTTTCATATACTGACTTTGTTTCATGTATGCAACAGTTTCTTTTATTTCTCTGAGGATATTAAAGATAATTTTGGGTATTTTCTCCCCTCCCTTCTTGGTCTTATTTTCTCCAGGTTGTTTGTTTTGACTGCTGTCTTTCGTGACAGGTTTTCCACAGATGTCTGGGGATCCTTGGTTGTCTTATATTTATGAGTGGGACACTCAAAAAGCTGATAGGCATTCTGGGTTCATTAGTTGGGGTGGAGGGCTTGTGACTTCACATTTGAATGTAGATCCTGCAGTGGAGACTCGTTTGTTTTGTCTCTTTAGTTTGGGATGCCCTGATGTCACTGTCTTAGGCCTTTCCTCTTAGACTGGTGAGCTTCTCCACAGAAAGATCTTTCAGAATAGTGGATTGGGTGCCAGTGTTCTGGAAGCGAAGTGAGGAAAAGAGGCTGGGGGAGGTACCTCAACGTTAATTACTATGTAATGTTTGCTCACACCTCCTCCCTGTTTTCAGAATGGTGTTTCTTTCAACATGGCCGGCATCTCTTGGTCTAGAGACCCTCTGGTTTGGCCTTTCCAAGAGTCTTAAGTTCTGCCTGTCTCCAAGGGAGAAAATAGTCAAAGGTTATCAAGAAATCTAACTGCTTTTTAAAATTTCAGTACTATACATTTAGTTGTTGTTGTAGCACCATTCTGTCGAAGACCACGATGCTTCATTTATAGGCCTCTCCAGTACTGGCCAATGAGAAAGCACGTCTCCAGTGAGTCCAGAAAACTTCAGTTTAGGGCAACAGGCGTGGTAAGGGTCAGAAATGACAAAACAGATTTATAGTTTAGGAAGAAATAACTGCTTCTGAAATAGACACTTAAACATACCTGTATTTGCCTTGTCTTTCTCCCCACCCCTTCCCAGAGTCCCTGTGCTACCGGCTTCTCAGCCTTTGGAGAATCTTGGGATCCACATTGGAATGTCTCATTACTGGCTTAAGACTCAGCTTTTGCGGGTCTTAGCTTTTGACTTGCAAAATGTGGTTGTCTCTCCTTTTATAGTTATTTTCTTTGCGACTTTATGTTTTAATAATCTAACCCTTTATTGACATTTCATTGGGATTTTAGGAGGAAACAAAATGCATGGGTTCAGCCTGTGGTCTTCACAGAAGATGTCCCTAACTTGTGTCTGTCTGCTTGACCCAGGTGGTAATGTTAACCTTGCAGAGGAGGTTGGTGACGCTTGTAGGACGGAAAGCTCAGTTTTCAGTGCCCACTTTTCTAAACCCTGTCATACGTGACATGTCATCTCCAATATTTCCTTTGGTCTTTGATCATTTGGCTTCCAAGACTTCACCATCTCTGTTCTACTGATTCCATTTCATTCTCCGTTCTCATCTCCTCTCCTCCTGTCCCGCCCCTTAAAATGTTAACTTTTTCCTGTGTCCTGCCCTGAGCATTATCTTCATCTCTTCTCTCTTCTTCCAAGATGCAAACTGTTAGAGCTACTTTGCCAAGCGCAGGGTGGTGAGAAGCAGGCGGCAGCCTCGGACTGAGTTCTGGACTCTGCCTTTGCCAGCTGGGCACCTCTCGCGCCATCGAAGAGCAGCAGAGGGCATGCTGGTCTCCGTGACATGGGAGGGAGGGAAATCCGCTCCTTCCACTCCCTGTGAGGGTGGAGTGGGGATGGCGGCACTGACTGTGACACTTTGTTAATGAAACGCTTAGTTCACCTTTAGTTTGGATGCTGTTTCTCTTCTCTCTCCTCTTATTTCAACTTCGAAATTGAGAGCCCCACAAAGACTTCAAACTAAATAAATCTGAAATTGACATTTATCTTCGCTCCCCTTTCAGTATGCTCTTTGTCTCGTCCTTGTTCTCTTGGGTCCGGTTTCTCCTTCACTCACCTCCAATCTGCATCTCTCCACCCTCCACCACCCTTGCAGGGAGGACGGCTCTGCTTGGTTCCCAGCATGGGAGTTGCAGGTGCAGCTTCTGTGAGGGGCCGGTGCTGATGGTGTGGAAAGGGTCTCCTCTCTTTTATGGGTTCAAATAGGACAAAGGGTGAGAATCTTTTCATTCATTCAGAGCCTCACCATCTCTTCTGGGCGCAACAGCCTGGTAGCTGAGATCTAGGACTCCAGTCCATTCTTAGTACTACCTGTTTTTCTGAAAACTAGTTTGATCATGTCACTTCCCTACCTAGAAACCTCTCGTGATTCTTTATGACTTCTAGATCAGAATCCAAACTCATTGACACATACAAGATCCTTCAGGCCTCTGCCTTCCCTGCCGCTCAGCCTGGCACACACACCCCTTCCAGCCACACCACATTTCTCAGCGGGTCTTAGATTCCTTGTGTCTTATGAAAGCCTCTGCCTTTTTTCATATGGTTTCCTCTGCCAGACATGTTCTGTTTATTGTCCAAGTCTCTCCCCCCGGGTTATTCCCTCTCGTTCCTTTATTATCTGCTTCAAATGTCCGTCATCTGTAGGTTTTGTCTTGATTCCCCAGCTGGAATAGGTTGGTTGTATTCTCCCAATGCTTTATTCCCACTCCTTTTGGATCACCTTTTAGGATATGCTATTCTGAAATTTTATGTGCATCTGTTTTTCTATCTTTTCTTCTTTGTGTACTTAGCACAGTGTTTAGTTGAATGGTGTGGATTTTGTTCTCTGTTATTTGCCTGTTAACCTTAAGTGCAGCTCATTAACTTTCGTCACTTGATGGCATATTGATAGATCAGCCATCTCTGTGCTTGTAGCATATTTTATAAAGTAGTCAGGCTTAATAAGCATATTGTAGATGATGTGAACTGTGGTTATTAGCGTTGACGGTCAGTGTTTTCTGTGCTGTATTTTTTTTTAAGTGCCCCTTCATCTTAAAATTCCTTTTCAATATAGTCTTCTCTGTACAACCAGGCAGAAATTATGCCAGGTGAATTCTTTTCATCAGGATGTGTTCTCTGTAAGTGGTACTATGCAAAATGAACAAAACAGATTCTAGACTTTTAAGCAGTCTTTGTGTCATAATTCTAGGGAACATGAGGATTCTTGTATGTATTTTTAGAAAATATTGTGCGTAGAGTAAGTTTATATTCATATGCCATTAGATGCCTCGTATAAGAACCTTTCTGTCCTGTAGGCAGGATGTATTCATTCAAAGCCCCCAGGTAATGTGCTGTTATGAGGAGAGGAATACTTCCTTAAAGAAATGTTTGGCACAGAATTGCAGCACTATTCTGGGGTAGAACCGTTGTGATTTTCCTTTGAAAATAATTACAAATATATAAAAGATTGACATTCTTCTCACTTGTGTGATGTTGGGAATGCAAGGTATATTCAAAAGTAAACATTTATGGCCAATTTTTTTGGCTCAGATTACTATGACATGGAATCCATGGTCCATGCAGACACAAGATCATTTATTCTGAAGAAGCCAAAGCTGTCTGAGGAAATAGTAGTGGCACCAAACCAGGAGTCGGGGATGAAGACTGCAGATACCCTTCGGGTACTTTCAGGACACCTTATGCAGACACGGTAGATGGTTTCTTTTTCTTGTGTAGCTTTTTTGTGTTGATTAGATAGTGCAGATTGACCATTAGTTTCCAGCTCCCTTCTCCCCATCCTAGCCCCCAGTGTAGAGTGCTTTCGTTGAGTCAGAAGTTAGGCCGGGCATGGTAACCCAAATACAGTTTTCAGGGATTCCGGTTCATCTTTCTTGTTCAGAAGCCCGTTAACTTGCAGATAAGTCAGTCGACGATTTAGCCCCGTAAATAAGATTCTTTTCTTTATGCACATCCAGGAAATGAAATTTAAAAGCCAGGTGATCAAAACCAGGAAATCTTTGCACAGAAAGTTAGCAGATCGGGTTGGGATGATGCTTCCCTTAGAAAATGGACTGTTCGATAAAGGAACAAACCTACAGATAGTAAAATTAGCGTGAATACAGAACTGCTGGCCATTGTGTTCTGAACACAGATGCTGATTTTTCAGCTTATTTCCATGAGACCTTATGAAGATCAAAAGGACGATGTTTAGGGCGGAGGGGAGATTGTCCTTAGTGCAGCCTGGATGATGCCGCCGCGATTGGCCGTAGCCATTGTGTGTTAGCAGAATTCATCAGGGCTGTACCTGGAAGTCCTGCCAAGTCGTTTTTGTTTTTTGTTTGTTTTTGTTTCGTTTTTAACTGAAGAAACCAACAAGTAAGGGAGCGATAGTTCTGCTGAAGAGCACTGTAGGAGGCTCAGCGTTTTGTGTTTGTTTCCCTAATTCTCTGGTATTTTCTATCTGTCTGGCAGAGATCTTGTACAACCAGATAAACCTGCAAGTCCCAAGTTTATAGTGACGCTGGATGGTGTCCCCAGCCCCCCAGGATACATGTCAGATCAAGAGGAGGACATGTGCTTTGAAGGAATGAAACCTGTAAACCAAACTGCAGCCGCGAGCAAGGGACTCAGAGGTCTCCTCCACCCACAGCAGTTGCAGTTGATGAGCAGGCAGCTTGATGACCCAAATGGTAGCTTTGCAAATGGTGTGTTGAGAGCTCAGATTTTCCCTTTCCAGGGTGCTGGCATTGTGAAGGAAATCTGGGACTTGTCTCTCTACCTTGAATGCATATTGGTTGGAGGCCTTGCTTTTATTTGTAACCCAGTAGTGGCCTAGTCTCTTTTCTCAGACAAAATACTAGTTCAATTTGAGACTGTCCTGTGTGTGTGTCTGGTAGTGGGCTATTACACCAGGGCCACAGTGGAGCTCGGCCGTGAGAGGCAAAGTCTCTCTCAGCTGTGCTCGCGAAAGGGTGAACCATCCCTCTTTCTACCCGGTGTGCTTTTTTTTCCCTGTAGAAACTGTACCTGTTACTTTCCCTTTGTAACAGCAATAGTCTCTCCTGTAGTTAACTTGACAGAAAAATGAATTAGGATGTTGATGCTATTTTTTACCTCAATGAAATTCCCTTGAAAGGAGTTTCTCACCTACTCTGTCAAGATACTTCCTGGAGGTTTAGCAAAAACCTTATGTTTAAGTTAATATCAAAGCATAGTATTTAGAAGTGAATTGAACAGTGCTGGTAACAGTACGCTTTCAGGCAGATGAACGATGAACCTCTATCACTCACTGTTCTTCTCTCGCTGGATCCAGTGGCGAGTGCATGCACTGCCGAACGCTGTCATTGGTGACAGAGAATGGTAGTCGTGTTCCTCCTGTCTTCTGAAATTTGTAGAAACACCTTCATTGGTAGGGGAGACAATTACTGAAACGTAAAATGAATAGCATCAAAGTAAAAACAGTAATGGGTTTTGATATTCTTCCAAGTTAATCCTTTTCTTGGCAGAGACATGAAGATGGATTAAATCTCTTTTTCAGTCGATAAAAATATAATAGCCTTTAGGGGGAGATGATGAGTGAGGGAGGACGTAACTACTGTTGAAGAGAATGCTTTTTCTGCCGAGTCAATAATGTAATGTCATGGCTTTGATCAGTGGAGGGAGTTGAAAGTCTGACCCTCTCAAAAGACAGAAAACATTTTTAATAGTACCAAGGTGGTTAAGAACTACCGTAGTCCCGCAGTACAGATTTCTTGATCTTGTGTATTTTGTCTAAAAATGAGAGAAAAATTGGTAGCTTATGTACGTTAGGGTCTAATTTTGTTTAGATGTAGATGTCCACATGAGGCTTTACTGATGTATGTGTCATAGCAGTGACGCTCTGAATAACATGTTAGTCAAACTTCTTGCCTAGGTTTCACAAGTGCCATGGCCATTATGGAGAGACAGCTGTGATGAGCGGTGAGCCTCCTTTACCGCTGCTTTGATCTGGGACTCAGTGTTTCACTGCTGCTCAAGGATGAATCTTTGTAGCAGTTAGAACTGAAGTGAGGCCTCGCAGAGAGGCTCTGGTCTTTCTTGGTCTCCCCACTCTAAGCAGGGAGTTTGAAACTTTTGTGATTTCTTTTGCTGGCTTTTGTCCAGTGTTTCAAGGATGCTGTCAACCGCAGTCCCCCTCTGCCCCTAGCCATTAAATGGCAGCACAGATTTTATGGCTTGCAATAAAAAGTGAATTTGCCTAATCTTAAACAGGAAAAGTTTTAACGGATCATGAAGTAAGTGTTGGGGAAAACCAGAGTCGTGACCTCTGTATATGTGACTTAATGTTTCCATTAGATCATGTTTCCTTGTAAAGTATTTAACTTCTTTAATACAGCCCATGAGTATCTACTGCATTTTCCAGCCACTCTGCTCTTGGGTATTCTTCAATTGACCTGGGCCAAATTGACTTCATTTGGCCTGGGTTCTCACGTATATACCATAGTGTAAAGTCTGTTTTTTCAGGAGGAGGGTAAGATGCATTCTCTGCAGGCAGGAGGCTAGAAACACTTGAAATTGGAGAAAACTGCTCTTTCCAGCCATACGAGATTTTGAGACTAAGGATACCTTTCTTGTTTTTAATGTTTTCTTTATTTTTGAGATTATGAATGGGGGAGGGACAGAGAGAGGGGGAACTGAAGATCTGAAGCAGGCTCTGCGCTGACGACAGCAAACCCGTTGTGGGCCTCGAACTCACAAACCGTGAGGTCATGACCTGAGCCCATGTCCGACACTCAGCCCACTGAGCCACCCAGGCGCCCCCAGACTAAGGATACCTTTATATACTGATGGCTTTTACCACTTCTAAAGTAGCGTGGGAAACTATATATTAGGCATAGTTTTACAGTAGCTCTTTGACGGTCCTTCTCTGGGCTCCAGGACTGGTTTTGTGTGCCTTGTTCTCCTATAATGAAGACTGAGATTGGGTCACTGGGTCATTAAATTCTCAGGATACTAGCTGCTGCGCTGTTCGGGTTTGACTGGTTGCCTGTTTGGCATTTTTGTTTCATTCAATCTAAAACTCTAAGGATGACATCATATTCTTTTTGCATAAATGAGGGAACTGAAGTTGAGGAACTAGGTAAGACTTGCCGCAAGTGTCTGGCTCAGCTAAGTTACAGAGCCAGATTTGAACTGTCTGACCTCGGGCAAGAGGACTAGAGCAATGTGGTTGAAGTGGTATTTGCTTTCATAAATGAGAATGTGAACCATAACATGTAACATCCATCCATGAGGCCTTGAGGCTTTTTTTTTTTTTTTTTTTTTTTTTTTTTTTTTTTAAGCTAGGGTGTGTTGGGTTGGGAGTTGGCAGGTTATTACAGCCTTTAGGTATAATTTTATTTGGCTATTCTGTGTTTTAAATGTGCATTAGTTGCCAGCGTTTAAAACTTATGTCACATAAAAAGGTTTTTGGTTTTCTGAATCAGGAGATAATCTGGCAACACGGGGCTCACTTTCCCACACCCTAGTGATTGACATGGTCATTGGACATGACCCCGCAAGGGATGGCAGGGAGCCCTGTCGATGGCGCAGGCACTTGCTCTCCAGGCTGCTCTTCCCCACCTTTGTTTCCTTCACACCAAGGCTTTCTGCCACCGTGCATCTCACACCCAGCCAGGCTCACTGTCAGTGGTCTGCGGGGCCCCCGTGGGCAATGGCATTTGTGACCCATTTTAGGCCAAAAACTTTTCCTCACGTTGATGGTGAGTTTCTTATTAACTGGACTTAGAACTAACTGCGTATATACCTCGGTGAGTGGGAAGATTTCCGTGTTTGAACTACACCTGGTCTTGTCTGAATGTGAGAGTTTGTTCACATTCTCTGTCACTTTGTGTTTCCAGTTTTCCTTTCATTTGATTGGCTCCCTACTTTGACGTTCTTCCCTCTCTCTCCCATTTAATTTGGCTCTGAAATAATACTGGGAATTGGGGTTTGGGGGTACTTAGCACTCCTGAGTATTTTGCTTTTCGTGGTGAGAACTTCAGCCTACTTCCCGGTGACCTTGTATAGCAGGCTGTCATCTGTGTTAACCAGATTATCGGACTCGTTTCTTTTCTGACTCTGCACCTAGAGGAATGTAAGAGTTTGAGCCTGGGTTTTGAGGGAAATGTACTAGAGGTGCTGTGTACTGAATTGATCATAATTAATGAGATACTTTTCTTTTCCCTGTTCTAGCTGAGATGAGTGAACTGAGTGTGGCCCAGAAACCAGAAAAACTTCTGGAGCGTTGCAAGTACTGGCCTGCCTGTAAAAATGGGGATGAGTGTGCTTACCATCATCCTGTTTCACCTTGCAAGTGAGTAGCAGCAAGCTGATGGCTGATTTTCAGGGTTAATTCTAGATCTTAGAGCTTGTTCTGGTTTTTTTCTTTCCTGTGGGCAAGTTCGACCTTTATAACTAACTGCAGTAACACTTAACCATTGCCCTCCCAGAATAGCATACGTGTGTGTGTGTTCGGCAGAGTAGAGAGATGGGGGAGAAGTCTTCTGCACGTTAAAGAGATAGGTATGTAAGCGCCCTGGTTTGTACTCACTGTGTACATACACAGCTATTAAGACATTGGACAGAAAAATAGTCACAGGCAATGATAAAACATTTTGGACTTGGGTATAATTTTTCCTTAGAAGTTGGCTGGTTCAGTGTCATGAGCTTTGAGAGGTGGCTTTTAGATTAAAACAAAAAAATTTTTTTTTGGTCCTAGAGGTGGAATCTCTCCATGTAATTTTTTTTTTAACTTTAATTTTAATTTATTTTATTTTATTTATTTATTTATTTTTTCAACGTTTTTTATTTATTTTTGGGACAGAGAGAGACAGAGCATGAACGGGGGAGGGGCAGAGAGAGAGGGAGACACAGAATCGGAAACAGGCTCCAGGCTCCGAGCCATCAGCCCAGAGCCTGACGCGGGGCTTGAACTCACGGACCGTGAGATCGTGACCTGGCTGAAGTCGGACGCTCAACCGACTGCGCCACCCAGGCGCCCCTAATTTTAATTTATTTTAGAGAGACACTGCAAGTGGGGGAGAGGGGCAGAGGAAGAAAGAGAATCCTAAGCAGACTCCACATTTCTCACCGAGCCCAACACAGGGCTCAATCCCACAACCCTGGGATCATGACCTGCACCGAAATCAAGCATTGGTTGCTCAACCGACTGAGCCACCCAGACGCTCCTCCGTGTTTTAACTTCTTTAAGGAAATTTTGATGTGAGAATGATACGGATGTCCACAGAGGGAGACCAGAGAAGGAGTCTGTTTTGTGTAGCAATGCCTTGCACATACATTGTGCCCAGTACATTGAGTTTATTTCATAAAAGATTGTAGACCTGGATCTTACAGAGTACGTGGTGTGAATTCTTACCATAAGAAACTGTTTTGTCTTTCATGGTGGTGGCTTGCTGGAGTCGAAAATCTGTTATTACCCTCGGCTTTCGGATAAACTTCTATGTTCTGTTTTGAAATCTGCGCTCACTTAAAAGTTGAGTTTCCCAGGGAGCCTGGCAGGCTCAGTTGGAAGAGCAGTGGGACTGTTGATCTCGGGGTTGTGAGTTCAAGCCGCATGTTGGGTGTAGAGTTTACCTCAAAAAATTGAGTTTCCCTTTTTTTCTATTCTGTGTTTCTCAAAACAAGTAGTGATGGGGTATGAGGAGCCTCATCTACAAAAAAATTGATCATGCGTTGAGAAAAGTAATTGTGACTTTTTGTTTTCTAGAGCCTTCCCCAATTGTAAATTTGCTGAGAAGTGTTTGTTTGTTCATCCAAATTGTAAATATGATGCAAAATGTACTAAACCAGATTGTCCCTTCACTCATATGAGTAGAAGAATTCCAGTACTGCCTCTAAAACCAGGTATGTGACCCTGTGCACTACTACATTTAGGTGGAAGATGACATTTGTGATTTTATATGAGTTTATTTTTAGGAATTATCGTGCCAGAATCACCTAACCGGTCTTTAAAGAGCAAGTGTGTCTGTCCAGTAGCATTCTGAAGTATTTTCTCTAATGAATATATAAATCACTTTTGAGAAAGAGGGAGAGAGAGAATCCCAAGCAGGCTCTGCTGTCGGTGTAGATCCTGCCAGGGGGCTTGATCCCATGAACCATGAGATCATGATCTGAGCTCAGGTCAAGAGTTGGATGACGCTAAACCATCTAAGCCCCACCTCAATTTTTTTTTTTTTTTTTTTTTTACATTTATTTTTGAGAGACAGAGCGCAAGTGGGAGAGGGGCAGAGAGAGAATGAGACACAGAATCCGAAGCAGGCTCCAGGCTCTGAGCTGTCAGCCCAGAGCCCGACACAGGGCTCAAACTCAGGAACGGTGAGGTCATGATCCGAGCCGAAGTCGGACGCTTAACCCACTGAGCCACCCAGGCGCCCCAGCCCCACCTCATTTTAATTTTATAACGGTTGCCATAAAAACATCAGTAGACTGCATGACAGATTATTTTGCCAAATTTGATCAGTCTTTGTTCTTATCTTTGTCAGCAGTTACAACACCAGCACCACCTTCTAGTAGTCAGCTGTGCCGTTATTTCCCTGCTTGTAAGAAAATGGAATGTCCCTTCTATCATCCAAAAGTAAGAATTTTCATTTTCCCAAAAATGATTCAGTGATAACTGTTAATTCTGAAACCTGCAAGATCACTAGCAAATTGAATGTCTTGGGTATCCATGGTCCCCCCACCCACACTCCCTGCGATCCTCATTTTTGTTAAGGTCATGATTTAAATTCTTTCTCGGCTGTCGGGTGAGCCACTGGCTCCTTAGGACAAGTGGTCTGAAACTAATGTCAGTATTGTGAGCTCTCAGAGTGAAGCTCCCCGTGGCTTAGTTTCCATTCTTCTCTGCCCCTAAGCCTGTGGGTAGGTTTTTCTGTATGTGTGTTTTTCTCCCACCTCGTGTCAGAAACTGCAATGATGAAATTCGTGGTGCCACTTAACACCATCCAAATTTGTCCTGACGGTTTTCACTCTGTGTGCTAAAGATCGATGTATCTCCACCTGTTTAGTTGCTCAGGGTGAAATGATCTCTCTGAAATTGGGCCCTGAAGGCCATTATGAAAGACCTTCACTTCCCCCAACTGCATTTGGGCATAAATGAGGGTGTCCAGTGAAGGATGGATACTGTAAGGGATGTTGGGTCAGATGTGCAGGGTGATGAGAAGTTTTTGTCCTTTGCCGGATAACTTACTGTTATTCTTTGACTAGGATTTTGTGTCTTGGGGGAGGGAGGTTCATTTTTCAAGGTTTCCGCATTAAAATATTACTAGACTATATGTCTCTCTCAAATTGCTTTTAAAAAAATGTTGAAACTCCGTTGTCTGTATTTAGCACTGCAGATTTAACACTCAGTGTACCAGACCTGACTGCACATTTTATCATCCCACCATCACTGTACCACCACGACATGCCTTGAAATGGATTCGACCTCAAACCAGGTAAGGATTAGAAATCTACAGACTTGGGAGAAATGATCACTTTGATTTTTTTCCTCTGCTGTTTCATTACACAGGGTCCTTCGGAAATTGTTTTACCAGCGGTTGCTTATTCACCTAGGTAATCTCCAGCTGAGATTTGCCTTCTGAATATATACTGCTTACAAATCTAACATCCGTTTTGTTAGCATTATTTCACAAAGTTTTAGTGTGGCCTGTGAATTTACGTCATTACCTTATACAATTGAATTTTTTGTAAAAAAAATCTGGTACTTATGTTGTAAATCTGTCGAACAGATGTTCATTGTGTGAAAAATCATCTGAATAACTAGGTGTGTGTGTGTATATGTATATATGGATGTAAGGCATTAATTAAAAATTTTTTGTTTATTCAGTGAATGACAGTGCTACTTGGGAGAAGATTGTGGAGTTTGAAAGTTTCCATCTACTGATGAAAGATACTCTGCAGAACTTGTCAAACCTTTGAAACTTGGAATATATATTGCTTTCATAATATGAAGTTTATTGCCTATCTGAAGTGTCTAATTTTTCTAGTTTGTAAGTTTATTAAGTGGTTTTAACATTGGGTGTTTTTTGTTTTGACTGTGAAAAGACAGTTTAAAGGAAAAGCTAAATTCCATTAAAACATTTGAGGCTTGTTTGTACACTGCAATTTCAGTCTCAGCATTTACAGTGTGGTGATATTGTCAGTGCTGATAATCCATTCCGGGGCTATGATGTTGATACATGTTTAGTAAGAGGAGCATTCTAACTCTAAAGTTGGATTGCACTCACTTTTCCCAAGGGTTATCCACTGTGAAAACAGGCGTGGCCAGAAGTGTGGAGGCAGCTGAAAAAAGTCATTCAATCCTGCTTTTTAATTTCAAGCGAATTTAGTTTGAAAAGCATGGTAGTACAGGCCTTTGGGGTTGAGTGATGCTTTGGTGAGTGGTTCCCAAATAGCCGGTCCCTTACCAGCGTCCGGGAAAGCCAGCTGCGATGGCAAGTGCAAAACAACAGGAACAGTTCCTTCAAATGCTTTACTGTTAACATACACTTTTTAAATAAATATTTTGGGAATGCATTTTATCACAAAATTATACAAATGTTTTTTTTACAGTTCTATATACAGAAGGTATCAGAAAACAGACTTTAAACTCACAAGATTATACATGTATTTTCACATTCTGAAAAATAACATTTTCAGAAGTCCACAGATTTTTTTAATGTAAAAATTAGATTTAAATAGTATATTTTCAATGACTAATTACAGAAATCAGATGGGTAAACTGCAAAGTAGGACTAAACTTTTGGACTATTGAATCAACACCCAGTTTTCTGTGTGTGGTTTTTAAAATAGTTAAGGCAAGAAGTGTCAGATGCTTTAGAATTAAATAACGGATCACTGATTTTAAAGACTTGATGTACAGCAGTTTTTTAAAAAAAAAGCTAAAAGTTGGTTGGAACAGAGTGAACTAATGCAAAAGAGATAAAGACCCAAACATTCTCAGGACCAAATTAAACTAAAAGTTCATTAGTTATATACCCAAGGGATAATAAAACAGCATGTGTAAAAAGTCCATGTTTAAGAGCATGAAACCAGCAGTCTGTTTTGAGGCCATTGCTTTTCCACGGGTAGAAGAAAGAACCAATTATTAAACCATTTGTAAGTTGCACTTCGCTGTGCTGATTGGTAGGGAAAGACCGAGCCCTCACGTAGTTAGGCTGGGGTGAAATGACCATTCTGCTTCAGTCTAAAAAGTTGACTCCTCTGAATTTAAGGCATTTGTTCATTCCAGTGCTACTTAAGATTGAGCAGAAGAAATTAAATTTCTAGAAATACAACTTAAAAGACTTTTAGTAACCTCATTTATAAATGGCATATAGTTGCATTTTCCTAATTTCACTACAAAGAACATAAACGGGAAACAGCCTAAGTGATTTGGTTCAACCATCTCACAAGTCAGTGCCGTGCTAAAAGCAGGTTTTTTTTGTTTTGTTTTTTGCCATTTAATAAACACTGCCTGGGAACACATTTAAGAGTTTGTTACCTTCAGCTGCTCTGGTTTACGGGCAAGCTGAGGTTGACTCTACGTCTGTTGGATAACTTGGTCTAACGTGAACCACCATGAAAAAGAACCACCAGAAGGAAAGGAACACCTGTGGCCGGTGGTGCGCGAGTGGCACGAGCGTGCACGGTGTGCTTTGGCGTGCGTTTATACACAGAAACAGGACCAAACGTGCCAGGACTCTCAAGTTACAAATTCAGGAGCTTAGTCAAATACTGCACATAAAAGTAAATCTCTGGGTTAAAAAAACAACACAGGGCAGAATCTTCATAACCTACCACGGTTACTCACCTTCCCTTAGCTGATGGCTGGTACAAACAAGGTGGTTGTGGGGTAACTACTTAAAATCCACAGTTTGAGTCCTGAAGCTGACAGCAGGGATTAAGGCTGGCTTAGTAGGCTGGCCGCTGGAACAAAAACGCAGTGGAAGCATTTTTGTGCTCTATGCTTTACACTTTGTTATGGTTATTACTAGAGTTTCTACCTGTACCGTGAAATGGGATTTCTCTTTAGCCAAAAGCTAGCAAACCTGGCTCAGAAGGAAAATTTGAAAGTGCAACAGGCTCAAAAACGGGAAGGGAGAGGGTGGTTCAGGGAAATTTCTTTAATTTATTGAATGCCCCTTTATAATATACATGGATAGAAATTTAATATTAGCGTATTCTAAAATTTGGCTCAATTTAGGAGAATCCATTGATGTGACTATGAGCTTATGTTTCGAGCTTAATCATGCCTTAATCAGTCCTTCAGACAACAGCTACAATTCAGAGCTTTAAAACTGACCATGTTCAATCACCGGTTAGGCTTTCTGTGAGATGATTCAGCTATTTCTGTTTTTAGTATTTCCAAGGTGTTGGGCATACAAAATCGAGCTCAGGCCAAACAGATTTCCAGAACCTGAAGGGGTCTATTACGCTACAAAGATAATTAACACATTAAAATAAAAATTCATAGGACCAGTAGAGCATTTTAAACTTTTTCACACTTAGAAAAATATATTTTTAAATAGCAATCTACATAATCTCCAATCTTCAGGAAACTACAGACAGGCTAAACAGCAAATTCCTGAACGGCAAGTACTGATCTTTGGCAGCATTGAAGTGAATAGGGATAAAGATCTAAGAGTTCAGCCCTAATCCACCAAAAAGGAATTTTAATAGACAAGTGTTACAGGTGGACCTGTATTCATTCCTTCTGGAAGTCAGCCTATGGGGTGGCATACAGCTAATTAGTAAATTTTTTAAATAGAAACAAAAGCTATAAAAACTTCCAAGAGCTACTAAATTGTTTAACTTTGTAAATGTGACCTTGAACATTTCAGTGTACATGTGAAACAGGTGTTTCTACTAGACTACATCTTTAAATATTCAGTATGCTCTCCCGGTTAACTACTACTGCTCTCTAAACCTTTAACCCGTACACCACTGGAAAGGACTGTTCAGCATACTACTTTCTCATTGATGAAGCTGTAATCATGTTCTAGTTTTTCAGCTAGAGAGAGGACTTGTGAACATTAAAGGATCGACAGCTCAACCATGAAAATGTAGTGCTCCTATACTACTAACTTTGGATTTGTTCCTGAATTTAAAACTGTCAGGAGAAAAGTGTCCTTTATAAAAAGAGGTTTATTGATGCTTAAGTAGCATTATCTTCTCCGGTAAAGCTTGTGTGTGTTTCCTTAGGGAAAATAATTGTTCACCTTTTAAAAGCTGTGATCCTATTTAGGGTGATGGTGTGTTTTCTTTCCTTATGTAAACACGAGGAAAAAAGTCATTAAATAATGAACCTTAAAAATAAACTAGAAATTCTAAAGAAGAAAAACTGTTTGCTTAAAAAGATGAAAACTATGCAAGTTGGGTTTTTAAGGTCTTGCTTTGTTGTTGTTTTTTGAGAAGCGCGGTCCTGTCAACCTCCCCAGCAGGTCTGCCAAGTCTGCACCCTCCCCCCAAACGGGGCTGGCTTTCACCAAGTGTTTTTTCCATCCTTCCTTGAAATGCAACCGTCTGGCAGTGTGTGGATTATGGACAGTTCTCCCAGTGCATACAGCAAGTATCTTGAACTTATCTGTCTTCTACTTCGACGACTCTGGGCATTTATCCCTGTTACAATCCTAAGTTAGCACCACTTGCCCATGCAGGGTTTGGTTCTGTTTGCCTTTTTTTTTTTTCCTCGTCTGTAATTCTGGTCTCTCAAGGCTGTTTATACAGTCTTCTCAGCATCCGTATCTTTTAGTGAGGCATATGTACACATTTCCAGACAAATAAACTGCAATAAAAAAAATGCAGTGAGTTCATCATATTTCTAGATTTTCAGTTTTTTAATGAGCTTTCAAATCATGACATGGATAAAAATTCTCATTAATTCATTTTATTTTGTATTTTCATAGTACGTGACTCCACAGAACCAGCTACCCAGTTAGTTATATAGTGATATTAGATCTCTTCATAAAACTAAAGATAGTCCGTTCTTCTCTGGCTAGGAAAGTTACCAACCTGCAGTCATCACCTCCTGCGCTAACGACATGCCGATCACCACTGGTAAATCGAATATTGGTCACGTGAGGTGAATGACCCAAGAACCTTTTGTGCTTTGCCTGAAAAAACAACGAAAAAGAAAGCTTAGGATGTGTGAGGCACGTGAAAATCAAAGGTTCCTGTCCGGAACCCTGTCTCCATCACAGGGGCTGCGGAGAGAGTAGGCACTTCAGACCACACGCAGCGTTATTAGATGCTTTTTTACAAGCACCTGGGTGGCTCAGTCAGTTAAGCGTCCAGCTCGTGATTACGACTCAGGCCATGATCTCACAGTTCATGAGACTGAGCACCCTATCGGGCTCTGTCCTGACAGTGTGGAGCCTGCTTGGGGTTCTCAATCTCTCCCTCTCTCTCTCTGCCCCTCCCCTGCTGGAGTACCTTCTCAAAATAAATAAACATTGTTTTTTCATAGTACTGGATCTGCACCTTAACAGACCAGGCGTTTTGAGCAGTCAGAGGTCTCCAGGCACTCTGAAAATTTTCCTTTGAGGAAGAGAATTTGAAACTTGGAAATCGATTAAAGGTTTAATAAAAGTCTAATAATCACAGCTCTATTAGGATAGTTTGCAAAGATGGTGTTACTTAGGGGGCACGGGGAGATAATTTCTAAAAGCTTTTATTTTTTGTTTTGAAAAAAATCTTAGGAACGAAAATTAAGTGTTTCTAAACCAGGAGACTAACATGTTTAAGCTATTAAATTATGGAAGAAGTACTAATGATCAGATGTCTAAACTAGAAAACTACATCCAAAACGAAACCAAACACAAACTTACAAATTTTTCAGGACATGGGAAGTCAAATAACTTAACCATCCCAAAGTCATCTCCTGTTACAAGGCTGATTCCTGAATGAGATACGCAGGCACAGTTGACATTGGCTTTCTCAGCATGTCTGGACCAGATTCCCAGAACTTCATCTCCTAGAATACTAGAGGGAAGGAATAAAGAAAATGTACGATAGCAAACACAGATGTACTACACTGAAAAAGGTTTTTGGTAATTAATTTCTACTTAATTATGTTCTTTAAAATTAATAAAGATGCTTATGCTACAGGAATTTGATGGATTAAAAAGATGGATACTCATGGTTATCTGTTACACAGCAAATTTGTAGGATTTCATTTCTAACCGCCGCAAGATTGCATTCCTTTAGGTAGAGAAATGATAGGATTGCTTAACAGTACCCGGTATGTGTTTTTATTGCTGGTTACTAAACCTAATATGTTAAGGAAAATATCAGGGTATCTTCAAAGGCTTTTAACCTTGATAAAGCATGAGAATATGTCCAGTCACAAGGAGTCCCAGCATGAGCATATCATTCTTCTCTTAGGAAGAACTCAGGAAACAGTAACAAACTTAGAACTTGACCACTGTTTCCCAGTGGAATGGCTCTAACTGTTCAGAAGCAGGATTTTCCAGTTTACCTAGTCCATGTGGCCCAAGTAATTCTGTCCATGGTGGCCTGATCCAGAACAGGTTTTCCTGAAGGCACTTCATAGACATGTCGTTTATAGCAACCAGTGGAGACCTTTCAGCGTATTAAAATGGGACAAGAATTCCATTAATGCGAGAGACACATCAGAAGGCTAGAGTATACTAGCAAAGCGTGCTATTTCATTTACATTTCTAACATTAAGAACATTAAAGATGACTACAAAAATCTGTCAGAAGAAGACGGAGAAAAGATCCGAGAAGAACAGGATATTAAAGAATGCAGAAACAGTGAAGAGT
Source organism: Panthera tigris (assembly GCF_018350195.1). Taxonomy (NCBI): domain Eukaryota; kingdom Metazoa; phylum Chordata; class Mammalia; order Carnivora; family Felidae; genus Panthera; species Panthera tigris. Next base: position 131,408,567 of record NC_056665.1, read on the forward strand.
AAACAAAGGCAAGAGTTCAGAAGCTCTGGAACTCGGGAGTTTTTTCAGGAAGCTCTCGCCCAACGTGGGGCTCGAATTCACGGCCCTGAGATCAAGAATCCCATGCTCTGCTGACTGAGCCAGCCAGGTGCCCCTCTGAAACTCAGGAGTTTTAAATGCATCCACTTAACAATGTAAAAACAGCTACTGTGAACTGGATGTAGGACACAGGTACTGTACCTGGAGATATCTGCTATCTGCAGAGAAGTCCATTTGAATGACAAAGCTGGGAATGTCTCTGCAGTAACTGATTCTGCTAAGGGTGGGGCCCAATGTTAGGTCATAAAAATCCACCGAGTTCTCACTAGAACCCACTGCCAGAAACCGGGAATCCGGACTAAATCTGGAGGTGTAATAAAATATGTGAAAGATACATCAGCACACATGAAATCATAATATTTAAGACCAGTAACTTCCATTCTACCTCAAAAACAAGTATGTGTGTGATCTGGCCTCAAGCAGATTTACCTGGTGGACACAACTGTGTGTATGGAGATTCTATTTGTGTTACATGGAACAGAATTTACATGTTATTTCAAGTGCCAATTCCCTCAAAAGTGTAGGTTTTGAAAAAGCCACTAACAATTACATAACTCCTAAGTTACATAGTTCCCCAAATTCACCAAGATAGGTTTCTTTCACCTGGAATCATGGTATCTTAACAGCAAAGGACACAGACCTGCTTAAGTCCCCTCAGGTTATCTGGCGAAGGGACACTATTTGAAGCTTGGAAGAAGTTACTTGAAGACACGAGTATATGCCTAGTGATCATGGGAAGTGATCTGGGACAACGCAGGTTCTTGAGGGGAATGGGGGACCTACAAGAAGTTTATATACTGAAGTCCTGCGGACGGTTTCATTTGTAAAAGGGTTTTTCAGTGAAGGGTGCAAGCAGATTCAGGAATCCATCTTGGTCACACAGAGGCACTTGGCAAATAGTAGCCACTGTCCAGATAAGCTTAAGCACTGGAATATAAAGGTTCAAGAAAAGTTTAAAGTTTAATTAATTCAGATTCTGGGGCATAGATGTTTGATGGGTGTTAATTAAACGAGTGACTATATATGCAGTTGAGAGTTGGGGTTGCAGCTTTAGTTTCCGGGCTGACGTCTACAGGACAGATGGCTCTCTTCGGTGCAGCAGAAGATCATTCTTGGCAGGATGAACTTGCTGGACCTGTCCAGTGTGATGCTTCATCGTCAAGCGTTCCCCGAGTACATGCTCTTATAAGGCACCGTGGTTGATGCCACTAGATTAATAATTCGGCAAGAAGTAAGTACACAAAAGCCATATTTCAGCGTACAAGTGATGATGTGATAAAATGCTATAGGCACTAATGAGGACCTGTTTTCAAATGCAACCCGGGTCATTTAAGAATACATATACTAGAAATTCTATTCCATTTGTTGACTAACCTGATATCATGGATTGAACATCGTCTATCTCTCTTCTTTCCCCATATTTTTAGGGAGCTCACCAGTAAAATAATAAATTCTCCATTTTTCATTCCGATAGCCACCATGTCCCCTTCAGGGCTATAACACACCGTCCGAGCAGCATGTCCCAAGTTCACTTTGTTTAACATCTTCTGCATAAGAACCAAAAGAGCCACAGAAAACGACATTAAGTACTTACAAAGTAAACCAGTTCCTTTTCAACATAATTCTCAAATAGTTCTTCTCAAATAGTGCTAGCAATTTGGGACTTACACTCTCCTTACAAATTGTAACTTAAAAGAAAAAAAGCCAAAAACTGTTTGTACCTACTTTATCAGCAATATCCCAGAGTCTCACTGTCCCATCTTCTGCGGCAGAAAGGAAAAAATCCCTGGAGGGATGTGTCACTAGTCCCCATATGGGCCCATCCACATGACCATTAACTAAAATATTGCAGGCTGCATTTTTCTCTCCAACTTCGATGATCTCCGCACTCCTTGTCCCAACTAGGATCTTGCCCTGAAACACAAGGGGATTGATATATTTATCGTAATTACAGCAATGTCTTTTAATAACTTAAGGACCCTACTGACCTTTCAGAGAACTTTTTGCTTTGAACTAACATAGTAGCAAGCCCATCATTAGCTCATGAGGTTTTTCTTTGACTAGAGGCACATCTGCAAGAGCCCCGAGTCTGCCAAAGAACAGAACTATTCTCTAAGACAGAGCCCTGACTTTGACTATATTTTAATCTGATGATCTCCAAAGAGGTGCAAGTGCGCTGAGATACAGGAAGAAAGTATTACATTTTTTTTTTTAAATTTTTTTTTTAAGCGTTTTACTTATTTTTGAGACAGAGAGAGACAGAGCATGAGCAGGGGAGGGGCAGAGAGAGAGGGAGACACAGAATCGGAAGCAGGCTCCAGGCTCTGAGCCATCAGCCCAGAGCCCGACGCGGGGCTCGAACTCACGGACCGCGAGATCGTGACCTGAACTGAAGTCGGACGCTCAACCGATTGAACCACCCAGGTGCCCCGAAAGTATTACATTTTAGTTAAAAAGTATAAATAGCAGTGTCTGGGTGGCTCGGTCAGTTGAGCGTCTGACTTCGACTCAGGTCATGATCTCCTTGCTCGTGAGTCTGAGACCCGTGTCAGGCTCTCTGCTGACAACTGGAGCCTGCTTCAATTCTGTGTCTCCCTCTCTCTCTGCCCCTCCCCTGTTCATGTCTCGCTCGCTCTCCAAACTAAACTTCAAAAAACAAAAAAGAAGTATAAATAAAAGCCTAATTAATACATGGACTGAAGATAATACATGTATATAATTTATAAATACACTTATTGCCAGTGCATGCATGGTCCAAATTTTTTATAGGAATGAATGTTTTTTAAAAGGGTGGCTGGGTAGAGCATACGACTCTTGATGTTGGGGGTTTTGAGTATGAGCCCCATGCTTGGGGGGGGGGGGGTTGAGTACTTACAAAATTAAGGTGCCTGGGGGGCTCAGTTGAGTGTCTGCCTTTGGCTCAGGTCATGATATATTTCATGAGTTCAAGCTTCACCTCGGACTCTGTGCTGTCAGTGTGGAGCCCACTTTGGATCCTCTGTCTCCCTCTCTCTCTGCCCTCCCCATGCTTGCCTCTCTCTCTCTCTCTCTCTCAAAAATAATGAGCATTGGGGCACCTAGGTGGCTCAGTCGGTTAAGTATCAGACTTCGGCTCGGGTCATGATCTCACAGTTCGTGGGTTCGGGCCCCACGCTGGGCTCTGTGCTGACAGCTCAAGGCCTGGAGCCTGCTTCGGATTCTGTCTCCCTCTCTGCCTCTCCCATGCTCGTGCTCTGTCTCTCTCCCACTCAAAAATAAACATGAAAAAAATGTTTTAATTAAAAAAAGAAATGTACATTTAAAAATAAAATTTAACAAAATTTTGCTCTAATCAAAATTGATTCAACTGGCAAGAAGTTTCACTGCTGCCCACCACGGTTGAATTAGTAGATTCAAGAAAACATGGAGGTTTAAATACTGTGTTGAGACCGGGGAGTAGCTTCTCATCTTAAGCGTGGCCCGGAGGCAGACGGCACACGGGCGCCGCCCGCGGGGCTGCGGGGGCAGCCGGGAAAAGGCAGAGCATAGTCAGCCAGCAGACTCCTCTGCAAGTGTCACTCGTCAAGTTGCAGAGGGCGAGGGAACTGCAAGAATAACCGTTCTCTACTTTTGGCTGCACCGGAACGGCTCTCGGAACATCTTACTTTGCCCCTGCACACGGAGCGGACACAGTCCGTGGCTTGTCCCGTGTCCAGCCTGAAGGCTCGGCACCGCCTCAGTTCCTGATCCCACAGCTTGACCGCTCCTCCTTCTCTTGACCTAAGAGCAACCCAAGCCAAATAAGCATTTTTATGAGCTATTACAAATCACTTTTATTACAAACAAATACTAAATTATACAAGCAGAACAGTAAAAAAAAAAAAAAGGGGGGGGGGAGCCCGATATTCACTTTTTGTAGTCTCTAAACTTTCTGTGGCAACTTTAAGATACACTGTATTTGAGCCATTCAGTTGAAGCAAATTTTACCTGATGAAAATTCATTTTTCTGACATGAGTGTAATCTTCCTTCGTTCTCCACATCCCCCCGCCCCCATATAATGTATCCTCTTGATTAAGGAAATGTGCAGAATGATGTTTAATGTTAAAATGACAATGGAAACGTAAGGCTAGATAACAGGCTTACAGGTGCTAAGCTATAGAAGAGATCTTTAATGGCCAAAAGGGGTGCGCTTTCCTTCGTATCATTGTTAAAATACCCACTGAAACCATCCAGCAGGCTACTAATGGGCAGAGGTGTGCTGAACAGAAGGCGTGTGGGAAACACCAGCGTCAGGGTAAGACAGAAAAGAGAAAACATAGCCCATTTATGGTTTTTCTCTTGGGAGAACTGAAAAATGTATTCCTTTATTTTCTGTTAGATGAATTGCTTGTCTTAGGAGAAAAGCACACCCAGGACCACAATACGGGGTTCGTTTTTGTGAAACACAAAAGCCGCTGCACTGGTGTTTGATTAGGTGGGTTCCCTCATCCTGGATGGACATGTGCGTGCTTCCTGGCCCCGCAAACACTACATTTTAACAAGAATAGGAGTATGTTGGCAGAAAATCCATTAGTATCTGGCTTCTTCTGGGAGGTTTTCAAATCACTCAGAAAAACGTCTTTCGTTAGACTTAAATTTTGAAGGCTGTTTTACACAATTTTATGCAACAAGTATTTTATGTAATGAGATTGCCTCAAGCAAAAGCAAACAAGGCAGTTGGTTTCTAGTGTCCTCACACCTTTCTGAGGCCGCCAGCTGTATGCACCTTACCCCTCAGTGTCTGTTTGGGCCAAAAAGGAGAGAGCAGGCAGTCAAGATACGTCCTGGGTTTGAGGGCAAAGATTCTCCCATGGGTCACTTCTTCCCCAGCAAATACTTATCCAGGCATACAGACATGAGGGAAATCAGTTCTCTGCCTACACGATAACCACCTAAACCATACCTCAGAGAAATAAGCTATCGCCCCAACTGTTGGGGTTAAGGTGTCTTTACACTGTGAAATAAATCAGAAGTGACTTAAGACAAGAAATTAAGAGTCAACAGGAAGGCACATAAAAGGCAATAAAGGCAAAGCACATGAGGAAGAAGGTCAGAGAGGATGATCCGTGTAGTCTAGAAATAACTAGAATAATTCACTGCAAACTGCAGGCAGCCCCCAGTGCATGAACGTGTGGTAAGGCTGTGGGAACAGGACTCACGGCCTTTCCTTGCCTCCGGTCACAATAAGTCCGTCTCTCAGTGTGGTGAACATGGCAAACACAGGCCCGTTGTGAGCTCTGGCCACGGTCCTACACAATATGTGATCTTTCCACACACAGACATCTCCACTGATGGTACCTGTAAACGTCAAGTTATTCTGAAAAGGAGCGGGGAAGGGGGAGACAAACTCATCAAAAGTTCAAATAGAGTTGAAACAGACGCAATTCTCTACCATAAGTGTGGCCTACCTCACCTTCTCAGATACAAAGAACATGATACAGTGGGAGAAACCATGGACCCGGCAGCCGGGTTCAGGTCTGAACTTGAGGTTTAGTTTTGTCAGGGCCTTTTAGTCTATTCTGTTGCTTATTTGCTGGAATAACCTTCGGTGAGGTTTTTTAATCTCTAGGATGATCAGCTTTTTCATGTGTAAAACGAGGGAGTTCAGGCACCAAGTTTCCCTCCAATGCAAAATTTTAGAATTCTGGTTTACATCGTCCCTTTAGGCTGCTTCCCTCCAGCTGCCTGAGAAATAACTTGAGGTCATCAGTAACTGAGAGTGAAAAAAAAGAGTAGGAACAGGAAGTGAAAATAACATTTCACTAGTTTTGATAAAGTATTTTGCCACAGAAAGTAAAACTACGTACACAACTTATAGCAATGTTGTACGAGTTTTTTAAATTTCACTAATTCATGAGGTTATATATGAAATTAACATTTGCCATGATTTCTTAAAATCAAAACGGCAAAAATCAGTGCATTTCTGCAATACAACATAAGATAAATTTGATAAGGTGCCCAAAGTAATAGTGCTTTAGATCACTTTGAGAATGCAATCCTGATAGAGTTCATTTATGCGGAAACTGGAGAAATTACATTCTGCATCATGTGCTATTTTCATCCATTTTAGTTTCACTTTCAGAGCAACTGGTCCAAGATCTTTCAACAAAAACGATATGGAAAGAACTAATAGGAAAGTAAGATTTTGAATTACAACAAAACATTTTCTTTAATCTTTCTGACAACAACATAGTTTCTATGTTTAATTTCCCTACAATTTTTTTAAAGTAATCTCACAACCTAGAGATCGAGAGTCGCATGCTCTAGGCACCCCTGCCTACAGCAATTTAATGTTACTTTGAATATGCAGTCATGCATATTCTCTGTACCTATTTGGATAACAATAATTATACTTGTCATCTAGGAGCATCATTAATTCATGCCTTATCTTCAATCAGAATGTAAATGCTCTAGGCATAGAAACCAAGATTTTACTTCCCTTGCTTTTTTTTTTTTTTTTTTTTTTTTTTTGTAACCCTAGGCATGGAGGGTGTTCAAACAGGCCTAAACTGAACATCAGTCCATCTTGCTATGTAACAAAACATTCTGATTTCACTGCTGCTTTAACCGGAAGTCAATCAGGACTAATATTTTAGTCTTCAAGTTTATTTTCTATTGGGAATAGGCAACTGGGTACATAAGGAATTTTATACATGAAACAAGTTAAGTCAACACAGGCAAATTAAATGCCAGAAGCATTTGAATGTGTGGGTTTTTCTTCTGGAAAGGAACTACCCTACCCAGCTTATATTATGAATCCCCAAAATGTTTAACGGAAGTTTGACATGGTATGACCAACATTTTCAATGATCTTTTTGTTAAAATCATGTGCTTAAAGGTTCTAAAAGTATAATTTTCTTTGTGCGTTACATTCCCAGCCCCATAAACACTTTAGTACAGAGATCCACCAAGGTTTTTGATGTACCAAAGGATTTAAAAAGTGTGGCCAGGGCTCAGGGTATTAGAGATGTGGATTGTAAACCACAAGCCCAATGGGATGTGGGGGCGGGGACGGCTCTGGAACACTCTGTGAAGACTGGGAATCTTGCTCTCCTTCCTACTCTGAAAGAGCTGCACTGGCCCAGAGCACTTCCAACTATGTGATAAGCAGCGAGTTAAGCTGATAGAGAGCAAAAGAAATCCTAAACTCAGGTACCACCTTAAACACTAGAAAAATTACATTTCTTGATTCATCTTTCTTCATTCTGACAAATTTTTAGGATTATGAGGAACTACTAGAAGGATAGAAATTTTAGGGGACTTAGGGTGACAATTAGAAAATTAACGAAGGCTTTTGAGAATGGCTGGCAGTGGCCCAAGGACTGAAATGTTTCATTATAATCCTTCTCCCTCATTAATTTTCTTTCCTACTCCCTGATTTCTGAAAGTATCAGATTTTGAAAGGTGGAATACATGCAGGACGGGGACATATGGAATGGTTAGTGGGTCACGGTGCCACAAGACAACACGAATGTGGCTTATGTGTCTGAAGCAAGAAAATTCAAAGCAGTCCAACTGCCGTGATTCAGAGTTCCACAAGCACACGTGGTTTAAGAGACATACTGCACCAAACGCCACAGCAAGCATGGTCTGCATCCGGGCATCCTCCAGGGTGCTCACGAGCCCTTTTTTGCTAAGAAGAGCCCTTCCCGCCAGTGTCCAGAACTTCACATGTTTGACTCCCACAGAGACAAACTGGGAATCTGAATCTGGTCGGAATTCTGCCACAAAAATGCGTCGGTTGTGACCGGCTCTGCTGGCGATTTTGGCACCTGATAAAAAGAGACAACAAAGTTACCTGAGTTAGCAGAGGAACTAAGATAGTTTTTGCCAGATCGAACAGCTACTCAAAATATATCGTTCAAAAAACAAATACTTGTGCGTGTCCTCTGCATCGCTACCTAGCCGCCAGATGACAGACGATTACTGGCGGAGAAGGTCCTTTTTACATACTTTCTCAAGTGACATGTGTATTAATGGGAGCTTTATCATCATTGAAGGGCCATTCTAGATTTTAGAAATCACATCTTACTTTCTCCTATGTAGCTCTGTGAACTTCACTTTTTGTAGCAGCCACGTAACTGGAAAGTTTTATCTAAAGTATGGTAAGCAATATTATCCTGTTCATCTTTCATTATCACTTGGGATTTCATTTCCGTTCTTAACACCCTCCATGACCAAGCAAATAAGAATTAACAAGGAGACTTACATATGGTTTCTTACTGAAAGAGCAGTGGATTATGTATAGTATTAGTAACTTGCATATGTTTCTATTTCGTGAGCTTCTTTCACTGAGTTTTTAAAGTGCAACATACAGTGAGTGATACCAGCTGTGTACTGTGTGTGTGGCAGGGCTGAAATGAAGAATGATTTCAATCACTAAGTTAAAGCAAATACGAAACAGAGTTCATATCACCCTGGTATTCTTAGTTTTAAAAATCACCAAGAAAAAAGAACCCTACCTTCCTGCCATCTCCAAATGGTAATCGTATGTTCTGGGTCCAGCCCCACAGACAGCAAGAGTTTGCCGGTAGCACTGAAGCTGACTGAACACACTCCCTTCGAATGGTAGCATCTCAGTATAGATAAAGTCTGCTTGTTCATTGCATCCCAGATGTGGATAGAAGGAGCCGTAGCTAAATAATGATAAAATCCAAAAGTTGTAATATACCTGTTACAGATGTTTCCATTTCTACGGCTGACGCATACTTTCTGAAACACGGAAAAGTATGTACCAAAGAATGACTGTGTACTTAATAAAAAATAGCTCAAAACCAAGACTAAATGAAAAAAGAAACAGATTCACAAATACAGAGAACTGATGGTGGCCAGAGGGGAGGGCGGAGGGGGATGGACAAAATGGGTGAAAGGCAGCGGGAGATACAGACTTCCAGTTATGAATAAGTCATGGGATAAAAGGCACAGCATAGGGAATACAGTCAATGGGACTGGAATGACATCGCATGGGGATGAATGGTAGCGACACCCACGGTGAGCACAGCAGAACATGGAAACTTGTCCAATCACGATGTTGTACACCTGGAACTCATGTAACATCGTGTGTCAACTGTACCTCGATTTAAAAAAATAATAAAAGAAAGAAAGAAAAGGAAAGAGGAAGGAAAGGCAAAAATACAGAATACTTCTTCAGGCTACAGTTCACACTGCATTTTTGAGAAAATAACATTTATACAAGAAAATTAGGCAATCACAAACTTTAAATTATTCAGAAATACACGTCTTAGATACTTGTTAAATCTTTATATAATTATGTGGAGAAATGTACAAATATTACACAATAATTAAATATCAGAGTATATTCAGTTATCTGCTATCTGAACATTAGTTCTGAACATTACTGTTACTCAGTATCTCATCTGAAGGGGAGATGAAAAGCAAACACAAACTGAGAAAGGCAACAGGTAGGAAGGACACCACGTGAATAGATCTCAAAAGAAATCTTCAACCATATAGACAGATATCTGGTAAAAAGCCAAGTTCACATCACTTTATAAAACAGTGTTTTTTTATTTTTTAATTTTTTAAATTTATTTTTGAGAGACAGAAAGAGAGCACAAGTGGAGGAGGGGCAGAGAGAGAGAGAGGTACAGAGGATCCAAAGCAGGCTCCAGGCTCTGCTCTGACAGCACAGAGCCCGACCCGGGGCTCGGACTCACAAACTGTGAAATCATGACCTGAGCTAAAGTTGGACGCTTAACCGACTGAGCCACCCAGGTGCCAATTTTTGTTTTTTAAACAAGATTTCGGGGAAGAAATAAAACTGTTTTTTTTTTTTTTTAAGGTTTATTTATTTTTGAGAGAGAGAGTACACACATGGAGGAGGGGCACAGAGAGAGGGAGACAGGGGATCTAAAGCAGGCTCTGCACTGACAGCAGAGAGCCCAATGTGGGGCTTGAACCCAAGAACTGTAAGATCATGATCCAATTGAAGCTAGATCCTTGTTTACAAAACTGAGCCACCAGGTGCCCCCAAACTGCTAATCTGTTTTATTTATTTAGATTTTTTTTAAAAAGTAAAAAAAAAAATTTAGTAGGGTCTACACCCAACGTGGGGCTTAAACTCATGACTCAAAGATCAAGAGTCGCATACTCTTCTGACTGAGCCAACTAGGTGTCCCCAAATTGCTAATCTTTATAAAAAAATTGTATTTGTTGTTATTCACCTTGTGTAGCCCATTTCTGCTGCTTAAAAAATTTTCCCAGTTCTCTGTATTTTCTAACTTAAAAATCAGGGATTTGTATTGTCCTTTCTTCATGAACTGCAGCCCATAAAAATGTATTCATTTTCAGCAGCTAATTCAGTCTTAGAACATAAGTACTTTTAGTAAAAGAATTGAAATACGAGAGTGGGTTTGTTTCAAACTATAAATCCGCTACAAATAATGCAAAAATAGAGACATTTTTCTTTATTTATTTTTGAGAAAGAGAGAGCACACAGCGGAGGGACAGAAAGGGGGGGAAGAAGAGAATCTCAAGCAGGCTGCACACTCAGCAAGAGCCTGGAGCAGGGCTCAATCTCATAACCATGAGATCATGACCTGAGCCAAAATCAAGAGCCAGACCCTTAACTGACTGCAGCCACCAAGGTGCCCAGAGACAGTTTAATAAGATAAGCTGTCTTGGCATCTTTTGATGAAGAAAGACATTTTGGTCCCTAAAGAAAACATTCTGATAAATTTAAACTATGCTGTATACAATCTACAATTTATAGCATACGATGATTAATCTGTCAGTCCTTCAAAGTAATTACAATATAGTAAACCAGGGACTGGAGGTCATGAAGTAAAACCTGTTCAAAGATGTAACTGTAAAAAATCAAAACTGTATGGGAACAGTTTACCATGTAGTAACATATGGTATTTATGTGTGAAAAACTGAGCACAATAATTTAAGTACTGGACCAAAAGTTAGTATGTTCTTTATTCAATAGAAGTCAAAGGATATGAGGGACTGGTAAACTTCATGTCAACGAATAATGTTAGGTGGCTTAGATTTAAAGTGTAAATATATACTAGATCAGTCTATAATTTTTTGCCAGTAATAAATATTATATAGGTCATCTATAATATAGAAACTTATTTATTTAAGTGTATTTACTTTTGAAGGAGGGAGGGTGAGAGAGAGAGAGCACAAGTGTGGGGGAAGGGAAGAGACAAGGGGAGAGAAAGGATCCCAAACAGGCTCCATGCTGTCAGCGTGGAGCCCGATGCGGGGCTTGAACCCAGGGACCATGAGACCATGACCTGAGTCAAAACCAGGAATTGGATGCTTAACTGACTGAGCCACACAGGTGCCCTCAAACATTTGTATATGTTTACAAAAAGCACCTGGGGGCAATCCACAGACTTTATTTGCCTAAATGTGATGAGGCAGATAATGGATTTTTAAGAAACATCATTCAGTTTTGCCTCCAAATTTAATATGTCAAAACTACAAATACTTTTATTTATATAAAAATTAAATAGCAAGTAATCTTAAGAAAGTTGAATTACTGAGCTTTTCAGGCTTTCATAAAAAGTTAAATGAGATGGTAACGACAGTATACCTGAAATTTATGTTTTACAACATTCAGGTATGACCATGACATGGGACTGCTACATATTTAGACTGTTCTAAACTTCCTTCAGTGACAGTATTTAAGATTTAAATCACTGCAAAAAAATTTTTTTAAGTTTATTTTGAGAGAGAGAGAGAGCAGAGAGAGAGAGGGAGAGAGAAGCCCCAAGCAGGCTCCACACTGTCAGCAGAGAGGCCGATGTTGGGCTCGAACTCATGAAACGTGAGATCATGACCTGAGCCAAAATCAGGAGTCAGATGCTTAACTGACTGAGCTACCCAATCACTACAAATTTTCAAGGCTTTTCTAACTTACTAAAGAAAGATTAAATTATGTTCATTACAGTTGATTTTCTATGATTCAAAAAGGGTCATTCACGATGCTGGAGTAACACAGACACTCTTCTCTTTCCCTTCCTACATGCCACCAGCTGACGGGTGCCTGTCACGGGCTAGGTCTGTAACAGGAGACACATCAAAGCTCCACTACTAGGCAGGTGTGTTTTCCTATGAAGTCAGCCAGGCCCGAAGTCACACGCACTTCAGTGTGCTGTCCTCGGAATCCAGGTTCTGTGCGTGCTCCTTCCATCATATCAAGCTGTCTCTGGAAAATCAATCCCACTGACTTTATTGTTTTTTAATGTTCATTCATTTTGAAGAGAGAAAGAGCGAGAGAGAGGGCACAAGCTGGGAAAAGGCAGAGGGGGATAGAGGATCTGAAGTGGGCTCCATGTTGACAGTAGACAGCCTAATGTGGGGCTCAAACTTGTGAACCACAAGATCATGACCTGAGCCGAAGTCAGACACTCAACCGACTGAGCCACCCAGGTGCCCCAATCCCACTGACTTTATAAGCATTCCTGACTCTTACTGTCCAGTATAGAGATGCCACAAGGGTCTCTTTCAATTACTAGTTGGATCTTATAAGAACCAAAGTTTTAAAGGATATTCCTTCTCCATCCTCTACTTGGCCTTTGGTGTAGTATTATAAAAACTGTATTTTTAACAAAATTTTAATACGGGCCATTAAGTGTACCAACTGTATCTCACTCTTTAATTTCCGCAGGGGACAACTCCTTGCAGCATACCCACTATCCATTACCTCCTTCCTTCTTAATAAAGTTATGCTTTTATTCAGGAATCCCCCCCTCCCTTATGTAGAGCAAGTGATTCAGGGAGAGACCCTGCTTGCTCAGTTCATCAGCCTAAGCCTGCTGTGATGACTTCCCCGAACCCCCAGCCACCCACACTCACACTCCCCACTCTCTGCCCCCAGCAGCAGTGATTTAGTTCAGTAACCCAGATTTGAGCCAATCAGCACATGGTACTCCCCAGGTCTTCTTAGTCTGGGGTTTGGTTTGTGTCTTAAAATGACTCAATCAGGCTAAACGGAAGGACTTTTAAGCTCATGGTTCTGAAAAAGGGTTTTTATCTGCTTCCCAACTAGATGAAAGCAAAGAAGCATGTAGTTCTAACTGGTACTGGTAGCCCTTTTGTGACCATGAATGCAACCAACCTTAGGATGAATGTATTTCCTGATTTTCTGTCATACAGGACAACACGGAAGATCCTTAAAGTCACTTGATGGACAACTAACCATTGTGACAAACAGTAACTACAAATGGGGGTTTGGGGGTACAGAGAATTCTCCCTTTGAATTGCCTTAAGGATCAAAAATGTCAAATTCTTACCACTGTCTTAGGCAGGCTTTGTCAGACAGAGAAGATGTCCCCTTAGTGTCCACTCACAAAACGTCTAATGGATTCAAAGGGTAATTATGTATTTTCTATTATGTATTCACTCTCCCACATCCCAAACTGACCATTTCAAAACTTTATCCTCCACCTTCTTTGTCACCTCCTCACCCTCAGCTGATGAAATGAACAACATAGAAGCTACCAGACACGAGCTTATTTTCTCACCCCCAAACCTACCAGTCTTCTTGCATTCCCTTTAATCCTCAGGTCTCTGCATTTCTTCCTGCTCAACTGTCTCTCTGCAAGTATTCTCCCGTCTCAGTGAGCCAGCCGCTCCAGCAAAAAATTAACAGCCTTGATTCCTCACTTTCTGTCATGCCCTCACATCCAATTCATCAGAATGGACCACTGGCTTTCCCTCCAAAATACATTCTGTATTTGTCTAGCGTTCTCTCCATTTTCATTCCTGCCACCTCAGTTAAAAATGTCTTTTGCGTGGACTATTATAACAGCCTCCCAACTTTCTGATTACTTCTCTTTCTCCTCTGCATCCTTAATAGTGCAGAGTGATTTTCTCAAAGCATAAATGAGATCAACTCACTCCCTTAACACTCTCCATGAAGAATTCTGCACTTAGCTCAAATCCAAACTCCTCTCCATGACCTGCAAAGCCCCATGCACAAAGCCCCATGCACCTGATTCCTAACCCCCTTCTCCTTCTCCAAGTTCATCTTAGAGGCCTTACTCCTCCACACTCACCTTCCTGTTTCTTGATTTAAGGCTTGCACAGTAAAGAGTTAACATAAACAAGCCTGAAGTTGCTATCATTAGAAGGGCCTGCTTGCAAGTGTGTGAGAACTTGACTTCTGAAATGGTCCCTATGTTAATAAGGCTGTTTTGTCTACCTGGTGTACTGAACACCTGCTTTCTTCTGGTATTTCAGTAGTTGTGGCTGATCTGTGCCTATGCGACCAGCCCTTCCACCCCAAAAGGCCTGGACTCTAAGGCTTAAGTGGGTGTCCCTGGGCAAAACACTGCACCTATGATCCTGCAGCGTCTAAACTTCACCCGGTGTGTCTTTTTCCCTTGCAGATTACTCTAAGAAACTATAGCCCTAACAATCTCTGGGCCCCGGGATGCCTACTAGTGAATCACTGAATGTATGGGTGGGTCTTGGGACTCCCCAAAACAGCCTCAGCCTGGAGTCCCCCAGTTCATCCCTCAGCTGTCATTTTTTTTGTTCTCATTCTTGGCCCAGCTGAATGTTACCACATCAAGAAAACAAACATCTAGTTTTACTGACATCATCCTATTGTTTTTATCATATCACCATCTCAGGTCATGTTAGTTTCAGAAGTTTACTTATTGGAGTGCCTGACTGGCTCGGTCAGAGGCATGTACAGCTCTTGATCTTGGGGTTGCGAGTTCGAGGCCCACAGTGGGTATAAAGATTACTTAAATATAAATAAAAATATTTTAATTTTTTTTTGAAAAAATTAAAAAAGTTTTTAAAAACTTTACTTATTTATTGCCTCTCTCCCTCTAGAGCTGGAGGCTGCAAACTTTTCTGTCAAGGGTCAGATAAGCCACAAAATTGAAGATATTATGCAGGTACTTATCTAATGAGAGAAAAATTTCCATTACATTTTTATTGATGAAAATCACGGAGTGATTTTTTTTTTTTTTTAATTTTAGAGAGAGAGCATGAGCAGGGGAGAGGGAAGGAGAGAGAGAATGAATGAATGAATGAATGAATGAATGAATGAATCCCAAGCAGGCTCTAAGCTCAGCACAAAGACCGACACGGGGCTCCATCCCATGGCCCTGGGATCGTGACTTGAGCCGAAATCAAGAGTCGGACATTCAACTGACTGAGCCACCCAGGCGCCTGGAGAGTGAAATTTTTTATAATAAAGATCCACTATGAGAAGAGGAAAATTCTTTGGCGATAACAAGGTAAGCTTCCAATTGAGAGTTCTTTCTCATCAAGATCAATTGCAAATGTTTGCCTGTAAAAATTTTACATATTTCAACTTTGAAAATGTCTCATGTAGATAGTTACTGACAAATTCAAATATTGATCCAAAAGTACAAGATCTTTTTTTTTTTTTTAACGTTTATTTATTTTTGAGACAGAGAGAGACAGAGCATGAACGGGGGAGGGTCAGAGAGAGGGAGACACAGAATCTGAAACAGGCTCCAGGCTCTGAGCTGCCAGCACAGAGCCCGACGCGGGGCTCGAACTCCCGGACCGCGAGATCATGACCTGAGCCGAAGTTCGGCCGCTCAACCAACTGAGCCACCCAGGCGTCCCCAAAAGTACAAGATCTTAACTGAGCATATTAATCACGTGGAAGGCATTTAGAGGATTCAGTTAGAGTGTTGTTTTTATATCTGCCTTTTTAGCATGTTTTCCATTGCAGAGTAATCACCATGAACTGAACCCTACATGGAGTTCTTCAACTTCAGTTCAAATGAGTTTTGAAATGTGGAAATTTCCTTCTCACTTGCATCAAGATCTGAAAAGTGCTGCTGGAACTGCAGTCTGAGAGCAGAAAATACATTTGCGGCAAGTGGGATTCTCACTTGGTTTAATGTTTGGCACCATGAGAAGTGTATCATGCAGTCTGATGTTACTTGTGATTCAACATCAGTCGCCATCAATGACCTGACTGTAGAATTTCACCTTAACTGTAATTTTAGGCTGTTACTGTAACTGTAGTTTCCTTGTAATTTCAGGTGGAATTCATTAAGAAACACGATCAAGTCTGCAGCAAAAACTAATTTCTAAGGCCATTACGTTTTCCATAATAGACATTGACGGCAGTACTTTTCTCATTCAGAGAAATTTCAGCCTTGGCTCTGAGCTCCAAAAACTGCAATAAAGCTACTACTGCTAAACCACTGGGTGAGTTAGGACACTCAGCTTCTGTTTCTAACATGAATTCATGGAACTGATGATGGCTAATTCTATGAGAACAAATGAAGTTAACTGTTGACTCTCAAAGACAAAGTGAGGTTGTCAATAACACATGATACACTGCTATGTTTTCCACAAACTAGCTGATGACGAACAGGCACAATGAATCATAGGCTTTAAACACCTTAAATTTTCACCAGTTTTGTAAACTTATTAACCCATTAACCCTTTTTCTGCTCCAGCTCCACATATATTTTTACCACCATCAGTTGGCACATATCTTAGCAGATTCCACTTCAGACTGTACTGAATTAATGTTTTCTTAACTTCTCTGAAAATACTATCTTTTGTAGTTGTTCCATGAAGACTAGTCCTAGAGGCCAACTCTTCAGTCACTTCAAAGTTGGCAGTGATTGCCTCAAATAAGCAACTGGCAACAACTGTCAATCCATGAAGAGCCAAGGGAAACCATTCAGAATTATTTGCTTTTTTTAGGGTCTTGTTAATTGGCTACTGATGCTGTTCCCAACATCCTCAACTCTTTTAGCAATAGGTTTTGCCAAAAAGCTGATGGGTTTAAACAAGTTTATTTTCTCTGGACATATGTTTGCTGCAATCAAACATGATTTAATTAACTCACAGTAAATTCTTCTTGATTAACTAATGAAACATTCAGAAAACTTGGTTGCAGCCTCATTTTATTTTTTATTTCTGTGTAGAAATTCTGTTGTGATGAGATACTCACACAAATATTCTTTTACATTTTCTAATTTTTCTGACTCTTGGGCTTCCCATGAACTGGGAATACTTTTGTCAAGTTTAGTGTGAAAATGTAATATATTGTATTATTTTAGCACAGCTATCGTGTCGAATTTACCATATAATTTGATAACAATATAATCCACATTTCACTGTGCCTTAGCAGTGTGACAAAGTCCACTTTCCTTTTTTTTGCCTTGTTTCGACATGATGGATATACATTGCTTAAATAACAAAATTAATTGTGGGTTAGCTCAAAACCTGTCAAGTTATGACAGCATCACTGCATCTCCAGTGTGCCAAACAGCTGTGCAAAGCAACCAGAGGGTCACGTGAGGTCTCTGTTGCAGCTACTCAAGGCTGCTGTAGCACAAAATCTGCCACAAACAATATGTAACCGAATGAGCCTGGCTGTGTCCAACACTCTATCTCTGGATACTGAAATCTGAACTTCATATAATATTCATATGATGTGAAATTTTCTTTTGATTTTTTCTAACTATTTAACTTAGTAAAAACTATATTTAGCTCATGGGTTATACAAAAACAGGTAGGTTTGGCCCAAGGGCTCTGGTTTGCCAACTCCTGCTCTTGAATGTAACCAAGAGAGCAAAAATATTGCCTGTTGTGTTGGATACATTTGTAGTTTAACAGTCAAATCACAGAATGCTGCTTTACCCTGGAGAAGAGGGAAACAGACACAGATCATGACATATTTTCCTATCAAACTGCTATTTTTCCTATGTAAACTGAAAAGGAAATTTTAAAAGCCTAGTAAATATGTCAAAACAATGGACACACATTATCCAGTAGCTTTTTAGATTCACAAAGCTATGGTCAAGATCAGTAATAGAAAGCTATTTCTAAATCTTTAAGTGATCTGTTGATACAATATGTGCAATTATTGGACATATAAAATAGCAATTAAAAAATTTCACTTTTAGGCAATACAACCTACTGATTCACATTTAAGATTACTTTTACCCCCAGCTGCACTTTAAGAAAAAAAACAATTATTTTTTAATTTTTATTTTTGAGAGAGAGACAGAGTGCAAGCAGGGAAGGGGCAGAGAGAGAGGGAGACACAGAATCCAAAGCAGGCTCCAGGCTCTGAGCTATTAGCTCAGAGCCTGACTCAGGGCTTGAACTCACAAACCAGGAGATCATGACCTGAGCCGAAGTCGGAAACTTAACTGACTGAGCCGCCCAGGCGTCCTTCCCCCAGCTGCACGCTCAGCAGCTACATGATGTTGGCAAGTTAATAGCTACCGTGGAGGATCCTTGCAGTGATTACACAGGTAATACACAGAAAGTGCTTACAATTGTGCTGGACACTAAAAAGGTCAAAATATATTAGTTTTAAAAATAATTATCATTGTTACTGCTGAATGAGCTCAGTATCATGACATTAAAAGAATAGATTTTTCATTAAAAAAATTCAAAATATGTTCAAGTATCTTATTACTCAATAAAAATTTGAACTACCAATACTAAACAATATAACTAAAACAGAAAATGCCGAATTTTCCTTACCTGACATGTCTGCTAAATCACCTACAATGGAAAAACAGCAGAAAAACAACTGTCCATAAGTAACATAAATACTTAAAAATATTTTTATTGAGTACATTCTTAAGTATACTTATTAAAATACTTTAAAAATTAATTATAAAATAATTTTTATATAAATCACAAATGGTCATATACAAAATTAGTTTTATGATGTTAAATTGAGTAGACTGTACGTGAAGCCATTCATTTCAATCATACACATATATTAACATTTCACGTATATGACCTTCCAATTACTGGATAAAAACTTTTTTTTCTTTCTATTTAAAGAGTCACATGAAATTTTAACAATTTAAATATAATGACATGTTTTAAATAATACAACTCTTATTTTGGTTTACAAAATGCCCTGTAACAGACTGGAGTTTTAATGCACCTCTGCTTGGCCCTGAGAGTCCAAGATTCCAGCCAAGGGACAAAGGTAAAGAAAAAAAAAAGTTTGAATGTAACTGGCTAAAATACCACAAAAGCAAATATTTCCCCTCTGACCTAAACAATTTTTAACAAAGAGAGCCATAAACATTTTAGACTGTTTGTGCCTTGCAGGTATGATACAAGCTTGGCAGTCAAAGTTACTACTGACTCAACTCTGGGGGTTCAGAAAAGAAAAAGTCCCTCACTCGTTGGTGGTCTCTCAAGTCTATCCTACGTGCCATTAGTCATCAGTAAAAAAATTTCTGTATCCATTCTGTGTAAGGGTACAGTGGGGCAAGGCACAGGACTGCATATATGATCTAAAATTCACCTCTGTAGTGCCTGGACTTTGACTTGGAAGATAATTAGCCATTTTACATTTCCCTACAGTGTCACTTTTCGAAATAAAAGGAACAGACACAAATACTGAATTATTAAGTTGTACGCCTATACGATGTTCTATGTCAATTATAACTCAATAAAAAAAGGAAAAGGAGAAGAGGGTCAATTTTAATGAAAGATTACATTTGTGACTACAAGATTTCTTAAAAGACAAAACTGCGGCACTAATATGTTAAAAGCAAAGTTGCTTAAAGAGAGAGACGGGGAAAGAAAAAAAAAGCAAAGTTGGGAAATGGAAGAACCGTATCTTCTACAATTCTATTCACCATATATAAATTCCATTAACATAGAGATATTATCTTTTTTTGGTAGGCTTATATCCCTAGCACCTAGAATAATACTTTGTGCATGGCATGTGCTCAATAAGTTTGTTGAATAAATGAATCTACTCAAAAAAATTAACTGAACAATAACTATATGTCAAGAGGCACTGAATAGGCCCTTTTATAACCAAAATGGTAACATGATCTCATTTTTTTCAGAGTAAAAATAAGACTCATTTTTAAAAAAGGACCTAGACCTATTTATACTCAAATATTAGAATCTTTGTGTGTAATGCATGAAGATCAGTCTACTTCTTGTTAAAAATAGAAAAATTTACAGAAAGGAAGATCACAAGCACCTTTGTGGTACAACTGTAGAACTCTGTAACCCAGAGATCGAGTTTCTGACTGATCAATTTAGTACTTGTATGAAAAATGAAGATATTAAAAGCATAAATTATTCTATCCAAGGAGAAAAAGACACCTGGAGAGTTGGCTTAGCAACGGAGGCCCACCAAGATCCAACAAGCCCAATGACATCGATCATTTTTACAAAGTACACCAAGCTTATGAAGCTTCAACTGACCAAATCTATGATGTGGTGTTCACAGTGATCACTGGTTGGTAGATGTATTTGTTCTAATTAGACCCGCTATCCTCTCATCCTTTAAGTTTTCTAAAGGGTTAAAAGAAGACAGCAAGACAAGTGGTTTTTAAAACAGCTGGCAACTTAAATCAATGCCAAAGAAAAGAAAAAGGCAGAAGGATTTAGCAGCATGGAACAGACAACAGACAGAGCTTTTCTCTCCTTCCTAGCTCAGTCCTAGTTTCCACAGACATTCTGCCCGTCAGTCTGGTTACTTTTTGGCTCCCCCTTTATTTACAATTTCCTCTCCAAATTCTTTTTGCTTTATATGCTAAATTAAACCTTTCTGCCAATTAGGAATATCTGCTAAAGGACTAAATCCAACTACTGCAATCACCATAAAATAGTTTATTCTTAATTCTAAACTGTCTGAACCAATAAGATAACCAAAGCGAGAGAAAGATACCTGGAAGCAAATCATATGGTAAAACTGGGTGCATGTTTTTTTGTTTTTTTGTTTTTTTAAACATTTATTTACATTTGAGACACAGAGAGAGACAAGAGCATGAGCGAGGGAGGGGCAGACAGAGAAGGAGACACAGAATCTGAAGCAGGCTCCTGGCTCTGAGCTGTCAGCACAGAGCCTGATGCGGGGCTCGAACCCACAAACCATGAGATCATGACCTGAGCCAAAGTCAGATGCTCAAACGACTGAGCCACCCAGGCGCCCCTAGGTATGTGTTTTATATACAAACGCATTTTCAACAATACCCAAATATATATATTTTTTTCCCTAGGATACTGAATTAATTTGAACAATACAATTACTTAAACTGTTTCTTTTTAAAATACAGAAACATACCTACTTGGCCCGTTGCCACTACGTTGATAAATTTGGGGTGCTGATTTACAGTGAGGCACAGTATATCATCATTATGTTCCTGATAAAAACTCTGAGTCCCTATAAAAAAAAATTGAGAAAACCTTAAGACATAACAGCCAAATGCACTTATCTAGAACAATAAAAAATTGCTCTGTTTAACTTAATACGTATTTTTTGAGAACTGAATGTGCACGTTATCATGAGGATGGAAAAATAACCCAAATCTTTAAAGGGATAGAGTCCTGAAAGTTAACATGAGGTTAAAGACATCAAGCACCACAAGAGAGTGAAGGGGCCTGCTCTGGGAATTCATAGCAGAAAAGATTCTTCTTATCATGGGCATATGGCACTCTTGGACTGACAAGACAGATTTTGTTAAAGTGAAGGTGGGTGGGGAAGGGCAATCTAGGTAGAGGAATACTTTAAGCAAAGGTACAAAGACAGGAAAGTACTAAGTATGCATGTATATGGTTCATTTGGCTGAAATGTAGGGTCAAGGATAAATGTGAGAGATATGGTTGGAAAGGCAAATTGGAACTAGAATGATAGAGGATTTTGAATGCCAACCTATTAAATTTCATATTTATTATGTAGTCAGTGGGGAGGTACTGAAGAATTCTGATCAAAGAAGGTATGTGATTTACCTAATAGGACTTACAGCGAAGAGACCTTAGACCTGTGATCATGCAAGACGTACTAAAGGTGGGTTTGCCTAAGTACAGTGGCGAGGTGGGAAATGAGGTCAGGAGGATAGGGCGTAGGTTGGGTCCAGATTACAGAGGACCCAGGGTGATTACAGGGTGATCTAGTCCACCCACACTACATCATCCAAAAGTGAAGCAACACAAAACAATTTAACAATGACATTTACCGGATCTAATACTTTAAAACTTCTCTTCAAAGTGAAATGTGCTTCATACTTCCCAGGGCTGACAGTTTAGTGAGAACAACAAACAAGCAAGTATATGTGCTATTGGCTAAGTTCGAAGATCAGCTAATAGGGCAAAACTTCCTAGACTGTGAACACAGCAATGTATCCCAAACTAGAGAGGACAAATAATGAGAAGCGGAGAGGTACCCAGTCTCCCTTCTGCCCTCTCTCTCTATACCCCATCAGTAGAAAACTGATTAAGGACAAATCATAAAATTAAAGAAAATTACAAGGATAAACATGAAAGTGTATTTACACATTCCTTTCTAGATCATCTTTTCTTATTCTATTTTCTTTGGTGAAGCCTCAATTAAAGAGGATTATCTAAGTATTTTTTAAATGGCCAAAATTATTAAATCAAAAATCACCACTGATTTCTGTGTGATCTTGGTGAATCCTTTTCTTTAGGAAACCAAAATAGGACAATCATATTAATGATTAATACTGAGGAGACACGGGGGATTAGGACTCACATAAGCCATTCTTTGCCTGTTCGGAATGAACCATCAGAGGAAAAAGCCAGAAGTGTTTGGGCCAAAAAGTCTCTAATTTTACTTCCGACTTTCAGACTTTACGAGGTTTATAATTACACATAAGAAAATTCAAACTTAAATAATGAATGTCACTAGGAGAATTATGATGTCATTCATCATCAGACGATGCTATGAGAATTTATTTGCTTTTCAGCAATCCAATCAGTTAAATTAACATCAAGAAGTATTTTCTCACCTTGAATAAAACAAAAGTATCAACACAGCAGAGACAGAGGGAAGCAGCCTTCTCACTATCTTCCTTGGCTTTCTGAGGCCTCAGTAAGAACACTGCCCACTTCACCCTACTCTCCAGCAACCACTCACCCAACATGCTACTTTTAATCACTACCTATCAGAGACAACCACCAATCCATCGATTTCATGTTAAGGTTATGGGGAAATAAAGTTAGAAATGGTTGCATTATAAAACATGATTTCAACATACAGTAAGCCTTCACTTCTAATAGAGACCTAGGAGCACTTTGCATTATGAAATCTTTTTCTGCTATATCATACTCTCTTAAGACTGTAAATTTGGTTACTTGAAATATTACTAGAAAATTCAGTAGTATGAATAACATTCTGGACTCATGTAATTTATTTGTAGTTTTAACAAAAATTTTAAGATTATAAGTAACAAAATTCTAAATAAAAAGTGGGAGATGGAGAATTGGGGTCTCCTACCGGTAGCAACGTTGTGCAGAATTCCAATGGATGCAGTGTGATAAATTATATCATCACCATCATTTAAATAATGAACGTTATTCCTACAGTCTCTTCCTCGATAGCCAAAAACAAGCTCCAACACAAGGTCCTATAACAATAAAACCATTATATAATTCCTTATGTCTAGATGTTCACCATTATTTTTGTATACAGCACTGGTATCTTCAATCAAAATGGAGGATGCATTTTGATGCTTTACAATCTTTGAATACAAAATTTAGACCTGCTTTGGGCAGCTGAAACACTCCATACTTTTCTACATATATAAAAAGGAAAAGGGAATCACAAGGTCATCTGATTTGAAAAATTTTAGTTGTTAGGAGTTCATGTGTTAAACACTGAGATACTTCTTATGTCCAAAAGAATATTTCGATTTGTGTTGTTAGTAAAAATATGTAATCTGCACATATAACTCAGGATACATTATGTCCAAGTGACATACTTTTGAGGAGCCAAATAGTACATCAGACACTGGTACAGAAAACTAAGTACATCATCTATGATAACTCATGCTAAAGTTCTAGCACATAATTCTGCCACTGAAAATGTCCGTTTTTTTGACTTTGTGAGGCTTCCCAGGGGGGAGGAGTACAACAATCATTGTCCTGCAGATTTACGCCTCATTTTTGACCTGATTCAGCACAGTTTGCTTGTGGCTACTGATACTGGAATTAATTAAATGTCTGGGAGAGCTTTCCTTCTTGCTCAATTATTGTGGAAAGTTTCTTTGTTTGGAAGTAGAGCCTTCAAAGGACCCTTCAATGAACCCAGTGAATGTATCACATGAAGGACAAACTTTGACTTCTAAATTCAAAACACTAAGCTTAAGACACTGCTAAGGCACCTGTGATTCTATAAGCCATAGGTCATTCACATATATTTACATTTAGAAGTTTTTTGAGAGACAGTTCAATTCAGAATATTATTCACGGAAGACTAAAAAAAAAAGACAAATAAAAAATAAAAAGAAATGAAGGATATCAATCCAAAACTCAGACTTGACAGTTAACAATTAGCTTTTACAACCAAACAAAAAAGATTACTCAGAGGCACCTGGCTGGCTTGGTCAGTAGAACATGCGACTCAGTCTGAGGGACTGAACCCTACCTTGGGTGTAGAGATTACTTAAAAATGAAATCTTAAAAAAAGATTATTCAATATATTTATTTTCTTACAAACTAATGACAACACTTGGCTGTCTTACAAGAAGGAAATAGAATGAATTCTGAATACATTTTAAAGCACAAGGTAACACAGGGGAGTGGGTTCTCCTTACCTCTATGGGTCTCTTTTTCTTGCCAACATTATTTGTCTGGAGTTTTTCTGGCCTTGGTGGGGCTCTGCTCACAGGGGGCCTGAAATGGGAAAGTGGGAATGAGGAAAGGCATCCATCACTGTGCACCTTCACTGAGCCTCCCTCACCCGCCCTCCAAAGAGAGATATCTGACATGCTTTCACAAAAACGAACCCCATCTGTGTTCCTCACTATACTGTGGCCTCTTTACATCTTCTAAGGCAGGAAGGTGGAAAGAAGATATGAGAGCTTTTATTCATTTTATTTTAACTTCTTTGATGTATGTTTCATAATGTAAATAATACATTAACAGAAGAACAGACTATTTATAAATATACAAATATTAGTTTAATGGCTCAAAAACTTTTTGTTGGAATGCATTATAACAAAGCCTGAGTCACTGCTCTAAAGTTTCTATCTCAGTACTGTGCACATGGCAGGTATCTGATACATTCTTCTTGAATTTTGAAAACATTTCTGTGAACTTTCTATACTGTTGGCAACATAAATCATGTCCGAATTCAAATTTGTACTCGTTACTTACTCTCCTCCAGGCCCTTTACCTTTCCTTCTTCCTCAAGTCTACAGTAAGGTTAATGGCATCACCATCAGTTAGTCAAGCAAACATTTTATAGTTACATAGCACTACAAACCATACAACACTCTGTAAAAGATAATTACTATTACTATGGCCTTCAACTCTTTCTCTTCTCCATTCTATTTACTAAACACTCATCAACTTCACTTTTGGAGGAGCTCTCATATCTAGGCCCTTCCTCTCTGTTTCTACTACTAGTTTAGGATCTTTTTTATAATACCCCATTAGGTGTACAGAGTTCCCATTGTGAATTTAAATGTGGAGGCTCTTAAAATGCCTAGGTATAAACTTAACCCAACAGGTAAAGTACTTGCACTCTGAAAACCCATAAAACACTGATGAAAGAAACTGAAGATGACACAAACAAATGGAAAGATATTCCATACTCATGGATTGAAAGCATTAATATTGTTTAAGTGTACATGCTACCCAAAGCAATCTACAGATTCAATGCAATTCCTATCAAAATACCAACAGCATTTTTCACAAAACTGGAACCAATAATACTAAAATTTGTATGGAACCACAAAAGACTGCAAATAGCCTAAAGCAATCTTGAGAAAGAAAAAAAAAAAAAGATCCAGAGGTATCACAATTCCAGATTTCAAGCTATGTTACAAAGCTATAGTAATCAAAACAGTATGGTACTGGCACAAAAACAGACACACAGATCAATGGAACAGGACAAAGAACCCAGAAATAAACCTATGGTTATATGGTTAATTAATCTATGACAAAGGATGCAAAAATATACAATGGGGAAAAGACAGTTTTTCAGTAAATGGTCCTGGGAAAACCAGACAGTTAGATGTAAAAGAACTGGATCAATTTTTAACTAATTTCCCTGACATCAGCTATAACAACACTTTTCTAGATGGTCTCCTAAGGCATGGGAAACAAAAGCAAAAATAAACTGGGGACTACACCAAAATAAAAAGCTTTTGCACAGCAAAAGGAACCATCAACAAAACAGAAAGGCAACTTACTGAATGGGAGAAGACATCTGCAAATGATATATCTGATAAAGGGTTAATATCTAAAATATATAAAGAGCTTCTATAACCCAATACAAAAAAAAAAAAAAAAACCTGATTAAAAAATGGGCAGAGGCCCTGAATAGATATTTCTCCAAAGAAGACAGATGACCGACAGATACATAAAAAGATGTTCAACATCACTAATCACCAGGGAAATGCAAATCAAACCCCCAATATCACGTTACACTTGTTAGAACAGCTAAAGCAAAAAAGGCAAGAAATAACAAGTGTTGACAAGGGTATGTAGAAAAAAGAACCTTTGTGCATTGTTGGTGGGAAATGTAAATTGATACAGCCACTGTGGAAAACAGTATGGAGGTTCCTCAAAAAATTAAAAATAGAAATACCATACGATCCAACAATTCCACTCTTGGATATTTATCCCCCCTCCAAAATGAATACATTAATTCAAAAAGATATATGCACTCCTATGTTTACTGCAGCATTATTTATAATGGCCAAGATACGGAAGCGACCTAAATGTCCATTGGTAGACAAATGGATAAGACAGGTGTGCGCGCATGCACGCACACACACACACACACACACACACACACACACACCATGGACTATTACACAGCCATTAAAAAGGATGAGATATTGTTTGTGACAATGTGGATGGACATAGAGGGTATTATGCTAAGTGAAATAAATCAGACAAAGACAAATACCATATGATTTCCCTCATATGTGGAATATTAAAAAAAAAAAAAACCAAATGAATCAGCAAACAAAAGGCATAATGGGACTTATAAATACAGACAACACTGACGGTTTCCAGAGGGGAGATATGGGGATGGGAAAAATGGGTGAAGGGTAGGGGGAGATACAGCCTTCCCATTATGGAATGAGTAAGTCACAAGAATAAAAGGAGCAACATAAGGAATGCAGTGAATGATATTGTAATAACAATGTATGGGGACAGATGGTAGCTGTACTTGTAGTGAGCAGAGCATAATGTATAAACTTGCCAAATCACTATGTTGCACACCTGAAACTAAAGTAACACTGTGTGCCAACTATACCCAAATAAAAAAACAAAAACAAAACTGGGAGGCTCTTTTCCTAAATTTGTGTGTTTAATTTAAAAAACCCACCTCATTTGGTTTATTTTTATCCCAGATAACCATTAGTTAAATATTTAATAATCTGAACACTGGATACAAATCAATCATGCTATCAACTCCCCTTTCCAAATTTTAAGTTAGTATTCAATTTGTAACAACTAAATCAGAAAATGATACAAACTGACTTTCCCGTAGGAAAAAAATCCAACATGTGTGATAAAGAGTATAAATTTAAAGGCTAACAACAGATTTATATTTTCACAATTTCCAGGTTACACATCTATAAAAGTAAATGAAATGTTCTATCGTGAACACGCAATACAAAAGAAGTACATACGTTCATATGTAACGTAAAGTAGAATGCAGAAGTACAGAAACTGTGGTTGGTGACATGAAAATTACATGCACAAAGAACTTTTCAAATTACTGCAGAAATTTTGGTTTTGAACCTTTTTCATGTACTTTTTTGGATGTCCATAAGTAATAAATAGAGTTCAACTTGAAGTATTTAACATTTGAAAAGCTTCTCTTAGGGACCATTTTATTTTTTTTTTTAATTTTTAAAAATTTTATTTATTTACTTTTACTTAGGACCATTTTAAAGAATAATAGCAGGCTTGGCTTTTCTTCCAAGTCAGTTTTGTTGGTGAGCTTCATTTGGTGTTACCATCTGACAGCTTTAATTGTAATCCAAACAACAAACAGGTAATTTTGATCTACATAAGCCTCTGTAACAATTAAGCATATCTTAATTTTTTCAAGTAATTTATATAATTACTGTTTAAATAAAGCTATACAACTTATGAAATTATACAAGTTGAACAAATAAAGTTTTGGTAAAGCAGTTATTTATGTAGCAGAAATCCAGTAATTAAGATGCTGCTCATTTCAGGGATACTAATTTCAAAGGGGAAAAGCATGGAAAACTGTTAACACCAAGCAACACAGCTCATTAATGGTAAATATGAAAGATGATAAAAATACATAATTAGGTCTCGTAAAATATAGCAAAGAGAGGGGATTACCTGGAACCTCTTTTCAGCAGCAGATGAAAAAGGGAAAAGATTACAACACAAATTTGAATTTAAAACACTAGTAAAAATACTTCTGTACTAAATATTTTTACAAGTTTAATGCAGACCATACTGCATGTATTAAAGGCCTATTGTTATTTATTACTGCATATTAGAAAAGCTCCAGTTACTCCATGAATGGCAGGAAAATCAGAAGGAAGTGAAAACAGAAAAATGGGCATTGAACATGTTCTGTGTTGTAAATATTAAAGCTTACCATTCATATTTTTCTACAGTGTACTCTGAATTTCAAACAAAACACTAATGCTTATTTTTATTCTTAAGAATGGGCACTAAAATGTTAACCAACTTAAAAGGCTGGTAGCACTGGGGAGCTATTAAGGAAATTGTCTAAGGAGGTGAAGTAGGTCCTCCTGACCCAAGGGGGTGTCCCAGTCAGCCAGTCCAAACCAGCGGGCAATGTGAGTTACTCAAGATCATGCTAGATTTAGGCTTTTTCTAGTAAAGGAGATAACTTAAAAAAAAATCCCTTTAATAATATGATCACCAAAACAGAACTGAAAGAGATCACAAAAGTCATCTCATCCATCCTCCTACTGAAACCAGGGAGTCTTCACATGTCTAGAATATCTCTTTGTAGCACCGATGACAAGCGGTCATCTAAACTCTGCATGGAAACTGCTCATGAAAGGAAGGTCACTTCTCCCTTCCATTAACACCCAAGACAACAACTGTATCTCCACTTAGCTTTGTTTTGAAACAAGTAACTTCCACTGTAAACTGTCAGCGTCCCTTTAAAATGCAGAGATCAGTCCTGAATAAGTTACTTCAGATCTGAGGCTAGATCTGAATGTTTTATTTCTGCTAAGATAGTGTGGGGCTTTGTAGAAGTTACATCACACTCTAGACTTCTATCTTTGCCCTCACGTTTTTTTTTTTTTTTTTAATTAGAGAGAGCATGAGCAGGGGAGAGAGAGCCTGAGTTGGGGAGAAGGGCAGAGGAGGGGGGAGAGAAGGGGGGAGGGGGGGAGAGAGGGGGGAGAGGGAGGGAGGGAGAGAGGGAGGCTGACTCTTAAGTAGGCTCCATGGTTAGTGTGGAGCCTGATGCAGGGCTCGATCTTATGACCCTAGGACTGTGACCTGAGCCAAAATCAAGAGTCAGACATTCAATGGACTGAGCCACCCAGGTGCCCCCACACATCACTCATTTAAAACAAATAATGAAGTCTTGCTGTCTACCAAAGAAGTTAAGGAGTGCCTAATACCTGAGTTTCTGCACAATCTGGTCTCAAATCTATTTTTTTCATCCTTATCTCCCAGCATTTTCCTAATGGTACCTTTTTTTACTTCTAAAATAGACTGGTTTTTTCCACACAGTCCTGTTTCAGAAACTGCCTGAAGACATTTTCATCTCACTAAAAGGGAGTTGTAAAAGTGTTCCAGAGAGTCCTTTTGTGCACATACCATTTTATTAAACATACAGATATCATCACTGCCCTATGTTAATATTTTTAAATGAATGTATAAATATACATTAAACAAAACTAACAGGTCTATAAATTGAATAGTTTGTCACTGATAAATATGTGTGGTTAACTATTTTTATGAGCCTCTGACACTTACAGAGAAACAAACTATCTGCACTTTGTGAATAGTCATGTGTAAAACCAAATGACCATCAAGAAGAACCTCAGCAACACCCACATACTACACATACAAAGCAATTTTTCTGTAGGATTTATTTCACTTTATAATTTTCTTGACAAATGTAGTTCAATGTTTTATAGGGAAAAAAAATCAATACCTGAAAATACTATAAAGATCAAAACAGAACAAAGAATAAATAATGGAATATAATATTTTATTTAATAAAACACTTACCTTACTACCCCCTGCCTTTGAAAGGAGCAAGAGGAAAAAAAGAAACACTGATGATGAATAATTGATGGAAACTGATGGTTAAAAGGTAGCAGTTAAGTAAACAGAAGAAAGGAAACATCAATACAATTCTAAAGAAACAAAAAAATGCCTAAATTTTATGCTACACTGTTTGGAACATTTTTATTAAAAAATATTGAAAATTTGACTGATGACTACTTTAAATATACAAGATTTGCTACAAAAAGTAAAACATAAAATTATTAAAGTTATTTAGGAAAAAAGGCCCTGTAAAAGTATGGACCAAGTAGAGTAGTTATCAACTGTCACCAGAAACATTTTCTTAAGTGGATATTTGACAAGTATTTGTTTTAACTGTTTATAGTTAAATGTTTTGTTTCTTATTTGATAACAATAATATATTTTATTTAAAATACAAAAACAATTATATAGACATTATCTCACAAATATATACAAAATTGGCAAAAGAAATGCCTTCCTTTTTTCTCCTTTGATTCTCTCATTTTATGAAAACGAAGGCTCCTAACTAGGAGTCATTTCTGTCTTTGGCCTTGGCATTTTCAAAAGAATTCAGCAGAGTTGAAATTATAAAACAAACTAAGAACAAATGCAAAACAATTCAAAAATAATTTTGAAAAATTTAGCTGTAAAAGGAAAAAGCTAACAGCAAAGATTATGAAGTGTCAAATATTTTTTTTCATTTTTTAAAAAGTATATTTATTTTGAGAGACAGCGTGAACAGGGGAGGGACAGAGAGAGAGAGAGAGAGACAGGGAGAGAAAGAATCCCAAGCAGGTTCCTCACTGTCAACGCAGAGCCTGATGCGGGGCTTGATCTAATTGTGAGATTATGACCGTCAAAATCAAGAGTCAGATGCTTGACCCACTGAGCCACCAGGCACCCATCAAGCATTTTTCATGAGCAGTAAAATCCTTACATCTGTCAGAACTTGGGTCACTTTATTAATAAAGGAGGAATTTTAAGTGTTTTACCATGAACGATGGGCTACATCATTAAAATTAGGTCACATTTTCTAGTATACCTAATTTATCTGATAAATGATAGTATTTTTACTAAAAATCAATATAATAAATAAAAAAGATTTATGGGAAGGTCTAGAGTTCCTTCCTCCTTATAGTATACTCTTTACTTTTCATTACCTGTAAAATATAATTTCAGAAATATTAAACACTGTACTACACAAATCCTCATTAGGAACATCTACATTTGCACAATTCTATGTATTTCTCTAATTAATGGATTATACAGGCATTGTTCATTGCTTTGTGGATATTTAGTTTCAGGGAGTGTTTTAGTACTAACCAGGTATCTTCCTCAGGTGATTCTATATTTCATTCCCAGGGAGGGGTGGTGAAGACTTACTACCTAAATTCTTTATATACATTATTTTTCATTTTATAAAATACTCTAGGGGTGCCTGGGTGGCTCAGTCGGTTAAGCATCCAACTTCAGCTCAGGTCAGGATCTCACAGTCCAGTCTGTGGGTTTGAGCCCCACGTCGGACTCTGTGCTGACAGCTCAGAGCCTAGAGCCTGCTTCAGATTCTGTCTCCCTCTCTTTCTGCCCCTCCCTTGCTCATGCTCTGTCTCTGTCTCAAAAGTAAATAAAAACATTAAAAAAATTTTTTTAAATACTTTATAAGTTAGTGATTTTTTAAAAAAATTTTAATGTTTATTTATTTTTGAGAGAGACAGAGCACGAGCGAGGGAGGTGCAGGGAGGGAGGGAGACACAGAATATGAAGCAGGTTCCAGGCTCCCAGCTGTCAGCACAGAGCTCCATCAGGGGCTCGAACACATGAACCATGAGATCATGACCTGAGCCGAAGTCGGACACTCAACCAACTCAGTCACCCAGAAGCCCCAAACCTATCTCTAATTTAATACTGTGCCTCTTTATATGTGATGACAAAATGGATACTCACCATGTTGTCCCCCATCCATAAGGAACGCCAATGCAATTATCTGAGAATTCATCAGCAAATGGGCACCTGGAAAAGCTGCTGTGGAGGCATGACTGAACACCTCCCAAGAACTTCCGCGGGAACTTTGCGGCTCGTCAGTTCAGAGATCTCTAGCTCCCCCCTCTCCATCAGTAACATGCCCCTCATCCTCCCATCCTTCTCCCTGAACATCAGCTGCAGTGCAAGCTCAAACCCTTCTGCCAATGCTTTCTGGTCATTTCTATCCAGCTGAGCCCCAGGGGCCTTCAGCACTACCCTCACTGACTAGACATTTACTCGAATTTTCTACAAATTCTGTCCAATGTGAGTGAACTCCCTTGTCATTTTAACTTCTCCCTCAAACATTCTTACCAACTTCTCATAACAGTTTTCCTCAACACAGTTTTCGACAGAAGACGACACTGCTGTTCCCACCTCCTACTCCTCCTTGGTTCCTCACTGCAGTTTCTGGATAATTTTTCCTTTATCATTTCTTAAAAACTTCACTTTTGAAATCCATGTCATTCGTTGATCCATATACCTCTTCACAGTTCTCCATATTCCCTAATGATTATTATGTTCACAATCCCTCTCTTGACCTGTCCTCTAACTCAGAGACTTTATTAAAAAATTCTCTCTCCTCATAAAATTGCTGTGTGCACAGCCTTTATTTTTGGTTTGCTGCTTCCAGACAAAGACCAGTAATTCCCATTCTCTAATGGGACGCTACTTCCACTTGCCTTCTGGAAATTTTTTAATTTTTTTTTTTTAACACTAAAAAATTTTTGTAATGTTTATTTTTGAGACAGAGACAGACAGAGCACAAGCCGGGGAGGGGCAGAGAGAGAGGGAGACACAGAATCTGAAGCAGGCTCCAGGCTCTGAGCTGTCAGCACAAACAGCGAGATCATGACTTGAGCTGAAGTCAGATGCTTATGCTTAATTGACTGAGCCACCCAGATACCCCAGAAAAAAATTTTTAAATAATGATTTTCTATGCTTGATTAAAGATGCATGGATAAAAACGCCTTTTCAAACTTTAATCCTACCTCTGCTCATGTGCTTCCTAAAACATACTTGGTATTGGATTCAATTTTTATTATCTCCTACAATCCCCTCACATATATTAATAGAAGTTAGCAAATAATATTCTTTTAATCATATAGACTTTATATATTCCCTACACTATTGGCAAGAGACAGTGACATCACTAAAAAGTATTTAAGAACAAATATATTTTCTAAGAGGTGCTGGGAGCTGTAAAATGCAAGAGTACCACTGTTAACTTAGTTTTTGCAAAAATTCAAACAGTAAATTCAATTTTTTACAAATTTTTTTAATGTTTATTTATTTTTGAGAGACAGAGAGAGACAGAGCGTGAGCAGAGGAGGGGCAGAGAGAGAGAGGGAGACCCAGAATCCGAAGCAGGCTCCAGGCTCTGAGCTGTCAGCAGAGCCTGACGCGGGACTTGAGCTCATGAGCCGTGAGATCATGACCTGAGCCAAAGTTGGAAGTTCAACCATTTGAGCCACCCAGGTGCCCCTAAATTCAATTTTCAAAACCAATATATTTTTCTTCATCTAGTTTTAAATTTGACTGTTACCTCTCATCAACTGAGGGTTCCTTCTGTTGCAAATGAGGCTTGACTCCAAACATTGGGCGAATATTTGTTGATAAGGCTCTAATGGTGTAACTGATTTCATTCTCTCTTGTAACATCACTGTCATAACCTGCCATCAAAACATAAGAATTATTCTCTAAGTTACAACTGAGGAGCTCTATTATGATCTTATACATTGGATTCAAGGATGTTCAACAGTATAAAATAAGTTAAATAAACTGTGTTATAGTCAAATTATGAAATAATATACAGCCAATAAAAAATGATGTAGAATTTTTAATGATACGTGACAAATGTTTTTGAAATATTACTAAGAAATAATATTAGCCTACAAAACATAAATTCAACATAATATCATTTTTGTTAAAAAACAGAATGCCTCAACATATTAACAAAAGTTACCTCTGAGTGGTCAAATTATGGATACTGTGTTTATTTTTTGTTGCAAAATGT
Organism: Panthera tigris; assembly: GCF_018350195.1. Classification (NCBI taxonomy): domain Eukaryota; kingdom Metazoa; phylum Chordata; class Mammalia; order Carnivora; family Felidae; genus Panthera; species Panthera tigris. Next base: position 131,442,892 of record NC_056665.1, read on the forward strand.
ATTTTCTAACTTTTCTATAATGAGCTGGTCTTATTTGTATATCAGGAAAAGATGAAAATCATTTGAAAATACTAAGTTCAATACTACAAAATTTACTTTAGTACTTACTTGAAGTAGCATTATCATACATTTGTAGATAAAGAATATATTTAAGCCATCAATACACGCCAGCATGTTATTTTTGAGTCATACAATCAATTTTGGTGTTAAACAGATGACAAAGACTAAAACCACAATTATTCTAACATTGTTATTACTTGTTTAACCGCTGTAGTTTAATCCGTGGTGCTAAATTGTTTCTATGCTTTTGTTAAAATATTTAAAGATGACATACCCCCATCTTCTTCAGAATCTGTATCAGATTCTTCACTATCACAAGGTCTTTTTTCTCGATAGCCCTCCATTTCATTTGTCCAAACCATTAAAGACATATCTGCACCTCCTAAGGTAACCAACATGCTGTCATCATAGGTCCAGCGAACATTTGTGACATGTGTACTATGGGCCACATACCTCTTAAACTTTCCAAATTTTCCCTAAAGATGAAAACAAAAATGTTATTACTTGAAAATGGTCAGTTATAATTTTGAATTTATTTCTTAATATATGATTGGAAATTAATCATCACAAAGTCATCTTGTAAAAAAAAACAAACAGAAAATACTGAAATTCACTAGAATAAAAAATGACAATTTCCAAACCTGTTGACAACAGGATAAAACTAGTAGTCCCACACATTGTTAGTACTACGGGCACAACTGTTTTGAAAATCAACTTGGTATTGTGCATTAAAAGCATAAGAATGTCCTGACCTTTGACTCACCAATCCCCCCACTTCTAGGGGTCTATGCTAAGAAAATTCTACGTGTGCAAAAAATTTTTACCACAGTACCCACAGCAGTGAAAAAATTTAAATACCTTAAATGTTCAATAAAGTAATAGCTAACTACAGTAGATGTCTATGGAAAAGGACACATCTGTTCAAAAAAATGGCTCTGCAGACATATTATTGCTGGAAATAGACACAACAACTGAAAAGGATATAAATGCTTATGTACAACATGGCCATATTAACAAAAAGTAATTATCAACCCTTTTGGAATATACTCATGTAAATATCTTTCATCTCAATTCATTAGTGTTTTTGTTTATAAACAGTACCCACAAAAATATATTTTTTATTTTAAAAATCAAGAAAAACAAAAGTAATAGACACTGACAACTTTTTAACGCTAACAAATTAAGTAAGTAAATTTCAGATCAATGTATTATAAGCAAGTTTTAGATGGACATCTTCGCAAAGGTATTAAAATAATAAATGTCTTAAAATATAGTGATAGCTAAAACAGTGAATTCTTTGGAAAAGACTCCTAATAAATGCTAGCTCAAATAGAAGGGGGGGATCTGTCACCGAAACACTGCAAGAAGATACTTTCTCTAAGATTTTGTGGTTCTTGTTATACAGAAGTGAAGCAGGAATCCATAGATGATTATCCTAGAACCTATTCTTAAGGCATCTATACCATCTAGAATGCTAGAAGTGAAGTTTCTGACCAATAAATGCCTTATTATATTAACATGAGCAGTTACTTAAGACCACCAATATCATAAGATTTCAGTGCCCTATTTCAAATTTATGTTTATGTTCATGCTGTTGCCAGGTTATAGTATATAAGTGATCCTTGAACAACATGGGTTTGAAGTGCATAGAGCCACTTATATGCAAATACTTTTCAATAAACACAGTACAGTCCTGTAAATGTTTTCTCTTCCTTATTATTTTTGTAATAACATTTTCTTTTCTCTGGCTTACTTTATTGTAAGAATATAGTATATAATACATATAACATAAAAAATATGTGTTAATTGACTTTATGCTATCAGTAAGGCCTCAAGTCAACAGCAGGTGATTAGTAAAGATTTGGGGGAGTCAAAGGTTGTATGTGGATTTTTGACTGTATGGGGGTTGGCACCCCAACCCCCACGTTGTTCAAGGGCCAAATGTGTATCTGAATTAGTAACAATTAAGAATTAATGCATCTGGACTTGATATATGAATTTTATTTTTGTGCCAAGTGAAAGCCTAATGTTTGCCAGTAGTTTGAAAAAAGGAGAAAGCAATAAGAGAATTCAATCTTCACACAGCACTGGCATATAGCACTCCAAAGGTTCTGTACAATCTAGTTTTAGCAACATAACATCATTCATTACATTGAATCAGGTCTATTTTAATTTTATAGGTATTTTATAGTATTTTGTATCTAATAGTTAAAACATTTTGAACTTTAAAGCTATAAATATAGTTTGTATTTACTGTTAATGGTATATATTTAACCAAAAGAATACTAAAATTATTTAATATTACGGATAAATGTTTCTTCTAAAAGGGATATTTATTTACTCGATATTGAGAAACACTGTACAATATAACTTAAGGCACGAAATCATAAATTATAATACTAATTCTAAGTAAAAGCTATACAGGTGCCTGGGTGGACTCAGTAGGTTAAGCATCCAACTCTTGATTTTGGCTCAGGCCATGATCTCAGGGTTTATGGGATCGAGCCCCAGGTCGGGCTCTGCACTGACAGCATAGAGCCTGCTTGGGGTTCTCTCTCTCTGCCCCTCCCCAACTCAAATGTGTGTGCACTCTCTTTCCCAAAATAAGTAAACATTTTTTTAAATAATTTTTTAAATGTTTATATTTATTTTTGAGACAGTGAGAGACACAGCATGAGCGGGGAGGGGCAGAGAGAGACGGAGACACAGAACCTGAAGCAGGCTCCAGGCTCTGAGCTGTCAGCATAGCACCCAACGCGGGGCTCAAACTCGTCAGCCATGGGATCATGACCTGAGCCGAAGTCTGATGCTCAACCGACTGAGCCACCCAGGCACCTCATAAGTAAACATTTTTTTTAAAGCTATAAATATGATGTCAAAAATAGGATTCTAAACTTTTCATATTACATATGTAATACTCATTACAACAATGAAATACTATGAAAGCACACGACCTTAACCATTTTTATAATTAAGATCATTATGGGAGTTAAAGAAAAACACATACTTTAGCAGGATATCTAAATAACTTCACAAATCCCAAATCATCCCCAGTAGCTAGGACCATTTTGTCACTGGTGAGGCAAGAGGCAGTTATATCTGTGACTTCTCCAATTACTGGCCAAATTCCCTCACAGCATAAACCAAGCACACTTGTCCATGATGCCCAACAAATTTTTTCTACCTAAAAAGGAAAAAAAGGCTGTAACTTTGTAATATCTAAACCTTAAAAATTAACAACAAAAATCTGAATGTTTCTTTATAATTACATATGTCACAAGTAAAATTAAAATTTTAATAAAAATAGTTAAATTATTAGTTTTCTTTTTTTTGTAGCTTCCCAAGGCCACTAGTCCCTGTAGAAAAATTTTAACATAACATTATTCAACATGTACTTATTATACACCTGTATGTTTTACATGCTGAGAATTCAGTGATAATAAGACAGTTTCTGCTCTTAGAATAATCAAGTAGTTTATACCTCATGTCTAAATTTCTAATACTTTAGAGGCATGTTTTCCAATTAATCATTACTGGAAATTAAGAACTTTACTGACAGACCTTCTCTTTATTAAGCCACTTTAATATTAAATGTTTTTAGCCTCTCTTCTTCAGCCTTGTCAAAAAATTATGCTAATACCATCAGTCACAAAACCAAACACAGGGTGCCTGGGTGGCTCAGTTGGTTAAGCATCTGGTCTTGGTTTCAGCTCAGGTCATGATATCACCATTCGTGGGATCAAGACTAGCTCCATGCTGACGGCACAAAGCCTGCTTGGGGTTCTCTCTCTCTCTCTGCCCCTCCACTACTCTCGCTGTCTCTCAAAATAAATAAATAAACTCAAAAAAAAAAAAAGATCATTGAAGAAAAAAAGCCAAACACATTCTTTTCCTTTTTTCTTTAAGTTTGCCAAACATCTTAGGCATGTGGGTTCCAAAAGATTTGATAGACATGCAATACTCCCACCTAAGATAGCATGTCTATCTGCTTGCTTCTCTTTGAGAAAAGCAACTGAAGCACAGCTAGACATAAAAGTATTTATTCCTTTTCTTAATACAGCACCTCTTCTTCTACTCATCTAATAGTCTAGGCCAGTAAAATAAACTCACAGAAGGAACATCCGTGATTTGAATAATTTGAGAACAGGCTTCATATGTAAACAATAAAAGTCAGGCATCAGTTTTCTAACCACCTAGTCATATTCACAACATTGCAAACACTATTATTTTCCTACCTCCACACTGGGAATGGTTTGTTTTTTCCCTCTGGGAGCTTCAAAGAATAATTGTTCTTTAGCACCAGTGTTGACCTGTAAAAGCTTTCCTTAAAAATAAATAAATAAATAAATAAACAAACAAACAAATATACATACATAAAATATAAATATATATATGTAGTCAGGATGTTTAACTTTTTAAAATATTTTCTTTCATGGTTTATTATGACATTTAAATTGTTTTATAATCATATACGTAAAACTGCATAGAATTAATCCTATTTAAAAGCATTCAGTGAACATTACCACCTTTCTCTCATTAAGTTCCTTTTTTAAAAAAAATTCCAGTGTAATTAACATACCCTGTTACAGCAGTTTCAGGTGTACAATACAGGGACTCAATAGTTCCATATATTACTCATTGCTCATCATGAGAAGTATACTGTTAATCCCCTTCACTAACCCATTCCCCCACCCACCTCCCCTCAGTTTGTTCTCCATAGTTAAGAGTCTGTTTTTTGGTCTCTTTTTTTCCCCTTTGTTCATTTGTTTTGTTGTTTAAATTCCACATATAAGTGAAATCGTAGGATATTTGTCTTTCTCTGACGATACCACTTAGGATTACACACTCTAGATCCGTTCATGTTGTGGCAAATGGCAAGCTTTCACTCTGTTTTATGGCTAATATTCCATTGTATATATACCACATCTTCTTTATCACCTATTGATGGACACTTGGGCTGCTCCCATAATTTGGGTATTAAAAATAATGCTGCAATAACCACAGGAGTGCACATATCTTTTTGAATTATTGTTTTCATATTCTTTGGGTAAATACCCAATAGTGGAATTACTGGATCATATGGTAATTCTGTTTTTAATTTTTTGAGGAACTTCCATAGTGTTTTCCACAGTGGCTGCACCAGTTTGCATTCCCACCAACAGTGCATGAGGGTTAGTTTTTCTCCACATCCTCGCCAACACTTGTTGTTTCTTGTGTTTTTGATTTTAGTCATTCTGACAGGTGTGACATGATATCTCATTGTGGTTTTGATTTGCAGTTCCCTATGATGAGTGATACTGAGCATCTTTTCATGTGTCTGTTGACCCCTTGTATTTCTTCTTTGGAGAAATGTCTGTTCATGTCTTCTGTGCATTTTTAAAAAGTCTTATTAATGTTATTTATTTTTGAAAGAGAGCATATGAAAGTGGGGGAGGTGCAGAGAGAGAGGGAGACAGAGGATCCAAAGCAGACCCTGCACTGAAAAAAGACAGCCCTATGTGGGGCTTGAACTTACAAACTATGAAATCATGACCTGAGCCAAAGTCAGATGCTTAACTAACTGAGACACCCAGGCGCCCCTGTCTTTTGACCATTTTTAATAGATTATTTTTTTGGTGTTGAGATGTGTATTTTTTTTTATTATTTTTTTTAACGTTTATTTATTATTGAGAGACAGAGACAGAGCGTGAGCAGGGAGGGGCAGAGAGAGAGGGAGACACAGAATCTGAAGCAGGCTCCAGGCTCCGAGCTGTCAGCACAGAGCACGATGCGGGGCTCGAACTCACAAACTGAGAGATCACGACCTCAGCCAAAGTCAGACACTTAACCAACTGAGCCACCCAAACACCTTGAGGTGTGTATTCTTTGTATTTTTTTTAATACTAGCCCTTTATCAGATATATCATTTGTAAATATCTTCTCCTATTCAATAGGGAGTCTTTTAGTTTTGTTGGTTGTTTCCTTTGCTGCGCAGAACCTTTTTATTTTGAAGCTGTCCCAATAGTCTATTTTTGATTTTGTTTCCCTTGCCTCAGGAGGCCTATCTAGAAAAATGTTGTTATGGCCAATGTCAGAGAAATTACTGCCTGTGCTCTCTTGTAGGATTTTTAGTTTCAGGTTTCACATTTAGATCCTTAATCCACTTTATTTTTGTGTATGGTTATAAGAAAACGGTCCAGTTTCATTCTTCTGCATGTAGCTGTCCAGTTTTCCCAACACCATTTGTTCAAGAGACTGTCTTTTTCCCATTGCATATTCTTGCCTCTTTTGTTGAAGATTAATTGGCCATATAATCACGAGTTTATTCTGAGCTCTTTATCCTATTCCATTGATCCATGTGTCTGTTTTTGTTCTAGAACCATACTGGTTTGATTACTACAGCTTTGTAGTATATCTTGAAATCTGGGATTGTGATACCTCCAGCTTTGTTCTTTTTCAAGACTGCTTTGGCTACTTGGGGTCCTTTGTGGTTCCATACAAATTTTACTATTATTTGGTTCTAGGTTAGCGAAAATGCTGTTGGTATTGCGATAGGAATTGTGTTGAATCTGTAGACTACTTAGGGTAGTATGGACATTTTAACAGTATGTGTTCTTCCAATCTGTGAGTATGGAATATCTTTCCATGTGTTTGTGTCACCCTAAATTTTTTTTCTTTCATACTTATTTATATTGAGAGAGAGAGAGTGCGTGAGCATGGGGGAGGGACAGAGAGAGAGAAAGAGAATCCCAAGCAGGCTCCATGCTATCAGCACAGAGCCCGACACAGGGCTCGATTCCATGAACCATGGAGACCATGATCTGAGCCAAAATCAAGAGTCAGATGTTTAACTGACTGAGCTACCCAGATGCCCCCTTAATTTCTTTCATCATTATAGTTTTCAGAGTACAGGTCTTTCACCTGCTTGGTTAAATTTATATCTAGGTATTTTTTTTTAAGATTTTATTTTTAAGTAATTTCTACACCCAACATTGGGCTCAAACTTACAACCCTGAGATCAAGAGTCACATGCTCTAACGACTGAGTCAGCCAGGCATCCTGGTATTTTATCATTTTGGGGTGCAGTTGCAAATGGGATTATTTTCTTAATTTCTCCTTCTGCTCCTTCATTATTAGTGTATAGAAATGCAACAGATTTCTGTATATTGATTTTGTATCCTATGACCTTACTGAATTCATTTATCAGTTCTAGCAGTTTTTTGGTGGACTTTTAGGGTTTTCCATATATAGTATCATGTCATCTGCAAAGAGTGAAAGTTTTACTTTTTCCTTACCAGTTTGGGTGTCTTTTATTTCTTTTTCTTGTCCCACTGCTGTGGCTAGGACTTACAAGTCCTATGTCGAATAAAAGTGGTAAGAATGGACATCCTGGTCTTGTTCCTGACCTTATGGGGAAAACTCTCAATTTTTCACCATTAATTATGATGTTAGCTGTGGGGTTTTCATATATAGCCTTTATTATGTTGAGGTATATCCCCTCCAAACCTTTGGTGAAAGTTTTTATTATGAATGGATGTTGGGGGCACAGAACCTGCTTGGGATTCTCTCTCTCCCTGCCCCTCCCCCATGCTCATGCTGTCTCTCTCAAAATAAATAAACTTAAAAAAATATATTGTTGGATTTGGTTTGCTAATATTTTGTTGAGTATTATCGCATCTACATTCATCAGAGATATTGGCCTGCAGTTCTTTTTTTGTGGTATCTTTATCTGGTTTTGGTATCAAGGTAATGCTGGCCTCATAAAACAAATTTGGAAGCTTTCTTTCCTCTTCTATTTTTTAGAAAAGTTTGAGAAAAATAGATACTAACTCTTCTTTAAGTGTTTGGTAGAATTCGCCTGTGAAGCCATCTGATCCTAAACTGTTGTTTGTTGAGAATTTTTGGATAAGTGGTTCAATTTCATTGCTGGTAATCAGTCTATCCAAATATTTTTTTTTCAATATCTGAAGTTTATTGTCAAATTGGTTTCCATACAACACCCAGTGCTCATCCCAAAAGGTGCCCTCCTCAATACCCATCACCCACCCTACCCTCCCTCCCACCCCCCATCAACCTTCAGTTTGTTCTCAGTTTTTAAGAGTCTCTTATGCTTTGGCTCTCTCCCAATCTAACCTCTTTTTTTTTTTTTTCCCCCTTCCCCTCCCCCATGGGTTTCTGTTAAGTTTCTCAGGATCCACATAAGAGTGAAACCATATGGTATCTGTCTTTCTCTGCATGGCTTATTTCACTTAGCATCACACTCTCCAGTTCCATCCATGGTGCTACAAAGGGCCATATTTCATGCTTTCTCATTGCCACGTAGTACTCCATTGTGTATATACACCACAATTTCTTTATCCATTCATCAGTTGATGGACATTTAGGCTCTTTCCATCATTTGGCTATTGTTGAGAGTGCTGCCATAAACACTGGGGTACAAGTGCCCCTATGCATCAGTACTCCTGTATCCCTTGGGTAAATTCCTAGCAGTGCTATTGCTGGGTCATAGGGTAGGTCTATTTTTAATTTTTTGAGGAACCTCCACACTGTTTTCCAGAGTGGCTACACCAATTTGCATTCCCACCAACAGTGCAAGAGGGTTCCCGTTTCTCCACATCCTCACCAGCACGTATAGTCTCCTGATTTGTTCATTTTGGCCACTCTGACTGGCGTGAGGTGATATCTGAGTGTGGTTTTGATTTGTATTTCCCTGATGAGGAGCAACGTTGAGCATCTTTTCATGTGCCTGTTGGCCATCCGGATGTCTTCTTTAGAGAAGTGTCTATTCATGTTTTCTGCCCATTTCTTCACTGGATTATTTGTTTTTTGGGTGTGGAGTTTGGTGAGCTCTTTATAGATTTTGGATACTAGCCCTTTGTCCGATATGTCATTTGCAAATATCTTTTCCCATTCCATTGGTTGCCTTTCAGTTTTGTTGGTTGTTTCCTTTGCTGTGCAGAAGCTTTTTATCTTCATAAGGTCCCAGTAGTTCACTTTTGCTTTTAATTCCCTTGCCTTTGGGGATGTGTCAAGTAAGAAATTGCTACGGCTGAGGTCAGAGAGGTCTTTTCCTGCTTTCTCCTCTAGGGTTTTGATGGTTTCCTGTCTCACATTCAGGTCCTTTATCCATTTTGAGTTTATTTTTGTGAATGGTGTGAGAAAGTGGTCTAGTTTCAACCTTCTGCATGTTGCTGTCCAGTTCTCCCAGCACCATTTGTTAAAGAGACTGTCTTTTTTCCATTGGATGTTCTTTCCTGCTTTGTCAAAGATTAGTTGGCCATACGTTTGTGGGTCTAGTTCTGGGGTTTCTATTCTATTCCATTGGTCTATATGTCTGTTTTTGTGCCAATACCATGCTGTCTTGATGATGACAGCTTTGTAGTAGAGGCTAAAGTCTGGGATTGTGATGCCTCCTGCTTTGGTCTTCTTCAAAATTACTTTGGCTATTCAGGGCCTTTTGTGGTTCCATATGAATTTTAGAGGATTGCTTGTTCTAGTTTCGAGAAGAATGCTGCTGCAATTTTGATTGGCATTGCATCGAATGTGTAGATAGCTTTGGGTAGTATTGACATTTTAACAATGTTTATTCTTCCAAACCATGAGCATGGAATGTTTTTCCATTTCTTTATATCTTCTTCAATTTCCTTCATAAGCTTTCTATAGTTTTCAGCATACAGATCTTTTACATCTTTGGTTAGATTTATCCCTAGGTATTTTATGCTTCTTGGTGCAATTGTGAATGGGATCAATTTCTTTGTCTTTCTGTTCCTTCATTATTAGTGTATAAGAATGCAACTGATTTCTGTACGTTGATTTTGTATCCTGCAACTTTGCTAAATTCATGTATCCGTTCTAGCAGACTTTTGGTGGAGTCTATCGGATTTTCCATGTATAATATCATGTCATCTGCAAAAAGTGAAAGCTTGACTTCATCTTTGCCAATTGTGATGCCTTTGATTTCCTTTTGTTGTCGGATTGCTGATGCTAGAACTTCCAACACTATGTTAAACAACAGCGGTGAGAGTGGACATCCCTGTCGTGTTCCTGATCTCAGGGGAAAAGCTCTCAGTTTTTCCCCATTGAGGATGATGTTAGCTGTAGGCTTTTTCATAAATGGCTTTTATGATCTTTAGGTATGTTCCTTTATCCCGACTTTCTCGAGGGTTTTTATTAAGAAACGTTGCTGAATTTTATCAAAGGCCTTTTCTGCATCGATTGACAGGATCATATGGTTCTTATCTTTTCTTTTATTAATGTGATGTATCACATTGATTGATTTGCAAATGTTGAACCAGCCCTGCATCCCAGGAATGAATCCCACTTGATCATGGTGAATATTTCTTTTTATATGCTGTTGAATTCGGTTTGCTAGTATCTTATTGAGAATTTTTGCATCCATATTCATCAGGGATATTGGCCTGTGGTTCTCTTTTTTTACTGGGTCTCTGTCTGCTTTAGGAATCAAAGTAATACTGGCTTCATAGAATGAGTCTGGAAGTTTTCCTTCCCTTTCTATTTTTTGGAATAGCTTGAGAAGGATAGGTATTATCTCTGCTTTAAACGTCTGGTAGAACTCCCTGGGGAAGCCATCTGGTCCTGGGCTCTTATTTGTTGGGAGATTTTTGATGACTGACTCAATTTCTTTGCGGGTTATGGGTCTGTTCAAGCTTTCTATTTCCTCCTGATTGAGTTTTGGAAGCATGTGGGTGTTTAGGAATTTGTCCATTTCTTCCAGGTTGTCCAGTTTGTTGGCATATAATTTTTCATAGTATTCCCTGATAATTGCTTGTATCTCTGAGGGATTGGTTGTAATAATTCCATTTTCATTCATGATTTTATCTATTTGGGTCATTTCCCTTTTCTTTTTGAGAAGCCTGGCTAGAGGTTTATCAATTTTGTTTATTTTTTCAAAAAACCAACTCTTGGTTTCGTTGATCTGCTCTACAGTTTTTTTAGATTCTATATTGTTTATTTCTGCTCTCATCTTTATTATTTCTCTTCTTCTGCTGGGTTTAGGCTGCCTTTGCTGTTCTGCTTCTATTTCCTTTAGGTGTGCTGTTAGATTTTGTATTTGGGATTTTTCTTGTTTCTTGAGATAGGCCTGGATTGCAATGTATTTTCCTCTCAGGACTGCCTTCGCTGCATCCCAAAGCATTTGGATTGTTGTATTTTCATTTTCATTTGTTTCCATATATATTTTTAATTTCTTCTCTAATTGCCTGGTTGTCCCACTCATTCTTTAGTAGGGTGTTCTTTAACCTCCATGCTTTTGGAGGTTTTCCAGACTTTTTCCTGTGGTTGATTTCAAGCTTCATAGCGTTGTGGTCTGAAAGTATGCATGGTATGATCTCAATTCTTGTATACTTAGGAAGGGCTGTTTTGTGACCCAGTATGTGATCTATCTTGGAGAATGTTCCATGTGCACTCGAGAAGAAAGTATATTCTGTTGCTTTGGGATGCAGGGTTCTAAATGTGTCTGTCAAGTCCATCTGATCCAATGTATCATTCAGGGCCCTTGTTTCTTTATTGACCGTGTGTCTAGATGATCTATCCATTTCTGTAAGTGGAGTGTTAAAGTCCCCTGCAATTACCACATTCTTATCAATAAGGTCGCTTATGTTTGTGAGTAATTGTTTTATATATTTGGGGGCTCCTGTATTCTGCGCATAGACATTTATAATTGTTAGCTCTTCCTGATGGATAGACCCTGTGATTATTATATAATGCCCTTCTTCATCTCTTGTTACAGCCTTTGATTTAAAGTCTAGTTTGTCTGATGTAAGTATGGGCACTCCAGCTTTCTTTTGACTTCCAGTGGCATGATAAATAGTTCTCCATCCCTTCACTCTCAATCTGAAGGTGTCCTCAGGTCTAAAATGAGTCTCTTGTAGACAGCAAATAGATGGGTCTTGTTTTTTTATCCATTCTGATACCCTATGTCTTTTGGTTGGCACATTTAGTCCATTTACATTCAGTGTTATTACAGAAAGATATGAGTTTAGAGTCATTGTGATGTCCGTAGGTTTCATGCTTGTAGCGATGACTCTGGTACTTTGTCTCACAGGATCCCCCTTAGGATCTCTTGTAGGGCTGGTTTAGTGGTGACGAATTCCTTCAGTTTTTGTTTGTTTGGGAAGACCTTTATCTCTCCTTCTATTCTAAATGACAGACTTGCTGGATAAAGGATTCTCGGCTGCATATTTTTTCTGTTTATCACATTGAAGATCTCCTGCCATTCCTTTCTGGCTTGCCAAGTTTCAGTAGAGAGATCAGTCACGAGTCTTATAGGTCTCCCTTTATATGTTAGAGCACGTTTATCTCTAGCTGCTTTCAGAATTTTCTCTTTATCCTTGTATTTTGCCAGTTTCACTATGATATGTCGTGCAGAAGATCGATTCAAGTTACGTCTGAAGGAGGTTCTCTGTGCCTCTTGAATTTCAATGCCTTTTTCCTTCCCCAGATCCGGGAAGTTCTCAGCTATTATTTCTTCAAGTACACCTTCAGCACCTTTCCCTCTCTCTTCCTCCTCTGGAATACCAATTATGTGTAGATTATTTCACTTTAGTGCATCACTTAGTTCTCTAATTTTCCCCTCGTACTCCTGGATTTTTTTATCTTTTTCTCAGCTTCTTCTTTGTCCATAATTTTATCTTCTAGTTCACCTATTCTCTCCTCTGCCTCTTCAATCCGAGCCGTAGTCGTCTCCGTTTTATTTTGCAGTTCATTGATCGCATTTTTTAGCTCCTCCTGGCTGCTCCTTAGCCCCTTGATCTCTGTAGCAAGAGATTCTCTGCTTTCCTTTATACTGTTTTCAAGCCCAGCGATTAATTTTATGACTATTATTCTAAATTCACTTTCTGTTATATTGCTTAAATCATTTATGATTAGTTCGTTAGCTGTTATTTCCTGGACGTTTTTCTGAGGGGAATTCTTCCGTTTCATCATTTTGGATAGTCCCTGTAGTGGTGCGGGACTGCGGGGCACTTCCCCTGTGCTGTCTTGAATAACTTGCGTTGGTGGGCAGGGACGCAGTCAGACCTGATGTCTGCCCCCAGCCCACGGCTGGGGCCACAGTCAGACTGGTGTGTGCCTTCTCTTCCCCTCTCCTAGGGGCGGGATTCACTGTGGGGTGGTGTGGCCGTCTGGGCTACTTGCACACTGCCAGGCTTGTGGTGCTGGGGATCTGGCGTATTAGCTGGGGTGGATTGGCAAGGTGCACAGGGGCGGGAGGGGAAGGCTCAGCTCGATTTTCCTTTGGAGATCCGCTTCGGATTCCCTGTGGCACCGGGAAAGAGTCAGACCTGCTGGAGGGATGGATCCGCAGAAGCACAGCGTTGGGTGTTTGCGTGGTGCAAGCAAGTTCTGGGAACCGGTTCCCTTTGGGATTTTGGCTGGGGGATGGGCGAGGGAGATGGCGCTGGCGAGCGCCTTTGTTCCCCGCCAAGCTGAGCTCTGTCGTCTGAGGCTTAACAACTCTCCCTCCCGTTGTCCTCCAGCCCTCCCGCTCTCCGAGCAGAGCTGTTAGCTTATAACCTTCCAGATGTCAAGTCCCGCTTGCTGTCGGAACACACTCCCTCCGGCCCCTCCGCTTTTGCCAGCCAGACTCGGGGGCTCTGCTTGGCCAGCGGGCTGCCCCTCTGCTCCGTCTCCCTCCCGCCAGTCCGTGGAGCTCGCACCGCCTCTCCGCCCTTCCTACCCTCTTCCGTGGGCCTCTCGTCTGCTCTTGGCTCTGGAGACTCTGTTCTGCTAGTCTTCTGGCGGTTTTCTGGGTTATTTAGGCAGGTGTAGGTGGAATCTAAGTGATCAGCAGGATGCGCGGTGAGCCCAGCGTCCTCCTACGCCACCATCTTCCCAGGATTCCTCCAAATTTTCTATTTCTTCCTGTTTCAGTTTTTTAAAATTTTTTTTTAACATTTATTTATTATTGAGAGACAGACACAGAGAGTGAGCAGGGGAGGGGTAGAGAGAGGGGAGACACAGAATCCAAAGTAGGCTCCAGGCTCTGAGCTGTCAGCACAGAGCCCGACGCGGGGCTTGAACTCACAAACTGTGAGATCATGACCTGAGCCTAAGTTGGTCCCTTAATCAACTGAGCCACCCAGGCACCCCCCTGTTTCAGTTTTGATAGGTTGTATGTTTCTAGGAATTTATCCTTTTCTTCTAGGTTGTCATATTGTTTGTTTGGCATATTATTTTTCATACTATTCTCTTAGAAGTCTTTTATTTCTGTGGTGTTGGTAATTTCTCCTCTTTGTTTCTGATTTTGAGTTGGTTTTTTTTTCTCCCTTAATAAATCTGGCTGGAGGTTTATCAGTTTTGTTGATCTTTTCAAAGAACCAGCTCCTGGTTTCATTGATCTGTTCCATCGTTTCTTTAGTTTCTATTTTGTTTATTTCAGCTCTAATCTTTGTTTTTTCCTTCCTTCTGCTGGATTTGGGTTTTGTCGGTTCTTTTTCTCTTTTAGGTAGGGTTAGGTTGTTTGAGATTTTTCTTGCTCCAGGCCTGTTTTGCTATAAACTTCTCTCTTAGAACTGCTTTTGCTGCATACCAAAGATTTTGGATTGTTCTGTTTTCATTTTCATTGGTCTCCAAGTATTTTTTTTCTTTCTTCTTTCATTTCTTGGTTGACCCAATCATTATTTTCAGTTGATGAGACTTGTTTTGTGACTAATATGTGATCTATTCTGGAGACTATTTAATGTGCACTTGAAAAGAATGTGTGTTCTGTTTTAGGATGGAATGTTCTAAATGTATCTGTTAAATCCTTCTGGTCCAGTGTTAATTGAAGTCACTATTTCCTTGTTGATTTTCTGTTTGGATGTATCCACAAATATAAGTGGGGTGTTAAAGTCCCCTACTGTTATCTTATTACTATCGATTACCTCTTTTATATGCATTTAACTACTGTATGTATTTAGGTACTCCCATGTTGGGTGCCTAAATATTTACAGTTGCTCTATCTTCTCGTTGGATTGTTCCTTTTTAAGCATACCCTGTCTTTCTTCGTCTCTTGTTACCGTCTTTGTTTTAAAGTCTATTTTGTCCAATGTAAGTATTGGCTACCCTGGCTCCCTTTTTACTTTCATTTGCATGAGAAATGGTTTCCCATTCCTTCACTTGCAATCTGCAGGTATACTAAGGTCTGAAATGAGTCTCTTATAGGAAGCATACAGAGAGGTCTTATTTTTTTTATCCATTCTGTCACTCTAGGTCTTCTGATGAGAGTGTTTAGTCCATTTACATTCAAAGTAATTACTGATAGGTATGTACTTATTGCCATTTTGTTACTTGTTTATGGTTGATTTTGTAGTTCTTCTCTATTCCTTTCTGCCCTTGCTCTCTTCTCTCATGGTTTGCTGGCTTTCTTTAGTGATATATGTAGATTCCCTTCTCTTTATTTTTTTCATATCTACTACTGGGTTTTGATTTGTTATTACCATTAGGTTTGTATATAACACCTTATGCTTCTAGCACTCTATCTTAAGTTGATGGATGCTTAAGTTTGAATCCATTCTTTACTCTTCTCCCCATTTCAGGTACGTGGTGTCATACTTTACTTCCTTTTATTTGTAAATCCCTTGACTGATTTTTGTAAATATACTTAATTTTACTGCTTTTGTGCTTCCTACTTTTCTTACTCTTACTTATGATCTTTTCTTTCCACTCAGAACATCCCCTTTAATAATTCTTATAGGGCTGGCTTAATGGTAATGAATTCCTTTAGCCTTTGCTTGTCTGGGAAACTCTCCTACGCTGAGGTGCAGCCTTGCTGGATACAGTATTCTTGGCTGCAGGTTTTTTTTTTCTTTCAACACTCTAAATATATCATGCCAATCCCTTCTAGTCTGCAAAGTGTCTGCTAAAAATCTGGTGATAGCCTTATGGGGTTTTTCTGGTATATAACTGTCTTCTGTTGCTGCCCTTAAAATTCTTTGTCACTCCTTTTTGTCATTTTAATTACTATGTGTCTTGGTGTGAACCTCTTTGGGTTGGTTTTGTTGGGGGTTCTCTGCACGTCCTGGATATGGATTTCTGTTTCCTTTCCCAGGTTCGAGAAGTTTACAGTTATTATTTCTTCAAATAAATGTTATACCGCTCTTTCTTTCTCTTCTCCTTTGGGATCCCTATAACGCAAATGTTATTATACTTGATGGTGTCACTAAGTTCCCTAAGTCTATTTTCATTTATTATTTTTTGTCTCTCCTGTTCAGACTGATTGCTTTCCATTATTCTGTCCTATGGGTCGCTAATCCATGCTTCTGCTTCCTCTACTGTACTATTTATTCCATCTAGTGTATTTTCAATTTCAGTTATTGAGTTCTTCATCTCTGATTGGTTTTTTATGTTTTCTATCTCTTTATTAAGGGTCTCATTGAGATCATCTACTCTTTTCTCAAGTGCAGCGAGTATCTTTATGACCATTACTTTAAATTCTCTATCAGCCATGTTCATTATCTCCGTTTCATTTAGCTCTCTTGTTGTGATTTTGTCCCCTTCTTTCACTTGGGACATATCCCTCTCTTCTCATTTGTCTAACTCTCTATGTATATTTCTACATGTTAGGAAAGTCAGCCACACCTCCTGCTCCTGAAAGTAGTGGTCTTAGGGGCACCTGGGTGGCCCAATCGGTTAAACACCCAACTCTTAATTTTGGCTCAGGTCTTAGGGGCACCTGGGTGGCCCAATCGGTTAAACACCCAACTCTTAATTTTGGCTCAGGTCATGATCCCAGGGTCATGGGACTGAGCCCCATGTCAGACTCCGTGCTGAGGCGTGGAGCCTGCTTGGATTCTCTTTCTCTCCCTCTGCCCTTTTTCTGGTCGCATGCTCTGAAAGAAAGAAAAAAGAAAAGAAAAGAGAAGAAAAAAGAAAAGAAAGAGAGGTGGCCTTGTGAAATAGAGGTCCTGTGGTGCTCTGCAGTGCAATGTCCCATTTACTTCGGGAGCATCTCCTGTGTGTGTTGCCTGTGCCCTGCTATGGTTGCTGAGCAGCTTTTGCCCTCAATCCAGTCATCTGCAATGGTTCTCTTTGCTGACGATGGGCAGGGTTTATCCTTGTGTTCTTAGTGGACCAGTCTAGGGCCACCTTGGGCTTAAGTTGAGTCAGACCAGGTATTTGCCAGAGATGTAGTGGCACCAAACTACAGGGAACTTTCCCTGTGTTGTCCCCTGAGAAGCTTTCATTGGTGGGCAGGGCTTGCAGTCAGATGAGATGCCTGTCCCCATCCCACTGGTGTGTGTTGTTATCCTCTCTCCCCAAGAACTGCGAGATCATGACCTGAGCCAAAGTTGGATGCTTAATCTACTGAGCCACACAGGTGCCCCTGCCCCTCCAGGGCTGATTTTTAAAGTTCTAGGTGTTAAACCCTGCTGACTAAGAATGTGCGGAATTCAACCCCTCTGGTTTTCAAAGCCAAATGTTTTGTCTTTCCCCTGTGGGCTCCCCAGTGTGAGAGTCTGTTTCTCTCCCCTCTTCAAGTTCACAGTGTCCCTCCCTCCTGCAGACAGTCCTGTGGGTCCCTTTAGCTCCCAACGGCATCTCCACCCTTCCTGCCCTCTTCACATGAACTCTTCTCAACATTCAGCTTTGGAGAATCTGGTCTGCCAGTCTTTGGGTCATTTTCTGGGTTATTTACACTGATGTGGGTGTTACCTAGTTGTATCTGAGACAAGGTGAGTCTAGCATTCTCCTACTCTGCCATCTTCCTTGGAATGAGGATGTTTAACTTTCATGGGAAAAATTAAGCTTAAACATGAAAAACATTTTCCTCCACAACCACATAATGAATTCATAAATTATTTAATTTTTGTGTATGTATATACATAAAAACTATTTCTGTTATCATGTATATAAAAAAAAACCCCTAGATAGAAATTTGAGGACTTTTTTTTTTTAAAAAGCATTTTGTTTAATTATATTTGGAAAAACTTTAATACTAGATTTATATAAATGAAGACATGAAACAAAAATCCTTAAAAATGGAGCATTTAAAACACTTAGCATTTATCCAAATTATTTAACACTGCCATATGCAATGCGTTCTGCTGAAAAAACAAAGACACTCATTAAATTATGTATGTTATACAACCGTGACTGATTTTAAGAACTGTGTTTGATCGAATGATGGGGAAATGACATTAATATCCTCACTAACATATCTATTTCCCAAATTTTCAGTTATTATTTACACTAAGCTTATCTGACAAAAACCAGGACAAACAGGGGTGCCTGGGTGGCTCAGTCAGTTGGGCCTCCAAATCTTGGTTTCAGCTCAGGTCATGCTCTCATGGTTTGTGAGTTTGAGCCCTGCATTGTGGGCTCTGCACTGACAGCACAGAGCCTCCTTGGGATTCATTCTCCCTCTCCCTCTCTCTCTGCTCCTCCCCCACTCTCTCTCTCTCTCTCTCTCAAAACAGATGGATAAACTTTAAAAAACTATATTAAAAAATAGGACAAATAACTGAAAAACTTTTTATATAATATTGAAGTTACTTTACAAATTAAAGAATTTATCACTTACCATTCTATCATGTGAATTATGATACTGGAAGTATTGAAAAGTTTTAACTCACAGCATTCACCTTCAGATGTGAAATAAAGTAGTGGAAAATAATTTTGAGAACAATGTGTCTCACAACGATTTTGAACTCATCTGTTGAATCACTTTTTTAAAGTTTCTTTAAAGGAGCTATACTAAATCAAATGAAACTTTTACCAAATAGTAAGTTATTTAAATTCTTACCTCTAATATCCCAATCAACATGGGTTATGTAACTGGTAGCGCCTTTGCATATTCCTACTCTTTTACTACTCATCACATTGTATATATCTATAAAACTGTCATGGGATGCTACCGCAAGATATTTCCCAGAACCTAGAACAGAAACATATTTGCTTGAGACTGTCTCTCTTTAGAAATGTTTTTTTACACTCTACAACTAGACTTAATTTTCTTAACATTTTTTGGGAAGAACACTTAGGTGTTTTGTAAATTATAACAAAATGTGTATAAAATGACAAACAGTAACTATATTTTTCAAGTACATTATGGTTAACAAAAGAAAATGTCCTCTTTAGCATAGTGAGATAGTTCAGTGGATAGAAAAGGCCAAAAATTATATACAATGTAATCCAATACACTGTATTTAACTAAAAACAAAACAAAAAAATAACCCTTTATATGTAGAAAAAATAAAAGTAAAATAATGAGTAAATTTTGCCCTAACATTAGCAATTCCCAGAGTATAGTGGGTTTTGTCAGAGATAATGAATACACGGAAACTGATGAAGCAAAATTAATGCAAAATTTCAAAAGTATTAAGAATATAATGAAGGTTGTCATCCAATCCCTTTTATGTTAGAAATGAGGAAAATCAAACTCAGAGAAAATCACATAGAAAATTTAGTGACAGAATTGGCACTAAGCCAGATATTTTGCCACTGATCTAATACAGGAATTTTACTTCTTACCATACTGTCTTTTCTAGTCAAAAAATTAAAATTCCAAGATAAAATAATGGTTAATAAAAATTACATATGGATATATTTACTCATTGTCTGGCTCAAGTTAATAATCAAATATGATTTCAATGATATCTTACCTGGTGAAAATCGAATGTCCGAAATAATATCTTTCCTGTGATGAAAAGACACAAGATCTTCTAGAGTATCTGCATTTGCCATTAAGAAACTTCCATCATTCAGACCTACAGCTAAAGCTTTACCATCAGGAGAAAAACAGCAACATCTCCCACCTAAAAGAGAGCATATATTGGGCGATTTTCTTCTATTTAAAAAAATCATGTTAAGGAACTTTTATTGTCAAAGAGAGTTCCTGTATTCATTATGATCTCAAATCAATATTCAAAAGGAGTCACAGGATGCAGGCAACAAAGTTTTCTACTGAAATCAGTGGTAATTAGGCAATAATTAATACAAACCATCTTCTCTTCTGGACATAACTAAAGTAAGGACTAATATTTATCTTAAAAAACTAAGTTGATGAGAAAGAACGAGAGATTTTAGCTAACATAAAAAGCCAATGACATATGTGGAAATATTTTTTTAAGTGGTTGCTACCTCTGTAGTTTCTATTCTACAATCAGAAATTTAAGAAAAAAGGCCATCTTTATAAATATGCTTTCAAATTTGAAAAAAAATATGACAATAAACAATTATTAGGCAAAACTAGGAAGATCTATTAATGCATGGAAGATCTAACCATGCATGAAGAAATAATAATGCTAATATTAATTTTTAAAAATCAGGGTTAATATGTACTGGGAAATAAACAATAATGGGGTTAGCCTGACAGCAAAGGATACAGCAGACATATTCAAAAGTCCTAAGGCTTTTAGTGTTTGCATAAAATTTAGAGAGGGAGGGATGAGGTACAGCTCTTACAAAATGAAAAGTTACAGAATAAATTGAGAATAAGTCATGTATTATCATTTAATTATCAAGAATACATTGGTAATGAATAAATCTAGGATGATTTCTGAGATTTAGGAGTAAGAGATGATGATGGTCCGGAGCAGGGTAGCTGGAGTAGAGGTATACTTTGAAGACAGAGCTGGCAGGACTTTGACTAACTGGGAGCAGAATAGGAGAAAAAGATAAAAGTCAAGGCTATTTTTTTTTTTTTTAATGATGATGTCATTTACCAAGATGGAAAAAACTAGCAGAGGTACATGTGTTTGATTTTGTACCCATGAAGCTAAGGATACCTATGACAAATTCAAGTGAAGATATCAATAAGCCAGTATGATATAATTATACTTCTCTGGAGTTCAAGGGAGAGGCTAAACTGGAGATATAAGTATGGAAGACGTAGCATGGTAGATAGTAGTCACAGTCATGAAACTGGATAAGAGCTTGTTATTAATTTATTGACTCTCAGCTCCAAATCCAACCTTTCTTTCCTGCTATACAATACAGCTGAGCCCTGCTGACATTTTTTCCTTTTCCTAAACTTGATTTTAGCCGATGGAGGGTACTGTACTGGAGGGCCCCTATAAGGCCAAAGAAGAAGGAAGGGATTTTTCCTTCCTCTGGTGTGCTAGAACCAGTGGATTAGATTAATGAAGGGGTAGGAGTAGATGTTGGGATGCAGTTGGGGATGGGAGATTTTCTCTGCCCCCCATAGCAAAAGATTTCCTACATCAGCCCTTTGGCAAGCTTCTTTTCCACTTGCACCCACATCCTTTCTAAAGAGATCTGAATCTCGGGAAAAGAGGGGAAGGGTTCATTCCTTAATCACCATCCACTAGCCCTACAGCTGGTAGCTGCTTTTTGCAGTTGCTACTTCTATACCCCTTAGAATACCACCTTTCATTAGTTAACACTTATTCATATTAAATTTTCCCTATTCCAATTCCTGGGGTGGTTTCTGTCTCTTGATTGATACAGAATTGATACTGAAGTAGTCACAGGAGACAGATCACTAAAGATGGGATTTTTGGAATTGGCTTAGTCATGCCTTTGGGCTTAAGCACAGTGCTGGGCCCTTGCCAATGGGAAATGGGATGTCAGTAATCAAGGTATGCATTGCCATAACAATCAAGTTGTCTCCTACATTCTGCAGTTCACTGTCACTTCTACTGAAGTAAAATGCCCTGGGAGTCCAAGAGGCTGCTGCCTTTGACCATCACAAAAATAATGATGACCACAAGGACTGTGCTGTGCAAAAGATTCTGAGTGCACAGAACATTTAACAGAAAGATGTAACATGCTCTGGTCCTTAACCCTTCAGCATCTGTCATGGTCTGAATAGAGAGAGCTTACACTGCAGACCTAGAAGAATCTCTGACAGGGCTGATGTGGCTGAAAATTAAATACAAAACTTAATTGTGCAGGTTGCAAATTTACAATGTGAGTTGAATTCCCAGACTCACCAAATTTCTTCTGATTGGTAAAGGAAGAAATTTGGACTGTGGAATGGGAGCATCTGACTGGATTCAGACAAAACTGAAAATCTTTAATTTCTGTATTATTCAGAGTCTCACAGCCAGTGCAAATAGTTTGCTCTCCTGTGTCTGGGAAGACTGGCCTTCTGGTGCATATACCTTGAAGGGATATTTAACCTTACGAAGAACCATTAACAACCACTTCTCTGCTGTCACTAGATCCTCAGCTTGGATCAAATCTCCGCGCGTGCTCTAACGCAGAGGTTAGCAAACATTTTCTTAAAGGACCAGACAGTAAATATTTTCAGCACTGCAGGCCATATGATCTCTGTCACAACTACTCAACTCTGTTATAGTGCAAAAACAGATCTTAGACAATACATAAATGAATGGACATGGTTGTGTTCCAATGACATGTACACAATCAGGAGGTGGGCTGGATTTGCTGACCTCTGATATAGAGGGAGGAATCAAAAAGTTTAGGGAGGTAAGAACACTGAAGTAGATTTTTCATAGGCAACGTGTACACTCACCCACCAACTACATCCCCCCAAAAAGTCTAAAAACTAGTTCCTTCATAAGAGCATTTAGAAATACATTAACTAAGGGCAGCATCTACATCCTTGAAAAGTTCTTTGATGTC
This sequence comes from Panthera tigris, assembly GCF_018350195.1. Lineage (NCBI taxonomy): Eukaryota > Metazoa > Chordata > Mammalia > Carnivora > Felidae > Panthera > Panthera tigris. Next base: position 131,465,479 of record NC_056665.1, read on the forward strand.
CTCCTATGTAGATCAGGAATGAGAGCTGTCCCCAATAATATGGGCTCCCTGATTCAACAGGGATAACCTAGGAAATGCAGAAGCCACGTAGCAGCACTTAAAAGACAGGGCAGATTCTTTACCCAAAATGGCAGCAGGAATACACTAATAATCAGAATGTTTTGGCCTGTGGAGATTTCTTTTGGTGACTAATCAATCATGGTGTCTGCAGGAATTCAATAGATGAGTAGGCTACTAAATTAGTCTTTGATCTATATGACAGAAAAAACCCCAGACCTGGTGGCTAAAAAAACCAGACTTAAATTCTCATCCTATTTTCAGTCCAACATCAATTCATATACTCAGAGCCCCTTGGTTAAAAAGCGAAGGCTAAGTCCCACTGAGGAGGAACCTATAGCAATATCATCATATAAAGTAAATCTTCCTCTAACAATCGGTGGCCAAGAATGATTATTTCCATGAAAGGAATACCCATACTATCAGGAGTTAGTAAACAGGGGCTCTGAACTGACGTTAATTCTGTGGATTCCATCCAGTTCGTGAACTGTAACAGATATACCTGGCAACTTGTAGAATCCACTAGGCTGGCTCTGTGATCCATGGGTAAGAGTCATTATAACAGGAAGAAATAAGTGAAAACCCCTGGAAATTCCTCTATCAAGACAATAAATCAGAAGCAAAACTGCAAGCCTCAGAATTACAAAATTACAAATATCAGTGATACCACCAAAGACTTGAAATATGCAGTGGTAAGAATACCTATCACATTTAAACTTGCCTGTTTGGTCTGTGTGAAATAAGATGGATTTCAGATACTACCTACGGATAATAAATTTAATCAGGTAGCAATGCTAACTGAAGCTACTCTTCCAGATCTTTACCAGAAAAAACAAACACAATCCCTGGCATTTTGCATGCAGCTATTGCCCTGGTTAATGCTTTTTTTTTTTTCCTCCATCCCGATTTGTAAGGACCACCAGAGCAGTCTGCTTTTACCTGGCTTGTATCTGTGTATACCTTCAAAGCCTTGCCTCAGGGCTATTCAACTCTCCTGTTTTTTGCCATAATATAGTCCACAGAGATCCTGATCGTCTGGACATTCCACAAAAAATCTCAATGGTCCACTACATTGATGACATTATGCAGAATGGATCTGGGGAACAGGAAGCAACAACTTTAGATGCCTTAATAAGACCTAAGTGAACTGAGACAGCAGAAGATAATTCCTACAAAAATTAAGGAACCTGCCATCTCAGTGAAGCTTCTGGGGATCCAATGATTGGGAGCATATTAAGATATTTCCTCCAAGGTGAAAGACAAATTGCTATATTTTCCATTACCCACTATAAACAAAAGGAGCAAAATGCCTGGTATACCTTTTTGGAAGCCTACACCACATTTGAGTGAGCTGTTTCTACCCAACTATCAAGTCACTATGAGGCTTCCCTGGGGCCAGAACAAGAGAAGGCAAGCTGATCTTCCACTGGGCCCTTATCATCTAGCAAATCTAATGATACTCAAACTGTCTGTGGTAAACAGAAATGCTGTTTCCAGAAGAATGCCTCTGGAAAGCTACCAAAGGAGAATCATACTGCAGATCTCTTAGATTTGGGAGAAAATCCATGCTCTCCTTTGCAAATAACTAATTTTCTTTTCAGAAGGAGTTTCAGCCTTGCTACTAGGCCTTGGTAGACAGTAAATGCCTAACTATGGGATATCAAGTGACTGTGTATCTTAAGCTTCCGGAACATCATGAACCAAAAGTTACATGACCAACCTAGTCACAGATTGGGTATGCACAACAGCAATCTATCATCAAGTGGAAAAGGGATATAAAAGATGAGCCTTGGATAATTTTGGAAGCCAGAAGTAATGAACAGGTGGCTCAGGATCCATCAATAATTCCTGCTGCAATACCTCGTGTCTCTCTCTCTCTATCTATACCTATGGCCTCAAGGGTATTCATTGATTATCAGCTGAATGAGGAAGAAAAACAATGAGCCATATTTACAGATGCTTCTATGCAGTATATGTCAGCACCCACCTGAAAGCACTAGAGCCCTACTCGGTGGTGGCCCTGAGGGACAGCTTTGAAGTAACATTTCACAACAGGCAGCACCTGGAGCAGGTACATTTAGTTTTCCACATTTGTAGTGACAGATGACAGGAGAGACAGATTTACATGGACTCATTAGCAACTGTGAACTATCTGAATAATCAGTTAGGGACTGAATTCTTTCAGGATTAGAAGATTAGAGATGAGGAAATCTGGAAAATCGAACTTTCAGAAAGGGCACAGGTGTGAAGATTTTTGCATCTCAGGGAATGTCCAACAAAAAGCATCCACTACAGAGGAGACTCTCAGTAATCAGATACACAAAATAAATGCTCTAGGGACCTCAGAGCAGCCTCTTTTCCTAGGCAGCTAGCACATACTCCGTGGGCTTGTGGTAAGTAGCATGGATGGAGTTTATGCTTGAGTTAGAAAACATGAACTCTCTTTTCCAAGGTTATCTTGCTATCACTACCATTACCACTGAGTGTCTACTCTGCTAACAGTAGAGAGCAACCGAGCTTCTGACATGGAACCATTCCCCAGGGAGATTGGCCAGCCAGCTGGTAGCATGTTGACTATACTGGACCTCTTCTTCTTTGGAGAAGGCAAAGATTCATCTTCATGAGAATAGATGTGAATCCTGGATTTGCCTTACCTGACTGACCATTATGCTTCTGCTAGCACCATCATCCATGGACACATGGGATGGATGCCCTATCCACTAACATAGAATTCCATGCTTCTGATCAAGGAACTTCAGGCAAAAAATGTGCATTAGGCTCATACCCATGGAATTAAATGATTTTATCACAACTCCCACTACTCCAAGAAAGCTAGTATGGCTTACTGAAAACTAATTGATGTCACCATCTGGGAAACAACACCCTGAAAGACTGGGCTTTTGTCTTACAGAATGCAATATATACTTTGAATCACAGTTCATTACATGGTGCTGTCTACCTCATGGCCAGTTACATGGGTCTGGAAAATCAAGAAGTGGGAGTGATTCTTCTCACTACTAAATCTAATAATCAACTTGCACTATTTTGTTTTGCATCCTGGCAAATCTGAGCTCTGCTTATTTAGTCTTGACTCCTAAGAGCAGGGACAATTCTTTTACCAGGGAACATACTGATTCCTCTGAATGGGAATGTAGACTGCCACCTGGTCATGTTGGGCTCCTTAGGACAGTGAAACAACAGGCAAAGAAAGGGGCTGTTACTCTTCTTGCTGGAGTGGCTGATCGCAATTATAGAGGGGAAACTGAGTTACTGCTACACACCGAGGGCAAAGGAGACTATATCTGGGACCTGGAGGGTTCATTAGGATGCCCCTTAGTCTTCTATGACCAATAGTGAAACTTAATAGAAAACCAGGAAAAAAACAGGTAGAAATATTGAAATTTCACCTAATTTAGCAATGAAGGTTTGGGTTACTCATGAGCTAAGTAACTCCAACCACCTGAGGTTTCTGGCTCAGGACAAAGAAAATATGAAATGGGCAGAAGAAGAAGGAAGTCAGAGATGACAACCACAGGCGCCTGACTGGCTCAGTCGCTTAGATGTCCGACTTCAGCTCAGGTCATGATCTCATGGTTCATGAGTTCAAGCTCCACATCGGGCTCTCTGCTGTCAGCACTGAGCCCACTTCGGATCCTCTGTCCTCCCCTCTCTCTGCCCCTTCCCTGCTTGTTCTTTCTCTCAAAAATAAACATTAGGAAAAAAAGGGGGTTAGGGCACCAAGAATAATTTAAAAAACAAACAAAAAGAGTTATCAATCACAGCCCATAGCCAGTTACAGAAATAAGGACTAGACATAAATGCTTGTGTATATATAAGCTATTTACTTTTTTTTGTTTTTTAAATAATTACATCCAAGTTAATTAACATACAGCGTAATGATTTGAAGAACAGAATTTAGTGATTCATCACTTACATATAACACCGAGTGCTTATCCCAAGTGTCTTCCTTAATGCCCCTTGCCCATTTAGCCCACCCCCCACCCAACACCCCTTCAGCAACCCTCAGTTTGTTGTCTGTATTTAAGAGTCTCTTATGGTTTGTTCCCCTCCTTGTTTTTATATTATTTTTGCTTCCTTCTCTCTTCTTTTTAATACTTTACATAAGTTTGTTGATGGTTAACTTTACAATTTAGTCTGAAGTAAAAGAATATTCAGTAAGACTATGAATTTGAGAGTCATGAGTAGAATCATGTTGGAATGAATATAATAACTGTGGGAACTGTATGTCTTCGAATTTGGGGGAGAGGGTGAGAATTTCTTCACTTGTACCAGGAATAGTTGCATCTCTTTGGTTAGAAACTTTTTGGGTAGAACATAAACATAAGGTTAGTTCTGTGGTTATACTGAAGTTCAAGTGTTTGTAAAAGATGTACAGGGACGCTAATTAGACAAAGGGATAGTCTGTGCCAGTTATTATTTATTGCCTCTTAGTTCCAAATCTACCATTCTTTGGGCCTTGTAGACTTCTCTCTTTTGCCCGCTGATACAAAGCTTTGCCAATAGAGGGTGCTGGAAAGACACTACAAGTCCAAAGCAGGAGAAAGGGGCTCTCCTTCAGGCCTCCAGTGTTGGATTTTACCTACAGAGCCAGAGCACTGGTGTGCAGGGAGCCTGAAGCACCCCCACGGCGGCAGCACCCCCCCACTGCGGCAGCACCTCCCCACTGCGGCAGCACCCCCCCTCCCCGCTGTCCCCACTGCGGCAGCAAATTTCAGCAAATTTCCCCGCTGTCGCAGTAATGGGCCTAACGATTCAGCTGTGGTTTGCAGTCTCTAGCAAGATGCTCTGCTAAGACAGCAGCGGCCCTCACCAGTCAACTTTGTCCTGGGTTAAGTTCTTCTCCAAAAAGCCCACTTGCCATTCAGTTCTGGTCTGTACCCTCTGGCAAGCTTTTCCTTTAGCCAGTGACCACTGTCTCTCTGTTCCACTGAGGGAGGCCTGCACTCTCTGGCAAGCTTCTTCACCACTGACAGACTGTTATGATGGCAGTTACACCCTTTCCAAACACCTCTGCATCTCCTTTAACTTCTTTCTTTGTTTATTATCCCTCAGCTAACTAGGCCTAGTAGCTGCTTTCTACAGCCTTCAGTAGGTAAACACCTTCTACTAGTTAATAATTCTTATTATTAAAATTTCCATGTTAAAATAACTAGTATAGTGTCTGTCTTCTAACTGGACAATGACTGATATAGTCACACAAAGTGCAAGTGTACAAATGAAATAAAAACAGCCAGGGAGAACCCAGGAGCATTTCTGTATGTAGAGAGTAGGAAGAAGAGGCAGAGCCAGTTAAGGGAAGAAGAAAAAAAGAAGTCAATAAGATAGAGAGGGAGAAAGACATGCATGGGTTCCAAAGCCAAGTGAAAAATGTATTTCAGAAAAGAAGGGATGATCAGTTATGTCAAAAACTACTGTGAGGTAGAGTGAGGACCCAGAGGTGACCAAGAGATTGGCAGCAGATTCAATGGACAAATAGAAACAAAAGCCTAACTGGGGTAAGGTTTGTGAAGCAAATGTCATGTGAAAATAGAGAAGACAGTATCGCCTTTTGAGTATCACCCATTTCGAAGAGTTCTGCCACAAAGGAGAGCAGAGAAACAAAATGGTAGTGAGACTAGTCATCACAACTGCACACTGTATTCAACCCTATTCAGCTGGCTGAATGGAGGCTTAGAGCAGGGGGAAAGTTGGGTTTAAGCAAACATTAACCTAATAAGCATCCTTTTAAATGCATAGCTGAGCTCCTTAAAAACTAAAAACAAACCAACCAACAAACAAAAAAACCCTCCCAGGGATGAAAACTAAATAAAGGGCAAAAAAACGAGAGTAGTAAAATAAAGTCACAGCTGCTCTGAGGGTACAGGAGATGTCTTGCTCCTGGGCTTCCTGGATAAAACTGCAATCTTTTAAGGGTTATACAGTCAATGTAGTCATCCAGTACTGGTTTTCAAGTTCTAGGTTACTTTTAAGTTCCAAAATACCAATACTGAAGGTGTAATACATTATTTCCAAATTTAAAAATAATCTGGTATCTGGATCATCCGCATCTTAAGGCATCCAGAATATTTTCCTACTTCTCTCAAGCTTTATGGAGATGACAATCAACTGAGCAAAGCTTTGACTGCGTGAATAATTCTTCCTCTAGTTCAAAGACTTTTTCTACAAGTCGAATGTGAACACTGTATTAGTGTCCTAGAGCTGCTATTACAATTACCACAAACTGAGTCGCTTAAAACAACAGAAATCTATTCTTTCACACTTCTGGAATTTAGGGTCTGAAATCAAGGTGTAGGCAGGACTATGCTCCTCTGAAAGCTCTAGGAAGGATCCTTCCTTTCTTCTCCCTGGCTTCTGGAGTTTGCCACTAATCCTTGATGTTCCTTGGCTTGTAGACTCATCACCTCAATTTCTGCCTCCTGTTATTACATCACACTCTCCCTTTGTGTCTGTGTCTCCACACAGCCTTCTTATAAGAACACATACTAGTCATTCAGTGTAGAGTGCATCCTGATTCAATATGACCTCATCTTGATTACATTTGCAAAGACCCTATTTCCAAATAAGGTCACATTCAAATGTAAGTGGGTTAGGACTTACACATATCATTTTGGGGGACACAATTCAATCCACATTAGACATGACAGTAGTAAATTAGAATTTCCTTCTATAAATCTCAAATCTAAGGACAAAGAAAACTGGAAATGCTTCCTTTCAAGCAAACATTATAGCTTGTTATCAATAAAAGGGCTATAGTCCCTACTAAGAAAAATTAAAAGTTATTAAAAAAGATGTCCTCAAATAAGAGAGAGCAGTATATGATGAGTCAGAGGAAATTTGGAACTGGATTTTATTTATATATTTTCACCTTACTCAGATTAGTATGAAGTATAATATAGGGCCTTTTGAACATCTGGGAAAATTTGCACAAAACTAATTACTTTTGCAACTCAATAACATACCATTAATGGGCTTTCTTAAGACTGCTTTAAAAAGAAAGATTATTGCATTTCCAAGTTTCCATGCTGAAAGTTTCTCCATTTTATGAAGTATTTATTTTTAAACAAATTATTAATTAAAATAAGGTAATACAGATATATTTTTATAATTGTCTTTTCACTTGATTTATATTTACAAATTTTGTACTTAATTATACTATTAGTTTCAATGATTTTTATTTTAACATTTCTTTTATAAATATATGAAGAAAGAAAGTACAGATTTAACTGCATACAGTTTCTTCCCCTTCCACCCCCCAAAACCTCCAAATACCTGTACTGTCCTTTAACTGAGTACTACAATCATATCTCAAGGGAAGAGCAAGTTTTAAAAATATGCCTGGCAGTAGAGAAAGACATCAGGAAATAGACTTCTATATCCTGACTTGGGTTCTAGACAGAGGGGAAAAATTGTACTGAAGATTCACAAATGCAGCATAGCTTATGCAGATCTTAGATTTGAAGTTATACTAACTATATGATCTATGCAATCCTAGTGAAAAAAAAAAATCCTTAGTAGTTCTGGATAGTAGCAACCCAGGCACCTGGGAGAAGGAAACACAAAATCACTCTGGAAATATACCTTTGATCCAGACTTCAGAGAAACCCCACAAGTAAAGAAAGCCCAATTAAACATAAATTTATAATCCAAATATTCAAGCACAAAAGAAAATGGAACACCAGGAAGGAGTCAGCAGAAAAATAACACCAGAACAGCAGAAAAAAAACACAGCATAGTCAGATCCCAAAGGATGTCAGATAACTAGATTTCATAATCTTTATCTGATAAGTAAAGATTAAAGACATAAAAAAGGAAAGCTAAAACACAAAGAATATGTTATAAAAAATCTAAGGAACTTGAAAGAAAATAAAATTCCTAAAAATGAGAATTATCACACCTAACAGGTAGGTTAAACAGCAGACGTGAAAGAGAAAGAGCTGCTAATAATTCAGCCATAAAAAAAACAAAAAACAAAAAAAACCACGAAATCTTGCCATTTTCAATGACATGGATAGAGCTAGAGAGTATAATGCTAAGTAAAATAAGTTAGTCAGAGAAAGACAAATACCATCTGATTTCACTCATGTGTGGAATTTAAGAAACAGAACAAATGAGAGAAGGGAAATAAAAAGAGAGAGGCAGGGGCACCTGGGTGGCTCAGTCGGTTAAGCGTCCGACTTCGGTTCAGGTCATGATCTCACAGTTTGTGGGTTCGAGCTCCGCATTGGGCTCTGGGCTGACAGCTCAGAGCCTGGAGCCTGCTTAAGATTCTGTGTCTCTCTCTCTCTCTGCCCCTCCCCTACTCATGCTCTGTCTCTCTCTCTCAAAAATAAATAAAACTGTTAAAAAAAAAAATGATTGTTTCACTATATGCTAATTTGGATGTAAATTTTAAAAAATAAAAAGTTAAATTAAAAAAAAAACAGAGAGGCAAATGAAGAAACAGACTCTTAACTACAGAGAACAAACAGATGGTTCCCAGAATGGAGATGGGTGGAAGATGAGTGACACAGGTGATGGGTATCAAGAGTGCATTTATTGTGATGTGCACTGGGTGGACATTGTATGTAAGCCCTGAATCACTAAATTGTACACCTGAAACTGATATTACACTGTATGTTAACTGGAGTTTAAATAAAAAACTTTTAAAAAGAAAATTAAGAACTAGAACAAGATCTTAAAATTTCCAGAATACTGCAGAGAGAGACAGAAAATATGAAGTGAGCCAAGACATGGAATAATACTACATAATTAAAACATAAAAATCCTCTTAAAAACTCAGGTTTGCACCAATGCTAATATCATCCTCAATGGAGAAAAACAGAGCTTTCCCTCTAAGGTCAGGAACAAGGCAGGGATGTCCACTCTCACCACTGTTATTCAACATAGCATTGGAAGTCTTAGCCTCAGCAATCAGACAACACAAAGAAATAAAAGGCATCCAAATCAGCCAGGAGGAGGTCAAACTTTCACTCTTCGCAGATGACATGATACTCTATATGGAAAACCCAAAAGATTCCACCAAAAAACGGTTAGAACTGATCCGTGAATTCAGCAAAGTTGCAGGATATAAAATCAATGCACAGAAATCGGTTGCATTCCTATACACCAATAATGAAGCAACAGAAACAGAAATAAAGGAATCGATCTCATTTACCATTGCACCAAAACCCACAAAATACCTAGGAATAAATCTTACCAAAGAAGTGAAAGATCTATACACTGAAAACGATAGAAAGCTTATGAAAGAAATTGAAGACGACACACAAAAAAATGGAAAAATATTCCATGCTCTTGGATACGAAGAACAAATACTGTTAAAATGTCAATAGTACCCAAAGCAATCTACATATTCAGTGCAATCCCTATCAAAATAACACCAGCATTCTTCACAGAGCTAGAACAAACAATCCTAAAATTTGTATGGAACCAGAAAAGACTCCGAATAGCCAAAGCAATCTTGAAAAAGAAAACCAAAGCTGGAGGCATCACAATCCCGGACTTCAAGCTGTATTACAAAGCTGTCATCATCAAGACAGTATGGTACCGGCATAAAAACAGATACTCAGATCAATGGAACAGAATAGAGAACCCAGAAATGGACCCAGAAACGTATGGCCAACTAATCTTTGACAAAGCAGAAAAGAATATCCAATGGAATAAAGACAGTCTCTTCAGCAAGTGGTGCTGGGAAAACTGGACAGCGACATGCAGAAGAATGAACCTGGACCACTTTCTTACACCATACACAAAAATAAACTCAAAATGGATGGAAGACCTAAGTGTAAGACAGGAAGCCATCAAAATCCTCGAGGAGAGAGCAGGCAAAAACCTCTTTGACCTCGGCTGCTGCAACTTCTTACTCAACACATCTCCAGAGGCAAGGGAAACCAAAGCAAAAATGAACTGTTGGGACCAAATCAAAATGAAAACCTTCTGCACAGCAAAAGAAACAATCCGCAAAACTAAAAGGCAACCGACAGAATGGGAGACGGTATTTGCATATGACATATCAGATAAAGGGTTAGTATCCAAAATCTATGAAGAACTTATGAAACTCAACACCCAAAAAACAAATAATCCAATGAAGAAATGGGCAAAAGACATGAACAGACACTTCTCCAAAGAAGACATCCAGATGGCCAACTGACACATGAGAAAATGCTCAACATCACTCATCATCAGGGAAATACAAATTAAAACCACAATGAGATACCACCTCACACCTGTCAGAATGGCTAACATTAACAACTGAGGCAACAATAGATGTTGGCAAGGATGTAGAGAAAGATGGATCTCTTTTGCACTGCTGGTGGGAATGCAAACTGGTACATCCACTCTGGAAAACAGTATGGTGTTCCTCAAAAAATTAAAAATAGAACTACCCTACAACTTAGCAATTGTACTACTAGGTATTTATCCAAGGGATACAGATATGCTGTTTCGAAGGGGCACATGCACCCCAATGTTTATAGCAGTACTATTGACAATAGCCAAAGTATGGAAAGAGCCCAAATGTCCATCGATGGATGAATGGATAAAGAAGATATGTATACACACACACACACACACACACACACACGCAATGGAGTATCACTCGGCAATCAAAAAGAATGAAATCTTGCCATTTGCAACTACGTGAATGGAACTAGAGGGTATTATGCTAAGTGAAATTAGTCAGTTGGAGAAAGACAAATATCATATGACTTCATTCATATGAGGATTTTAAGATACAATACAGATGAACATAAGGGAAGGGAGGCAAAAATAATATAAAAACAGGGAGGGGGACAAAACATAAGACTCTTAAATAGAGAGAACAAACAGAGGGTTACCAGAAAGATTGTGGGAGAGGGGATGGGCTACATGGGTAAGGGACATTAAGGAATCTACTCCTGAAATCACTGTTGCACCATATGCTAACTTGGATGTAAATTAAAAAATAAATTATCAATAAAAAATAAATAAAATAAAGTAAAAACATTTCTTCCTCAAAAAAAAAAAATTCAGGTTTGCAAAAAGCAGCTAGCAAACAACAAAATGGCAATAAACACATGCCTATCAATAATTATTTTAAATGAAAATGTATTAAATGCTTCAATCAAAAGACAGAGTAGCTGAAAGAATAAAAACATAAGACCCATCTATCTATTGCCTACAAGAGACACACTGTAGAAGTAAGGTCACACACAAAAGTGCAGGAATGAAAAAAGATATTCTATATAAATGGAAACCAAAAGAAGCTGGGCAGCTACACTTTTGTCAGACAAAATTGACTTTAACACAAAGACTATAATAAGAGACAAAGAAAAGAAGGTCAATACATAAGGATAAAGGAGTCAATGCAGGAGGATGTAACGTTTGTTAATATTTATGCACTCAACAGAAGAGCACCTAAATACATAAAGCACATGTTAGCAGGCCTAAAGGAAGAAGTAGACAGCAATACAATAATAGTAGGGGACTTTAGTACCTTACTCACATCAATGGATAGATCATCTAGACAGAAAATTATTAAGGAAACATTGCCCTTAAATGGCATGTCACACCAGACGGACTTAACAGATATTTACAGAATATTCCATCCAAAAGCAAGAGAATACACATTCTTCTTGACTGCACGTGGAACATTTTCCAAGACAGATCATATGTTAGGCCACAAAACAAGTATTAATAAATCTAGACTAAAATCATATCAAGCATCTATTCCAACTACAACAGTATGGAACTAGAAACTAATTACATGAAAAAAATGGAGAATTCACAAATACACGGAGATTAAACAGCATGCTACTGAACAACCAATGGGTCAAAGAACTCAAAAGAGAAATCAAATAATACCTTGAGACAAACAAAAATGGAAATGTAACATCCCAAAATTTATGGGATACAACAAAAACAGTTCTAAGAGGGAAGTTCACAGTGATAAACGCTTACCTGAAGAAATAAAGTCTCAAATAAACAACCTAACTTTACACCTCAAGGAACTAGAGGAAAAAAAGAACAACTGAAGGCCAAAGTTAATAGAAGAAAGCAAATAACAAAGATTAGAACAGAAATAAATCAAACAGAGACTAAAGTAATAAAAGAAAAAATTAATGAAACTAATAACTGGTTCTTTGAAAAGACAAATAAAATTGACAAACCTTTAGCTACACTAAGAAACAAGAGAGGAGACAAATAAGTAAAATCAGAAATGAAAGAGATGTTACAAATGATACCACAGAAACACAAAAGATCATAAGAGACTACTATGAACAATTATAATGCCAACAAATTGGACAACCTAGAAGAAATGGATAAATTCCTAAAAATGTAAAACCTACCAAGACTGAATTATGATGAAACAGAAAATGTAACTAACATCAAATATATGTCAATTAAAAAAATCAGTTTGCTTTTTAAGAATTGCAATGTCAGTGATAAAATACTTTTGCTGCTGGAACAGACCACTCCCACCATCTTATACTTGGAATTCCACTGGTTCAGACAAAGCAAACTGAAGGAATTGCCAACAAGTCTTTATTAAAGAAACTCTAAGACTACATTTTAGAAGAAAATGATAAAAGAAAAAATGTCTGAGATACAAGAAGAAAATGTGAAGAAGTGAATAAGCATAGATAAGCCAAAGTAAACACTGACTGCATTAAACAATAATGTCCAATTGAAGAGGGATTAAAAAAACCAAATTCTCAAAAATTAAAAATAGAACTACCATATGATGCAGCAAGTCCACCCAGCAAGTCCTGGGTACTTATCTGAAGAAAATGAAAACACTAACTCAAAAAGACATATGCACCCCCATGTTCACTGCAGCATTATTTACAATAATCAAGATACAGAAACAACCTAAGTGTCTGACAGATAAATGGGTAAAGAAAATGGTGTGTAAATACACATACACAATGGAATATTATTCAGCCATAAAAATGAATGACATCTTGCCAAACACTATACCATCTCATTGATATGTGGAATCTAAAAAAACAAAAACAGGGGCGCCTGAGTGGCTCAGTCGGTTAAGCACCTGACTTCACCTCAGGTCATGATCTCACGTTTCTTGAGTTTGAGCCCTGTGTCAGGCTCTGTGCTGACAGCTCAGAGACTGGAGCCTGCTTCGGGTTCTGGATCTTCCTCGCTCTCTGCCCCTCCCCTGCTCACACTCTGTATCTCTCTCTCTCTCTCAAAAATAAATTTAAAAACATTAAACAAAACAACAAACTCGTAGATACAAAAAACATTGGTGGTTGCCAGTGGCAGGTGGGCATACATGGTGACTATGATTAATAATCACTATATTAATAATAATCATAATACTATATTGTATATTTGAAAGTTGTTAAAAGAGTAGATCTTAAAAATTTTCATCATAAAAAGAAAACATTTTGTAACTATGTATGGTGATGGATGTTAACTAGATTTATCGTAGTGATTATTTCACAATATATGCAAATATTGGATCATTATGTTGTACACCTGAAACTAATATGCTATGTGTCAATTATACCTCGATAAAAAAAAGAAAGAAAATCTGAGGTCTATTAAAGGTATGTTCCAAATTTGATCGGCTTCCTATGGCCTTGTGAAGAAGAGTATTTGATACTGTGATTTCCTGTGTACACAGAAGTGTGACTATGGTTTTGTGATCTTACTGTAACCCTTCATGTAGAAAGTTCAGTATAGAAATGCTGATATAACATTTGGTAATCTCTAGATCTCAGGGGGAAAAAACAACTAAAGAATGAAAATGCTGGCCATCAATAACTCAAAAAAAAAAAAAAAAGAAGAAGAAGAGACAGTGACAGGAGTTCAATTATTCTAGAGACAGTGATTAGTTTCAGATTTTTAGTTAAGTACAAATGTTTGAATACAGTAACCCTAGAAGAACAGACTCTTTTAATAGAAGAAGAAAAAAATAAATTAACTGACTGAATTACAAATTCATGTTACCTAACTTTAACTTGGCCCTTACTATGGCCTGACAATCCTTTCATCTGCTGTTTCCATCACATTTCTTACATTCCCAATTCCCAACCTTTTCAACCAGAGTTCCTCCTTCAATACCTCCATATTCTAAAATAACATTCCCTACCACCTCACTAAGAAATGTGAAGCTATCTGTACATCCTCATTTGCCCTAGGTTAATAATATCAGTCTTAATGCAATAACTGAGCCCCTTATCTCTCTATACTGACAGGCTAGCTTCATTTGCCTCCTACAAAATGTGCTTAGTTTTGTTTCACCCTAAAATATTCTCCCCTCAATTCTGCTACCCCTTTATAAATTAAGGCCTTCTTTCTTCATTTTTGATTCTGAATTACATATATTCTAGAGTCATAAAGGGTAGATAACTTGTTTTCTTCCTGTATTTTTAATTCCAACATGACACTGCAAACAGGTTCAGGATAGGTATGCTCACAGGAGGTCTCACAAAGCAAAGACTGGGTATAATTAATTTTCTTTATATCGCATCATGAGCAAGTGCACATAGAATAAATATGTAAAGCCTTTTTTATACACCTACTGTAGCTTTCTTAGATTTGTGAAGAGTTAGAAAACTGTGACTAAATGTGACTAACATGTTAATCTGTGCTCAAGTCTGAGAGCCTCTTACCCTTTTTCAGTTTCCGGACAGCCAACATACAATGACTAGGAGACAGATCCCATATTCTTAAGGTTTTATCATCACTGACAGTAGCACAGATGGGCAGATAGGGATGTGTAGCCAAACCCCACACCTCTCCTTCCATGTGTCCCTACAAAGAGAACATAGTTAAGATAAATTTAACCTAAATATATGTGTTTTTAAAAGAAAACTAAAGACAACACCTGATAATACACGACAGGATAATGAATAATGGATTAATCTAAAACTTTCTCTTTGGAATATACCTTAAAATACCTCAGTAACAACTTTATCTTCACAATTACACTACAATCAGTTACTATTTATTATTTATTTTTGTTTATTTATTTTTTTATTTTTTGGGGGGACAGAGAGAGACAGAGCATGAACGGGGGAGGGGCAGAGAGAGAGGGAGACACAGAATCGGAAACAGGCTCCAGGCTCCGAGCCATCAGCCCAGAGCCTGACGCGGGGCTCGAACTCACGGACCGCGAGATCGTGACCTGGCTGAAGTCGGACGCTTAACCGACTGCGCCACCCAGGCGCCCCACAATCAGTTACTATTTAAACTAGTTTAAAATCCTAAAATATTCACTGAGTGAGGAGAATAGAAACTGGCTGCCTTGGAATGTTAATAACTGCCACAGAGGAGGAAGTTCCTGCATGTGAGAACAAGGAGTGCTGCAGACCTGCTCCCCAGTGAAACTGGTGAAATTAATAATAAAAAATTAAGGTCTCCGGAAATGGTTCCAAGGGACTATGACAAATGAAGAAACATTTACTCAAGAAAGTCTGCTAATATTTGGTAAGAACAGTGAGAGTTTGCAGTATTTGAACCAAGACCCACTCCTTTCCTCCCCATCTCCAACTCACTGGCCTGAAAACTCCACACCAGACTGATGTAAACAACACAAGGTATGGGTGCTCTCTCTCCTTCCCCTACTCTAATGGGCTATCTTCCCAGAAGAGGCAGGTGACCGCATTTCTTATCCTGCCCTCAATGCCTGTTAAAAGCTGAAACCTTGATGAGTGCTGGACACAGGTGGGAACTCCCTTCTGCCATCCCTATTCTGAGATGGAGGTTCTACACTGGGGGTCATGCCACTAAGAATACTGGGGCTTCAGTTCAACCCAAGAAGACTTGAGGCCACTGCTCCCTACTACCCCTTCCCCAAAATGGAGCACTCAGTTTCTAAAGCAAGGGACACTCAGAAAAGAGTCATCACTATCCAAACACTCAACTTCAGAGCCTTGGATCAGACAGTGTGCCTGGAAGAAAAAGCAAGCCATAAAATAGCTCCTAATGTCTCCTCAAAGGAAATGACTTCATTTGCTTCACAGTGTAGAAAAGTTCAAGCCTAAAGGTGCTCTCGAAAACAATGAAGGTTGTGATGAAAGGCAAATGGGAGCTGACTGGTACTCCTTAAACATACAGGCTACTCTGAAGACTAGTGAGTTTGCTCAACAGAACCAGGGCAATCTCAGAGATTGCTGGGAGGATACTGCTTCAAGTCAAAATCTCAAACATTAACCTACGAAAGGGGTGTCCCCTTTAAGGAGGCTGAGCAATTTGTGCTCTAGGGAAAGTGTTGAAAACAGTAGCAATTTAGTCAGCATCAGTCAGCAATTTAATGGAGTTCAGGGGCTGGGTGTAGTCAGGGAAAAAGACTGAGTAGAGAAGAGGAGAGGAGACTTCCCAAATCATTTTATGGAGCCAAAATGGCCCTGATACCAAAATCAGACATCACTAGGAAACTATAGACCCATGATCCCTTATATATAGTATGTGGATGCTAAAATCCTCAACTAAGTACTAACAAACTGATTCCAACATATACAAAAAGAATTCTACACCGTAACTAAGTGGGGTTTATCTCAGGAATGCAAGGTTGGTTTAAAAGATGAAAACCAATTAATAATACACCATATCAATAGAATAAAAAAAAACCACATGATCTCTCAATAGACAAAGAAAAAGCCTTTGACAAATGCTTTTGACAAATGACACAATCTTTCATGATAAAAACTTGCATCAAACTAGGAGCAGCAGTGTCATTCGTCAATCTGATAAAGGGCATCTATGAAAAATCCAGTTAATACTAAATGGTACAAATTGAATACTTCCTCTGTCTGTTCTACTTCTAATCTACATTGTACTGAAGATTCCAGCCAGGATATTTAGCCACGAAAAAGAAATAACAGGCATCCCAATTGGAAGGGGAACAGTAAAACTACATTCGCCATTCACATGATCTTATGTATAAAAAATCCTAAAAATCCACTAAAAAACTATTAGAATAAATGAGGTCCATTATACTATGAGACTTGTATACTAAAAACTATAAACCTGTTGAAAAAAGTTAAAGATGATCTAACTGAATGGAAAGATCCCATGTTCATGGATACAATTTAATATTGTTAAGAGGTGCTAT
Source organism: Panthera tigris (assembly GCF_018350195.1). NCBI lineage: Eukaryota > Metazoa > Chordata > Mammalia > Carnivora > Felidae > Panthera > Panthera tigris. Next base: position 131,482,613 of record NC_056665.1, read on the forward strand.
TCCTCAAACTGACCCATAGAATGCTGCTACAAACACTGCTGTACATGTTTGTTTTTTTTTTTCTGTGTTCATCTGAATGCCCAGTTATGTACATATATCTCCACACTTTTTTTTTTTTTTAATTCCACTGTAGATAACATGCAATGTTAGTTTCAGGTGTACAATATAGGGGTTCAATAGTTCCATATATTATTCAGTGCTCATCAAGATTAAGTGTACTCTGAATCCCCATCACCTATTTCACCCATCCCTCACCCCCACCTTCTCTCTGGTAACCATCAGTTTGTTCTCTACAGTTAAGAGTCTGGTTTTTTGGTCTCTTTTTTTTCCCTTTGCTCATTTGTTTTGTTTCTTAAATTCCACACAAGTGAAATCAGATGGTATTTGTCTTTCTCTGACTGGTTTATTTTGCTTAGTATCATATTCTCTAGCTTTATCCATCTTGCCATCTTGCAAATGGCAAGATTTCATTCTTTTTATGGGTGAATAATATATTCAAAATAATATTCCATTTTATACACACACACACCCGTCTTTTTTATTCATTCATCAGTTGATGGGACACTTGAGCTGCTTCCATAGTTTGGCTATTATAAATAATGTTGCAAAAAAGATAGGGTGCATGTATCCTTTCAAATAGTGTTTTTGTATTTTTGGGTAAATACCCTGTAGTGTGACTATTGGATCACAGGGTAGTCCTATTTTTCATTTTTTGAGGAAACTCCATGCTATTTTCTAGAGTGGCTGCACCAGTTTGCATTCCCACCAACAGTGCAGGAGTATCCTTTCTCTCCACGACCTTGTCAATACTTGTCATTTCTTGAGTTTTTGATTTTAGCCATTCTGACAAGTATGAGGTGATATCTCACTGTGGTTTTGATTTGCATTTCCCTGTATATCTCCACACTTTTTCCCCCCACACTTTTAATTACTATAAGTTTTATCTTATTTCCCGCATGGAGTTTCTCAAAAATTTCTGCACTCTTTTTGAGTATTTTTTCTTCTAGATGATTTTTTAAAAATCTTTCCAGAATTTTTGAAAAATATCATTTGGATTTGGTTTATGATCATACTGAATTCATAAGTTATTTAGATGTTTTATGTCTTTAGTAAAACTTTATGGCTTTCTTAACACTGATCTTCCATAGTTTTAGCTATATTTATTCCTGGCTATTGTATAGTTTTCTTTGTGAGTACTATTTCTATGTCATATTTTTCTAATTGGTTATTGCTGATATATAGAAATACTATTGGCTTCTAGATGTTGATTTTGAATCTCACTTTACCAGACTCCTTAATTCTAGTAATTTTTCAGTTTATTCTCTTGAATATGCAAAGTATAGGGTTAAAATATCTGCAAATACTGACAGTGTTCTCCACTTATTTCCAACACTTAGACCTATATTGCTTTGTTTTTCTAGATTGGCTAAGACCTCACACACAATGCTAGACAATAATGGTGAGACCTGACATCCTTGTTTTGTTTCTGATGTTTAGGAGACAGCAGACATCTGAAATCTTAAGCTCTATAATAAATAGGAAAAATAACAGGATGTCATTTATCACTTCAAAATCTTTTCTTACAATTATAAAATTGTCTGTGTTTTTGAAAGTGCTGTCTGTGGATTCACCTGTAAAAGCGTACTTGTGTTAGTATTTTCCAAGAGATCATAAATACGTTAAATACCATGACTCTACCATCTTTCTACTTGAAAGGAATATTATGTGGGGCACCTGGGTGGCTCAGTCAGTTGAGTGTCCAACTCTTGATTTCGGCTTAGGTCATTATCTCACAATTTGTGACACTGAGCTCCTTGTTGGGCTCTGCGCTGACAGCGTGGAGCCTGCTTGGGATTCTCTCTATCCTGCCTTGCCCTACCCCCATTCCCTCTCTTTCTCTTAAACTTAAAAAAAATTTTTTAAAGGAATATTATGTAACTGAAGTTAAAGAGTAAGACACCAAATTTTGACAGTAAATTTAATATAAAACGTTTTGTTTTATATGTATATTTGTATATATTTGTATACAATATATACAAATATATATATTTGTACATATTTGTATATTTGTAAATATGTATATTTATTTGCTTACAAATTCTCCTTGGTACATCAGGATATTACATTAACATTAAAGCATGTGCAGTGCTCTCCTCTAAGAGTGCTCTTTGATGTTTTAACAAAAGTGAGGTGGGGGGGAGTGGGGTTGGAGTAAAAAATAAGTCTGTAATAAGAAAGAATATAATTCTTTTTCAGAATAAAAGGCAAACTTAAAATTGGTCCTACCATATAGAGCTGGAGGACAATTTTTCATTAGGTAGATCCTACCTCACTTACTGTGTTTTAAAGTATTTATTGCTCTCCATACTTTTCAGAAAGATATAATATATATAGGAAATGTATACCTAAAAAATTAATACAGCATTCTTTTTTTTTTTTTAAAGGCAAAGCTGGTTTTTTTTTAAGTTTTTTTTTTTTATGTTTATTTATTTTTGATAGAACACAAGGGGGGGCGCAGAGGAGAGAGAGAAGGAGACACAGAATCCGAAGCAGGCTCCAGGCTCTGAGCAGTCAGCACAGAGCCTGACACGGTGCTTGAACCCACAGACCATGAGATCATGACCTGAGCTGAAGTCGGTCGCCCAACTGATGAAGCCACCCAGGCGCCCCAATACAGCATTCTTGATGAAAATGTTAAGGATCAGGTGATCCTGCTCTTCCGTTTTATATTTCTACCACACAAATGTTGGTATTGCTATTATTTTTGTATTATGTTAACATTTGTTTTATTAATATTTTCACTGACAAATATTTTCAGCAACAAAATTTTAGTGTACATTTTTAATTTTTTTTAATTAGAAACTTAAGGATGAAAATGAAGAGTTTCACAGAAAAACAACTACCTTAGATTCAACAAATGTACTTCAAAGAAATAAAATTGAACATGAAATAAATTGACTTGGTTAAATTAATTACAACTGTTTTTTCTTTTCATTGGTTTCTTGTTTTGTGATAAGAAATTACTTAAAATATTGGCAATTATTCCACATGATGTGCATATTTATTTACTGATATCTACTCATCAAGCTATAATTAAATTAAAAATTTTTGGTATATATTATGAAATATTTCCCTAATTAATTTAACGTTATTTTCACTATTGTTAACTTTTGGCTCTTACATATTAATCAACTGCATATAAATGGAAAAAAAGTATATTAATTTTTTTCAAATTACCTGGACCAGAAGTGTTATTGGGCCACTTTTATCCACTTCTAGTATTTCACCATTCTTTGTGCCAACTAAAATATGACCGTGTCCTAATGATATGGCACGTATAGATGGGTTATCTTCCAAGAGAAGACCTGAAATGTTAAGTGGAGATATTCTTCTAGGTATAAAGTCACTAGAATACAAGGATGTACATATTGCAGATGATGCTACTTTGACAATGAAAATCACGTTACAAGGTTGCTTTTTCCTGTATTTTAAGTATGCTAATAAATGCACTGCATTTTCCCAAACCACTCAATTGACTAATCTCAAAAGCACTACCTAGGAGTGCAGGGGTGGCTCAGTCAGTTAAGCGTCTGACTTGATTTCTGCTCACCTCATGGTGTAGTAGTGGTTCATGGGATCGGCCCCCCACGGCGGCTCGGTGCTGAGGGGGTGGAGCCCGTTTGGGATTCTCTCTTGCCCTCTCTCTCTGCCCCTCCCTTGCTACCGCTCTCTCTCTCTCAAAATAAATAAGTAAAAAAGTACCACCTATATACAATTATTATCCCAGCTCTCCTACTACTATTCCAATAACCGTTTCCTCTTATATTTGCCCCTCCTCATTCACATCCTTACTTTCTTAGAGCACCTACAATATTCCAGTCAGTACTTTTAATTCAATTCAAGATTGATGCTTTTCTGTCTACTATGTCCTAGGAAGGCTTCAGAGATATATTTGTAAACATAACAGGGCCAGCTCCTGCCCTCACAGAGCATATAATGCGGGAAAACAGGCCCTGTGTGAGGAGCATAGTGAAACAGGAGCATAACATAAGGGAATTTTAGTTTTTTTGAGGGGATGGAGGGGAGATGGGAGTGGAAGCAATCATCCTCGAAGAAATAATGTTTGAGATTTGAAAAATGAGTATATGGTCAGATAATTGGAAGGGGCAAGAGGGAAGAGAAGGGCAAATTCCAGGCAAAAGCTATAGCATATAGAAAGGCCTGGAGGTCACAGAGAATGTGGTGTAATGCCTTAATACACTGAGAGCAAGGGTAAAAGGGCGGGCCTGCAAGGATACACAGGCAAGGTCAACAAAACACGAACATGAAACAAAATGCCAAGCTTGAACACAAATTCCTGACTGATGGTAAATGTGATGCCCATGTGGGCAATTTTCTTTGAAAAATTAAAAATGATAAAATTATCACTAATAATCTTGCATTTGGCTAATACTTTACCATCTGTGTCACAGAAAATAGATTATGAAAGGACAGCAATGATTCTGGCACCCAGTTAAACAGCTTTTCCCATTAAATTCTGATGCCTATCTAGTAAAGATGGAAAAATATATTCCGCGTGCTCCACCTCAGTGGCCATGCATGTTAATGAGCAATTAACCTTTTACTGCTCAAATTAAATTAAATCTCAAATCACCTTTAGATCCTGGTGCCAAAGCGGCTCTTTTTATAGCATAGGTCTTGAGACATCTTTCAAAGGAGTCATCCCAAAGAGCTACTACCCCATCTTTTCCTCCAGTTACAAATCCCTTTGAAAGTAAAAGCTTCAAGTTAATAAAGATCTAAATATTGAAAAAAATAACTTTATGTTGCAAACCTCTAGAGGAAAGAACATTTACAGCTAAAAATTACAGCTTACAAACAAATTAGCATAAGAATCTATTATGTTTTTTATACATCAACATGAAAACTACAAAAATATTTACAGTAACAATAAACATTCTACTTTTAGGACAGGACTTTAAGAGCAAGGTTTGTAATTTGGAACCATAAGGTAACTCTACCACTTTTAGCAAGATACATATATTCTCCTGGATGCTTCATAATCCCATCCTTCAAAAAGAGAGGATAAGAACAGTAGTTACCTCACAGGATATGGTGATAATAAAGCACTTAAGCCATTGTTGACACACAGGAAGAGATTAAGAAGTATTGAGTTAAAACTGTTTTTTAATAGCAGACCTATTTCACTCTGTGTTCAGAAGTTTGAAAGAGGAATAAAAGAAGGTAGAAAGGCTCTAGTTTACAGATTATTACTGGGTGGCTCAGCTCCGCAGAAAGGCAATACTCCTTTACTTGTGAAAATGCTCTACAATCCATGATCAAATTATGTTTAATGTAAAAATATCTTCAGGATACTTACTTTTTCCAATGCATGCATACTAAACACTGGCCCATCATGTGCTTTAACTGTTTTTACAAGAAAGACATCTCTCCAGATACACACGTCTCCTGTGGATGTTCCAGAAAAAGCCATCTCTTCAGTCCATCCATATACTGCACACATCATCGTGTCATTTTTCCCCAGTGTGCCCACGTAGCCTTTTCTTCCAATCAATCCTCCCCCTGGTTCATAAAAAAATATCACAGAAGTACCACTTTTAAAATGTATAAAATGATAAAATTTCTTTCCTACTGTAAATGTTTAAATAGAGACTTAAAAAGAAAAATATAAGTCTCTCAATCAGCAACTTGCCTGGCTGAGACAGCCACACCCACAGCACCTTTTAGGCCATAGCTTTTTGGATAAAAACATATATGCTAAGTTGGCTTTAATCAGTCCTTAGCACTTTTGGTTGGTTTTCAAAATTTTTTATTATGACATATTTAAGAAAACAAGAGAGTACCAAAAAACCTCAATACAATGAATGTATGTATATCCCCTAACAACCTACATAAAATTGTAAAAACAACGAAAACACGATGCCAATCCCATCTCCCTTTTTCACCCCTTACTATTGTGAAAGTGATGTTGACTATTCTCATGCATTCCTTTAAATTGAGTGGTTTGGGAAAATGCAGTACATTTATTAGCATACTTAAAATACAGGAAAAAGCAACCTTGTAATGTTTATTTTTACTACTTATTTGTAAATTCTTAGGCAATGTTAGATTATCCATGTTTTAATATTTTCTATAATACCATCCTGTATGTACAGTGAACAACAGTGGTTTGTCCTGAACAACAGTGGTTTGACCTGCGTACAAGTCTATTTTTACATGATACTTTTCAATACAGTCCAATAAATGGATTTTCTCTTATGATTTTCTTTCTTTACAATGTTTATTAAAAAAATTTTTTTTAATGTTTATTTATTTTTGAGAGAGAGACAGACAGACAGAACATGAGAGGGGGAGGGGCAGAGAGTGAGGGAGACACAGAATTCGAAACGGGCTCTAGGACCTGAGCTGTCAGCACAGAGCCCGACACGGGGCTCGAACTCACAAACCACAAGATCATGACCTGAGCCTAAGTTGGATGCTTTAACTGATTCAGTCACCCGGGCACCCCAAAATGTTTCCTTTTGAGAGTGAGAGTGTATGTGCACACATGTGGGGTAGGGGCAGAGAGAGAAGGAGAGAGAATCCAAAGCAGGCTCAGCACAGAGCCTGACATGGGGCTCGATGTCATGCACTGTGAGATCATGACCTGAGCCAAAATCAAGAGTCAGATACTTAACCAACTGAGCCACCCAGGGGCATGCGTCATGATTTTCTTAACATTTTCTTTGCTCCAATTCACTTTGTTGTAAAATTATGCTACATAATATACTTTATAAAATATGTGTTAATTGATGGTTTATGTCACTGGTAAAGCTTTGGGTCAATAGTAGGCTATTAGAAGTATTTGGGGAGTCAAATATTATATGCAGGGTCAGCACCCTAACCTCCCATGCTATTCAAGAGTCAACTATATTCCTTTGCAACTTGCTTTTATCACCAACAATCTGTACTGGAGTTTTATATATGTTGATTTGTACATCTAGAAAATGCATTTTTGTAACCCTGTAAGCATTCCATTATATGAACATAACCGTCCATCCATTTTCCTATTAATGGGCACTTGAGTTGCTTCCAAGCCTTTGCTATTGAAAACAACACTGCTTTGAACATTCTTGTAAAGGCCTCTTCTATTCAAGTACAAGAGATTCTCTAGGAATGCCCAGGAATGACCACAGGGTATTCACAAAAGGGAAAGCACATAAATGAGAGGTATCATCTGTTGCCAAACTATTTTACAAAGTTGAGGCACTAATTTACACCCCCATTAATAGTGAAAGGAGTTCTTGTTGCTTCCCACCTTTCAGGAATATTTGGTATTGTTAGACTGGGGGATATGAAATACCAACTGAATTTTACTATGGTTTTAATGTGCATTTCTCTGATTATTTTTTATCATATTTTCCTATTTTTTATTGGCCATTCATTACCTATTGATATCTTTTGCCCAATTTTTTTCCCAATTGAACTTATTCATTCATTCAGGAAATATATATGCCAGGCACTATTCAAGGCACTGGGGGTAAAGTTATGAACAAAAGAGACAACAAAACTCCCTGTTCTCATGGAGTTTCCTGGTGAGACAGTCAATAAATATAACAAATAAGCAAAATGTGCAGTATGTTAACAGATGATGATGGGTGCTATGTAGAAAATGTGAGCATAAACGGGAGATAAGAAATGGGAGAGGCCCGTTTTAAGTAGGGTGGTTAAGAAAGGCCTCACTGGGAAGGTAGAAGTTGAATGAAGGAGGTAGCAAGAGCAAGCCATGCAAGAAGAGGGTTTAAGGCAGAGGGATCACCAAGGGCCCAATGCAGGAATGTGACAAGAACCTTCAAGGAACAGCTATAGAGGTCAGTATGGTGTCGCAAAGAAAATAAGGGAGGAAGTAATGGGAGATGGGGTCATAGAGGTCAAAGGCAGCATTACAGGCCATTGTAAGGATTTAAATTTTACTCTACATGAGATGGGAAATGGTTAGTGGAATGAAATCTGGCATATCATGTATTAATAGGTTCATTCTGATTTCTGGGTTGAGAGTAAATCAGAGAACAGCAAGGAAGAAAGGAGTTAGATGTCTATTTCAATCATCTGGGCAAATGATAAAGGTGGCATGGACCAGGGTGGTTGGATGGAAATGATGAAAAGTGGTCATACTCCATATGGGGTGCCTGGGTGGCTCAGTCAGTTAAGTGTCCGACCTCGACTCAGGTCACCATCTCACGATTCAAGAGCTTGAGCCCCTCATCCGGCTCTGTGCTGACAGCTCGGATCCTGGAGCCTGTTTCAGATTCTGCGTCTCCCTCTCTCTCTCTCTGCCCTTCCCCCTGGCCCATGCTCTGTCTGTCTCTCTCTCTCTCTCAAAAATAAACATTAAAAACAATTTTTAAAGATAATAAATAAAAAATAATTTTTTAAAAAGTGGGCATATTCCAAATGTATTCAGAAGACTGACTTTTCTTAACACAGCAGTCAGAGTTGTTAGTGAACTTGTAAGAATAATTAAGTGGACTCATGAGGGGGAAAAATAGGTCAGAATTCCCTCAAGGGAAAGAAGAAGATAAATTGCAAAGTAAACATTTAAACAATGGTCTAAAGGTGTTAAAGTACATAGATAAGAAGAGAAATTGATTAGCAACTCAAGGGTCGAGTTGAAGGAAGGTTTTTGTTTGGTTTTATTTATTTAAGATAGAAAAATAACCCCACATTTGTATGCCAAAGAGAAAGAGTAAGAGGGAAAAGTGAGGATGCGGGAGAGAAAGGGAAGAAGGGCTGCAGTGATGTCCTTGAGTGGGCGAGAAGAGAAAAGATCTAGTATAAAAGGGAAGGGACTGGCTTTCAGGAGAGCACAGACTGTCATCTGGAGCAGGAGAGGCAAACTACAGGCTGTGGGCGAAACCCTGTCACCCTGTCAAAAACCTGTTTTTGTACAGAGCCCACTGGAACAGGTTAGCACTGGGAGCTACACAGGCCATGCTTATTTCCTTCTCTGCTCCCAGAAACTGCCTCCCCAAATTTTGGCTGCCAGCTAGTAGTTTCCCAAGGTCTAAGCTTGTTACCATTGACAAGTTGAGGACTTTGCTAATGGCAACTGGCTAATGGCACCTAGCAGTGGAATTCTGTCTAGGAGCTGCCTCAACTCTAGCTAGCTCCTCAAGGTGAGAAGGTAGGGCTTTCCAGAAGGAGAACACACTAGGACCTATGTGTCACTGGGGAGGAATAAGACCGACCATGGTTCCCCCAGCCCAAACTGCCAGGCCCTTTCACTACAGCAAGTTGCTCTTGGAGAGAATATCTCCAGTTAATGGCAACCGGGTATAAAATAGGGTAGGAGTTTTCACTCTTGTTCTGTAAGTACTTATATAATATTCTTGATTTTGTCCCTGGGCCTAGAAGTCTAAAATATTTGCTATTTCTCCATTTACAGAAATAGTCTGCCACTCCTGGTTTAGATAATAATCAACTGGGTTTTCTGACAGGCACAGCATAACATATTCCTATTGTACCAGGTCATCATTGCACTCAAAAAACTCTTGGTGGCTCCCTGCCCCTACCAACCATGAAACAGAGCTCAAATTCCTTCGAGGACAGATTAATAATTCCTAAGTTGAAATTCTCAAAGCCTAGATCTGAGACAGGAGGTCAGAGCTCCCTTTTAGACTCAGGCCTACGCCATGACTACTTAATTTACATAAAGCTATGCATTTAGAGGATTAGCACTTACTCCAATGAATAAAGTGGTTACTTATTTCTCACTTGGCTAGTGAACTCCATGGATCAGAACCCCAAAAGTGAGGAAGGCTGGAAGGCACATCAAAGTTTTAACATTTACCCATATGGTTCAGTTTCAGGTCTACTATATGACTAATGAAACTTAAGGAAAAAGTTATTCAATTGTAAATCTCTTCATTCCAAAACTATTTACTTTAAGTCTCTTTTTTAAAAAAAATTTTTTTTTAATGTTTATTTCTGAGACAGAGAGAGACAGAGCATGAGTGGGGAAGGGGCAGAGAGAGGGGGACACAGAATCTGAAGCAGGCTCCAGGCTCTGAGCTACCAGCACAGACCCCGACGCGGGGCTCGAACTCACAGACTACGAGATCATGACCTGAGCCGAAGCCGGATGCTCAACCGACTGAGCCACCCAGGTGCCCCTTTAAGTCTCTTATTTCAAAGAAATTTACAAAGGTTTTTGGTTTTTTCCAAGACAGAAATAATAAGTACTACTTGTTTGGTATTTGCAATTCCAAGTAAATAAGATACTCTAAAATTTTGTTTAAATATATAGGAATGAAAATGTGAAAATACTTCTTTTTACTATGTAAATGTATATACACCATGATCTGATGAGTTTGTGATAAAGTAGAAAATCCAAGTCTGAAAACTAATTCACGTTCTATGTAGTTTACAATTTGAAAGTAACCTGAACTTGGGAAATGTCTTCACTAAGACTGTTCTTTTCTTAGATAGGTTTTATTTCTATTATTCGCGTATTTTATCTGTAAGGTTTAAGTGGGCTGAGACTTAGATATCAAACTGGTGGAATTTATAAGTATACTACTTATACTACTAGTTTATTTAGAAAGGAGACATTTTTTATTTTAAAATGCAAACTTATTTCACAGCTGCTAATCTACAGTTACAAATGACTCAAGCAATACGATTTTCTGCTTCTGTATCATTTTATAGCATATAAAGAATTTTTACAAAATTTTTCATTTTCAGTTTATACTAAAAAATATGTGTTTAGCAGAAGAAAGGAGTTTGGACATCACTTGATTCATCTCATAAGTTAAACCCTTTTGAAAATATGAATACTACATCAATGTAGTCAATAAATACAATAAAAACAATCTTCTATTTGTTTATAATATATCAAGACAATTGTGAATCACTTAAAAAAACATTTTGGCTAATTTTAGATTTTCATAAAAGATTCAAGGGTGACAGAATTCTTGAGTTTAACATCTTACATACTATAGACTATCTGTCAAAACTAAGAAACCAACATGTTTAATGCATTTCTATTAACTGAACTCCAGACCTCATTCAGATTTCACCTGTTTATCCATTAATATCTCCTTTCTGTTCCAGGGTCCAATCTCAGATACTGCATTGTACTTAGCTAAATCACTTTTAAAAGTACTAATTTCTTGTTTCAAAGGAGTAAAAAGAAGAACTTCCTTACCTGCTCTACGCCAAAACTTCACGTGTTTAATTCCAGCTGTAATTAACTTATCAGGCACGTAGGGGTTCATCTTTACAACAAAAATCTTATCTTTACTTCCTCTGAAAAAAAACAAAACAATGTTTTAACTCTGAAGATAAATCTTTCCTATAATAATCTTTTGCCTAATCCATACCCTACCTTGATTACTCCATTACTGAACCTTTGACCCACTTATCTCTCAGGTTTGGGCTATATAATCATGAATTTGCACATTTGCTATTCTGTCATAATTTTAAGAGATAGGAGCAGTGTGAAGAGAACTTTTGAATAGCACTTACTATAGTACTGTGCATAGGGAACTGTGGCATGAATCAGTTAAAGAAAAAACTTTTATAATACTTTGTTATAGTTTAACATAGCCATTCCAAACACAAAGTTCCTCTTAAACCATTTTTTATTTGGCCATTATCTATGTGCTGAAAGAAGCATTTAACTGTATTTTTAAAGTGCTTTAATGTCTCATTTTAAGGAGTAAGACATTAAAAAAATAATCTCTGACACTGTTGACTATTTCCTCCTTTAAAGCAATTGTTAATATTTTTTATTATAAAATACACACTCATAGTAGAAAATTTAGAAAATGGAAAATGTAACAGAAAATAAAAATAATCTCTAGCTTCTTTATGATATAGATGTGTATGTTTCATCCTTCAAATATATGCTATGTGCATTTCCAATGGCTATATAATAGTTTATCATACAACAGAATTCACTCTACCTATAAATGCAGAGTTTTAGATAATAGCTACTTCCAATGTCTTACTACAGTTACAGTAAAAGTAGGTACACAAGGGATAAACCTACAAATGAATCCTTAATTTGTCTTTTTACCATGATTATACTATTCATTCAATGGTAACAAAGATGGTAGCAATTAAAAAAAGGTTACATGTTTGATTTCAAAACTGTTTTAATTAAAAAAATTTTTAAGTGATTTCAGTACTTTGCCAATGTGATATCAAGTTTTTCCCCCACCTTGCTACTGAAAGTTTCTCTCCTTTCTTCCAGTCCCACAGCACAATAGTGTGGCTATCATCTATTCCAACTGAAGCCAAACGTTTCCCATCCGCTATAAAAATGAATCAGAGAGACACTGGCCATTAACATTCAGAAGATAAAAAACATTCAGTACATGTTCTGAAACCACAGTACTATATTTAAAATTTTATAAAATGATGTTAAATGTTAGGCATGCATATATATAGCTATAAAATAACCAGAATTTGTAAGCAAGGAAAGAGTAATTTCTCAATGCATTTAAACATTGTTATTTTTCTCTGGCCTCATTTCCAGGTTAGGATGGGGAGGAGGTAGATAAGTGGAAAAAAGAGATTTTAAATGAAAAGAAAAAATTAAGAAAGAAGGAAAGATTTACTTCAATTAAATTTACTGTAAGAACTCTATTGTGATATAACAACTCCTAGGGATTATGAAAGTTAACTGAATGAAAAAGATGTAGGTTACAACCTCGTACCGTCATTAATATGACCGTTTGTAGTGAAGGTCAATTATATTAGTTGTTACTATTATCAAACAAGTAATGAATGTATTACACAAATGACTGAACTAAGTCAGTCGTGCTGACAGGTGTGCACATGTTTATAGGCTGCAAAGGCCCAAACTACAATTAAACATTTACCACCCTGCCACTTTTTGCAAACCTCAATTAGTTCGTTATCACTACCTGTGAAATTTCTCTTGTTGACTCCCTTGTTTGCCATTAATCTTCTTGTTTCTTGACATTCAGCATTTCCCTAAAGGCATATTTACACTTCCCAATAATTCACTCTCATTTCAGTTGGAGCAGCAGAAGGCACAAATTTGCCGTTTCTTGAAATAAAATCCTCTATTAATGGTATTTCTCCCCTCTCCCCAATCCACATCCTAGCTTTCATTATAGATCTACATGCAGTTGTTAAAGTGTAAAATATAAAGCAAAGAGCTAAAATGGTCTCAAATTATTCTTATAAGATAGCCTGGAATTATCACTTTGTAGAAATGCTAGAAAACAAGTATCTCAGTATTCACCTCTTTCTTTCTTAGCTTTCACCCTAAACATTTTCAGTTTACTCTGTGGCTAAAAAATATTAAGTGAGACTGGGGTTTTCCCAAAGCAAGAGGTACATAGAATGAGCAGTAATTCAGATGGTTTTAGATGTTATACAAACATTTTCTGTTTTAACAGAAACATATTTATATTAATGGGTATTAAAAATAACACACGTTAAGTTATAAGCTAGCCCGCAAACCCACACTCTCTGCCCTGACTGGTTAGGACAATAGTATGTACATTTGAAAACAACTGTGTAGGGGTGTCTGGGTGGTTCAGTCGGTTAAGCGTCCGACTTTGGCTCAGGTCATGATCTCGCGGTTCATGGGTTCGAGCCCTGCTGACAGCTCGGATCCTGGAGCCTGCTTCGGATTCTGTCTCTCCCTCTCTCTCTCTGCCCATCCCTGCTTGTGCTGTCTCTCAAAAATAAATAAATGTTAAAACGACTGTGTAGGTCATAGCTACATGACAAGTTTAAGCAACACTGATTTCAACTATAATGCTATATATCACCTCTGCATTTTAACCATTCTTATTGAGACAGAAAACAGCCTTACCTGAGAAATCAACAGCACAGACACCATATTGGTGGCAGCCCTTTAATACTGACAATGGTTTAATGGTCTCTGTATCCCATATGTGAATTGAGGGATCCCTACCTACCTACAATAGAAAGAATTATAAAAGTCATACAATTAAATTTTTTATTTTCATATGTATTAAAAGGAAATAAAATGGGATTTTACAGTCTTATTTGTTATGGGCATTTATCAAATAAAAAATATAAAGCAGATTGTATATGTGACTGACATTTCTTTCTTACATTTGTTAAAATGCTAATGAGGCTAAGCTCAGTGTTTCTAGGACTGTTCTGTGTGACTCACAAATCTTATCCTATACTTCATCAATAAAGATAATTCTCACTGAGCACCTATAGTTAGCTGTATTGCCATGCTAGAACAACGAGCACTAAGACATTCAGGTAAATTTTGCAAACTCAATAGGAAAACAAGACATTTTCAGTTAAATCAGAATATCTGGTAACAGATGCTTAATGAAGAGGAAAGGCTGTAAAGAAAAGGAAGGGAGGATACGTGACCTGGCCTTCAGAAAGTGCACTCTCAGATAAAAAGAGAAGAAAGCAAGTACATTCTAGGCTAGGATAATGCTATAAACAAAGATACAGAGGTACTTAAACAAGTACTTAAAACAAAGTACTTAAACAAAGTACTAAGCAGTTAAGACTCTGAATAGATGCTATCACTTAGGTTTTACTTGGTTTAGATGTTCACTGATGCACAGGTAAACTATCAATTTGTAATTATTCTCTTAGACTCAAGTGATCACTTTTAACTACAAGGATAAAGAGCTAGAATAGCTTTGCCTGTAAAGGCAACTCCTGAAATAAAGGATATAGCTGCCAATTATTATTAATTTTGAGACTGATTTTATATAAAGACATAACAAATAACAAGACTGCCAACAGCCAATATTTCACTGAAGTTTTTCAGCCAAACGTTCCCACGGACCATTAAGTCTTCTGTTTAACTTCTGTAGAGTTTGACACTTTTGATAATTTCACAGTAGCACTGTCTCCTGGTTCTTTGATCTCCTGGACTCTTACTAATGAGTTTCCTTCACAATTTCATTACCTGTCCCTTAAATATAAACTCCCCCCAAATTCTGTCTTTAATATTCCAGTCTTTTCATTCTACATTTTTGCCTTGGGGTATCTCACTTTCAGTTTCAATGGTTAAATCAACAAATGACTCCCAAATTCTACTTTCTAATATTAAACTCTTCTTCTGAATTTAAGACTTACATTTCCAATTGCCTATTGGACATCTCACATGGAAATGATGATGATGATGGCAAAGGCTAACATTTACTGAGAACTGACTTATGTCCTAGAAACTGTTCTAAACGCTTTACAAGGATGGACTCATGTAACAATCAGCAATTCTAAGAGATAGGCAATGACGATATCCTTATTTTAAAACATACAGAGACTAAGGCACAGAGAGGCTAGGTTATTTTCCCACAGCTAATAGGTGGAGAAGCTTGAACAACACCATGTTCAGTGCTGGCGAAGATAAAAGAGTGAGTGCTATTAGGGCACGTGTGGGGCATGGCAGTCAGGGATGAGAGGAGGGGTTAGGCAAGTTTTCAGATGTTACCTAAGTTTTAAAAGGAATAAGAATTAGATGAAGTTGGAGGACTGAACAGAAATGGAGGGTAAGAATTTTCCAGAGGAGGCAACTAAGTAAAAGATGTGAAGCAGTATTATACATAGACAAATTCTAAATAGCTCAAAAGACAGGAGCGTAGTTTACCAGGAAATAATTGGTAAGAGATAAAAAGAGGAGTCTGGGGGCGCCTGGGTGGCTCAGTTGGTTAAGCATCTGACTTCAGCTCAGGTCATGATTTCATGGTTCATGAGTTTGAGCCCTACATCTGGCTCTGTACTGACAGCTCAGAGCCTGGATCCTGCTTCGGATTCTGTGACTCCCCCTCTCTCTGCACTGCCTCCCCCTGCCTCTCTCTCATTCTCTCTTTCTCAAAAATAAACATTAAAGAAAATTAAAAAAAAAAAAAAAGAGGAGTCTGGAGTTGGCCTAGGTTAAATATCTTGAGTTGCATGCTAATGAACTTACACATTAGCTTAAAAGCTACTGATAAACACAGAAGAAAAGAAAGATTATTAGTGGATTGAGAAAATGGTTAGGGGGAAAAATCTGAAGATGTAAAACTAGTTGGTTGGTTATAACAACAGATTAGAAAATTATGAAGCAAAGAATGGCCAGCAGAGATAAGGTAAAATACAAAAACAAAACAACAAGGCACAGATGTAGTCATGGTAGAGAACTAAGCTATCTATATTCAGGGCAAATCTTGGATGCAGCTCTGGGACTGACTGGCTCTGTTGGGTGAAGAGAACAAGTCAGATTCTCGGGCTTAGGCAACCAGGCTAATTTAACGTCATGTTCTAAGTAGGAAATACCAGGATAAGCAGGTTTGAAAGGAAAGCTGAATCTCATTTATCTCCATTTTGGACACGCTGAATCTGAGGTACCCACAAGATATCTAAATGAGTGTGTTTTAGGTAAATTTTTAGTGAATTGTATATTCATCCAACTCATATTAGATTGTGAGCTCTTGACAGTGGCAGCCGCTGAATTATCTTCATGTTTCCCCAAGACATTTAATGCTTTCAAATAAGAAGCACTCAACAGATTTGAATTAAAATTTTCAAATTAGGGTATAGTCAACATATAAACGTTGTCAGGTAATGTTCTTTCAGTTTCTTTCACCTCCAATTACAATCACAGTTCATGACAAAGGAGCATTATTTGTACTCTACTCCAACAAAACAAAACACCATTTAGATTTGTCATCTAAATTTCAAAGCCCTCAGATAAAACACTTCAGAAATACTTTTACTTTTGATATTTTTTTTCATTTTTAACAATTTTAAGAAACATTTAATTTATTTTAAAAGTCTGTAATTATAGAAATGAGACTGGCTGGTTGAAACGTAATACAGGAAAGAAGCGGAAAGCACTGGGAGAAATAGGGAAGGCAGTGTAAGCCTGTGCCTTGGGAGAAAGGATTGGACTCTGCAATGCCTAAAGCAGAGTACTGTTGTTCAAGTGAAGCCAGAAGCAAAAGACCTATGGCTTGATGGTGAAGGAAACCAGAATATATCACCCCAAAATATGCCTCTTTGACACAGAAGTTATTTTCAGCTGAGGGCAATAAAGGAAGAGCCCCCCCAAACTCCACCTCCTTTTCTGCATAAATGCGATATATATATAGATATACACATATTTGTATACCTATAATAATTATACATATATGTGTGTGTGTATATATATATATGTGTGTGTGTATGTGTGTGTGTATATATATACATATATATATATATATACACACACACACAATTTTTTCAACTATATCGAGATACATTTGACATTATACAACCGGTTGATTATGTAAGTTCTCCCTTTACTGGAGACAGACTCAGCCCAGAGACAGCACAAGAGGAATCCAAAGAAACCTTACTCCAGGAGTTTCATCCTATATATACCTTCCCACAGCCTGTGGCCCTTAGAAGCCTAAAACTGCTTTCCTTTGTCCTGTCATTTCTTTAAGAACCTGCTGTTTTCTATACAAGGTGGAAATATAAGCCATCATTCTGAGTTACTTTGGTTTAGATTTCTCCAACGTGATATGCACTACACCTGTTAATAAACTTTTGTTCTTCTTTTTTACATTGATTTTTTTGTTAAAGAGCCCCAGCTGAAAATCTAGGACGTCTAGACCTAAAATTGTGCCTCCCCTACAGTAGGTATCCAGGGATGTCCGGTGGGCATAATGACTTTTAATTTAATCTAACTTGAATTCTCTCCAATCCCAGAATCATGGTAGCAAATGACCAGTTTTTATACAGCTTTCATTACAGTACTGCCAGAACAACTTAACACTGAAACTCCTTGCCAAATGCAATGGGTAAATAATTGTGCTTTAAGAGGAATCTTTTACATAAACTAAAGGTAAAGATAAACAGTGCCCCTGAGGACCTCACCAATCCTTCTAATTAGTTCTTCATCATGCCCCTAAGATTTGAATACTTCAGGCTACTCACAGTTTTTTAAATAAGCTGTGTTTTGTGGGATTTTTGGCCCACTTTTCCAAATAACATACTTGGAATACTTTCTCCAACCTCCCCTGTCAGGTAAACTGCTCAGTGCAAATGTCATCATCTCCATGAAGTTTTCCCTGATTCTATTAGGCACAATTAATCAGTCCTTTGTTACACTGCAAAAGGAATTTATGCATATCTCCTCATTAGTGGTTCTCAGCAGGGGTCCATCTTTGCCTCCCAGGAAACATCTGACATTGTGGAGACATTTTTGGTTACCACAATTGGGTGGGTGGTGTTAATAGACATCTAGTGAGTAGAGGCCAGGGATGCTGCTAAACATCCTGCAATACATAGGATTACACCGTACGCAACAATGCAACTATTCTCACAACAAAGAATTAGCTGGCCCAAAATGTCAATAGTGTCAAGGTTAAGAAACCCTGCTTTATTTACACTTTATAACCTTGTATCACGACTTTTCTTGCATGTATGCCTTCCCCCTCAGAATATGAATGTTTACCACGGCAAGACCATGCCTTATTTATCCTTATATTCCCAGCACAGCACATTTCCTGGTACACAGCATGTGCTCTATGAATGTTTTTGAAGAAATGGAAGAAAGGAGGGAGGAAAAAGGAAGGAAAGACTGAGCAAGAGGGAGGCACAAACGAAGGGAAGGAAGACGGGGGAAAGAAGAAAGGAAGAGTGTTCTCTGCTTTCAGGAAAGCTCTACAGAGTGATGCAAGTTGCTGACCCCCACAGTTTAAAAAGCCAGACAGACTAAGGGACCTTTAAGCTTTACCATTTATTAGCTCTAAGATCTTTCAGAAAATTATTTAATTTCTTCAAACCTAAACTTCTTCATTTGTAAATGGAAATGGTTTCTCTGTAAAACAGGTGACAAGAGTGAAATAGGGTTGATCTCTGAACAACGTGGGGGTTCAGGTGTCAATCCCTGCACAGTCCAAAATCCACGTATAACTTTTGACTCTCAAAAAACTTAACTGTTGACCAGAAAGAAGCCTATTGACAACATAGTCAGTTAACAGGTAGTTTTATAAGTTACATGTGTTATGTACTATATTCTTAGGACAAAGCAAGCTGGAGAAAAAATGTTAAGAAAATCATAAGGAAAACACATTTACAGTACTGTGAAAAATCTACATGTAAGTGGAGCCATGCAGTTCAAACTTGTGTTGTTCAAGGGTCAACCGTATATACTAAGAAACCAGTAAGGTGTTTACATATAGAAAGAATGTATAAACATCACCCTTTTCCTCCTTCTCGAAGAATACCCACATAGAAAAATATCAGTCAAAACTTTTCTCAGTCTTCTATTTCAACATTTCTGCTTTGTACTTTGGTAAACCTGAATGGTTACTATCATGGTTGTAAAACAAAAATGTAGTCATCCTGTTTGTCACAGAACATTTGTTAATTTCATTATTTTTAGATAACCCAACTTAAAGAAACCAGATTTCTAGTCTTTATGTTGCTATGTTTACTCTACTAATTAAAAAATATATATCCGGACAGGAGGATGACAAGCCAAAACTTTTAGTTCCAAATAAAAAAAGAAAAAAATCAAAACAATAAAAATCTAAGGAAAACAGTAGGAAAAAATTGGGGGTAAATTTTATTTGTAAAGAATTCTTTATTCTTCATTTCCTAGAATACAAGAGAGATTTTTTTAAAAAGTGGACTAACCTAACTGTAAACCCAAACAAAGGTCTAACGTATCTGGCCTATTGCCATGTAGTCTTTCAAAGGCCTTACCTGGCCTGTTGCCACATAGTCTTTCAAAGGATGAAGAGCCAGGCAAAGAATATCATCATCATGACCCAGGTAAAAGCGCTGTGTGTTCTGTTGCCGATTATAAATGACACCCACTGCTGCGACATGGTACACAATCTCACCAATTTGAGTATAAAAAAGGTTACTTCGACAGTCATAACCTCTGTAACTGAATATAGAAAACATATCACATAAAATTAACATTAGACTTATATCTGGTCAATATGGACTATACAGAGGAGAAATAGGTACCTTTTAGGTCAATTTCCAGTTTTACAAGATACTACACAACTAAAACAAAATACAAGCATCTCAAATTCCATAAACGTTTATGAACTGTTCTGATTACAAATAGCTAAATCCAAGATATAATACTGAATGAAAAGGAAAGGTGCAGAAAAGTATATATAGTATACTACTATTTGCATGATACTAAATTTGTGTACCATTAAACAAAAGTTGTTACTTTTTTATGAGTGAAAGGGAAGAAAATGCCCTTGGAAGGTGAAAAATGATGGCTGGAAGGGCAGAGCCGGGAAGATTTTCTTTTTTGTTTTTGTTTTTTTGAATATCTAATTGGTTTTATTAAAAGATTCATGACTCAGTATCCCACCTAGCAAGTAGAGGGGAGCTCCCTGAGAAAAGGATTTTCAAAATGTACCCTTCTGTACACATTGTTGAATCATGAGTATACCCCAAAAATGTTCCAACAACATTTCTAAAATATTATACACATCCAGAAAAAATAGCTGAATCTTTTTTAAATAGTCAATATAATTCCATTTATAGCAACCCTTCTTTTGTGCTTCAAAGAAACTCAATATATAATATATAACTACAAAGAAATACTGCCTATTTTAACACCAGAGATACAATATTCTTACTAAATGAATCCTTTTTCAAATTCCTGAAAGCATTATCAGTCAGATAAGAAAATGATTACTGGGTAGCAGAGAAGGGAAGGACTGAATGGAGAGTCTGTTGTTTCAGGATGAAATATGACACTTGTATTGCCAGATGTTCTAAGAAAATTCAGAAACTTTATCTTATTGAAATTAAAATACAAGGGCCAAATGCAGGCCAAAAAAAAAGGGGGGCACAATATAATTCCAAATCAGAAATATTTAGGAGAAATGATAATCTCTTACATTTTACTTATTTCCATTTGTTTAAAGAACTCCATTTCTATAAATGTAATACTAAACTTTAATAAGACAAATTTATTTTCAACACTTAAGCACTTACATAGTGCTCATCATGCACCAGACAATATTCTAAGTCACCAAAAACACTGGCTTATTTACTCCTCATCAGAATCCTATGAAGTAGGTACTGTTACCTTCACTTTACAGATGGGAAAGGCACAGAAAGGTTGAGTGACTTGCTCAAAGTCACAAAGCTACTAAATGTGAACCAATATGTAAACACACAAATGAATAATAGTTGTTTCATACCCATGAACAAAGTGCAGTCGGAGGCTATTTCCTGGAGTCCGCTCTCTTCTTTTAGAAGTACTGCCTTTTTGTCTCTCCTTGTACTGTTCTTTAAGCTGAGGTAGATCTTCTTTGTAAACCTTTAAATAACGTACAGAAGTAAAAATAATCTTAGAGTACAAATTAATAAAGGTGTTCACAGGTTCCTAATGTAACTTTCAGACATTGTTACTAACGCTTAGTAAAGCTTTAACACTTAAATAAGAAGGCATTTTATGAAATTTTCTTCCTTGGAAACAACAAATTTACATTTTCTGTGTATCGCACTGACAAATACATATTTAGTGTTCCATGAGATTATTATTATTTTTATCCTCAAGTTAGTTAACATACAGTGTAGTCTTGGCTTCAGGAGCAGAACTCATTGTTTCATCTCTTACATATGACACCCAGTGCTCATCCTGAAAAGTCCCCTCCTTAATGCCCGTCACTCATTTAACCCAACCCCTTACTAACCCCCCTATCAATCCTCAGTTTGTTCTCTGTATTTAAGAGCCTCTTATGGTTTGTCTCCCTCTGTTTTTATCTTATTTTTCCTTCCCTTCCCCAACGTGCATCTGTTAAGTTTCTCAAATTCCACATGAGTGAAATCATATATCTTTCTCTGACTTATTTCGCTTAGCATAATATCCTCCAGTTTCATCCACGTTGTTGCAAATGGCAAGATTTCATCCTTTTTCTTTGCTGAGTAGTATTCCATTCATGTATGTATGTATGTATGTATGTGTGTGTGTGTGTATATATATATACATATATATATGCATATAATTCTTGAATTCTTAATTCATTCATTAGTTGATGGACATTTGGGCTCTTTCCACAATTTGGCTATTGTTGATAGTGCTGCTATAAACATTGGAGTGTACGTGCTCCTTTGAATCAGCATTTTTATATCCTTTAGATAAATTCCTAGTAGTGCAATTGCTGGGTCGTAGGGTAGTTCTATTTTTAATTATTTGAGGAACCTCCCACTGTTTTCCAGAGTGGCTGCACCAGTTTACATTCCTGCCAACAGTGCAATAGGGTTCCCCTTTCTCCACATCCTCGCCAACATCTGTTTCCTGAGTTGTTAATTTTAGCTATTCTGACTGGTGTGAGGTGGTATCTCCTTGTGGTTTTGATTTGTATTTCAACATGATGAGCAATGTTGAGCATTTTTTCATGTGTCTGTTTGCCATCTGGATGTCTTCTTTGGAAAAGTGTCTGTTTATGTCTTTTGCCTGTTTCTTCACTGGATTATTTGGTTTTTTTTTGGGGGGTGTTGAGTTTGGTAAGTACTTGGATACTAACCCTTTATCCAACAAGTCATTTACAAATATCTTCTCCCATTCCACTGGTTGCCTTTCAGCTTTTTTTTTTTAATGTTTATTTATTTTTTGAGAGAGAGAGTGAGAGAGAGTGTGAGCCAAGGAGGGGCAGAAAGAGAGGGAGACACAGAATCTGAAGCAGGCTCAGTCTCCAAGCTGTCAGTACAGAGCCCGACATGGGGCTCAAACCCACCAACCATGAGATCATGACCCGAGCCAAAGTCAGATGCTTACCTGACTGAGCCATCCAGGTGTCCCTGCCTTTCAGCTTTGTTGACTGTTTCCTTCACTGTGTAGAAGCTTTCTTATCTTGATGAGGTCCCAAAGTTCATTTTTGCTTTCATTTCCCTTGCCTCCAGAGACATGTCAAGTAAGAAGTTACTGTGGCTGAGGTCAAAGAGGTTGCTGCCTTTTTTCTCCTCTAGGATTTTGATGTCTTTCCTGTCTTACATTTAGGTTTTTCAAACATTTTCAATTTATTTTCATGTATGATGCAAGAAAGAGGTCCAGGTTCATTCTTCTGCATGTTGCTGTCCAGTTCTCCCAGCACCATTTGTTAAAGAGACTATCTTTTTTCCACTGGATATTCTTTCCCACTTTGACAAAGATTATTTGGCCATATATTTGTGGGTCCATTTCTGGGTTCTCTATTCCATTTATCTATTTGTCTCTTTTTGTGATAATACCATACTGTCTTGATGATTACAGCTTTGAAATATAGGTTAAAGTCCAGGATTGTGATAGCTCCAGCTTTGGTTTTCTTTTTCAAGATTGCTTTGGCTATTTGGGGTTTTCTGAGGTTCCATACAAATTTTAGGATTGTTTGCTCTAGCTCTGTAAAGAATGCTGGTGCTATTTTGATAGGGATTGCATTGAATATGTAGATTGGTTTAGGTAGTATTGACATTTTAACAACATTTGTTCTTCCAATCCATAAGCATGGAATGTTTTCCATTTCTTTGTGTCTTCTTCAATTTCTGTCATAAGCTTTCTATAGATTTCAGTGTGTACAGATTTTTTACCTCTTTGGTTACGTTTATTCCTAGGTATTTTATGGGTTTTGGTGCAATTGTAAATGGTATCTTTTCCTTGATATCTCTATTGCCTCATTATTGGTATATAGAAATGCAACCAACTTCTATACACTATTTTTTGGTGGAGTCTTTTGGGCTTTATATGTAGTGTATATTGTCAGCTGCAAAAAGTGAAACTTGGACTTCTTTGCCAATTTGGATGCCTTTTATTTCGTTTTGTCGTCTGATTGCTGAGGCTACGACTTCCAATACTATTCTGAACAACAGTGGTGAGAGTGGACATCTCTGTCATGTTCCTGATCTCAGGGGGAAAGCTCTCAGTTCTTCCCCATTGAGGATGATACTAGCTGGGATGAAATTATTTTTTTAACAATGTCTTATTTTTCTTAATGTTTACTTATTTTGAGAGAATGTGTGTGCACACATGTGCATGAGCACACAGGTCGGGGAGGAGCAGAAAGAGAGGGAGACAGAGAATCCCAAGCAGGCTCTGTGCTGCCAGCACAGAGTCCAATGAGGAGCTCGATCCCACAAACAGTGAGATCATGAACTGAGTCGAAATCGAGAGTCGGACATTTAACAGACTGAGCCACCCAGGCACCCCAAAATTCTAATGCTTCATAAGAAAATATTTTAAAGAAGATAAATGGAACTTTACTGCGACAAAAAGCTATAGGCAAACAGAATTACAGGCATACTTAATATATCAAGCACTTATTATAAAAGAACATTTTACACAAGTGTACTTTAACTCTTAAAGGAGAAAAACTGCAATAGAAAAACATTTCTTGGAAAATTAAAAACCACAAAAGATAACAATAAATCAATAAACAACAGGGAGCAAGATAAAAAAGAAACTAGAGTTTTTCAGAAAAAAATCACATGATAATAAAAATTACCTGCCGACGGTAGGTAAGCTGTGTCTCTTGTTCAATTTCAGAATCCAGTTCTGGAACATCAGACAGATCTGAATCTGATTCATCACTATTAGAGTCAGCCAGACTTTCTGTAATTTTTAAAAATGAAACACTACTTGTTTAAAGAACATTCATTTTCAAAACAGCACTGTAAAATTAATATTTAGAGCTGCCTGTGCCAACTGACATGGTGACAAGCCATAAAACAATCACATGACATGATCTATTCAAGAAACACAGATGTCAGTAAATGGTATCACAGATCACCTTCCCCTCCACCTCACCATAAACTCAACAGCTACTTTAAATGCCTTTACTGGTGCCACAACAACTGCTGCATCGAACTTGAATGTTGGGCAAATGTAAGTGAATATGACCTATAATTAACATGAAAAATATCTAGAAAATACTATATGCAACAAATGAATTAACACTAGATAATCATGTTCATATATAACTATATATGAAACCTAGATATCTATCTCCCCAAGAATGCACTGAATGTTTGTTTCGATAATGTAACTTATTTCACTCATCCGTCCATGGATTAAAACACACTCAAAAGTACTTTGTATTCCATGCTGATAATCTGACTGGAAACACATACAGCTAGGATTTTAACATTTCCACTAACAAAAAAACTATACGTTAACTTACTAAGACTAATGACATTTCAACAGTAAAATCACTACTTTAGGGTTACTGTTCGGGCAGTGTATACTACTCACCTTGGGGTGCTATGTGAAGAGCATCTTTTAGTTTTCTTTCAGGAATAAATTTCCACTGGAAGACAGAGTGATCTGCTCCACCAATAGAAATAACCCACTGATAGTCATGTGACCACCTGATATTAGTTACATGACCCGAATGGCCAATATATTTTTTAAACTTGGCTCCTAAAACAAAAAAATATGCCTTTAAATTGATAAACAAACGCCAACACACACACAAAAATACCACTTCAAACCACAATTTCTATACCTGAACCAATACATCCTCCTTCCAATATCTTAACTAGGATCAAAGAGTAAAAATATTAATTCAAGAGTTTATTGAATTAAATCAATGAGTCTACATGAAGGGATGTAAGTCTTTGCTCTACTGATTCACAATGGAATTTGGCAGGAACCCCAAGGGTTGTGAGGCATTTTCTTACTGCTCAAAGAAAAGCCTGCAGCCACAAAGGCATCAACTGATTCCACATCACAAAATTTGAATGTTATGACCTGAACCCTTTGGTTTTTAAGTGAAATTCAACTAGCCTACTCCACCCCCATCCCTCCTAGTCCTAGCAATCAGAGGATCCTTCTAAAACTTAAGCCATCAACAAAATACAACAACATACAGAAAGGAATATACAGCATGACCAAATGGGATGTATGCCAGGAATGCAATGTTGGTTCAACATTCAAAAATCAATACAATACCCCATATTAATAAAAATAAAATATGCCCAGTTGTCCCAAAAACTATCCTTTATAGTAATTCCTTAAACCTATGTTTTCTATAATGTTCTTCAACCTAAGCTTGTCTAATGTTTCTTCATGATTAGATTCAGATGATGTGTTTTTTTTGGCATAAGTGACGTATCCTTTTGGATACATCATTTCCAGGGGCAAAGTTCTATCATTAGGGATGTTAGGCTGTATCATTTGGTTAAGGTATTATACACCAGATTTCTCTAACTGTAAAGGAACTGTCTAACTTTGTGGTTAATTTTTATTATTTTTAAGTTTATTTATTTTGAGAGAGCACATGCATGAGTAGTGGAGGGGGAGAGAGAAGGAGAGGCAGAATCCCAACCAGGTTCCATCCTGCCAGCGCAGAGTCTGACACAGGTCTCGAACTCATGAACTGAGAGATCATGACCTGAGCCAAGATCACCAGACAGACACTTACTAAGCTGTGCAGAAGCCCCTGTAGGCGATTTTTTAAAAATAATGTGTGTGATTATAAGAACCGCTTTTGTGTTTCTAAGTTCAAAAAACGTTCTCTACATCCTGCTTAAACCTAATATTTGGCAAAATATACACATCCCTATTAGAGTACATTGGACACAATAATGTTTGGCTTCATTTTGACAATGTTTAAAAAAAATTTTTTTTGAGAGAGTATGCACAAGTGTGCGTGTGTGAGACAGAGACAGAGAGACAGAGAGAGAGAGAGAGAGAGAGAGAATGAATTTCCCAATCAGGCTCCAAGCTCAGTGGAAAGCTTGATGCAGGGCTAGATCCCACAACATGAGTTCATGACCTGACCCGAAATCAAGAGTTGGAAGCTTAACCAACTGAGCTACCAGGTGCCCCAATGTTTTAAAATTTTTAAATTAAGTTATAGAAGGCCTATATGTCAGGATGGCAAAGCTCCATCAATTAAAATCTGGAGATGAACTTTTACCTTGGCTATGAATTTAGGGATAGCATCTTAATGAAAGCATAGAAGATTTGACCAAGACTCATCTAAAATTACAATTTACTGCTGCTTAATAGCAATGCTGTTAAATTTTAGGAACCAATTTTTTTTATGTAGCAATAATACAAGTCAGTAACTTTCTAGATAGGTAACCTGCCACAGTTCACCCAGGAAAGTCCAATACGGTAAGATTTAGTCCCATCTCTCTCATATGAGAATGCATAATTTAATCATTGAGAGGACTTTGGCTATTACTTTCTTTGATGGGGTCCTTTAAGTACTCTTAGCCACCAGAGTCTTAAAAAGTAAAGCCAGAAGGGTGTCTGGGTGGCTCAGTCATTAAGTGTTTGACTCTTGATCTCAGTTCACATCATGATCTCATGGTTCATGAGATCAAGCCCTGTGTCAGGCTCTGTATTGACAGCACAGAGCCTGCTTGGGATTCTTTCTTTCTCCCCCTCTCTCTTTGCCTCTTCTCTGCTCACTCTGTCTCAAAAAGAAAAAATATATATATTAAAAGAGAAAGTAAAGCCAGAGATTCCAGCAAACAAAATTCTTAGCTTTTTTTTTTTTTAATTTTTTTTAAACATTTATTTATTTTTGAGACAGAGAGAGACAAAGCATGAATGGGGGAGGGTCAGAGAGAGGGAGACACAGAATCTGAAACAGGCTCCAGGCTCTGAGCTGTCAGCACAGAGCCCGACGCGGGGCTCGAACTCACGGACCGCGAGATCATGACCTGAGCCGAAGTCAGCCACTTAACTGGCTGAGCCACCCAGGCACCCCCAAAATTCCGAGTTTTTAAGATGTACTAATATTGTCATATTTAGGCATATGAGGAAGTTATATGAGCATGTATTCTAATTAACTGCAATGGGCAATAGCCCCAAGAGAGTTGTAAATAACTCTCTAAGTTATAGATAATCCTCTGAGTCCCTTCCAAATTGTATTCTACAACTACTCAAAGATCAATCTCTCTGGAAGAAAGAACCATGGCAGCTTAACAAACAAGTTATAGAATAAGTCTAAGGGAAGCTAGTTATTTATAATTAAATGGACAGTATTAATAACTATTTAATAATCAGCACTGCTTATTTAACTATGAGAAACAGGTATCTTAAAAGTGAACCTCAATGTCCCACCTTTCACAAAGTGACTCTGACTCACTAAAACCAACAGTATCATCCCACATGTTTCCAGAATTCCCTGTGATTACCCTGTGTAATTATACTTACAACACTGAAATGTAATAATCTATTTACTTGCTAATTCCTCTAATAAACTATAAGCTCTCTGAGGACAGGGATAGCATCTTGTTTATATCCCCCTAGTGCCTGGAACACAAGAAATATTCATTAACTATTTGAAGAAAAAGAAAGAAAAACAAAGATCACATTTCCCTTTACTATGTCTGTACACTTGAGTTAGAATACTAGGTTATAGAAGAGGGAAGAATATTGAAGGAAATCAGAGGGCATGAACATGACTCCAACCCTTACAAAAGGGGACAAAACGTGATGTAAAGAATATTAGAAATTGAAAAAAGACTACAGCTTGCTAAAGAGTCTGCTTGACTACTTAATAGCACAGGAGCTTGAGCACATCACGTAACCTCTCTTGGACTCCATTTCCATTCTAATAGAAGTTAGATTATAAACTCTCAAAGTTCCATCACTATGAAAACCCTGGCCTAAGACAAGAAATGACAGAAGAATAGGTAAGGCCTAAATAGTATGTCATCAATTAGAATGTTTCAGAGAAAAGATTTTTTTTTTTAATTTTTTTTTTTAACATTTATTCATTTTTGAGACAGAGACAGAGCATGAACGGGGGAAGGTCAGAGAGAGAGGGAGACACAGAATCCAAAACAGGCTCCAGGCTCTGAGCTGTCAGCACAGAGCCCGACGCGGGGCTCGAACTCACAGACTGCGAGATCGTGACCTGAGCTGAAGTTGGACGTCCAACCGACTGAGCCACCCAGGCGCCCCTCAGAGAAAAGATTTATGGGAACAAGATAGAATGGTCATAGGAACTTCCTGATTTAAAGGAGAAGGGGAAGACAATTCTTGATGAGGCTAAAGCAATATACTGAAAAATTTTTTTGGTGATCCCATTTCTTTTCTAGTTGTTTTAAAGTATATTTTAGTATAAAATCAATATGAGCTAATCCCTTCAATAAATGGTAGCAATATGACAAAAGATATTTTCCTATTTAACTATGTTTTAATGACCTTAACACTTTTTTTATAAAATATGACACTATCTATCTGATCCTAGTATAATATTATTTTAATACACAAAACAGAACTATTCATCAAAAAAAAAAAAGAGACAGATTTGACTACGTTGCAATTAAGAACTGGTCAACAAAAGGCACAATAATAGTAATTATTGTAATTGTTATAAAAGTAAGTAAAAAACTGGAAAAACACATTTGCAACCCATAAAAATTACAAATCATTTGTATTTAGAGTATAAAATAACTTAATAAAAAAAAACAACTCCATAGAAAAATAGGCAAAAGATATTAAGCCCATGTTTGACAGAAAAGGAAATGCAGAAAACCAAAAACAATGGGGAAATGATCCATCTCACTAGATAAATGAAAATTAAGACCACAATGAGACACCATTT
Source organism: Panthera tigris (assembly GCF_018350195.1). Lineage (NCBI taxonomy): Eukaryota > Metazoa > Chordata > Mammalia > Carnivora > Felidae > Panthera > Panthera tigris. The sequence goes on from NC_056665.1 coordinate 131,512,147, forward strand.
AAACTAATTAGACTTACACAAATTAAAAAGTGTAGCAATGCCAAGTGTTGAAAAGGATGTGGATCAACAGGGTTTTAAAAATGGTATAACCACTTTGGAAAACAATTTGGCATTTTCTTATAAATTCTCTATGACCCGGCAATTTCACTCCTAAGTATACATCTTTGAGAAACTTGCATATAATAGCAAAAACTGGAAATTACTCAAATGTCCACCACAGAAGAATAAATGCATGAAATGTATCTTTTTTTTAATATATGAAATTTATTGTCAAGTTGGTTTCCATACAATACCCAGTGCTCATCCCAAAAGATGCCCTCTTCAATGCCCATCACCTACCCTCCCCCCCTTCTTTTTTTTGAGAGAGAACAAACACAAGCAGGGAAGAGGGGGAGGGAGAGAGAATCTTAAGCAGGCTCTATGTTCAGTGTGGAGCCCAACACGGGGCTTGATTCCACAACAATCATGACCTGAGCCAAAATCAAGAGTCAGATGTTCTGTCCCCTCTCTCTGCCCCACCCCTACCTGCGTTCTCTCAAAAATAAACATTAAAAAAAAAGAATGTAAAACTTCATAACTAATCTAAAAGAGAATTTTTCTAGTAATACTAACTTTATGTAAGTATATAAATTCAATAAACGCAGAATCTTAAAATATTTCTACTAATTCATTAAAGATGCAGTAGTTATGTGGCACCTGGGTGGCTCAGTCAGTTGAGCATCAGATTCTTGATTTCAGCTCAAGTCATGATCCCAGGGTCATGGGATCCAGCCCCAAGTTGGGCTCAGCACTGAGCATGGAGCCTGTTTGGGATTCTCTCTCTCTCCCTCTGCCCCTCTCCCCAAATCACGCTCTTTGTCTTCCTCTAAAAATAATATATATATTTTTAAAAAGATGCAGCAGTTATATCCTATCTTCTGTTCCCCCAATTACTTACCCAGTCTCAAGCTAACTCACAAGTGCCTAGAAATAAAAACCTTTACCATAAAATAAATTTCTAATAAAAATATCACAAAAAGAAAAATAAGGAAAACAATTTATATTCTTTTTTTTTTTTTTTAATTTTTTTTTCAACGTTTTTTTATTTTTATTTTTGGGACAGAGAGAGACAGAGCATGAACGGGGGAGGGGCAGAGAGAGAGGGAGACACAGAATCGGAAACAGGCTCCAGGCTCTGAGCCATCAGCCCAGAGCCTGACGCGGGGCTCGAACTCACGGACCGCGAGATCGTGACCTGGCTGAAGTCGGACGCTTAACCGACTGCGCCACCCAGGCGCCCCAAAACAATTTATATTCTTGAAGCAGTGACTAAATAAGACTAATTTTTCTAAGACTTCAGTAAAATATTCCCAAAATTCAGAATACTATACTATATATTTAAAAATGAAATAACTGTGCAACAGAAATATCCTTCCCTGTTACAAAAGATAAAAACTGTCAATAAATCCAATTCACTTGACTAAGAAAGCTCAGAAAATTATTTTTGTTTTTGCATAGGGTCAGTACACGAAACAGTGTGCAGAATCAATGTCTAAGATTAAGACCATCATGATTAATCTTACTGAATTCACACACCTCCTAACTAAGCAAGTTTCATCTTGAGTCATAATAAAATCTTTTTAAAAAAAAATTTTTTTAATGTTTATTTATTTTTGAGACAGAGAGAGACAGAGCATGAATGGGGGAGGGTCAGAGAGAGAGGGAGACACAGAATCTGAAACAGGTTCCAGGCTCTGAGCGGTCAGCACAGAGTCCGACGCGGAGCTCAAATTCACAGACCACGAGATCATGACCTGAGCCGAAGTCGGACCCCTAACCGACTGAGCCACCCAGGTGCCCCCATAATAAAATCTTTTGCGCCACTGACTCTCATGTCCTGGCTACGTGGTGGGATCCAGAAACAGAATACTTTAATTACTAGAGATTTAGCTAGGCTTTATTAACACACTTAGCATTACTTACAGATGATGCAGTTTCAGCTAGGAAGTTGAAATCCTGCAAGTAGGAATCGACAACACCCCAGAGGTGGCAAGATCTGGAATTTACCATTTTAGTGTAAAGGCACAACAGAAATGCTAGCATAGAATTCTAGGAAAATTGGGCCCTTAAGTTCAACATAAACTACCTATTTTTTTTTCAAGTTTTTAATCGAATTCTAGTTAATTAACATATATGGTAAAATTGGTTTCAGGTGTAGAATTTAGTGATTCATCACTTACATATAACACCTGTGCTCATCACAAGTGCCCTCCTTAATAGCCATCACTCATTTGGCCCACCCCCCATTCCTACCTCCCTTCATCAAACCTGTTTCTTCTCCATAATTAAGAGTCTCTTATGGGTTCCTTCTCTATATTTTTTATCCTTCCCATATATTCATCTGTTTTATTTCTTAAATTCCACATACAAGTGAAATCATATAGTATTTGTCTTTCTCTGACTGACTTATGTTACTGAGCTTAATAAACTCTAGTTCCATCTACGTCATTGCAAATGGCAAGATTTCATTCTTTTTGATGGCTGAGTAATATTCCACTGTATATATATTCCCACATTTTCTGTATCCATTTAACCATCAATGGACTTTTGGGCTCTTTCTATAGTTCGGCTATTGTTGATAATGCTATTATAAACATTGGGGTGCATATGCCCCTTTGAATCTGTATTTTTGATTCCTTTGGATAAATACTTAGTAGTGCAATTGCTGGGACGTAGGGTAGTTCTGTTTTAACCTTTGAAGAACCTCCATATAGTTTTCCAGAGTGGCTACACCAGTTTGCATTCCCACATTTCTCACCAACCTCTGTTATTGCCTGAATTGTTAATTTTAGCCATTCTGACAGGTGTGAGGTAGTAGCTCATTGTGCTTTGATTTGTATTTCCTTGATGATGACTGATGGTGACCATCTTTTCATGTGTCTGTTAGCCATCTGGATGTCTTCTTTGGAAAAATGTTCATGTCTTCTGCTTACTTCTTAATAGGATTATTTATTTTGGGGGTGTAGCATTTCATAAGTTCTTCATAGATTTTGGATAGTAACACTTTATCCGATATGTTATTTGCAAATATCTTCTCCCATTCCTTTGCAAATGACATATCTGAACTACCTACTTAAACACAACTATTCAGCTGTTCACTTTTTACTGAACTGCATTTTAACATGTATCTAAAAGCTTTTACCAATGACCAGGTAAAAATAATTACTACATTTGCTACAGATATTAATGCCCTAGGAATATACTCACTGCACCTAATCTAAAGCTGCATGCTATATGAGAGAATTCTTTGAAAATTAAATCTCAGAAAAAAAACTCTGCTTTCCCTGAATAGTGAAAAACACTTTTTAAAAAAACATCTGGCTCAGTTGATCACACGATTCTAGATCTTGGGGTCATGAATCTGAGCCCCACGATGAGACAAGTTCACTTAAAAAAACAAAACATGTATATCAACTACACTCAAATTAAAAGGGTTAAAAAAAGGCTTAAAATACTTATGATGAAAATTATTTTGTGTCCTGTTTTATTTTATTTTTGGTTTCCAGGAAACTAATTTCCTGATACTAATTATTTATTCATATAATTATTTTAGTACTTATGGACTTGTTATAAGCTAACTCAAATATTTATTTGTCCCATGCTTTGTTCCACACAGTAATACACAGTATTTCACTTAATTATCCCCAAGTCTATGAACAGAATGTTTAATATCATCACTTAAGTAGAGATCCAAGAAAAAAAGGTGATACATAAAATGTGTAGAAAATAAACAATGATAAGACCTCTTATTTATCTTACCCTGACTGTTTACACAAAGTATATAAATGCCAAAACAATATATGTTAAGGATTTAAACAAAAACACACCTGTACATGAAAACCAACCAAGAAACCAACAGGTTCCAAATTATGACCTGAGAGATTCTTGAGAAAAAGCCATGAGAAAAAATGTCTTCTAAAAGATACATGTTTAACAAGTTAAATGATTAAAGATAATTAGAAATAAGAAAAGTGTGTCTATCATTGTATAGCCTGACTCTATCAAATAATTCTGGGAGTGGAGAGAAAATGATTCTTTAAGAAGAGCTAAAGTATTAGTAAATTCTTAATATGTGAGTTCAAAAATAATCTTCTAATAAAAATTTCATGTCCAAAATAACGGTAACAAACAATTTTTAAATTAGCAAAATAAATGTAGCTAATTCTGTTCATTTTCATGCAACCCTTCACCAATTAATTAGTATACATATTTAAAAAAATATAAACCCTTTTATCTCAACTAATTTTCTACAAGAACTTAAAAGTCTTTTACTTAAAACAATTTTTCTAATTAATTTATTTGTTTTGAGAGAGACAGACAGACAGACAGACAGTGTGAGTGAGGGAGAGAGAACCCCAAGCAGCTTCCTCACTGTCAGCGCAGACCCTGACACAAAGCTCGAACTCACAGGACCATGAATCATGACCTGAGACGAACTGAGTCATATGCTTAACTGACTAAGCCACCCAGGTGCTCCTATAAGTCTTTTATAACAGACGAGCTACTTAATAGTATTTTGAAAGAAAAAATACCTTTTCTTAAACAAGGATATCGGAATAATTTTATAATTCCATAGTCATCAGCTGTAACTAAAACTTGGCCAATATAATTTCCATCTACTGAATTTATATCATTGATATCTGAATACTTGGGCCAAATTCCATTTACTTCAAGGCCTGAAACACATGTCCATGAAGCCCAATGAACACCTTTTATTTCTTCTTTGTTTGTCACTTCTTTTCCTCCTAAAAATAAATAATAGTCTTAATTTAAGAAGTTATTTCATTTTATTTTTTCTCAAGCATAAATTATACTGATAAAATGGTAAACTCCAAAATTTCTTCGCACTACAGTTAAAGGAGAGTAGCATGAATAGGTAGGTGAATACGGTAAGGAGAGAAGAAAACTAAATGAAAGGAAATTATTTAAAACGCCACTACCCAAATTAGAAACACACAGATTTGATTCTGATGTAGCTTAGCAGGTTCGCTCAAGTGGAGAATAAACATTAATCCTACTAAAATCATGCCAGATTAATCACAACACTGTAAGTCAGAAGAACAAGTAAAAGCTGTAAGAAAGTGGCAAATCAGCTTTTAAATGAGAAACCTAAGAATATACATGGTTGAGAGAAAAAAAGAAAACTGAAGGACCATGAAGGAAGGATGGCCAGGGAGTAATACATTTACATTAGGGATCAGGGCGTTAGGATTCGGTCCTAATTACACACACATTGGTAATAAAAAACTTTTAGGGAGAGGCATTAATTTAATTATGCAGCTAGTTTTATTAAATAAGTTGTTGGAAACTAGTGACTAATTCATTAAGCATCCAACTAACTGAGGTACTGAGAGATAACATTTTGATGGTTGCTCTAATTCTTTTACAAATCTTTGGTGGCAACTCTCTCAAATTTAGGGTTTTAGTTATAGAATGGATATTTACAAAATTTATTTGAGGTAACCACAAAAAAAAAACCCAAACAATTTATGGTCAGGCATTGTTAGCAATTATATTTAATTAGTTCCACCCATAAAAATGGCACTTTGACTTTCTAACACAGAGTAGGACTTTACCAAATACTCCTCACATAGCATGGAATTCAACATCAAGTAGGTTTTAGATACTCCAAGCAAAGAAGTTTTAATGAAGAACCAAAAAGATTTCAATAGGGCAGCCTGATGGAAAAGATCATAATGCCTGAAACATGAGCTCAGATCTTCTTTAATTTCCTGTAATCAAATGTATTTTATACTCTATTTCTCGTCAAATTCTAAAATATTTTACAGGTACTAAAAATCCATAAATAATAATATTAATTTATTAGAAACTTAGAAACTTTTACCTGGCATCCTATAAAAAAGTCTTTTACCATTTCCATCATTTGTCTGTAAATATCTACTATCTGAGGACCAGTCAAGATGAGTGATGAAACTAAGCGACCCAACACATTCCCCAAACTTTTTATAACGTTGCGCAACGCCATAGATATCAACTGAGCTGTCATTGCATCCAACAGCAAGGTAAGTTCCATCTGGGGAATATTTTAACTCATGAATTGCCTCCTTCCTGTCTTTAATATGTACAACTTCGGTCATATCTCTGTAAAGAAAAAATGAGACCACATGAAAACAAGTCATTTGAGAATTAGTTCAGTTTTCAAATGTGTCTAAAATGACTATGAGGCTATATCAAGTATTTATAAATTATAAAACAAATATAAATGATACAAATATTAATTCAGGAACAATTATTTTGTTGAACAGAAATATAAGAGGACCAAATATGCTGGAAGTAGAAGAAAATGCTGAATTTTAGTTTTTTAATTACTTTAAGGTAATTTAAAGATTCATACTAAATTTTCATACAATAAAGGAAATAAAATCACAGATTTTTATGATGAAGTTCCTTGGAAATACTGAGTTTATGAAAAATGCTTAATTACAAACACTGATTTTCAAATAAATTTTTATAATCAGACAAATGTGCAAAATTACATTCAAGAAATAAGGAAAAGAGGAACTGATTTGTATTCAGTAAGACATTTGAATGTATATCTTTATATAGGCACCGCTAATTATTTTTATTTTAACCTCTTCGAGCTTTTTTAATACAATACAAATTCTTCCCAATTAACGACCATTTCAACCAGTAAAGTTAAACAATTTTTTCAATGATGCCTTATAACTGAGTTTTAGTTTGGGACACGCTGTATTGCAGATGCCTCTGAGACATCCAAGTGATGTTAAATAAACAACTGGAAATACACAGCTGGAGTTCAGAGGAGAGATGAGAGTGAGACCTTGGAACGTATTTGGAACCATCAGGCTACGGCTGGAAACTGAAACTGGAGGCAGGATAAGACTATCTAAGGGAGAAAACACAGTAAGAAGAACAACAAGCCTAGGCATGAACTTTGATGTCCTCCAATACCTACTGGTAGGCAGAAGATAATGAGCCTATAAAGAAAATGGAAGCAGAAGTAGGCTGAAAAGGGAAAGAGAATTAACATTCAAAGTCTGGGAAGAGGATGTTTTGAAAAGGAGGGGGTGGTTAAGGGGGCCAAATAATGCTGAGTATCAACCTAGATGAAGACTGACATTTCCTGGCCTTAGAGACAGGGTAGTGTTAGCAAAAGCTTTTTTCTTTTTTGAAGTTTATTTTATTTATTTTGTGAGAAAGAGAAAAGAGAGTGTGCCAGCATGAGCAGGGGAGAGACAGAAAGAGAGAAAGAGAGAAAGAGAGAAAGAGAGAAAGAGAGAAAGAGAGAAAGAGAGAAAGAGAGAGAGAGAGAGAGAGAGAGAGAATCCCAAGCAGACTCTGTGCTGTCAGTGCAGAGCCAGACCAGGGACTCGATCCCACAAACCATGAGATGGTGACCTGAGCCGAAATCAAGAGTTGTACACTTAACCGACTGAACTACCCAGGCAACCCCTATCTTAATCCTTTTAAAGTTGACGTAATGTGGTAGTGACATGGTCAGAAAGAGACAAATGGCTAGCCACTGTAGAATCTAAAATGACCATGTTTTTACAACCAAAGCCTATTCCATACCCTGCAAGAAACTTTATTCTATCCCCCAGGAAATTTGTTAACTATGCTTATCAAGCTCTTCCTCTAAAGTCTTCCTAACTATTCATGAGAATGAATGAGTGCCTCTGAGGAGTCTGCTGTGCATCACACCATGCAGCCCACCATAAGTCAAAGTTTTACATGTATGTATCTTCTAATTTTAAAAATATTTGCACTTTTTTCATTTAATTCCACGATATTAATGTTTATTTTAATATAAAATTGGTAACAGTTTTTATCACAAGGAAGAGATGCTCTAGAAGTTATGTAACTTTGTGCTGGCACATCACCTTGTACCTCAATTTAAGAATCAGTGTGGGGGTGCCTGCATGGCTCAGTTGGTTGAGCATTCGACTCTCGATTTCAGCTCAGGTCATGATCCCAGGGTCATGGGATCAAACCTTGCATGGGGCTCCATGCTGGGCATAGAGCCTGCTTAAGATTCTCTCTCTTCCCCTCTACCCCTCCCCCCCATTCACCCATGCACTCTTGTGCACATGCTCTCATGCAGGTGTTCGTTCTCTAATAAAAAAAATTTTTTTTTAAATACAAAAGGATCAGTGTATTAGGGGGAACCTTGGATGGCTCAGTTGGTTAAACGCATCCAACTCTTGATCTCAGCTCAGGTTTTGATCTCAGGGTCGTGAGTTCAAGCCCCACATTGGGCTCCATGCTGGGCCTGGAGCCTACTGAAAAAAAAAATAGTAATAATAACCAGTGCATTAGATTCAAATCTATTCAATATTCCTCCAGTCATTATATGAGGGTACGTTAGTATAGCTACACTTATGAATTTTGCTTTATGGTATAGAGAATATATACCACAAACCAAGAGGAAACAGTGACCAGGTGAATTTAGGATTAAGAATATTGAGTTACAACAATAGCCAAAGTATGGAAAGAGCTCAAATGTCCATCAATGGATGAATGGATAAAGATGATGTGGTATATATATACAATGGACTATTACTCAGCAATCAAAAAGAATGAAATCTTGCCATTTGCAACTACGTGGATGGAACTAGAAGGTATTATGCTAAGCGAAATTAGAAAAAGACATATGACTTCACTCATACAAAGACTTTTAAGATACAAAACAGATGAACATAAGGGAAGGGAAGCAAAATAATAAAAAACAAAAATAATATAAAAACAGGGAGGAGGACAAAACATAAGAGACTCTTAGAGAACAAAATGAGAGTTGCTGGAGGGGTTGTGGGGGGGAATGGGCTAAATGGGTAAGGGGCTTAAGGAATCTACTTCTGAAATCACTGTTGCACCATGTGCTAACTTGGATGTAAATTATAAAAATAAATAAATTATAGAAAGTAAAAAAAAAAAAATATTGAGTTAAAGTTTTGTGGTTAAACTACAAAGGCATGCAGCAGTCATAATCACCACTCCAGTGATCCTGTCAGCAATGTTGGACTCAGTTGCTTAAACACTGACTTATTAGAAATAAGAACTTATTCACCTAGTTACTTGCAAATAATTGAAAGGTGAAATAAATGTACAATTAACAAAAAATAATCACTATTTTTAATGCATACAAGCTAAACAAGAGGAACTCTTAGACATTTTCCAAGCATCTCAAATTCTTGGTTGCAAAACAATGTAAATGTACTTAATGCCATTGAATTTTAAAATATGGTTAAGATGGTAAATTTTATATTACACATATTTTATCACAATTTAAAAAGCAGTACAAGAGAAAAATTTTACCATATCTCATTGTAAAAATCTGTCCCAGAAAAGAGTCAGTGTCTAGAGAAACGGAGAAGTACAAAAAAAAAAAAAAAAAAAAGAAAAGAAAGAAAAAGAAAAAAGAAACAGAAGTACAAGAGAACACGAGGTACCAGAAGAAGCAAAAGATGTTTTATACAGTTAAAAGAAAGAGACTGAGGTAGAAAGAAACAGGCTGGAGATGGGCACTACTGGCTATGTTAAGGATTATGAACTTCCACTTAAGGACAGTGCTAAGCTTTTATCGTATTTTAGGAAGAGGAGGACTGCAAACAAATGTGTTTAAAAATAGTGAACTGAAGAGTGAATAAGAAAAAGTCTGGAAAGAAGCAAAACAGGAGGTAAGGAGACCTGCTGAGACAGTATTGCACCAATCCAGTTAGGAGATTGCAGAAGCCCATACAAGAGTACAATGGTGAGAATGGGAGGAAGCAGATTAATTTGAAGACTACTCAGGAAGTAGATTCTCCAGAACTCTGTGATTAACTATACAAGGGAGGCAAAAGAGAGAAATGAATTAATGATTTCTGGACTGGGCAACTAAAAAGGTGGTCCTACCACTCACCAGGCTAAGGAGAAGGATTCTGTAAGTATATATGCTTATGAACACACATGGATCTACAGCAAAGTTTTTAATAGCTATATAGAATTCAGTGGAATGCACCATAACTACAATTCAACACAGGATGTTAACTGCTTTAACAAATTCTTTCAACTTTTCTAATGATGCAAACAAACAAAAAAAAAAGTAGGCATTTTTTTTTCAAAGAATAAAGCTACAAATAACAAAAAACATTTCACCCATTTTTAACTGCCCCAAGGCTACCCCCCACCCACCAATGGCAGAGGATCATTACTGAAAATCAATACTACCAAGGAATGGAAGTCAAAACCCAAATTTGTAGCTCAAAATTTTAGCCATTAATTCACTAAACATTCTTAACCCCTAAAACCAAGGTTTTTGAGTTAACCACTTTCTGACAAAGCCATTTTTATTAATATACTTAATATTCAATAAAAGCAATATCTGATATATATGTGTGTATGTGTATATATATTAATAAGAAGGGAGGGAGGAAAGGAAATGGGTAAAAACAATGAGTATTATATAGTCTCACTTAAAAAAATTTACTGTTTTTATTTCTAGTCCAATATCATACCTTACTCTAAGTACAGTGAATGAGCCATCCTTCATTCCAAGGGCAAGATGGATTCCATCTACATTTACAGCTGCACAACGAATGGGTTCTTCCATATTACACCTTGCTATTAGTGCATGATCTATTAGACTCCATATCCTGTAACATTTAATTAAAAGAGTAATTAACCACTGTGTGCTTAAAAAAATGATGAACTCTATGAAATGATTTTGATTAAAATAATCATCTCATTTTAAGAAAGTAATATGAATCTAGAATTTTAATACTTTGCTTTGTCAGAAGGAGATCTTATCTATGAAAATAGGAATACTGTTCATATTTTAAAAGATAAGAATTCCAATTGTAATGAAATCAAGTTTTTCCAATCATTCATTTTAGGTAGATGATTTCTACTCTGATCAAAGGGGATACACACACCCACACATGTATATATACATATACACATACATACATATGGTATATATAAGGGGTGCGTGCGTGTGGTATAGTGGTATATGGTATATACTATATATATAGTCTAAAAAAATTTTTTAAACATTTATTTTTGAGAGACAGAGAGAAATAGAGCATGAGCAGGGGAGCAGCAGAGAGAGAGGGAGACACAGAATCCGAAGCAGGCTCCAGGCTCCGAACTGTCTGCACAGAGCCCGATACGGGGCTCGAACTCACAAACCGCGAGATCATGATCCAGCCGAAGTCAGCCACTTAACCGACTGAGCCACCCAGGCGTCCCTATAGTCTTTAAACTTAAGAGTAACATTTAAGACTATGCAAATTCAGAGTCTGTTCCAGGTTCTAATGTTAGAAATCTATAATGGGTAAGTAGAAAATGCCATTGTTTGAAAAATTAAGAATTATACTTCTAAATAACCTAAAGGACAAAGAAAAAATACAAATGAAAATTAGTTAATATTTTCAAGTTATAATAAAATGTTTCATATCAAAACTTGTGGGATTCAGCTGAAATAGTACTTAGGAGGAACTTTAAATACAGATATTGTAAAAACAAATGCTACAATTTAATGAACAGAAATCTACCCCAAGAGGTTAGGACAAGATCAGCAAAACTAGATTTTTTAAGTGTTTTTAGAGCAGTGTTTTTTTTTTTTTTCCCAATATATGAAGTTTATTGTCTAATTGGTTTCCATACAACACCCAGTGCTCATCCCAAAAGGTGCCCTCATCAATATCCATCACCCACCCTCCCCTCCCTCCCACCCCCCATCAACCTTCAGTTTGTTCTCAGTTTTTAAGAGTCTCTTATGCTTTGGCTCTCTCCCACTCTAACCTCTTTTTTTTTTTTCCTTCCCCTCCCCCATAGGTTTCTGTTAAGTTTTTCAGGATCCACATAAGAATGAAACCATATGGTATCTGTCTTTCTCTGTATGGCTTATTTCACTTAGCATAACACTCTCAAGTTCCATCCATGTTGCTACAAAGGGCCATATTTCATGCTTTCTCATTGCCACGTAGTACTCCATTGTGTATATAAACCACAATTTCTTTATCCATTCATCAGTTGATGGACATTTAGGCTCTTTCCATCATTTGGCTATTGTTGAGAGTGCTGCTATAAACATTGGGGTACAAGTGCTCCTATGCATCAGTACTCCTGTATCCCTTGGGTAAATTCCTAGCAGTGCTATTGCTGGGTCATAGGGTAGGTCCATTTTTAATTTTTTGAGGAACCTCCACACTGTTTTCCAGAGTGGCTACACCAATTTGCATTCCCACCAACAGTGCAAGAGGGTTCCCGTTTCTCCACATCCTCGCCAGCACCTATAGTCTCCTGATTTGTTCATTTTGGCCACTCTGACCGGCGTGAGGTGATATCTGAGTGTGGTTTTGATTTGTATTTCCCTGATGAGGAGCGACGTTGAGCATCTTTTCATGTGCCTGTTGGCCATTCGGATGTCTTCTTTAGAGAAGTGTCTATTCATGTTCTCTGCCCATTTCTTCACTGGATTATTTGTTTTTCGGGTGTGGAGTTTGGTGAGCTCTTTATAGAGTTTGGATACTAGCCCTTTGTCTGATATGTCATTTGCAAATATCTTTTCCCATTCCGTTGGTTGCCTTTCAGTTTTGTTGGTTGTTTCCTTTGCTGTGCAGAAGCTTTTTATCTTCATAAGGTCCCAGTAGTTCACTTTTGCTTTTAATTCCCTTGCCTTTGAAGATGTGTCAAGTAAGAAATTGCTACGGCTGAGGTCAGAGAGGTCTTTTCCTGCTTTCTCCTCTAGGGTTTTGATGGTTTCCTGTCTCACATTCAGGTCCTTTATCCATTTTGAGTTTATTTTTGTGAATGGTGTGAGAAAGTGGTCTAGTTTCAATCTTCTGCATGTTGCTGTCCACTTCTCCCAGCACCATTTGTTAAAGAGACTGTCTTTTTTCCATTGGATGTTCTTTCCTGCTTTGTCAAAGATTAGTTGGCCATACGTTTGTGGGTCTAGTTCTGGGGTTTCTATTCTATTCCATTGGTCTATGTGTCTGTTTTTGTGCCAATACCATGCTGTCTTGATGATGACAGCTTTGTAGCAGAGGCTAAAGTCTGGGATTGTGATGCCTCCTGCTTTGGTCTTCTTCTTCAAAATTACTTTGGCTATTCGGGGCCTTTTGTGGTTCCATATGAATTTTAGGATTGCTTGTTCTAGTTTCGAGAAGAATGCTGGTGCAATTTTGATTGGCATTGCATTGAATGTGTAGATAGCTTTGGGTAGTATTGACATTTTAACAATGTTTATTCTTCCAATCCATGAGCATGGAGTGTTTTTCCATTTCTTTATATCTTCTTCAATTTGCTTTATAAGCTTTCTATAGTTTTCAGCATACAGATCTTTTACATCTTTGGTTAGATTTATTCCTAGGTATTTTATGCTTCTTGGTGCAATTGTGAATGGGATCAGTTTCTTTATTTGTCTTTCTGTTGCTTCATTATTAGTGTATAAGAATGCAACTGATTTCTGTACATTGATTTTGTATCCTAAAACTTTGCTAAATTCATGTATCCGTTCTAGCAGACTTCTGGTGGAGTCTATCGGATTTTCCATGTATAATATCATGTCATCTGCAAAAAGTGAAAGCTTGACTTCATCTTTGCCAATTTTGATGCCTTTGATTTCCTTTTGCTGTCTGATTGCTGATGCTAGAACTTCCAACACTATGTTAAACAACAGCGGTGAGAGTGGACATCCCTGTCGTGTTCCTGATCTCAGGGAAAAAGCTCTCAGTTTTTCCCCATTGAGGATGATGTTAGCTGTGGGCTTTTCATAAATGGCTTTTATGATCTTTAGGTATGTTCCTTTATCCCGACTTTCTCGAGGGTTTTTACTAAGAAACGTTGCTGAATTTTATCAAAGGCCTTTTCTGCATCGATTGACAGGATCATATGGTTCTTATCTTTTATTAATGTGATGTATCACATTGATTGATTTGCAAATGTTGAACCAGCCCTGCATCCCAGGAATGAATCCCACTTGATCATGGTGAATATTTCTTTTTATATGCTGTTGAATTCGGTTTGCTAGTATCTTATTGAGAATTTTTGCATCCATATTCATCAGGGATATTGGCCTGTGGTTCTCTTTTTTTACTGGGTGTCTGTCTGCTTTAGGAATCAAAGTAATACTGGCTTCATAGAATGAGTCTGGAAGTTTTCCTTCCCTTTCTATTTTTTGGAATAGCTTGAGAAGGATAGGTATTATCTCTGCTTTAAACGTCTGGTAGAACTCCCCTGGGAAGCCATCTGGTCCTGGACTCTTATTTGTTGGGAGATTTTTGATGACTGATTCAATTTCTTCGCTAGTTATGGGTCTGTTGAAGCTTTCTATTTCCTCCTGATTGAGTTTTGGAAGCGTGTGGGTGTTTAGGAATTTGTCCATTTCTTCCAGGTTATCCAGTTTGTTGGCATATAATTTTTCATAGTATTCCCTGACAATTGCTTGTATCTCTGAGGGATTGGTTGTAATAATTCCATTTTCATTCATGGTTTTATCTATTTGGGTCATCTCCCTTTTCTTTTTGAGAAGCCTGGCTAGAGGTTTATCAATTTTGTTTATTTTTTCAAAAAACCAACTCTTGGTTTCGTTGATCTGCTCTACAGTTTTTTTAGATTCTATATTGTTTATTTCTGCTCTCATCTTTATTATTTCTCTTCTTCTGCTGGGTTTAGGCTGCCTTTGCTGTTCTGCTTCTATTTCCTTTAGGTGTGCTGTTAGATTTTGTATTTGGGATTTTTCTTGTTTCTTGAGATAGGCCTGGATTGCAATGTATTTTCCTCTCAGGACTGCCTTTGCTGCATCCCAAAGCGTCTGGATTGTTGTATTTTCATTTTCATTTGTTTCCATATATTTTTTTAATTTCTTCTCTAATTGCCTGGTTGACCCATTCATTCTTTAGTAGGGTGTTCTTTAACCTCCATGCTTTTGGAGGTTTTCCAGACTTTATCCTGTGGTTGATTTCAAGCTTCATAGCATTGTGGTCTGAAAGTATGCATGGTATGATTTCAATTCTTGTCTACTTATGAAGGGCTGTTTTGTGATCTAGCATGTGATCTATCTTGAGAATGTTCCATGTGCACTCGAGAAGAAAGTATATTCTGTTGCTTTGGGATGCAGAGTTCTAACTATATCTGTCAAGTCCATCTGATCCAATGTATCATTCAGGGCCCTTGTTTCTTTATTGACCGTGTGTCTAGATGATCTATCCATTTCTGTAAGTGGAGTGTTAAAGTCCCCTGCAATTACCACATTCTTATCAATAAGGTCGCTTATGTTTGTAATTGTTTTATATATTTGGGGGCTCCTGTATTCGGCACATAGACATTTATAATTGTTAGCTCTTCCTGATGGGTAGACCCTGTGATTATTATATAATGCCCTTCTTCATCTCTTGTTACAGCCTTTGATTTAAAGTCTAGTTTGTCTGATATAAGTATGGCTACTCCAGCTTTCTTTTGACTTCCAGTGGCATGATAAGTAGTTCTCTATCCCTTCACTCTCAATCTGAAAGTGTCCTTAGGTCTAAAATGAGTCTCTTGTAGACAGCAAATAGATGGGTCTTGTTTTTTTATCCATTCTGGTACCCTATGTCTTTTGGTTGGCACATTTAGTCCATTTACATTCAGTGTTATTACAGAAAGATATGGGTTTAGAGTCATTGTGATGTCCGTAGGTTTCATGCTTGTAGCGATGACTCTGGTACTTTGTCTCACAGGATCCCCCTTAGGATCTCTTGTAGGGCTGGTTTAGTGGTGACGAATTCCTTTAGTTTTTGTTTGTTTGGGAAGACCTTTATCTCTCCTTCTATTCTAAATGACAGACTTGCTGGATAAAGGATTCTGGGCTGCATGGTTTTTCTGTTCATCACATTGAAGATCTCCTGCCATTCCTTTCTGGCTTGCCAAGTTTCAGTAGAGAGATCAGTCACGAGTCTTATAGGTCTCCCTTTATATGTTAGAGCACGTTTATCTCTAGCTGCTTTCAGAATTTTCTCTTTATCCTTGTATTTTGCCAGTTTCACTATGATATGTCGTGCAGAAGATCGATTCAAGTTACGTCTGAAGGAGGTTCTCTGTGCCTCTTGGATTTCAATGCCTTTTTCCTTCCCCAGATCCGGGAAGTTCTCAGCTATTATTTCTTCAAGTACTCCTTCAGCACCTTTCCCTCTCTCTTCCTCCTCTGGAATGCCAATTATGCGTAGATTATTTCTCTTTAGTGCATCACTTAGTTCTCTAATTTTCCCCTCATACTCCTGGATTTTTTTATCTTTTTCTCAGCTTCTTCTTTGTCCATAATTTTATCTTCTAGTTCACCTATTCTCTCCTCTGCCTCTTCAATCCGAGCCGTAGTCGTCTCCATTTTATTTTGCAGTTCACTGATCGCATTTTTTAGCTCTTCCTGACTGCTCCTTAGTCCCTTGATCTCTGTAGCAAGAGATTCTCTGCTGTCCTTTATACTGTTTTCAAGCCCAGCGATTAATTTTATGACTATTATTCTAAACTCACTTTCTGTTATATTGTTTAAATCATTTTTGATCAGTTCGTTAGCTGTTGTTATTTCCTGGACGTTTTTCTGAGGGAAATTCTTCCGTTTAGTCATTTTGGATAGTCCCTGGGTTGGTGCAGGACTGTGGGGCACTTCCCCTGTGCTGTCTTGAATAACTTGCGTTGGTGGGCAGGGCCGCAGTCAGACCTGATGTCTGCCCCCAGCCCACCACTGGGGCCACAGCCAGACTGGTGTGTGCCTTCTCTTCCCCTGAGCAGTTTTTTTTTAAATATTCTATTTGTTGATGTTTTATAAGAAAAATGATTTTGTATATTTTTTTTATAGCTAGGAAATTTGTTAAACTATCTTTTTAATTCCAATAATTTCTCTGCATTTTCTTCTTGATTTTATACATATATAATCATAACATCAGCAAATGACACTTGTTTCTTCCATTCCAAACCAAGTATCTTTATATAAATATATTACACAGATATAGCCTTACTGTGCTGACAAAGATTTCTAGTCTACAGCTGATTATAATGGTGACAAATATAATGGTGAAAGTCGACATCACTGTCTTCTTCCTGATTCCAAAGGAAAACTTTCAGTATTTCAATAACAATTATATTTACCAAAGACTTTATGCTCTACCACAAGGGTCAGCAAACCACAGCCTGTGGGCCAAACCGGGACCACTGTCTGTTTTTGTACAGTCTGGAAAGGTAAGAATGGTTTTTACCTTTTTAAATGGTTGGACAAAAATTTTTAATGACAACGTTTTGAGATATGAGAGAATTCTAGGAAATTCAAATTTCAGTGTCTGTAAATCAAGTTTCATGGAAACACAGCCACACTTTTTGTTTACATGGTTGCTTTCATACTGCAGAGGCAGAGTGGAATTGTTGCCAAAGGAACGGCAGATGGTATGTGACGTTCATATCACTTTGTACTGCCCCTTCCATGCACTACAAATTGCAGTGACAGAGTTACAAGCTGACAGAATTTCAGTGCTAGGTGTATTAATCATATATACCCATTGTGTCAAAACAAGAAGAAAAAGAGAAAAGTGAACTTCACAGGCTACATTTTTAAGGCACAGTGGAGCATGAATTATATCGTTACTGATTTAGATGGTACAGCACTGTATTATGCAATAACACTATAGCTGCTCTAAAAAAACACAAATACAGATTAACATTACTGGACTAAGTACTCATCACGGTATCTTTGACTCACAGGAAAGCAATGATTAGAAAAATTCTAATTTAAAAATTAAAATGTGATGTCAACAAAAGTTAAGTTTCTAAGTGGCTTGTTAGCCAAACAAGGAAAGCTGTTTCTTGGTAATGGATTAATTATATTATTTTAAATTGCAGTGGCTAAAGAAATGTGTCCAGAGAAAATAAATTTAAGGTTATTAGCTTTTAGGTCAGAAGAGTTTCTCAAAGAGTTGAAGGTGTTGGAAAAACCACCAACAGTTAACTAAAAAACAAGACAAACAATGTTCAGTGGTTTCCCTGAATTCTGATGAGTCAACAGATGTTAACAACACTACTCAGTTATTTATGTGAAGAGTCAATGCCAAGTTTGAAGCAATGAAAAATCAGTTTCTGTCGCTAGTCGGTGTGGAACAACTACAAGCTAGAATGTTTTCAAAGACGTAAGTGAAAAAGAACTAAACCAATACAATGTAAAGTGGCATTAGATGGGGCTGAAAAACATGGATAGAAAAAAATAGCCGTGGCAAACTTACAAAGCCTATAAAAATGTAAGCTTTTGTTCAAAAAGCCTACAATTATTCACTGTTTTTTTTTTTAAGTTTATTTATTTTGAGAGAGAGAGAGAATATCCCAAGCAGGCTCTGTGCTTTGAGTGCGGAGCTGGAGGCATGGCTTGATCCCATGTCGTGAGAATCACCAAACCAAAAGTCAGATGCTCAACTGAGCAACCTGAGCCACCCAGGCACCCCTCACTAGATTATTCTTTAGCAAGTATTTTGCAAACAAAACAACAAAAAAAAACTGAATCATGTTTTGAACCAATAGTTCTGAAGTTTTGTCAGGAACAGAAGCTCAAAATCCTGACTTGCTGTACCACACAGCAGTTAATGGCTTAATTAACAGTGGTAAAGTATTATTATGCTATTTTGATCTCAGAGTCTAGAACGAAATTTTTCAGAACCAGAAATGCCCTCAATTACTATTATAAAAACTTAATAGCTTTGGAAATTGGCTTTCACTGAAGATTTGATGCTGTTTCTTAATGAATTCAATCTAAAGTTACAATGTAAAAGCAGCAATTATATGTAAAACTTATACCATGGTAAAGTTATTTTGACAATAACCAATGTTGTTTGAATAACATCATCAAGCAGCTTTATACTAATCTTCCTGTGCTATCAAAACTTGAAACAAGATCTCTATTCCCACACAAATTACAGGGGATATTTTTTTCAGAGGTGTTTTAGCAGCGTATGCTGGCCTACACTCCATGGGTGTGCCTTGAGATTTTTTTTTCTTTTTCTTTTTTTAAATGTATTTATTTAAACTCAAGTTAGTTAACATACAGTGTAGTATTGGTTTCAGGAGTAGAACCTAGTGATTCATCCCTTATATATAACACCCAGAGTTCATGCCAACAAGTGCCCTCCTTAATGCCCATCACCCATTTAGCCCATCCCCCTACCCACCACCTCTCCAGGAACCCTCAGTTTATTCTCTGTATTTACGAACCTCTTATGGTTTGCCTCCTGTTTTTATCTTATTTTGCCTTCCCTTCCCCCATGTTCATAATGTTTTGTTTCTTAAATTCCGTATATGAGTGAAATCATATGGGATCTGTCTTTCTCTAACTTATTTCACTTAGCATAAAACATTCTAGCTCCATCCACGTCATTGCAAATGGCAAGATTTCATTCTTTTTGAACGGGCCCTGGGTCTCGACATCTGCCCCCATGCCCTAGGAGAAAGCTACAAAGGTCAAGTCAGTCAAAGGAAGACAAATGCCCTCAAGGCAAAGTGGCATTGGCTTGCTTGTGCTCCTAAATTCCCATTTTCTTTCACAATTTGGATAATAGTTCTTTAATATCTTGACTATTCCTTGAAGATTTTACATTTTAACCAACATTTTTAGTTGTTTTCAATGCAAGAGATCCTTCCCAATAACTTCCCCAACAAAACAGAAACCGAAGACTGAGCAATTACTTCTAAAGGACAAGCTGCCTTTTTTCCAACAGCTATGCAACTGGTAATAGCAGTTCTCCTAAAATGAATTATAAGATAGTTCCTAACAAAGCACATGGGTAAGTGTAATCCCACACTAAATTTCCAGGTGGACACAGAGCTATGGCATTTCCCATCCACAGAGAACTGAGTAGCGCAATGACAGTAAAAAACAGGATGGATTAACACTGTTATCTAGAAAGATTAGGTTGCATATTCCACTTTATTTCTTATACTGAAGTAAATTTTACACAGGTTAGGAGTTAAACATACAAAACAAAGCCATTAAAACACAGAAGCATATACTGAAAACTTTTTTAACTTTGCAGATTTCTCATGGTAGAAAACTCAGAAATCATAAAAGAAAATATTGTTCAGTTCATAAAACAAAATAACAAAAAAAAAAAACATTTGTGTGGCAAAAAACCTAAGCAAAGTAAAAAGCAAGTAACAAATTGGTGAAAATTATTTTCAACTTACATCAGAAACAGTTAATATCTATAACATATAAAAAACTGCTAACTATAAAGGAGGAAATAATCTACAATCCTACAAAAAATGATAAGAAATGTGAATAGATTACACAAAGGATTCCAGGGAACCAACAATGTTTTAAACTAGTAAATGAGAAAGAATTAAGCACTTTCCTGTTTTCTTGTACAAATTATACCCAAGATAACCAAATAGTTGATGAGGAGAAATTCTTTTTATAGAGATAGGATACCTAACTAATGACTACGAGTGATGAAATTAAAATACCATATATGAAACTCTTAATAAAAGATCTAGGTCATGGATTTTTGACAGGTGCAATACTGCCCCAAAGGGACTAAAAATGATTATTTTTTATTTGTTTCAAGCTTTTAAATTCTAGTTAGTTAATATATAGTGTAATACTGGTTTCAGGGGTCGAATTTAGTAATTCTTCACTTACATGTAACACCGAGTGCTCTTCACAAGTGCCCTTAGTGCCCACTAAGCACTGGCATCCTCTGCCCATCCTCTGCCCACCTCCCCTCCAGCAACCCTCAGTTTGTTCTCTGTAGTTAAGAGTCTCTTATGGTTTGCCTCCCTCTCTTTTTTCCCTTTTTTCCTCCTTCCTCTACGTTCATCTGTTTTTTTTCTTAAATTCCACATGAGTGAAATCATATGGTATTTGTCTTCCTCTGACTTGTTTTGCTTCACATAATGCACTCTAGCTCCACCCACATCATTGCAAATGGCAAGATTTCATTCCTTTTGATAGCTGAATAATATTGGTGTGCGCGCACGCACGTTTGTGTATATACCATATCTTCTCTATCCATTTATCAGATGAACATTTTGGCTCTTTCCATAATTTGCCTATTGTTGATAGTGCTGCTATAGACATTGGAGTGCATGTGTCCCTTCAAATCAGTATTTTTGTATCCTCTGGATAAATACCTAGTAGTACAATTGCTGGGTCATAGGGTAGTTCTATTTTTAACTTTTTGAGGAAATGCCATACTGTTTTCTACAGTGGCTGCACCAGTTTGCATTCCCACCAAGAGTGTAAGAAGGTTCCCAAGGGGGCTAAAAATTAGTCCTTAGGAATGAAAATTTTAAATAGTATAATGGTTTGTGGCTCTCTAATGGGCCAAAATATAAAAATAGAGATGTACTTTTTTGTGGTGTTAAAATTTCACACGAAGGGGGTATAATCTGGGGAAAAAATATCTAAAAATTCTCATTAGGAAAACAATTCAAAAAAGGTTGAGAAACAGTGAAGTAGATAATAACCATCAATGGCTGCTAAAATGATTTAAAAAAGAGAATACACATTAGATACCACCAAACAGGGATACACGTTACCATCTAGGAATATTCTTGGTTAAAATTTGTAACTGCATCTCGTCAAATCTCTAGACCTACTTATCAGTTTATACAATAAAGGGAAGAGAGAATGTATTAAAATACAGTGAGTGTGCAAGTTGGCCAAATCCAGAATGTGGGGAGCTCTGGAAGGTGAATACTTAGTTTCTTCAACAAATAACTTAAGAATAAAAAGGGGGAGGGAGGAAGGAAGCTACAGAAAAAGATTTAAAGGACATATCGACAACCAGGCACCCCAAGTTAAACCACAAATTTCTGATATCAGGTCCTGGTTAAGACATGAGAATTTGCATTTCTTATAAGGAATATTGATGCTGCTAGTCCAAGAACCACACTTTGAGAACCACTATCATAGACCACCTGCTAATTTCTTCAAAATATAGACAGATGTGAGATATTTTAAAGTAATTAGAGAAAAACCAATGAGCTAATAGAAAATAGGCAAAGAACTTGAACAGACAGGTCAGAGAAAAGGAAATACAAATGTCCTCTAAACATAAGTAAACATACTCAACACCTCTCAATATGAGAGAAATGAGTGTTTTCACAACATAACAAAAGATCATTTCATACCTTTTGGGATAATTAGTGCTGCCATGGGTATGGGAAAACAGGCACTGCCATACGTTATATGGGATATATACGGTTATATACATACGTTTTCACACAGCATTCCTTTGGGTCCTTAGAGTTAGGCTCCAAGGAAGGTCCATATACTACAGTTGTTGATATGTCCTTTAAACCTTTTTCTGTAGCTTCCTTCCTCCCTCCCCCTTTTTTATTCTTAAGTTATTGAAGAAACTAAGTATTTGCCTTCCAGAGCTCCCCACATTCTGGATTTGGCTAACTTGCACACTCACTGTATTTTAATACATTATCTCTTCTGTTTATTGTATACACAGGTATATATAAATGGTTACTGCCTCTATATAAGACATTATCTATCAAAATTTAAAATGCATACATCATTTGAACACTAAGAAGTTCCACAGAGATATGCATGTTTACACATGTACAAAATAGCATACGTAAAAGGACATTCATTGCAAGCACTGTATTTAATAGCACAAAACTGGAAGAACCTAAATTCTCATCAATAATGGACTAGGAAGATGGTAGAATAGAAGGATCCTAAGCTTACCTCCTCACATGTATACATGGAGGCAACAGCTACATATAATACAATTCACTCTGAAGATAACCTGAAGATTAACAGGACAGATTGACTATAGCTAAAGACATAAAGTAGCAGTCAAAACGGGAATGGTAGGGGGAGCAGAGACATAGTCGGGTACCACACCCCCAGCACAACAAACTACAAGCAGGAGGGATATTCCAGGTACAGAGATCCACCCTGAGGACCAAGGGGATCAAGCCCCACATCAAGTACCCCAGGCCCTTGGTATGTGTGGTAGAAAGATGAGTTCCTATAACATCTGGCTTTGAAAGTAAGTGGGGCTTAATTCCAGCAGCTTTGAAAATCAGCAAGACTTTACTCCAGGAGAGTCAGATGGCTACAGGGAATTAAGACTTTGCTCTGCAAGGGACCAGCACACTTCATCACTTGGTCAGAGACCCAGCACAGAAGTAGCAGTTTGAAAAGCACCGGGGTTTATTTATACCTGAAAGAGATTTACTGACTAATTTTAGGGTGCATGCTGGAGGGGCGGGAATCTGTAGAAGCTTTCTCTGGGAATAGAAGTGCTAGCGAGTACCATCTTCTTGCTCTCCTTCAGCCTGATACTCTGTATCTATCTTGCTAGCACCCCTTGCCCTGCAGCAGGGTTCCCCTGTGGACTCACCTCACCCAACTTACCTGCTCCTGTAGGTGCCCCGATGAAGTGACTCCTACTCCACCATTCCTGGTGAGCAGCCTCAGCCAGGGCTGATGTCTCCCCAAAGTGACAACCACCCTGCCATACCTGGTGGGGAGCCTAGGCCAGACAAGCACCCCTCCAAAATGACTCTTGCATCAGAGAAGGGGAGGCAGCCCCACCCAAACAGCATTCCCAGATCAACTGTGGCCCAATCACAATAACAGGGTACACATGGCTCACACAGGGGAAACTTCTGGGTCTGGTTCTGGTGACTGGGAGGGACTGCACTACTGGGTCCTGAAGGACACCTTCTACATAAGGTCACTATGTAGATCAGGAAAAATCAGGAAACATAGCTCATCTACCTAATACACACAAATAAACTCAGGTCAGACAAAATGAGGAGACAAAGGATGAATATGTCCCAAAATGAAAGAGTTAAGACAAAACCTCAGAAAAAGAACTAAACAAAATGGAAGAAAGCAATCTACCTGATAAAGAGTTCAAACTAATGCTCATAAGGATGCTCACCAGACTTGAGTGAAGACTGGATGAACTTATTGAGAACTGGACCACTTTTTCTACCGTATACAAAAATTAGCTCAAAATGTATTAAAGGCCAAATATAAAACCTGAAACCATAAAACTCTGAAAAGAAAACACAGGAAGTAAATTTGGCCTTGGACATCAGCCTTAGCAATATTTTTCTGGATCTGTCTCCTCAGGCAAGGGAAGCAAAAATAAAAACAAAAAATAAACAATTGGAACTACATCAAAAAAGCTTTTGCACAGTGAAGCCATCAACAAAACAAAAAGGCAACGTACTGAATGGGAGGAAATATTTATAAAAGATATATCCAATAAGGGGTTTTTAAAAATATAAAGAATTCATATAACTCAACACCAAAAGAAATCCAATTTAAAGCTGGACAGAAGACCTAAATAGACATTTTCCCAGAGAAGACTTGCAGATGGCCAACAGACACATGGAAAGATGGTCAGCATCACTCATCATCAGGGAAATGCAAATCAAAACCACAATAACATAATCACCTCACCCTTGTCAGATGGCTAGTGTCTAACAAGAAGATATGACAAGCCTTAGTGAGGATGTGGACAAAAGGAACTCTTGTGTCTTACTGGTGGGAGGGTAAATTGGTACAGCCAATAAGGAAGCAATATGGATAGTTCCCCCCAAAATTAATATTAATACCATATAAGCCAGTAACTGCACTTCTGGGTACTGACTCAAAAAACCAAAACCAGTAATTCAAAAATATACATATATTCCCATGTTCATTGCTGCATTATTTATAACAGCCAAGATATGGAAACAATCTTAAGTACTCATCAACATACTAATGTATAAAATTGGCAAAGAAAAAGTCAAACTTCTACTCTTCACAGATGCCATGATACTCTACATGGAAAATGCAAAAGACTCCATCAAAAAACTGCTAGAACTGGCACATGAATTCAGCAGAGTCGCAGGATATAAAATCAACGTATAGAAACTGCTGCATTTGTATACACCAGTAACGAAGCAGCAGAAACAGAAATCAAGGAATCGATCCCATTCACTTTTTTAAAGATTAGTTATTTGAAAAAGGGCATGCGAGTGGGGAAAGGACAGAGAATGGGAGAGAGAATCCCATGCAGACTCCACACCATCAACGTGAAGTCCAATGTGGGGCTTGAACTCACAAACTGTAAGACCAGACCCGAGATGAAGTCAGACACTTAACCAACTGAGCCACTGAGGCATCCCTCTATCCCATTTACAACTGTACCAAAAACTATAAGATACCTAAGAATATTCCTAACCAAACAGGTAGATCTTTAGTCTGAAAACTACACTTATGAAACACTTATGAAAGAAATTGAAGAAGACACAAAGAAAAGGAAAAACATTTCATGCTATGGATTGGAAGAACAAATATTGTTAAAATGTCTATACTACCCAAAGCAATCTATGCATTCAATGCAATCCCTATCAACATAACACCAGCGTTCTTCACAAAGCTAGAACAAATAATTCTAAAATTTGTACGGAACCAGAAACCTTGAATAGCTACATCAATACTGAAAAAGAAAAGTGGGAGGCATCACTATTCCAGACTTCAAGCTGTATTACAAAGCTGTAATCATAAAGACAGTATGGTACTGGCACAAAAATAGACACATAGATCAAGGGAACAGAATAGAGAACACAGAAATAGACCCACAAGTATATGGTCAACAAATCTTTGATGAGGCAATAAAGAATATCCAATGGAAAAAAGTCAGTCTTTTTCCAAATGGTATTGGGAAAACTAGACAGCAACATGCATAAGAATGAAACAGAACCCCTTTTTTATACCATTCACAAAAACAAACTCAAGATGGTGAAAGACCTAAATGTGTGAAAGGAAACCATCAAAATCCTAGAGGAGAACACAGGCACCAACTTCTTTGACTTTGGCCATAGGTACTTCTTACTAGACACATCTCCATAGGCAAGGGAAACAAAAGCAAAAATGAACTGTTGGGACTTCTTCAAGATAAGAAGTTTCTGAAAAGCAAAGGAAACAATCAGTAAAACTAAAAGGCAACTTACAACAGGGAAAAAGATATTTCCAAATGACATATTGGATAAAGGGCTAGTATCCCAGATCTACAAAGAACTTACCAAACTCAACACTCAAAAAAAAAAAAAAAAAATCCAGTGAAGAAATGGGCAAAAGACATGAAGAGACAGTTCTCCAAAGAAGGCATTCAAATGACTAACAGACACATGAAAAAATGTTCAACATCACTCATCATCAGGGAAATACAAATCAAACCACAAATCAATACTACCTCACACCAGTCAGAATGGCTAAAATTAACAACTCAGAAAACAATAGATGTTGGCAAGGATGCAGAGAAAGGGGAACCTTACACTGTTTGTGGGAATGCAAACTGGTGCAGACACCGTGGACAACAGTGCTCTGGAGGTTCCTCAGAAAGTTAAAGATAGAACTACCCTACAATCCAGCAATTGAACTACTAGGAATTTACCCAAGGGATACAAACATACTGATTCGAAGAGGTACATGCACCCCAATGTTTATAGCAGCACTATCAACAATGGCCAAATTATAGAAAGAGCCCAAATGTCCATTGATGAATGGCTAAAGAAGAGGAGATGTGTACACACGCGTGTGTGCGTGTACACACACACAAACACACACACACTCTCTGGAATATTATTCAGCCCATCAAAAAGAATAAAATCTTGCCATTTGCAATGACATGGATAGAACTAAAGTGTATTATGCTAAGTGAAATAAGTCAGTTAGAGAAAGACAAATACCATATGATTTCACTCATATGTGGAATTTAAGAAGCAAAACAGATGAACATAGGGGAGGTGGAATGGGGGAAGAGAGGGAGACAAACCCTAAGAGACTTAACTATAGAGTACAAACTGAGGGTTGGCTGGTGGGGGGTGGGAGGTCTCTAGGGCAATGGGCTAAATGGTTGATGGATAAAGGAGGACAATTGTTGTGATGAGCAGTGGGTGTTATATGTAAGTGATGAATCACTAAATTCTACTCCTGAAACCAGTACTACACATTAACTAACTGGAATTTAAATAAAATCTTGGAAAGAAAAAAAATAGATTAATGGATAAACAAGGTATGGTATATATACAAAATGGAATTGGCCATAAAAAAAGAATGAAATCTTGCCATTTCCAACATGAATGGACCTAGAGGATATTAAGCTAAGTCAAATTAAGTCAGGAAAAGCAAATACCATATGATTTCTCTTATATATGTAATCTAAAAAACAAACAAAACCCAGATTCATAAATACAGAGAACAAACGTGGTTGTCAGAGTGGCAGAGGATGGAGAAATGGGAAAAGCAGGGGAAGGAGATTAAGAGGTACAAACTTTCAGTTATAAAATAAGTCACAAGATGAAAAGAACAGCATAAGGAGTATAGTCAATATTGTAATAACTTTGGTGATGACAGATGATAACAATACTCATTGCGGTCAGCATTTTGTAAAGTATATAATTGTTGAATCATTATGTTATACACCTGAAACTAATGTAACACTATATGTCAACTATATTTTAACTAAAAAAAATAGTTTAGTTGAATAAATTACAATATATCCATGCAGTGGGATATTATATGACTATTAAAAATATCTGTGAACATGTTGATATGGAACAATCTTCAACTTATGTTATCAAGAGAAAAGAAATCTTGTAAGTTGTTTATTCTATTAAATACCAATTAATTATGTTCAGTTGTATACTGTAAGCTGTTAATATTTAAATCAAAGTATTTTTATGAAGTTTTTATGTTTTTCTAAGGAAAAATTCCAGCCTATGCAATTACGCTATGATCTGCTTACCTGACTGAACGATCATCACTTCCAGTCACAGCCAAAGGTTTTGTAGGATGAACAGCAAGTGCCCAAAGTTCACCTTCACAATGCCCTTGCATAATTAGGAAAGGTTTATTCCTTTCATGCACCACAATTTCGAAAATTTCACTGTCCTGTGTTCCAACTAGAATGTGGTCACCACGCCAACAAACACTCCTCACAGACAAACCTAGTCAAAAGTAAATTGTATTTAAGATCAGTGCTGTAATAACATAATGCCGATGTGCTAAATCAATTTAATTTTTGTACCTTTTATCCCTTAGATGTAAGACAAAAGAAATCTCCAAGTCTTTGATCTACACATTGTCTTCAATTATCCATTTTGTTTGCTATCTGTAATGATAGTTCTCTCTTCCTATATGCCTAATTTCTATCCATCCTTCAAGACATACGTTCTTCTTCCTCATAGACAACTCCATAGTCTGACCACTTCTTCAGCCATCTCAAAATTAATTAAGCAGGAATGACAAAAGTAATTGTACTATTTTTCTCTGTATAATAATCTGACTTTTCATGTGTCTATATTTCATTTCTTCCATCTGTTCACCAAAGCATTAAAAAGAGAGACTTTTACTTTTTCTGTATATTCCACAATCCCTTTTATAACCTTACAAAAGCTAGTGTTTCTCTATTTTCTCATCTGTATCATGTGGCCAACATAAAGATACTGTGAACTTTACAATGTTCTTGTAAAGGTCAAATAGGACAAAGTGTCAAATTATTTTGCAAACTTTAAGGTACAATAATGCTCAACAAAACGAATGAAAATAATATAACAGTTAACATTTACTAGATGATTATTATGTGCCGGACAGTATTCTAAACATTTTATATATATTAAATTAGCTCATTTAATCCTAGGAGACAGTCTTATTCTCACTTATGGGGGAGATTAAATATGTAGTCCAAGGTCACCCACCTAGTAGGTTGACTGAAATAAGGCTTAACCATAGACTTCTGCAACTTCCAATCCTAAGTACCGCGCTAGTGAATAAAACTTTTATTTTTATTGTGAAAGACTGTTTTAATATATCAATTTTGTAAGTCCCTAAAGAAGAAAAAATCTCCCAATTGAACAAAACTTTCCTCAACCCTCAACACGTTTTATTTTCAACAGTTTGCTAAATAGTTATATTTAGCATTCTAACAGATAAATATTTTCAAAATCCAAGGTTACCTAAGTAAGCCCTTATCCCATCTCTCTGTAAATCCCATTTTAATAAGCGTTAGACATATACAAGAATCCTTGTCATAATAGTAAACCTAGACTGTCTTCAGGCAAACTCTCCTCTTCAATAAAAGGAGATCAATTAAATCTATACAGTAGGAACGGGCAAATTTAAATATTTATATTTATAAAACCTACATTTATATTTACTAAAAGAAACAGACAATCCTTGGTACATTTAGAATTTGTCTAGTAGTGACACATTTGTTATTACCTTTGTATCCCTGGTCTGTTTCCCTGAGATCAATCACAGTAATCGGTTTAAAAGTTAAATCCCAAAGGCGAATACAGCCATCTCTGCCACCAGTAGCAAAGCCTTCTTCACAAGCATTCATACTAAAAATTCCTGCCTAGTGGAGAAAATAAAATAATTTAACAATATGTACTCTTTAAGAAAATCTGTAATGTAGGCAGAAACCCACTTTAAAAGATTTTGGTATGACAGCAATCAACAAATACAACAGAAAACACAAATGAAAATCTAGAAATAAATCTATGTATACATGTATCTATGTACAATATGTGACCAATGATATGGACATATAGAGACATATATAAAGTTAAACCTTATACCACGTATAAAAATGAATTGTAGACATTACATTCTAAATGTGAGAAATAAATGTTAGAAAAGAGTCAAAAGAACATTTATATAACTTTGAGCTATGAGAGACCTTTTATGCAAGGCAGTTAACCCATAAGCCATAAAGGAAAACAAATTTTTCATATGACAAAAGATATCATAAGCAAAGGCAAACAGATTGGGGAAATATCTGCAATGTGTATGACCACTGAAAGGTTAATACCCTAACATACAAATGAATAAAGAAAATCCAAGGACAAAAATAACAAAAAAGAGCAAAGAGTAAGAAAAACCAATTAATAGAAAAGGAATTTCAAGCAGTCAACAAATATATGAAATTACATATATTTAGGAAACAAAATCAAAACAAGAAGTTACTACTTGTCACCCAGAAAACAAGCAAAAATTTACAACGGTGGTTAAATCCTGCACTGAGGAATATGAAGAGCAAACTGGTATTTTTATATACTGATGATGAAAATGTAAATTGCCACAACCTTTGTGGAAAAGAATCTGATATTTCTGGTCTTTTGCTTAAAGCAAGTCCTGTTCTAAGTAGTTCTTTAATGTATTTAATATGTAACATATTATATATTTATCATGGTTCATATAAATACATTTAATAACTTTTCTACTTGAGATCTTACTGCTCACCATGGGGCAGCTCTGTGCTCTCTAGGTCCCTTCATTATGTGAGGGACCCAACTGCTAAAAATCCCTAATCCAAAAAACACTAAAAAGTTTTAACAACAGATTTTTTCCCAGTTTGATAACTTTTCTATATGAAAATCTCAGGAATTACAAAAATTAAATTCCGTTGCCACTCACTCACTTAATGAAATAATAATATTAAAATTAAAAAGGTATATTTTTTCTAGAATATTACCCACAAGAGTTCTAGCTTTATTCTGTTGTAGTTAATCTAGAATACTTTTACTGTTGAATTTAATAAGCTATTTATCAATAATACTCTGAGGAAGATACAAATACCAGAGCAATGGCTTGAACAAGGTAGTAATTATACTAATTTAATAAATATCTACATGTCTAATTGCATAACACTTCTTCACTGAAATCTTGAAAACAAACAGGCTAATTCAGTTAGAACAACATTTTTCAAGTAACTGAATTGACTAGAAAGTCTGCTACATTACATAATCTTTTGCTCTACGACAAGAAGGTAAGCAGTTATCAAAAAGTGTTTAAAATATTTAAATATACTTACAGTATGGGCTCCTTGTATTGTCCTTATAAGATTGATTCCTTTCCAAACATATATATCCCCATTAAGTGCACCAGAATATGTTAATTCATCCCTTGCACAGGCCAGGCACAAAATTGTCTGAAGGTCACCAGTTTTACCAAAGACCCCTCGTTTTGGGGTCAGAGCATTTCCACATAAACTCCAGAACTAAAAGGTACACAGTATAATCAAATTACCAAAGAATGCTTATAAAATAAAGTAAAATATTTCTAGTACTTTGAAGCTATATTAGATTAGCAGACTAAAAATTACCTAAGAAATTCCCTTATGAAACATTAGCTTTCAAATGTTCACATCCTCATCCTAGTGTTGTCAATAGCTATATTAGAGCTGATAAGCCACTGGTTTCAATCCTTATCTGTAAGAATAAGGGGGGTGAACTAGATTATTTTAAAAATAGGCTATGCTTCCCCCCTTCGGTTTCTGAAAAAAATTTACATGAAACTCAGACATTGAAAGACTTGGCTATGGGTTAGCAATGAAAATGAAGATAAGACATCAGACACTCTTAGGAAAGAGGACCAACCTAACGTCCAATCTTTGATGAAGTTAGTAAAGATGGGGGGAAGATGGTGTTCTCACTGATATTTTCAAAGCTGAGCAATTCTTTTACTTGTAAAGCTTAAAAGGTACACATTTGGAATAATTAGTTCATTCTTAGGAGAAAATGGGAAGTCAAACATAAATCTTCATGATCAAGGTTTTTATTCTTTTATGTGAATTCAGGTAAATTTTAATAGTGTGTAGAAAGAAATAAACAAAAATGGATTAGGGCATTGATATACAGAATAAATAGTTTTGCATAAAGAAATTTGGCCCAGAGAATAAATTCAACTTTATAGTAAGTTACCACTTAAAATAACATTGATTGTTACATACTTAAACATCTCCCCTCATCTGCTGAGATCTTATTTTAAGACCTAAAGATCTTAGTTTAAAACCTGAAGCCTCGGTGCACCTGGGTGGCTCAGTCGGTTGAGCGGCCGACTTCAGCTCAGGTCATGATCTCGCGGTCCGTGGGTTCGAGCCCCGCATCAGGCTCTGTGCTGACAGCTGTGCTGACAGCTCAGAGCCTGGAGCCTGTTTCGGATTCTGTGTCTCCCTCTCTCTGACCCTCCCCCATTCATGCTCTGTCTCTCTCTGTCTCAAAAATAAATAAACGTTAAAAAAAAAATTAAAAAAAAACCCTGAAGCCTCAAAAAATTATGATGCTTATCCATTCAATAATGAATGCTTTAATCAATGAATTTTTATGATTTTTCATTCTCAAAGCCCCATGATCCCTTTGCACAAGGATAGCTGGTTCTCTTCCTATCAGCAAATCCCTATTTCAACCTATTTATTTTCATCTAGGAGTGATTCTCAAATCTGGCTGCACATTAGACCTCACCTGAGAGAAATGATAAAACATAGTATGCTGGGCCCCCACAGAGATAAACTGGGACAGAATCTCCAGAGAGTCAAACCCAGGTATCCAAAATTTTTGATGCTCAGAGTAAAGCACTCATGTTCTATAATCCAGATCAATGCTAGCTAATAGAACTTTCTGCGATGATGAAAATATTCTCTCCCTCTCTCTCTCTCTCTATATATATACATATATATACATACACACACACACTGTCCAATAGAGTAACCACTGGATACATGTAGGTCTTAAGCATTTGAAATGTGATGACTGGGGTGACAGAAGAAGTGATTAAACTTTATTTAACTTTAATTAACTTAAATAGCTACATGTAGCTAGTTGCTACTGTACTGGCCAGTGAAGTTCTAGATCATCTTTGGGACTTCGTTTCCTCACGTGTACTGCCTGTAAAGACATCTACCATACTTTCCATTGACTCAACTACAAGAAAAGAAATGTCACTCAGTAAAAATATAGTTTAATTCAGAAGAATCATGTGTTTAATACCTGAAAATGGAACTTTCAGTTTTATTTATAATACAAAACAGTAATATGTTTATTAATTTGCCAATATTTTATTAAGCATTTTATATCAAGAATAACAAACACCATCTTGTTCATCACAGATGAAAAAGACAAAAATTTCTACCTTTGCAGTACTTGTACTACTCTTGCAGTAAGGTACAAATCTATGCTAGATTTCTACCTTAAATCTAGCATAAAGACTTTTGCTGAGTATCTGTTAAAGAAATAAAGATTTAATACTACTCATTATCAAATCAGTACCAGAATATCAAAACCAGAATTGCAGTGGCAGCTAAAGATGCTTTGGAGAAAATGCAGACGGAGTAAGCATACCAAAAGAAAGGATGTAAACACAGAACCTTACTTACTAGGAATTAACTGTTGTAAGGAACTGTTCTATCAGAGAGGGGAAGAAGCAAGTATTTCCAATGTGCACCAGGGATTTAAAAGTAATTGTAAACATAAGAATGAATATCACCACTGACTATATGGGCTTCAAAACCTGAACTATAATTATAAAACAAAATTCAGAGCTTTCATAAGCATAATAAACAGTGGCTACCAAAGAGTGAGGTCAAATCAAAGAGTAAATATAGAGAGAGGAAAAGATAATACTGTCAGAAAGATGACCAGGTGCTATGTGCTAGGAACTGACAAGCACTTGAATAAACACTGCCTTACTTAATCCAATCTACAAGGATTATATAGATTATATAGATTATATAACATAACAGCAGCCATATTTTTAAGATGTGAAAAAAGCTCAGTGAGGCTACATGACTCATCCCGGGTCAAACACCTAAGCTGGTAAGTGGCAAAGCCAACTCTGTCCATGCTGCTTCCGTCACACCAACTTATCTCTGTGCAGGAAATCTCTTCCTTTGCTTGGCTTCCTATGCTCACATTTTATTCTGTAGGTGAAACATGAGAAAACAAGACAGATGTAGTAAAACCTACTTCACTAGACTATAAATTTCTTTATGGCAAGTGTTTTATTCATTCCCTACTCATACCTTTACTCCTTACAGTGCCTCACACACAGTAATGACACAGTAAATGCCTGTTAGGTTGAACATCAGAACGTTAAAAATGTTGACATTTTAAAAATAAGTACTGTCAAAATCCTAAGACTCCCCTAAATTGTAAATAATGTGGTGAGTACTTAGTGGCAGAGAGTAAGTATACATGACTATTATAAAACAAGACCTTTCTAGTACCTTGATATGTTTTACACCACAGCTGACAAGTTTATTTGGCTGGTACAAGTCCCAAGAGATATCAAATATCTGTAAACAAATCAGATTCATGGTTAAAATACTTATTTTCAAAATCACTTAAGAATCCATCCAAAAGACCAAATGCCCCAACACCCTACCTATCATAAAACAATATTCCTCAATGAATAATAATCAGAATCCCACACTTCACAATCTCATGAGAAATAAATATGTAAATGATATGAACAAAAATTATTTCTTAGATAAAGACATGCCATATGGTTTCACTCATATGTGGAATTTAAGAAACAACATGAACATAGGGGAAAGGGGGAAAAAAAAGAGAGGGAAGCAAATCATAGAAGACTCTTTACTACGTAGAACAAACTTAGGGTTGCTAGAGGGGAAATGGGTGAGGGATGGGCCAAAAGGGTAATGGGTGCTGTGAGGAGCACTGGATGTTATATGTAAGTGATGAATCGCTAAATTCTACTCCTGAAACCAGTTTTACCATATATATTAAGTAGAATTTAAAAATTTGAAATAAAAATAAAATATTAATAAAAAATTATTTCTTAGCTTCTATGAACTTTATGAAACAACTAGTGAAGTGAAAATTAATGCCTCTTTTTAATTTTTTAAAAAATCTGGTCCAGGGGCATGTGAGCGGCTCAGTTGGTTAGGTTTCTGACTCTAGATTTCAGCTATGCTCATGGTCTCATGGTTTCTGAGATGGAGCCCTGTGTCAGGCTCTGGGCTGACAGCAAAGAACCTACTTGGGATTCTCCCTCTCTCTCCACCTCTCTCTCTCTCTCTCTCTCTCTCTCACTTTCTCTAAAAAAATAAGTAAACATTAAAAAAAATAAAAAATTTTGTCTGTAAGTCACAAGAATGTTCAACAGAACTAGGGCATGAGGCAAGTACCTACATAATTTCTGCACAGAAAACATAATGAATGGAATGTACACTTAACACAGCTAGAAACAGAGAACTTTTTTTAATGTTTATTTATTTTGAGAGAAAGAGAGAGAGAGGGCAGGGCAGAGAGAAAGGAGGGAGAATCTCAAGCAGGCTCCACACTGTCAGTGCAAAGCCCAACGCAGGGCTCAATCTCACTGACTGTGAGATCACGACCTGAGCTGAAATCAAGAACCAGATGCTTAACCAACTCAGCCACCCAGGTGCCCTGAGAACTTTTTTAAGCAATTGAAATAGGGAATGTTTTTATAGTTTTCTACCATACAAAACTACTTACATAAAGAATCCAAAGATTTATTTCACAGTGAAAATTGTTTTTATTTTTTAGCTTTCTTTATTGTTTATGGGTCAAACAAAATTACCTTATATTTAAAATTTGGAGATCTCAGGCTTTGTTCTTGCCTAAGATTGCCAAAATTCTAAATTCTAACCAACCATTTTTGTTATAATAGCAAATGACAAAAAACCCAGCTGAAAATATGCAATAGAAACATATACTTTAATAACAAAAGAAAAGCTCTTGAAAAATAATTTCATAGCAGAAAAAAACAATTCTGTTACTCTTCACCATGTTTCTTTTAACACCTGCCTGCATAATCACCTAAGATGCTTATTACCTTTAAAAATGTATAAAATTGTATTCTTCAGTAATAATAACGATTACATCTTATAAATTAATGTTTAACAAGTCACCATACACAGATTATATGAAAACCATATTGATGCAACTTTAAATACTAACTACAAAAATACTTTAAAAATTCCAACAGTACCATCTTCATAATAATCTACTTACTAAATCCAAAGTGTGTAATGCTTTAAGTCAGAATATGCAATTACCTAATTAAAATATACAAATCTGATCTGTTACACTTTAATAATTATCTAAATTGTGTTTGTGAGTAACAGGCCCTTTTGAGAATCTGCTAAAAGACAAGTTTATTTTCCAAAATGCAAATACACACAAAATTTTCTAGGTTACTTTTATAGATTCATTCATAGATTCCACCCCTACCCCCCCCCCCCCCCAACAGAATCAAACACTGTATCTCCTGTGCTGCTTCAGGTCATAATTTTACTACACACACACACACACACACACACACACACACACACACAAATGAGACATTTTACAAGGCTTATAACAACGTTTTTGATGTATGTTTATAAAAGTAAATTTAATTTAAAAGTTGACTACAAAGTATTTTTTATGATTAACTTTATATAGCTTAGAACAAGGAATGTATTTTTAACAAGTTTCCAAAGTAAAAAATGTTAGGTCTCTAAAATTTTTAATATGAATACATAATTTCAAATTCACACATACATATCATTTTTCACTTTGTGATATATACATAACAAATTAGTGATAAACCATACTAAATAGACCATAGGCATGAACCATTCATCATTTATCCTGAAGCAAACAATGGTTAAAAGTTTAGCGCTAACACTATGCATACTGAGTCATATTTTTGAGTACTACAATACATATATGTTCTAAAATTTTCTGAGTATTTACAGTTGTACTTTAAATTATTAGTTACATATGAACTATCTGGCAATAACAAAGTACAGAAACACAAAATCCTCTGGCTCTCCTCTGGCTTTTCCCCCATCCAGTACCCAGTAGAAACCCCAAAGGAGAATACTTACTCTGTCTGTGTGGCCAGGGGCCATAGATAACATTTTTCCCCTTTTCCAATCCCAAACACAAACTGCATTCTTTGAATCAAGTCCAACTGAAACCAAGCGCTGAATTATATCCAAGAAGTCCATGAGGGAATAAAAAGCAAACAAATCAAAAAGGAAGCAAATTATAAACAAATTCTACTCATGGGCATCAAAACATCAAAACTTACACATTTATGTTTTATAGACCTAATAGAGAAGGGCTGGATGTATTTCATCTTGTTAATATTCACATATGCGTGGTTCTTTACATTAAGAAACAGAAGAGACTCTTCCATCCTAACAGTAGCACTGACAAAATACCCTAAAACGTCTCTCCTGCCAAAAACTAAAAATGCTAGATAAAATGTAAAAACATCTTTTTAAATGCACTGCTGAGCTGTCAAGGAATTAAGAAATCTGGAACAAAAACAAAGTGATTTCACATAGGAATCCTGGAAGGTAAGAAAGCTCCCACATCCACTTTACTCTAAAGGCACCAGCTAACTCTTAGTAAGCCTGATGTTTGTTCTGCAGACTGAACAAGAATGGGAGGGAGATAAGGTTTAGGGCCAGCCCAAGGTATAGATTTGAATTTCAGATATCTAAAGCAGTGAACTGCTCAGAGAAAGGGAAAACAAGAAAGTATCCCTCCCCTGTTTTTAAAGTTTATTTATTTATTTATTTTGAGAGAGAATGAATGAATGAATGAATGAATGAATGAATGAAGGACTATCCCAAGCAGGCTCCATGCTATCAGCATGGAGCCTGACACAGGACTCAAATTCAGGAACTGTGAGATCATGACCTGAGACAAAATCAAGAGATGAGCGCTTAGCCGACTGAGCTACCCAGGCACCCCAGCCCTTTTTAAAAAAGAGGTGGCATGCATGAAGGGGAAGAAAAACCTCCCGGCAAATGGATAGATATAAGCAGCTTTCAACTGGTTGTAGGGCCTAACTCCACATTAATCATAAACCCCTCAAGCGGAAAATTTTATTCAGAGTGGCCCTAAGGGTTGCAGTCTTCAGGCATCTTCAACAATGTAGCAAACACAGGTGAATATAAATCCTATCTGGAGAACTGACACTTCAATCCATCCCTCAAAGAATTCCTACAGGTAGCAATTCAATAAACACCTCTAACCCCCATAACCATGGGAAATAAGAAACAACAAGAATCAGCTAATCAAGACAAATAGCAAAATCAGTCCCATAAAACATCAGATATTGGAATTATCAGGTGAACAGAGATATAAAATTAAGGCTTCAAAATATCTTCATATGAAGAAGGAATAGGAGACTATAAAAAGTATCCAAGCATATCTGAAGAAGCGAATGGAATTTCTAGAAATGAAAAATAAAATAAATAAAATTTAAAACTCAGTGGAAGAGTTACATAGGCAAGTAGAGGGAGATGAAGATACAGAGTTAAAAAGAGGAGCTAGCAAGATGGAAAGTGTGAGAGAGGTTAAGAAACGTGAGAGATGGAATTCCAGCCATGGAGAAGTATCAGGGTCTGAACCTGCCCCCCTGCCATAAACAACCAGAAACCACACGAGTATGCAAAAACGAACATTTTCAGACATTCAAAACAGGAAGTGAAGCACTGTGAACTCTCAAAGGGGGAGAAACAAACAAGGTGAGACCTGTACTTGCCCTAGCCTTCATCTAGGAGGCAATTTCCATATTATAGCACAGAAAGGTAGAATCCAAACAGGGCCCAGCAGACTTGCTGATTTGAGAAGACAGAGCGAGCCTAGAGTTCAGACGTCATGGCTAGGATTTGCAGAGCAGAGAAAGAGCTCCAGAAAATTTGTTTATGGGTCCCCTTGAGAACACCAATCTTTTCATGCCCAGGGTGAAATCCGTGAGGCCATGCAAAGAACAAATTGTGGACAAAAAGCAATTACTGGGGAGCTACAGCCAAAAAATTCCCAGAGATCATAAAGGGTCAGGATCACTCAAGTTCCCAATAGCCAGAATGGAGATAACTCTTTGAGTTCACTAGGTATTCAGTAGGGATCCCAGAAGAGTTGCACCTTAGTGGCAAAGTTAAACCAGTAGTCCTAGAGGAAAAGCTACTCTAGCCCTGCCTCCCAAAAAGCTTGAAAGCAAGCTTTCACAAGGATTAAACTTATTCACAAGGAATTTAACTACGTGCCAGAACAATGTACAAAATACTTTATTTTTTTTTAATGTGCAAAATACTTTAAAGGAATACAACAAAATCCAGAATGCAGAATGTAACATATACAGTGTCCAGCATCCAATAAAAAAAATTATTGGACATGTGAACAAAGAAGAAAATGTGATGAATAACCAGGAGAAAAATCAGTTAATAGAAGCAGACCCAAGAATCACAGAAATGATAAAAATTAGGAGACATTCGCTATTAAAATGAAAATGTTCAGGATGCTCAAGAATTATTTTTATTATTTTTAAAAATTTTGTAATGTTTATTTATTTTTGACAGAGAGACACACACACACACACCCATACACACAGAATGCAAGTGGGGGAGGGGCAGAGAGAGAGGGAGACACAGAATCCAAAGCAAGCTCCAGGCTCCAAGCTGTCAGCACAGAGCCCGATGTGGGGCTTGAACTCACAAACTGTGAGCCGAAGTCGGATGCTTAATCGACTGAGCCACCCAGGTGCCCCAAGAATTATTTTAAAACATACAAAGAATAAAAAGAGAAATGGAAGATTTGAAAGAACATACATAATTTGTAAAAATAAATGTTGAATTATGTGAAATAAAAATTCACACCATAGGATTAACAGCAATTTAGAGAATTAAGAAAAGATAGATGAACTTACAGATACAGCAAGAGAAATGATTCAAAATAAAGCACAGAAAAAAAAAAAAGGAAAAAAAATGATGGTGCCTCAGCTAACTTTAGAAAAACATCAAGTGGTCTAGTATACAGGTAACTGTAGTTCCAAAAGGAGAAGATGGAGGCAAAGAAAATATAAAATCAGAGAAATGATGGCTAAAATTTTCTAAATGTGATGAAACTCATAAACCCAGCAAATCTAAGAAGTTCAATAAACTCCCAGCAGAATAATCACACACACAGAGAAAACATACATCAACACAAATGGTAATCAAATTGCTAAAACCAGTGCTAAAGAGAAAAATCTTAAAAGCAGTCAGAAAAAAAGACAATTTTAGTATGGAGGAACAAAGATTAAAAAGTTATTCTAGATTTCTCATCTAAAGCTATACAAGTCAGATGACAATGAATAACCTCTTCAAAAATCCTAAGGAGGAAAAAGGCAACATAGAACAGTATACCTAGCAAAATTACCTTTGGAAAATTGGGTCAAAATAGGCTTTTTCAAGTAAACAGAAGGTGAGACCTGCACTAGAAGATATGATAATGGAAATTACTTCAGCCAGACAGAAATGATACACCTGTGAATTAAGCGTCCAAATGGTAAATATGTAAATAAGACTTTTATTTTTAATTTTCTTTTTAAACTGCTTAAGGCAAAAATAACAATAGTTATTATGGGATTTGCAAAATACATATAAGTAAAATGAACGACAACAGCACAGTAAACAGAAGGAGAGAAAGGAAACAGCAGAATATATTTTTTTCACATCCTTTCCAAGTGCACATGAAACTTCATGAAGATCACAAAATTCTGAATCACAAAATAAGCCTAACCAAATAAAAAAAACCCTAAAATACAGAGTATGTTCTCTGACAAAAACAGAAATTAGAGTAACAGAAAGTTGTGCAGAAAATCCTCCAAATGTGTGCAAATTAACAATACACTTGTAAGTAACTGAAAGGGATAAAGAAGAAATCACAAGGATCAGCCCACGACACAGATTTTTTGCCCTGGGTTAGAAGCAGGGGTCAGCAAACTACAACCCTCAGGCCAAATCCTGCCTGAATCCTGTTTTTGTAAATAAAATTTTACTGGAGTGCAGCCATACCGATTCTTTTACAAGCTGCCCATGACTGCTTTCCTACTACAACGCAGGGCTGAGGAGTGGCAACAGAGACCGTATGTATGGTCTACAAGGCTTAAATATTTACTGAGTTGTTACAGAAAGTGCACCAGTTTACTAACCTCTGATTTAAAGCATAGATTCTGGTATCAGACTACCTAGGTTTGAACATCAGCTCCATCTCTCATTAATTAATTAGATTAC
This sequence comes from Panthera tigris, assembly GCF_018350195.1. Lineage (NCBI taxonomy): Eukaryota > Metazoa > Chordata > Mammalia > Carnivora > Felidae > Panthera > Panthera tigris. The sequence goes on from NC_056665.1 coordinate 131,553,003, forward strand.
TTTCAGCAGTTATGTAGCCTCTCTGAACCGCAGTTTCCTCACCTATTAAGTGGGAATAATAAAAGTGTTTCATAGGGTTACTATGAGAATTAACATATATACATACACAAAAAAGTTAATATGTGGTTAATGTTACATAAATGTTTGTTATCATCATCATTGTTAATTTACCACAACCATAACTAGCTTTAAGAACCTATGCCCTCTACCTGTCTGAATGAGAAATGCCATCTAATACTCAGAAACAAATTCTGCAAAGTAGAATTACTATTTAAACCCTCAAATGGGCAGAATGAATGGCTCCCATGAAAAGATACAGTATATAGTTTGTTGTGGCTCTCCATCAAATCACCCTGGCAGAAAGACCAAGGGAACAAGAGGAGAGGACTTACTTTTCCTGGGAGTCTTGGAAATTACAGGGTATCAGTAAATATCTAGCTAAAAGAAATCTACCTACTGTGTAGAGATTAAAATTTCACAAAACAAATATAAAGTGAGGAATAGTCAGAGGGGGACTGCCCATTCTACTGATGCTTCTTCTGACTTGGCTCATCCTACACACACAGCAAACCACAATGGGCCAAAAGCTTTAAAACTCCATGTATCTCCATAGAGCCTCGAAGCATCCAGCTCTGTACAGACAGTGAAAAAAAAGGAGATCTGGAAGCACTTCCTCTGTAGCCCTGATAAACTTAACATGGCCAAAATCAACCTCCCTCAGCACAGGTTAAGCAACAGCAGAGAGGATAAGAGAGAAATAACCAAGCCAATACTGCTTCCTCTCCTAGCTTTCTATCATTTTTTACTGTATCATGTTTTCTCACATTTACCCAGCCTGGGTAGGTGAGGAAGAAGATAAAGTTTTCCAGTAAAAGTAACGCTTTAACCATGTAAGAGTTGGGTAGAAAAGTAAGAGAAAGTGCCTTTCAGACCAAAGGACAGCAAGATTAGAGAGATCATGGTGCCTTCAGGAAAAAGCCTAATTCAGGGTAGCTGAGGGGAGGAGTGCCAACTGGAAAGTGGCCAGAGACAAGGCTGGAGAAGCAGGCCAAAGCCAGAGAAAGGGTCAACTTTGTCTTCTAAGAGAGTTGGAATAAAGAGAGATTCAGTTTTAAAGGTATCGTACATAGTATATTTGTATGACATTTGGCAGGGATGGGGGGCGGTATCTGGAGTTGAGGAGAGAAACTGGGGCTTCACTGTTAACTGACATGGACATTAAAATCATGGCTCTAGATGATCACCTAGAGAGAATAAGTAAAAAGAAAAGAAGGCCACAGATTCCTAAAGAACACTGACATTTAAGAAGCAGACAGAAGGAAAGGCACCTTTAATTAAGAAGTAAAAGTCAGAAAGGGAAAAAGAAAACCAGCTTCTCGAATTTCTCCTTGATCCCAACAAAACCTTAGTTGTGTCCCTTAACTGAACTGGATTTATTAAAAGATTCTAGTGCACTCAATGCTCAAATAAGAAAACTATCCTAATAGACACAGCTAGACGCATCCCATGAGTTCCTGCAATTGTAAACCATATTCAAATAACAAACAATTATACTTAAAACATGTTAGTATGTGAGTCCTTGTGGTCTCAGTGTTCATTACACAAGAACTAATGATCATGATGTCACAAAGTAAAATCACAAATTTTGCAAGAGAGGCAGGACTTGATGGAATAAATACTGGTAAAATCCTACATAAAATCATTAGAAATTAGGATCTGGCAGAGAAATAGAAAAAAACTCAAGAATAATACAATAGGCACTTGAGATATGTCAAGTTAGCAAGAGACTGCGAAAAGGCACTTGGAAAAACCAGTGAACTCCCCTAATATTTTTGCAAAAATTACTCTCTTGATAATCATGTGCCAAAAGGCTAAGGTACACTAAAGCCTTTTATTTTGTACCATCATAAAATTGACAAAATTAAGTTAAAAACTAATGCTTTATTCTTAGTTCATTCTGTAAATCACCAGAGCTGTAACTACAGCTTAGATTTTGTTCAACATGAGAAATGTTTTTGCAGTGTACTGTTGTATTTGCAAGATAAAGTATCAAATTTCCCTTCCTCCCACTTAGAAATTTTAGTCCCTGTTTGATGTGCGTTATAGAAACAGACTTTTCAGGCCCTAATTATTCTCAGTAAGGCAGACTTCTGGTGTCAGAGTGGATATTCAGTCCATTTAGAAGAAAGCCTCTGGGAAAATAATATTCAGCATTACTGTTAACAGGGAAATTCACTGGATAAATCTTAATAGAGCACTATTATAAAATGCAAAAATCACAATTATTTCCTAGTTGATAGCTCATAAACAGTTCAGATATTAGTGAATATATTCTCAAATATATTTTTTAACTAAGGCATTTTCTCAATAGAATTTCAGAGATACTCTTCTTAATCTTCAGTCGGCAGCAGTTCCTTATAAGCTTTAATTGTATTTAAGATGGATGAATTTCTTCTGAAATATAAATAACTACTTCCTAAGTTCCATGTTTGGGAGGCAGGAGAGCATTGTGATTAAAAACATGAGCTTTGGAGTGTGACTGACCTGGGTTTCCGCTCTGGCTCCATTTACTAGCTGTGTAACCTGGGGCAAGTTATTTAACCTCTCTAAGTCTCAGTTTCTTTATCTGTAAAATAGAGATAATAATAGTATCTATTTCATAGGGTTGCTGTGAGGATTAAATAAGATAATGCAGGCTCAGCACAATGCCTGGTACTTAGTATGTGCTCAGTAACTTTTAGCTATTATTATGTTTTTTATAAGCTTAAACTTTTAAGTAACACATTCTCATGAAGATTTGTGATAATAAAATACATGTACCAAAGGCTTTTCTTATAAGTTCTACAAAATAAGCAAAATTAAAGGCTTTCAACTAGGAAGAGCTATGGGCATGACTTCTCCTTATATACACAAAAGAAATTCCTCAGCAATGCAACACATAACATTTAGAAAGAGCAATTTCAAAATTAGGAAGAAAACATCTATTTTGAAAGAATACAGATACTTATAGTTAATACATCGTGGACTTCATAAAACCTTTAGTAAATGACTAAAAAAAAAATCCATGTACGTTTGTTTCATAAAATTTAATCTCCCAAGAGATAGGTTAAGAGTAATTCTCTTCCTTTTAAAAAAGAAAATAAAATTGATATGAGGACAGTAAGGGACTTGAAAAATAGCAAAACAGGACATGAATTAAGGTTCTGTAATTGCCAATCACTGCTACAATACTAATATTAAACCTAGAAGCACATTTTTCCCCAAATGAAAGGTTCCAATTAAGTCTTAAAGATCTCTTAACAGACTCTTAACAGAAAGGCATATTAATCTATGCTACTCAAAGAAGCTATTCCTTAGTTATAAATAAAATATCTGTCATTTTCAAGAGAACAAAACACAATGTGATCTGTTTTTATAAAATCTCAACCTATAAAATTAATTTTATGAACTGAAAAGCAGGCAACTAAAATCTTTCTAAAAGTTAAAATGACTGTTAAAGTCTAATTTTAACATAAAACTGTTAAAGACTACAAATTAACCATACCTGCAAAATTCAACTTCTTACCACTTCTTTTTTTTTTTTTTTTTTTAAATTTTTTTTCAACGTTTTTTATTTATTTTTGGCACAGAGAGAGACAGAGCATGAACGGGGGAGGGGCACAGAGAGAGGGAGACACAGAATCGGAAACAGGCTCCAGGCTCTGAGCCATCAGCCCAGAGCCTGACGCGGGGCTCGAACTCACGAACCGCGAGATAGTGACCTGGCTGAAGTCGGACGCTTAGCCGACTGCGCCACCCAGGCGCCCCTCTTACCACTTCTTAAATATGTTTTAGGTATAACAAGTTCCATGAAAACACCATAAAAAAGTTCTTGGCCTGTTTAATTTTTTAAAATAATCATTCACTAGAAGTAGATGATAATTTGGGAACTGATAATTATATCCTTTGTTTTCAACTTTGATTTTGTATAAAAATAGCTCTTATAGGAACCACCTCCTTATTTTCAATAAAAAATGTAACTTCAACAGAAACCTTTAAAATAACTGAAAATTAAAATGTATACAGCTCTACTTAGAGAAACTTAGTTTTCCTAAGATGTCTTCCTAAGACGTCTTTCATCTGTCTTATCAACATAAGGAAAGTTATGTTGATACCTGGAAAAGTTATATGTAAAATTTCTAGGACAATTAGGTAATATTCTACTGAGTCAGAATCTCTTTGGCTTTTATAATAGTATTAATTCAATTAAAAAGTTTGTGATATGTGAAATAAAGACCACTTCTTGTTCTTATTTTTCTTATATTCATCAACTATCCACCCAATGTACCTCCACCCTTGAACAAACAGGTATTTTTCATCAATTGCTTTCCAATTTAATATTTATAGATTTGTAATCATTTCTTATAGTACACGTTTATAAGATGTAGTTTAGAAAAAGAAAAAAAATCACATACCTGCCCGTCTAAGTCGAATGCTAAACAAGCTATACCATGTGTATGAGCATCCTTTAGAATTGATATGGTCTGCACAGTGTATGAATCCCAAACACAGATATAAGGCTCTTTCCCAACTTGTCCCGTTGCTACCAATACTCGTTCAGGATGCAATGCAAGGCTGCAAAATAAATAAATAAACTGACTTAAAACTGTTTATAGAGCTTTTATATTTGATATACATAAACTTTATATATACAAATGCAAAATTTAGACTTTATCCATTTAATATAATTTGGACTTAAAATAACTTCTAGTGGGGGTGCCTGGGTAGCTCAGTCAGTTAAGTGTCCAACTTCAGCTCAGGTCATGATCTCACGGTTTGTGAGGTCGAGCCCCGCGTCAGGCTCTGTGCTGAATGCTTGCTCGGAGCCTGGAGCCTGCTTGGGATTCTGTGTCTCCTTCTCTCTACCCCTCCCTCACTCATGCTCTGTCTCACTTTGTCTCTCAAAAACAAATAAATGTAAAAAAAAAAAAAAAAAAAAAAAATTAAAGTAACTTCTAGGGGTGCCTGGGTGGCTCAGTTGGTTAAGTGTCAAACCTCAGCTCGGGTCAAGATCTCACAGTTTGTTGAGTTTGAGCCCTGCTTCAGAACTCTGTGCTGACAGCTCAGAGCCTGGAGCCTGCCTCTGATTCTGTGTCTCCCTCTCTCTCTGCCCCTCCCCTGCTCATGTTCCTTCTCTTTCAAAAATAAATATTAAAAAATTTTTTTAATAAAATAACTTCTACAAAAATCCATACTGAGTTATTACTTGACTAGTATATGTATGTTATGACCAGATGATGATAGACTTCAAAATCTCTGTAATATGATATAATGTGTGTAAACTTTGCAAGAAAAGGATTCTCACAATGGCTCAATTGCACCACAGCAACAAATTAGTAGCAGCCTCACCACATGCCACTTTCTCTTTTGGTATTCATCTGTTTTTAAGCCCTCTCTCCTATTTTACTCTTTTATTACATGACATTACACAAAATCTTAGCATCCAAAAATAGCACTTAGTAACACTCCTATGGTAATAAATTATAAACCCCATTTTTAATTGAAGTAAAATTGGTATATAAGTTTTAATTATGTAACATTTTAATTAAATATCTGTGTTCAAAGTGATCACCTCCAAAAGTCTAGTTATCATCTATTACCATACATTTGACTCCCTTCACCCCTCAACCGCCTACCCTTGTAGTAACCACCATTCTGTTTGTCTATGAGTTTGTTTTTGTTATATTTTATTTTTTTAGATTCCACATATGAGTGAAGTAATACTATTTTTTACTTTCTCCTTCTGACTTAGTTCACTTAATACCCTCATGGTCCATCCATGTTGTCAACATCTGATTTCATTCTTTTTTACGGCTGAATAGTATTCCACAATGTCTATATACCACACCTTCTTTATCCATTCATCCACTGATGCATATTTAGGTTGTTTCCATATCTTGACTATTGTAAATAATGTTGTAATGAACACCAGGCTGCATATATCTTCTTGTATTAATGTTTTAATGTTCAGATAAATGTCCAGTAGTGGGACTGTTAGATAGTATGGCAGCTCTATTCTCAACTTTTTGAGGAATAACCATAGTGTTTTACACAGCAGCTGCACTAATTTATATTCCCAGGGTTTTATTTACATATGAGGGCTCCTGTTTCTCCACACCCTCTCCAACACTTGTTATTTCTTGTCATTTTGATGACAGCCAATCTAACCCATATGAGGTGATATCTTATTACGGTTTTGGTTTGCATTTCCCTAATAATTAGTGATGCTGAACATGTTTTCATGTGTCTGTTAGCCATTTATAGGTCTCCTTTAGAAAAATGTCTATGCAGATCCTCTGGTCATTTTTTTATTTGAACTGTTTTTTGTTAAGTTGTAGGAATTTTTTAATATATTTTGGATATTAACCCCTTGGCAAATATGTAATTTGCAAATATCTTCTCCCATTTAGTAGGATGCCTTTTCCTTTTGATGATGGTTTCTTTCACTATGCAGAGGCTTTTTAGTTTGATGTATTTCAATATGTTTATTTTTTTAAGGTTTATTTATTTTTGAGACAGAGAGAGAGAGCGAGCGCACTAGCAGGGAAGGGGCAGAGAGAGAGGAGACACAGAATCCTAAGCAGGCTCCAGGCTCCAAGCTGTCAGCACAGAGCCCGATGCAGGCTGGAAGTCACAAACCACAAGATCATGACCTGAGCCAAAGTCAGACACTTAACCAACTGAGCCACCCAGGTGTCCCTCAATTTGTTTACTTTTGCCTTTGATTCCCTTGTCTTTGGAGTTAGATCCACAAATACATTGCTAAGACTGATGTCAAGGAGCTTGCCACCTGTTTTCTTCTAGAAGCTTTATGGTTTCAGGTCTTACGTTCAAGTTTTAAATCCATTTTGAGTTAATATTGGGGTACACTATAAGATAGTGGTCTAGTTTCATTCTTTCGCATATGACTGTCCAGTTTTCCCAACACCATCTTTTGAAGAGACTGTCCTTTCTCCAGTTTATGCTCTTGGCTCCACTGCCATAAACTAAATGTCCATACACGTGTGGGTTTATTCCGGGGCTCTCAATTTTGCTTCACTGATCTATGTGTCTGTTTTTATACCAATACCATAGTTTTGTTTACTATAGCACAAATATTTCAAAAAACAGAAGAGTCACCCATAGTTCACAGAAAGTAGTCTGAGTCTTTAAAAACAAGACAAAGACCAAACAGTTGGTAATGGTTTATGTACATTATTAGCAGGAGGCACGAAGTAAATACAAATTTCTCCTTCATAAATTTTTCTATAAATAGATTCAGGTTATGAGATTCATCTTTAGGAGAAAAAAAATCACTCCTGGCCTCAGAGTCAAGGATGAGTTGAAAGTGGGAAAAGTTAGGAGGGTATTAGGACAGAATCAACTGATTGGATGTAGTGAGTTGGGGGGAAAGAAAGGTCTAAGATGACTCTTGGGCTTCTGGCTTGAGCATCTGGATGGTTTAGATGGTATTCATCAAGTCAGGGAATACTAAATGAGTAACCAGAGGGAGGGAAGATAAGTAGGAATGGAAGGTTGACTCAACATATAAAAGTCAACCAATATATCATAGTAATAGAATAAAAATCAATCCTAAAAAAAATAGAAAAGTAAAACAAATACAAACCCATATACATTAATCTCAATAGACACAGAAGACGCATATGACAAAAACCCAACCCCTTTTGTGATAAAAATACACAACAAACTATGAATTAAAGAGAACTTACTCAACTTGATAAAGGGGAATCTATGAAAACCCACAGCTATTATCACATTTAATGGTGAGAGCCTGAAAGTTTCCCCTTTAAGTACAGGAAGGAGACAAGGATGTCACCTCTTGTCACTTCCATTCAACATGATACTGGATATTCTGAACAGGACAATTGGGCAAGAACAAGAAACAAAAGGAAGAAGTAAAACTATCTCTACTTATAGATGATATTATCTCGTATAAAGAAAATCCTAAGGAATCCACAAACAACAACAAAATAAATCCCAAGTAGAGTTAATAAGCAATGTGGTAGGATATAAGGTCAATATAAAATATCAATTATATTTCTATACACTAGCAATGAACAATCTGAAAATTAAGTTAAAACAATTTCACTTATGATAGCATCAAAAACAACAAAACATTTAGGAATACATTTAGCAAAAAAGTACAAGACTTGTACACTGAAAAGTACAAAACATCGTTCATTTTTAAAAGATCTAAATAAGTGGAAAGATACACTGTAATATAATTACATGTTATATGTAATATTGTAATACTACAATTTTGTTAAAATGACATTACTTCCTAAATTGATCAGTAGCTCCCAGCTACCCAAAAACAGGAAATGACAAAAAACAAATAAGTCTCCAACAGTTTACCAGAAAAAGGCAATCCCATCAACGTCCTAAAGTCCAGGAACTCCCTACTATCTTAATGTTAATGCTTTGCTAGAGGGAAAAACAACCTTAGTTTGACAATAGCTAGGCCTCTAGTAAGTCTTTAGCACGTGAAAGCCTCTTTGGAAACTCCCTCTTGACTTTATCTCCTACCTCCCCCCACATAAAACGGTCACCTCCCACACTTGCAGTGCGTACTTCCTGCCCAGAGTCCTGTCCCCGTGCATTAATAAAATCACCTTTTTGCACCAAAGAAGTCTCAAGAATTCTTTCTTGGTCATTGGCTCCAGACCCCCACCATCCCAAAACTTCACCAAAAATATTCCATTTTTCTACAGCTTCTACTTCCTTGCTGAGAACTTAAAACATTTCATTTGTTTCAAGAACATTCCCGTTTACTTCACGGCATATAGTTATAACAACTGCTCTAAATTCTTTGATAATTCCAACACTTCATTGTGGGGCTGATAACTACTGTCTTTTATAAGTTCTTAAGAATTTCCTAATTTTTTGTGTGATCATTTTGGATTATATCCTGGACATTTGGAATACTGTGCTATAAACCCTGGGCCCTGTTAAAATCCTCTAGAGAATGCTGTGTTTCAGCAGGCAAGCACTCTGGTTAGGTTCAGGGCACATGTCCCAGTTCTCCTTCTATGGTTCCAATGTTAGTTTAATTTTTAAAGCCTTTGTAGTATTACCACATGTACACACCACAGGGGCCAATTTGGAAGCTGGATGATTATAGTTCAGTTTTCAAAGACTTTGATACGCTGTTTCTAATTAGTTCCAACCATGTGCAGCCTAAAAGTCTAGGACATCAAATGTAACTTTATAAGATCTCCCTGCTCTCCATAAACTCCCCCAACTCTCAATCTCCCAGGGGCTCTACTTCATTGTACTATGACTAGAAAGTCCAGAGTATGAGCCTCTGTACACTGTCGTGCTCTTCCTACAATTGGGTCGGACTCTGGGCAAAAAGCATTTGGCCTATTTTTTAATTGGTCTGTTGTCCTATTACTGCATTGTAAGAGTTCTTGATATATTCTGGATACAATTCTTTTCTCAAACATATGTTTTGGAACTGTGTTTTCCAGTTTGTGGACTGTCTTCATTTTCTTAATGGTATCTTTTAAACAGCAAAAGATTTTAATTTTTAAAAATTTTTTGTTAATGTTTATTTATTTTTGAGAGACAGAGCGAGAGCATGAGTGGGGTAGGAGCAGAGAGAAAGGGAGACACAGAACCCAAGGCAGGCTCCAGGCTCCTAGCTGTCTGCACAGAGCCCCACACGGTGCTTGAACCCACAAACCCCGAGATCATGACCTGAGCTGAAGTCGGATGTCTAACCGACTGAGCCACCCAGGTGCCCCAAAAGATTTAAAAATTGTTGAGACTTTTTATTTTAGACTAATTAGATTCATCAAAAAGTTGCAAAAATAGTATAAACAGTTATCTTAAATCCCTCACCCCACTGCTATAGTATAATCTTGGTACAATAAGAAAGATGAAATTAACATTAGTACCCCCTCTAAACTACTTATTCAAAATTCACCAGTTTTCTCACTGAAGTTTTTCTGTTTCAAGATCCTATCCAGGGTAGGATAGTTGCATTTAATTCTCATTAGCAACTTCAATCTCTGTAACAGTTTCTTTGATTGTCTTTCATGATGGTATACTTTTGAAAGTTTTTTTTTTTTTTAATGTTTGTTTATTTTGAGAGACACAGAACGCACACACGTGAGTGCAAGCCAGTAGGGGAGGGGAAGAGAGAGGGAGAGAGTGAGTCCCAAGCAGGTTCGGTGCTATCAGCACAGAGCCCAATCTGAAGCTCCATCCCATGAACAGTGAGACCATGACCCGAGCAGAAACCAAGAGCTGGATGCTCAACTGAATGAGCTACCCAGGCGCCCCTTTTTTTAAAGTCTTTTTAAATTTTTTTTTTTAACGTTTATTTATTTCTGAGACAGAGACAGAGCATGAGTGGGGGAGGGGCAGAGAGAGAGGGAGACACAGAATCCGAAGCAGGGTCCAGGCTCTGAGCTATCAGCACAGAGCCCAACGCGGGGCTCGAACTCATGGACTGCGAGATCATGACCTGAGCCAACGTCAGATGCTTAAGCTACCGAGCCACCCAGGTGCTCCTAAAGTCTTTTTAAAAAATGTTTATTTATTTTGAGAGAGGGAGAGAGTGAGAGAGAATATATGATGCTATACTTTTGAAGAGTACTAATCACTTATTTTGTAAAATGTCCCTCAATTTGGATTTGTAACACATTTTTCCATAATTGGAGTGAGATCATGCATTTTTGGCAAGTATACCACAAAAATTGTATTTGTTCTTCTTAGTTCATCATATCAAGGATGTCAATATGCATTATTACTGATGATGTTTACCTTAATTCCTTAGATAAGCTGGTGCTTGCCACGTTTTTCCACTGTAAGGTTACTACAAAGCTTCTCTTTGTTGTCAATATGTATTTTAGGGGAGATGCTTTGACTCCATGCAGATCCTGTTTGTCCTCAAACTTTCATTCACTAATTTTAGCATCCACTGCTAGGCCTTGCCTGAAACAGTTGCTACTGTACTGTTTGCCTTATGCGATCCTCCTATTTCCTCTTTTCTTCTACATTTATTGATTGGAATTCTACCATAAGGAAAATTTTTTAATTTTAATTTTTAATTTTTTGAGTATAGTTGACATACAATGTTACATTAGTTTCAAGTGTACAACATAGTGTTTCAACTTCTCTATATGTTATGCTACGCTCACCACAAGTGTAGCTACCGTCTGTCACCATATAACACTATTATAGTATCATTGGCTATATTCCCTATACTGTGTCTTTTATTCCCATGACTTATCCATAACTGGAAGCCTGTATCCCTCATTCCCTCTCACCTAGTATGCCTACCCCCCTACCTCTTTTTCCTTTGGCAACCATCAGTTTATTCTCTGTATTTTTAGGTCCGGTTCTGCTTTGTGTTCATTTGCTTTGTTTTTTATGTTTCACATGAGTGAAATCATATGGTATTTGTCTTTCTCAGTCTGATTTATTTCACTTAGCATAACACCTGGGTGGTTCAGTCAGTTAAGCATCCAACTCTTGGTTTCAGCTCAGGTCATGATCTCAAGGTTGGTGAGTTCAAGCCCCACGTTGGGCCCTGTGCTGACAGCTCAGAGCCTGGAGCCTGCTTCAGATTCTGTGTCTCCCTCTCTCTCTGCCCCTCCCCTGTTCATGTTCTGACTCTCTCTCTGGCAAAAATAAGCAAACATTAAAAAAAAAAAAAAAAAGCATAAGACCCTCTAGGTCCATCCATGTTTCTGCACATAGCAAGATCTCATCGTTTTTTATAGCTGTATAGTATAGTCTGTGTGTGTGTGTAAATATACTACATCTTCCTTATCCATTCATCTATCAATGGACACTTAGGTTACTTCCATACTGACTACTATAAATAATGCTGTAATAAACATAGGGTTTGTATATCTCTTAGAATTTTGTTTTCTTTGGGTAAATACCTACTACTGGAATTACTGGATCATACGGTATTTCTATTTTTAATTTTTTGAGGAATCTTCCACACTGTTTTCACAGTGGCTATACTAATTTATGCTCCCACCAATAGTGCACAAAGGTTCTTTTTTCTTCACATCCTCACAAACACTTAATTCTTGTCTTTATTTTGGCCATAGGAAGAACTATCTTTTCTCTCTTAAAGTTTATTTATTTATTTTGAGAGAGAGAGTGCACGTGAAAGCAGGGTAGAGGCAGAGAGAGAAAGAAAGACAGAATCCCAAGCAGGCTCCACCGTGCTATCAGCACAGAGCCCAACTCAGGGCTCCACCCCACGAACCACAAGATCATGACCTGAGTGGAAATCAAAGGTCAGATGCTCAACCAACTAAACCACCCAGGCACCCTTCTCTTTTATTTAATCCATTGTTTATACAGTTGAATTCATGGGAATTTTAAGATTTTTTAAAAATGTTTATTCATTTTTGAGAGACAGAGAAATAGAGAGTAAACAGGGGAAGGGCAGAGAAAGACAGAGACAGAGAACCCCAACCAGGTTCTGTGCTGTCGGCATAGAGCCCAATGTGGGGCTCGAACCCACAAACTGTGAGATCATGGGCTGAGCCGAAATCAAGAGCCAGATGCTTAACCAACTGAACCACCCAGATGCCCCCATGGGTATTTTAATAACAATTTTTTTTCTGTAAAGTGACAGACAGTAAATACTTTAAGCTTTGCCTGCCATACAACCTCTGTTACAGCTACTCAACTTTATGGTTATAATTCCAAATCAGCCATTGATGATATGTAAACCATGCATTCTCATTGGGAGCAACATCACTTCCATGGGGTTAAAAACTGGTTCTTGTGGGTGTGAAGGTCTTACTCTTTTTATGAAGAAAGCATAGATACATATATGGTACATAAATTGATATACAGTGTATCTGTGGTAATAAAATTTTGTGGTGGGTTGGGGCAATTAAGAAAAAAATACCTAAAAGGGTTCCTTAGAGGGACTATTTAAAAAAAAAAAAAAAAAAAGGCTGCAAAAACAAATAGTCATGTCTGTTTTCCAATAAAACTTTATTTACAAAAATAGATGGCAGGCCATATTTAGCCCAGGGTCTGCTGTTTGATAGTCCTGTTTTATTCGATGGGTTAAAATTCAATACTATCATTATTTATCTTGTAGCTCAAATTGTTGCATCTTTGACCTTCAGGAGATCCTTCAGGTTGGCTCCCTTATTTTTTCAACAAGCCAACATCTGTTTTGCATTGACCTACTTTGAGGAACCACAATATATTCCAGGCTCATCTAGCATTTTTCCTGCTCCAGCCCTGTAATTAACTACTTCTCTAGGAAGCCTTTTATTGGCAAATGGTATTTAGAGAACAAGACCTGGGCAGCAGAGGTGGCCATTGTTATTGGAGTGTTATTCCTTCTAGGCTGCAGACAGAGCTGAGAAATATATCTAGTGTACTAACCCATGTATATACACATGGCTATATTATGTATCTTTGGGTGTATATATCTAAAAACCATGAGTTCATATTGATACATCTGATTCTAATCCAAAACCACAGGGTTCATTGAAGACTTCCTTATGTATAACTTCTTCCAAGAGTGAGAAATTAGTCTTTCATAACCTCAAGTCTATTTAAGTATGATATACACAAAGTTGTTTCAGAATTGCTAGCCCTGTAGGAAACAATTTTACTAACTAGGTTATAGCATTATCTATAGTTCTTTTTGTTTTTATTCTTACAGTATTCAATCAAGATACTGCTTTCACAGGTTTTTGTTGTTTTTTGTTTGTTTTTGGTTAAGGTGCTCCCTGCTCAGTGCTCAGTGATAAGGAGGAAAGAGCTTATAAAACTGTAGGTAGAATTTGTTTTTCTCTTTTTATTTACAGTTATTTTACAGTCTTGGTATTCTTTGCTTAAGTAATGGCAAGGCTAGGGCTTTGCATAGAAATTGCATACTTGTGAAGTGATTTTGAATTATTTGGGGATGACACTCTGGAAGGTTACTTACTACATATCCACTACTGTCTTCGGTTACCTGGAAGTCTAAAGTTTTAATTCTATATTATTTATTCATATTAATTTTATTATAATTTTATATTATTTATTTATAATTTTCCTTACGTTATCCTTTTTATGCCCTATTTCCTATACTTTAATAGAAATTTTATAGTGTTACCTTTGGTGTTTAAGGTATATAACCTAATTTGACTTACATTTTGTATATGGTGAGGTTCATTTTTTTCCCCATGTGGATATTCATTTGTTCTTAATATTGTTTCTTGAAAAGACTATCTTTTAAGCATATTTTATGTGCTAACAGGAATCAACTTAGAAGAATCATCAACAATACTGATATAGGTGACCAGGGAGAAACTCTGGAGCAGGCAATGAGATCTGGAGCAGGATCTCATTCACACATGGAGGGATTACTATGAGATAGGAGCGGGATGTACTGCTGATGGGTAGGTAAAATCTGACAGTTCTGATGGTTCCAATTTTTTTTTTGAAGTGACAATGTAGATTTATTCTGGAATATCTACCATAATCACAACTCCTATTTGTACCAACTAACACCCCCATAAGTAATTAACCTTAGACTACTTTTAACAATCTCACATCCTTAATTCACTGTTCATATACTAATTTCCAAGCAATCAAATTCATCAGCATTACTAAACAGCTAAGGAACTTTCCCTCCTCACAAAGATTTATTGCCTGGAGTATAGCATTAAAAAATAAAGAATCTGTAAATGACAAAATACTAAAAATGGATTTCTACTCATGGCTGCAGGCACTTTCATCTCAGACCATATAATATAAGGAACAGACAGAAATCTGAACCACCTTTATTGTTACTAGAAGCCTATATTGAGATAAAGCCGCCCCAATGAGTGGGTCTGTTTGCCAGCTTAGAGCTGGGCATACCAGGTAAGCAGATGAAAATACATGACTCCACTGTGCTAATAATGTTCTTTGACCCAGGCTGTGCAGCTGCCTACAAAAAATGTGAATTCCACAGCAAGTTCTCCAGCTTCAATATCTTCTGGTTAATGTTTCCATACTAGTTAATGATAGTCAGGACTAGAACCCAGGTTGTCTCCCAATGCAGTGTTCTTTCTCTGCTAGAATAACCTTGTCATGGATCTGAAAAAGGATGTTGGAAATTTGCAACTGCACAGGTGGAAACATCTGAATGAAAGAGCTCTAGGCCTTGGAACTTATTTTCCTGCTACATTATACCCTGGGCATCTGGATTCTCAGTCCAGGCCAGCTCCAATTTTTTTTTCTTTCTTTTTAAAAAAAATTTTTTTAAAGTTTATTTGAGAGAGAGACAGAGAGACAGAGAGGGTGAGCGGGGGAGGGGCAGAGAGAGAGGAAGTAACAGAATCCCAGCTGGCTTCACTGTTAGCACAGAGCCCAGCATGGGGCTCGAACTCACAAACCATGAGCTGAAAGACATTTAACCAACTGAGCCACCCAGGTGCCCCTCCAATTTTCTTAATGAGAAAGAAAGCATGAGTATTTTCCTAGTATTCTTGGAGTCAATATTACAGTTAAGTTGTATTCCACATATTGCCTAGTATATTGCTGAACATATACTGGAACTCAAAAACACTTATAGATGAGACAGCTCAGAAACAGACCCTCATAAATATAATCAACTGGTATTTGACAAAGGAGCAAAAGCAAAACAATGGAAAAAGAAAGTCTGTTCAACAAATAATGCTAGAACAAATGGACAACTACATGCAAAAAGTGAATCTAAACAAAGACCTTACATCCTTCACAAAAATTAACTTAAAATGGATAATAGACCTAAATACAAAACATAAAACTATAAAATTACTAGAAAAAAACATGGGAAAATACCTAGATGACCTCAGTTATGGTGATGCCTTTTTAGATACAACACCATATACGTGATAAATGAAGTAATAATTGATAAACTGGACTTACTTAAAATAAAAAACTTCTGCTCTGTGAAAGACAATGTCAAAAATATGTGAAGACAAGCCACAGATGGGGAGAAAACATTTGCAAAAGACACATCTGATAAGAACTGTTATCTAAAACAAAGACCTCTTAAAATTCAACAATAAGAAAATAAAGAACTCAATTACTAATTAGGCCAAAGACCTTTTTTTTCCCCTTAAGTTTATTCATTTATTTGGAGAGAGAAAGAGCACATGAGCAGGGGAGAGGTTCAGAAAGAGAGGGAAGGAGAGAATCCAAAGCAGACTCGGTGCTGTCAGAGAAGGTAGGCCATAGACCTTAACATACCCCTCATCAACGAAGATATACAGATGGGAAATAAGCATATGAAAAGATGCTTCACATCATGTCATCAGGGAAATGCAAATCACAAGACACCACTACATGTCTATTAGAATGGCCAAAATCCAGAACGCTGACAATACCAAATGCTGAGGAGGATGAGCAACAGAGACTTTCATACATTGCTGGTGGGAATGCAAAAATTGTACAACTTTGGAAGACAGTTTGATGGTTTCTTACAAAACTAAACATACTGTTAACATATAATCCAGCAATTGTGTTCCTTAGTGTTTACCCAAAATAGTTAAAAACTTTTGTCTACCCAAACACCTACACATAGATGTTTGCAGAAGCTTTATTCACTGTTGCCAAAACTTGGAAGATGTCCTTCAGTAGGTGGATGGATAAATGGTACGTCCAGACAATGGAATATTTAGCACTAAAAAGAAATGAGCTATCAAGCCATGAAAACACATGAAGGAGACTTAAATGCATATTACTAAATGACAGAAGTCCATCTGAAAAGGTTACGTACTGTATGATTCCAACTACATGACATTCTGGAAAAGGCAAAACGACATTACCTGTTGTGGGTGGTAGAGCTAGGGAGTGAACAGGCAGAGCACAGAGGATTTTTACGGCAGTGAAAATATGTTATTATAATGATGGATGTCACTGTACATTTTTGTCCAAACCCATAGAATATATAACACCAAGAGTGAACCCTAAGGTAAACTATGGATTTGGGGTGATTATGATGTGTCAATGTATATTCATCCTTGGTAAAAAGTGTACCATTCTGGTGAGTGATGTGGATATTGGGGAGGCTATGCATGTGTGGGGCAGGGAATATATGAGAAATTTGTACCTTCCTTTCAATTTTGATGCAAACCTAAAACTGCTCTAAAAACACAAAGACTTTTTAAAAAGGAATATATGTATCTAAAAGGCTTAAAAGAAGGGGCACCTGGCTGGCTCAGTCAGTACAACATGTGACTCTTGATCTCGGGGTCATGAGTTTAAGCCCCACATTGAGCATAGAGCTTACCAAAACAAAACAAAACAAAACAAAAAAAAAAAACGCTTATAACACCACAAAATTCTTAATTTATTTTTCTTCTGGGATGGACAGCTCATAATGTTGGATTGGCAAACAGGAAGTTCTGATTGTAGGAGTTGTTAACTCAGATTTCACTCTAAAAGTTACCTTGTTATTCACAACTGGGGGAGAATATCTGGTTTTACTTTA
Source organism: Panthera tigris (assembly GCF_018350195.1). Taxonomy (NCBI): domain Eukaryota; kingdom Metazoa; phylum Chordata; class Mammalia; order Carnivora; family Felidae; genus Panthera; species Panthera tigris. The sequence goes on from NC_056665.1 coordinate 131,570,485, forward strand.
ATCCAGAGGCTGGGGAAAATAGGGATAAAGCAGAGAGACAGATGGGCCATGAAGTGAGAATTCTGGATTATATCATTGCTATGGATGGATGGTGTCAACATCTTGACGGAGCCCAAAAAAGGGAGAGATCATTGTCATGGATGCTTAAAAGCATGGAATATGAGGCATAACAGAGAGTAGTACCTAACTGAAATTAAAGAACCAGAAATAAATTGGGGTGCCAATTTAAAATACATATTAGGGGCGCCTGGGTGCCTCAGTCAGTTGAGCATCTGACTCTTGATTTTGGCTCAGGTCACGATCTCACAGTTCCCGGGATCAAGCCATACGTTGGGCTCTGCACTGACAACATGGAACCTGCTTGGGATTCTCTCTCTCTCCCTTTGCCTCTCGTCGGCTCGCTCTCTCCCTCTGTCAAAATAAACTTAAAAAAATAATAAAACACAGTAGTATTATCTCCAGATTACAAGATGTGGGTAAATATTTTTCTACACCTTTCAATTTCCTATAATCGTATTCTATAGTGTATATCACTAATTTTAAAAACATAACAACAACTCGTTGAGGGGGGCGCCTACCAAGCCTCTCATACTCTTATTAAGTTTATTATTTTGAGACTGACAGAAAGTGTGTGTGAGCAGGGGAGGGGCAGAAGGAGAGAGAAGAAAGAAGAGAGGAGAGAGGAGAGAGGAGAGAGGAGAGAGGAGAGAGGAGAGAGAGGGAGAGGAGGAGAGGGAGGGAGACAGAGAAAGGGAGGGAGACAGAGAAAGGGAGGGAGACAGAGAAAGGGAGGGAGACAGAGAAAGGGAGGGAGACAGAGAAAGGGAGGGAGACAGAGAAAGGGAGGGAGACAGAGAAAGGGAGGGAGGGAGGGAGGCAGAGGGAGAGAATCCCAAGCAGGCTCCACACTAAGTATAGAGCCCAACACAGGGCTTGCTCTCACAACCTGTGAGATCCTGACCTGAGCTGACATCGAGAGTTGGATGTTTAACCAACTAAGCCACCCAGGTGCCCCTCTCATACTCCTTATCAAGTCACCCTCACTCTCTTACACAGTCTCTTCGGGGTTACAAATATTACCCTTTCCAAGTGCATGCCATCTGAATCTAACATCCAGGTTACCGGTAATATTTCTTACCATGCTAGTAGTGCCACCTTTGCTAAATAACATTGTCCACAAGTTAATAATTAGAAAAGTCACATTGCAACCAAGTAATGATGACTAATCTATAGAGTCTGTAGTTAGTCATCACCTATGTTACAAGACTTAGAATGGCCTTTCACTTTCCACTCCTGGTTGGGTATTATGCCTTGCACCCTGATCAACCACCTGTAAAAATATGGACACTGAGGTGGTTAGACTTGGTTACATCATCATCTTGTGGCTAATTTAAATAATATCACGAGCAACATCATTCCAAGCAAAAACTGCAAAATTCTTAAGAGCAACTGCCTGTGGCAATTTTAATTATGCTCCACAGACTGAAATAAATATGTAATGAGAGCTTCCCCACCAGAGGCAGTGGTGTCTAGTACTGTATCTCCTAAGAAAGTCAGTCTCCCACAGAATTGAAAAGAGATTCCAATGGATTTGAAGCAGAAAATGGTTGTCCTCTTTGTTGGAGGTGAACTAGGTACATGATTCACAGGAAGAGCAGGAGCATTTCCTTGACAAGGAAGCTGCGCAGCTCAGTTCTTCTGATTTGGGGAATAAGCTATGTACACTTCTCTTGCCAACAATTTATTTCTGGTTCTTTAATTTCAATTAGGTACTACTCTCTGTTATGCCTCATATTCCATGCTTTTAAGCATCCATGACAATGATCTCTCCCTTTTTTGGGCTCCGTCAAGATGTTGACACCATCCATCCATAGCAATGATATAATCCAGAATTCTCACTTCATGGCCCATCTGTCTCTCTGCTTTATCCCTATTTTCCCCAGCCTCTGGATTAAAGTAAAACCAGATATTCTCCCCCCAGTTGTGAATAACAAGGTAACTTTTAGAGTGAAATCTGAGTTAACAACTCCTACGATCAGAACTTCCTGTTTGCCAATCCAACATTATGAGCTGTCCATCCCAGAAGAAAAATAAATTAAGAATTTTGTGGTGTTATAATGAATTGAGCCTGCGTATGGACTCCAATCTTTTGTCCCATGCCTATCCCCTCATTCTAGTACTCAAGCAACACCAAGAAGTTAGTGTTTTTCCCCTATGCTTACTACCTCAGATGGATATGCATGCCAGTGTCTTAAGACAGGCACTATATTTCACTTGACGTTTTAACAATCCAATTCACCTTTAAATTACACTGGCCAACAGATGGTAATACTTTAGATAGGAAATCCAGGAGCTATGAAGGCCTTTGTACCCATTCTTGCAGTCTTTGGCCAATATGGTGATGCCATGAGCTACCTATAATTAGAACATTTACCACAGTAACCAACGCAGCTTGTTTAGGCTGGTTAGGTGTAACCCCTTGCGAGTGTGCTATGCTGTCTCAGAATACTGATCCATACTGAGACACAATGCAGAACTTGCTGGCCTTACAGACTGAAGCCAGTCTGACTGCTCTTTAGTGGCTGCTTTATGCTTGGTTAACAGCAACATGTGGTCTCAAGCCCTTCAAAACACAGCATTCCACTACTTTTCTGACTGGATATGTACCTATTGTGCTATCTGAACTGTCTATGCAAATACATCCACTTTAGAATTTCACAGGGTAGGGATGATCTGTCCTTTTGATGTATTTATACGTCCTATCAAATATTAACATATTTGGTTTATTTCTGAGTGCAGATTCTGGCTCCAAAATGGAATTTATTAATGGACAATCTTGGTCTTTCCGTGGCCCAAATTACTCAGGCAGACCCACTGCAACTGTTCCTGGAGTCTGTTGAAATCACCATCTGATACATCATCTTGATACATCCAGGATGCACATAACTTTGCCCATTAAGTAAAGCTTTCAGGTCCCCAGTGAGTGAGCATTTTTCTGGACTGATGATGTATGATATCTTCCTTTTAATGTTTTAAGTCCCTGATGATACTGACCAGATCCATCAATAAACAGAAAACCATACTGAGGACTGCTTTTTTTTCCCTTTTTTTTTTTTTTTTTTTTTTTTTTGGTAATCTCCAAACATAGAGATTTATGCTGTTCAGCATGGGAGGTCCTTAGGCAACAAGTCAGGAGGTTTTTTGTTTTCTTTTGTTTTTTAATTTAAATTTTGGTTAACATACAGTGCAATATTGGTTTCAGGAGAATTCAGTGGATTCATCACTTACGTACAACACCCAGTGCTCATCACAAGTGACCTCCTTAATAACCATCACCATCTAGTCCATCTCCCACCCAATTTTCTCCATCAACCGTCAGTTTGTTCTCTACTGTAGTCCTCTAAGGGTCTCTTGTGGTTTGTTTTCCTCTCTCCTCTTCCCCGCCTTCCCATTTGTTCATCTGTTGTTGTTTTTTTTTTTTTTAATGTTATTTATTTTTGAGACAGAGCATGAACAGGGGAGGGGGAGAGGGAGATACAGAAATCTGAAGCAGGCTCCAGGCTCTGAGCTGTCAGCACAGAGCCTGATGCGGGACTCAGACCCATGAGCCGTGAGATCATGACCTCAGTCGAAGTTGGACACTTAACCGACTGAGCCACCCAGGCACCCCTCATCTATTTTGTTTCTTAAATTACACATGACTTAAGTCGCATGTTATTTCTCTTTCTCTTATTTCACTTAGCATAATGCATTCTAGCTCCATATCATCGCAAATGGCAAGATTTCATTCTTTCAATGGCTGAGTAATATTCCATTTTATATATATGCCACATCTTCTTTATCCATCAGTCAGTGGACTCTTGGGCTCTCTCCATAGTTTGGCTATTGTTGATCATGCTGCTATAAACAATCGGGTGCAAATGCCCCTTCAAATATGTATTTTTGTATCCTTTGTATAAATACTTAATAGTGCAATTGCTGGATCATAGGGTAGTTCTATCTTTAACTTAGAGGAAACTCCACACTGTTCTCCAGAGGGTCTGCACCAGTTTGGATTTCTACCAACAGTGTAAGAGAGTTCCCCTTTCTCTTCATCCTCACCAACACCTGCTGTTTCTTGAGTTAATTTCAGCCACTCTTACAGGTATGAGGTGTATCTCCTTGTGGTTTTGATTTGTATTTCCCTGATGATGAGTGGTGTCGAGCATCTTTTCATGTGTCTATTGGCCATCTGGATGTCTTCTTTGGAAAATTGTCTATTGATGTCTTCTGCCCATTTCTTACCTGGGTTATTTGTTTTCTGGGTGTTGAATTTGGTAAGTTCTTTATAGGTCTTGGATGCTAAACCTTTATCCAATATGTCATTTACAAAGATCTTCTATTCCATAGGCTGCCTTTTGGTTTTGTTGACTGTTTCCTTTGCTGTGCAGAGGCTTTTTATCTTGAGGAAGTCCCAATGCTTCATGTTTGCTTTTGTTTCCCTTAACTTCAGTGACGTGTCTAGTAAGAAGTTGTTCCAGACGAGGTTAAAGAGGTTGTTGCCTGTGTTCTCCTCTAGGGTTTGGTAGTTTCTTTTCTCATACATAGGTCTTTCATCCATTTTCAATTTATTTTTGTATATGGTGTAAGACAGCGATCCATTTTCATTCCTCTGCACATTTCCATCCAGTTTTCCCTGACACCATTTGCTAAAGAGACTGCCTTTTTCCATTGGATATTCTTTCCTGCTTTGTCAAAGATTAGTTGGCCATACATTTGTGGGTCCATTTCTGGGTTCTCTATTTTGTTCCATTGATCTATGTGTCTGTTTTTCTGCCAGTACCATACTGTGTTGATGATTACAGTTTTGTAATACAGCTTTAAGTCCAGAATTGAGATGCCTCCAGCTTTGGTTTTCTTTTTAACATAATTTTGGCTATTCCGAGTCTTTTCTGGTTCCATACAAATTAAAAAAATTTTTGTTCTAGCTCTGTGAAGAATTCTGGTGAATTCTAGTGAAGAATGCTGGAGTTATTTTAATAGGAATTGCATTGGGTAGTATTGGCATATTAACAATATTTATTCTTCTAACCCATGAGCCTGGAATGTTTTTCCATTCCTTTGTGTCTTCTATTCTTTCATCAGCTTTCTTTATTTTTCAGCGTACAGATCTTTTATCTCTCTGGTTAAGTTTATTCCTAGGTATTTTATGGGTTTTGGTGCAACTGTAAATGGGATAAATTCCTTGATTTCTCTTCCTGCTGCTTCATTATTGATGTATAGAAATGCCACAGATTTCTGTACATTGAGTTTATATCCTGCGACTTTGCTGAATTCGGAATACAGATCTTTTACCTCTTTAGTTAGGTTTATTCCTAGATATTACTGTTTTTGGTGCAACTGCAAATGGGATCAATTCCTTGATTTCTTTTTCTGCTACTTTGTTATTGATTTATTGAAATGTAACAGATTTCTGCAAACTGATTTTATATCCTGCAACTTTGCTGAATTCAACTATTAGTTTTAGCAATTTTTTGATGGAGTCTTTTGGGTTTTCTATATAGAGTATCACGTTGTCTCCAAATAGTCAAAGTTTGACTCCTTCCCTGCCCAACTGGATGCTTTCTGTTTCTGTTGTCTGATTGCTGTGGCTAAGACTTCCAGCACTATGTTAAATAGTAATGGTAAGAGTGAAGAGGTCTGAAGTTTTTAAAGGGATTTCAATATCTAGCAAATTATCCACATTGTTATATGTAATAGTAAGTGAATAAATAATAGTAAGTGAATAAATCTGACCAGACCTTAAGTTTTTTTCAGGTTGACTTCCTAGCCCACCAGCTAAACATGGATTAGTACTATATTTAGAACAGTGGTTTTCAACTCTGGTTGCATTAGAATCATCTGGGAAGCTTAAAATTTTTAAACAGAAGCAAACAACAACAAAGAAACTATACTTCGGAGCTATCCTAAACAAATTAATCAGAATTTGCAGGGATGAGACTCAGTCATTGGTGGTTTTATTATGTTTGCTTTGTTTTTTGACTGTCCAAGTGATTCTAATATGTAGCCAGGGCTGAGAATCAGGAATCTAGAGCAGTGTTTTCAAACTTAAACTACATCAGTATCATCCGGACATGACTAAAATGGACTGCTGAGTCTTACCTAAAGTTCCTGATTAGGTAAGAATGAAGCCTGAGAACTGTAGTTCTAACAAGTTTTCAGGTGAGGCTAATGCTGCTGGTTAAAGGAACACACTTTGAAAACCAATGATCTAGAGCATGCTTTTCAAATTTTAATATGTTCACATACTACCTGAGAATGTTAAAATACAGAGCCTAGGGGCACCTGGGTGGCTCAGTCGGTTAAATGTTTGACTTCTGCTCAGGTCATGATCTCATGGTTCCTGGGTTCAAGCCCCATGTTGGGCTCTTTGCTGACAGCTCAGAGCCTAGAGCCTGCTTCAGATTTTGTGTGTGTGTGTGTGTGTGTGTGTGTGTGTGTGTGTGTGTGTGCGTGCGTGCGTGCGCCCCTCCCCTGCTCGTGCTCTCTCTCTCAAAAATAATAAATAAACATTAAAAAAAAAAGAATAGTCCCTGGCAAATAACAGGTACTCAATAAATATTTGCTGAAAGAATAAGTAAACCAAGAAATACCTATGTCTACACTAAGATGTGTCCCAAACGCCACTGAAGAAAGTGTCTTAAGAGGTGAGAGTGACCAACTGTGGCAAATGATGATGATAAATCAAAAGATGAGAACAGAGAACCAGCCACTGAATGTGGCAATGTGGACATCATTGGTGACCCTGACAAGAGCTGCTACGGTGAAACAGAGAAGAGCCAGGACTGAATGGCAGAAAAAGAACTGAAGATAGCGAGTACAAATACTCTTTCAAATATTCTCTCTTAACACGAGACCACTGCATATGATATTACCTATTTCCATAATGCTACACCTTCACTCATTTCTTCTGATGACATGTCCTCCTGTTTTCCTTAAAGACCCAGTTTAGGTAATATATTCACTAGGAAACATCACTGTGAACTGTTATGTCCCCATGTGCATACCAGATTACATGTACACCGATGCTACCCCTAGTACACGTAGTATTTTAAGTAATTCTTTAATTGACTGTGTCTTTAAACTCTGACTATCTTAAGACAGGACCTTTACACAAAACTAATGCTCAATAAATACAGGTACTCCCGCTTTTTGAAAGTTCATATTACACCACCTCTCTCTCACAAAAGACCTACACTAGTACCTGTTTCCGCTAACTGAAGAAATCCGAAAAGGAGTTCAGCTTTTACAAAAAAGGCAAGAAGCAAAACAGCATTCAGTGTTTGTTTTACTGCAAGCTGTTACAGAGCATGTACCCCAACCAGGGAGAGTGGCTCCACCAAGCTCCTTGCTTGGAACTACATTCAGCATCCTAGCATCAAGCTGTCATAGTTCTGAACTGTGACTGGGAGCATTTGTGCTTTATATCTCAATTTATCTTGTGCATCCATTAGCAAGATGTGTCCCAAGCATAGAAAACCAAAGAGAAGTTATTCTCTTTGCTTCAGAAAAGAAAAGAGAAGTTATTTTTGGGATCTAGGAATGCACAAAAATTTTTCCATATAAATGAATGGTGACTGCTTCTTCACTTTATGTCATTCTGGCTTATAAAAGGTTTCATAGGAACATGCTACTTTCAGATAGCAGAGGAAACCTGTATTTCTTTGAGGTATGAAAAGGCCTTGAACAGTAAGTTCTTAATAGTTCTAAGAATTTATTATTCCAGGTTTTCCTTAATTTATATCCAAAATATATTTTGTTAGTTCCCTGCATATTCAATGAGGCATTATAAAACAATAGTTATTATAATGCAAACCTAAAAATCTGACTTTTCCCTTAAGTAAACAATAAAGACACATTTAATTTACATTTATGATATCTTGAACTGTTATTCCAGATAATTCTTTTTAATTTTTTTCATTTTTTTTTTAATTTTTGAGAGAGAGAGAGAGCGTGAGCAGGGGAGGGGCACAGAGACAGAGGGAGACACAGAACTCAAAAGCAAGATCCAGTCTCCGTGCTGTCAGCACAGAGCCCAATGCAGGGCTTGAACTCACGAACTGTGGGATCATGCCCTGAGCCAAAGTCAGACACTCAACTGACTGAGCCACCCAGGTGCCCCCAGATAATTTCACCTTTCTCTGAAAACATCTCTTAATGTTATCCCTTAAACTATGCAGTGTTTGTAAAACAACCATAAATATTTTTATATTCAAAGACATAACATGAAATCTTACAGAATAGAATTATACTGTCTGTGAAAGTTAAACTCACCAAATTCTAGTAACTTAAACACAGGGACATTTTATGTCCTGTATATATTCTAGTGTATATTCTGTATACATTCTAGTATTTTTGGAATTACTGCTTCTAAATATTACACAGTGCTTAAGAAAATTATGGTACCAGCTTTGAAGGGAGGGTTTATACTCATTTTTCAAATTGCTTTTTTGTTGAGAATTCTAGTCATGCATGTTTTAGGATACAGACTGGCAGTTTGCTTCCCAAACAGGATTATCTGGGGCACTTTAAAAAGATTTCCGGGCTCCAACTATATATAGAGGATTCTGACTTAGTGCACCTAAGGAAAAGTCTAGAAAATTGGCAAAAAGCTCTTTAAAGGATTCTGATAATCAGCCTGGTTTGAGAAATATTGACCATATATCTGAAAACACATAAGCAGACAACAGGTAGATTTGTAGTAATTCCTTCCTGACCTTAAAAAGTTGTATCTTAAACCCATGAAAAGGTACAAAAAAAAACCCTGATCCACCATAAAATGATCAGACATTCTGAACTGCTTTTCCAACAAGAATTTGACTTGTATTATTTAATTTCTTTTTTTTAATGTTTATTTATTTTGAGACAGAGAGAGAGACGGGAGAGAGAATCCCAAGCAGGCTCTGCACTGTCAGCATTCAGCTCCATGTGGGGATCAATTTCACAAACCCTGAGATCGTGACCTGAGCTTAAGTCGAGAATCAAAAGCTTAACCAATTTAGCCATCCAGGCACCCCGAATAAATTCAATTTCTATACCATAAATACAGAGCTGTTAAAAACCACTTTTACTAGATTACGGTGAGGCTTGATCAGTTTTTCCTTTTCTCTCCCCTCCCCACCCCCCCTCCCCAATCCATCAGAGTCCACTGTTCAGCCACCATTTGGGAGGGAAAGCTTTAAGGCCAGGCTTCTCCTCACTCACCAGGTTCTTATTGGTCACAGGTGGTCAGTTTCCTTTCTTAAGGACACCACTTACCACAATTGAAGGAAAGAGCTACTACACCTTTCATTTTGTCTAAAGAAAAAAAAAGTCATACTAGAAGCAATGAATAATTATCATTCTAAACTGCAACCATATAATATGGTACTCCCTTCAAAGTATTTCAGATGCATTATGTAATTTGGTCTCATCATCACCTTGTGAGATACTTTCACCATGTTTAGGAAAAAAAAAAAAAACTTCAATTCTGTACCTAGAAAATATACAAACAATGGGCATAGGCTGTTCAATGTGGAGGTTCATGTGCACAAGAAAACCAGAATCAAGTAACAAAATGCACCAAGCTAACTATAGTCCATCAGTGAGTGGTCTTCACTGGTGATAAGTGATTTGAAAACTGTCAATAATATTCATTTCAAGAACAAACGTGACAAAAAGTGTTGGGAAGTAACTAGCAAAATAAAATTTTAAAGTCATTTCATCCTTTGGGAAGAAAACTGGGAAAAGTTTCAAAATATAGACCAAGCTATAGATGTGCTTCTTGTGCTAAAACTGGCAGTAGTCTAGAATATTTTATAATTATTTTATTTTATAATTTAAACCTGTAATAAACAATTAACAGCTGGAGAATTTTATCATTATCATTTTAACTTGAGACACAGTAGGGAGGGAAAAAAAAAGAAAGAAAAAGTGACCTTAAAATTCCTGTATTATTTTTTTTAAGATTTTATTTTTAGATAATCTCTATACCCAGCGTGGGGCTCAAACTTACAACCCTGAGATCAAAAGTCGCATGTTCTTCTGCCTGAGCCAGTCAGGTGCCCCTCCTATATGATTTCTGACAGTGAAATGAATTTCTACATAAATCTGTAGTACTAAAATAAATATAACTAAAGAATAAATTACAAGAGAAGTATATATACAGATATGGCAAAAAGAAGACAACTACAAGCAACACAGATAAAATAAGACAAGTCACATGGCAGAACCATTGGCCATACTAGACGTAGTAAAATGGTGAGAGAACTGGTTAGCACATGACAGACTGGTCATGAATCAGTCTTTACAATTACTATAGCACCTACGTTTTCAAAATCTAAGAAGAACAATCTGCTCATTCTGGAATAATCTTAGCCCCAGACTAAGTCCTAGTTGACCAATAAATTCTACACAAGTTTCAACCAAATATGGAAACTAAATATAGTAAAAACAGTATTGACTTTTTTATTACTAAACCTAACTTTGCAGGAACATTGTTTTCCACCATGTATCACGTTTATGAGTATTACATTTTCTGCTATGACATAATTGAAAAGTTACTGGAGTAGTTTCTATACTTCTGCTTCAAACATTGAATTGAAAACAAATTGAAAGGTTTGAAAATCTGTTGGATCTATTTCACAAGAATGATTTGTGTCATTATTGGCTGAAATAAAATTTCCAGAGCCCTTTCATTCACTGATGTTTACGTTATAATCTTGATGCTGTATTAAATATATGCCACCAATTTCAAGATACTACATGATTCAGATTTGAGTACCCCACTGCAATTTTTGGGGAAACCTTCTTGTTAGAAATTATTTTAAGGATGAATCATTTGCATAAAATCATAAGCATGCATCCATTTATGGCAAAAATTAGTCAGATATATATATGTTTACTGAAACACAATTATAAAAACTCAAGCAGTGTGACATATAATATAGCTTTAATTGCTGCAGGATAAACACAACATCATTTATCCCCGTCAAATAAACCATATGTAGTTTCAGAAGGCCTTAGTACCATCCTGCTCTCAACTACCAAGAAGTAAAAACAATAGAAGTGCACCATGAGAAGACCTCAAAATCCTTCACACCCATCACACCTACCGAATTCAACCCAACAAACATACTATCCGGAAGAAGGCTTCAGCTGAGGCTGCTTCAGCTAACTAAAGCTACCCTCCCTGTATTGTGAGAGAGACCCAACACAAGAAAAAAGAGAAAAAGCGGAAACTATTAGGGAAAACGACAAAGAACTGGGGCACATTCTACTCTTGGGGTGAATCACAAGCAACGAACAAAAATACCACCTCATTCCCTATTCCAGAATGTCAATTTCTGCTGTCCTTATCTTTACTCCATCTTGCTCTACCTTTAGGCCCCCTTTTCCCGTTTACAAACCACACAGGCACAGACATGCAAACTAGCAGTACAACTCTGTTATTTACAGAATTCAAGTGCCAGAGCATCTTGCCTACAAAACACCAAACCAAGCTACTGGATTTCAAATGCCCGATTTAAATCCTGTGGAACATAAAGAAGGGAGTATAACTTAGTAATCAAGTCAAATCACAGAATCTCTTGTTAAAAAAAAAAAAAAAAAAAAAAAAAAAAAAAAAAAAAAAAGCAGCAGCCCACAAACACATTCCCAGAATGTTTTAAAAGGTATTCTCCTGTCAAGGACAAAAATGCTGTGCTTGAAGCATAACCGATGGCCTAGGAGAATTTCTGCAGCTTTTAACTTTGCCGGAAAAGTCCTGCGGAGACACTGATTGGAAATTACATTTCAAATATACCGGCTCACTAAAATGTAAACAAGCATTGAAAACAGAATTACAACGCAAAAAAAAAAAAAAAAAAAAAAAAGTGATTTAAATAAAAAACGCTAAATCTATTTAGGAGTCCTTGAGAGGGAATGAGAATTGGAAATCAGTAGACTCACTTTCAGCTGCTTGTTCAGCTGAACCCCTACCAAAGTGCCCTTAGGTGTGCAGATTTTTAATTTCCAATGAATCACCTGAAGGCTGCCGGGGTTTCTCTTCTATCTGATAACAGGAGGCAGTGAAACCCGAACTAATCATTATGGCCAGGAGGTGAGTGCCCTCCAGGATGCTACTGGGGGCGCTTCCCAGGACCAGTATTTGAGAGCCCACAGCTTGCGGTGCCTTTATCAGTTTCCCATTAGGTAAAGGATTTCTCCCGGGCCCTCTCGGAATTCGTTTAATAAGAAATCTCTGACGGGATTTAAAGGAGTAAACCGCTACCAAAATAACCTTTTTGCAGTTTTCATAAATTCGAAGGAGGGAGAAGGGCACAAAGCCATAAAACCGAACGCCCGGTGGCTCCGCACCGACGCAAGGGAGAGACTCTAGAACACCGAGACGGAAAGGGGTTCGCCGGGTGTCACCAGGGTGGATCCGGGACAAGACACTGGTGGGTTTCCGTCCGGGGTGATGCTCCCTGCAGCAGCGGGTCACCGCACCCGGAATGACGCGCAAGTGCCAACTCCGCGAGCGGTTCGCACGGGCGACGGCCGCCCCCCTCCCCCGTACCTGATGATGTCGTCGCTGTGGCCCCGGTAGAACTTCTGCCGGTGCTCCCGCGGGCTGTACACCACGCCGACGCCGGCCACGAAGTACACGATCTCCTTGGCCGCCGTGTAGTAGAGGTTGTTGCGGCACTGGTGGCCCCGGTAGCCGTACACCCACTCGAGTCGCAGGTGGCAGTTCGGGGCGCTCCGGGCCGCCATGTCGGGGCGCCCACCCCGCCGCTCCGGCTTGGGCCCGCGGCAGCGGCAGGCGGCCGCGGCCCGGCCAAGAAAGCCCTCCCGCTGGCGGCCGGGACTTCCCGCCTGCCGCGACCTCTAAGCCGCGCCGGACAGGTGCATGTCGCTCCTTCTGGCCTCTGCCGCCGCCGCCGCCTCAGCCCACGGGCGGGAGGAGAACCCTCGCCTCGCGGAACATTCTGAGGGCCGCGGGCGCCGCCGGCCGTCAAGTGGGGTGTCTCGCGCCCCTTCTCCCGCCTCAGCTCGGCTCGTCTCCGCAGCCCGCAGCGCCCAGGCTGTGAGCGGAGCCGAGCGCGGTTCCGCCCCCCGCCTTCACTCCTCAGCAGCCGCCCGCGCAGCCTGCTCCCCGCCCGGGTCACCTGCGGCGTTCGCGCCCGGCCGCGGCCTCTTTCCCCAGCCCGGCGGGCCCGCGCCGCGCGACCCCGAGCTGAGAAAAGCGGCGGCGCGGCCTCGCGCGGCCCCGCCCCCCGCCGCCGCCGTCGCCGCCCGCGCCCGTTTCGCCCCGCCCTTCTCAACTGGGGATCGTAAGGGCACCGCTAGCTCCGGGGGACCTCAGCCGGGTCGCTCTTCCCCAGAGACTAGCACCCGAGCTTCCCCAGCCTCCTTCACGCGCTGAGCCCTTGCGAAGCTGCCCAGACCCCGCGCGGACCGTCGGCGACCCTCTGCCTCCTACTACTGGGAGTAGGGGAAGCGCTTGTCTCGAAAGGCCCTGTCTGGGCTAGGTCTTTGCCTGGGAGAATCAACCCCAGGATGCTAATCTCATTTTTTCCCTGGTACTTAGCGCGGGTACGCGCGCGCGCGTGTTGTTTCTTTCTTATTGCTTCATGCTGCTGACTATACCAGACATTGGAGATAAAACCTCACTTTCTAAGTGTACATTTTCTTATTTGTGCAGGTGACCTTAAAACTGATGTAGATCATAAAATGACACACTAGGTCCGATTTCTTAATAAATAGCTATGGTACCTGAATTTATTTTTTAGTTCCTATTTTGCATACCAATAAACTGTTGATATTTCTTGCATTGTAGCAATGGTGAAATAAGATGGCTTGAGTATTGTGATAATGGAGAATGTGACTGAAACAAAAATACTGGAAGCAGTGAATTCCTCACTATGTCAGTTCCTCTCCTACTCAGTTTTCTAAGTGCCCCCCCGCCTCACAGGATTACAATACTTGTAAAAATAATTTGAAATCCATACGTTTAAAGGTTTTAAGTGCAGGATGATAGCCACAAGGTTTATAACAAAAAAATACTAATATGAGTCCTCTATGTCTAAAAAATCAGTTTCGGTTTCCCTGGGAAATACCAAAACTTGAAAATCTGACAAGAACTATAATAAACTAGTATCCTTTCAAGAAATGTGTCTACACAAAGGTGTTTCCTATAGGGTACCTGTACCTTGGAATGGATGTTACCTGCTTCCTCCGCTTCTTCAAAGATGCAAATTACCAACTTGAGACAAGAGATACCTTTCCACCTTTTGGTTGTGACTTCTAGTATACAGGCAGGGAAACACCATCTCAGAGCAAGGAATTTACACAAAGTTCATGAAAAGTAAATTCTGAAGGTTGAGCAGATTTGTGAACTCCCCCAGAAAGGTTGGAAGTAAAAATCAAATGCCCTGTATTTCACGATATGTCTAGGGTAGTGAGGGAGTGTGATGCAGGAAAGAAACACTGTAAGGACTTCATAAAGTTTCTGAGCTTTCAGAAGTCCTCAAGCTTGTTATTTTTGTTATTCTCAGTGATTAGCTATAAAACTTTTGTAATGAAATGGGCCCTTGTCCTAATTTCCAGGAGCAGCCAAAAATTAAAAGGGGGTGGTGAGCAAGCTTGGGGGGAAATGGGCCTCACTTCACAGCTTGTTTTTGACTCAGATAACAACAATCTCAGCAGAAGGAGAAGAAGAATTCAGATTGAACACCTGCTGGAAAGAAAAGAGAACTCAGGCCTGAGAAGTGGCTCTGAAGCCATAAAAAGTCCTCTATGAGGTTCTCTGGACAAAGGCACATACAATTTCTCTTTATCACCTGTATTTGTTTTTTTGGTTTTTGTCTTTTTCTTAGGAATATGTTTGCTAACTCACTAGTGAGTTCCCTGAAAACCCCTGTTGAGAAAAAGAAAAACTTGCTGATTATCTAAATTTAAGCAGTGAACTTAGAAAAGACGAAATATTTTCTCGCTCTATATTTGTGGTACATCAATTGCTAGTTCTATGTAATTTTTATGAGATGCAGCATGGTGAAGAATAAGAAGTACTTTGCTCTGATTCAGATTTTTCAGTACAATGTCTTATGGATCCCGTGTTACATGTTTAAATACTCATATTAATAACAGATTTAAATAATTTATTTTTCCATTATCATATTTTCCGTAACAATTTTTAATGACCCAAGGGTGGAGTGTGAAGCAAAAACATTCTTAATTAAAGCATCCTCAACTGACAACTGAAGACCAAAAGAGACAGTTGAGGCACAAAGATGGCTAAAAAAAAAAAAGAAACCTTCATGGATATTACAGGAAAAAACCCAAACCTGATTAGTTCTTACTCCTACAACTTTATATAATCTGTTTTCACTAATATCACATCATAAAGCTTAATCAAGCTTGTATTACTAGATAAGATGCCACACCATCAGTAACTTTTGAAGGTACTACAAATAAGGATGCAAGAGAAAGACCCCCAAAACTCTATACATCAACAAGTGGACATTTATTAAACATTTTAAATAAAAGCTCCCATGCCCTTTGGTAATCTATGTCACAAAACTTGAGTTCTTAGTATGGAGCTTTATATTCCAAATATTTGAAATATTTCTAAAATTAAAGTAAACAAATTACTTGCTGGCTAATGATTTGAACTACTCTCAGGTTTACAAAAGAAATATAAGGCAAAATATACAAAATATAGAAGTCAAAATTTATGTTGATCGTAGCTAGCTAATTCAGCCCATTTATGAATTATTTTCATATTTTAATAAGCTGTACATAAATATATTTCTGTAACTATACCTTTAATTAACCTGTATAATTAACCTTTAATTAACCTATAATTAACCTGTATGTATAGAGCCTAACACAGTGCCTGGCACTACTGTAGACATTCCATACATTTCAGCCACTAAATATAAAAGAGAACACTTGTGTAGTCACAATAGGATTCTTCTTAGTTTTATCTTGAATTGTTGAAACTTTTGAAAACTTGAACCTTCTTCTGATCCCCTATACCATATTTGTCAGCACTTCTGTGGCTGTATATGACAGAAACCCACTCAAAATGGCTTAAGAAAAGGAATTTTAATGCCACATAGGACTGAAACTGTAACTGGCATCAATGCATTTGGATCTTAGGACTCAAGTGACGTGTTTGGAGCCAGGTCATCCATTCTGTTTTCCTTTGGGTTGACTCCATTACCAGACAAGCAAAATAGCTGCCAACAGCTCCAATTCTACAACATATTTCCTTAGCAGTCCCTATGGAAAGAGCTTTTTTTTTTTTTTTTCAGTTCCCCTGGAAACTCCTAGACTTCAGCCCCATTGTCTCCGATTGGCTGAGTTTAGATACGTGCCCAACGCCTGGATCCATAGAGTAGTGCCAAGTGTGCTAAAACCATAGGAGGGGAGAATGGGAGAGGGTTAATGCTCCCAAGGAAAATTGAAGTCATTATTACCAGAATAAGAAGGAATGGAAGCCAGCAGTGGCTACCCAGGCTTGACTTGTTGCTTTAGTATTACCCAACATCCACTTACCTAACTAAATACACATGCAATCTAAATGTTTGAAAAATAACAGGTGTCTGGTAAATAAATGCATCTTTGAGACAAAACTTTTTCTAACAGATTGCCACCCAAATACCCTCCTCTAAAACAATTCTACAGATAGGCCCAGATGCCAAAGCAACAGATTTTGTCCATCAGCAACCATATTTCAAATACTTGGCTAGATTTCACCTAAAGCCTCTAAAAACTGGTATATAATTCAAGTAAAAGTAGTCTCCAACCAAATTGTCTTCTACACTTGTATGCACCTTGCCATCTTCTTTTTTTTAATGTTTATTTTTTCCTGAGAGAGAGAGAGAAGGCAGGGCATGGGCAGAGAGAGAGAGGGACAGAGAGAGAATCCCTATCAGGTTCCGTGCTGTCAGCACAGAACCCAATGCAAGGCTTGATCTCACAAACCGTGAGATCATGACCTAAGCAGAAAACAAGTCAGATGCTCAATTAATTGAGACACCCAGCCCCCATATCCCTCCTCCATCTTCTTTTTCTGTTTAACAACATTGGTATTCCTCCGGTTAGGTGGGTTGGAAAGCTAGGCATTTGTCTTTAGTTCCTTGCTGTTTCTCATCTTCCATACCCAGTTACCAACTCCTTTCTACTCTATTTTAGAAATATTTCTAAACTCCATTCCCATCTCTATATCCACACCCTCTCAATATCCATTGCCATAGTTCAGTTCAAATTCTAATTATCCATTCCCTAGATTCTGCAACCTGAGTTATCTGTAAAAATCATGGATCTGATCAGGCCACTCTCATGTCAAGAAATTTTTCTAGAAGCAACTTAGACATCTTAAGACTTGAAATGTCCTTATCCTATGACTCACTGATTTCTCACCTAGCTAACGGTCATAGCAAAATAATAATAATAATAATAATAATAATAATAATAACAATAATAATAATAATAAAATGCAGATCAAGATTCGTGCACCAAAATATTTCCTATGGCATAATTTAGAACAATAAAATTAAAGAAACCTAACTGTCCAACCATAGGGAAAACTTTAAGTAAAAAGATTCAGCCCATATGAAAAATATTATAAACCATTGAAAATTAGGTTTTCAAATAAATTTTGGTAACATTGGAAATTTCCTGTAATAGAATATTGAAAAAGATTTTTTAAATCAGCATTTAGAAAATGGAGAGAAAAGAAGAAAGAGGAAAGAGGTCATTTATTTGTCCAGCCCCCTCCTCTCCCACTGGTTGAGGCTTACCTCATGGTGGGTATGCCCACACTTCCATGTTGCATCACCCAGCTTCTTCTGTGATCTCTGGGCCATGGGCTCAGAGAGCCCCAATTCCCACAGAGTATCACAAAGGGGGCCCGATAGTAATTGCACACACAATGAGTTGCATTAAGGAGAGGAATTTCAACCAAGGTCAGAGATCCTAAGTCTATTATAATGGGCAATAAGCCTCTTTAACCCTTGTCCACAAGGGAGATGTGATCTCTACTATACTGGACAATAAATAAACCTGCCCTTTGCTCCAGAGAGAGAGATGCTGTCTTTATCTTCCAAGGTTGTTTACCACACAGACATCCCTGAGAAGCTAGTCTGGGACAAAGGCAGTCAGTGCCTCTGCAAACAAGATGTGCAAAAGCACAGGAGAACCATGAAATATTGTCTCCTAACATAGGTCCACCTGGCAGCAGCCAAGTGCTTACTTCCTGAGTGCAAATGCTACCAAACCATGATCAACACATAAAATATATTTCTGCAGCAATTGCGAACATTGACTTAAGCAGGTTATGCAATATATTATTGTCAAAGACAAACTGGACACTAGTTAAAGCAGTGAGGACAGACTTTATTCAATAATATTATTGCAGTAGGGAAGAGGGTTCAGTGTATACTGAACTCAACTTCCCTGAAATAAAAGGATAGAGAATTTTTTAATGTTTATTTATTTGAGAGAGAGAGAGAGAGAGAGAGAGAATGAGTGGGGGAGGGGCAGAAAGGGAGGGACAGAAGATCCAAAACGGGCCCTGTGATGACAGCAGAGAGCCAGACGTGGGGCTTGAACTCATGAGATCATGAACTGAGACGATGTCGGACGCTTAACCGACTGAGCCACCCAGGTGCCCCAGGATAGCGATCTTTTAAAAGTCTGCGTGTGCTAAGGAAAAGGGATGGCAGGGTGTTAAGAGGCATTAGTCCATATAACTAGGACACCTGGCTTTGTCAAGTGGAGCTTATTTGGAGGAGAAATAAACTTCTATCTTTAAAAAAATTTTTTTTTAACCTTTACTTATATGAGAGAGAGAGAGAGAGAGAGAGAGAGAGAGGCACAGCATGAGCAGGAGAGGGTCAGAGAAAAAGGGAGACACAGAATCCAAAGGAGGCTCCAGGCTCTGCACTGTCAGCACAGAGCCTGATGCAGGGCTCAAACTCATAGACTATGAGATCACGACCTGAGCCAAAGTCGGATGCTTAACCGACTGAGCCACCCAGGTGCCCCATTAAACTTCTATCTTTATGACAGGAGGTATCGGTACAAGTTGAAGCAAGGCAGGCACCAAAGTTAGTCCCTTATCCTCCATTTAATATTTATCATATTGAATTTTAGGAAATTGTTTATTTATGCAGATGCAGGGACTGAGGGTGAGAGTTGTCTCCCAGAATGCTTGCATTTCAAAGAGACGACTCTCCAGTCCTTGAGGAAATAATTTGGGGTGGTAGATTTACATCTCAAAGGGTAGAGAATGGACATATAATTGCAAGCTTTCTAAAGTAACTGCTCTAAGAGGGAGTACATGGCCCTATTACCAGGTGTTGGCTGGAACAAACAGTAAATACTGCTGGCAGCATTGAGCTTTCTCGGTCAGGCGTTTTAAGGGGGATGAGTAATTCTACAACCATGGTCTTAAGCTATTAAAGCCATGCTAGAGTCTGTCAAGTCTCTTAGTGCAAAGATTTGGACGGCATAGTTACATGCCAAGTGTCCTGTGGTCCTCAGCACAGCAGTTGTATAACTAGCTACGATTAGGAAGTAAGATGCACATCTTAACATCAATCTGATAAAGAAAACGTGAGACCATTTTGCTCAATGAACTTTTAATAGAACACCTTCAAGGCCATAGATGCTTGCACAAATACTGAAAGATATTATTATATACAGTAGTACTGATTACTCTCATTATTGTTGACTTGTTTCAAGGCACTTCATGTTTGTAATGCCTTCAAATAGATCACCAAAACTTCCATTGTTCAAAAGCATGCCACAGGAAGAAAAAGGTTAAGAACCACTGCCATAATCATGGCAAAACATAAATGGAGCACCCATGTGTGAATCACTATGGTACTATGGAGGAGCGATCAAGGAAAATGAACCCACAGTCTGTGCTTTGAAAAATTTATGTTCCAAAGAAGAAAACAAGATAAAGACATAAGTACCTTTAAAAACAAGTGAAAATGTATGTTAATAAGTGAATTATATATAAATATATATATACATTTTTTAATGTTTTATTTTTGACAGAGAGAGAGAGAGAGAGAGAGAGAGAGAGAGAGAGAGAACGTGAGCAGGAGAGGGATAGTGAGAGAGGGAGACACAGAATCTGAAGCAGGCTCCAGGCTCTGAGCTGTCAGCACAAAGCCCAATGCAGGGCTCAAACCCACAAACCATGAGACCATGACCTGAGCTGAAGTCAGATGCTTGACTGACTGAGCCACCCAGGTGCCCCTATATACATTTTAATAGATCAAATACCGTACCTAAAAATTACAAAATAATCATAATCACGCTCTTATCAAAAGAGACTTTATTGAATTCTACTGATCAACACCTACTCTATTTTTTTATTTTTATTTTTAAATGCTTATTTATTTTTGAGACAGAGAGAGACAGAGCATGAACAGAGGAGGGTCAGAAAGAGGGAGACACAGAATCCGAAGCAGGCTCCAGGCTCCGAGCTGTCAGCACAAACCCGGATATGGGGCTCAAACTCATGGACCATGGGATCATGACCTGAGCCAAAGTCCGATGCTCAACTGACTGAGCCACCCAGGCACCCCACCTACTCTAATTTTAAAAAGAGATGTAAGAAAGATAAGAAACAAAAGTAGATTTACTATAGGTTGTGCAAAAAAATAAACTTAGCTGCCAAGTATTTATGAAAAGATTAGCCTGAAGCTGATTTTGATATAGGAGGGCATTTCCTGCTAAGGCAGCCACAGTCTGGTTGTAGATACTACAGTTCCAGAAAGAAGAGATATGATAATTGGAGCTAAAAGGAGATAAAGCCAGGATGTATAAAAGACAGGAGTAAAATACCATATATATTTCAAAGCCACAGAGTTTCCTATAGCAGGAAAGTACTTTAATCAGCAAATAAAACACTATCTCTAAGCAGTATCTTTACATTTTACATTATTTTGTTCTATGCACCCTATGAGATTCAATAAATATTTGATTTACATATTATGTAGCCCTTTAAAACTATACCTTACTTTAAAACTAAACTAAATGTTTCTGAATATAGATTTGCTGGTAATTTATTTCACGATATAAGGCCACGTAATTAAATGTGACTGAATAAGCTAATGTAAAATTTCTTTTGAATTACAACTTACCTCCATCTAATACAGTGTAGAGAGGTCACTTTCCAGTGCCCATTCTATAACCAAATACAAAATACTGGCATATCACTGAGTAGTTCGAATCTTATTTACTCTCTTATTTGTGGTTCCTTCTAGTACATTCTGGTTTATCTTCAAGAACTCAAAGGCTTCAATATGCAGAATACAAACATTGTAGGATCTGAACTATATGTTGCTTAAATATTAGTTTTTGCAAATCTCATTAAAATTACTCCCCCTACCACCACCAACACGAACTTGAAATTCTCCAGAGGCTTCCTACTGTTTTATTTTTATTTTTATTTTTTTAAATTTTTTTTTTCAACGTTTTTTATTTATTTTTGGGACAGAGAGAGACAGAGCATGAACGGGGGAGGGGCAGAGAAAGAGGGAGACACAGAATCGGAAACAGGCTCCAGGCTCCGAGCCATCAGCCCAGAGCCTGACTTGGGGCTTGAACTCATGGACCGCGAGATCGTGACCTGGCTGAAGTTGGACGCTTAACCGACTGCGCCACCCAGGCGCCCCCCTACTGTTTTAAAAGACAGACCAAATCCTTAACTAGGCCAGGAAGCCCACTAGGGACTGGCTCCTATTTCTCCACCTTCATTTCACACCCTCTCCCACTCTCTTGGCCCTCCTGCCACCCTAGACTTCTTGTTTTCTTTTGTTTCCTAGAACAAGTCATGTTACCTTGCCACAGGGCTTTTCTATATGCTGATCTTCCTCTAGGCCCTTCATCTGGTTGACTGGTACTCTGTAGTCATTCCTGAGTCGATTCCTGAATAGCCTGAGGACATCACTCCTCTTCTTATACACTCTTATAACACCAGTTACAATACTTTGATAATACTTATCAAAGTCATGGGCACCTGGGTGGCTCAGTCGGTTAAGCATCTGACTTCAGCTCAGGTCATGATCTCACTGCTCATGAGTTCCGGCCCCGTGTCTGGCTCTGTGCTGACAGCTCAGAGCCTGGAACCTGCTTTGGATTCTGTGTCTCCCTCTCTCTCTGCGCCTCCCGTGTGCCCACTCTGTGTGTGTGTCTCTCTCTCTCAAAAATAAATGTTAAAAAAGTTTTTTAAAGACTTATCAAAATTGTAATTTTATACCTACTTGCACAATTCATTAATGTTGGACTCCCCTAGCAGCTATAAACTCCTTGAGGGCTTTCATGAGGAAGAAATCAGAGCAGGGGGAGAGCACAAAAATGGACAGTGGCCCCCTTTGTGGTACAGGCACACAGGCCTGATAGGTGGTTGGCTGCTGTTAGGGAACAGGCAGACAACTCTGCCCACTAACCTGGACCATGGGCCTCAGACAAAGATCCACTGCTGATAGGGGAGGGGTAGTTACAAAATCTATCAGCTCTCAGGGAGGTGCAGGAAATCCACTTGGGTCCAGGAATACCGTATAAATACCAACACAAAGCAGAGGTCTGATACTACTGGGCTGGGAACAGAAAACTCCCCCAAATAAGATCAGAGATACAAGGTAGCATTTGACTGTCCTGGGGAGAGGGCAGGAGTACTAAAAAAGTCTAACTGCCAGGCCAGACTCACAGGCCTGACGAAGCCCAAGAGGCTGGACAAAAAGGACCAGGAACATCTCCCCTATTTCCCACCACAAGTTTATGAGTGACAAGCATCAATGGTCGGCTGGGGCAAGGGCAAGAACATAGAGAGAGACCCCATTCTGTTACAATCCTGCAGAGATTACTAAAAACAGAGGGTGGCGCAGGAGCAAATGAACATTGATACATTACTGTTATTTAATCTATAAACGTTATTCGAATTTTGCCCATTGTCCAATTAATGTCCTTTATAGGAAAAATTTAAAAATTTTTCAGTAGGATCCAGGATCCTATTCACATGTTGCATTTTTATTTCCATGTCTCTTTTAATCTGGAAAAGTTTCTGGGTCTTTTTTATCTTCCAACATTTTGACATTTTGAAGAATGCAGATTATTTTGTTGAATGTTCCTCAGTTGGGTTTGTCTGATGTCTCCTCATTACTAGATCACATTATACATTTTTAGCAGGTAATAAAAGCAGTGTGTGTCCATCTTAGTACGTCATATCCAGAGGCAGATGATTTCTATTTGTTCTGTTATTGGTTATATCAACTTTGGTCACTTGGCTAAGTTGGTGCCTACCAGGTTTCTCCACTATAAAGTTGCAATTAACTACTGTCTTGGGGGGAGCTAATCAGAAAATTATACTATAAAGCTTTGATTCAGAAGGGTTGAAAAATAAATTGATAATTAATATTTGCAGTTTGGTTCACATAATTTTTCAAGGCATGCTGTTCATGAGAGGTGTTTGAGGGGTAATAAAAAGATTATAAACTACTGATTTAGAATATGTTATTTTGATCTCTGACAAAAATGCATGTGACGGTATCTTTAGTTTGTTCACGATGTTCATTGAAGTCTATAGAGAATTTTCCATGAATGCTTACGATAAAAATCTTTCTTTAGAATAATTGGCTTTGTTCGAAGGACAGTCAACTAGTTTATTATATACTGAAATTGCTTTTTTTTTCAAAGTTCACAATGAAGCATTTTGAGCATTAGCACATCTTTTTTTGTAGCAAAATAAGTTTATTAAAATATTTTGTTGTATATAAAACTTAGAAATATATCAAGATTATATACTTTAAATTTTACAATTTCATACTCCTGGTAAGAATTACCAAACAGAAGGAGCATGTATAAGAATCAGTTATTTGTATTCTGGACTATGTTCATGCATACTATATAAAATTTATAAATAGTTTTTGTCTACTAAGAATGGGCAAGTTACAAAATGTTTATGTCAAACCTAAAATGTTCATAGGCATATGGTTCAATTTTTAGTTATAAATGATTCTTAGACATAAATTAGAAGCTTTAATTTAATAAAAATAAAACTATTGGCTTAAAGTTTTGATAGCATGAGAGCAAGAACTCAAAATAAAACACGGGTTCTCCCATATGCTGGCTTTTTGGCCTTGGGCAAATTACTTTAGGGTATGTTTCTTTATCTGTAAAAAGTAGAAGTTAATACCTACTTCAGTAAGTGCTTGACCCACAACAGCTAACAAATTTCAGTGCTTACTAATACACGTACTCAAAAAGTACATGGCATTTTTACGTTGTGACTAAAATTTAATGCAACTTCAGCCTAAAGTTATTATGCTGTGTTTATTTCCATACCTCAATATGTCTCTCCCCTCCACCTCCATTAATACCCTCCAAATATTCTTTGCCCACACGACTGTTAATTGTGCTAGATAATTCTGATTCTGATCATAAATTTGATTTAATACAGCCAGCCATCTTTGTGTTAAGATTTTTTTTTTTTTCTTTCAACGTTTTTTTTTTTTTTTTTTTTTTTTTATTTTTGGGACAGAGAGAGACAGAGCATGAACGGGGGAGGGGCAGAGAGAGAGGGAGACACAGAATCGGAAACAGGCTCCAGGCTCCGAGCCATCAGCCCAGAGCCTGACGCGGGGCTCGAACTCACGGACCGCGAGATCGTGACCTGGCTGAAGTCGGACGCTTAACCGACTGCGCCACCCAGGCGCCCCAAGATTTATTCTCAGTAGGGGCACCTGGGTGGTTCAGTCAGTTGAGCATCTGACTTCAGCTCAGGTCATGATCTCATAGCTAGAGAGTTCAAGCCCCATGTCAAGCTCTATGCTGACAGCTCAGAGCCTGGAGCCGGCTCATGCTCTGTCTCTCTCAAAAAAATAAACACTAAAAAATTTTTTTAAATTAAAAATTAGGAGTATTTTAGAACTATAGCCGTATTAATTCATTATATTTTATATGTAATCTAGGACCAGGAGCATTCCCTAATAGGGCCTGAAAGTCTTTGAGCTAGGTAGGGCTCCTAGGGAATGGATCCAAGAGCAACAGCCAATTTGGAATTTCTGGAAAGCAAATAACCTTATACTTATGGTTCCATGGACAGAAGAGCCAAAAGTCCTACCACAAGCACAATTCCAGTCCCTGTTAACAATAAGGGAACTAATCAAAGGGATTTGACTTAATAGCTACACAGACTCCCATTTAAGCAAAATTGAAGAAAAGATTAAATTATTGGTACTTTGATATTCACATAAGCAAATGGCAGAGAACTTAAGACCATTTTTAAGACAAATATAGTTAACATGGTGCCACCTAAATCAAATGAGGATGGAATACATCAACAATTATTCTAGTAATGTGTTTTCAGAGTTTTTATCCAAAAATGGATTTGACCGGCAAGACTAAAGCACTAACCAAAAGTCAAATTTACACAAACCATAAAGTAAGATCATTATATGAAAAGGTCATTGTTCCCTAACACATTTCCAAAATCAATAACTTGTTAGGAATGAATGTTGATAGATTTAATGCAATGTTTATCTAAAATACATTAATGTATCATGTATGTTTGATCAGAAATATCCTTAATGTATGCAATCCCTTACTACTTTTAGACTGCTGTTTGAATTTAAACCTCTACTCACCTTCCTTGTTTTGCCCATTTAGAGGTTTCGGGCCACATCAAAATAAAGGTATATATGCACTTTAACAATTTTGCCATCTTTTAACCTAAAAGCTATGTATACATAAAGAACTGCAACAGTAACCAACCATTGCGGCATATAATGCTAAAAGAAATAATCATGCTGAAAGACAGTATCAGTACAGAAATGTTTCAAGGTCACAGGGATAAAGTCAGCCTCAATCAAATAAAATGGGATAATGTATTAAATTAAGTAGTTACTAGATAATTATTCTAGTTTAGACACATTCTGTATCATTTCTAGCTCTGACACATTTTCATCTAAGAGAAGTATGGATGGTTTAACATTTCTGTGTATTTGTATTTGTTGCAACTCTGATAGTTTAGTTTGCTATTTATCCATGCTACCCGATTTCTCCCTTTAGCAATGGTTGTTAGTCTCTGCTGTACAGAATAAGCCTATTTAAACAATTCAGGTTTGAATTTTCAACGAGAAACTATTTTCCACATGAATTCCTTCAGCAAATATAAAGTGTGACATAGCATATTCTTTAAATCATGCAAATTGTTAGATAAACTTTGGTAAAAAGATAGACTTCAGGTTATTATGTGTTGGTTAAAAAAGAGGATCAACATCAGTATCACTGAAATTAATGTAACTACAACGATGTTTAAAATCTTAAAAACTTCGACTTATTTTTCATCCTTATCAGGCCAGGAACATGGAATCCTCTTTGAAGAAATTTTCATTTCAGGATTGAGAAGTTTCTTAATTTGTCCAATTTCTGTTCTGCTCCAATCTTCTTTCAATATTTGGCTCACTCGAGGATAAATTTCAACAGGGTGAACATCAGGAAGTGGTCTTTGTTTCAAAATCTGTACGTGTTGGCAGATATCATCAACTTTTCCAAGAAATTTCAGTGGAGACTCTTCCTGTAAAGATGTTGTCAGTGTCATCAATTCAAGCTGCTGCTCTCATATTTCTTTCATTCTTTCAATTTGTGGAGTGTATTCTTGATTAATCAGATTGCTAACTTTACCAAGAGCAGCTAAGAAAAAAATTTTTTTCTGTTCTAATGTATCACTAACTCCTTAAAATACTGGAGAACAACTTCCTTATCACTTTGGACCATCTTCTCTGAATGAGATTTCTGTTCTTCCAGTTTTTGGATAAGATGAGTAAGATCTGTCCAGTGTGTGTCAGTTAACTGTTCAAGCAGTTTTTGGGGTGTATCCTTTTCTTTCAGATAGGCACCTTGAAGATCATCTATGGGATGACCATGACGTTAACCTACGGTAAGGCAATGACCACGAACTAATTTTTTATCTAGGAGACAGTAAACACTTAATATTGTCTGTAAAGTTCGGGACAGGTAACGATATCTGGACGGACTTCTTGCTGGTACTTTTCCATAATAGCCCTTAATGCAAAATTAACAGGTAAAGATTCAATACCAGTTAGAGGAATTTCAATAATACTTCTGCAATTGGGGCACTTGAGTGGAATTCGTAAAGGTCTCCATATAAAAAGCTCCCGGATGTCTGAAGAATGTTTTCCAAGCAATTTCTACAAAATGTATGAGAGCATGAGTACACGAGGGTCTTCAAAAATACTGTTAACAAATGGGACATGTTAACTCATCCTCAAAATTGTGCCTTTCCTACTTTGTTGACCTTCTGGCTTAGCGACTGAATATACTTTATCTTCTCCAACTTGTTCAGATTCTTTTATTAGTATTCATGGGGAGGAAGAGACAGAGTTCCTCCACAGGCTTGTAACAGCTCTACTGAACACTGGCACATCTTAAAACACATCCTTTCCTGAAGATTAACTTTGTTGTTGATTTTTTTTTATCCTTTCCTATTAATTTTTAAGTATCAGATAATACCCAGTCCTGTGAGTAAAAATCTAATTATGGAGAGCGAACTTTATGAATATCTTATAATTTATGTTGATCCACATTCTAATGGGGTTGACATAGTGACAGGACTCTTGGAAGACCACAAGAGAAATAGGCCCATTTAAGTCATTACTCAGTGAGTTATTTGAGTTATTTCTTCCTTTCTTTTGATCAGGACTGGGGAAAAAATTTAAAATTAAAACTTCAAAACAAATTTGAACAATAACTTAGAACTTTAGCTGAAAAGTAGAGACATAAGCAGAGACTGGAGTGGATGACTAGACTAGACAGAATGGGGAAAGCTGTTAACATTTTGAAATTAGATGATAAACTTTATATGTAAGAAAAGCAGTGTTAACATTCTAACTTTGCTGCAGAAGTAGTTAAGTAGTTAAGTAAGTTAAGTAGTTAAGTAGTCAATTAAGAAGGCACATATGTAATATGCTCATTTCACCAAAGAGTTGTGGAACATTCCCCAGAAAAGGAATCATTTGGCTAATTAATAATCCTTCTCAAAACAGGAATTAAATAAAAAAAAAGGGATTTAATTGAAATAATTCAATGGCATTGATTGATTTGTTTGTTAGACAATAAGTGAACTTGAACTGGAAGACCAAAAAGAAGGCCAGCATCTCAAAAAGGTTTTAGAAAATGCTTATTATTATGTTGTTGTGGTGGTTGTTCTCAGACGTGAAGAGTAAAGGTTGTTTCAAACAATGTCACACACACACTGGTAATACATCTACATGAAAACCTGTGCCATACAATGCGAGTCCAAGTTAGTTACACATTATCATGAGATGGGCCTTCTGGAAAAATAATAACAAACAAAAAATGAGATGGGTTAAGTACTGATTTCAGGAAAAGTGACAGAAATAAAACATTCTGTACTTGGAAGAAAACAGGATGGTTCTCAACTCAATAATCATAAATTGAGGGGTTTATAGCCTTTGAACATAATATACCTTTAAGAAAAACTTAGTAAGTGTACTGTTAAATCATTGACATCATCTGATACAATTTTTGAGCACCATTAATTTTTCTTATGATCATTCCTTCATATCCTGTGAAATACTGTGTAGACAAATTATAAGAGATTGACACATGATCATAGAGAGTGTCTTACTGTATGTAACAGAAACAAAACTAGATTTATGTTGTTTTATATTTTATGTAAATAAAAATTAGTTGTCTTCCTTCCTAATAAAATTAGTGGCTTAATGTACAAGTTGATAAGTGATAGAAAAATACATGTTAGCTTTGAATCTTTCCAAATGTTCAATATTATAATGCTCTGTTGTCTTGAAATTCCGAAAATGAAAAACCTTGCATTTTCATTTTGCACTGGGAAAGTTATGTGACTAATTTTGGTGGTCAGGGATGATCACTCTAATAAGATAGCATTAGATGTAGAACATGAAGGAGGGGATGAAGCAATTCACGTGGATATCTAGGAAAAGAGCATTCTTGGTAGAGAAAAGAGTAAGTGCAAATAACCTGTTATGGCACCATGTTTGATCCACTTAAGGATTAGCATAGAAGCTCGAGTGACTCCAGTATAATAAGCTAATGTAAGGCGGCATTCGATAAGATCAGATCTTATCTAATGGGGTGGAAGAGGGGGCAGATCGTTTAGGGACTTATGAGTTAGCATTAAGAACTTTGGCTTTCAAATCCAGGTGAGATGGCCAACACTGGAGGGGTTTTAAGGAAAGAAGTGACATGATCTGATTTAGGGTATTTTGAAAGAGTCACTTTGGCTGCTGTGTTGAGTAGTGTCAAATGTCCCAAGAGCCTAAAGCAGTAATTGATACAAGAGATAAGGATAGTTGGGGCAAAGTGGTTTAGTAGAGGTAGATTCTAGATCTATTTTTGAGGTAGAACTAACAGGCTTGGCTAATGAATTTGGATGTGTGTGTTTAAGAAAGAGAAGATAAGCATATATGTAAGGCTTTTGGTCTAGGCAACTGGAAAGATGGATGTACCATTTTCTGAGATCGGAATGATTTCAGAAAGAACAGGTTGGGTAGTGTTGGGAGGAACTACCATGTTTATCATCTGTTAAATCATCACATATATGTAGCCATTTCTGGCTTTTCTATTCTATTCCATCCATCTACTTGTGAACCTGTTCTAGTACCATCTTATTTTGATTACTATAGCATCCGTGTACATTTTTTAATATCTTGTAGGGCAAGATGGTCATTAGTATCATTTCTCAAAAATTTTTTGGGGGGGACTGTTCTTCCTGATGAATGTCAGATTCAACTATTCTAGTTGTTGAAAACACCCTGAATTTATAGGTTAATTTGAAGAGAACTGAAACTTTTCACTGTGTAATCTACCTATCTAGGAACATGGTATTTTTTTTTTATTTGTTTATTTTTCTTTTCATATGCCCTTCAGTAAAATTAGTAGTGTTCTTCATGTGGGACTTCTTCACATCTTGTTAATTTTGTAGAAATAGATATTTGAATTCTAATCATGGGAGAAAAAAGAAGAGTATGAAGATATTAGCTTTGCTGCAATAACAAATGATCCAAGCATCTCAGTAGTTTACAATAACCAGCATTTCTTTCCTGTTCACATTGTGGGTCAGGGTAGTTGTGGGTCAGCTACAGTGACGTGGCCTGGCTATACTTTGCTTTACATCTCTTCTCATTCTGGGTCTCAGGCTGAAGGAGCAGAGGGAAAAGAGCAAAGCCAACCACGGAAAGGCTCTTAAAGTTTTAGAGCATGTAGTATACTTTTTCTGCCCATGACCCATTGGTCACAGCAAGTCACATGGCCAGGTCCAATGTCAATGGGGGCCAACTCAGTGTTGAATCACATGGCAACAATGAGTGAGGATGTTAAATCTTCTTGCAACGGAGGAGTGAATAAGTGGGGATAATAATATAATCTGTCATAATATCCCGAAGGAAAAGGAGTCGTGTAATGTAATTCACCACCCTACAAATGCTTAGAACTTTAGAACTTCCGGAGTGAAGTGGATAATTTTTTAGGATATTGAGGGAAGCAAGGGGAATGCCAGTAAGCATAAATATGATACTTTCACAAGAAGACAAAATATGTTCCTCCATGCACCTCTAGCCATCCTCCTCTTCTCAAGGGTCAGTAGGGGTTCAAACTTCCTATAGGGGCTCCTGGGTGGCTCTGTTGATTAAGTATCTGACTTCGGCTCAGGTCATGATCTCGCAGTTGGTGAGTTCCAGCCCTGCATCAAGGCTCTGGGCTGACAGCTCAGGGGCTGGAGCCTGCTCCAGATTCTGTGTCTCCCTCTCTCTCTCCCACTCCCCTGTTCACACTCTCAAAAATAAATAACCATTAAAAAAAATTGTTTTTAAAAAAAAGGGCCAGT
Organism: Panthera tigris; assembly: GCF_018350195.1. Classification (NCBI taxonomy): domain Eukaryota; kingdom Metazoa; phylum Chordata; class Mammalia; order Carnivora; family Felidae; genus Panthera; species Panthera tigris. The sequence goes on from NC_056665.1 coordinate 131,601,419, forward strand.
GGGGGTTCAGGGATGGGCAGTCAGGATGTAAGTGAGGGTAGGCAGTCTGCTGGGTAGATGACTCTTCATTTCTCTGCTAAATTTGTCTAGTAATGAATACCGTGAGGGGACTACTCTGCTATTGACCCTAACAGCAAAGAGAGGGCTAAGGCCAGAGATTATGAATAGAATGAGATAGAGTTGCAGAGGTTCTTGATTTCACAATTTTCTGTGTGGTTTTATGAGAAGGCATAGATATTATGTTCAATTAAATAATTCATACTGTCAAGTGCTAATGTTTATCAACATGCTAATTAATAATTGGATCTTTAAACCTAAATAGTGACCCACAACTTGTATTATTTAGCCTAACATTATTGGAAAGAAAGCAATTTATTCAGCAAATATTTTTTGAGGACATATTATATGCCAAGCATTACCTTAGGCACTGAGGATAGAGCAAAGTATCAACTCTTGGTGCTTGCATTCTGCAGAAGAGAGGGCAGAGACATAGATGATAATGTATATGTGCATACTTATGAAATATGCCAAGGGGTGTCAGGTACTATGGAGAAAAAAGTGGCAGGGAAATGAGATGGGGCTGGTTTGTAGGGAGGACCTCTTTAATGAAGTGACACATCAGTGGGGACCTTCATGAATTGACAGAGTGAAGGACCCCTTCATTAAGTGACTGAGAGGTTATCTGGGGGAAGAATGTGGCTGTCTACAAAGACTAAGTGCAACATTGCCCCGCTAAGCCCAGTCAAAGACCAGCAAGGGGGCCAGTGTCACATGAGTGGAGTAAGCAAGTCGATAAGGGGATGAGATATGGTCAGAGAAATAGCCAGGAGCTGTAGGACTTTTAGGTCTTGATGGGGAGTTTGGATGGTGGTGTTAGAACATTCCAGAACTTAATTTTTTAAAAATGAGCAGCGTTCTAGCCACATCAAAGACACTTTCTCACTCTTTGCCCTCCTTTCATATATGTATATAATGTCCTTGTGGCTGGTCAGAGTAGAAAGCAGAGATGTAATAATACAGTGTATACTGCATTTAAAAAAAATCTGTTCTTTTGGGGTGCCTGGGTGGCTCAGTCGGTTAAGTGTCTGACTTCGGCTTGGGTCATGATCTCACAGTTTGTGGGTTCAAGTCCCACATCGGGCTCCATGCTGACAGCTCAAAGCCTGAAGCCTGCTTTGGATTCTGTGTCCCCCTCTCTGCTCCTCCCCAGCTTGCACTCTGTTTCTCTGGCTCTCAAAAATAAATAAACGTTAAAAAAAATTTTTTTTAAATCTGTTCTTCTATTTTGTATTTTTTTTTTCGTTTTTTTTTTTTTTTTTTTTTTTTTTTTATTTTTGGGACAGAGAGAGACAGAGCATGAACGGGGGAGGGGCAGAGAGAGAGGGAGACACAGAATCGGAAACAGGCTCCAGGCTCTGAGCCATCAGCCCAGAGCCCGACGCGGGGCTCGAACTCACGGACCGCGAGATCGTGACCTGGCTGAAGTCGGACGCTTAACCGACTGCGCCACCCAGGCGCCCCTATTTTGTATTTTTAAGATGTGAAGTTTATTGAAGTATAGTTGACAGACAATGTCGCACTGGTTTCAACTGTACAACATAGTGATTTGACATCTCTTTATGTTATGCTATGCTTACAAGATTAGTTACCATCTGTCCCCATACAACACTATTACAATATCGTTGACTTTATTTCCTATGCTGTACTTTTCATCCCTCTGACTTATTCATTCATTAACTAGAAGCCTGTATCTCCCACTCCCCTTCACCAATTTTACACATTCCCCTACTCCCTCCCCTCTGGCAACCATCAGTTTGTTCTCCGTATTTAGAGTCTATTTGTTTAGAGCTTTTGTTTATTTATTTGCTCGTTTTGTTTTTTTAGATTCCACATATAAGTGAAATCATAAGGTATTTGTCTTTCTCTGAGTTATTTCATTTGGTATAATACTTTCTAAGTCTATCCTATTGTAAATGGCAAGATATTCTTTTTTTACGGCTGAGTGATATTCCATTATATACATCTATATATATATTCGCCACATTTTCTTTATCCACTCATCTATAGATGGACACTTAGGGTGATTCCATATTTTGGCTAATATAAATAATGCTGCAGTAAACATAGGGGTGTACATATCTTTTCATATCAGTGTTTTTATTTTCTTTAGGTAAATATCCAGTAGTGGAATTACTGGATTACATGGTATTTCTATTTTTAATTTTTTGAGGAAACTCCATACTGTTTTCCATAGTGGCTGCACCAATTTACTGTGTTTATATTTTATATTTTAAATATTTATACTAGGATTCTCTATGTATAAATGTCATAGGATAGGTAGATTTTGCTTTGATCTTTGTCATTTTTTTTTTTTAGTGAAAAGAATCTAGGTCTCTTTTTCCTTTTTTTTTAAAGTTTATTTATTTGTTTTCAGAGAGAGAGAGAGAGAACAAGCAGGGAAGGGGCAGAGAGAGAGTGGGGGACAGTGGAACGGAAGCAGGCTCTATGCTGACAGCAGTGAGCCCGATGTGGGGCTCCAACTCACGAACCACAAGATCACGACCTGAGCTTCAGTTGGAAGCTTAATCAACTGAGCCATCCAGGAGCTCCTGGGTTTATTTTCCTTTTTAAGTGATTTTTAAAGAATCTGTATGACCCCTTACCAATGACTGGAAAGAAGGTGCTCTTTCATATCATGTTCAACTGCATGAGGACAAGATGGAGGCAGAAGTGGTTGTCTGTCACATAAATAGAATTTATACCAACAGAGTTCTAAGCCTACTTCAATTGTTGAAAATTAATTCATTCTCAGACTTTAGAATCTGATTTTCAGAGTACAAGAAGCTTGATGGAAAAAGCAATTGAATGTAATCAGCCTCTCTTTATGTGCTTGGTTTAAAATCGTTTAGGCTGTCGTATGTGATACGAATCAAAGGGACTTGATAAATATTTCTAAGAACACCTAGATGGCTCACCTGAGCAGATGTGTAATTGCGTGTGAAATTCAGACTGAAACAAGCAAATTTAGAATAAAAGGGAATATTTAATAATTGTATTTTCACTTTCTTAAGACCTTTGCCAAAATAACAGGTAATAGCTTCATTCAAGAGCCACAAGAAGAAAATAGATTTTGGTAGATGGTCAGTAATTTGGGGTTAATGTAGTATAGCTCATGTGCAGAAATTGAGAAGCATTTTCTTTATTTTCAAGGAAGTCACTAGTTTTATAGAGCTTTTTTGATTTGGAGTTTACTATAGTAGGAGCAGAGTATTAAGAGACTATTTCCCAGTAGATTAGGAAAAATCATTATTCACGTACTTAAAATGCCAGTAATATTGGATTGTGACTAACTTCATAACTGAAAATAGTTTATCTATGAATAAAGCCTCACATAAATTCGAGGACTTGAAAAAAATGTAAAGATTTGTAAATAGAGCTACAGAAATTAAAACAGTGTTATACTTTCAAAAATATTGACCTTCATGTCAATGACCCTGAACACACAACCCAGAAACAATATTTATTCTATACTCGAATTTAGCATATAATGAAGGTAGCATTTCAAATCATTGAATCAGAGGGTCCAAGAAGTTATGGAATATGAAATAAACATTAAAAAAAAAAAGAACTTTCTAAATAACAAAGTTTCCTAGAAAGACAATTATCTACAACTGACAAACAATAATATCTTGGCTCTTCCTTTCTGATAGCCAAACTTCTTACTCTGTTTATTGCATTGCTATAATTTTCTGAACAGTATTAAATAGCAGTAGTGCTAGCATCGCTTATTCCAGATTTTACTGGGAATGCTTCTAAGGTTATATTGTTGAGTATGACGTTGGTTGTGGTTTAAGGTAGGTATATTACTAGTTTACCAATAGTCGTAATCTCTTCTCCCCATCCATGAGAGGAGAGAGTCTTTGCTCTAATAATCACTGTACCCATAGCTTAGAAAGTGCCTGGCACCGGTAGGCATTCAATAAATGCTTGGTGAATAACTAATTATCAAGAGGATTGATTGTATCAAGAAGATACGTGAAGTGTCCAAGAAATTATCTAAAAAAAAAAAAAAAGGCTTATTTGAGATCTTAAGAAACATTTACCTAGTAATATTGGAATTATAGAAAAGTATTAGAAAAAATATCCACTAGCTTAAAGCAAGTGAACTTTCTGATAACTTGTATAATATTTAAGCTATCTTTAAAAATGTATAAGATCTTTAAATGGATCATTTTAGAAAATAAAAACCAAGAATCAGTCTTTATAAAATCAGACTTTTATTCCCTTTAAGGATTATCCCTTTTTAATTCTTTTTGAAAAGAAATTTCAAATTGCTTTAGGTAGACTCTATTAATATAGACTGATCTCCAAAGGCTTTGGTATTTTAATGAAAACAAGTTATTTGACACTAAGTTTTGGCATGGTTAAATTGGTTCCCTAAGCCTTTAGATAGATGCCACAATGCATATTCAAAGATTAAGTTATTTATTTCAAAATGTAACCATCAATTTTGAATTTGGTATAGTAGTTATTGAACTTCATTTGGCCATTCATTCACCAAGAATCTATGAAATGTCTATGCCATGTGTGCACCGTATGCTAGGCTTCTGGGAAAGGGATGAATAACATTAAAGTCTACAAGGAGAAAGATATTATAGTGTAGCATAAGAAGTTTTATAAGAGGGGTACTGAGAGCATCTTGCAGATAGGTCTTTGGAGAATCAGTAGAGTTCAAAATAGGGTTGAAAGTTGGCTTGGATCTATGCCAACCAGACAAAAGGCATGGGGGATGGAGATAAGACACTGCAGCTATGTGCAAAGGCACAGAATGCTTCAAGTACATCAAGTATAGAGGGAATAGGGAGAAATTCAGTGTGACTAGAGCATCTTGTACTTTTGAAAAAATACAAGTTGCTCATCTGGTAAAGGGTGTAGGATCTTGACTCCACATAAATTTAAATCCTCGTTGTGCACAGACTCACTGGATAACTGAGCAAACAACTAAGTTCAAGTCTTAGTTCTTCTTCTGTAGAATGGGGACAATAATAGTACCAAGCTTGCAGAGTTAGTGAGGAGACTTAAGAGCATGTGTAGAACCTAATACTGTGCCCAATCCACCCAGAATAAGAGCTCAATAAATGGTAGCCATTGTTATACTGGTAAATAGATAAATCTGTTAGTGACTCCTACTTTAATATTGAATGGCATTTGCTTGTATATTGCTGGGAATTATTCATTCAATGGCTTTAAAAAAAAAAAAGCTTAAATAGTAGAATAAGTCCCATACTAGTACTAATAATGAGTTCACTTTTTCAGTAGAGTCCTGGAGTATAAAAGTACCACTTCTTCCTGAGCAAAAAGACTAAAAACATGTTACCTCAGATCACATCCATTTTAGAGAAAAGTTTCTACCCCAGAATCAGTGGTTTATGCAATTGTCAGTAGTAGAACCCTATAGCTTTTTTTTTTTTTTTTAAAGTTTATTTTTGAGAGAGAGAATGAGAGAGCAGGGGAGGGACAGAGAGAGAGAAGGGGGACAGAGCATCTGAAGTGGGCTCTGGCTGAAAGCAGAAAGCCTGATGTGTGGCTCTAACTCACAAACCATGAGATCGTGACCTGAGCTGAAGTTGGACACTTAACCGACTGAGCCACCCAGGCACCCCAGAGCCCTATAGCTTTAAAAAATTGAACACAGCATCTATTATATGGTGAACCACCACAAAGTATAAAACTTCTGTTAATTCAAACACATGCACGTGGCTTTGCAAATATTTTTAAATCATTTGCTTGAGTGACTGTTCCTTGAAAGAATAACTTCTATTCGTGTGTCTATTTCTTAGGTCTGATTCTCACCTCAGCTAATTACACACAGATTTCTTTGCCTGTTCTCTCTTGACTCCACTGTAGTCAAATGGAGACAAATATTGTAGATGGGTGACTTATGGCCAAACCTGGTATTTTTATTTTTATTTATTTTTATTTTTTATTTTAGTTTTCATCGTATCTTTTCAGAATTTAACATGGTTGAACTGCTTCTTTTTTGAAATTTTCTCTATAGTTTGGCTTCACGATCCCACACTCATCTGGTCTTCTTAGATCTGGTTTCTTACATGTCTGAGCATTCCTTCTTGGTATGTTTTATCTCTCCTCTTTTCATTACCTGTCTCTTAATGTTAGTAATCTGCATGGTTCTGTCTTTGGTTCTTTTCTTTTCTCATTCCACAAACTCTCCATGGGGGTAATCTTATTCTCTCCATTGCCTTTGATGAACAGATACATAATTATGTGAGTCTCAAATTTTATCTCCATCACTGAACTGTTTTCATTGCTTCTTCTGTGCATCTGTTTCCAGTAACCAACAGAACATCTCCATCCTGCTGTCCCAGAGGCAATAAAATCATTATGCCCCAGACTGAACTACTCTCATTTTTTCTCACTCCATTCCTTCTCCTTCATTCTGATCTTGGTGACTGGCCCCCCTATCCGTACACTCACCACTTGGAAACCTGAGAACTAGACTAGTTTTCTCTCTTTCCTTAGCCAAATGCCCTCCACATATCCAATCAGTGTCCAAGTTCTACTGATTTTATTTCTTCGACATTTGTTTGCCTCTTGCGTCCACGCCCATTACTTCCAGCATGTCGTACCTTAACTATGACAGGAGTATCCTAAGTGATCTTCCTACCTTCACTCTAAATCAGCCAAGTTGTTCTTATTCTCTGGTAAAATTTCCCTGGTGGTTTTTCATTGGATGTGCAAATTCCACTCTGTGATGTTCCATACTCTTGATGATCTGGCTTGAGCCCACCTTTGCTTCTTTCCTTCCACATCTTCTTTCCTGATCACATGATTTCATGTTGTGAAGCTTTCCCTGAGCTGCTGACCACAAAGCTCTTTACCAACCGTGGAGAAGATGTAAAATCACCCAGCCCCGTGCCTTCACTCGTACCCTTGTCCCTTCCTGGGTTTATCATGGCTCCCACCTCCTTCTATTGCACTTGTTTGTTCACCTCCATTATTCACTCTGTATTCCTGGCATCTCATACTATGTATTCAAAAGAATTTTTCGCTAAAATATCAATAGATATTTATTAAGCACTTTCTCAAGAATGGGTAAAAAAGAACGACTTCCAGTTTCTTTGGTATTGTCTCAAAATACTCTTTCTCTAGGATGTAATAAATGTGTCTGACTGAAAATTGAGGCAATCCCTGGTTGCATACATTGTTGGTTTCCATCCCAATGTGTTTCTGTGTTTTTTGAATAGACAATGTAATTATGCCTTGCCTAAATGAAATTGGCTTGATCTCTACAACCATCCCATAAAATAGTCATTCCGTCATCATCATTGTTCTCGTAGTCATCATCCTCATTCCCATTTGATATGTAGTGGGGAAATGCTATGGTGGCTTCTAAGTACACTAACTAGTGGGCTTATCCTGGAAGTCCTGAAATTGAAAGGCTCATAGACCAAAATGGCTAGTTTGTTAACTCAACTTAAAATCTACAGTGAGATTGAATAGGTAAAGATATTTAGTGCAAATAGGTGAAAGGACCGCATGGCCTGTGGTTTGCTCAAAGTTCCTGTGTCCTGACTCTCTTTACATCACCTTTCTTTATCACAGATGGTGTTGTTACAAGGAGCAGAGTCAAGGGCAGGCAAGAAAGTTTAGAGATGGAAGATCTGTGGTGCCAGATGTTTGCTCTATTGGAGAGAAGAAGAGGCAAATATACACAGCTACAGTTATAGCTCTGTGATAACCTTATGAGCAACGGTATGTATTTTAAGCAGAGGGCAAGTGGGCTAGAATGGATGATACCAATGGGTGGCCAATTTGAGGTAGATAAAGCTGATCCATGCTTTATGAGTATTTAAGGCTTATTTTGCTTTCCATCTCTTTCTGTCTACAAGTAACACTCATTTTTTTCATTCTCTTAATGTGTTTAACACATAAATGTCTATTCTATTCTATATTTAGCATGTCCTATAGGTCTATGACATACTTACTATCTATAGTTAACATTTCTTATGAGTTTCATCCATCATGTGTGTTTTTCTAGTCCTTTAAGGCAGAATAAAAAATTCTTAAAGAACATTTACATTATGGATGAAGCACATATCTGAGGCATGGGACTATTAAGCCACTTGCCCACGATCCCCACATTTAGTGCATGGGAGAGTCAGAGGTTCAAATATAGGAAATGTAGCACCAGAGCCGACTTCTTAACTACCATCCTATATTGATTCCTAATTTGCCTGAGAAAACACAGCCAGTAAGTCTGACCTCAAATTCAGTGCTCTTTCCCCTAACTACTCTTTATTCTAAGTGTCTTTGTGGCGGGAGACCTCTCTTGTTCCTCTCTGCTGTTCTTATCACCAAGCACAGGGCCTACACAAATACTTGTTGACTAAGAGAAGATCCCAGTTTAACTGCTTTTCTTTTGGGTTAACGTTAAATGACCTGAATAATACCAATGTAACATTTAAGAAAAGTTAACTTTTGACAATTAAAGTTACATATCTATAGTATTTGACTTTAAATAGAATTAACCTAAAAGGATATGTAGTTGCTGGAGAGCAAAAGATAAGGATCCAGGAACTGAGATCTAGCTCTGATTGGGAAACTGACCCTTTCTTTCAAAGGGATTAAGTTGTTTCTCTGTGCTTCATTTTCCTCAGTTTGAAAATGACCCTAGTAAGTCCTATCTACCCTTTTCGCTAGGAGCTGTTACATTTAATATTCTTCCTGTTACTAGCATGCCATTTAAAAAAGTGGTTTCTGGAGTGCCTGGATGGCTTTAGTCAGTTAAGTGTCTGACTTCAGCTCAGGTCATGATCTCACAGGTTTGTGGGTTTGAGCCCTGAGTCGGGCTCTGTGCTCAAAGCTCAGAGCCCAGAGCTACTTCGGATTCTGTGTCTCCCTCTCTCTCTCTGCCCTTCCCCCACTTGTGCACGCGTTCTGTCTTTCTCTCTCAAAAATAAATAAGTAAACATTAAAAAACGGTTTCTGCATTATGGATTAGAAATTATAAAAAATGTAATAAAGTCTATCTGCACATTCACATAATCAATTAACATATTTACACAATTAAAAATTTACACAATTTATAATCTTTTTTTTTTTTTAACATTTATTTATTTTTGAGACAGAGAGAGAGCATGAACAGGGGAGGGTCAGAGAGAGAGGGAGACACAGAATCTGAAACAGGCTCCAGGCTCTGAGCTGTCAGCACAGAGCCCGATGCGGGGCTCGAACTCACGGACTGTGAGATCATGACCTGAGCCGAAGTCAGACGTTCAACCGACTGAGCCACCCAGGCGCCCCGTATAATCTTTTAAAGGCTCAGTTTATGCTACATTTAGACGTGCTTCATATCCTGCAATTTGTTAAGTATTCTACAATTTTCCACAGCCGTTTGACTTTTCTTTTCTTAAATTTTTTAATGTTTATTTGTTTTTGAGAGAGAGAGAGAGAGAAAGAGAGAGCGCGCATGCAAGCAGGGAGGGGCAGAGAGAGAGGGAGACACAGAATCCAAAGCAGGCTCTAGGCTCTGAGCTGTCTACACAGAGTCTGACGTGGGGCTCAAACTCACAAACTGAGACATCATGACCTGAGTCGTAGTCGGACACTTTAACTGACTGAGCCACCCAGGCGCCCCTCCATTTGACTTTTCTAAAAGGAAAAAAAAAAATTAACAGCCTTCTGAAAGAAGCTAATATGAATTATTATGGTCCTAAAATATTTTTAATGCCTTTTTTTTGTTCCATAGTTATATATTTATGTCTCTTTATTTTTACCACTTATAAAAATCTTGTTCTTGTCTAGGAAGTTGGCAATAATCTCAATATATGCAAGACCATGTGGAACTCAACATGATAGTTGTTCAACCCTGGCTGCCTAGTAGAATTAACTAGGAAACTTAAAAAGAAAAACAAAAAAACTGACGTTTTAGCTCTACATCAAGCTATTTAAATCAGAATCTTGAAGGATGGAATTTGAGTATCTGTATTTTTAAAAGTTTTCGAGATATTCTACAAAATACTTGACTAGTACTCTTCAAAACTGTCAAGGTCATCATAAACAAGGAAAGCCTGAGAAACTGCCACAGATCAGAGAAAGGAGACATACTGTTGCACCCACACGACTCCTGAAACAGAATGCTATGGGCACCAGTGACAGTCACAACAAAGTTTATTGCAATGAGAGGCAAGGCAGTCCGATCAGGACTGACACTCTTGACCAGAGTGCGGCCCGAACAGCCGGGGTACAGAGTTCTTATAGCCCACCACATCGTCTTATCGTCACTTGGGAACAGAACAAAGAAATAGTTTCCAGATGGGGGTGGAAACAGTTCTGACGTGCCCTTGCCCCAATCCAATCAAACACTAATCCAGTTGATTTTCCTTGAACTTTTGTTCCCTTGATTGATAGGATAAGGCTGGTATCTCTTAACCTACAGTGTTAAAACAAAGCTGTTATTTCTCAAGGCTACAGGTTAGCCCTAACACTACAATTTAACCCTTACATTACTAATTCAGTGTAATAAGGTATCCAAAGTGGGATCCTGGAATGGAAAAAGGATATCAGGGGAAAATTATTGAAATCCATATATACCGTGGAGTTAATAGCAACGTGTCAATATTGGTTCCTTCATTGTGACACATGTACTGTACTAACATAAAATGTTAACAATAGGAGAAAGTGGGTGAGGAGTATATAAGAACTCTCTGTACTCTCTTTACAACTTTTTCATAAATCTAAATCTGTTCTAAAATAAAAATTTTATTTAAAACTCTGTCTAATATGGAGCTGGAGTTGAGACTCACTTACATAGCAACATTGTATCAGAAAACAAAAAGTCTTTTGAAATATTGAGCCCAATTGCAATTGCCAGCATGTGTAGTCCTACAACCTGACTCTCAGAAACAACAGGCTATTGTCTTAGGACAGAATACATTTCTAGAAGCACTTTGAGGGAAACAAAAATGGACTAATTACAATAAACATAACTGTAATAATCAAAACCTGGATAGGGGCACCTGGGTGGCTCAGTTGGTTGAGCATCTGACTCTTGATTTTGGCTCTGGTCATGATCTCATGGTTAGTGGGATTGAGCCCTGCATAGGGCTCTGCTCTGACAGTACAAAGCTTGCTTGGAATTCTCTCTCTCCCTGTCTCTCTCTGTCCCTTCCTCACTCATGCTCTCTCTCTCTCCTTCTCAAAATAAATAAATAAACATTTTTTAAAAAAGAAAAAACCCTGATTACTATTCGCTTCTAAAAAGCAAAAATTCAAGAAATACAAGAAATACTGCTTAGTAAGGAGAAGAAAACTACTCCCAACCCATTAGTCAGGTTAGAAAGGTAGTTTCATTTTGATATTTATGAAATATATAAATATCGGGATTAAATATAATGTCTACATTATGGTACCCTAGTGGTTTGAGAAAACTGTGAGTGATTTATTTTTGCTAAGAGTTGTTGTTTCTTATCTGTAAAAGGAGATTTAGACCTGACCAGAAATTTCTTCAGTATTATTTTTCCTCTCTTGCCTCTCCCACTGTGGTAGGAAAGAGGCAAGGAAAAAAGATACCCTTCCTAACGAAGTCTACCTAGATTTAGCCCAGTCACACTTCTTTTTTCATATCTGTGTAAATCTCTAGAGAGAAGTCAGAATTGTGCCTAAAGAAATCATTCCGCACAAGTAAGCATTTGACAAACAGCAATTGGTTGGAGATGGCATTTCAAAAAGCTCCTTTTTAAAATTTTGTGTTATGTCATTTTGTTTGTAAAAAAGTCACCAGTGTGTAATCCGGAATCCTTACGCATTGTATAATAGCGGTATTAACAGCCTGTCTGTAACAGCCTAATCTGTAGCCCAGATTACAGTCCCGCTCCCTAACTTCATGCGATTTGGGGTGAATAATTTCTCTTCTCTGAGCCGATCTCAGTTTTTCATCTGTAAAATGCCTCGATAGGACTAAGCAGTATCCAATACCCCTTTCTATTCGAACACTGAGATTTGTTGAGGGCTTTTAGAATCCTTGGGTTCTGGTGGGCAGTATGGTATTGAAGAAACTGGTCTCATGTTTGTGTTTCTAGAATTGGAAGGATAAATAATAGGGGCAGGAAAGCGTGCAAGGAAGAGTAGGACTCCCGTTGTAGGGTCAACACCTGGGATTTTTCTCAGACTGGCAGAGTAAGCAGAGCGTTTCGCTGCTAGGCAACCGGTCCTCCTTTGGGAGAGTGGAGGACCCCAGTCGGAGGTGTCTAAGTCACTACCTCTTAATTTAGCCATGGTGCCTTCTTCTCAAGGTTAATGAAATATGTATCTTTTAAAAGTACACACTTTCTGCAGCCAAGGTTTGACAAGCCTCGTAGCTGAGTTCGACTCGTGGTGGGTTTTCTTTTTCCTGTTCTCAGGCGCGATGCGGGCACTTCTCAGGCTAGGCCCCTGCTTCCGCGCGTTGCCGGGCAGAGCTGGACGCCTCTGGCTCCTCGACCCCGCCCTCCCAGGCCCGGCTCCGGTCCTTCGCGGGCCGCGCTCGGTCGCCATGGGCTCGGAGATGGAGCCGCTGCTCCTGGCCTGGAGCTATTTTAGGCGCAGGAAGTTCCAGCTCTGCGCCGATCTGTGCACGCAGATGCTGGAGAAGTCCCCTTATGATCAGGTACCGGCCGGACCCCGTCAGCCCTGTGGATCCCGGCGAGAGGCAGAGGGCCCTGGGGGGTCCCGGGGCCGCCCCGTGGGGGCTCCGGGGTGAAAGGCCCGGGGCGAAGTTGATCGTGTGGTCAGCACAGGCATCTGGCGCGAGATCCCCTGGAGCCGTGACCGGCACCTCCCCGCCGGCGGCGTCCCCGCGTCCCCACGGAACCCCCGAGTGCTGTGCCAGAACCGCCCCCTCCTCAAACTTCAGCAGTCCCTTTCCTTTACGCGTCTCTTAAAGGAACACTTAAAAGTCCCGAATTTCACTTTGGTGCAGAACTTTGATGATTCGTTTATACTTTCATATGGATGGGCTCTTAAGTTCTCTGCGTGTGCGTTATTAATTTCTAAAACAATTATGTATAAAGATCTGTAACTTCTCACCTTTTGTTGAAATAGTTGCCTTATTATTGTTGTTGTTGTTGTCGTTGTTGTTGTTATTTGGATCAAACGTTGTGATCCTCCCACTTCATGTGAAGATTGTTGTCCGGGAGTGAAGGAGGCTTTGATTCTGGGACATGAGTGCAATTTGAGGCAGGAAATGCAAAGTTAGAGAAATGAGAATCTACGAGGGGAAGAGATACATTTACTATTAGGAGGGAGGGATGGGGAAAGAGTTTCCCTGAAAGAAGGAATGATGGCATTGATTAAAAGACCTTAAATAAGGTTAAATCAAGAGAGTGAGGATGGTCATATACTGTGTGTGAGAGGAACAACACCGGTGGCAGGTAGTTCCTGGAGAAAAAGGGAGAAGAGGAGCAGAGCTGTGGCAGTTTGTCAGTGCTTCTAGTAAAAGCTGGTTTCCCAGCTTTTCCTTTACTAGTGTTGCCTTGGAGATATTAGGGAAAAAAAAAAAAAAAAGAATTGAGGGGAGTTACATAAGTGGAGGCCTATGTGTGAATACTGTTATTAGGCTCTGCCTTGTTGCATGTGAGCAAGTGGATGACAGATAACCTGTTGAGGTGAACATACAGACTTTCAGATAGGTAGAACATCTCTCCTGTAACAATCCATGTTAGTGAGAATGCTAAGCTCGATTCTTTTGGGTTAGTTCGTGTTCATTAATAGGACTGTGTTTCCACAGGGAAGCATTTTTCCAAGCGTGTTTCTTGGCACAGTTAGTCCCACAGGTGGTACTCAAAACAAAACAAACAAACAAACAAACAAACAAAAAACAAGGTTCCGGATTCCACAATCAACTATGTCTGGGAACTGTTACAGTACCTTGACCCCTTTTCGTTTTGTACAACAAAAGTCTGTTAAAACCCTACGATGGACCGGGCACTGCTCTAAGCACAATGGTTTGCAAGAGCTTTACATGCTGTTTCTGTTTTTCCATTAATTTAGGGTAGTTTCCATTCTGTGTTCCACAGAGCTGTTGCCCAAGAGCTGCTTAGCGACAGAAAGTTTCCTCGCTAAATTCATCTGGGGACAGTATATTTCCTACTTGAAGATTCAAGATTCATACTAAAGCCTCTGGGTTCTGAAGAAAAGAAATGTAATTTTGTCAATACAATAGTTCTGAAACTTATTTGACCTCTGCTACTCTTTTGGCAGTGGGCAAGGGTTGGGTATCTTCATTGTTACCGTACTAGGGAGATGTAGTCTCATGGTGAAATGTTATAAGCAAAGGAGCAGTGTTTTTATTAATGGTTAAGATCCTATACTCTTAATAACATATAATCATAGCACATTCAGTACAATACTGTGCCTGTGAATTCAGATTTAGTTTGTGTTAGGCACTGTGAGCAGGATTTTATATGTGTTCAACCAAATGACCTTTGTTGAGTGCTTACTGCTTACTAAGTTGTGTGAATTATGGGTATTTCTATGCTTAGAATAACCTTGCAAAATAGGTAACAAAAATAGTAGCTAACATTTATTGAGTATTTACTCTGTGTCAGGCTTGGTTCGGAGGGTTTTAGAAGTCCTCTCATTTAATCCTCATCCCTCTTAGGAAATTGGTACTGTTTCACCCGTTTTACAGATTAAGTGCACTGGGGCACAGGGTTAAGTAATTTGTCCAAAGTTACAAAGCTGATAAATCCATTTACTTTGTCCATACTGTGCTCCCTCTTTGGCCCCGATGTAGCCTAATATTTCAAAGCTGTGTGTTTCTCAACTTTTCCCAGTACATTTTCCCATCTACTGTGCCTTTTTCAAGATTTTAGCTAAATGGTAAAGAATTTTAACATACTTGTGGATTAAAGGCTTTAGAAAGTCCTGAAGGAAGGTGACCTATCTAATTTTGATAAAGACAGTATTCTGAAACTTACTTGATCCCTGGTGCCTTCGGGGTGGGGGGCAGATGGGGGAGACAGAGATAGATTTCTCCCTTGTTATTTTGGAGAGATGCCATTTTGGAAAGTGCATGGTCAAGGCAGAAGTGTTTTCATTAATGGTGAAGATGGGGCCATAGAGGGACCTTGCTCCTTTTTATCTAGGAAGAGTAAGATAAACAGATTTAGGGCTTTGCAGTCTCCTGAATTAGCAGCTAAATAAGGTAAGGGCTTGTGTCTTTTTACTTGGTTTCTTGTACAGCTGTCATTAGGCCTTATTGGCCCTCTTGAAAGATTAAAGACTTATTACAAGGCATGTTTGGTAGAACCGTGATTTTGATAATGATAATGAAGAAAAAAAGACACAGGTTTATATTGGGAAATACTGCTGTTGTCATTGGTTAACCATTTGACATGGTTAAGATCATTAGGGCAGTCAATTTTGTTAGGTCCTGGCCTATTCTATTGTCCTATTTGCTGTGGATTTGAAATAATCGTCCATAATGTGATACATAATGTCTACTGCCATAAACATTAAAAAATGTTATGCTTTATTACTATTTTCTTGTTATGAGCAGGGGTTGTTAATGGGTTTGATGTAAATATCAGAGTAGGCTTAGGAGAATGAGTACCAGATCTAGAAGAAATTTATGATACTCCTTTCCTTTCTAATCCTTTTTATTTGTTTTGCTGAGGTAGTTTATTTAAGTAGGAACTATATATATATATATATATATTGGCAGAACAATGAGCAGTATTTCATTGGGAATAGAAGTTTAACTTGATATTACCTTATCAAACTGGGCTTTAAAAATTTTTAAGTTTTATTTATTTATCTTGAGAGAGAGCATGAGCAGGGAAGAGGCAGAGAGAGGAAGAGAGAGAATCCCAAGCAGGCTCCACGAACTCATGAACCGTGAGATCATGACCCAAGCCAAAATCAAGAGTCCGAAGCTTTTAACCAACTGAGCCCCCCAGCCACCCCACCAAACTGGGCTTTTGATAGCTGGATAGGGCTGCTGAAAAGTTTGTAGGGTTCACTTATGTGTTAGTTATTTTTTGACCCAGCCTTTAAGCACTGTTTTTTCACTGTGTGCTTTTCCTTTTTAATTAGGTAATTTTTAATTTTTAAAATTTGAATATAGTTGACACCATGTTACCTTAGTTTCAGGTGTACAACATAGTGATTCAACTTCTCTATACTATGCGGTGGTCACCCCAAGTGTAGCTACCATCCGTCACCATACCATGCTATTACAATATCACTGATCATAAACCCTATGCTGTACCTTTTATTCCCATGACTTATTCATTTCATAACTGGAAGCCTGTATCTCTGGCTCCCCTTCGCCCATTTGCCCATCCCTCTCCAACCCTCCCCTCTGGCAACCATCCGTTTATTTTCTGTATTTGGGTCCATTTCTGCTTTTTGTTTTGTCTTTTAGATTCCACATATAACTGAAATCATATGGTATTTGTCTTTTTCTGTCTGACTTATTTCACTTAGCGTAATACCCTCTAAGATCCATCCATGTTGTTGCAAATGGCAAGATCTAATTTTTATGGCTGCATAATATTCCATTGTACATATATACCATATCTTCCTTTTCCATTCATCTATCTGTATGGTTGCTTCCATATCATGGGTATTGTAAATAATGCTGCAGTAAATACAGCAGTGCATCTGTCTTTTCAAATTAGTATTTTCATTTTCTCTGGGTAAAGACCTGGTAGTAGAATTACTGGATCATATGGTATTTCTATTTTTAATTTTTTGAGGAACCTCTATGCTGTTTTCCACAGTGGCTGCACCAACTTACATTCCTACCAACACTACATGAGAGTTGACCTTTGTGTCCCTCCACTCCCATCCTTAATTCTCAGCCCCATAGATTCCTAAACATATATTTACCTTTTCAAATAAATGTAATTGTATTATGGACATTCTTAATTCATTTCTTGATTGGAGGGCCAGTTTTGTTTTTTTTTTAATCAATTAAGGAAATTCTTCCTGGATTCCTCCAGGAGAGTCTCCCTTCCTTCCTTCCTTCCTTCCTTCCTTCCTTTCTTTTTTCCTTTTTCCCACTGAGATTTCTTTATGCAGTTTATCAGAAATATATACATTGAATTCTTTCAGAATTAAAAGCTTTTAATTGATTTTAACAAATTGGGAAGAGATATGAGAAAAATGTATTTCTCATATTTATTTATTCTTTATCTGTTAGATGTTAAAAATGAACAATGAAATATTCTTCCCTTTATTTTTTTAATTTTTTAAAAAATATTTATTTATTCTTGAGAGAGAGAGAGAGAGAGACAGAGAGACAGAGCATGAGCAGGGGAGAGTCAGAGAGAGGGAGACACAGAATCTGAAGCAGGCTCCAGGCTCTGAGCTGTCAGCGCAGAGCCCGACACGGGGCTCGAACCCACAAACCGTGAGATCATGACCTGAGCCGAAGTTGGACGCTTAACCAATTAAGCCACCCAGGTGCCCCTTCCCTTTATTTTTTAAAGTTGATTTATTTTGAGAGACAGAGAGAGAGAGAGCGAGAGCAGGGGAGGGGCTGAGAGGGAGGGAGAGAGAGAATCCCAAGCAGGCTCTGCACTGTCAGCACAGAGCCCAACCTGGGGCTTGATCCCATGAACCGTAAGATCATGACCTGAGCCAAAATCAAGCCCAAACCACTGGGCCACCCAGGCGCCCCCAGGAGGGCGTTTCTGATGGTAATTTTGTTATTGGGATTTCTTGTGATGCTGTCTTTGTTTCAGTGGAGGAAGGTAATTGACGGAGAGACTACCAATCTATGAAAAGCTAACAGAAATGTGATCAGAGCAGAAGCAGATGGTCCTCAGCTCTGCAGTCAGATGGTTTATCTTCACATCCTCCTTTAACCTTTACGAATTTTTTGAGGCTTCAACATTTTAGAGTACTTTTCCCCCACAACTTCCGATTACCATTCCTGTGCCACCAAACTGATTTTAGTACAAATGAATGACTCTGAAGCAGTTCCTGGACACGTGGAAGAGCAAGGAAATTAAAATATTTTTTTCTGAGGGTCAAATGGATTCATTTTTGCTTTTTTTTTTCCTGCCCCTAAAACAAAAATAGCTTAAAAAAATTTTTTTTTAACGTTTATTTATTTTTGAGAGAGAGAGACACTGAGTATGAGTGGGGGAGGGGCAGAGAGAGAGGGAGACACAGAATCGGAAGCAGGCTCCAGGCTCCGAGCTGTCAGCCCAGAGCCTGACGCGGGGCTTGACTCACTAATGGCTAGATCATGGCCGGAGCCTAAGTCAGAAGCTTGACCTACTGAGCCACCCAGATGCCCCAAATAGCTTTTGTTTTAGATGTTGTTTTTCACTTTTGGTTTTGCTTATTTTTGTGCCAGGTGAGGAGAGCCTCTCTAAAGTGATTTGTTATTTGTTAATCTTTCTTTAAGTTGGTCCACAGAGCTTCCCAAAAAACCTCTTTTGGTTCTGATATATCAACCTTTTGGGATAAGTCCACCTCTGAGACTATGTCTTCTACATTTATTTCTCCTGTAAGAGATACAATTTTGGTATAGTATCATCAAAAATACTTAGGTCGTGCTTTGTACTTTCCATTAGGACATCTGGATTTTATTTAATTTTGATTCTTGCCAAAGTCAGGGTAGTCAGGTTGGCCAGAGAGGTATGATATACAATGAAATAGCATGTTTCTTTAGAGTCATACATTTTTATTTGGACACAAAGAGACTTAAGGATAGGTTGTTGACTGTAATAATATGGTATTTGGTAATGTGGAAAGGTTCTTGAAGAAGATGGATTGTAAACTGTTTTTCCCAGATTCAGAATAGTGAGACTTAAAAGGGCATGGTGTGTAACCATGAAGGACATTTAAGATTCTGATCTCTTGAGAATATAGAGAAAGAAAGATAACTGGTTAATTTATTGTAGCTTCCCTGTTTGATAAAATACAGCACGAACAAGAAGTTTGAGAGACATTGTCTTTTTTCAAAGTGTTCTTTAAATCACGATTGAAAAAGTGCTTATAAGTTGTAAGATATAAAAGGGAGAAAGGCAAAATGGTCTTCCACACAGCGGTGTGACCTAGAGGGAATGCTTGCTTTTACAGCTCATGTCCATCATCCTGATTAGTTGCTTAATCTGATTACTGTTCCTTGTGTTCCATATGTCAGATACATGGCTTTAAAACCAGCCCCAATTTTTTTTTAGCTCCATTATAATTAAACAGTTCATAAAACGTGCAGGTTTTTCAGGCAGTGAGGTTTTTAAGACAATATGCTTTTATTAATGGAGTAGATTTCTGATAGATTTTCAAGTTACGAAAATCAGTGATTCTGGGAGTGGGAGCGGGGGCTATATATCAGAATAGGAAGAATTCACATTCTCCTCCCCAGTCTCTACTTATAATGAGATATGTTACAGAGAGGAAGGGGTTATTATTGTAAATGACTTGAAGATGGAGAAAAGGCTGAAAGCCACTGGCTTAAGGGAAAGACATGGAACCAGGGGTCCCTAGTGAGCTCTGTGTTATTAGCTGATTGAGACAATGATCTGGTGCTCTAAGCAAAACAAACAAACAAACAAATCTTTCTGTGTGATTATCTAATTTAGTTCCTCTTTGGGGCCATGGAGACTAAGCCAGACTTAATCTTTTGATTCTATATGGAGTTCATTTTATGAATTTGTATTCCTGCTGAATTACACAGATGACATTCCTACTTGGCTGCTTGGTTGGTCCTTGGATTCTCCCTAAACCTTCTGATATCCATCAATTTCTGTGTTCTCTTTCATTGTTTTCCTTCGTGTGACTGCTAACTTCTGAATAATGTCTCAGAAGTTTCAGGGCCAAGCTGGGTCAGACTCACGAGCCAGCGTAAGTAATGGTGGCAATTAAGAAGTCGCATTCAGAATTATCTAGAGATTTGATACCCTGAAGTAATAGCAACGACCTAAGAGTAAGCCTTACCCTGGGGAGGAAGGAAGGAAGTAAACTGATGTGAATTGAAGTTGATGCTAATGAGCATTTGTTGGTTCCAGGCTGTGTCACTCCACTCTGTCCCCTTACTTGCTCTGAAGGAGAGTCAAAGGTAGTTTTAATTTGATGAGACACAAGTGGGAGTTAGTTCTGGGTTTGGGAAAGGGAAGTAATAGAGAGTGTGGGGCTTTTCTGGTCATTATAGAAATGGTTTTATAAAGAAATTGTGCAACTGATATTTCTTATTGAAAGTGCTACCACCTTACACTTCACTAATTATGATAGCATAGGGGGAAGGCCTCAAAACTATGAAATATTCTTAAAAATACAAGGTTTATTTATTTTATTTATTTATTTATTTATTTATTTAAATTTTTTTTTTTAACGTTTATTTATTTTTGAGACAGAGAGAGACACAGCATGAACGGGGGAGGGGCAGAGAGAGAGGGAGACACAGAATCGGAAGCAGGCTCCAGGCTCTGAGCCATCAGCCCAGAGCCCGACGCGGGGCTCGAACTCACGGACCGTGAGATCGTGACCTGAGCTGAAGTCGGACGCTTAACCGACTGAGCCACCCAGGCGCCCCATTATTTATTTAGTTTTTAAAGTTTATTTGAGAGAGAGAGAGAGACAGAGCACTAGTGGGGGAGGGGCAGAGAAAGAGAAGGAGAGAGAGACATACACACACAGAATCCGAAGCAGGCTCCAGGCTCCTAGCTGTCAGCACAGAACCCAAACTCATGAGCCATGATATCATGACCTGAGCCGAAGTCAAACACTTAACTGACTGAGCCACCCAGGCGCCCCCCCCCCCCAAGGTTTATTTTTAAAACTATGCTATGAAGTAGACACTATTTGCTCCAATTCGAGAGGAGCACTAGGTTATAGAGGTCGTGTGACTCGTTCAAGGTCACGTAGCTAAGTGGCTCCCTGAGGATCAAGCCCAGCCCTTCTGACTCCAGGGTATTTTGTACCCAACTACTTTGTACTCAACTCTGTCGATACCCATGGAAATGATTTGCTACACCAAATGAACCTAACTTGCTGTTCCCTATTTGGTTGGATTAATTTAAATAACAGACTATAGTTGAGAGACCCAAAGGTGAAAGTCTCAGTGCTTAAAAAAAAAAAAAAAAAAAAAAGTTTTGCCCTATCTCTAAATTAAAACATCCTAACTCTTCCTTCTTAATCCTGACTCTTGATGGATCTCCAGGCCAGTCATACGCAGCCTTGGTCTGGCACACCCTACAGCAGTCTGTTTTCATGCCTTGCTATGATCTCACATACTCAGCAAAGTGCGGGCTCTCGATGCAGTGTCTGGGTTCAAATACTGCCTGTACACTTTGACTTCAGAGTTTTCTCCTCTGTAAAATGGGGATGATAATACACCTACCTCAAAGGGTTGTTGTGAGGGTTAAGCTCATTAATGTATGGTAAGTGATCAAAAATGTTAGCTGCTATTGTCTCTGTATAGCTAGAGATATTTACATGTAGGATTCTGGCATTGATCTTTTTCTGAAAAGATTGTTGGTAATCTGGAAAGTGTCTGTGAGGAAAGTGTTCGGTGAAATTGATAAAATGATGCTGAACAGGGGCGTCTGGGTGGCTCAGTCGATTAAGCATCCGACTCTCGATTTCAGCTCAGGTCATGATCTCTCTGTTTGCCAGTTCAAGCCCTGCGTCAGGGTCTGTGCTGACAGTGCAGAGCCTGCTTGGGATTCTCTCTCTCCCTGTCTTTCTACTCCTCCCCTGCTCAAGCTCTCTCTAAATAAACATTAAAAAAAAAATGATGATGGGGGCGCCTGGGTGGCTCGGTCGGTTAAGTATCCGACTTCGGCTCAGGTCATGATCTCGCGGTCTGTGAGTTCGAGCCCCGCGTCGGGCTCTGTGCTGACAGCTCAGAGCCTGGAGCCTGTTTCGGATTCTCTGTCTCCCTCTCTCTCTGCCCCTCCCCTGTTCACGCTCTCTCTCTCTCTGTCTCAAAAATAAATAAACGTTAAAAAAAAGAATTTGTTTAAAAAAAAAATGATGATGAATATAGTTCATAGATCACTGGCACTCAGTAATTTCCGGAATAATATCTTTCTTTTTCTCTGACACCCTTCTTATCTCCCTTATTGTTTTTCTCCTCTCCATCTAAGTCGTCTATAACTGTCTATAACTTGAATATAGCATTTCATACATTGTATTGGCATTTATTTAATTATGTGCATTCCCCACAGAATGTTTTCAGCACCTAGCAGGGTGCAGGAATGTCCGGGGAAGCTTGTGGAACTAACATGATCGTGATCTCGGCCTCACTTCTTGTTTGGGCCTTGTCTCCATCTTCCATCTGCACAACCTCACCTGTCTTTACACTTGCCCATCTTCTCTGACCTTCTCACCTCACCTGCGTGGTGTGGCAAATCACAGATGTGTTCCTGTGGGGCAGAAGAACCAGATAGAGCACGAAGGCCTTCCTCAGTGATCAGAACACTGAGGCTGAGCTGCCGTTTGACTTTGGGAAGCATCTTCCTGTCCTTGGCAGAATGACAGGCCTCTAGCTTTTCCTTCCTATTAGAGGCTTCCAGCCCTTGTGTGTTTTGTTTTCCTTTTCAAGTATTGTCTGCAGTCACCATGGGTAAACTTTTTTTTTCCCTGTGTGGAACTTATCTTCTATCTCTCCTACACTTGACGCTTCAATCCTGCCTTATTATCTTGAACTCATTTTTTAATCTCCTAGATGCACTGGCAAGGAAGAGCCTGGCTTCTTTGTGTGACCTTGAGCAAATTACATGACGTCTCTGAATTTGTTTCCTTATCTGTCAAATGGATAACACCTGCCTCCCTCCGGTGGTTGTTATGAGACTCAAGTGAGATAATGGGTCATACAGACATGTATACAAATAAACAGAAGAAGGAATAGAAAGGGTTACTCCTCTGTCATCTCATTGCCTGTGTCGGTGTGTTTCTTTAATTATGGACTGTGGGTTCTAGGCAATCTGTGCTTTTCGAGATCTTCCTGATGCACGCTGGAATTGAAAACCTCCAACTGCCATGTATTCTTAGTTGCTGTTTTGTGTTCGGTTCAGCTGCTTGCCGAATATTCTCTAAATCCCACCCTCCAGGGCCTTTGCTTTTGTAGCCTAGTTTCATCTTTGCTTCTCGTGTTCCTACCGTGTATCGTGCTATAGAAATTGCTTACCCTTGCATGGTGACCAGATGGCTTCAACATTGCTTGCACACATAATATATTCTTTAAAAAATATTTTGAGTATTCTCCTTGGGTTTTAGAGCTGTAGAAAGCAAGGCTAGGAAGGATTTTTTTTTTTCCCTTTCTCTTTTTTCTTAGTAGCTTCCCTGATAAAACATGCTGCCAGTGAAGTGTTCAGCACAGATTGCTAACTGTAGATATAGAAGTATAGATTATTTCATAAATAAATTTGTTACAAGTCTGACTTTTCCCCAGTGGATTTCTATTTAATTTGGACAGGAAAAAACCCTGAGTTTGTTAGCACCTGACACTAATATGTATGACATAGTGTATTCATACACATTTCTCGGAGCACATTACAGTTGGAATTACTTTTTTATTTTTAGCTGCTAATCCCATTTATGTGGAGTAGAAAGATTTATAGTATGTTGTGGATTTTCTTCCTCCTCCCCAAGTGATTAAAGTCTGAATGCTTTAACCACCATGAATATAAGGAAGTGTTTCCTTGGTATAGCTGTAAAATTGTTTTTAATTTCTGAGATTTTGTGTCTTCATTAAACAAGTAGTTAAGATAACTTCTCTGTGCTTTAAATGAGGTTCGAGCAATTAGAATTTTCTGATCATAGCAAATTCAGCACTCTTCAGTGTATATTAGTTAACACACTAATACCAATATTAGTATTAGTATATGCAGAACTCTTGAGTACTTGTGGAGAAAGATTAAAGTTGATATTCGGATTTTTATTCAATGAGTTTGAGTCTGTCTACAAATACTTAATTCATCACTAAGACTTTTTATTTTAGAAACTGTATTTCCTAAAAATGTTTACTACCTTCTTAATGCTTTCCAGGAACCGGATCCTGAATTGCCAGTGACTCAGGTAAAGGGTTAGCTGCAACTGTTAGTTTAGAGAATACAATACTTCCTATTGCTTACTCATTCCTATAGATTAGAAAACCTGCTGCATATCTATTAATGCTTTTATAAAATCAGCCTTCTCTACCATTCTGTAGAGTATTCTATTTCCAATATTTTTTTTGTAGAGTATTTTTTTTTTTATGTAGAGTATTCTATTTCCAGTATTTTTGTGTCTATGGGTGAGTAGTCTTATAGTCTTAAGACTTGAAATGACCAATGTTGACCAGAAAGATGAGAAAAATAGAGAAGGAAGCAAGGGAAACCAGGAGCTTAGGAATGGGGCCAAGAAGTCAGCAGAGCCCCAAATGTCTGAAAAGATTGTGATGGACAGGATGATATATCTTGGGTAAAGAGTAGGCTCACCCTGCCTGGGAAGGGCTCGATTTTAGAGCGAGGTGCCTGCCACCGTGAAGAAGACAGGAGGAGACACTGGCCAGATAGCCTTGTCTACCAAACTATCTTGGTTAGAGATGGGAGGTGGCCAAAGAGACCTGCTAACTGGGAAGACGCAGTGAATGAGTCTGGAGAGAGCCCAAGGAGAGGAAGTGTGGTTAGGGGGACATGCGGGCCAGTGAAGCTTTTAACACAAGGGAGTTTCCAGTAAGTCTGGGAATAAGAACGGATGAGAGTGCTATAAATCACCCTAAATATTGCCAGGTGTTGGCCCTGCCACATGAGAGAGAATGCTAACAGTGGTTTTCAGTAAATAAACAACTTGAACCTCATATGTGGTTCCTATGAGTAATCATTCAACCTTTTCCAAGAGAGCAGAATACAAAGTACTTTGATGGAGGCCTGTGTAGTATTATCAAGCAAGCACCGTAAAAGGTTAAAATGAAGCACTCTGTTCTTGAAAAGGATTTTAAAGGAATTTGTCTGCAGTGTTTGTAATTTTGATTTCCAAATTGATAGATGGTACTAAACTATTTTTTGCACAATTCGTTTGAGAAGGACCTAAATTATAAATAGAGTAAGTAATGTGCCTTTTCTTTTCAGTGATTTTGGAAGGTTTTGTTAAAATTAACGTTTATTTATTTTTGAGAGAGAGAGAGAGAGAGAGTGTGTGAGTGAATGCAAGGGAGGCCCAGAGAGAGGGAGACACAGAAGCTGAAACAGGCTCCAGGCTCCAAGCTGTCAGCACAGAGCCCGATGCAGGACTCGAACTCACAAACTGTGAGATCATACCTGAGCTGAAGTCGAATGCTTAACCAACTAAGCCACCCAGGTGCCCTGGTTTTGTTAAAATTAAATTAAAATGTCAATAATTTACATTGTTGTTATGGTTTTAAAACTGTAAATGGCATTTGAAAGTTTCAAACCATGCAGGGACTTCATGAAGGACCTGTATTTAGTATTACTTTCTTGTTCTGTTACTGTAGACTTAATTATCTATCACTATCTGGATAGTGATCTAAAAGAATAAAAAGGGAACAAGGCTGATGGGATTCTTTTGAGCTCATTATTCATACATTTTGCCTTCCTCTTTTGCACAACTTCAAAATAAATGAGGCTTTACAATAACAATTCAATATTTTGTGCTAAGTTTTCATTTTCGTAGAGTAGGCAGAGTGTCAGATGTTATACCGATTCTTATGATGGCTCGCTCAGGTTAGACAGACTGTTCCTTGGTAGCTTTATTCTAATAATCTAGCAAAATTGTTTCTTTTATGTCTTAAACTCTTGGCCTCCAATTTTGTATTAAAAGGAATGAGACAATTTCAACATGTTTCGCTCAGTCAGTAGACTTTTTCACTTTTCGTAAGGCATTATTTTCCTTTCCTTTCCGTCATTGCCTCAAGAATAATGTCCTGTAGACTACCTCAGTAGGTGAATGAGATGGGATTATGTTTTACAGATAAAGAACGATATAATTGACTCACATGCTTTTCCCTTTAAAAAAGTTCCTGCACTTCTGTGATTTTTGTTGATTTCACGGTACTTTCCAATACATAGGCATTCAAATATATTTACATAAACTGCATGACCCTGTCATGTAGTAACAACTTAAACATATTTAATAAAACCAATTTGTATTTTTTATTCAGATTCAAGGACCGGTTTGGGATCATCCCATTGTGCTTTGTTATGCATTTTAATGTAATCACTGATTAGTTTTGAACTTTTTGAAAAACTTAAACAGGATTTTAGGGCTGTAAAACATACTTGGCTTGTTTCCAAAATAAAATTTAAAAAAAATTTTTTTAAAGCCAAAGCCCCATCTGCTGTTTTCATTAAAATCTCAAGAATTGTTCACATTGCCAAGAGCAGTTCTTTGAATACAATCTGATGTTTAAGCAAGCAGTGATATGTGATTTTCAAGGTCATTTGTGTTAGGACAAGAGGAAAGTCAGGAAGATTAGTATTCTCAAAAAATGATGAAATTTAAAATTAAATAATAGTTTAAGTAGACTTTATTATAGATCTTTAAATATAAAAGATTCCCACCACGATTTCTACTTCTGAAGAATTAAATTTTAGAAACTGAAATATAGATCCATTTACCTTTTTGAAAAAGTGAAATCTTATAGAATAACCTTTTAAAAAAGATGTTCCTATTTGGCTTCTGAAGCATTTATTCATTTGGTGGTGAGGGAAAAGTAGATTTACTTTCTTTTCTTTTACTTAGCCTAATATTAAAAAAATTTGCACCTCCGTAATATCTGAGAGGTTAGTAGGAGGCTGGATGTCAGGAAGAATGATGGAGTTAACTATGAGATAACGGTATGTACATGCTAATTATTAAAAAGATATGTGCAGGGATAATTAATACCCAGCCATATAGGTGATACGATAATAATAAAAAGTTGACTTTTAGAAGGTTGATTTAACTAGGATTCCAAGTTGGAGTTTTAAAGTTTCATTAGCTCATCATCAGGATAAAAGTCCCTACACCTCACTGGAGCATACAGGGTCCCTCAACTGCCCTTTGCCTTTTTTCTCTAGCTTCTTCTCTGACTGCTGCCTCAGCTGAACCTGATTCTTCAACCGTACTCAACTGTTTTGGAGTTGCCAAGCATGCCTTGAGCCCTCAAGCTAGCCTGCCCTTGTCCCGTTCTCTTTGCCTAATACATGCTTTCCTGTCTTTGCTACTAGCAAACTCTTTTCTCCTACCCTTCCTCTACTCCCAGACAGCTGGGTGCCTCTCTCTGTACTCCCGTAGCATGCTCCAGACTTTTATCACTGCGCTTTCCCTACAACACTGAAATTTGTGTAAGCTAGTTGAGCCGCGGCTTACTTCTCTCTGTCCCCAGGACCTGGCATGCCATAGGTGCTCCCTAGTAATATGGGAGTGAACCGTGGCGCCCATATCCTGCTTTACTGTTTCAAAGAAAATGCTGCAATCCTTCCTGTCCACCAGCATGCTGAGCAAGGAATGCCCTTTTGAGAAATGAAAGCTGTCAGATCCTTGCAGGGCAGTATGAGCTGTGGAGACTCAAGATAAATCAGGATTACTTATTTCCATCTTTGAAGTTAAATTAAACCATGAGTTGAAGCCAGAGATGACTTCCCTGACCCCTGAGCAGAGTTATAAAGATCTGCCGACCTTCCTGATCTTTGATGAATGAAAACCTCCAATTGTTTCCACACTTTAGTGGCTCTTACAGTTAGATGCAGTTACGACTGAAATTTATTTATTTATTTATTTATTTATTTAACAAATGAATTCTTTGATTCCATATTCTGCTTATTCAATTGTGTTAAATCCACACAGTTGAAACATTTTAAGTTATCTGAATCCAGTAAATCTCACCCAGGAAAGTAGAAGCTAAAAAACCCAATCATCTAGCCAAATATAATTTCATTTTAGGAACCTACGGCTATGAAGGCAGCCTTTTTTATTCCCATTAAAGTGAAAGCATGAAGAATTTTCCTTTTCCTTAAGAACTTTTGTCTAATGAATGCATTCCAGTTATTTTAGCCCACGAAAGGATCTCTACTTTTTAATTCCTATAAAACTATTGTCTATACCACACACCTGCCACCTATCATGCCCTGCTTTGCCTTGTCAATTAATTCAGTAGGTGATGTGTTCGGGAAATTAGGATCCAAGTTTTAAGCTTCTCATGCTTCCTCTTCAGAACCTAGCCCAATGCTATGTAACTAGGAAGTGCTCCATAGGTATGGACCGACTGATTGAATGCATCTTGGGTTCTTTACGCGAGGACTTTTTGGAACTCTGTAGCTCTTGTCTGTTCCTCTCTCAGTCTGTTCCTCCTTCAGCCGGCTTCACAGCCGGTTCCCTAGTATGGTGAGCCCTACCCTGCCTCCCGCCAAACTTCCCTCGCTGCTGCTTCCTCTGCACTATAGAGTATCAGGTCTGTGCTGCTGCTCAAGGACACCGAGCTTTCTTGTTCTCTGCTTCTTTTCTGTAGTGAAGCAGAAAGGTAAACATTTCTGGTAAAGCTGTTTTAAATGTTGAGCAAGATATTTAATGGTGCACACCTTGACATCTAATTTCTCAAGGCAGAGTGATGTTGATATTTTCCAGATTCCTTAATTACCTTTTCCATTCCCCCCCCCCCCACACACACTTTCTAGCAGGTTTTCTACTGCCTAGATCACAAAGCAGCCAAGACTGTGTTGATTAGCTTCTTGGGAATTGGGAGAAATTGACCTTAGTTCAATTCAACATTTTTGGAATACCTATTATGTGCAAAAGCCATAGGTGTTATGGAAAATTCAGAACTGAACAAGGTAAAAAGGCTTGTGTTTTGGGGAAGGGAGCTAACCTATGCCTGATAATTACAGTGTTTCTTGAATATGTGAGTACATTTGATGGAAGTGTAAAGAGAATGCTCTGTGAGAAAGACAAGAGGAAAGTAGGTTTAGAACTAAACCATCAGGGAGGTCTTCATGAGGGACTTTGGTCCTGAAGGAGGAAGGCAGAAAGAGCACTGTGGTCAGAGCTTTCTTAATTGATTTTCGAATTATTATTCCAGTAAAATTTTCTCTGAAGTTCTTCTTTTACTTACAAAAAGGCATGTTAGAAGACTACTAGGTAATTGATCTAATGGGCATTTCTTGATTAGTAATGACCTTGCCTTGTATTAGTTTCTTGAAATAGCTCTTTAAATTAGCATAATGTATTAAACGGTAAACATGCCTAATAAAATTTAGACGATAATAAATCTTCTATAGGCTAGGCAGTACTTCTAATACTACTTAATGTGTGCTTTATTTTATCCATGTTTATAGGCAGCTTGGATTTTGAAGGCACGGGCACTCACTGAAATGGTATATGTAGATGAAATTGACGTAGATCAGGAAGGAATTGCAGAAATGATGCTGGATGAAAATGCTATTGCTCAAGTTCCACGTAAGTATTGGTTTTTCACTTAAGTAAATGAAATGCCATTAGGAGGAAGAATACTACATGTGTATAAAATAAACACAAGACATTATATACATGAAAAAAACACTGCTTCAGGTTAATGGTCTCTATCCTGTCATATAGTACAAAGATTTTCCTTCCACAATTCAGTTACACTATCTTAAACTTAAGATGTGGGATTGCTGTATAAAACAATTTTTCAATACAAGCTATATTATGCATTTAAACAGATTTTATATTTAAAATGGATTCTAGCTGAACTGCTTATCTAATATAACAGAAAATTGTTTATCTGAGAGTCGAAACACAGGAAGCATCCAAACAACTCAAGTCTTCTAAAAGGATTAAAAAAAAAAAGCATCTTTGGACAACATCACTTCACTGTAATAATTGAAGGTGATTTGCTCTAATGCATGATATGAGGTGATGGGGTAATACACTGGCCTGTGAATGCCCACTGGGATTGCCGCAGAGGCCCAGCCCCCAGCTTGCAGATGTGTTGGAGCAAATGGTATTTAGTGATTACCATAATGTATGGTGGTCTTGCTGGTATTTATTAGTTATAACTGTTGTCAGTCATTTTTATGTTTTGAAAAATAATAAATTAAAAATATTTTTTAATGTTCATTTTTGAGAGAGAGAGAGACAAAATGCAAGTAGGGGAGGGGCTGAGAGAGAGGGAGACAGAGTCTGAAGCAGGTTCCAAGCTCTAAGCTGTTAGCACACAGCCCGATTCGGGGCCCAAACCCACAAACTGCGAGATCGTGACCTGAGCTGAAGTCGGACACTTCACTGCTTGAGCCACCCAGGTGCCCCAAGATAATAACTGTTTTAAAGCTTCAAATGGAAATTGAGGAAAAAAAATACATATGGTTCATGCTAAAATTCCTTTTCCCCCCCATCATTTTGTTCTTTTGGAGTTAAAATGTCTAAATTCTATATATTGTGGGTACATGATCTTTTGTTGGGAGAAGTTTGTATCAGAAATACACTATGAGCATAGAACCGTCTTTGGGTGTTCTGGAGTCTGCCAGCCTTGAGTTTGAAACCCACCTCTATTAATAGGTTGACCTGTTTACTAAACCCTCTAAGCTTTTGCTAAATGGGTGAATACAGCCTACCTTACAGACTTAGTGTGAAGATTAAATGTAAGAACATAAAATACCATGATTTTTAATAAATATCAGTCTCAAACACCTTTCCCTAATATATTTCCTGTTACTAACGTCTTTTTCACCAGGCCGGCACATTTCTGAAAATTACAACAGCTGACAGTTTTTACAGATTAATAACTAATCTATAAATTGAATTTGCCATCTCATGTCGTAGGCCCGGGAACATCCTTGAAACTGCCTGGAACTAATCAGACAGGAGGGCCTAGTCCAGCCATCAGGTATGTACTTCTGTTTCATACCTTCTGCCATTAAATTCTGACCAGATTGTATGAGAATCTTCCCTTATTGATCTTCTTGGTATTTTCACAATGTACGCTCTTCACAGGCCAGTCACTCAAGCTGGAAGGCCCATTACAGGTTTCCTTAGACCCAGCACACAGAGCGGAAGGCCTGGCACTATGGAACAGGCCATCAGAACACCCAGAACTGCCTACACAGCTCGCCCAGTCACCAGCACAACTGGAAGATTTGTCAGGCTGGGAACGGTAAATTCTGTCAGCTTTACCCTATCTTTGTATTACCAGAGTAGCTTGGTGTTACGTTATATCTTTTTTTTGCTGTTGTTACAGTGGAAAGTCACATGGCAGATTTTTTGAAGGTGGTTCTTTTTACTTATGCTCATTACACTCAATTTATATTTCCAGAGGGAGTTTCAGATTTCTTGTTCTGTCATTTTTCCCCATAGGCTTCCATGCTTACAAGTCCTGATGGACCTTTTATAAATTTATCTAGACTGAATTTGACAAAATATGCCCAGAAACCGAAATTGGCAAAGGTATGTACTTAAAATGATTTTATGTTATGAAGTAGTAATGTTAGATATGGTATCCTGATAACATTGTAGGAAATAAAAAAAATTTCTTTTGTGAAGGAAAGGCCATATCTTGCTTGAAATGGAAATGTTTAATTACTGTGTAAAATTTCTCTTAGTCTTTTGAGTTAAGGAAAGTCAATCAGAAATAAAGTATACAATACCATTGCATAGGAAATTGTAGTCACTTATAACAAAAAATAGTAATTGATAACAAACAAAGCAGACAAGCAGCATCATCTTCATGGAATGAAATTTAGAAGGTCATCTGTGTGTGTGTGTGTGTGTGTTTTTTCCTTTTCCCTCTTGGACTATTCTCAGAAAAATAATTTTCTATCCTTGTAGAATTTTATGACTGTCAAAAAGAAGATGAAAAAAATATGTTCGTTTAATTACTAATTAGGCAAGCATCTCCATAAGCCATTGTCTGGCTTGAGTGATCCTCATTGAGAATTACCTTACTAATTCTAACTACTCAAAGATTAGATGCTCCTTTATGTTAAGGAGAAAGGGAGAGTGAAAGTAAGTGTGTTTATGTGTGAGAGTGAGAAAAAGAGAGACTGAGAGGGAAAGGTGGGGCCCGTGACCTTTCTAGTGTAAAAATAAACTTGAAGTTGAGCTTGGAATAATTCAGAGACATGAGCACTTAGCTGTTGCTGAAACTGGTCTAACCCTAGCTCAAGTTTTTAGCTGTAATGTCTGTGAATTCTGTGCATCAGTGCTGAGCTCATTCTGAATCTGAATTCTAATGGCATTTAACATATTTACTAAATGTCAAACACGAGGTTATATAAGAATGGACATGAGCCATACAGACTTGAAATTAAAAGCTGAAAAAGAAATGTCAGTTGATAGGAAATTAGCCTATAATAATGCCCATGATGTTTTAATTTCTCATTTGACAGCAATCCTGTCAACTTCATTTAGCAAAATTGTAAAGCTATGTGTATTTCCCTTACCTTCACGAGAGTGAAGTATTAACAGCAACTCATATGGAGTATCCGGCTCCCCTGCCCTTTTCAGCCATTTGTTTGAGGTGGCTGGATGGCTGGTTGGTACCATTGCTGTTTTCTATTCAGGGAGTGTAGCCCATGGAGGCATCTCCCTCAAACTATGATGCTTCCAGGACAGACCTGGTCTGTTACTAGATTTAAACTGAATCAGATTTTGTGCTTTTTTATAGAAGTAATGCCAGGTTTTTTTTCTGTCTTTGGTTTCCAATTTGCCTTTACTCATCAAGACTCATTTCTAGCATTGATTGCTTGAGTCTCTACTCCTTTCATAGCAACGGGGGCACAAGCTGTACTCTTAACTTTTCTTCTTTATCACCGAGCAAATGGAGGGTCAGGTATAGTTTTTAAAAGAAGGGACTTGTCCTGATTTCTTTTTTCTTCCTTTGGTTGCCTCTTAAGTCTTCTTTGTTAATAATCTTGATACGCTAACCTCTTTGCAAGGGTGCATTGATGGTTTTATGGACAAACATGATAACACTAAGAGGTAATTCGGTCAATGCTTATTTATCCAGATGAGCTGGGGGAAGTATTAAAATAGTGGTTCTCAGACCTAGCTGCACATTAGAGTCATGTACACATCCCACTTTACACCTAAGATCTACTTTGTTTCAGAAGGAATTTCCGGATTTTTCCCATGTCTAAAGTGTCATTATCATTATCATAATGACTGTATAACATGTGCGGAGTGTATAAAAAAATGGGCTGAATCTGTTTTAGGATAATGTCAGAGTTGGTCTTTTCATCTCTCTTTGTAGTAAAATAGTGTATATAATACGAAAAACCTTGTTCAGTTATTTCAGTTTTCCAGTTTGTAAAAACAAGAATCAAGTATAAATCACTGTATTTTAAAATGCTGATTATAACAAATGATGGATAGACCCTTTACTTATGAAGGCACGTTTAGTGTACCTGTTATTTTGGTTCAACCCAGCTGCTGTCAAAATGGTCTGAGTATATCCGTATCAGATATACCAATAGAGTGCTTTTGGTAAAATAAAATCTAATGTATTTTTGGCCTTTTTTTTTTCTTCATAGGCTTTGTTTGAATATATCTTTCATCATGAAAATGATGTTAAGACTGTAAGTTTTGAATTCATGCTCTTTTATTGTAATTTTTCTGACTTTGGGGATTTCAGTTCTGAAATGTTCTATTTCTGACCTTATAAACAGACGGAATTATTAAAAATTGGAGCATTACTAATACTTTCAAATCCACTGTTATTTTCAATAGGAAAAGTTGTATAAATATAGAAGAGGTAAGAACTGTGCCTGGTCCATAGACTACATAGATTTCCACTAAAAAGCAAGATATAGATAGTTGAGAATATTGTATAATGTGCTTTTGCTGCAGTTTATTTTTTATACTAATAGCGTTGTTGATCCATTTTTTTTCTGTAGTCCATATAGTGAATTATAGGTTTATTAATATGTGTATTTCTGGTTTTTTGTAGCGCGCCCCTTATCCCTCCTTTAACATTTTATGATAGAAAAATTCAAACACACAAGTGCAGAGAATAATATAATGAGCCAGTATCACCCATCACCCAGCTTCAATAATACTTAAATATCTTTGTAGTCTCTTAACAGACTTTTAAGGTTATATGCATAGGACTTCTTCATTTATAAAAAGTTTTTTTTTTTTTTAACGTTTATTTAAGAGAGACAGAGCATGAGCAGGGAAGGGGCTGAGAGAGAGGAAGACAGAGAATCCGAAGCAGGCTCCATGGTCCAAGCTGTCAGCACAGAGCCCAATGTGGGGCTCATGAACCATGAGATCATGACCTAAGCTGAAGTTAGACACTTAACTGAATGAGGCACCCAGGCGCCCCCTCACTTTTTACATGCTAATATGCAAATGACCAGTAACTTCACAAATTTTGTCAAATTGAACGTAGTTAATTCTGCAGTGTCTAATGATAGTACTTTCCCTCATTTTCTTATTAGTTTAGGGAAAAAGCTTTATATGCATATGTTAAATATTCAGGGAAATAAAAACGTTTTCCTCAGTTGTGTTTTCTGTGTGTCAACCACAATGCCATATACTAGGAAAACTAATAAAAATATATTTTTTCCTGACTCTATCAGGCATGCAGTCCAGCTGAGAAAATAAAATTGGCATAATGAGACAATTAAAGAGGTACTTGCCAAGCTGTGAAACTGTCACCAGGTAGCAAAGGGGAAAAAAAATTCAAAAGGGTGATATTAGTAAAGATCCACAAAGTAAGTCAGATTTTTGGGAAGGAGGGGAAATAAACGTAAAGAAAGGGTTAAAAACACGAGCAAGATAATGGGGTGAGAAATAAATAGGCCATATACTAAGAAGTGGGAGCATCAGAGAGACATTTTTAAAGAAAGCAGTGGCAGAACTTGATGATAGATTTGATGTGGAGGACAGAGGAAAGAAACATGTCAAATCTGCCTCCTAAAGATGCTACAAGAAGAATGATTGTTTTACTAACAGGAATGGGATAATTAGGGAAGGAAGTCAGTTTCCAAGGAAGCTGGGTAATTCACTTGAAGGCATTTGTAGTTTGAAACTATGACAGGCTATCCAAGTGCAGATACTTGCATGTCCTGGAAGATGTGGTACTAAATGTAGGTGAGAGCCTAGGCCCAATACACAGAATGTAGAAGTTGTCTGTGATGAGTGCTAGTGGACGTGGCCACGTAGGGAAGAGAGGAAACTAAGGTTGGAGCAGAAATCATGCACATTTCTGTAAATAAGTCAGGACACGCCTTTTTCACTTCATGTAAAGCTGGTCAGAGTCACAGTATGACACGTAAAATCATAGAGTTATACCGTCATTATAAAGAAACATCCAAACACCGTTCCTATTCATAAATGAGTCAGTCTCTACTCTACATAACATAAAGCTGTATCTTGACTTTTGGAGGATTTGTTTATTGAAGAGACCTTTGTTCTTTCATCCCCAGATTTCTGAGCCACCGTGGTGTGCCAGGCCCTGATCTAGCCCTGAGATTACAGAGTGAAGCAAGCAGACAAAAATCTCTGCTCTTTTGGAGGTTATATTCTGGTTGTGCAAGGAATAGAGATAATTAGCACATTTAGAAACACGTAACACGTCATGGGATAGTACGTACTACAGAAGTGAAAGAGCAGGGAAGCGAATACAGTGACGGGGGAAGATGCCATTTTGGATGGGGTGGGAGGTGGTCAGTGAAATCCGCTCTGAAAAGACACTTAATCGGAGACCTGATGGCGGAGGGCAGACCGTGCAGTTCTGTGTAGGAAGAATATGGAAGTCAGAGAGAATAACCGCAAAAACCCTAAGTGGGAGCATGCGTGGGTTGTTCGAGGAGCAAGAAGGAGGCAAGGGTGGCTGTAGTGAGGTCTGTGAGGGGAGGAGTTGTAGGCCATGGGTTCAGAAAGACAGATCGTATGCTGTTTGGAGATCACAGGGATGACGTCTTTATCAATACATTCATCTCAAGGATGTCATTCTACATCTTGGCATTGATATAATGGCGTTGAGGAATAGGAGCCACAGTGAAATAAAATAGGATTTATTCTCTGCACTAACTGAACTTCTCTTCTAAAGATCCTAAGGATCTTAAAGACTCTAAAGATTCTAACAGACTTTCACCTTTACGTATGATGTATTATAGAATGCTTTCACAGTTCTTCATATTCATTGATTAAAAACATTTGATCTTAAACAGAGCAGCGACTTTCAAATTTTTTATTTAAACAACACAAACCTTTTTCTTCAAACAAAATCTTATCCAGACCCTGCTGTAGAAAACAGACAAAAAGCAGGGCTGCAGGAGTTCAAGCAGAAGTAACAGACCAAGAATACACCCACTGGGCCACCTCCTTACTCCTCCCCTCTCTGAGCTCCTGCCCCTTAAATCCTAGGGCTCTTAAGTAGTTCCTAAATCCAGCTGTTTCTGAATCACCTGGTGAATTTTATTTATTTTATTTATTAAAAAAGTTTTTTTTTTAACATTTATTTATTTTTGAGAGAGAGAGACAGAGTGTGAGTAGGGAAGGGGCAGAAGAGAAACGGAGACACAGAATCAGAAGCAAGCTCCAGGCTCTGAGCAGTCAGCATAGAGCCTGATGTGGGACTTAAACTCATGGACCACAAGGTCATCACCTGAGCTGAAGTCAGACGCTTAACCAGCTGACCCACCCAGGCACTGCTCACCTGGTGAATTTTAATGTCATGGATTTCTGGATCCCTGCTAGACTTCCTGAATCAGAATCCCCACGAGTATGTCTGGTCAATCTGTTGTTTGTAAAACCTCCACAGGCAATGCTAGTTTTCAGCCAGGATTGGGAACTACTGCTGAAGAATATAGCTTGAAAAGCGATGATTAATAGAAGGCTGGGGGGGCACCTGGGTGGCTCAGTCTGTTAAGCATCTGACATTGGCTCAGGTCATGATCTCGTGGTTTGTGAGTCCGAGCCCCGTGTCGGGCTCTGTGCTGACAGCTCAGAGCCTGGAGCCTGCTTTGGATTCTGTGTCTCCTCCTCTCTGTCTGTCCCTTGCTCATGCTGTGTGTCTCTCTCTCAAAAATAAATAAACATTTAAAAAATTAAAAATCGAAGGCTGGAATGCTAGGCCTCCTAATGTAGGCAAATAGAGCTGGGAGCATGAACAGGACTTGAGGACCAGAGCTTGATATAACAAACAAATAGGAGGGTGTGTGTCTCCTAGCTCAATGAAAGAAGTCCATAAATTAAGAGAAAAAGCACAGCAAAAATGACTCTCAAACAGATCTCAGTAGCAAGGAAGTGATACAAACTACTGTTGAGAGCTGGAGTCCCCATTTACAAATTTTATATTTTTATTCTTTTTAAAAATTTTTTTAAAAAAATATTTGTTTTTGAGAAAGAGAAAGAGCACAAACCAGGGACGGGCAGAGAGAGAGGAAAACTCAGAATCCGAAGCAGGCTCCAGGCTCTGGGCTGTCAGCGCAAAGCCCGATGTGGGGCTTGAACCCATGAGCTGGGAGATTATGACCTGAGCAGAAGTTGAACGCTTAACCGACTACAGCGAAAGACTCAATACTCTAGAAACAAGCAACATTGAGCACAATTTTTTACTTTTTTGGAAACAGATCCTTATGCTTCATTAAACAACACTGTTGAGAAAATTTGTTTAAAGACTTTCTTTTAGACATTTGATTAGTGAAGAATGAAAAATAATTTAAACTAGCAAACAATAGAGACTTATGGATTCATATATATCTGATTCATATATATCTCAGTATATATTCATATACTGACTTATATATATCTCTGCACAGTGAACAGAAACAAAACCAAACAAATGTAAAAGGACAACAGAAGGATGAAATATGTATATAGGGGCGCCTGGGTGGCGCAGTCGGTTAAGCGTCCGACTTCAGCCAGGTCACGATCTCGTGCTCTGTGAGTTCGAGCCCCGCGTCGGGCTCTGTGCTGATGGCTCAGAGCCTGGAGCCTGCTTCGGATTCTGTGTCTCCCTCTCTCTGCCCCTCCCCAGTTCATGCTCTGTCTCTCTCTGTCCCAAAAATAAAAAATAAAAAATAAAAAAAAAATATGTATATAAGCATGATTTAAAAATGTTAGTGTTTGTTAAATAGGAAAAAGCTTATCTAAATTTGTTAGGAAATTTTTTGTGGAAATGGAAATGATCCAGTGACAGAAAATTGACATTAGAGAAAATGCCAGTAAACGAGCACACTAGAGATGCACTTTCTAACACAAAAAAGTAAGTTAAAGAATTTGGACTTTCAATTTCACATTTCTGAAATTTGAAAAAAAAAAATGCTGGGAAAGAGTGGAGTAAATTGTTACCCTGATATAGATGATATTTTAAATGGTACAATAATTTGGAAAAGAGTATGGTAATATAAAACAGAATAAGATAACATATTCCTATTGTGTATGTAATTTTAACTTTTTTTTTTTTTGTAATTTTAACTTCTTAAGAAATTTCACAAGTGCTCTATTTGCAGATGTTCATTGTAGCATTAGCCGTAGTAACTAAGCAATCCGGATTAACAACCTAAGTTACACTACACTGCATCCTAGCGTTTTATGCAGCCATTAAAAAAATCATAATTACAAAACTCGGGCAGAAACAGAAAAGTGTTGTAATGTTAAGCCCACAGAATATAACATTTAGTACGTATGTTAAATAGTTATTAGTCTAAATATGTACTATAACATATGCTAGAAGGTATTACCAAAAAAAAAAAAAAAGGAAATAAAAGTATTATAGAACTAAGGTGTGTTAATTCTACAGATATTTGTTAAATGCCTCCATGGTGCCAACGGTAAATTGAAAAGAGTACGACAGTAAATTGAAAAGCTATACCTTGTGGCAGTAATGGAAAGTATCCAGTTTTACCAAAACTTTATCCAATTTTTTCCAAAATTTTCAATAATGTTATAGCAACTTTTCATTTATAAGTTTAGCTATAAATTAGGGGCAGTAATAAAATAAAATATTTGTAATTAATTATATCCTGCTTGTTATTTTCATCTGCTTACCCTCAATACATGTATTTTATAGAACATGAAATTAAGAAATTTTTGTTTTTATTTTGTGAAAAGCACAAATTGTTGGTTCCTCTGTTTTCCTTTTTATTCATGAATTTATTGATTGGTTTATTTCTCGACTGGGTTATTCTTGAAACAAATAATTATTGGGTACTGTGATGGATGTGAGGAAGATCGAGCAGGACAGATGCCCTGTTTCTGTTTTCTTACTCTGTTATGGACTCATTGCATTATAGTTCTGTTATGGATCAGATTGTCCCATTAAGATGTCATTTTAGATTCTTATCAAAATGTTATTTTCTGAAAGGAAGAAGGATTTAGGTAATGAGCAGAAAGCATGCATTTTCATGCCTTTTTTCCACAAACTCTGTTTTATGACATTATCTGGAAAAAGAAAAGAGGAATTTTTTTTTTTAACATTCTTAAGAAATCAGAGGTGCTTTTATACTGGTTACTTTGGGTGGCCTCCAGATTTCTTTTTAAATAAACCATTTCACACAAACACGAACATACAATAGACAAATGAGGATAATGTGAAGTGGTACTTAAGAAAGAATGAAATTGATCTTCCCATGGAAAACTATATTTGTGTCTTTCCATTCTTAATGCTTTTTCCATTTGTGGGGGCAGTGTTGACAAAACTTAAGTGCCATGTGGGTGGTTGATCCTGTGTTTATCTGCAGACAAATATGGAGGATACTGGAGGTAAATATAGAGAATGTTATGAAGTAATAGCTAAATGATAAGAAGAAGTAAAGCTGACTTATAGAAAACCGTATTTCTGCCTCTGAGTTCTTAATAACTCCCTTCCCTCCTCGCTTGTGCCTTTTGGGGTGATATTGGCAGTATTGGCAAAATTAAAGTGGCATGTGGGTTGATTCTGGAATCTTTATTTCCGTATGCTCTTTAATTTCATCATCCTGAAGTTGTTGCAACAATAACAATAGCTAAAGGATGACTGGTTTTAAAAATATTAATGGTTGGAGCACTGTCACTTAGAAATAAACTGGACGGGACGCCTTGGGGGGCTTAGTTAAGTGTCCAACTCTGGATTTTGTCTCAGGTCGTGATCTCACGGTTGTGGGATCAAGCCCTGCCTCTGTGCTGACAGTGCAGAGCCTGCTTGGGATCCTCCCTCTCTCCCTTTACCCTACTCTCTCTCTCTCTCTCTCAAAGTAAATAAACATTAAAAAAAAAAAAAAAAAGAAATACACTGTGATGCTCGGTTGGATGTATTCACAAACATTATGTAGCCTAGATCTGCCAAGGTCCCCTCTCCTGTGGACTTTTATAAACTTATGGCTTTTATATGACATTCTAGGCCTTTATGAATATCTGGATATTAGATTGATTTTTCAAAGATTCTTAAATGTTACATAGTCATTTATTTTGAAAAATTGAGAAAGACTTTAAAGAAAAAGATCTGTCATCACTTTAACATTTTAAAATGTTAGTTTCTTTTAATTGTAAATCTTACTACTATGAGTTTTGTTTGGCTCTTAAGTTATTTTCAGTATAAGTCAGAAATAAGGAATAGAATTAATTCAATCAACACATCATCCTTGAGTGCCTCTTAACAGCATAGCAACATATCAGAACCACAGAGATGTGTAAGAAGGGGTGCCTGTTCTCAGGGAACTTAAAGCCCATTTGAAATAGTCATAAATAGTTTTGTCTAGTGCAGCCTCAGTGTTCATTTGAGGAATGATCATTAAAATGTATTTTTTTACATTTTTATTCCATATCAATAAGTCATATTAATTTCCTTAATCGGTTGAGAACAAACACAGAGGTCTTACATAGGAAGACTTGTTTTAGGACCATAAACAAAATCAGCAGCCTGTAACAAGCACTAAATCTAACCTTGGGAAATTAGAATATGTAGCAAATTGAGAAAGACATATTTTTCTGAAAAAATAGAAGGTCTTTTATAGTAAACATGAGAGTGTATATGATCTATCTGCTGGAAAAGTTCTTTATAAAGATTAAGTTAAAATTAACATGTTCAGGTATTTACAATGCAGTCCCGAATGGAGCTGATTGAAAATATGTTTTTCAAGTATCTTGGGAGATAACCTAACTGAAGTTATAATTTTCCCCCAGTTTTTGCTTCCACTTTTATTTCTGGCTTGGAGGAAAAAAGAAAAATAAGCATACGAGAGTAGCATGTGGCTTGTTTTGAATTCACATAGCTTTCAAATAGAGGTGTTGATTTTCAGGTGCATTAGAACCTCAGCATGGTGACACTGTTCTTTTATAAAGAGTATGCATCTTTAGAAGTCTCCCCTGGAGTAAGGGAAGATGAGGAAACACAAGGAAAAGTTATTAATTCTGTGGTGGGACATCAAAGGAACTCATCTGGCTTGCATTTCAGCAATGAGTTCACATTAAGACATGGACAGTAATATGGGATATATTCTGAGATCACAGAACTGAAAATCTGAGAGATACTTTAACTGTTGGATATAATGATTATACTAACACTGGCTAAAGAGTAAGAGTTTTCCAATCTTGAGAGAAAGACTTGTATCATAAAACGTGAGAATTCTCTTTTAACTAATAACTTGAGTTTTTATTCACTAGATCTTTACATGAGCTTCAAATTTGTGGAAAGATTGATTTGCTTTCCTTTTTGTCCAAATGGTTTCTACTTCTGTATAAAATCTGAATTCCTATTTAGTCATCTATAAACACTGGAAGGAACAAACTAGAAGATGTTGGAGAGAAAGGGATAAACCCATGTAAAATATGCAAGCAACTCAGATCTTTTTCAGTCTGCAGCAAAGGCAGGTCTGACCCTCAGCATCACTGGACGTGAGGCGGGGTCAGGATGATGGAACAATGGTGGTTGAAGACAGCAGATACCCAAGTGCCCTTGTCCTTTGACTCTTCTTCACGATCCTGTTTTCCAGGCCTTCTTCTGTCTGCTTACTTGACCTTTTTCTATTTCTCTACATCTGTCTGTAAAGTGGGGCCTGAAGTTGGACCTGGCTGACACACCAGAGACTTGACCACCACTGACTTTACAGGGATCATTGGATGGTAGATAAAGGGTGGGGGAGGGTACAACTTGGGGGATTTTTAAATATCCATTTTAAGCCTTGTATATTAGCATTGTATTCTAACATATTGTCCATCTGCTTTTCTTTGATCAGTTTTTACTATTCATCTGCTGTCAGCCCTCTGGTCTGGAACTGATTATTTAGGGAAAATTGGTGGAGCCATCTGGAAACATGAACAACTTGAGTTTCTGTCTGATTTCTAATGCATGTTTTGATTGATGCTAATTACACGGTTCATTTCATTATTTATTGTTTCTGTTTATTGTTAGAAAAGAAAATCCTAATCTAAAATGAGTTGTTTTCAAAGGCTTTGGACTTGGCTGCCCTCTCCACAGAGTACTCTCAGTACAAGGACTGGTGGTGGAAAGTGCAGATTGGAAAGTGTTACTACAGGTAAAATTTTGATGATTTGTGAAGGCCTTAGATGTAGTGACATATTTTAGAGTT
This sequence comes from Panthera tigris, assembly GCF_018350195.1. NCBI lineage: Eukaryota > Metazoa > Chordata > Mammalia > Carnivora > Felidae > Panthera > Panthera tigris. The sequence continues at coordinate 131,643,850 of NC_056665.1, forward strand.
TCAACTCTGATCATTATTTTTCTGGGTAGATTTCCTCAGGAAGAAGTAAGAACTGGGCCTTTGACTTACCTGAGAAAGCACTTCCTGAACAATCACATGGTAACACCAAGAACTGTTACCTTTAGAATAATAAAATTGTAGGGGCACCTGGGTGGCTCAGTCGGTTGAGCCTCCGACTTCGGCTCAGGTCATGATCTCACGGCTCGTGGGTTCAAGCCCTGTTTTGGGCTCTATGTTGACAGCTCAGAGCCTGGAACCTGCTTCGGATTCTGTGTCTCCCTCTCTCTCTGCCCTTCCCCTGCTTGCATTGGGTCTCTGTCTCTCTCAAAAATAAACAAACATTAAAAAAAAATTTAGAATAGTAAAATTGTAGTGCCGGGCCAGGGAAACTGTGAGACCATCAGATACAACAGCACTTTTTAAATGAGGAGGCTGAGGCCAGAGAGAGCCTGTGATTTGCATCAGGAACTAGTTAGTACGAGACCAGTCAGTAACGGAGCAGTTAGAGCTGAGGCTGTTGATTCCCATTCTTCTCCTCTTGCTCTCAAGTCTTTTTATTTCCCCCAATGCCTCACATCTGTAGTGTGCTTTACAGTTGGGAGATAGTTTGTCCATTTGTTACTTTACCTTAAACCTCCCAGCACCTGGAGGTAGTTGCAATTATTAGCCCTTTGTCCAGATGGGAAAAATTGAGCCTCAGAAAAAGTGACTTGTCCAGATTCACACAGCTAGTAAGTGGCAGGACAAGAATTAGAGCTCAGTTTTCTGAGGCCAGTTCTCTTACTATTTGCACAATTCCATGGTGTTTCTCTAGGATCTGAATAATCTTCCATTAATTCACTTAATGTTTAAACATGTTTTTAAGCAAATTAACTGCGAGGTCAGAAAAGTTGTAACTAGTTTTATGAATACTGTACAGCAACTAGTAAATGATCTAAAACTTGTTGCCTAGAATTGAAGTGCATTTGAAGCATTTGAAAAATAGAGACGAACGGGCAATTGTATTTTATAAAGATAAATATGCCTTTCATTATTCAAAACCAGGTAGACCGGTTACTCTGAGCATCCTTCAGATTACCTTATCAGTCCAACACTGTGAGGAAAAGGAAATATATAAATGGAATAAAAAGAATGCTTATTCTTTTTTGGTTGAAATTAAGACTACTTTCCGCTTAGGTATTTTTACATAGAACTTATGTGTTTTCTCTGCTGTTAGATTGAGGAAGTATTTTCTACTAAAAGGTAATTTTGTAGCATTATACCATTAAATTTTTATGAGTATAATTTCTGAAGGCAAGCTTGAAATCCTGAGCTTCTAAACAAAAGCTTAAGAAATCTTTAATAATTAAAGACAAGCACAATTTGGACTCCTTCTGCCGTCCGTGTAAGATGGCATTTAAATGAGTGCACCTTGCCGTATTAGTCAGAGTTCTTCTCTGTCCCTTAATAACCTCTCATCTTTGTTGTGCTCAGCACTCCTGTATTCACTCACTCACTAAGCTATGTAACGAGCTGCTACTCTGCCAGGTACAAGGGTTACCAATATTTATTAGACAGTCTTTCCTTTAAATGGTTTACAGTCGGGGCACCTGGGTGCCTCAGTCAGTTGAGCATCTGACTTTGGCTCAGGGCATGATCTTGCATTCCGTGGGTTCGAACCCTGCATTGGGCTCTGTGCTGACAGCTCGGAGCCTGGAGCCTGCTTTGGATTCTGTGTCTCTTTCTCTCTCTCTGCCCCTCCCCCACACACACTCGCTCTCTCAAACATAAACAGAATAAATGATTTAAAAAAAATCATAGGGGATTAGGGGAGGGAGGGCAGAGAGGGGAGGGAAGAGAGGACAGTAAACAATTATAAGCCTAGCTCCCACCATGATAGAAGCAAGCCCAGAAAAAGAGCTCCCAAGTTGGACTGGAGAGGTCAAGGGTGGATTACCAGAGGATGTAGCCCCAAATTTTGCTCTGATCAGTAAATTCTGCCAATTCTTGGTCTACAGGTAGCTCTCACAGCTGTTCCCTTACTACCCATTCTCATACCAGTGCCTGAATTCTGGCTTTTCGCTTTGTTTGAATTGTTCCATTGGCTTCTAATCTGGATTCTCTGCCCCCATTTTCTTGCTCCATCAGCCCTTCTTAGAAACGACCGTCAGAACAGTGTTGTGAAAAAAACAGCTCTGGTTGGATTCTTTGGTTAATCTCCCCTACCTGGAGGATGAAATCTGGATTTTAAATGGGGCACGCCTGATCTTGTCCAGTCCACACGCTTGCCCATCTCTCTCTCTTCCCCCATTACTTACTGTGTCCTTCCTTCCGGTTGCACCCTACCTACCTCCCTAGACAACCCAGCGTTCCCCTGCAGAGCTGTGCACTGTGCTCTCTGTGTGCCTGTGCTGACAGTTTGTTTCCAGCAGAGATGTTACCCAACCCCCATCCCACCCTCTCTAGCCTTCAAAGGCTTGCCTGTCTCTTCCTCCCTGAAACTATCTTGGTTCACTCCTCCTCTGTGCTCTCAAAACACTTTTTTTTCTCTTATGGGCCATAATATGATTCCTTTTATTTGTGAATGTTTTGTTTCATGCTTATTTGTGCCTTTAGGACATTGTTGCGATCTTCTCTTTTGTGTTATGAAATGTGCATGCAGTTGGTGCTTGACAGTATTTATTGAATTAAATTGGAGAGAAAAGCTAAGCAGTTGGTGGGGTTATCTCTGGACTTTGACTCTCTGATATTGGCCGGTGTTCCTGAACCTGACTGATATTTTCGTTATTCCTAGACTTTCTTTATACATGGCCCAGTTAATTTCCTTTGCACAAGAACCCATGTGGTTATTCCTTTTTGATAGTACTAGAAGTTCTCTCTTGAGGGTGTGGTAATAAAAAAATATGTATGATCCATCCTTCCTTTCTTTGGTTTCCAGGGGAGTTAAATGGCTCTGATTGCTTTTTTGTTTTTTAACTTGTTTATCTTTCCATCAGCATTGTTTGAAAAAAATCCATTTTCTCATTCTTGTTTTGCATGTGTTTTATAGGATTACATTGTAATCCCTTTTAAATCATTTTTGGGAAGAGACATCATATTAGATAAAAATATCCAGACTCTCGTGGATAATTAAGTGTTCACAGAATTCAGTGGCTGAACTTTAGCCATATGCTTGAGACTTGAATGTTCAGTCGAAGCTGTGTAGAGAGCTATGCCGTTTTTCAGAACTTTAGAGTTCTTTGGTAACATCTTATGAATACTCTTGTAAAAGTTATATGGGGGCTTCTGCCGTTTAACACATTCTCTCTAATTTTAGGGCAGTGTTTGCGGGGGGACGTTGCTTTTAACCCCATTAATCTTATGTCTTCCAACAGCTGTTAGGATACAGCTGTTTCATTCACTATGAACGGAAGTAGACTGAGGGAACATACTGTGTATTGTTCCAACTTTCACAAAGTAAAAGCATCGTAAGGTGCCCAAGTAGCTCTTGGCTGGCGAGCAATGAGTAGTTATGAGAAAGCCCGACAGATCTAGGACAGGCTCAAGTATGCTTCCACGATTGAGTTAGTGGTAATAGAACGTTCCCTGGGCTGATATCAGGACGGCTTCAGTGAGACAAGGAACAGATCTCAGATTTGTAGACTAGGACAATCTGTATTGGATACGAAGACAAAAAAGGAGAAGAATATGCTTCTAGAATCACAACATGGTATACCTGTTTCCCTCAAGTAGCAATTACTACTTACATCAAAACTGTTTAAGAATGGCTTTAAAAATGTGCCTTTGTCCCAGAGCAGGTAATATTTTCATAGAAATGCCATCAAGTTCTTCTAATAAAATGGAGACCTTAAGCACTTATTCAGGTCACTTGCCATATGTCCAGCTGATCATAAGCTCTTTGGGTGGTAAACTGGTATGACCTGGCTCACTGGCAGCTGTTAGCCCTGCTGTCCAGACAGACTTTCTACACACCGTTTGAGGGTTGCTTGAGGGTTGCACGGACCGTGAACATGGGAAATAGGCCACTTTTTGCTAAACTGTATAAACATAATGCTAATATTAATTTATATGTGTGTTTGACATTACCTTCTTTAGTACACACTTAGTCTTCGAGATAGAAATGTAACTTGTCTCTATTCATATCCTCAGTGTGTGAATAAGTGCTAGAGTATTTTTAAGTTGAATGTCTAATTTTTTAAATGACTGTTCTTAGGTTAGGAATGTATCGTGAAGCAGAAAAACAGTTTAAATCAGCCCTGAAGCAGCAGGAAATGGTAGATACATTTCTCTACTTGGCAAAAGTAAGTATTCTTAAACCGGAGTGAAATCTGTCTTCTCAAAATAAAGGTTCAAATTCTGGCCAGTATACACGGAGAGTTGCCAGTTTCTTCAGGAATATTTGGCAAGTTAATGTGCTCAGACATATTTTTCTTTATAGCAAGTGGAAAAGTGAGAACATATGGAGGCTAACGGTCTCAGGAGAAATTGATTGCCATGAAAAATAAGAAAATCCCTTTGAAAGATTGCCCATCAGAGTAGAAGAAGCTGCCGTAGGCTTGTTACCACCCTCCTGGGTAACAGGCCCCAGAGAGGCCATAGTTCCTACAACCTGCCAGACTCCCACCTCAGCACACGGTAGAGAACGGGGACTGTTTTTACGTAGGTCCTTCATTTCCTGGCTTGGCCATAACAACAAAGATTTCCCCTTTATTGAACACCTATTCAGTACAAGGTATTATATCAGGTCTGTTCCACACACAGTTTAATGTAAGACTCATAGCAACCCTGCAAGGTAGGTTTCACATTTCCATTGTACTTTTATGGCCACAGAGACTTAAAGAAGCTCCAGTAGGGTTTTCAGGGTCACTTGGCTGTTTAGAGCCAGCACTGAAACGCAGGTCTTCCTACTCACTGTCCCCTGCTGCCCCCCACAGCCACAAAAGAGGTGAAGGGCCACTTAGAATTTTCAGTCCTGGGAGAAAAGTTACATCTTGGCCCCTCACCAGGGCTTCTAGAAACATTTGATGAAGTGGCAGTTAGGACATCATCTTACTGTATCTTGAAGAATTTTTTTAAAATTAAAAAGTGCCGGGGCTCCTGGGTGGCTCAGTTGGTGAAGCGTCTGCCTTCGGCTCAGGTCATGTTCTATCTCATAGTTTGTGGGTTCGAGCCCTGCATCTGACTCTCTCTGTCAGTGCGGAGCCTGCCTCAGATCCTCTGTCCTCCCCTCTCTCTGCCCCTCCCCTGCTCTCTCAAAACAAAACAAAACAAAACAAAAACAAAAAACACTTTAAAATGAAAAAGTGTGGTAAAGGAGGTTGAAAAGAAGAGATATAAAAGGAAGAACTACTTCCTAAATACGGTTTTAAGAATTTGTATACTAAAAGGACACAATGAAAGTTACATCATATAATCTTATGGTGCCAAATAATCTCGATATATTTACTGTAGTTTTCAGAGATGTTTGAAACTAAGTCCACCTTCGGTACATTACATATTAAAATTCTTAAGGAAGCTTCTAAGCATCACAGTAGACTTTTAAACTTTTCTGACACCTTGAAATGAAAACTTAGGTCACGCTATTTGTCATTTTCTTAACTGATAATCACTTGCCCGGTGGTTAAAAAAATATGCTTTTTAACTATTGTTAAGTACATGGTTTGACATATTTTTCCATAAATTGATTTGCTTAAATCTATTGTTGCCTTCATGACTGTATAAAAGTAAAATTTTCTTATTTTCTTTAATATATAAAAGAGTAATTGCTAGGTAATAAACATCAATCTGATTTAGGAACAGTATTATTTCTGCAAATATTAGGTTGTTAATTTAAAAAATTATCAAACATTTTGTATTACTTAGTATATTAAATTATTTATTTTATTTAAAAAAGCAGTTCAGTAGTGTATGAAGTAAATATTGAAAATTTTTCATCCATACCTCTCCTTTTAATCTCATACGTAAGCATTAGACGCTATACACAGTTTTCCCATGAAGACCTTCTTCAAAACACAATTTGGAAAGAAACAGAGGATCCAAGATCATGAAGAAAAAATGTCATAATCTTATTTTTCCATCCCTAAAACTATAATTCTCTACTTTAGAAATTTCTATGAAGTGTGTGGTTTATCCACGCTACTGTTCTAATTGCTAATTAAGTGGAAGCCATTGAGTGATGACTTTCTCGACTCCCTGACGCCATTCTTCACAAGTCTGTTCGTCCTCTATTTCTGGAGGCCCCTTTTGAAAACCAGCTTCTCCACAGAGTCTCTGCTGCTGCTCTCTTGCAGACCTTATTGTTCCTTGGGTCCTTCCTCTTTCTTCGTCTTCAACTTCGGTCTCGAATTTGGTTCCTTAGTGCCCGCTTATAGACATACTTGTATCTGTCGTATCCTAAACAGATTTTCCCTTGTTCCTTTCTTGCTGAGTTACTGCTCAGTCTCTGTGGCAATACAAGTCCACAATGAGCATTTGTTGAAGGGATAAATGAATAAATGCTTCAGATACGACACGTGAAGGTAAAACTGTAACATCACTATTGGAAATTAACTTCTTACTGTAACATCTAGGAGATCATGTGTCACTAAGCAGTAATTATAAACTTGTCGTAACAAATACTGTTATTTTAAGTGCGAGTACTTTTATTGAAATGTATCTTGGTTTTAGGTTTACGTCTCATTGGATCAGCCAGTGACGGCTTTAAATCTTTTCAAACAAGGCTTAGATAAGTTTCCAGGAGAAGTAACCCTACTTTGTGGAATTGCCAGGATCTATGAGGTAAGGCTTATTCAAAAAGTTGGTGTATGGGGCGCCTGGGTGGCTCAGTCGGTTAAACGTCCGACTTCAGCTCAGGTCACGATCTCGCGGTCCGTGAGTTCGAGCCCCGCATCAGGCTCTGGGCTGATGGCTCAGAGCCTGGAGCCTGCTTTGGATTCTGTGTCTCCCTCTCTCTCTGCCCCTCCCCCATTCATGCTCTGTCTCTCTCTGTCTCAAAAATAAATAAACGTTAAAAAAAAATTAAAAACAAAAACAAAAAGTTGGTGTAAAATTGAAGTTAAACGCTACTTAAGAAGCTCATAGGCCCTTGGGGTCCTAGGAAGGAGAACAGTTTATAAAATTATGATCACTGGCCTGTGGTTTACTAACAGAGTCAGAGAGTTTTGGTGTATGTGTTTAGTCAACTAAGTTTTTCTTATGAAGTATTTAAAACATACAAAAGACTATAAAGTGTGGTAGGAAGTAGGGGTTTAAATGAGTTTCCCCCTATAGATAGCTTTTTGTACAGCACATCTTTTGATCCTTCTCCAAAGTCTGTAATGTCAAATTATCAACTTTTTTTCTATACATGGTAGGTATGTTTCGGGGGCTGTCTATTCTATTCTATTCTATTCTATTCTATTCTATTCTATTCTATTCTATTCTATTCTATTCTTTCTATTCTATTCTATTGGTCTGTTTGTCTATCCTTGTACCAATATTATACCACCTATGTATTGAAGCCTCAAATACCATTTGGCACAGCTCTGTGTTCATCTTTATCAGGAATGTTTTGTCCATTTTGGACTTTTGCTTATTCTTACAAATTTTGGAATCATGTTGTCAGATTCCATGGAAAGCCCCACTGAGATACCTTCCTGTTGCCTAATTACTGTAGCTTTACAATAATTCCTCTACCAAGGTGGACAAATTCTACCACCTGTTCTTCTTCACAGATGGTTATTTTTGATCCTTTGTTTTTCCATGTTGATTTTAGGATTGACTTATCGAGAACCACCAATAATCAAAATAACTCCTGCAGGCATACTGATTGGAATTTCACTGAATATATGAATGATGGGGTGGGTGGGCTGCCTTTCTTCCCACTCTCCATCATGGTATAACTCTCCATTTATTTAGATCTTGTTTTGTGCTTCAGTGAATATTTTGTAATTCTCTCCAGGAAGATGTTATTTTGGTGGTTCCCAAAACCACCCTGAGGTTCAGTGCTTTATTAGAAGGACTCAGGATTCAGCATTCAGTGGCACTCACAGCTAAGACTTATTATACCAAAAGGCTATGAAGCAAACTCAGTAAAAGGAAAAGGCACACAGGTCAAAGTTCAGAGGAAATCAGGCACACAAGTTACTAGGAGTCTTCCACCAGTGGAGTCACACAGGACACATTTAATTCTTCTAGTAACAAGTTGTGACAACATGTATGAAGCATTGTCTATCAGAGACTCGATACTCAATGTTATTACTGGGGGTTGGTCATATGGGTACCTTCTGCCCACCATGTACCAAAATCCCAGACTCCAAGAAATAAAGCAGGTATTCACACACCAGATCAGATTTATGCACCACATTGTTTACACAGATAGTTTAGGTGTGTGAGCCCCTCTTATCATTTGAGGGAAGTTTTATATCAATATAAGAAACCCTCCAAGTTCTCAGGTGCCAGCCAAGGGCCAACCGTATAAGCAGGCCTTTTTTTTTTTTTTTTAATTGTTTAATTTACATCTAAGTTAGTTAGCATATGGTGCAACAATGATTTCAGGAGTAGATTCCTTAATGCCCCTTACCCATTTAGACCATCTCCCCTCCCACAACCCCTCCAGCAACCCTCTGTTTATTCTCTATATTTAAGAGTCTTTTATGTTTTGTCCCCCTCCCTGTTTTTATATTATTTTTGCTTCCCTTCCCTTGTGTTCATCTGTTTGGTATCTGAAAGTCCTCATATGAGTGAAGTCATATGATAGTTGTCTTTCTCTGACTAATTTTGCTTAGCATAATACCCTCTAGTTTCATCCACATAGTTGCAAATGGCAAGATTTCGTTCTTTTTGATTGCTGAGTAATACTCCATTGTGTTTGTGTGTGTGTGTGTGTGTGTGTGTGTGTGTGTGTGTGTGTGTATACACACCACATTTGGGCTCTTTCCATACTTTGACTGTTGTCGATAGTGCTACTGTAAACATTGGGGTGCATGTGCTCCTTTGAAACAGCATACCTGTATCCCTTGGGTAAATACCTAGTTGTGCAGTTGCTGGGTCATAAGGAAGTTCCATTTTTAATTTTTTGAAGAACCTCCATACTGTTTTCCAGAGTGGCTGCACCAGTTTACATTCCCACCAGCAGTGCAAAAAGTTCCTCTTTCTCTGCATCCTCGCTAACATCTGTTGTTGCCTGAGTTGTTAATGTTAGCCATTCTGACAGGTGTAAGGTGGTATCTCATTGTGGTTTTGATTTGCATTTCCCTGATGATGAGTGATGCAGAGGATTTTTTCCATGTGCCTGTTTGCCATCTGGATATCTTCTTTGGAGAAGTGTGTGTTCATGTCTTTTGCCCATTTCTTCACTGGATTATTTGTTTTTTTGGGTGTTGAGTTTGATTAAGTTCTTTACAACAAGCAGGCCTTTCTAAGAATAGCAGTTTCAGACCTATTATGCTCTTTCCTGCATAGATCTATTCCTAAATATAACTGTGGATGGAATCCTTTTCTTTCTTTCTTTCTTTCTTTCTTTTTTTGTTATTTTCTATTTGACTATTTCTGGTGAGTAGGAATACATTAATTTTTTAAAGTTGATTTGACACTAGAAAACAGGCCTAATACCTTTTTAAAATTTTAATAGCTTACCCATAGATTCTCTTAGATTTTCTAAATAAATAAAATAGTCATCATCTGCAAACACAGTTTCATCTCTTCACATCAATTATTTTGCCACTTAAAATTTTTTTTACTGTTTAGTACTTCCAGTACAATACTGACAAGAAGCATCTCTGTTCTCTCTTAAATTACTTGAAATGCTGGGACAATATTTTAAAATTATTTTGTTAGGAAAAGAGTGGGAGGTATTAATAGTTGCTGTATCTGAGTAGTAGTATGTGAATGATTTTTATTGTCTTTTTCATACTTTTTGTATTTTCCAGATGTTCTGTCATGAACATGCATTACTTTTAAAATTAAAAACAAATATCCTGGGGCATCTGGGTGGCCTAGTCGGTTAAGTGTCTGACTCTTGATTTCGGCTTAGGTCACGATCTCATGGTTCTTGAGATCAAGCCCCGCATCAGGTTCTGGGCTGATAGTGCGGAGCCTGCTTGGGATTCTCTTGGCTCTCCTTTCTCTGCCCCTCCCCCACACTCTTTCAAAATAAATAAATGAACATTTAAAAAATAAAATGAAAAACAATTTTATTAAAAAAATTTTTTTTCAACGTTTACTTTTGAGAAACAGAGCCAAGGGAGGGGCAGAGACAGAGGGAGACATAGCATCCAAAGCAGGCTCCAGGCTCTGAGCTCTCAGCACAGAGTCTGACGCTGAGCTCGAACTCACAAACTGTGCAATCGTGACCTGAAGTGAAGTTGGACACTTTAACCAACTGTCACCCAGGCACCCCACAAGTTTTATTTTTAAATTGTCTCAAAATATTGTTTCCCCTTTTGAGATGTAAATTTGATAAACACATAAGTAGGTGGCTTTGGTGATTCAATAAAAATGAAATACTGTGTTAGTATCTCTGTATCTTTACTTGTGTAACCCTAAGTTGAACATGAACAAACTTTTGACCAAGAAGCTCAAGAAATGAAAGAGAATCAATTTTTGAGAGCAGTGGTATTCACTCATAGTGGGGACTGCCTCAATACAGTCGGAGCTCTCTGACCTTTAAGATCTGCCTTCTGCATATTTCAGTCCTTCTGCCCTTCTTAGGCAGGAGGTGCTGGCAGAAACAGCTAGACATACTATGGAATCTTTGACGCGTGTTTGCTGGTTGAAAGAATTCCTTCCGAGCCTCTGTTATAGTCACTGTTGCTATGGCTGGGACAGAGAATAGACCCTTTAATTAGCTCCCTTCATCCTTTCCAGCTCTGGGTCCAGCCAGGAGTTGGAGGGCCATATCCTTTCCTAAGTGTACAGGAAAAAGTTTGGGGAGGAAAGTGGAATTGGAGTTGGCACTCGAAGTGGAGAAGAAAGCATCCAAATCGTGGGGACGATCTGTCATCCGCAGGAAGCATGATCAGAGACTATGCGCAAACTTAAAATAGTCAGATGCAGTATTTCCCCTGGAGTCTAACAGTTAATTTCCCTGGTGCCAAAGTTTACCATATAAAGACAGATTTCCATTGTATTCTTTTTCTCTTTATGTGACTGTAGATTCAGAGTTAATAAGTAAAGTTTGTTCCTTAGCACTGCAGTCTACATTACATACACCTTAGGGATTTTTGTATGTACATCAGGCTTTTCTCTGGAGGGATCCTCTTCTATCATGTTCTTTTTATCTCTTTCATTTTGATCCTGTGTCTTTCCAGTGTTTCCTATTTTAAAATGAACATGTTTATTGTTCATTGCTTATTTTGAGCAGAAAACTTGTTTAAAATAATGTATTCTTGCTAAATTTATTTGGCTGTGGTTTTAATTATTCTCAAGGAATTCTGTTTATCCACTTAACAGGCAGGTCTCTAATTTGAACTGTTCTTTGTTAAAGATGTTTGAAATTAGAAATGTTACTCTAGCAAATATTATTCTAGTGGTTTTTGAGGTTCACTGTGTTGAAAAACTGACTTTAGGAGAGGTTGAGCAGTACGGCCCACCTTCTGCCTCCTGAATCAGATGCCCTGAAAGGCGGGACTCAGGCATTTGTATGTTTGAGCTCACTGATGTAGAAACGGAGTTTGAGAATCACTGCAACATTCACCTCCTTAAGTTATTAGCGACTTTATTTTAAATAACTAAAATCGAATTATAGTTCGTATTTTATAAATTAGTTCCAAAACAACCCCGATAAACATCACTTAAATGATACCATGGCTATTCATAGACTTGAAGTGACATTTACATATTTGAAAATATTTTTTTAAATCTACATTAATAAGGGGCACCTGGGTGGCTCAGTCAGTTAAGCATCTGACTTCGGCTCAGGTCATATGTTACAGTTCCTGAATTCGACCCTGAGTTGGGCTCTGTGCTGACAGGTCAGAGCCTGGAGCCTGCTTAGGATTCAGTGTCTCCCTCTCTCTCTGCCCCAACCCCGCTTGCACTCTGTCTCTGTCTCTCAAAAATGAATAAATGTTAAAAAATTTAAAAAAAAATCTACATTAACAAAAGTTATCCTAGAGTTACTGTAATGTAAACAATTCTGATGCAGGAATAGATTAAAGGAGCAAAATAGAGTCTATGTATGTTCATACATATGAAAATTTATAATATTATAATGATTGCTTATTAAATCAGTTGGATTATCGGATTATTGAAAAAATAGAGCTGGATGAATAATGAATAATGATTATACTAAAAGAATCTGTTACTGCCAGATGACTCAAAGATTTAAAACCATGAAAGTTCCAGGGGCACCTGGGTGGCTCAGTCATTTGAGAGTTCAACTCTTGATTTCGGCTCAAGTTATGATCTCATGGTTTGTGAGTCTGAGCCCTGCGTCAGGCTCTGTGCTGATGGTGTGGAGCCTGCTCGGGATTATCTCTCTCTACCTCTCCCCTACTCATGCTCTCTCTCTCTCCCTCTCTCTCTCAAAATAAATAAACTTAAAAATAAATAAAATCATGAAAGTTTCAGAACAAAAAGACACAGATGAATTAGTTGTATAGACTTGGAATGGGAAGACCTTTCTAAGCATGATAGAAAACTGAAAGCCATAATAGAAAAGATTAATAAATTTGAGAACATAAAAGTTAAATTTTCTAGATAGTTAAATAAGTTTTCTATATAGTTAAATATTCTATAAAAATGAAAAGAGAAATAAAACCAACCAAACAAAAAAAAAAGTGTAAAAATACCCAACAGGGAAAATATTTGTCATACATGAGACAGACAAAAGACTACTTTTTTAAGTTTCCTCAGTCTGTATGTTGCTTAAAAATTGCTGAATTTCAGGTGGTGGCAGATTGGTGGGAGAATTAGACACATATGTGCGCACACACATACACACACAAATGTGCATGCATACAAACTTACAGGTTTGCATTTAGTCACGTAAGCCCCTATGGAAAGGAGGTATTTTCTCAGAGCAGTTGTGGGTCAAAATCATGGTGTGGCTGTTGCATAGGCCCTCATTTTCCTACTTGCCTGTATTGTGGCTGCTGATGCTCTCCATGCAAATAAAGTCACCCTAGAGATGAGACAACAGCCAATTCCTGCTACATTTTGGCCACACCACCACCTTTCATACTGGGGCTTTGTAACACCCATCTGGGAAGAACTTAAATCATCTGTACTTTTCCTCTGAAGGAAATATTTATAAATACGGGGCTTTCCTGGTTTTGAACTTAAGTCCCATCAGCAGACTGGTCAAATCTGAAAGGAGAAAGCCGAGTCAGTACCCAGGGATCCCCACAGATCCCTCAGAGCCACATCTCTGCCCTCGGCTCTCTTGTATCCAGGAGGGCAGTTTTCCACCCAAGCCCCACATAGCACAAGATAGGATAGGAAAACAGGCAGAAGACATGAATCGGCAGTTCACAGGAAAAGAAATATAAATATGTGGTGTACTAAATGCCTCACCTCAGTCATAATTAAGGAAAAAACAACTAAAACAAAAATGAGATGCCTTTTTCCCCTTAATCAGGTTGACAAAGATGGAGAAGTTCCATGGCATGTAGGGTTGTCAAGGTTGTGGAGGAACGAATCCCACACATGAACACTGATGCTGGGAGTGTACATTGTCACAATCCATTTGGAGGCAGTTCACAAGTACTGATGAAATTTCCAGTGTGTATGTTCCTTGGCCCAGAAATTTCACTTGTAGGAATTTTCCTTAAGGCTTTTCATACAAGTTCAGAAAGATATGTACAAGGATGGTTTTATAGTGTTTTGTGGTTTTTTTTGGCAAAAAAAAAAAATTGAAACAAACTAATACTTCATCAAAAAGGGGCTGGTTAAATAAATTGTGGTCTATGTCTTGGTGGAAAACTGCAAAAATGAAAAAGTAATAGGGTAGAGCCCTTTGTATTGATATGGAAAGAGTCAAGACACTGAGTGAAAACAATGAACCATGTATCAGAATGTGTAGAATGATTCTGTTTATGGGTAAAAAATGCATGTGTGTATGTGTGCACATATATGAACAGAATTTTTTTTTAATTTAATTTTTTTTTTTTAATTTGCATCCCAACTAGTTAGCATATAGTGCAACACTGATTTCAGGAGATTTCCTTAGTGCCCCTTCCCCATTTAGCCCATCCCCCCTCCCACAACCCCTCCAGTAATCCTCAGTTTGTTCTCCATATTTATGAGTCTCTTCTGTTTTGTCCCCCTCCCTGTTTTTATATTATTTTTGTTTCCCTTCTCTTATGTTCATCTGTTTAGTCTCTTAAAGTCCTCATATGAGTGAAGTCATATGATTTTTGTGTTTCTCTGATGGACTAATTTCACTTAGCATAATACCCTCCTGTTCCATCCACATAGTTGCAAACGGCAAGATTTCATTCTTTTTGATTACTGAATAATCCTCCATTGTGTGTGTGTGTGTGTGTGTGTGTGTATACACCAACCACATCTTCTTTATCCATTCATCCGTCGATGGACATTTGGGTTCTTTCCATACTTTGGCTATTGTTGATAGTGCTGCTATAAACATGGGGGTTCATGTCCCCCTTCGAAACAGTACACCTGTATCCCGTGGATAAATTCCTAGTAGTGCAATTGCTGGGTCATAGGGTAGTTCTATTTTTAGTTTTTTGAGGAACCTCCATCCTGTTTTCCAGAGTGGCTGCACCAGCTTGCATTCCCACCAACAATGCAAAAGAGATCTTCTTTCTCTGCATCCTCGCCAACATCTGTTGTTGCCTGAATTGTTAATGTTAGCCATTCTGACAGGTGTAAGGTGGCATCTCATTGTGGTTTTGATTTGTATTTCCCTGATGATGAGTGATGTTGAGCATTTTCTCATGTGTCGGTTGGCCATCTGGATGTCTTCTTTGGAGAAGTGTCTGTTCATGTCTTTTGCCCATTTCTTCACTGGATTATTTGTTTTTTGGGTGTTGAGTTTGATAAGTTCTTTATAGATTTTGGATACTAACCCTTTATCTGATATGTCCTTTGCAAATATCTTCTCCCATTCTGTAGGTTGCCTTTTAGTTTTGCTGATTGTTTCCTTCGCTGTGCAGAAGCTTTTTAGTTTGATGAGGTCCCAGTAGTTCGTTTTTGCTTTTGTTTCCCTTGCCTCTGGAGACGTGTTGAATAAGAAGTTGCTGTGGACGGGGCGCCTGGGTGGCTCAGTCGGTTAAGCGTCCGACTTCAGCTCAGGATACAATCTCGCGGTCCGTGAGTTCAAGCCCCGCGTCGGGCTCTGGGCTGATGGCTCAGAGCCTGGAGCCTGCTTCCGATTCTGTGTCTCCCTCTCTCTCTGCCCCTCCCCCGTTCATGCTCTGTCTCTCTCTGTCTCAAAAATAAACAAACATTAAAAAAAATTAAAAAAAAAAAAAAAAGAAGTTGCTGTGGCCAAGATCAGAGAGGTTTTTGCCTGCTTTCTCCTTGAGGATTTTGATGGCTTCCTGTCTTACATTGAGGTCTTTCATCCGTTTTGAGTTTTTGTGTATGGTGTAAGAAAGTAGTCCAGGTTCATTCTTCTGCATGTCGCTGTCCAGTTTTCCCAGCACTACTTGCTAAAAAGACTGTCTTTATTCCATTGGATATTCTTTCCTGCTTTGTCAAAGATTAGTTGGCCATACGTTTGTGGGTCCATTTCTGGGTTCTCTATTCTATTCCATTGATCTGAGTGTCTGTTTTTGTGCCAGTACCATACTGTCTTGATGATGACGGCTTTGTAGTATAGCTTGAAGTCTGGGATTGTGATGCCTCCTGCTCTGGTTTTCTTTTTCAAGATTGCTTTGGCTATTCAGGGTCTTTTCTGGTTCCATACAAATTTTAGGATTGTTTGTTCTAGCTCTGTGAAGATGCTGGTGTTATTTTGATAGGGATTGCATTGAATATGTAGATTGCTTTGGATAGTATCAACATTTTAACAATATTTGTTCTTCCTATCCAGGAGCATGGAATCTTTTTCCATTTTTTGTGTCTTCTTCAATTTCTTTCATAAGCTTTCTATCATTTTCAATGTATAGATTTTTCACCTCTTTGGTTAGATTTATTCCTAGGTATTGTATGGTTTTTTTGTGCAACTGTAAATGGGATCGATTCCTTGATTTCTCTTTCTGTTGCTTCATTGTTGGTGTATAGGAATGCAACCGATTTCTGTGCGTTGATTTTATATCCTGCAACTTTGCTGGATTTATGAATCAATTCTAGCAGTTTTTTGGTGGAATCTTTTGGGTTTTCCATATAGAGTATCATGTCATCTGCGAAGAGTGAAAGTTTGACTTCCTCCTGGCCGATTTGGATGCCTTTTGTTTCTTTGTGTTGTCTGACTGCAGAGGCTAAGATTTCCAATACTATGTTGAATAACAGTGGGGAGAGTGGATATCCCTGTCTTGTTCCTGACCTTAGGAGGAAAACTTTCAGTTTTTCCCCATTGAGGATGATATTAGCATTGGGTCATTCACATATGGCTTTTATAATCTCGAGGTAGTCTCCTTCTACCCCTACTTTCTTGAGGGTTTTTTATCAGGAAAGGATGCTGTATTTTGCCAAATTCTTTCTCTGTGTCTATTAAGAGGATCTTATGGTTCTTGTCCTTTCTTTTATTGATGTGATGAATCATGTTAATTGTTTTGCGGATATTGAACCAGCCCTGCATCCCAGGTGTAAATCCCACTTGGTTGTGGTGAATAATTTTTTTTAATGTATTGTTGAATCCACTTGGCTAATATCTTGTTGAGGATTTTTGCATCCATGTTCATCAGGGATATTGGTCTATAGTTCTCCTTTTTAGTGGGGTCTGTCTGGTTTTGGAATCAAGGTAATGCTGGCTTCATAGAAAGAGTTTGGAAGTTTTCCTTCCATTTCTATTTTTTGGAACATCTTCAAGAGAAAAGGTGTTAACTCTTCCTTAAATGTTTGGTAGAATTCCCCTGGAAAGCCATCTGGCCCTGGAGTCTGTTTTTTTGGGAGATTTTTGATTACTAATTCGATTTCTTACTGGTTATGGGTCTGTTCAAATTTTCTATTTCTTCCTGTTTCAATTTTGGTAGTGTATATGTTTCTAGGAATTTGTCCATTTCTTACAGATTGCCCATTTTATTGGCATATAATTGCTCATAATATTCTCTTGTTATTGTTTTTATTTCTGCTGTATTGGTTGTGATCTCTCCTCTTTTATTCTTGGTTTTATTTATTTGGGTCCTTTCCTTTTTCTTTTTGATCAAACTGGCTAATGGTTTATCGATTTTGTTAATTCTTTCAAAGAACCAGCTTCTGGTTTCATTGATCTGTTCTACTGTTTTTTTGGTTTCGATAGCATTAATTTCTGCTCTAATCTTTATTATTTCCTGTCTTCAGCTGGTGTTGGGTTTTATTTGCTGTTCTTTTTCCAGCTCTTTAAGGCGTAAGGTTAGGTTGTGTATCTTTCTTCCTTCTTTAGGAAGGCCTGGATTGCTATATACTTTTCTCTTATGACTGCCTTTACTGCGTCCCAGAGGTTTTGGGTTGTGGTGTTATCATTTTCATTGGCTTCCATATACTTTTTAATTTCCTCTTTAACTTCTTGGTTAGCCCATTCATTCTGTAGTAGGATGTTCTTCAGTCTCCAAGTATTTGTTACCTTTCCAAATTTTTTCTTGTGGTTGATTTCGAGTTTCATAGAGTTGTGGTCTGCAAATGTGCATGGTATGATCTTGATCATTTTGTACTTACTTAGGGCTGATTTGTGTCCCAGTATATGGTCTATTCTGGAGAATGTTCCATGTGCACTGGAGAAGAATGTATATTCTGCTGCTTTAGGATGAAATGTTCTGAATATATCTGTTAAGTCCATCTTGTCCAATGTGTCATTCAAAGCCATTGTTTCCTTGTTGATTTAAAAAAAAATTTTTTTTTAACATTTATTCATTTTTTTTTTAACATTTATTTATTTTTGAGACAGAGAGAGAGACAGAGCATGAATGGGGGAGGGTCAGAGAGAGGGAGACACAGAATCTGAAACAGGCTCCAGGCTCTGAGCTGTCAGCACAGAGCCCGACGCGGGGCTTGAACTCACGGACCGCGAGATCATGACCTGAGCCGAAGTTGGCGGCTTAACCGACTGAGCCACCCAGGCGCCCCTAACATTTATTCATTTTTGAGAGTGAGAGAGACAGAGCATGAGCGAGGGAAGGCCAGAGAGAGAGGGAGACACACAATCCAAAGCAGGCTCCAGGCTCTGAGCTGTCAGCACAGGGCCCGATGCAGAGCTCGAACTCATGGACTGTAAGATTATGACCTGAGCTGAAGTCAGATGCTCAACTGACTGAGCCACCCAGGCACCCCTCCTTGTTGATATTTTGATTAGATGATCTGTCCATTGCTGTGAGTGGGGTGTTGAGGTCTCCTACCATTATGGTATTACTATCCATGAGTTTCTTTATGTTTGTGATCGATTTATATATTTGGCTGTTCCCACATATATATATGTGTGCACATATATGAACAGAATTTCTTGAAAAATACTCAAGAAACTATTCACAGAACCTCTGTGACTGGATTTGGGGAAGGGACTTTTATAACTTTTTGCAATGTTTACATTTATTTAGCATAAACACATATTTTACAATAACACATTTGAAAAACTACATATGAGACTGCCAAAAAAATTAGTTTCAGTCTAAAACTCCTCAAGGTTACATAAATTAATTATGTGCCCATCAATCAAGTGTACAAACACTCCCAAATAATTTTATAGGACTAATTTTAGAGAACTGAAAGTCTTGAAACAATTATCCATTCAGGCTGGAGTCTTTTTGCATTGGACTGAATTGTGTCCCTCCCAAATTACTATGTTGAAGCTCTAACCCCCAGTGTGATGGCAGAGTTGAGGCCTTTTGAGATAATTAGGTTTAGAGGTGGTTGTGAGGGTGGGGCTCTGATGGTGGGATTAATGCCCTTGAATGAAGAGACACCAGAGTGTGCTGGTAGCTAGTTCTGTCTCCCTTCCTCTCTGTCATATGAGGACACAGTGAGAAGGTGACCCTCTATAAGCCAGTAAGAGAGTCCTCACTAGATTCCTGCCATACTGGCATCTTGATCTTGGACTTATAGCCTCCAAATCTGTGGGAAAATAAATTTCTGTTGATTAAGCCACCTAGTCTATGGTATTTTGTCATAGCAGCCCAAGCAGACTGATACACCAACTTTGGCAGCTGTAACACTGAAGCCCTTCACTGTGGGATGTTGTTACCCCAGAAACCATAAAAGTCATGTTCATGGGGCCCATGTCTCATGGGGCCATTAAATTCAGTGGTCAGGTTGCTGCCTAGGTGTGGAGATTCTTCTTTGGAAGGATAGCATCTTAATCTGCTCAGGCTGTTGTAACAAAATACCATAAACTGGGTGGCTTAAAGAACATAAATTTATTTCTCACAATTCTGGAGGCTGGAAAGTCTAAGATCAAGGTGCTGGCCAATTCATTTCCTGGGGAGGGCTCTTTTCCTGCTCTATAGACAAACTCCTTCTTTCTACATCCTTACATGGTGGGGAGAGAGATCATCTCTTTGATGTCTCTTCTTTAAGGGCTTCAGCCTTATGATCTAAATACCTCCCAAAGACTCTATTCCAAATACTATCGCCTTGGAGAATATGAATATGAATTTAGGGGGGACAGAAACATTCAGTCTGTAGGAAGGAAGGATTTGGTGTGTGTGCGGGGGTGGGGAGTGAGGTGCTTTCAATGTCATGTGTTCTTCCAAGTCTTACAAGGCTTTTGTTTTACCAAAAAGTAGAAAATACACTTCTAATGAAAGTCTTTATTATTCATGCTTTTCAATGGGTTCTTATATTCCTAAAATGTTAAAGGATATTTGGAATAGCTGCACGTAAAAGCAGTGTAAAATACAGGAGAGAATGACCTCACAACTAATGAATATATCAGCCTTGTGTTTTGAAAAAAAAAAATTAGTTATTTTTTTAGCTACAAACAATGAATGAAAATGCCTCTTCTCTTAAAGAATTAAATCCTGGCAGGACTTTGAAGAAGAATTTCAAATATAAAGTATGGGAACAGATATACATCCAGCATGAGTTTGGATCAACTCAGAAATGTTTTACTGGGGTTTTATGGAACCAATCAATATCACCCCCCTTCATCACTCCAGGTGATACAAGATTCAGAAAAATGGAAGATAAACCATTAACTTTATTACTGATAACAGCAGAATTGGAGCATGTGGCTTTAGATGTGTGACCAAAAGGACTTGATAGTCTCTGAGTTAGACAGCCTTATCCACCCAGACATGACTGTGCAACCTGCAGAACTTCTGTCCCTGGGAGAGCCCCCTCCACCTGGCAGGGAAGAACAGGGGGGCATGTGACAGGCAGGTTGGCTTCCAAAGAGGTCCAGAAGGGGCTGAGACAAGCATGCTGAGTTTGCCTTCTGGGAATGAGTGAGTAGGAGTGGGAAGAAAGGCCTCAAATAGTTTAATATCAATATTTCTCAAAGTGTGGCCCAGGGATTCCCAGGGATCCCCAAGACCCTGTCAGAGGGTCCACAAGGTCAAAACTGGTTTCATATTGCTAAATATTGATGATATTGGTGATAATGGAGGTCATTTTTTGATACTGAATAACAAAATGCATTTAATCTCTGTACCGTCCCCTCAGCTGTGCTGTGAACCTGAAACTGCTCTAAAAATAAAAGTCCTGAAATAAAAAACCATACTGAGGTCCACAGAGGTTAAAAAAAATTCTGTGTAATAAGAAAGCATTGTGTGGTGCTTGCTTCTCACAATAAAATATGTTATGATTAAAATCTAACAAAAGATAGGAGTTGTCATCTGGTAAGAATGAGTGAGAGGTTCCCGCAATGAGTGTCCTATAAATTGAGAGGCGGAAAGAGTTATGTGAAGTGAGGGCCTTAGGGATATCTTCATGAGGGCTGTGGAGCCTGCACTGGCCTTGAAGGTGGATTTGAGAGCTAAGACAGTAATAACATTAAATGCATTGATTTATGATTATCAGGAGGACTCCCGGTCTCTCTGCTACCGCTCTTCTCCCCTTTTGTGTCTCCTGTGTGTAGCCACCAAGTTATTCTTTAAAAATGTAAATACAACCATGCTGCTTCTTGGTTCCATCCTTCCTTCCCTCTCTCTTCGCCTCTATTCACATCCGTTAGACTTGCCTGACATTATATTACCTACTTGTTCATTTGCTTCTCTTCCTACCCACTGTAACCTTGAGGATAGCCACTTTATCTTTTTGTTTGCATTGTGTCCTCAGGGCCTAGAACGGAGTCTGGCACATAATAGGCTCTCAATATTTGTTGAATCAAGTAAAATAAATCAGCCAGAAAAAAAAATTTTTTTTTTCTCAGCAATAAAGTGTCACTCTTCTTCTTGATGGAGAATAGGAAATGAACAATATTTCATCAGCAGCTGAATACTACAAAGAAGTTTTGAAACAGGACAATACTCATGTGGAAGCCATTGCATGCATTGGAAGCAACCACTTTTATTCTGATCAACCAGAAATAGCTCTCCGGTTTTACAGGTGTGCTTTACAGTCTTTTTGTAGAACTCCTTTCCTGTGAAATACTGGTGAAACTATAATGGAATGAAAATGTAGACAGGTAATGCATAGACCACGTCTATAGGAGACTAAAAGTTCAAGCACCCAGATGTTTGATGAGCATTAAAGGGACATCTAATAATTTGAACATGCTCAGATATTGGCATCTTGCAGAAACATACCTGGATAATTGAGTTTTTAACACCATGGCATTGTATGAATCAGCCACCCACTGCTTCCATTAATCCCACCACATACAATATAAAGGCCCCGAAGCTGAAATAGTGACAAGATTTGCAAAGAGCAGTGGATGCCAGCTTCTGAGCTCTGATGAGGACCTGAAACAGGTTCCCCTCTTCTGTGAAGTGTTGTCAACTCTTGTCCAAATAATTTTTCAAAGTCTAAATATGTTCTTATCTCTGGTTCTCTTTTGAGAACATCCTTATTTCATCCTACAGATGGTTTCTGAGATTAATTTTTAAATTTTGATTTTCTCTTCCACCCCTAGGTAATATACCAGGAGATAACTGGCAGCTGACGAGAGTTCTTTCCAAATATATGTTAGAAGCATAAAATATAAAATGAATGCTGCCTTAGGCATATGCAGCTGACTGTACACCTCCATCCCCCCAAATGGGTCATGGATTTTCCTCAGGGCATCTGGGGTGGATTTTCCTTGGCTTATTTGAACTCTATTGCCCATTGTCCTTTGGGATTAATGATGCATAGAAGCAAAAGGGTTTTTTGAGCCCTAGCATGAAAGCTAAGTGAATAATGTAGGGATCCATTGATGGTCTTGTCTTCCTCGATGGAAGCTCATCAGAAGGTCCCTAGACACAGCTAAATGACGAAGTACAGATAACCAAAACCAAGATTCAATTCAGCTGAAAACTTGGGGGTAAATCCTAAACATAGCTCTTAACTTAGATTAGGGGTAATAGGGGTTTACTAATTGTCACCAAAACTTTATGAAGCAAAATGCTTTGGGTTTTCCTTTAGGTCACTCTTTTGTATTTTGGTTCTCTGACAGAGCTTTTGGAGGAAAAAACTCATGCATGTTGCTTCAGACTTTGTCCTCTGGACATATTTCCCGTGACTAGTAACATTAAAAAAGACACACTTTTGTATTTGCGGAATGTTTTTTCATTTACTATAATACTTTCTATTTCTATTCCTTGGGCATGTTAAAAATTATAAAACATTCATTTCTAACTTTGTAAAAAAAAAATAGGTCTTAATATTTATCAAGTTGGTCTGACACCAATATATGCTCTTTTTCAAAAAGGCGGCTCCTGCAGATGGGTGTCTATAACTGCCAGCTTTTTAACAATCTGGGGCTCTGCTGCTTCTATGCCCAGCAGTATGATATGACTCTGACCTCATTTGAACGTGCCCTTGCTCTGGCTGAAAACGAAGAAGAGGCAGCTGATGTCTGGTACAACTTGGGACATGTGGCTGTGGTAGGTTTTTTCTCTCTCGTATTATTTCCGGTGTAGAAAAGGTAGCCATAAATTAGTTTGAAGACATTTTCAGATCCCATCAATCCAGGTTTGGTTATGGGCTTGTGTAGCAATGTAGCGATTTCTAAGGGTCACCAGAACTCATTTTGTTTTCTCAAGTTAAATCCTCTTACCTACAATTCACACTTGATTATGATCGGTACTTGTTGCTTGGTAGCAGCAAAGACTCACGTGAGGAAAGAAGGGAGGAAGCGTGTGGATCCGCGGGTGCGAATACAAGCTTTTTTTTCTTCCTTTTTTTTTTTTTTTTAATATGAACTTTATTGTCAAATTGGTTTCCATACAACACCCAGTGCTCCTCCCAACGGGTATGCTTTTCTTTTCAAGGGCATCGGAGATACGAATTTGGCCCATCAGTGCTTCAGGCTCGCTCTGGTCAACAACAATAACCACGCTGAGGCCTACAACAACCTGGCCGTGCTGGAGATGCGGAAGGGCCACGTGGAGCAGGTCAGTGAACTACAGTGGCTCAGTGGCTAATCCGGTTTCTCCACAGAAACGTCTTCAGGGGTAGCTATCTTTACATGCTATAGTTTATAAAAATGAGCTCTAGAGGCTCACTGGCCTGGGTTTGAATCCCAGCTCTGTCACATTAGTGGTGTGACCTTGGACAAGTTACTTAACCTTTCTGGTTTTTTCTTAACCTTTGGTTTTGTCAGGACAAACCTGCATCGCCCCAAGTCTTCCCTGTGTTAGTGAACTGTGACACAATTGGTGAATTGTGAACTGTGACCAGCTGGGTGCTCAAACCAAAATCCTAAGAGCCAACCTTGAAAGCACTCAGTTCCTGCCACCTCACCCCATCATGTCTGACAAGCCCTGTCAGTTCTTTCTCCAGGTCACATCCCAGATGTGGCCACTTTTCTCCACCACTGCCACCCTTCTCCAAACTGTACTCCTCTCCTGCCTGAGCTCGACTACAGGAGTCTCCTAGCTGCTCTTTTGGTCTCCGCTTGCATTAGCAAGTAATTGTACCCTATAACACATCCTCCTCACAACGGCCGAAGGGATTTTTGTTTTTAAACAAGAAAGATTTGGGGGCACCTGGGTAGCTCAGTCAGTTAAGCATCCGACTTTTGATGTCAGCTCAGGTCTTGATCTCAGGGTTGTGAGCTCAAGCCCCGTGTTGGGCTCTGCACTGGGCGTGAAGCCTACTTAAAAAAAAAAATCAAATAAAACAATAATTTTCTACTACTTTGCTCAGCATCCTCCAAATGCTTTCCTTTTTGCTTGGAATGAAATATGGATTCAAACCTTGGCCTACAGGGCCCGCATCATCTGGCCTCTGGCTCTCTGTCAGACCACACGTTTTGTTACTTCTCCCTTCCTGCCAACTCTCAGACTTCTGGACACATCCAGAAGTCTGCTCTGCACATACGCTGTGCCTGTTCTTACTTTACGGCCTTTGGAATGTTCTTCTTTCAGATCCTGCGGCGACTTTTTCTTCTTTTTGTCATTTGAGTCTTAGCTTAATTGCCACCTCCCTACAAAGGTCATTTCAAACATCGGTTTAAAGGAGCCCTCCGCCACTGTCACATCTCCTATTTTTTCCTTCACAGTACTTATTTTATCAAATATGTTCATATGTATATGTAATGTGGCATGGCAGCCACATGAAAATAGGGACCTTGTTTCTCTTCCAGCTGCCAGATGTTCAACATCAAAAACAGTGTCTGGCAGGTGGTAGGTGCTGGGCCAGTATTTGTGAAATGAATGAACAGTATATAAAATGGGGTTAATAACAGAACCTGCAGGTGTTTGGGGAGGATTCGCAGATTATGCACGTAAAGCACTTGGCTTGGTAGCATAGTATTGAGCACGGGGCAGATGCTTAAAAAATCACTTTATCATAAAAAAGAAGTTTAAAAGGCTAAATACACTTATACAGTATTAGTGACAATCGAGGATAGATAAGTATTGCATTCCGAACTTTAGAGATGAAGAAACAGGGACTCCAGGAGGTAAGTGACATAGTGAATACCATGGCAGGAATGTTAACCTCTAACCTGGTCTCCTAAGCACAGCGATAAACTTGTAACAAAACAAGGAAATGAACATCCTTGGACATTACCTTTATGTCATCAGTTCCCCCAAATAAGACAGATTTGTATTTTATAAACAAAAACTAACTACAGATGACTCTTGAACAACACAGGATTAGGACTGCTGACCCCTTCATGTAGTTGAAAATTCAAGTTTTACTTTTGACCTTCCCCCAAAACTTAATTAAGAACCCACTGTTGACTAGAAGCCTTACCAAGAACGTACGCAGTCCATCAACACATTGTCTTGTATGTTATATGTACTATATGTTATCTTGTGTGTTATATGTACATATAGTTTGTATGTTACATGTAGTCTACAGTAGAGTAAGCTAGAGAAAAGAAAATGTTATTCAGAAAATCATAAGGGAGAGAACACACATTAATAGTACTGTCCTGTATGTATTGGAAAAATCCACATGCAAGTGGACCCATGCAGTTCAAACCCGTGTTGTTCCAGGGTCAACTGTACTCCAAATGGGAACTTATTCTGCCATGGAATTTGACCTATCTCCATATGAAGCAAGTGCTTTTGTGATTTTTCTCTGTCCCCATGTCAGTGATCTTTGTTTCCTACTTATTACAGTTTCTCCAGTATTCAACCAATTTGAAATGTTTTGGTGAAAGATTTCATGCTACTAACCCCTATTTTATTATTAAAAATTATACATCAATTGAAAGAAAAATAGCTAATCATAAAACAAACAAACAAATCAATATCTACCATCCCATATGTTATTTTCCATTAAAAAAAAAAAAGATGCACAATTTGTCCACAGGTCATGGATGGAGGTTTTGGGTTTAGTTACACGTTGGAGGGATATTCAGCAGTGTGGAATGGGGAGTCTGTGGTCCTAACAATGAATGTGTGAGCATCTCTTGTCTATCAGTGGTCCCTGCAATGCATGATCGTTTGAGCCTGTAGGGGATGAAAAATGATGCGAATTTTGCTTCTTGAGTACATGAGATGACAGAGAGCTTGTCATTTTCAGTTGCACTCACTTGTTATTGTGAGGTCAACAGTGTATTAAATGCTCATCACCATTCTCCAGCACAGAACTTGGGGCTTAGAAATTTACTATTTTTAATTGTTTTCTGTAGCATCAGAGAACGAGTCATTAGAAGCCTAAGAAATCAATCAACAGCAATAAAACTAGAATAAGCCTTTTTTTTTGCATTGAGAAGATTGTATTTTGATTTGTCGTATTAAAACATAAACTTTACAAGAACAATGATTCTTGACTTTATAACTACTCTTAATTTTCTTCATATTTTGAAGCAATTTTATTATTAATATAATTTTGGCAAGATATAAGTATTGTATTTCGGTAAGTTGTGTTTCATGAGGCGTGTCATCTGTATTTATCACAGGATCATGTTTATTAAGGTCCTATCTTGGATAAAAGACTCTTTTACCAAAAACAAAAACAAAAAACAAAAAAACCCATAATTACAAATATACTGCTGATAGATGTTCATATATCCTTGGTTTTCTTTTCTTTCCTTTTTTTCTTTTTTTAAATACAGGCAAGAGCACTGTTACAAACTGCCTCATCCTTAGCACCCCATATGTACGAGCCACATTTTAATTTTGCAACGGTCTCTGATAAGGTATTTTCTTTCTTTATCAATTCCTCATCTGATCTGTTTCTTTTTCTTGGTTTTTAAAATACAGATAAGGAAATTCTAACGTTTTGAAAGAAGCGATTTTTTTAAACATTACATACACATGTCTTTCACTTGAAGGGATAGTTTGATACACTGTAAAGAAATTTATCACTGGCTATGGACTAAACTTAATATTATAGATTGCATTATAGATGATCTGTTATAGATTACAGAATTATTTTATTTTTAAAATATGATATTTAGTCATGAAAAAATACTCCTTAAGTAACGCCTGGTTGAGGAGGGATTTAGTAATTGGCTTTTATTGCAAAGAAATCCTGTCTGTCATTATTGCTATAAAATTAGGGATATGGGTGAACAATGTGGGGAAAATACAACTGTTAATACTGTGTTACAAGTCAGTTAATAACCAAGAGCTAAAAGGAGCACCGTTTTCAATAACAAGAGGAAAAACAGATAAAAAGTATCTGATAACTTTTACTTGGAAATCTTTCTTTTTAACAAGGTGAGTTTCAAGGGTAAGGAAATGGCTAAAAATATTTGCTGTGTAAAGACTCTTTATAGACCAGAAGACATTATAAAAATGTCATTTTTTATAGCACGAACATCAAGCTATCCTAACTTGCATTTCTGCTGGGAAATAAGTTGTCATTTTCTTAAACATTATTTTTTAAAGTTTATTTATTTTGAGAGGGAGGGAGGGGCAGAGAGAGAGAGAGAGGGAAAGAGAGAATCCTGAGCATGCTCTGTGCTTGAACTTACGAACCGTGAGATCAAGACCTGAGCCGAGATCCAGAGTCAGATGCTTGACCGACTGAGCCACCCAGGCGCCCCATAGAAGTAGTCATTTTTGAGTGTTCGTAAGTGCTATATAGTTCCAGGTGCTCCTATACACCATCTCGAGTTCTCCCAACAACCCTGCCACGTACATTTCCCTCACCTTCCTGACTCGTGTTTTTATACAACTGTTGGTTCATTTACTGAACTTCTGCTACGTATCAGGCACTGTTGTAGGCACAGGATGTTAGTGAATAAAACAAAACGTCTACTTCATGCAGCTTACATTCTAACGGAACCCAGGGCTGCTTGAGCTTAAAAGACTCCCCTGGAGTCACATGGCCATGGCAGGTTCAGAATTTGTATCCAGACCCCAACGATGCCCAGGTGTTTTCCACTGCACTGTGCTGCCACTTAGTTAAACCACAAAGGGTTGATACCTTCCTTTCCCATATCACATTTTAATAATCTAAAACTCAAATGAGAGATTTCTTTACACAGAAGGCTATACTTTCTGTAAGAGAAAATGGTATGTTAAAAAGAAATGCTATGATTTTTTAAAAAAAGAAACTCATGTTTTTAATATGCGTTATATGTTTCAAAAAAAAAAAAAAAACCCTGCCAGATTTGAATTATCTAGGTTTGGGTGTGCACACACTAAAAAATTCTCACTTTTTTATGAGCGCATGCATGAATCTAGATCTATTCAGATGGATCCAGATACTGTGTGTGCTTTTCTTTGGGACTGGACTTGAACACAAAAGTTTATTGAAAATCAGAGACAACTGATTACTTAAAAACTTCTAAAACCCCCACATTACTGGCACCCTTTAAAACCTCCCTGAGCATGTTATTGTATCTTTTTTTAAGGCTTATTTATTTTGAGAGAGAGAGAGAGAGAGAGAGAGAATGAGAATATGCAGGTGCACATGGGGGAGGGGCAGGGAGAGAAGGAGAGAGAGAGAATCCCAAGCAGGCTCCATGCCATCAGTGCAGAGACCAGGGCGGAGCTCCGACCCAGGAACTGTTGAGATCACGAGCTAAGTGAAATCAAGAGTCTCACACTTAACTGACTGAGCCACCCTAGTGCCCATTATCGTATCTTATATATAATAGTTATTGCTTGAATTTTCTGTCTAAAAGATTATGCCCGAGGGGCGCCTGGGTAGCTCAGTCAGGGGAGCATCCAACTCTTGATTTCAGCTCAGGTCATGATGTCACAGTTTGTGAGTTCCAGCAGCCCCTGGTCAGGCTCTGAACTGATGGTGTGGGGCCTGCTTAGGATTCTCTCTCCTTCTTGCTCTGCCCCTCCCCTGCTCACACGGTCTCTCTCTCTCTCTGAAAATAAATAAACTTAAAAAAAAGAAGATAATGCCCTAGCCAAAACTTGTCTTTGAGGCACATTACAAATCATTGTCCTAAGACATTCTGAAACTATATAGAGCTGGGTGTTGTAGTATGCAAATGTTATTTTATTTTTATAACACTGTCTGTGATAGGAAACGAAAACACAGGCTTATGAATTCATAACTAGACCGCTGTAATGGAGCAGAATTTATATGATTGGTTATTTTATATTTCTCATATTTTACAAGACTGAATTGTAATCTAGGTGAAAGGATTCTAGAATCAAAGAGCATAATCAAGCGATTTACCCTTAAGAACCCTTTGATTTTCTACAGTGTACAGATAGTACATCTTTTTTTTTACTTTCTTACTCATTTTTTTCTGGTCTTATTCTGGTATTTCTTACAGATTGGAGATCTCCAGAGAAGCTATGTTGCTGCTCAGAAATCTGAAGCAGCATTTCCAGATCATGTGGATACCCAACATTTAATTAAACAGTTAAAGCAGCATTTTGCTATGCTCTGATTGTCCCTGAGACCAAGTATATTCTTACGATGGGGCATTGCACAAGGGAAAAAGTAGTGTGCTTGTATGTATAGGATATACACACAATGCTTGATATTAGTGAAGATGGCCTAAGGGAGTTTGCACAAGAATGCATAATGAACACTTTATAATAACAACTTTCTAAGACAGGATGTGCTATTTGTAAGTAGATCGTGAAAACTTCTCCCACATTATATGGTACATGTTTGTTTATAATGTTTCTGAAACATTTTCATGAATTTCCTCAAATTTTTATTAATGCACATTTTTAATGTCCCTGACCTGGCCATTAGCTAGCATGTAGCTTTAGAGGTCCGAAACCTGCCATAAAAATTCCACTTTTATGGCTAAAAATGTGTATATATATTCCAGTTAGAGAGTTTACTTAGAGCTTAAAATTGTATTTAAAACTCTTTATCAAATGCTTTGTGAGACACTATGCATTTTATGTATTATGCTTTAAAATAAATCAGTGTGTAAAACACCATCATTCTGTCATTTTCCATGATTTTTTATTTTAGTTATCTCAGAAAAAACAAGTTTTTTCCAAAGTCCAGTAATCTTAGAAATCAAGTCATTATTTTAATTTTACTTGAGATGATGTACCACCAATTTTGTATTTTCCTCAGAAGCTATTTATGGGATATCACACTTTCAATAGAAGAGTATCAGGATTAGAAATGGAGTCACAGGCCTGGAGTCCCATGGGCGGTGAGCCCCGAGAGGGTTGGGCCAGATCACTGGACCACGTATTGCAAAATCCTGCAAAGGCTCTTGAACTTGTCTCTCCTACATTTAGTGGAATTCTCATTAACATGTTCACACAAGGAAATGTGTCAAAGGAACAAAGCCACCCAAATTTGTAGTTTGGACGTTGGGACCCATCCATGTGATTTTTCAAAAAGGTCTTAATTCCGTGAAAACTAACTTACAGATACCTATTTGTTTCTGTTCAGATTTGTATGAGTAGGATTGCTTAGCTGACAGAACAAAAAGATGTGAATTGGAGGCATTATGGAGTATGAGAGGCTGGGAGGAGTTTTAGAGAAGACATAGATGAATCATGGCGGCCCAGATGAAGGAAGCAAAGCCCAGTGGGCTGGTGGTATGGCCATGACTAGAACCCAAGATTTCACTCTTGTGCTTTTACTCTTCTTGGTTCCCCAGGATATATGCTAGCGGTTGTTTCTTAGCTCATGAGAATTTCCTCAAGCACGATCACATGTCTTAATACTGTATTCAATATCTAGGCTGAAACCTTATAACGTGAGTCATTTTCTTAATCGAAAATAAAAGTAATCGCAAAGGCTTGCATTTACCGTGGATGTTGTATGCACCCAGCCCTATTCTAAGTACTTGATGTGGATTAATCCTTTCCTTCCCACTGTAGTCCTAGAAGGTGCCGTTACTCTCATTTTACTTCTCAGAAAAATGAAGCACAGAGAAGTTAACATGCTCAGGGTTATAAAGCTAATAAGCGGCAGAGCTGGGATTCAAATGCAGGCAGCGTGGCCCTTGAGGATGTGCTCTTACCCCTTATATGAAATCACCTAGTGTTTCTTCTATAAATAAAGCTACTACTGCTTTTTAAGTTTATTTATTTTAAGAGAGAGAGCATGCGTGCAAGTGTGAGGGAGGGAGGGGTAGGAGAGGGAGAGATAGAATCCCAACCAGGCTCCACACCATCAGCACAGAGCCCAACACGGGGCTCGAACTCACAAACCATGAGGTCATGACCTGAGCCAAGATCAAGAGTCAGATGCTCAACCAACTAAGCCACCCAGGTGCCCCTAAAGCTACTACTGTTTAAAATGAATGACATATGCGTTAGTAAAATTGGGTAATAAGCTAATATTAACAGCAAAAAATAAATGAGTCAGTATTCCTAAGGTAATATGAAGATATTTTTGTCTTGAATTTATGTTAATTCGATGTGAACACCAATGCAAAGAATGAGGATGGCTCCAGGCAGAATGATGGCATAAGAGAACACTGCGTCAAGAGCTACATATATCTTTGCAACAAAAATTACTTCTGGACTGCATAACTGGCTTCTGTGCCAACATTATTTTTAATGTTTATTTATTTTTGAGAGAGAGAGAGGGAGAGAGAGCATGAGTGAGCAGGGTAGGGGCAGAGAGAGGGAGACACAGAATCTGAAGCAGGCTCTAGCCTCTGAGCTGTCCAGTACAGAGCTCAATGCGGGGGCTTGAACTCACTAGGCACAAGATCATGACCTGAGCCAAAGTCGGACACTTAACCGACTGAGCCACCTAGGCACCTGTGCCAACATCTCTATAGAAGGAAGGCTAACAATTGTCTTCTACCCTGGCTAAAAAGGTGTTCAGTCCATTTACAAATTGTCTGACCAAAGTTAATTTCAGCTTCCCACTGATGAAGATAGGATCTGGCAAGACCATTGCCTGCACAATAATTGCTGAGGTTGGAAGTTCCTTCCCAAATATGTCACATCCTAACCTACTCATTGTTCTGTTACATTTCCGAATAGTATGTCCCAGCATCGGAGCACCCAACGTACTTTATGGCCTCGAGATGAGAAAATTAATAAAGATAGCATATCACTACATCTTTAATGTGGTTTCCACCACTAACTTTTATCAACATGAGGGATTTCTATCAAGAGCTTTCAGCTGGGATTGAGTTTAAGCATTCAGAAAAACAAGCTTTCCAAACTTCTGTGGTAGGACTCAACATTGGAAAATAACCCAGAAATCGAATTTTGTTAAAGGCCATTACTGGATAGTTTTAAGTTCTAGGGAACATATAAATTGGAATGGTCCATGGATATGTTCCAGAGTTCCAAAGTGGTTACCTAGGCTCAGGTATTAGGGGGAAAGTTTTATTTAGCAATTTGAAAACAGTTGTACATCTTTTCATATACATGGCATTAGTCCTATGTTTGGCTGACCAGAAGCAACATTTTTGAGAGATGCTGTGATTTTATGTCCTTGATATTAAAGCCAAATTCTTGAGATGAAAGAACAGGGATTAATAAAAGTTAAATTATAATTCTTAGGGACTATAATATTTCGTGCACTGTGATCCTTCCCCCTCCCTGCATCCTGACTAGTAAGGAGTAGTTTGCTGGTGAAACGTAAATGACAGAAACTTCTGGAGACAGCAACCATATTATCCTAGGGAAGGAAAAGCCAAACCTAGACAGATTTAGGAAGAATTTTTTTTTTTTTTGTATTTAAATAAAGTGGACCCTTTTCCAGTGTTTGAAACTCAAGTTTCTATGGGCTCCAGCACTTTATAATGGTCACGGCCACGGCCTCTCACCTGCTCTGATCTGATAGCTTCAATTTCTTTCTCTATAGAATTTTTTTCTCTCTTTCTCTTAAAGTTTATTTATTTTAGGGGTGCCTGGGTGAGTCAGTCAGTTAACCACCTGACTCTTGGTCTCAGCTCATGTCATGATCTTGTGGTTCGTGAGTTTGAGCCCCGCATTGGGCTGCACACTTACAATGCAGGGCCTGTTTGGGATTCTATCTCCCCTGCTATATGACCCTCCCCCACTCACTCTGTTTTTCTCAAATAAATGAATTAATTTTCACAAATTTAAAGTGTATTTATTTTGAGAGAAAGAGTGTGAATGGGAGAGGGGCAGAGAGAATCCCAAGCAGTCTCCTCACCCTCAGTGCAGAGCTTGATGTGGGGTTTGAATTCACGAACTGTGAGATCATGACTCAAACCAAAATAAAAGTCGAACACTCAACCCACTGAACTACCCAGGTGCCCTGTCTCTCTCTGTCTTTAAAATCATGGTCCCTTTAAATCTCTTCCTTTCTAGCACAACCCTAGCTCCTTTGTCATAACATCATGAAAGGGCAGGTGATGTTTGTTGCTTACTTCCTCATCTCATTTATTCTTTGACCCTCTTCAGTCTGGCTTCAAATCCAGCCACTACTGGGAACCCTTCCATTGAGGTCACTAATTACTCCCATTTAGCAAATCCAGAGTTGTTTGTTTTTTTAACATAACAGCTTTTTATTCATATTATTTATATACCATACAATTCTCTCTTTTAAAATGTACCATTTGGTGATTTTTAATATGATTACAGTTGAACGGCCATCACTATAATCAATTTTATTTTATTTTTTTAATGTTTATTTTTGAGAGAAAGAGAGAGAGAGAGTGAGTGTGTAAGTGGGGGAGACACTGAATCTGAAACAGGCTCCAGGCTCTGAACTGTCAGCACAGAGCCCAATGTGGGGCTCGAACTCACAAATCATGATATCATGACCTGAGTTGAAGTAGGACGCTTAACCGACTGAGCCACCCAGACGCACCAACTATAATCAATTTTAAAAGACCTGTACACTGGAACTATAAGAAAACTATAAGACATTCACAAAAAACACAGAAGACATAAGTAAATGGAAAGATATTATACTCATGAATTGGAATACTGTTAAAATGTCCATACTATCCAAAGCAATCTACAAATTCATTTGCAATCCCTATCAAATGTTCAATGACATTTTTCACAGAAATAGATATTGAAACGTTTTTCACAATCCTAAAATTTGTATGGAACTACAAAAAAATATCAAAAAGCTAAATCAATCTTGAGAAAGAATAACAAAACTGGAGGTATCACACATCCTGATTGCAAACTATATTACAAAGCTATAATCAAAACTGTGTGGTGTTGGCATAAAAACATATATACAGATCAATGGAAAAAGATAAGGAGCCTAGAAAGAACCCACACATATATGATCAATTTAGGACAAAGGGGCCAACTATGTGCAATGGGAAAAGACAGTCTCTTCAATAAATGGGGTTAGGAAAGCTGGACAGTCACATGCATGAATGAAACCGGACCACTATCAAACCCCTGCACAAAAATCAAGTCCAAACAAAGTAAGTACTTGAATGTAATATCTGAAGCCATAAAACTCCTAGAAGGAAACCGACGGTAAGCTCCTTGACATTGGTTTTCGCAAATTTTTGGACTGGACACCAAAAGCATAGGCAACAAAAGCAAAAATAAACCAGTTGGACTACATCAAACCAAAAGGCTTCTGCACGGCAAAGAAAACCATCAACAAAATGAAAAGGCAACATATCGAACAGGAGAAAATATTTGAGAATCATATATCTAATAAGGGGTTAATATCCAAAATATATAAAGAATTCATACAACACAATGGCAAAAAAAAAAAATCTTATTAAAAAACGGGCAAAGGATCTGAATAGACATTTTTGCGCGGAAGACACCCAGATGGCCAACAGGTACGTGAAAAGGTGTTGAACATCACTAACCATCAGGGAAATGCAAATCAAAAGCACAGTAAGATATCACCCCATACCTGTTAGAATGGCTATCATCAAATTACAAGAAATAAGCGTTGGTGAGAATGTGGAGAAAAGGGAACCCTTGTGCACTGATGGTGGGAGTGTACCTTGGTGCAGCCCCTGTGGAAAATGGTATGGAGGTTGTTAAAAGAATTAAAAACAGAGTGGTCCTATGATCCAGTAGTTCCAGTTCTGGGTATTTGACTGAAGGAAGCAAAAATAACAACTCAAAAAGGGATCTGCAGCCCCATGTTCACTGCAGCATTATTGATAATAGCCAACATATGGAAGCAAGGTTAAGTGTCCACTGAATGGATAAAGAAAATGTGGGCTATGTATACAATGGAACATTACTCGGCTTTAAAAAAGAAGGAAATCCTGCTAGTTGCAACAACACAGATGAGCCTTGAGTGAATTGTGCTAAGTGAAATAAGTCAGAGAAAGACAAATACCCATATGGTATCATTTATATGTGGAATCTTACCCCTCCCTCTAAAAAAACCCTGAACCGATAGATTAAAAAAAAAATCAGTCTGGGGGGGGGTTTTACCAGAAATGGGGATGGAAGGTGGGCAAAATGGGTAAACATGAACAAAAGGTACAAACTTCCAATTATAAAATAAGTCCTGGGCATATAATGTACAGCATGGTGACTACAGTTAATAATGCTGTGTTGTATATTTGAGAGTGAATAAGAGAGTGGATCTTAAAAGTCTTCATCATTGAAAAAAAATTGTTACTATGTGAGGTGATAAATGTTAACTCCTTATTGCGGTGATCATTTTGCAATATACACATATATCAGATCGTCGTATTGTACGTCTGAAACTAACATGTTCTATGTCATTTATATCTCAATATTTTTAAAAAAATTAATGGAAGTTTTAATGTTTCATATCATGAAATGATGACCTTTTGCATGTTAAAAGCCTATCCTAGCAGATCAAACACACTTGTAGATTTTTCCTATAGGAATTACTCAGTTATTCTTGCTAGTTTTATATCTAAGAGCTACCTACTATATTGTATTTTGACTTACACTTTCTCTTTTCTGAGGAAAACAGGTGTAGGTAAAACCCAGGTGCAAGTAAGACTTTTGGGTGGCATTGGCAGAGTAAATAAAGGAAAAGTTAGAGAAGCGCATTTTCTTCCGATGAAAAGGCTTTCACGGTTATGTGTTGGCTGAGGAATCTCTAGGCAAGTTACTAATTTTCAAAAATTTCAAGAAATATACATAGAACTTAAAGGCAAATAGTTTGTTATAAATTGAACTCTCTCAACTATTTGCATCCCCCTGGCATCAGGTTCAAACCTACTTTGAATTCTGCACTTTTCATGCCTTCCCTTTATGCCACCTGTACTTCAGCCAAACATAATTATTAGTTTTCAACATATTTAGTGCATTAAGGTTTTGAGGTGTGGTTTTCTCTCAGCCTTGAATGCTCCTAACCTCAGCTGTGTGTCCAAGGCTTAGGACGCCTTCAGATCCAGCTCCCTCAGGCAGTGCGCCCTAATTGTCCCCTGCCGCTGAAATCCCACAACAGTGTGCTTGTACCATGCAGAGAACAAAGGAAAGCAGAAAAGAGAAGAAAGGGAACAGAGAAGAGACGCACAAACTATAAACAAACAGTATGGTAGATTTAAAGTTAACCGTATCAATAATTGTATTAAATGTAAATGGCTGTCATAACAAGCCCACCACAGACCGGGTGGCTTAAACAACAGAAATTTATGTTCTTACCGTTCTGGAGCCTGGGAAGTCCAAGAGCAAGGAGCCAGCCAATTCCCTTCCCGGTGAGAGCTTTCCTCCTGACTTGTGAGTGGCTGCCTTCTTGCTGTGTCCTCACGTGGCAGAGAGAAAGAGAGTTCTGGTGTGTCTTTCTCGTTTTCCAAGGGTACCGGCTGTATTGAATTAATGTCCCACCCTTAAAAGCTCATTTAACTTTAATTACCTCCTTGAAGCCCTATCTGGAAGGTAGTCTTGTCAGGGGTTGAATTTGGGAGGGCACAATTTGGTCCATAGCATGGTCTAAATTAAACGCAATTTTCTCAGCCAAAAGGCAGAGATTTTCAGATTGGACAATCTACCTGCCAAATCACAAAACCTACTCTCTGGAAAAACCACACATTAAAATGTGAAGACATGAGTAGGTTACAAGTATAAGAAAAGATACACCATACTATATTAATGTCAGGTGGAGTAGTACTGTGAGCAGTCAGAGGAGAGAGGGGCTAGGGAGAGGCCAGGGAATGCTAGTGGGTGAACATATTTGGGGGGCACTAGAATATAAATTTGTCTGAATGGGAGTTGGGCAGTAGCAGCAGGAGTAGGCTGGGAAGGAGAACAAAATTTGGAGGCACAGAAAGAAATGGAACATAGAAGGTTTTTTTTTTTTTTAATTTTTAACATAGAATTTTATTTTATTTTATTTTATTTTATTTTATTTTATTTTATTTTATTTTATTTTATTTTATTTTATTTTAATTTTATTATTTTTTAAAATTTACATCCAAATTAGTTAGCATCTAGTGAAACAATGATTTCAGGAGTAGATTCCTTAATGCCCCTTACCCATTTAGCCCATCCCCCCCTCCCAAAACCCCTCCAGCAACCCTCAGTTTGTTCTCCATATTAATGAGTCTCTTCTGTTTTGTCCCCCTCCCTGTTTTTATATTATTTTTGTTTGCCTTCCCTTATGTTCATCTGTTTTGTCTCTTAAAGTCCCCATGAGTGAAGTCATATGATTTTTGTCTTGCTCTGACTAATTTCACTTAGCATAATACCCTCCAGTTCCATCCACATAGTTGCAAATGGCAAGATTTCATTCTTTTTGATTGCTGAGTAATATTCCGTTGTGTGTGTGTGTGTGTGTGTGTGTGTGTGTGTGTGTATATATATATATATATATATATATATATACCACATTTTCTTTATCCATTCATCCGTCGATGGACATTTGGGCTCTTTCCATGCTTTGGCTGTTGTTGATAGTGCTCCTATAAACATGGGGGTGCATGTGTGCCTTCGAAATAGTACACCTGTATCCCATGGATAAATGCTTAGTAGTGCAATTGCTGGGTCATAGGGTAGTTCTATTTTTAGTTTTTTGAGGAACCTCCATCCTGTTTTCCAGAGTGGCTGCACCAGCTTGCATTCCCACCAACAATGCAAAAGAGATCCTCTCTCTCCACATCCTTGCCAACATCTGTTGTTGCCTGAGTTGTTAATGTTAGCCATTCTGACAGGTGTAAGGTGGCATCTCATTGTGGTTTTGATTTGTATTTCCCTGATGATGAGTGATGTTGAGCATTTTCTCATGTGTCGGTTGGCCATCTGGATGTCTTCTTTGGAGAAGTGTCTGTTCATGTCTTTCACCCATTTCTTCACTGGATTATTTGTTTTTTGGGTGTTGAGTTTGATAAGTTCTTTATAGATTTTGGATACTAACCCTTTATCTGATATGTCCTTTGCAAATATCTTCTCCCATTCTGTAGGTTGCCTTTTAGTTTTGCTGATTGTTTCCTTCGCTGTGCAGAAGCTTTTTATTTTGATGAGGTCCCAGTAGTTCATTTTTGCTTTTGTTTCCCTTGCCTCCAGAGACGTGTTGAGTAAGAAGTTACTGTGGGCAAGATCAAAGAGGTTTTTGTCTGCTTTCTCCTTGAGGGTTTTGATGGCTTCCTGTCTTACATTGAGGTCTTTCATCCATTTTGAGTTTATTTTTGCGTATGGTGCAAGAAAGTGGTCCAGGTTCATTCTTCTGCATGTCACTGTCCAGTTTTCCCAGCACCACTTGCTGAAGAGACTGTCTTTATTCCATTGGATATTCTTTCCTGCTTTGTCAAAGATTAGTTGGCCATACGTTTGTGCGTCCATTTCTGGGTTCTCTATTCTATTCCATTGATCTGAGTGTCTGTTCTTGTGCCAGAATATAGAAGGTTTTGATTCCCTAGTTAAGGAGTTCAAGCTTTACCTGAGTTCAGGTTGAAGAGGAGGCAGGTGTTTTGTAAGAATTGATCTGGAGGCAATGTTGAGGATCAGTTGGAGAAGATAAAGTAAGACAGAGATTTTAAATTAAGTTTTCTAGGAAGGGTGTGAAAATGAATATATTTACATTAGATAATAAATAAAAATTTCCCAACTGCACAGTACATGCATCTGATCGGACAGTATATGCCACATCTCTGCTTGGTTTCACCCTTTTCTCTTTCCCATTTGCACTCAAATGCATAAAAATTTGCCTAGATAGTCCCAACTCATGAAAAGAACACTGACTGTCACAGATGGTGCTTCACTAATCATGGCTTGCAACAAACAGTTTTAACAAGATTGCTGTCTTAAAAAAAAACAACAAACGCAAGGCTACTAGTTATGTGATATTTTGTATTTCATGAAACAGGAATTTGGGGA
Source organism: Panthera tigris (assembly GCF_018350195.1). Taxonomy (NCBI): domain Eukaryota; kingdom Metazoa; phylum Chordata; class Mammalia; order Carnivora; family Felidae; genus Panthera; species Panthera tigris. The sequence continues at coordinate 131,683,008 of NC_056665.1, forward strand.
AAATAAAAACAGTAATACTTACCCAGGTGACAGTTTTTTTCCATTATAATATTTGTTACAACATTAGAATTAGAGTCTAGGGGGAGGCTGTGGGTAGCCTGATGTATCTAAAGTTTGAGAACCAATTTTCCAGGTGGTTTCTTTCTTTTTCTTTCTTTCTTTCTTTCTTTCTTTCTTTCTTTCTTTCTTTCTTCTTTCTTTCTTTCTAATATGGAATGCTTCACAGATTTGTGTGTCATCCTTGTGCAGTGGCCATGCTAATCTTCTCTGTATCGTTCCAATTTTAGTATATGTGCTGCCAAAGCCAGCACGCCAGGTGGTTTCTAAGAGCACCTTTACCTTTAAATTCCTCAAAAGACACAAACTATTGGGGCATCTGGGTGGCTCAGTTGGTTAAGTATCTGATTCCCGATTTCAGCTCAGGTCATGATCTCACAGTCATAAGATCAAGCCTTGCCTCTGGCTACACACTGAGCATAGAGCCTGCTTAAGATTCTCTCCCCGCCCCCCCCCCCAACCTGCATGCTCTCTCTCTCTTTCTCTCTCTCTCTCTCAAAAAAAAAAAAAAAAAAAGACACAAACTATTGAAGCACCTTCAAGAATAGATAATCCAAATAGACCTGTAGCTATTAAAGAATCCACGTAGGGGTGGCTGGGTGGCTCTGTCGGTTAAGCCTCTGACTTTGGCTCAGGTCATGATCTCATGGTTCGTGGGTTCAAGCCCCACACTGGGTTCTGTGCAGCCTGGAGACTGCTTGGGATTCTGAGTCTCCCTCTCTGTCTCTGCCCTTCCTCTGCTCACTCTCTCTATCTCTCTCTCAAAAATAAACAAACATTTAAAAAATTAAAAAAAAATCCACCTATTACTACCACTCAAATGGGAGGTGTCCAGTAAAGCTCCATTGGGAAGGGTCCCAGCTTTCTTTAGAGAGAGGCCTTCAAACTGAAGGATCCAGATTACCTTTTGAGACCCTCATGAAATACTTGTGAACAGAGGTGGGGAGAGAGGACATCATAATGATAGGTAATGACTATGTATTAAGTGCTCATTGCTTGTAATCTTTACAACTCCCCAAGTTAACAGTCATGATTCCTATTTTCCTGGCGATAACCTCAGGGGTATTACATACTGTGTCCAAGGGCACTCGATAGTAAAAGGCAGAGCTGGGAATCTCAGCCTCTTGGTGTGCTGTCTCCTTTCAGCCAGTTAAGAACAGATAAGGTGGCAAAAGTAGAAGACAAGGTGGCAGCTCTCCACGAACGCGATAAACATCAAGATGTGATGCAACAAATGGTCCACACGCAATGAGAGGTCTCCCATCAGACTGTGTCCTGATAGTTCCATGAGTTCTATGAGTCACAATGTGCTTTCATGATCTTCTCTGACACTCTCAGCAACCCTGTGGGGCTAGCAGTCCAGCAGTTTGGATCTCTATCTTACAGATGAGAAACATAAAGTTCAGAGACATATAATGCACCCCCACCCCTGCCATAGCCACACATTTATAAGACAGAGTTTGAGGACTTAAATACCTCTGCTCCCCACTATACCAATACATTTCCACTTTCCCAACCATGCAGCCTGCTAATAGCATAGACACTAACTGAAAGGCAAAGCTGAATATTTTAAACTTCCCAGGCTAGGGAGTCCTGTGACCAGAAGTCGTCACCTCAACCAGCGTTGAGCACGTCTTAGTTTCGTTACACCGAATAAGCGTGGAAGATGTTCATTTGTTGGAAAGGAAGCAAGAAAAAAATCCCAAATGGCTGCAACAGAGACAGGAGGCATTACATCCCTTCCATTCTGACCTGCCAGGTTTATAGAGGGCTTATTTTGGTTTTATGCCCCTTTATAATGGATTTCCAATCAGAAAAAAATTTCTCAGCGACTTCCATTGAAAAGAACATGTATTCTCAGGGCTGTACTGATTCTCAGGTCTTGATACTGATTTCCCAGGACAAACCTCTTTAGTTTCATATCCTTGAAGATTTTCAGCAAGCAGCTTTTCCAGGTGCACAGTGACACAGGGGCAGGCAAGATGACAAGAGCTGAGAAAGTTCTAGTCTAGGTCACCCCAAGAGTTCATGGTGAGCATGGCATTTGAAGCTGGAGCCTTCTCGTTTGTTGTCTTTAAAATAGCTATGCGGATCTTGCAACTAACTCCAAAGCATATCTGTATTTGTTTTAATACAAAAATAATATATCCCTCACATCTTCACACAAAGTAGTTGTTCCAGGATGGAGGTCTATAATTTAGCCTGTGGTTTCCTCAGCAGTACCCACACCATCCTTCTATTTTCTCAGCTCTAGGGAGAAGAATTAAGTGGATGAAGTTTGCCTTGTTTAGTGCCTCCCCTCCCGCTCTGGCTCACCTTGCCTCCTTTCCCAGCAGTCAGGTCTTGGGGTCCTGCCCTGCCCCACCCGGCAGTATCTCCTATTCTAGACCTTTGTGTCCCTTCACCAATACTTGCCAGTTCTGTCTTCCCTCAAGGTGATGTCAGATTTCTCTTTAATGTTGGAGGTTTATATGTTTCTCCCTCCTAAGTAATATACATGTAATTTTACATGGGATTTCAGGTGTTATGGCAGAATTACCTGAGAGATATCTGGGGGCAAGAGGAGCTCCATGGCATCCCTAAGCTCATACCATAAAAGCAGCCACTTTGGCAGGGGCATTGCTCTTACCAATCCCCAAACCGTGAGTGTGGCTGGTGAAGTTATCACAGCAAAGAGACAGAAAGCTTTAGATCCCATTTATTCAAATAGTTTTTCTGGGCTTTCATCATGGTATTCTTGGAGCTGTACTCGGTGGAGTTTAATTTTCAAATGTGATACAGGGATATGACAACAATGACAGCAGGATTCAAAGAAAGGTTGACCTAAGCCCATGATGGTATCCAGGTTCCTAGGAGCCCAGAAAATGGTGGCTATACTTGGTTTATCCTTCAGGTCAACCATTGCTCATTGAGATCTGAATCTGTTTCTAGTACATCCTGTTAAAATTCTTAGGGCCTACTCTCCCATGAATAAAAGTGTTAATTACATTTTCAAAGCTGTAAACTCAACACAATGTGTTTGGAAGGGGGTGGGAGGATGAATAAGTGTTTCGAGACACTTTCTGTGCTGGCTTTGTTCACACATCCATTTCTGCCCACATGGTGCCACACACATTACACCTTTGGGGTTCTGCGGAGTGTTTTCTTGGTGTGTGTGTGTGTGTGTAGGTGTATATATGGTGGGGGGATCATATTCTTTTTTTTAATTGCAAATTAATCTGAAGATCCTAAAAGTTGCTATGTAGATACCATTTGGGAAATCAATATCTTCTATTTGCTTTAAAATACAGAAACAGGGGCGCCTGGGTGGCTCAGTCGGTTAAGCGGCCGACTTCGGCTCAGGTCATGATCTCGTGGTCTGTGAGTTCGAGCCCCGTGTCGGGCTCTGTGCTGACAGCTCAGAGCCTGTAGCCTGTTTCAGATTCTGTGTCTCCCTCTCTCTGACCCTCCCCCGTTCATGCTCTGTCTCTCTCTGTCTCAAAAATAAATAAACATTAAAAAAAATTAAAAAATAAAATACAGAAACAATATTTATACTCATGGGGCCTCATGTAAGCTGCATCAATCAACTACATGAATAGACATATTGTTATGGTTCCAGCAGGACCCATGATCTCTCTTGGACATATCTGCTCCCTATCTGCAGACAGGTTTAAACAACATATCCCCATCCCCTCCCCTCCCCTCGGCCTCTCCCCTCCTTGCAATTGGGAGCAGAGTAGCCAATTCCTTGGCCAGGCAGGACTGGTCTGGCTTTCTCACATGGTGATGGCACTAGAACTGAAAGGCAGAGAGGAGTTGAGGCGTCCCGGAGGAGAGTCAGAGAACATTCCCTTTAGCTTCTTTCTACTGATTTGGGAGTTTTACAAGTTCTATCTGTGTCTTTTTCGTAGTTATTCTTAATATTTAGAGGCATCCTCAATTTAAGTCTCTAATGTTTTCCAGACTTTGCCTGTGTAATTTGAAACCCTTCAGTCTTAACGTGGTAACATCTAGCTCAGTTAGCCAGTGTGTGCCATCTTTTCTGTCCTTCTCTCGATCCACACCAACCCCCATAAAGGTCCAAGCCTTTGTTGACCTACAATGGCATGGCACAAAATCTAGAACCATGTTGTCTTATCTTAATATGCTTTCATTTGGGGGATCCCACAGGGCAGGAAGACATCCAAAATCAAGCTGTCAGCAAGGCTCTGCTGCCTCTGAAGTCTTCCTCAAAGGCAGTCAATCCTTGGTATTCCTTGGCTGGTAGTTGTGTCACTCCAGGCTCCACCTTTACTGTCACGTGGTTTCCTTCCCTTCAGGTCTGTACGTGTCCTCTCCTCTTCTTATAAGGACATCAGTAATTGGATTTAGGCCCCACTTTAATACAACATGACCTTGTCTTAACCAATTACATCTGCAAAAGACCCTTTTCTACATAGGCAGTATTCTGAGGTTCTGGGTGGGCATGAATATTTGGAAGACACTAGTCATCCCACCACAGAGGATGATGCAGATGGGGTATAATGGTCTAATTCTCCGAATGAAGTCTGTCATTTCCCATCACCTTTGCTGGGGCCAGCCTTCTCTGGAAGGGGATTTTCGGGTAATCTTCGGAGCAAATATCTTGATAGGTTATGGAGGGTAGAGTGCTGCTCTGGGCACAGCAGGTCATGACGGGTAAGTGTACTAATAAAAGAGAGACTGAAGTTCCCTTCTGCAAATTGGAAAGTCACCGGCTGCACACCCCGCAGGGCCTGGAAAAATGAACCTCCTCCTCACCCTCTTTTTTGTGTTCTTGATAAAGGGCTCTGACTCAGAGGAAAAATACACAGGCAGCCCGGGGCCATGTTTACAGTTAAGTCCACATGGCAGTAACAGAAGCCTGCTGGGAGGAATTAGGGCTATTATGTGTGTGGCAGAATCTGTGTGAATAGTGGCCCATGCCTTTGTGGTGAACTGGGGCAGGAATGGCTGACAGGTGAAGGGACATTAGTGGACAGTGGGGAAAGGTTTGTCTTGGGATGAATATTTAGACGGCAGTTATTTATTCAACAAACCCTTACTATGCCAGGCGCTGTATTGTATTGTATTGTATTGTATCCCTTCTTCAGTATAACTCAAATATGAAGTATAGGCATATTTCCTATGGTTAAATCCTCAAAATGTGTGGAAAATCTCATCTGAAGTAGACATAGCTTTGCTTAAAGCTGAGTTAACCAAAGCATAGGATGTTGACCTAAAATAACTAGGAATTGGGCTGAGAGTTAAATGGGAAATGTCAGAGTTTGTAGGAGACTCCAAAAGGCAGATGAAATCAACATGGGGTCCAGAGCAGATGCCCCTGAAATCTACGAACCTAAGATGATTCCTTACAGGGTTACATTAGGCTTTGTGGAAAAGCCTAGAAAAAAGAAACCATAAACTTTATCATATATTCCGGGAAATGTGTTGCCTTTTGAGTTTATGTAAAGAGAATTGCTAAAAGGAAAAAGTTGAAACATCTTCCTCTAAAACAACCTTGCACATAAACCTTAACAATGTGCTCCTCAGCTGGATAATGTCTTTTGCCTTTAAAAGTGTGACTGTTGATCCAGGCTCTGGAAGCTTGTAGAGGTGAGGGGATTTCTTTCTCTTTATGGGCACCTAATCCAAGTAATCACTCATTCAGACATGTTTCTGGAGTGATTACCAGGAGCCAGGCACTAGTTGCTCATGAAGTCATAGCATTTGGGAGTCAGAAGAGCTTGCACAAAGTGTTTGGTCCCTCCCCTTCATGTCTCAGATGAGGACACTGCTCAGGATGTTGAAGGCCTGGCTCAATACCACCACAGCCAGAGGGACCAGGTGTTCTGAGCCATGTTGAATGCTTTCTGTGCAAGGCCATTGTTATGGACCGAATGTGCTCCCCACCAAATTCATATGTGGAAGCCCTAACCACCCAGTATGATGGTATTGGGAGGTGGGGCCTCTGGGAGATGATTAGGTTTCGATGGGGTCATGAGGATGAGAAGAGCAAAAGACCACCACTCTCTCTCTCAACCATGTGAGCACACAGTGGTAAGGCATACTTATGTGAGCCAGGAGGAGGGACCTCGCCAGTAATGGAATCTGCTGGCACCTTAAATTAGGACTTCCCAACCTCAAGAACTGTAAATAAATGTCTGTTCTTTAAGCCACCTAGTGCATGGTATTTTGTTACAACAGTAGAGCTAAGACAGCCTTATTATCCCTTATTATTATTGTGGGGTTTTTTTGGTTTTTTTTTTGCTAAAGTCTTGGTATCGGCTTGTTTTTCCATTATTTCAAACAACTCCCTCCATCTGACCCCATTCTCAAAAGCAAAACAAAACAAGCAAAAAAGCAAAACAGAATTTGAAATATACTTGTAGAAGTCAAATCCAAATAATGAAAAATGAAGAAACAACAAACAACTAAAACCTAAATGACAAAGACACTTGAATTCAAGCGAACCTATCTGAAGTTATCATCAGCACGATAAAGCTCTAATGCAATGCTACAACCCAGGTGTGCTGCGAATTTTGCCCAGGTGTGAAGATCAAAATCTGTGAGTGTAGATAATAGGAATGCAGCATCTCTAAGGGCTTTTCCAAACTAAAATTCCATGATCCAATTTTTTCTTTTCCCTTTTTTTGCCTTTTGAAACCCATAATTTTGCTCACATGGTATAACTGACCCACAAGTTTTCTCTTTTCCAAGGGATAATTAGCAAAAGGTTTGATTAAATTCTAACAATTAATTCAATTCCATCCACTGTCCTGCAGCCCAGTATAACCATATATGTAATGATTTTATGTCTTTCACACCAAAATGTGTGTGTATATACCCTTAAGGCAAAGTAACAAAAGTTTCCATAAAACTTATATGACTCCTTATCTCAACAGCTACGGAGACTTGAAAATATAAAATCCATTTTTTAATGCAATCTTAACATCAAGCTAGGAGATTGGGCTTTCCTTCTATATGAGAATGGGAATCTTCTCGCCCAAATCATTATTATAAGGTTTTTGAAATAGTAATATCTATTTTCATATGAACCAATCTGGAATTAACTTTTCTTTGCCTGTCTGTGCGTATGTTTGACATTCAGGGGTTAGTCATTTTGTATCAGGTGCTCACTCATAAGCAGATACCAGATATCCCCTGTATAAAGGAAATATGGATAAGAAAATTGAGGGCTTGGAAGTGGCTCAAGAACACATACTTAAGTAGCTGACCCTACTGTAGCCATGTTGTCCTACCCCAAAGTCATCTGAGACTCATTAGCATGTTGCCAAACCTGTACTAATACAGCTTAATCTTACTCATGGGAAAGGCTTTTGAGTGTGCTGTGTTTCTTACAATGTTGTGTGAAGACCATCTGAATGAGAAACTCCTTGGGAAGCGTTTTTTTTTTGGCTTTATTTTTAGTGTTTGTTCAGTTTTGAGAGTAACAGTGTGAGCAGGGGAGGGGCAGAGAGAGGGGGGTACAGAGGATCCGAGGCAGGCTCTGTGCTAACAGCAGCAAGCCCGATGTGGGACTCGAAATCAAAACCATGAGATCATGACCTGAGCTGAAGTCGGATGCTCAACTGCCTGAGCCACCCAGGTGCCCTGGGAAGGGTGTCCTTTTTAAAAACACAAATTGCTAGGCCGTCTATCCATCCCTACTAAATCAGATTGTGGGGAAGGGTCCCAGGCATAAACATCGTAGACGTGTTCTGTGGTTGATGCTTAGGCTTATTAAGGCGTTAGAACTGTTTTTAGAAAGGACATTGATTCATAGCAGAGTAATCACCATAGTAACCTAGGGACCCATCACCTGAACTGTATTCCCCGTGATTTCATGTTTACTGTCTCCTACTTTAAGTGATAGATCAGAGAGAAATAAAACCCACGAGGATCTGGGCAAGCCATCACTTATTCATTAACACAGCTCCACGTCCAGAAACAGCCTGACATGACAACTTTTCTATCTTGGTTATGGTCGCTTCCAGACAACAGAATGACAGGGTCATGGATCCCCTTCAACAGACAAGAGATATGCTTGCTCCCGAGTGGCCTCTTCAGGGACACATCGTCATTCTGCCAGCCTTGCCCACGTGTGACATGGCAGGTGACCCCTGAGGGAAATGCTGTGTGCTAATTCTATCCCAATCCCTCACCTCATCAAGTGCAAGAATCCATGAATCAGACAACAACTCAGAGATGGAAGTAAAAAGGCATTCAGAATAATTTTAGGAAGAGACGGGATGGGCCACTTTTAGAACTCTAGTACCAAAACGTGAGAAAAGAAGAGAAAATGAGACAGAATATGAATTTTTCATCTTCCATTTTCTGAGCTGGTCTGCAAATCCCTCCTGATAAAGCAGTTTGACTAAAGCTCAGGTGATGGGCCTTTGGTTGCCATGGCAATCACTCAGCTGTGTGCAGCACCTAATGCGTCTCTAATTTTCCTGCAGAAGTGCACCCAAGGTCAGCAGAGGACACACAATGCCTGTCCCAGACTCCTGGGGACAAAGTTGGGCTCTGCCTGGCACACAACCAAAACGTCTTTGAAATTCATTCCATTCCTTCAAATATTAGTGATCGTTTTGACATGATACAAAATGAGGCAGGTTGGAACGCTGGCATGAAGGAAACAGAATTTTATTTTTACGTAACTCAACTCGGTTATGATTTCTATCTTTATCCCAATGAGATAGTGTGAAAATCCCATCAGTCTTTAGGGATCACCATGCTTTCTCAGGGTTGTGTGAAGGTGTGGGTTGGAGGTGGGGGGCAGGGGTTGGTTACAGGCTACCGGGTTTGGGGAGGGAACATCTAGACACACAGGTTGCCACTGAGACCTCCCTCCTTCCTGTCCATGTGGCTGTCCTCGGTCCTGCAGAACTCATCAAACTCAGCTTTCATCAGTTTCCTTCAGTCCCCTCAAATATTTTCTAGTATCTGAGTAGGAAGGAACCTCTCTCTTTCAAGGGTCTCCCATGCATTTTGTCTACACCCTATCCTTTCTCCTGACCATGAGCTTAGAGTTTTAGAAACTCAGAAAGACTATTTTCTGCCCGGCTCTATTTCTCCTTTAAGACATTTAGTCAATAACTATTTATTGAGCGGCTACTAAATGCTAAGTACTGTTCTAAGCTATGGAGACACAGTAGGAGAAAAAATACACAAAAAATCCTTGTGATTATGGGGCTTATGCTCTACCAGGGGAGACAGACAACAGTCAGCAAATGTAACAACAAATAAAGGAGAAGATACACGCTAGGGAAAAATAGAACAAGAGCAGGGGGACCAGGAGGGTGGAGGGAAAGCAGCGAGTTGCAATTTTAGAGAGAGGATGGGGTAAGCCTTGTGGAGGTGACATTTGAGCGCAGACATAAGGAAAGTTGAGGAAATAAGCTAAGTGGGTATCTTAGGGAAGAGTGTTCCAGGCAGACGGAACAACTCAAGCCAAGGCCTTAGGACGGGAACATGTTTGGTATTGTTCGAGAGCTGCAAACAGACCAGTATGGCTGCAGGGTGTGAGGGGGAGAGGAGCAAAGGTAAGGTCAGAGGTGTGTGTGTGTGTGTGTGTGTGTGTGTGCATCCATGTGTGCACCCGTGCATACGTGTGTGGAGGGGTGTTCTGAGAGATCATTAGGGTCTCGTAAGCCCCTGCAAGGGCTTTTCTGAGTGAGGTGGGGCATCACTGCTAAATTCTGATTAGGAATATAATCTGGATTTAGGTTTTAAAAGGAACCCTGGCGGGGCGCCTGGGTGGCGCAGTCGGTTAAGCGTCCGACTTCAGCCAGGTCACGATCTCGCGGTCCGTGAGTTCGAGCCCCGCGTCAGGCTCTGGGCTGATGGCTCGGAGCCTGGAGCCTGTTTCCGATTCTGTGTCTCCCTCTCTCTCTGCCCCTCCCCCGTTCATGCTCTGTCTCTCTCTGTCCCAAAAATAAATTAAAAACGTTGAAAAAAAAAATTTAAAAAAATAAAAGGAACCCTGGCTGCTGTGATAAGAATAGACCCTAAAGAGTGAAAATAAGAACATAAGTTCTTGTGTAAGAACACTGCAGAAGCCCAGACGGGAGCTGGGCAAATGAGAAGTGGTCAGGTTCTAGGGTTACGACCCTCCTCCACCTCCACCTCTACCGGATTTTTTTTTTTTATCATGTCCTCTAAGTTTCTCCTTTACCCCCACTGCTAGAGGCGGTCATCATAAAGCCATATTTTATATAGCATGTGTGATCGGTTTTCCAGCAGTTTTGCTTCCTGACAAGCGGAACGCCCTTCAGGGATAAGGCAGGCAATCACTTGTGCCCTGGCAGTTGTTGGTAACATGAGTCATTCAAAAAAAAAAAAAAAAAGCCATCTAGTAACTTGATTTGCAAATGACCTCACAATTTGAGTCATGCGATCTAAACTTCATTAAATCTGGGAGGACGTGTCCTATCACATGCTGTACCAATTAAGCACTTCTTTAAAAAAATACTTTACTTCTGTGTTCTGTAGCAATCTGTCTCTTCTGAACTGCTATATAACAGCCCAGCTTCTATCTCTGAGGGCCTCTTATGACTTTTGAACGAAATCTCAGCTGTTTTCGGGGCATATATGGGTATCCATTCTACGCAAGACTTGGAGATTGTTGCTCTGGTTTAAAACACAACAATATCGGGGGTGTTGGAGCAGAAGCGGATGGCATCTTGGGATTATTTCAGCTGCTTTTTGTTAACATTCATTCTGAATGCAGCGGTTTCTGCTTGGGAGCCATTTAAACTGTAGTTACAGGAGTGCCCGGGTGGCTCATTCGGGTAAGCGTCTCTTAATCTCCTCTCAGGTCATGATCTCATGGTTCATGGGACTGAGTACCGAGCCGGGCTCTATGCTGACAGTGTGCTTGGGATTCTCTCTCCCTTTCTCTCTGCCCCTCCCCACTCATGCTCTCTCTCTCTCTCAAGATAAATAAATAAACGTTAAAAAAAAAAAGTGTAGTTGAAACTACTGTATACGCAGAAGAAAGTTTATCTATTTTCACTGCTTTAAAATCTTCAAGTTTTGTTTTTGTTTTGGATCTCCTTTTGTAAGTCTCTTCGGTTTATTAGGTGCTGAGCCGGTCAGGATTCCTGGTTGTGAACCACAGAAATCAAGTATGGCTAACTCGAGTGGAGTGGAGAGTGAGTCAGAAGACGTGAGACAGAGCCCAGAAATGACGAGATGGCTGGAGAATCAACCTCGAAGGACAGGCAGGGGACAGGGGAGGAAAGGGACAGCCAAGGCCACTGTGATGGACCGGATGCTTGTGTTCCTTCCAAATTCATATGTTGAATTCCAGTGTGATAGTATTAGGACATGGGATATTTGGGAGGTAATGAGTCATGAGAATGGGGCCCTCATGAATCAGATTAGTGCCCTTATAAAACGGACCCCACAGAGCTCCGTAGCTTTCTTCTTGCCCTATGAGGATACAACCCAGAGTCTGCAGTCTGCAGTCTAAAAAAGGGCTCTCACTGGAACCCAACCATTTTCTTTGACCCCAATAGCCAAGTTCTATTGATTCTTTAAAATGTCTCTTGGCTCCTTATTAGTCATTGTTAATTTTACCATCTTTGTTTAGGCCCTAGTGACATGTTGCCTGAGATCCATAAAGCTCCTAAGCATTCTTCTTGACTCTAGTTTCTCCCTGCCCTGACTCATCCACCCCATCGGACATGGTGTTTGCCAAACCCAATAACAACCTGGCTTTCTTAAAATTTCTGTGGCAGACCCAACACAAGGTCTTTAGCCTGGTGGTAAGTGTCTCTCCTTCCCTTGTCTTCATCTCTGCAAGTTCGCGTGCACACGTCATGCTCCCATCTCAGTACATTTTCACCTTTGGTTGGAATCTTTCCATTGCCCCTCACTCCCCGCAGGAATAAGTTCCCCGATGGAGCATGCGGTACACTAGGCTTTCCGCACCTGTGCCTGCCTAGAGTCGGCCTGTTCCACACAGTCTAAAGCTGTTTTATTCCTCAGTGCCAATTACGTATGCTTTTGTGTTCTCCCAGACTAGAAGGCCTGCCCATATCTTTCTTCTTTACAAACTCTTATTTACCCTTAAAGATTTACCTTATTTACCCTTAAATGATTTACCATTCATTTAGCCCGTAATTACTGAGTCCCTAATGTGTGTCACATACTCTCCTGGGGGGAGTGAGCTCGTCAGACAGGATTCCTGCTCATGGATCCGATGTTTCAGAAGAAGAGACCCAACAATTAATTGGAAACAAGTGAATGAGGTAACAGCTGATAACAGTAAGCATGCTTAAAGAAATAAAACAACGTGTGCTGGAGAGCTGGGGGCAGGGTGGCTATTTACCCTTGTGTTTAGAGATGGCTTTCTTGGAGAAAGTGCTGTTTTTTCTGAGACCTGAATGAGAGAAGGAACTAGCGTGCAAAGATCAGGGAAGAAGATCATCCCACATAGAGGGAAGAGCGAGTGCTAAGGCCCCAAGGTAAGAAAACCTGTTACGTTGGACGAACAGAGAGGCGGCCAGGGGGCCGACGTCTAGTGAGTGAAGGGGAGAATAACAGAGATGAGCCCGGAGAGTAAGAGCCGGATCAGACCATGTGTTAAGTATCAAAGGAGTTTTGGATTTTCGCTTTCTCTGATGAACCTTCACTGACCTTCTTCCACTAATTCTTTAGGCACAATTTTGCTTAAGTGACGCTTAATCCTAAGTGACGTCTCAGTCCTAAGTGATGCTACTACTGAGAACACTAGCTGGCCATAAAGCACTCTCATCTCAACTTTCTTTGTGGATCTCTGGCCATTGTTGCATATATTTTTAGCAAATGAGACAAACTGTTGCTTTGTTTTAAAATGGCACTAAATTAAGAGAGAATATAAGTGAACATTGAAAAGGCAGTGAGGATACGCACAGGAAACGTGTTCAAACAGGATTCTCAGCAAACACATTATCCATATTTGCAAATTTAGACACCCCAAAGTCTCCAGATATGGTCCTCCTGAATGGTTAAAGGTCTACTCTGCCATGATTTACCAACCTGGGTTATAATCTGGTTGTCTGTTTTTTCAACTAAATTATAAAATCCTTCAAAGGTAGGTTCTGTATACAGAATCGCTATGCACATAAACTTCCACACAGCATAAAACTGGTTTCATTGTTGAAGCTTATTGAATCTCTAAATAATTCTACTTCAAAAATCTTTGCTTACACTGACAGGGATGGTGTAAAGATAGTGCGCAGTAAAGGATGGTCCCCCAGCATTTGGGGGAGAATGTCCCAAAATATAAATCCCCCCCCCCCCCCCCCCCCACTAACCAAGGTAGAAGCTGGCCTTCCTTTGGCAGCTAGGGTACAGACACATGACCTTGTCTTCTCCAATCAGATGCACCCATGTGACGCTTTAATTTGGAAGAAAGCAGTGAGGAAACGGCTGTTCCCCAGAATGCAATTCTCAGATGATAGGGCAGTGAAGGAATCCAGCTTTCAATAAGCTGGGGAGAGGAGGAGGGAGAGCCTGGCATCCAGCCCCTGGGGTAAGAGGTGGCAGTCATAGTATCTGCATCTAGCGATAGGGACCATGACCTTGTCTGAGCTGCCCTGCAGCCTGGGCTCCCATGTTCATTGACTCTTAGCCTGACTCTAGCCCTCCAGGAATTTCTGTAGGCAATCTCATATCTTTTAATAAATTCCCTTTCTGTGTAAACGGCCGGTATGCCTTCTATTTTTCTCAACTGAGACCTCTGGTGCAGGCAGGCTGCAGATGGCAGGGAGACTTTCATTTAAGTGTTAGGGTTGAAAATGAATCAGGAATTAAAAACAAAACCTCTGCAAGTTATAATTTAAGCCAGTGGGGGCACGATAGCTGGTTTATAAAAATTCAATTTGCTCATTGCCTCTTGGAGAGCAAAACTATGGAAATAGCATTGCTTTAAGACGGAAGGTGGGTATTTGGCAACATGAAACTTGTGAAGACATTTTGACTGTTAAAGTACCCCAGTGGGATAAGGCACAGAATGAGGCTACTCTGTCACTTACGCTTATGCTGGCATGCTGCTTGATGGTATTACATCCTTTTCCAGCATGAGCTGTTTCTCTTTGCCTGCAGACCCCTGAGCATGTATAAAGCCATGGTGAGTGTTTCTACGTTGAATTCCTGGCAACTGAAGGGGAGGTGTTGAACCACTTGGCAGAGCTTGTATTCTTGTGTTATAAACAGCTCAGGTTTTTTTCTCCCCTGGACTGCGTTCATGGCCTGTTCTTCGCTTTTAATGTAATCATTGTACCAGGTATGATTAGCTCTGCTGATCGGGTTCCAAGGATAAAAGCCAGCATCAACCTTGGGCTACACCCTGAGCTGGAATCAGTCCTTGCTTAATTCTACCAATAACTCTATAAAGGAGGAGTTATTTCCCTACTTTTCAGGTGGGAAACAAAGACTCAGGAAACTGGTGTTACTTGCCCAAGTACTTGGATTGTGAAATCAAGGTAGTAGTAGGTCACTGCTGAAGTCTGTTGGGGCTGCTAGAACAAATTAGCCAATCCTGGGTGGCTTAAACAACAGACATTTATTTCTGGTGGCCGGAAGTCTGAAATCAGGGTGCCTGCACAGTGGGGTTCTGGTGAGGCTCTTCTATGGGGTTGCAGACTGCTGACTTTCTGTTGTGTCCTCACACAGTGCAAAGGCAGTGAGAGAACTCACGGGGATCTTTTTACAAAAGCACTCACCCTGTTCATGAGAGCTCCACGCATGTGATAGAATCACCACCCCCAAACCCCACCTCCAAATACCATCACACTGGGGGTTAGGATTTCAACATATGAATTTGGGGGGAACACATTCAGTCCATAATAACTACCAAGAGCATTTAAAAGAATTAATGGAAAAATAGAATGACATCAGAGTACATTGTGCTTCTCAGGGGTCCTATTTCATGAAACTAGTCTTTTTTTAGAGAGAGAGAATGTGAGTAGGGGAGAGGGGCGGAGGGAGAGAGAGAGAATCTTAAGCAGACTCCTCTCTCAGCGTGGAGCCCAACATGGAGCTCGATCCCACACTTCTGGGATCACGACCTGAGCTGAAACCAAGAGCCTGAGGCTCAACTGACTGAGCCACACAGACACCTTGAAACTCTAGTCTTAGGTTTTTTACATGCATGCAGATGTAAGTACTGGGCAGTATGTAAAATATATTTCTTAGAGTTGCAGGAGAAACTGTTTGAAGGCTAATGATTGCAGTCTCAAGCCTTCATGTTATAGGTGAAGGAACTGAGGCATAGAAAGAGGAAGCAAATTGGCAAAAATTACTCAGCTGTTGAGAAGAAAAGAGCGAGCAGGGAGGCTCCAGCTACTCTCTTTTTCTATCCCCGTATAAAAAATGGCCACTAAAATTCCTGTCTTTTCCACCTTACAGAACTGTTGTAGAATTAGATTTATTTTTAAACCATAAACCATCAGGCAAACACAAGGTACATGTTGGTATCAGTCAGGGTTATCAGTGCGAAGACAGAAACTACGCTTTTTTTAAAAATGTTTATTTATTTTTGAGAGAGACACAGTATGAGCGGGGGAGGGGCAGAGAGAGAGGCACAGAATATGAAGGAGGCTCCAGGCTCTGAGCTGTCAGCACGGAGCCCGACGCGGGGCTGGAACTCACGGACCACGACGAGATCGCGACGGGAGCCAAAGTTGGACACTCAACCAACTGGAAACTGCTCTAGGTCTTTAGGCCGAGAGGAATTTAACCCGGGATTTAGGTCACAGAATTATTGGAAGGGCTGGGGGAGTAGGAAGCAGGGAAGGGTGATGTGATCCAGAGCCCAGAAAATGCAGAAGCCAACACGCCACGGCCACAGCAGGGGCCCGTGGTCTCTGTACTCGCCGGTTAACAGCTGATAACCCGGCAGAAGAAGAATGGTCTCTGCTTTCTTCCTCCCTTCTGACCTTGGTCAGCGCTTCTTGTCAGCAGCACCTAAATAGAATTTTTCTGCTTGGCTGGGGACAGCATCCCA
This sequence comes from Panthera tigris, assembly GCF_018350195.1. Classification (NCBI taxonomy): domain Eukaryota; kingdom Metazoa; phylum Chordata; class Mammalia; order Carnivora; family Felidae; genus Panthera; species Panthera tigris. The sequence goes on from NC_056665.1 coordinate 131,699,044, forward strand.
AGTCGGGAGTGTGGTTAAGGGCCACAAATGATGCCCAGTATAATGTTTAATCCAAGTTTTCTCAGTCTGTCCCCTTCACCAAACCAGACAGTATTTCTCTGGCTCTGCCCCCTCCACAATTATGGGGGCTTCAGCTCTCACTGAGACACCCTCCTGCTCTTCCTGTGGGTCTTCTGAGTGTCTCTAAGGGCCGGTGGCCACACCGCTCTTGGGTACCACGTGTCGCTAACCTGGTCTTCTCTGGAGCCCCGGCGGGGGTTCTGTGCTGCCGGCCAATTCTGAGGCTGCTGCTGCTGTGGCTTTTCCGCTGGCTCTGCTACCACAGGGTCTGCACCCCGTAAAGCTCAGGTTCTGCCATCTATGGTTGCACCTGTCACCCTGGGTTGCCGCTGCCACCATCTACAGGAGGTGTCAGTGCCACCGCGATATGCCAGCTGAAAACAACAGTATCGGCTACTGAGGCTGTCTGTCTCACGGCTCTGCCCTCGCATGGCACTGCTATCGCCATCTGCTAAGTCTGCGCATCATCACGGGGCCAGGTCACCACCCAGCCCTGCCACCTGCTGCTGGTTCCAGCAGCACACTCTGGGGATGTTGCTGAAGTGGCCTTGCACCCATACGGCACATCTGGAGATGGCTGTTTTCATTGCCCCAAATTTATGGCCACATGTAACCCCACTACCATATGTCACAGTTTTTGTTTGAAAAGTGACCTTTTGGTACTCTTCGTTTTTTAAGTTCATTGCTGAGTTTTCTCTAAGAACAGGATGATGAGAGCCTGGGGCCCAGAACAGTACACCCATTCCTTTGGTCAACAAATGTGTGTTGAGACCTGGCATTGCCAGTCCCAGTCTAGGCTCTGGAGGTAAAGTCGTGACCAGAGCAAAGTTCTGGCTCTTGTGGAGCTTATAAGTCAGGTTGGAGGTTGATAATAAAGGCAGATCATAAACAATCTTACAATATATCAGGGGTAATGAATGTCATGTATCCCAATGGGGGAGGGAGGGAGGGAAAGAGAGACAGACACATCCATTGATTTTAGCAGTGGTTAGGGAATACCTCCATGATAAAGTGACATTTGACTTCTACTTTTACTATGGACTGAATGTTTGTGTCCCCACCTCCACTCCCCCCCACCCCACAACAAATTCATATGTTGAAATCTAATCCCTGATTCCCAATATGATGGTGTTAGGAGGTGGGGCCTTTGGAGGTGATTAGATCATAAGAATGGAGCCCTCATGAGCAGGATTAATGCCCTTATAAAATTGACCTTCAGAGAGATTCTCTCTTTCTCTTTCAGCCATAAGAAGACACATCAAGAGAGTAGCTGTCTGCAAACCAGAGAAGGGGCTCTCATCAGACACTGAATCTGCAGTATCTTGATCTTGGACTTCCCAGCCTCTAGAACTATGAGAAAGAAATGTTTGCTGTGTAAGCCACCTGGTCTGTGGAGGTTTTGTGATAGCAGCCAAAGTCAACTGAGACAGCTCTCTATATACTGGCTGTTGCTATTTATGCTGTTTCTGTCTGCATCCAATCATCTCAGTGACCCTCCAGCAGCCAGTCCTCAGGGATGCTCCAGGCACAATATCTGTTCATCAAATAGAATACAGTAACACCTTGGATTGCGAGTAACTTGTTCTGCAAGTGTTCTGCAAGATGAACAAATGCTTCTAATAAATTTTATCTTGATCATTTTTTGACATTTATTCATTTTTGAGAGAGAGACACACACACAGAGTGTGAGTGGGGGAGGGGCAGAGAGAGAGGGACACACAGAATTCGAAGCAGGCTCTAGGCTCTGAGCTGTCAGCATAGAGCCCGATGCGGGGCTTGAACTCATGAATTGTGAGATCATGACCTGAGCCAAAGTCGGACAACCAACTGAGCCACCCAGGTGCACCAAGTTTTATTTTGATAAATGAGTGATGTCTTGCAATATGAGTAGTATGTGACACTGAACGTCACATGATCACAACTGAGCCAATGGTTCTTCTCCTTCTCTCTCTCTCTTTGTCTGTCTCTCGCACTGTGGGATTGTGGGTGATCATCTCCCATGCTCAGATGCTCAGTCTCAGGCTGCAGTGTTTGGCAGAAATCAGTGATTTTTCAGAAGTCTGGAAGGTACCCCCAACTGGCACTAGTGTATTTTTGGTCATGTCATCAAAGCATCTATGGACAGTCCTTTGCTTTTCAATATAAGAATAAGCTCAGGAATGCTTTGCTTCATTCTAGTTCAGGCTGCCTGCAGATATAGACCCTGTCCTCTGATGCCTTATTTCCAGGTACATGAAATACAGTATATGACAAGAGTTTATTAATACTGTACTGTAGTCAACATCCATGCAAGTGTATACAATGGTCCCCATGCAGAAACAGGTTGAAAACAAAGGTGGTAAAGAGATGATTACAGTGGAAGTTAAGAAGGAAATCATCAAGAATTATGAACGAGGTATCCAAGTGGCTGAAATTGCAAGATTTTATAAGAAATTTACATTGACAATTCATACAATATTAAAGAATAAAGAAGAAATAAGGGGGCCAGATTAATTGTGGAATGAATCATCTGAGTTTCCATTATTTCTTATGGGGAAATTCACTTTGATATACAAATGATTTGGATTATAAGCATGTTTCTGCAATGAATTATGCTCACAAACCAAGGTTTAACTGTATTAGACAACCACGGTCACAACTCCAATGGCTAATATATTTCAAGCATCTCTTATGTGCCAGACACTGCTCTAAGTGCTTTGGATATAGGATCTAATTTATGCTTATTTCAGTTATATGAAGAAAGTACCATTATTATTGCCATTTCATGATGGGAAAATAGAAATAGAGAGAGATGGAGTTCCTCACTTAAAGTCACATACAGACAGTCTGGCTCCAGAGCCTATGATTTTAAGGGTTATGCCATATGTCATGAAGATAGAATGAGCAAGGGTGAAGGATGTTCAGATAAAGAGAAGAGCAAAAAACCTGGGAGATAAGGCTTGGCACATCGGAGAAACAATTGGATGCCAGTGTGGCTGGAGTGAAATGACAGGGACTTTACGGGCTGAGTTATGCTACCCCCTACTCCATGTTGAAGCCCTATCTCCCAGTACCTCAGAATGTAACTGTGTTTGGAGAGAAAGTCTTCAAACAGGTAGTTAAGTTTAAATGAGGTGCATAGGGTGAACCCTGATCCAATACAATTTTGTAAGAAGAGGTGTCTTTGTAAGAAGAGGACATTTGGACACAGACATGTGCATGTACAGAGAGACAACCATGTGAAGACACAGGGGGAAGGCGCCATTTGCAAGCCAAGGAAAGAGGCCTCAGCAGAACCAACCCTACTGACAGCTTGATGTTGGACTTGCAGCCTCCAAAACTATGAGAAGATAAATGTCTGTTGTTTTAGTTGCCATAGTCTGTGGTATTCTGTTAAAGCAGTGCATGCTGACTGAGGCAGGAGGGGGAGAGTGGGATGAAGTGAGGACAGGGAGGTTCCAGGGCACACTCTGCATGGCCTTGGTGGCCATGGTATAGACTTTAGATTTATCTGAGAGAGACAGAAGGTGATCTGAAGGTTCTGAGAAGAGGAATGACACAATCCATCCTGAGTTAAAGTCTCATCCTAGCTGTCAGAGGCCAAGAAGGGAATCACAGGATGGGGGCAACGATCAGGTGAGAGATGGTGGTGGCTGGGATCAGGGCGGTAGCCATGGAATGTGGGAGGAGTGAGCAGATTCTGGATATATTTTTGGAAGTGGAGCTGCCAGGGATTTGCTGGTGGATTGGATGTAGAAGAGTGAGTGAGAGAAAGGAGGTACAGACACTTCCATGGCTTTTTAGTCTCAGCAATTGAGACACCTGATGGAGGGGAGAAATCAGGAGTGGAAATTAAGCTCAAAATTTCTATCAGTCATCCAAATGGAGCTGTTGAGGAGACAGCTGGGTACAAGAGTTGGGTTGGAACTTTTGGGGGTTGTTAGTGGATAGGTGGTACTTAAAGCCATCAGGTTGAGATTTCCTAGGAAATACATAATAGAGATGAGAAGATGTCTGGTGACTGTACCCTCCAAACTCTGGGGATGGGACCACCATGCAGATGCAGCAAAGGAGGCTGAGGAGTTGCCAGTGAGTAAGAAGGAAACAAGAGAGTGAGCAGTGGAAACTAGTGAAGTGTGTCTCAGCAGTGAAGGTGCTCGGCGGCATAAAAATGAGTCTTCTCCTAAAGTAACCGGAGAGCTGAAACTGACCATTGGATTTACAGCTCTCTCACCGAACAGGTAGTGATGAAAGTCTGACCTGAGGCGATTCACTAAAGACGGGAAGGAGAGGTAGGAGAGCCCGCAAGAGTAAATAACCTTTTCAAGGTATTTTTAGGTAAAGGAGAGAAAGAGAGGGAGAGTATTAGGAGTGGAGATAGGAGGTCAGGGGTGGTTTTTGTTTCTACATTTTATTTTGCTTTGCTTGTATTTCATGTCTGTACACTGACTGGCAGGGAGGAGAGAGACCACTGCAGGTGAGAGGGGAAGCATTCCAGGGAAGGGTTTGGCTTTAGATGAAGTGTAGACAGTTCCAACCACAGTAACTTCCAGAGGGAAGACAGAGCGTAAGGGCCCAGGCACCGCCATCTGGACAGGTGTGTTTGTGGGAGCATGTGACTTTCTCTTCTGATTGCTTCCATTGTTTCTGGGAAATGTTTATTTCCCTTTCAGGGTCCTCAGCTGAGAGTAAGGAGAAGCAAGGAGATACTGGAGGTTTGAGGAAAAAGGAGAAAGTGCGAAGTGACTCTTCAGGTGAACGCAAGATGGGACTGCTAACTGGCAGCAAGAGCCCCACTGGGGACTGATGCGGACTTGAGTGTGAGAACAGACAGTGTGGCCATGGGCTTCTCTCTGGCCACAGTCAGTGGTTTGGATGCAGGTGCAGAGTACGTAGAGGGGCAGGCTTTTGCGAGAAAAGCACATTGGAGAAAGAGAAAATGGCAGAGGCAAGGCAGTGATGATGATGCACTGTTGGAATTAAGCCTAGAAGGGGTAGAGTGACAATAGGAGGTAAGGAACAGTGGAAGAGAGGTAGGACCAATGGGTTGGGGGTGCCAATGCGGTGAAAGTGAGGGAATAGCAACATTTAAGTCATCCTCCATCCATCAGTGGGGTCAGGTTACTGGACCAACCTTATGATCCAGGTTTTTGTTATTGTTCTTGTTCACAGAAGAGTTATTTTTTTTCAAGAGAGTGAGACCCCCTCATACAAACAGGATTCTAACACTCCCTCCCCACTGCACATGGGGCGCATGTGGGATATCTGCTCCATATTTTGAACTCTGCATATCCAACTTGGAATTTCTGATTGACATGCTACGTCTGGATCTACCTTTAAGTGGGCCACTTATAAAGACTTTTTCTTCTGTAGCCCTAAATACCTCCTTCCAAGCAAGCTGATTCACCTGAGTTGGCTATCTTACTTAATCAAGCTATTAAAAACCAAACTGCAGTGTGAAAAAGAACAGGCTCATTTTAGGTGCCAACTCATTGAAAAATTGGCCTTTGTAGACTATAATTAGGAGAGAAAGAGCCCACAGTTGATCCAAATGGAATAAAGGAGCAGGAGAGTGAACTGAAGGCCAAGGAGACAAGGAAGTGTCATCATGGATGCTACCCTCTGCTGAAACATTAGGGTGTGGTGGGGGGTAGGGAAGAACCTAACATCCAGTGCTGGTGTGAGTGGGTGAGTCTGAGGCCCTGCTGAAACCACAGGATAAATCACTGGAGAGTCTCCTACTCTCTGTCCCTCTGCTTCCAGGACTTTGATCCAAAGCAAAAGAGGCTTTGCTGAGTGTCAGAGTCAACCTTCGAAAGAAACAGAAAAGGGAAGAATAAAAACAACAGGGATGGAGGTAGGAGTTTCCTATGAGGCACTGCCCACTGCAGTCCCGCAGAGCTGGCTTTACCAACAATCACTGACCCAAGAAAGAGAAAAGAGGAGCTTAAGAGAAGCTTGCCCAGGAGCTGCCTTACTCAGAGCTTCTTTCAAGTCCTCCAAATGATTTTTCTCATCATTGGACTTAATTTCCCACCGCAGCCCCAGCACTGGGCAAAAGTGCCTATCACCTAGTTCTTGGTGTTCCATAACTTCCAGAGTGTTTCCATGGTGGTTACAGCCCACTAAGGATGGTTGTGAGATACAAAAAGCAAGCCCACTTTTCCTTTATCACTTCTGCACATCTTTGGTTCTTAATTTAATAGTCACAGAGGAAAATGAAATCAGCTGGTTTGATCACCAAACTGAAGGAAGCACACCAAAGGAAGTGAGTGTCAGGTGCAGCCTGCCAATAGGTGTGGGGTGTGTGTGTGTGTGTGGGGGGGTGTTGGCTCATGTCTCATTGTCTCTCTGATGTCTCTCTTATGCTGGGGACCACTCTGTCTTAAGCCATGGAATGGTGTCTTTGAATTGCCAAAGTGGCCACTTGTCCTGTGTATTGCCAGGGAATCTCTGCTCTGAGAAATGAAACAACTTTCAGACCTCATAGGAGAAAACAGAGGGGAAGAAGCATCTGGGTTGAAAAATAACAGAGTCCTCCAAATAAATTCTAAATTATGTTGAGCACCACATCCTCTCCCCACAATTCCTGTATCTGATGGTATGCTAATAAATGTCTAACCATTGGCTCTCTGGGAGTTGGGGAGAGGATTTATAGTCTATGCCAATTGCTGTGGTATAAATACTCCCACTATGGCCACTTCCAAGCCTTCCAATGTGAATTCACTGAATGAAAAATTGAGAAGAGATGTGTATTGTTGGCTCCTGAGAGTCACGGTGAGCAGGCTCCAGCACACTGTCAGTGTTTCATTGTCAACAATGCAAGAGCAGGCAGACTTCATCTCTCACTCTTCTTAAAGTTGTGGTAGGACCCAGAGAAGTAAAAGCTATAGCTGGATGTAAGGCTGGGGAAGTTGGGCCATAAGGTGATTCTGAACCCAATTCCATCGTGGGGTGGGAGGGTGTCCTCACACCTCCAAGAAATGCTCCAGACGCAAGCTGGGTGTCCTACAATTGAACTCAATCCTGATGCTATCTATCCAGAGATAGCATCAGGTTACATAGGTTCAGGGCTTAGTCTCAAAGACTGTCCCATGCTCCAACTTCAGATGTTAGTTGCAAGCCCAGGTTGTCACCTGTACTTCTGACAGAATGGCTATTATAAACCAGAAGTTCCCACGATCCCCTCCTTGGGTTTGATTAGTTTGCTAGAGCGGTTCCCAGAGCTTAGAAAACCTATTTACTCACTGGATTACTGGTTTGTTACAAAATGATATAATTCAGGAGCTGCCAGAAGTCATGTGGCAAGGTATGACGAAAAGGCATAGAGCTCCCATGAATGGTGCTCAGTACACACAGTTTGAGTGTTGTAGAGTGGCTCTATAACATCTCTACAGTGCTCTAACCTAGCACAGCCCAATAGTATTTTCTATAATGATGGAAATGGTCTATATATGTGCTGTCTGATACAGTAGCCATTAGCCCCAGGTGGCTACTGAACACTTGAAACGTGGCAACTGCAATCAATGAAGTGGATTTTAAGTTTAATTTAATTTTGTTTTATTTTAATAATTTAAATCTAAGTGGCCTCACATGACTGGTGGCTACCATAATGGACAGCACAGCAAAGAGCTTATAACTCAAGTTATGATCTGTGGACAAGCAGCTCTGGCATTAGTATCTGCAAAGCAAAGTAAATAAAGCAAAGTACAGTAAAACGGCATGCCTGTACCTGGGAGCTTGTGAGAAATTCAGAAATCTCAGGCTCTACTTCTGACCCACAGAATCAGAATCTGTATTCCACTCACATGCATTTGTACACACTTCAACGCCAGAGAAGCTCTGCTCTAAAACTATGGTAGCACTTCCACAGACTTTATTTCACCTGATCCTCATAAAAAATCCACATTGTGGTTATGAGTCTTCCCATTTTAGACATGAAGTCATTAAGCCTCTGGAAGGTTATGTGATTTGCTCAAAACCACAAAAGGGAAAGAGAGACTGTCTGCAAGCCCAGCATTTTTTCTATTATTGCACACAGTAGAACAGTCTAGTTCCAGGCAATTTCATCACCACTGTTTCTTCCAGGACTGTCTTAGATGGAGTAAGATCACAGCACTTTGCTGCTGGAAACATGAGCTGCAGATATAAGTGATAGTGGAGATGGGTTGTGGAATGGGATAGAATTGGAGGGGCAGGTAGGGAATTAGCTATTAGTTCCAGTCTCTTCCTCAAGTACATGGAGTGAGGAGGAATTAAGACATGGCTAGATGTAATGTCAGTCTGGCTTTTAACCAGAGAAGGAGGTCATTTTGCTGCCCAGGATCTATTTATATACATATACAGCTCTGTTTTTCTTTTGTTTGTCATTTCATCATGTGAAAGGGTTGCAGAGATTTTTAACAATTTGGAGATTAAATATTGATTGGCTTGGTTAAATGTTTCTTCTGGGAAGTCCCAGGAATTCAGGGCGAGGGTGTTCCCTCCAGAATGTCTGAAGGCGAGGTAAAACGACAGAGAAAAATGAACCGTGGTTTCAGATATGAACCCCAAATCAAAAGGTCACAAGGACTGAGGCTCTGAATTAGAAGGCTTGTTTTGCTGTCTAGCAGGCTCTCATGGAGGCCTCTCTGAGGGACGCTCCAGGTTCATATTAAATAAATACATAAAGGTATTGAATGATGGTGAATGAGTCCTCCAAGCAAAATTAAGAAGTCTACAAAGTGTTTGTGTTGATCAGTCACTGAGTTTTCATTGTGGTACTTTTCTTCTTCAGAGCAACACAGTCCCTGATCAGCCTGACACTATCTCACCAACCCTATCTCTATAGAACTCACATCCTTAAGCGAAGAGCCTTGTTACAGATAATAACACCTACAGCTAGGTGTATGCCTTCCTGGTTTGCAAACCAGTAGTGAGAGAGAAAGCAAGAGAACAAATAAGTAAACAAACAGGACAAAAGGAAAATAGTAAGATTCAGTTATCAACCAAGCCTTGAAACGACAGGCATCACTTCCTCTCGATCCACCCACACCATGACCTGCTTGCTCCTCCTCTGTTCCCCAGCACAGAGAACGGCACCCGAGCTGGGACACCTGTGGTCACTCAGGATTCATCTCTGTAGGCATGATCCACTTATAGTCTCTTTTACTTTTCACATGTAGTTGATCATCAAGTCTGGTCAGCTCTAGCTTTTAAATAACTCTATTACATCATTTCTATTCTTAAGGTCATAATTTGCGTCTTTATCATTTTACCTGGAATTCTACCTCCTAACTACCCCCGCCCAACTCCATCTTTAATCTCATCCCTTAACAATCCATCATGTCCGCAAAAATAGAAAGCTAAATACCAAGGATATTTAAACAATTATCTATATTTCCATCATCCAGAATTGTCATATTGCATCAAGTCATTTATAAAACTATGTAACAGTCTAGACAACATCCCCTTTATTCACTAACTCCTCTTTGTATTCCCCTTCCTGCTCCTTCAGAGGCAATTACCATCATAAGTTTGGTGTGTATGGTAGATTGAATCACTTTTTTTTTCCACAATAATTTGTTGCCTCCTCATCCTGTTGTTCTCCCTGGAGGCAGAACATAAACCCACCATAGTCCAGCAGAGCTGGGCAGAGTTGAGCAGAGCCCTGACCAACCTATAGTCCTTATGTAACGTGAATAAAAATAAGCATTCGGTATTGCAATCTACCAATATACTGAGGTTATTTGTTACACAGCAAAAGCTAACTAATTCAAAATATTTACATATGTGAAAGTTTACAAAATGAATGCAAATATATCTACTGTGTTAATTATATATATTTTGATATACACATATGTGTTCATTTTGTGTATCTTGATATACATACATATGTATCCACAAGTAGTATATGGTTTTGCTTGGTAGGTGTTCCAAATAGTTACACTGTCTATTTCTCTACATCTTGATTTTTACATTTAAGATTTGTTTTGGATCTCTCTCCATGTGGATATGTACGGATCTAGAGCATTCCCTTTAACAGCTGTCAGAGAAATCTTTCCAAATCACAAATTTGGTTCTTTCAGTTCTCTGCCATGAAGGGATGACAGCTGAAGGCAGTCACAACAGCACTCCCAGCAGCTGGGGAACAAGGCTTTCCTGAAAGGGGATCTAGGTGATCACCACAGTCCACCCTTTATTCATTTGGATCCAGTCTTCATATGCATTCTGGAAGCAGCTCCTTCCAGGGTCCAGTGGGTCTCTTCCCAGGAGGAAAATTAGAAGAGGAAGGTTTGTAAGATGAGCTAGAGCCCCTGCTCTGTATCTGGTCTTAGAACCACAACTAATACTCATCATCTCTCTCCTTTAGCATCCATTTCCTCGCACCCTCAGCTAGCACCTCTACTGATCTACAGGGCTTACTTAGTGGTGTGATCCAGATTTGCATCCCTGAGGGATCTTTGCCCCAGGTCATCATGTCCCTCTCAGGTTGGGCTTGCTGTACTTACTGTCAAAATGGTGCAAGTGCCAAGAGGTACTCAAGTGGATCACCTGCGTGTGAAACATATTCCTCCTTGCCCCCATGGCATGGTGGCAACCCTAGTAGGTTTTGCACAGAAAAAAAGTGAGTGAAATCCTGGAAATTAATACTAAACCATTTCCTAACTTCACCCTCAGATAACCAGTTCACTATTTTGATTTCCTTTCCATTGTTCAAACTAGGCTTATTTTTAAAATCTGATAATTATGTGTATGTGGGTATAAAAGTATATGTATATGTATATGTATCAGAAGCTTTGGAAAGATATAAGGGACATCATAAAAATGACCCAGAATACTACCATCCAGAGGGAAATACTGTTGTCCTTTTGCTATCTCTTTCTCTATGTATTTAATTTTTCTAAAATGAAAAACTACACATAAATATTAGTATCCTGCCTCTTTTTAAAAAAATTTTTTTAACGTTTATTTATTTTTTTTTAATTTTTTTTAACATTTATTTATTTTTGAGACAGAGAGAGACAGAGCATGAACGGGGGAGGGTCAGAGAGAGAGAGAGACAGAATCTGAAACAGGCTCCAGGCTCTGAGCAGTCAGCACAGAGCCCACCGCGGGGCTCGAACTCACGGACCACGAGATCGTGACCTGAGCTGAAGTCGGACGCTTAACCGACTGAGCCACCCAGGTGCCCCAACGTTTATTTATTTTTGAGACAGAGAGAGACAGAGCATGAACGGGGGAGGGTCAGAGAGAGAGGGAGACACAGAATCTGAAGCAGGCCCCGGGCTCTGAGCTGTCAGCACAGAGCCCGACACAGGGCTTGAACCCACAGACTGTGAGATCATGACCCGAGCTGAAGTCGGACGCTCAACCGACTGAGCCACCCAGGCACCCCTCCTGCCTCTTTTTAAAAAGTGTGACAAAATGCAGGAAGAGCATTTGACAAAATACAGCATCCATTCTTGGTAAAAACCCTCAACAAAGTAGGAATACATGGAACATACCTCAACATCATAAGGGCCATATACAAAAGACCCACAGCTAATATCATCCTCAATGGGGAAAAAATGAGAACTTTCCCCTATGGTCAGAAACAAGACAAAGATGTCCACTCTTACCATTACTATTTACCATAGTATTGGTAGTCTTAGCCTCAGCAATCAGACACCAAAAAGAAATAAAAAGTATCCAAATAGGCAAGGAAGAAGTCAAACTTTCACTATTTGCAGACAACATGATACTATATGTAGAAAAAACCTGAAAGACTCTACCAAAAAATTTCTAGGACTAATACATGAATTCAGCAAAGTCACAGGATATAAAATCAATTTGCAGAAATCTTGCATTTCTATACACCAACAACGAAGCAATAGAAAAAGAAATCAAGGAGTCAATCCCATTTGCAACTGCACCAAAAATAATAAGATACCTAGGAATAAACCTAACTACAGAGGTAAAAGATTTGTACCCTGAAAACTATAGAACACTTATGAAAGAAATTGAAGAGGACACAAAGAAATGGAAAAGCATTCTATATTCCATGGATTGGAAGAACAAACATTGTTAAAATGTCGATACTACCCAAAGCAATCTATATGTTTAATCCAATCCCTATCAACATAACACCAGCATTTTTCACAGAGTTAAAACAAACAATCTTAAAATTTCTATGGAACCAAAAAAGACTCCGAATAGCCAAAGCAATCCTGAAAAAGAAAAACAAAACTGGAGGCATCATGATTCTGGATTTCAAGCTATATTACAAAGCTGCAGTCATCAAGACAGTATAGCATTGGCATAAAAACAGACACATAGATCAATGTAACAGAATAGAAAATCTAGAAACAGACCCACAACTATACAGTCAACTGATCTTTGACAAAGCGGAAAAGAATATCCAATGGAATAAAGACAGTCTCTTCGGCAAATTGTGTTGAGAAAACTGGATCACGACATGCAGAAGAATGAAACTGGACCACTTTCTTACACCATACGCACAAAAAAATTCAAAATGGGTGAAAGACCTGTGAGGCAGGAAACCATCAGAATCCTACAGGAGAACACAGGCAGCAAACTCTTTGGCTTCAGCCAGAGCAACTTCTTACTAGACACATTGCCAAAAGCAAGGCAAACAAATGTGAACTATTGGGACTTCCTCAAGATAAAATATAATGCAGAGTGTAGTATAACAATAACTATCATAATATTAAGTGTATTATCTCATTTAACTCGGTAGCCACATTATGAATTCAGTGTTATTACTGTTACTATAGATGAAGAAGTGAGGTGTAGAGAGATTAAATGACTAACCAGGGTCACACAACTAGAACCCAGAACTAAAGTTCAAATCTACATTTCCTTCCCTTCAATCCCACACTCATAACTACTAAAAGAGGTTACAATGAGTTTTCTGGGGTGACGAAAGCCCAGGAGACACAGCTATTAAGGATGTAAGAAGTCCAATAAAGCAGTTGAGTCATGTCGCCCAGTGAAGACAGGGGCATGCTAGAGAGCTATCAGTAGAGGTTAGGTGTCTGATTCAGAAGGCTCTCCTTAGGGCCCAAGAACTCTGACCTGTAGGTCTGTGGAAGGGACCCCAGCACAAGAGCTGGAGCCCCCAGGGGCAAGTGCATCAGCAGAAAGGCAGCTACCGGCTGGAGTAGGTAGAATACCAGGTATGAGGGAGCTGGTGGAGGAAGGTGGTAGGGGAGGAAGGAAGGTGGGAGCTAGTTGTCAGGCTATCAGAATTCCTTTCCTTTCTCCTTTCCTACCCACCACTTACTCTGGCTCACTGTGCCAAGAGAGAGGACCCCTGTTGGAAAAGAGGGGAGACAAACCCACTGTACAAAACAAGACCAATTACACGCATTTACCAAAAGACATGTTCCAGAAGGCTCCTAGAAGCACCATTCAAAATAGCGCCAAGCCAGAAACTATTCAGATATCTGTCCAATAGGATGTATAAACACATGGTGGTATAATCACACAATGGAATACTACACAACAATGTACAGATGTACAATATACAATGTGGAACAAAGTACAAACACATGCACGATTAAGACAGATGAATCCCACAAACATAGTGTTCAGTGAGAACAGACCTGAAACCATACATTCTGTAGGATTCTATTCATGCAGGGAATCAGAACGGTCAGAACCATTCTGTGCTCTTGGGAGTAAGGTCATGCTTAGGAGTGCAGGGTGACTAGAAGGGGTCATGATGGGGCTTCTAAGGGGCTTGTAATATTGTCTGAAAAATTTTGGGGCATAGATTGCAGTTGTGCATGTTATTTTATCTAAAACTCCAACAAGGATTTATTAGATTAAACATAAGAGAAAAAGTAGAAGAAAGAAATGAAAAAGAGCAGCAATGATAACAGAGAAACCCAAATCATTACAATGAAAACATTACATTTCACTCAACTTCTATCTATGGATAGAAAACTTCACTTTTTTTAGGCCCATCTGTTTCTATACAGTTACCCCAAAAAGTGTTCCAACCCAGTGATCCTAAGAGAATCAGCAAGGGAGAAGTTTTGTTCAGTCAAATAATTTATAGTTGTTCCAGCCCACTCTGGAAGGTTCAGAGCTATGGGCTACAGGGCACAATTCCAAGTAGCTTTGAAGTCCTACTGCATTATTTCTATGTAATGCAAATTGACAAGGTCTCTAAATTAGACAACTAACTAGAAAATGAGGTCTGAAAGCCAGCTTTATTAGGAGCCAGGAATATAAGAGAGACTTAAATGATTGTGGCCAGGGCATGGGTGGGGAGTACATTTTCCATGCAGGGAATTACAGTGATAAGAGCAATGAGAAGAAAAGATGAAATGGAGAAGCCAGAGAATAAACCTGGTGGTTGACAATCTTTCTGGGTTCTACTTAACAAATATTTATAGAGTGGTTCCTATGTGCCAAGCACTAAGTACTCACTCTATATAAATAGTCATTTATTCCTTACAACAAGCCTATGAGGTGGGTGCTATTATCCTCATCCTCATTTTTAAAGGTGAGGAAACTGAAGTACAGAAAGGTTAAATGACATGCACAAGGCCACACAGTTGCTAAGTGGAAGAACCAGAATCCCAATCCAGTTAGTTAGATTCCCGTATCCTTGTCCTTAACTCTAAGCTGTGTTGCTTATCTCACCAAGATGGCAGCATGGCTCTAAAGACGAGGACCTTGGTTTTTCTTGCCCATTTATCCACTGACAGACTCTGGTGGTGTACCTGGCATCTGTCTGCATGATGTGATAAAGGATTGATAAAAAAATCCCCTTCCACCTCAACCTCTGTCCCTGCCCCAGTATATATTCCATGTTGTACTATTGCTAATGCCTGGGGGCACCTGGGTGACTCAAGTCAGTTGAGCGTCCAACTCTTGATTTCAGCTCAGGTCATGATCTCATGGTTCATGAGATCAAGCCTTGAGTTGGGCTCCATACTGACAGTGTGGAGCCTGATTGGGATTCTCTCTCTTCTTCTCTCTGTCTCTGCCCACTCGCATTCTTTCTCTCTCTCACTCTCAAAATTAAAAAAAAAAAAAAAGCTAATGCCTGAACTTTCATCATTGGTATTTATTCTTCTGGGTTAGTGCTCTGTAGCCCCCAGTGCTCCTTATAACAGTGCACATATCCCTGCAAAATGTCTGTGAATCAACATCTGAGTGTAAAACTTCACCTAATTTTCTGGGATGGAGAGAATGAGAATGCTGAGGGACTAGCAGGTGGTGGGGCCTCACTGTTCTGTCTCAACAAAGCGGGTCGGTTGCTGGTTAGTGCACATTTCTTCACCCATCCCCTCAGTTCCTATACTTGAGTCCTGAAATGGGATACAAGATCTCCTTTTAGGTGCCATATGGGTTACGATGGCTTTACAACATTCATTATCCCTTATGTACTGCCTATTTAATTCATAAAACCCTTTCTCATGTGATCCTCCAGGGTACTTATTATTATTCCCAATTATCCATGAAGAAAGTTAGGTTCACAAAGTTTTTGTGAGCTTCCCAGGGCCACTTGGTTTCTGAACAGCAGCTCTGGGATTAGGACCCAATGTCTTCAACTCATCTCAGGGGAGCAGCTGGGGAAGGAGAGGGGAGGCCATTCAACAAGTGATGTTTTTTTTTTTTTTCTCTTGGTTTTGTTCCTTTGTCTTTACTGTGGTAAAATACACAGAACATACAATTTATGATCTCAGTCATGTTTGAGTGTTAAGTTCAGTAGTGTTAAGTACATTTATAGTGTTGTGCAACCAATCTCCAGAAATCTTTCTATCTTGCAAAACTGCAACTCCATACTACCCCACTCGCCCTTGCTCCCCAGCCCCTGGAAACCACCATTCTACTTCTGTTTCTCTGAATCTGACTATCCAAAGACCTCATATATATGGAATCATACAGTATTTGTCCTTTTGTGACTGGCTTCTTTCACTTAGCATCATGTCCTCAAAGTTCATCTGTGTGGTAATATGTGCTAGAATTTCCTTCCTTGTGAAAGCTAAATGACATTCCATTGTGTGTATGCACCACATTTTGTTTATCCTTTTGTCTGTCGATGGGCACTTGGATTGCTTTACAGTTTGGCTGCTGGGGAAAATGCTGCTATAAAAACACAGGGGTTTTAAGATTAAGTATTAACATGAAGATTATCAAGCATGTGATGAGACCTTAGAAAAAGTGTTGTGAAAGCCAAGGTCAGTCTGAGTCTTTAGGGATCAGATCATGAGACTCCTGGGGAAGTAGTCAGAGGGAGGAGTCTTCCCGCTTTCTGTGCAGGTGTTTTCATCCTCCAGCAGGGCAGTCCCTGCCCCTGGACTCTCTCCTCCTCATAGTAGGACTGGCCAGTGCCACCAACACCTAATTCAGTGCTTTCTTCTGTGAGCAACTTGTCCATTTGGAGATATGGCCCAGAATCCCTTGTGCTGCCCTGGACTTCTGCGAGGACCAATTCTTTTTTTTTTTTTAATTTACTTTAATTTACTTTAATTTAATTTAATTTAATTTAATTTATTTATTTACTTACATCCAAGTTAGTTAGCATATAGTGCAATAATGATTTCAGGAGTAGCTTCCAGTGATTCATCCCCTACATGTAACATCCAGTGCACATCCCAACAAGTGTCTTCCTTAATGCCCCTTACCCATTGAGCCCATCCCCTCACCCATGACCCCTCCAGCAACCCTCAGTTTGTTCTCTGTATTTAAGAGTCTCTTATGTTTTGTCCCCCTGTTTTTATATTATTTTTGCTTCCATTTCCTCATGCTCATTTGTTTTGTATCTTAAATTCCACATATGAATGAAGTCATATGAAATTTTCCAAGGACCAATTCTTGACCGACTGTTTTCAGTCCCCAGTGGCTGACCCATCACCTCCAGCCTGACCCCCAGCCACAGTGTACAGTTGGGGTCATGGCAGGTGACATTACCTCAGTAAAAACACCACAGAGTTGAGGCTCTACATTAGCAGTGCCAAAGGGCCATCATCCAAGCGAACAACATTATAGTAGGACAGAATAGCGGCTAAAACTAGCTCTTAAAATTGCAAGAGGAAGAGAAAGAAAATAATGATTTTACCTAACTTTGTATTATCTATAATAGGCAAACTTTAAGACTCCCATTAGACAGTCTGTGTTTCAAACACAAGCTGTGTATGGTATAAATGAGCCAAAGTCACACTTGCCATTTCTGCCTTGGCCACTTAGTTTGGCAGGGAGGAACGTGCCTTTTTCGTCATCACAGAGTTAACAGACAAGCTTGGATTGTCAAGGAGCAGGCTGGCCACAGCAAGGATGGAGAGGGAGGAGTGTGGATGGCTCGCCCACATGTGGAGAAAATTCCAAGTACACATTCCCCTGAAAACCAGGGATGCCACTGTGACTTTATGAATGCCTTCTAGTCATTTGCTTAGGCACTTTAGTGTGGGCTAGTTTGGGTGCGGGCTCATAGAAGGCAGGGATCACACCTATTATTTCATCTTGGGTAGATTTTTTCATCTTATCTCCTGACAAGCCCCATTTTCGTAGGATCTCAACATGGCAAGTGGCCTCAGGAAGGACAGTCTATAGATCATTTCCCTCTCAGGTCAGAAGTCCCAAGCAATCAGTTAGCAGACATCTTGATGGAGGCCTGGTCTTTGATGTACAAAGGCTGCAGAATTTTTGTCAATACTCAACATTTCCTTTCCCTTCAACTCTTCAAATGCCTCAAAAGTGGATCATCAAGACCTGTGTGGAGGTGAAGAAAAGCCTGTGACAATTGTCTAGTTACAGATCAGGAGTGAGAGTGAGACTCCATCCTGTATCAGGGCTTTGGGCTTTGGGCCCTCAGCCTGTCTCTTTGTCTCTCCGACTTATCTTTACGTAGCGGAGATACAGTTCTTTGGAAGGAGCAGATGAAATAATGGGCCGGAGAGACACTGGTCCAGGTGGCACCTGTGCTGAAGGAACATGGCCATGAACCCCTCTCTGTGAAATCACTGGGGTTGTTTTATGGCCTCTGAGTCTGTAGCTCTGATTAGCCTTCTACCTTAACAGGTCTAGAGTGCGTGTTATCACCATCTCTTCTGGAGCCAAACAAAAGTAACATTCAGGTCAAACAGAGATGGAGCCTCTGCAGACAGTGAGATTTAAATAAAAAGTGGAAACAGACACTCTGAGAAAGGGCACTTTATTTTTAGAAAAGGAATTAGGAGATTAATGGTTGCCATGGCAACAGAAGAGCACTGCATATATTCTATAGGCTGGGCTTTAAACTTGATGCAGGGAACAAAACGGATTCCCTGGTGACTTCCTGAGAAAATACAGATGGAAATAAAAAGGCTGCCCAGAAACAACGTCTCATGTTAGTTCAAGTACCATTTCCCTGCCACCTCACAAGCTCTGTACTCCACAGCCCTGCATTAACTTAAAAACCCATTTTAACGTTTGGCACAAAATCCATGTTAAATGAATGTCTCCAGGTCTTTTTTCTTCTGTGTTCCTAATTGTGCTTTCAAAATTGAACTGGGAGCAGCAGATCCAGGAGTTGGGCTTGGAAACCTGTGATTCTCAGTGTAAGTGGGGAGACGATGTGGATAGGATCTGCAAGCCTCTGAATTAACTGAGAAGGTCAAAATGACCTTCTCACTTGGTTGCTTCTCAGTTGGTTGCTAACACTTAAAACAGCTGCAGATTGCATATAAAAACTCACATTTCTGTCTTCTCTTGAAGATTTAGAGACACTGACCACCCTGGATCTTCCTTTTCAGGCAGTGGAAACCAGCCGGAGCTCACTCATATCTTCATCACATGCCCTTCTGCCCAATACCTTTTATATTACTGCCTGGCCTCTATGGGCATTCAGTTTGGAACTCCCATCTGGTAACAGCCAAAGTCCTCCTTCTATTTAAAAAAAAAATTTTTTTTAACGTTTATTTATTTTTGAGACAGAGAGAGACAGAGCATGAATGGGGGGAGGGTCAGAGAGAGAGGGAGACACAGAATCAGAAGCAGGCTCCAGGTTCTGAGCTGTCAGCACAGAGCCTGATGTGGGGCTCGAACTCACGGACCGCGAGATCACGACCTGAGCCGAAGACGGACGCTTAACCGACTGAGCCACCCAGGCGACCCCAAAGTCCGCCTTCTAGATCAACACTTCTCAAACTTTAGTACACCTCCAAATTACCCAGAGGGCTTGTGAAAACAGAATTTGCTGGATCCCACCCCAGAGTTTCTGTGGGTTTGGGGTAAGGCCTGAGAATTTATGTTTCTAACAAGCTCCCAGGTGATGCCCTTGTGTCCAGTCTAGGGACCACATTTTGAGAACCACTTCCTTAGATTAATGCTTCTTATACTTTTGTTAGTAAAGACTGCCCCCCTTCTTTTTTGGATGATTTTCCTCAAAGAAATTTATATTAACTTTATAAGGTGGGGAAAATTTTTCTTCTTCCTTGACATTCATTGGAGGAAGGCAGCCATTTTTTGTGGGGGAGAAGACACCCAATGCTCTAGCTCAAAAGGATGTTGGCTGGACTGCTTTGCTGAGACAAAGCAAGAAGTGAGGAAGGAAGAAGGAAAAAGGGAGACAGAGAAGAAAGGGAGTTTTATCAGTGTGAAGTCAGTAAGAAGAAGGGTCCTTGCTGGTGACACATCCATCCTTGTGCCCCCCACAACCCTCAGCAAAGTTAATTAAACCCACAAAATGCACAGCGTGAGTACATTGTGTGTGTGTGTGTGTGTGTGTGTGTGTGTGTGTGTGTGTGTAAATGAGCTCAGACTGAAGTGGAGTCAAAGAGGAACCAGCATAGGAGCCAGAGGAACCAAATCCCCAGAGATCTGCAGATGCCTCAGCGAAGGCTTTGAACTACCTCAAATTATGGGATGGAGAGACTTGAGGCAGGTTTCCTCAGATCTCAGAGCCTCCAGCTGACCTCTGGACTCCATAAGAAAGATTTCATCTGTGCTATGGTCTGAATGTTTGTGCCTCCCAACTCTATATACTGAAATCCTAACCTCCAAGGTGAAGGTAGTACGAGATGGGGCCCTTGGGAGGTGATGAGGTTATGAGGGCTGAGCCCCCACAAATGGGATTAGTGTCTCTATAAAAGAGACCCCAGAGAGATCCCTTGCCCCATCAGTCAAGTGAGGTTACAGAGAAATGATGTCTGTCTAGGAAATCTGCCAGCACTATAATCTTGGACTTTACAGCCTCCAGAACTGTGAGCTATAAACGTTTGTTATTTATGAGCAACCCAGTCTATGCTGTTGTTGTCATAGGCACCTGGACATATGAAGACAATCCGAGGAAAAATGTCTAATTCATTTTGCCCATTTTTAATCATCAAAGATGTGTATGGCAAAGACTCTGAGCTTCTGCCTAACATGGGTTAACACCTGGGCTGACTTAATTTCAGACAAAAGCAACAGCTCTTCAACTTTGAGATAGTCTGTGCAGGTTTATTGAGGGGTAGCTCTGTGTTAGTCTTTTCTTGAAATACTAATGATAGCTTTTGGGAAATCCATTATTTCCGTTGCAGACCATTAGGGGTCTGGGGAGGCCTGGGGAGGCTCCTGGGTTGGTGGTGGGGGGTTGTCTAACACCATAGGGGAGTCCTGTGATAATGGGCCCTTGGAGTGCCATATTGAAGGTCTGGTACCAGGAGGAATATTCAAATGGCTATTTTATTTATTGTCTCCAATGTGTTTTGGTATTATCGAGTATATACAATTATACATCTGAAAGCATTATGTAGATAACATGTTAGTCACATTTCTCTCCTTTACTGAGCATCTACTATGTGTCAATGCTTTATGTGCACTTTCTAGTTTAATATTTACAACAACCTGGAAAGGTAGGCATTTTATTTCTATTTTACAGACAGAAAACTATGCTCAGAGAGGTTTAGCAAATGTCCAAAGATCATTCTTCTGATAAGTGGTGGAGGTGGGATTTGAACCCAGATCTGTCCAACTCCAAATTCTCTGTTGTCTTCTTATAACCACCCATGGGTCCCTGCTTCTCAAATAAAAGGGGTTGTCTTTCTTATTATTTCTACAGCATTTGAGAATAAGCAATATTCCAGTTGACTTATACTTTGCTCAGTGTTTAAAACCTACCCCCCAGCTACAATAAAAGCACAAAATACAAATTTGTAGTACATTCTTTTGAATAACAACATTACATCACTGTGCTTAACCCTAAAAGGGTCTTTTCTATAATGACAGTGTTTGAAAATGGCTGTGTGTTCCCAGCTCTCTGTGATTTTTTTTTTTTACAGCAAGCGGTTCCAGTAGAACATAGATTTGCTTTGCAAGTAAGAAAGCTCCATTTGTGGGGCATCTGGGTGGCTTGGTTGGTTACACATCTGACTCTTGATTTTGACTTAGGCCATGATCTCACGGTTCATGGGATTGAGCCCCACGCTGTCAGCATGGACCCTGCTTGGGAATCTCTCTCTCTCCCTCTTTCTCTGCCCTTCTCCTGCTCTCTCTCTCTCAAAATAAATAAATAAACTTAAAAAAATTTCCACTTGGCTCTTAATCTCTCAATTTTCCTCAGTTGTGGACATGCAAAAATGAAATCCAAATGAGATGCTATGATAATGACCTTTCTTTCCTTAGCTTCTCTCACAGCTGGGCTTCACTTATGTGCCCACAAACCAGCTCCTCTTTGCCACATGGGAGTGACTATGAGCTGGGAAATGGAGCTAAACCCAAAAGAGCAGCCAAACCCTCTCCAGTTGCCATTTTGTTTGAAGAAAAGGGGGAAAAGAGAGTCAATATAGAGGGGCAGCTGTTCATTTATCCTCTGTGTAAAACACTGTTAAGAAAGATCTGAGATAAATGCTGCCATCTTGCCATGAGGTTTCTATGGAGAAAGCTCTCTGGCACTGGGCATCCTGTTAACCAGAACTCCCAACGAATCAGCATTCCTGACTCTAGAATAACCTATGTATAGATGCTTAGAATGGTGATCCTGAGGAAGAGTTGGAAGTATACTCACGGTCACTCACCTGGCTCCCCCCAACCCACTCTCTCCAAGGTCACTCTCCATAGTAGCCAATGTGATTTTTCTAGCACATGAAACTGAGCAAGTCACACCCTGACTTCAATTGTTCTCATATAAGGTCTTTTATGGGGATAGCCCTGCTGAGTTTTCCAGTCATGTATTAACAGGTCTTCCTGCTTCCAAATGCTTTGGAGAGCCTAAATTTGGGTCATGACACTCCCCTGCTCAGACTCCCTCCTCCTCCACCACCACCACCACCACCATGATGCTCCCCGCTTACATGCAGAATGAAACCCCAGGTCCTACCATTGGTCTTGGAGAGACTTTTATCAGCCATTCTGATTTGTGTGTGTGTGTGTGTGTGTGTGTGTAGTGCCTGTTCAATTCTTCTGCACACTTTGTGTATTTCTTACTGATTTTCTGTTCTTAATACAGTCTGGATACAAATTCCTTGTTGGATATATGTATCCTCCAGCCAGTGGCTTGCTTTTCTACTCCTCCAATCTTCTGTTGGTTTTTGCCAAAGTTTTAAATTTTAATGAAATCCAATTTACCAAAATTTTAAAGTTAGTGTTTTTTGTGTTTTAAGGAATCTTTGCTTATCCCAAGATCATGAAGATATTTTCCTATCTTTTTTCTACATACCTTATTGATTTTATTTTCACATTTAGTTCTAAGATCTATCATAAATTAATTTTTGTGTATGGTGGGAGGCAGAGATTGAAATTCGTTTTTTTCCCCCGTGTGGACATTCCACTGGCCCAGCAGCAACTATCAAAAAGACTATCATTTCTCTACTGAATTGCCATAAAGCTTTTGTTGTAAATCAGGTGTCCTTATATGCCACACCTCTGTGCTTTTGCTAAATACTCTTCCCTCTACCTGGTAGGCCTTCCTTGCCCTTGTTCACTATTTGAGTCTTTCTCACCTTTCAAGATTCTTTCTAAATATCATCATGCCCATGAAGCCTCTCCTGTCCTCGACACCCACCCTGCTCTCCAAGCAGTCTTTGATGTCCTTGGCCACTGTGTCAGGCCAATGCCATTACTGCACACTTGCTTGTGGGCCTCCACCACAAGACTGAGAGCATCTCCAGGGCAGGGTCTGGGCTGTATTCATTTTTTGTAGCCTGTGCCTAACACTGTTCCTAACGTAGGTGATCAGTAAATGTTTGATGACTAAAGTTGAGACTTCTGAACAGCTAAAACTAAAAAGGTTAAATTCCCTTCAGTGAATTAAAAGTCATCTGTTCTTGGAGTCTCACTGTTTGAAAAATCAGTGTTCAATGACCAGTATGTGGTATAACCCAGTGTTTAGGAGTGTAAGGGTAACTTGCAAGCCAGTCACTTAGATGATAAAACGGAAGACTTAATCATGAATGGGGGAAGGAAGGAAAGAAGCAAAAAGCAAGATGTTTAAACTAGAATATTCCTAAGGACATAAAATAGAAAGTATCTACCCTGTTATAAATGAATTACGATTTTTATCCTTGTTCTCTGTTCAATTCATATCTCAATTTGCTACCCCACCAGCCGTTGTATTGAGATATAATTGACATACAACATTGTATTAGTTTAAAGAGTACAGCATAATGGTTTGGTATATGTATATATTGTGAAATGATTGCCACAGTAAGTCTAGTTAACATCTGTTGCCTAACATAGTCCCCATTTTTTTTCTTGTGATAAGAACTTTTAAGATCTACTCTCTTAGCAGCTTTCAATATATAGCAAAGTATTATTAGTCACCATGGTGTGTATTACAACCTCAGAACATATTAATCTTATAACTAAAAGTTTGTAGCTCTTGACCACCTTCACCCATTTCCCTCAGCCCAAGCCCCCTGTCTCTGGTAACTGCCAATCAGTTCTGTTTCTATGAGCTCAATTTTTTTTAGATTCCACATATAAGATCATTCAGTATTTGACTTTCTCTGATTTCACTTAGCACAATGCCTTCAAAGTCCAATCATGCTGTTGCAAGTGGTAGGATTTCCTTTTTCTTTTTTATGACTGAAAGATTATATTTATGTATATGCCACATCTTCATCATCCTCTTTTTTTAAGTAGGCTTTGTGCCCAGTGTGGAGCCCAATGTGGGGCTTGAATTCACAAACTTGAGATCAAGACCTGAGCTGAGATCCAGCTGAGATCTTTTAACCTACTGAGCCACCCAGGTGTCCACTTATGTATATACCACATCTTCATTCATCCATTGATGGACACTTAGGTTGTGTTCATGTCTTGGCTAGTGTAAATAATTCTGCAGTGAGAAGGGGGTGCAGAAAACTCTTTAATGTAGTGATTTTGTTTCCTTTAGTAGAATGACGTACATTAGTCCCTTTTTTTTTTTTTTTGACATGCATTACTTCTTAAATTCCTTTCAATAGAGTTATAATTTCTAGGAGCAGTCATATCGTGTACCTGTTAAAAACATGGAATCTGGAATCAGATCTGAGTTCTAATACATCATATACACTTGTGATGTGACGTAATGTGATCTTAATTTCTCTCTTCCTCAGTTTCATCATCTATAAAATGGATTGTTACTACATTCGCATGAGACAATGTATGCAAAATACAGAACACAGTCCCTGACATAGTAAGTACTCTATAGATGGAGTTCCTTCCCTGGTACTTCATTCACGATATACAAAGATGAGAAGCTGCAACTAGGACATTTCCAGGAAACTTATAAAACTACGAAATCTTTATGGTGCAGTCATTCCAACTGAACCAAGGTAACAGCTGACATCCATCTATATTTGTTAGTTCAATGACAATATGTGTCGGGAGTGCTTTTGCTTTACGGCAGAGGCTATGTATCCTAATGCCCATTCTTTCCTTCTCCCTTTTTAGAGTAGAGCTTGTTGCCACTCTCGTACACTTTTTGTCAGAGCACATGGCCATTTGCTGAAGGTCACATTTTCCAGCCTCCCCTGCAGTTGGATCTGGCTCTGTGATTAAGTTCTCTCCACTGGTGCTTGCTAGCCACTTCTTTATTCCCCTCTGGGTTGAAATGGTGGGGTTTTCAAGGTGAACCAGCTTTGATTATGTGGATAAGGAAAACACCTTCTGTTCCAAGAGGGGTGGCTAAGCAATAAGATGGAAGAAGCTTGGGTCTCTGAACAACCTATTGGGGCAGCACTGCCTATTCATTCTAGTTGCTAATTACAGACAGAAATGAAATTGCTATCATGTGAGTCGTATTTTGGGGATTTTTATCATAGCAACTTGGTACAACCTTAACTACTACAAGTATCATGTATTTTTCTGGGCTGCATATGCGTCCTCCTCCACCTCTGACAGAACATTTTCCCTCTACCCCTCTACCTAGTTATTTTTCTTCTTTCAGATCTCAAAGACCTCTTTCCTTCCTTCCTTCCTTCCTTCCTTCCTTTCTTCCTTCCTTCCTCTTTTCATTTTTTATTCCTTCCTCCCTCCTTCCTTCCCTTCTTCCCACTCTCTTTCTCTTTCTCAATCTCTCCTTCCCTTCCTCTCTTTCTTTTTTGAAAAACTATGTCCTCCAAATTCAATCCACCCAGCTTGAGCTAGCTAGGAAGGGAAAAGAATTCCAGAGACCTAGAACTTTCCAGTTCACTGGAAGTTCAACTCTGAACCTTTAAGGGGAAGGTTATGTCAGATTGCACCTGCTGCATAGCCACATGGGGAATGAGGCATCTCTGGGATGCAGCTTGTACTTGGCCTTCAGTACCAAACTCCTTAGCGGGGCAAACTCATCTCTTTCCAAGACTCTGCTGTCACAGAATGGGGCTGTTCAAGGGACTGAGCACCTCCAGTGTATGGACAAGAATTCTGAGGACAACCACCCAAATGGCAATGCTGTCTCCCTGAATCTGCTCTTGAGATAGATGCTTCTACTGAATGTAAGGTCTTTGGGTGGAGCTGGAAATGCTAAAAGCATGCAGTTACACAAATATGGCCACCCTGAGCCAACCTTCCCTTCATTTCTGGGGAGGTGCAACCATCAAGAAGAGACACTGTCATCCCTTTGCCTCCCACCAACCTGACACAGAGACACAGAGCTTTGCCATAGGAGGGTAACAGGGCTATAAGCTACTTGCTCTTGATAGCAGCCTGCAGGACGTGATGTCCTTGTGGGAAGGAACAAGCAGGTGCTGGGGATTGCTTCGGGGCTATCAGATTATGTTTCATTGTGATCATCCTCCTGGGAATTCTAGAGGTTACAGCCTTGCAGAAAGTGAATTGGAACAGAACAGAGATCTGGCCTCCTGTCAAACCCCCAGGTCCAGACAGAAGGGCCTTGCTCCTGCTTCCTCAGAAACCAGGTCCTCTCAGGCTTTCTCTGCTGGCTGAGCAGGCAGCAGGTTTGGTGTGGTTTCAGTAAAAGGAATGACTCGGCTGCACCTGTCCCTCTCCAGGAGTCAGGAGGTGTGTATTCTAGTCCCAGTTCCCAGCCTTACAGCTGGGAGACCTTGGTCAAATCATTCCAACTCTGCCTGCCTCAGTTTCCTCATCTGTAAAGCAAAGGTAAAAAACTGGCTCTGCCTTTAACCAGTGAGATGGTCTGAGAATAACACCATATAGTACATGTGAAAGCACTCTGCTGGCTGGCTCAGTGGGTGGAGCATGTAACTCTTGATCCCGGGGTTGTGAGTTCGAGCCTCACACTGGGTGTAGAGATTATTTAAAAATAAAATCTTAAAAAAACAAACAAACAAAAAGAAAACACAGAAAGAATCTGTGTTTCCCTCTTTCTCTGCCCCTCCCCCCTTCTCTGCCCCTCCCCAGCTTGTGCTCTGTCTCTCCCAAAAATAAATAAACATTAAAAAAAAATAAAGTGGGTGAACATTTAAAGACACAGCCACACATTCCTTGTGCAAAATCCTTCTAATTTTCCCCACTTACTTATAATGATCTCACTCAGATCTCATTCCACAGTGATTCCTTGGGAACTCTGATTTAGGAAAGTTTTTCTTATACACTCAAGGTAGTTTTCATAGAAACAACTCTTTCTCTCTGCACCCATATTGTATCACTACATAATATTTCATTATATCATGGGATGAAGATAGTAAGTACAACTGTCATGAACTACCTTGGGGTGATTCCTGCAGGCTCTTAGTGACCACACACCTCAGCAGGTGGCAGAAGGTATTCAGTGCACTCCTCTGCATAGCCCACTGGCCTGCTGGAGGGACCACAGCCTCAGTCAGTGGATTTTATGGAGAAAAAGGAAGTCAGTTCAGTTAGGTTGGCTAAGAGAGCTTTCACTTTCCCATCTCTGATCCAACCATGTGATTGAACAATTTGGTGGTTTCCTACTATGTTTTTCTGTTACAAACAATGCTCCACTGAACAATCTTGTTCTTAAATCTTTGATTTAGTATTTAGTACAAAATGAATCATTTAAGATAAATTTTTAGAAGTAGAGAGGTACAGAGTTGAACAGCCTGTATGCTTTAAATTTTTTTTAATGTTTATTTTTGAGAGAGAGAGAGAGCAAGTAGGGGAGGGGCAGAGAGAGAGGGAGACAGATTCAGAAGGGAGACAGAATCAGAAGCAGGCTCCAGGCTCTGAGCTGTTAGCAAAGAGCCTGACATGGGGCTGGAACCCACAAACCGTGAGATCATGACCTGAGCTGAAGTCGACACCTAACTGACTGAGCCACCCAGGCGGCCCAACAGTCTGTATGCTATTAAAGCTTGTGGCAAGATTTGACAAACTGTCCTGCAAATAGTGCCTATCACCACTAAGGATGAATGTTTTCTATTTCCTCTCAACTCTGGAGAGCATGGGGGAGTTGTGTCATATACATATTTAACTCTGGGAAGTCTATTCTATGTGTGTAGCAAATCTTCCAACAACAAACCATTTCAGTACAAGCCAATGATCCAACTGCTGCTCTAGCCTTGTTGGAAGGGCAGTCTTACTGGAAAGGAGATTTCCTGAGAGGTGCCACAGCCATCAATCTGTGCAGCTGCCACAGAGGTGCCCCTGTTCCTGTCCACAAAGGTCCTTCGTGTCTCAGAGCTCTCCCCACTACTGCCAGGTTGCAGTCAGCCACCTGCCAAACTCACAAACCTGCCATCTCCTCTTTGGGTCTTGCTGGCTGTAGCAGGAAGCAGGCTGTAGGGCCCCCTGTTTAGGAACCTAGTGGTGCCTGTACCCTCATCACTCACTCTTCATTTCCTATTCCCACAGCCTAAGGAATGCTTGCTTGGTCTTCAGAAAAAGCTCACCCCCCCTTCTTCCAAGATTTGGTGGAGTCCTTGTCTTAATCAGCTTGGGTGGCTATAGCAAAAATACCACAGACTGGGTGGCTAATGAACAACAGAAATGTATTTCTCACAATTCTGGAAGCATAAGTCTGAGATCAGATGCCAGCATGGCTGGGTTCTGGTGAGGACCCTCTTCCAGGCTGTAGACTGTTGATTTCCCATTGTATCCTCACGTGGTAAGAGTAGAGAGGGAAGAAAGCCCCATGCCAAGCCTTACAAGGACACTGATCCCATCATGAGGGCTCCCCCCCATGACCTTACTAACCCTATTTCCTTCCCAAAGGCCCCTAAATCCTCATAGCTCCACACAGGATTTCAACATGTATTGTTGGGGACACAAGCATTCAGTTCATAGCTATTTTCTTCAACTGACCACCTAGTCAGGGCCTCAGGCTTTTGGAAACCAAAACCAGGAGGACGCTTCTGGGTCATCATCACTGGGAAGGCCTGGCTGCTCGAATAAGAAGAGCAGTGAGAGAAACTAGCAGGATAAACAAAGTTATTATTAAAACAAAATGCTCCCGCCCCACATTTCTCAGCTTACAGCAAGCTATTCCTTTGGGACACCTTGCCTTTTCACGGGAGGTCGTAGTGGGAACTCTGCCATCATTTGGGACCTATTATTTTCAATGACCTACAATAAATTTAGAATATTAGATCAAGTAATCTTTCATTCAGGTAACAATTACTTGCCAAATTATTTTATCTACAGGCTTTATCACTTTAAATTGATCATGAAATTAATATGACTTGAATTCTTACTGGTTTCCAACATTGTATGGGGATGCTAAATAGAACTCAAACATTTTTTGTACATCAATCTATTTATTATGAAAGTTGAAATGTGTACCAAAAGCACAACAAACCTCAGAGGGGATGAAGTTTGTTTGACCTCTCTATCGCTTCCTTTTTTCTTCCCTTTTCAAAAAATTTTTATTTCTTTAAAAAATTTTTAATGTTTTATTTATTTATTTATTTATTTATTTATTGTTTTATTGTTTTATTGTTTTATTTATTTTTGAGAGAGAGACAGACAGACAGACAGTCAGAGTGGGGGAGGCACAGAGCCTGAAGCGGGGCTGGAATTTGTGAGATCATGATCTGAGCTAAAGTTGGATGCTTAACCGACTGAGCCACCCAGTGCCCATCTTCCCTTTTTTTTTATTCGATTAAAACACACAACATGAAATTGACTGTCTTAGCCATTTTTAAGTGTACAGTTTAGTGGCATTAAGTACATTCACATTGGTGTGTGACCATCACCACCATCCATCTCCAGAACTCATTCTTCTCTAACTGAAACTGTACCTATTAAAACACTAACTCTCCAGATTCCCCTCCCCCCATGCTTTTTTGTCTTTATGATCTTGACTACTCTAGGCACCTTACATAAGTGAACTCCTACAGTGTCTGTCCCATTGTGCCCAGCTTATTTCATTTAGCATAATGTCCTTAAATTGAATCCATGTTGTAGCCTATCTCCTCCTTTTTAAGGCTCAGTAATATTCCACTGTGGGTATATGCAATATTTTGTTTATTCATTTAACCATAAATGGACACGTGGGTTGCTTCCACATTTTAGCCGTTGTGAATAATGCTGCTATGACCATGGGTTATATCCATGAATATCTCTTGGAGACCCTGCTTTCAATTCTTTTGGGTATATACCCAGAAGAGGAATTGCTGGGTCATATGGTAACTCTATTTTTAATTTTTTGAGGAACCTCCATACTGTTTTCCACAGCAGCTGCACCATTTTACACTCCCACCAACAGTGCACAAGAAGAACTCAATTTAGTCCGATAGAATTGTACTGCTCACCTACTACATGCAAGGATCTGGGCTAGACCTGGTGGGGGCCAAAGAAATAGAGAGCACACTGCCTTTATCCTACAGAGTATGCAGCTGTATCTTACTAATTAGATTAATTGAGATAAGTTAGTTTAAATGCTGTACAAGATTAGCTTTTAGATAAACAGTTAAAGTGCTTTTTGGAGAAAATAAACAGAGTATGACCATCTGGTCGTCTGCTTCCCCCAATCAGGGAGGCAATAACCAGCACTCCAGGATGCCTTCTGAGAGAGAAACCTAGAATATTTTGCTGTTTCTTCTCCCATCATCACCAGCCAGCTGAGACAGGTGATATTTCAGAAAAGGACATGCAAACAAATGCTATGTCCACCCCTCAAGACATTCTAAGTTCTAATTTGGACCAGGTCAGACCTCCTGGGGTGCATACTTCTACTTCATTAATTTTGCCCTTGCATAAACGTCTTCACAGAGTGGAAAGAACATTAAGAATGTTTTTGGAGGTGGACAGATCGGGGCTCCCATTCTAGCTGCTTTGCCTACTGACTGTATAATCTTGGGTAGAGAACCCATACTTTTTTGTAAAAGCATCCCTGAGTCCGGCCTCTTCTGAAACAAACCATCCCCTCCTCTATGTTACCCCATAATACAAACTTCTATTACTACAACACTTGCATCTCACCATGCCTGCTTATTTGATCACTGGCTTGTCTTCTCCTAGTACCTTGGCATCAAGGAGTATAGCTGAATTGTACCTGTGTCCCCAAGATACAGCACAGAGCCTGGTACATGGTGGAGGTGTTAGGAGGCACACCTACAGCTGACACTCTGAGAAACTGCCACACTTGTTAGGTAACACTATTAGTGACCCACCTAACTCAAACTATGACATGGACTCTGATACTATCATCCAGTATTATAGAGATCAAAGTAATGAGCACTCATCAAGCAGAACCAGATTCTAGTCTTGACTCCATTATTCTGAGAGTGGCTTTATATCTACTTTCTTTAGCTCACTGTGATGATTCTTAATGCTGGTCCCTGCTCAGAACCTCCAAGGAGAAGGCAGTCCTGTACGGGAGTCCACCTGAGAACCAGAGGGCTGTAGAAATAAGAAATTCATTTTTTGTGCCTTCTCCTATACTATAGAACATCAGTGGAATAATGCTAGATGTCTGAAGGAGAAAGTGACATAAAGATGGAAGCAGAGATTGGAAGGATGTAACCACTCCAGAAGCTGAAAGAGACAAGGAATTGTCTCCCCTAGAGTCTTTGGAGGGATTACAGCCTTGCCAACACCTTAATTTTGGACCGATGTCCTCCAGAACTCTGAGAGAATACACTTCTATTGTTTTTAAGCCACTAGGTTTGTGATAATTTGTTATGGCAACCCTAGGAAATGAATATACTTTGCAAGTTTCAGTTTCCTTAGCTGTAAGATGACATAATAATCTTTCCCACTAGATTTTATGGATTTAATGAGAAACTATAAGTAAAGCTGCCTTTGGCCATTGGCCAACACAGTGGGCTCTCAATAAATGATAGCCACTAGAGTCTTATGCTCTTGATATTTATGAAAGTTCATTTGAAGACCATATTTAGGGATTTCACTACAATGGCCCCCATAAGACTCTGGATTGCCCTCTCAGAGTTAACCCAGGAAAGGAACACTCAATGAAGAAGAGCAAAGAAGTGAAAGGTCACCCAAAAGAGAAAAAGCTTTTTTGGGTAAGCAGGACATCATTAAAGAATGCTATGTCCCCAAGGAGGTTTGGGCAGCCATGAGAGCCTCAAAAAAGAAGGGCAAAGGAGCAAATGTTGGTCATGCATGTTGAGACTGTATTAAGGAGAGATGAGTCTCAGCCAAAAGGTTTCTATGATTTCCATTCTCTAGGCAAAACTATCCCATCTATGTGGTAGTAGACAGTCTTGATGCCATTAAATATTCAGGGTATCACTTAGCTTCCTCTAATTTCCTGTTTTCAAAGCAAACTTTGGGTTTCCATGTACACTTGCCTAAGAGGGAGATAAATGAATTGTTTGAGTTTTGAGTAATTTGACCCCTGTGATAGAGATTTTTCATGACAGATCCAAAGTGTGGCTTTGGATCAAGATTGGGCTTCCCAAATATCTTAACTAAAGAGAGAAAATGTGCAGATAATGCCAGGAAAGACACTCTTAGTCTTTGTGACAATTATTTTACTTACTGTTGGTTTTTGTCTCCATTTCATGTACATTTCAGTTAGGCCAAGTTAGTCTTCCAGGACTTGGTCAAGCCTGGTATCAGTGAGGTCCAGGGGCCTATAAAACAAAAGACCTGGGCATGGATGACAACACTATGACATTTCTGCTTCATCCCTTCCTCTGATTTCCACAGAACCACTCTTCATACTGCCTGCAAAATTTATCACAACATTCAATTGTGCCTTTCACTGTTTCCAATACCCAAGGTGACCATGTTTTCTAAGACAGAAATTGGATGTGCAGAGGTGAGTATGTGTATGGAGAACAATGGGATAGAATATTTAATAATGAAAGTAATTTTGAAAGTACAGAGCATGTGTCTATTATGCTTGTATGTGGTGCCAGTGAGAGAAACATTATAGTATTCAGTTCCAATATACATATTGCTTCTACTGAAGAATTGATATATTTGCTTTTTTAGTAAAAACAATGGGTTTTTTTTTTTTTTTGGTGGCTATCAAGAAGAGCAGTGTTAAAGCTGCTGTTTAATCTTAGTAACTGCATGCATTCGTTTACTTTCCTTGCTCTTCATTTTCTAGTTCTCCTCCTCAGGTTATACCACAATTGTAGCCACCCAGACGGATGGCTATCTATCTGTTCATGGCAGGGACTGGTTGGTTCCACCCCACATCCATTCTCCTGCTCTTCCTTATTAACAAAAGTCCCCTTTCTGTGAAGTTCTGTCATGTGACTAAGTTTTGACCAATGAGCTTTAACATAAGTTTTCTGTGGGATTTCCAGGAAGGCTGCTTAAAGGGTGCTGACCCATTGGAGAGGGAGTCTTTTGTCTTTCCTACCTGTTGAATGGGTAGTATCCCTGTCACACCAGCAGCTATCTTGGACCATGAAGTATCCCAAGGGATAGAAGCCTGCACTAGGATGATGGAACAAAAAGATGGGTAGTAAGTCACTGATGCCTGGAAAGTCATCCTCTCAGCTCCAGCCACCTAGCTAATGGGTTCTCTTAGGTGAATCAGAAATAAACTTTTACTTTTTTGAAGTCACTCTTATTTTGGGTTTTCCACTAAAACTGCTACACCATTTTTACAGCATTTCCCAGAACTTTTCAAAAATTAATTTCAGATTCACCCATTTTTTTAAGACAGACCATCCCCAAAATGTTCTCCCGATTTAATGAAAATCTGGTTCAACATTTTTGTGTGATGTGGTAATCAGACATACATTTAGTTTTAATTACATAGATTGCCCTCTGTTGTAGGCTGGTTCAGACACTTTTTGGAATGAGGAAGAGTAAAAATTAAAAAGCAATGGCAATGGGGCGCCTGGGTGGCTCAGTCGGTTAAGCGTCCGACTTCAGCGCAGGTCATGATCTCAGGGTCTGTGAGTTCAAGCCCCGCGTCGGGCTCTGTGCTGACAGCTCAGAGCCTGGAGCCTGCTTCAGATTCTGTGTCTCCCTCTCTCTCTGGCCTTCCCCTGTTCATGCTCTGTCTCTCTCTGTCTCAAAAGTAAATAAATGTTAAAAAAAAATTAAAAAAAAAAAGCAATGGCAATAGTAAATAGGAAAGTATTTCAAGAGGTAGCCTCTATCCATCTTCTTTAATGAATATATGAAAAATTTTGAAATTAGTATAGTACTTGTACATAAAAGAAAGTGTCTAATAAATATTCTATCAAGGATATAGAATATCCCCTTGAGACTTATTGATATCATTCACCTGCAGAGAAAAATCACTTTTTCATAGATTAAACGAAGATAAATACCAGCCCACTGTCTGTCCAAAGTGTTATAAATTTTGTATTAGTGAACTAATGAGATTTAATAAAATCCAAATTAAATCTTACAGTACTTTGGAAAGAATCTTTCTTTCCTCTCAACCTTAGGTCTTCCCACTCATCTTCAAAGGAAGCATTAATGAGAAGCAATAAATCCCAGCATGATCATGATTAAATTTCATGAATTAAACAGAGGTAATTTTGCAAAATGGTAAATTCAATCAGTAGAACAGATACTTTTCTTTTTCAGCCAAACCAAGGGCCAAATGTGTCTCCAGATCTTGGCATAAAGGATAACATTTTGATTCTTCATATAAGTGGGTATAATGCTTTAAAATACCTTCAAGAGTAAAGTGCAAAATTGTAATTAGTGCCTTTAAAAAGACAGCTTAGCACTCTTTCCTTCCCCTCCTTTTCCCATTACTTCCATTCCCACCCCTGAACCCATACACGTACAAAGTTGGTAGCTATCTGGGGAACACTGAAGGAGAATCATGACTCTGAGTATAGAATACAGCTTTAAAATTCTGGATTCTCTGTTTTAAGAGAGAAACACCAGCTTGGAAATAATTTCTCCTAGTCATTATAGGTTTTCCAGTGTCTTGGCAGTAAGAAACACCAGCTTGCTGACAGCATTTTAAATGACCTACATTTGTGTGGAAAGCCATGTGGTCCAGCCCAGCAGGATTAGAGGGGGGGAAGATGCTCTGGCACTGATTACTTATCGAGAGAAGCCGACTCCAGACCTTTCCTGCTTGGTTTCTCCATTTTACCATCTGCATAACTGCTGATTCATTAGGCAGGTGTCTCTCCTGCTGCTGGAAGGAACATTTGTTCCCTATAATTTGCCACTTTTCCAAATGGTTAAGGGAAATTGGACTCACTGCTGGATACTGCAAATGATGTTGATGAGCTAATGCCAGCACTTCCCCCATGTAAATGTCATTCGTTGAATCAAGGCTCAAATGGCTAATGGCTTCCCAGCTAACCTGGAGTGGACACCTATAGGAGAAACCAGCAACTATCATGACATTTTGGGAACAAGCCTAATTTAAACGTTGCATCCTGTTGTCCCCACATTTATCAGACTGTGTATTTGAATTTTGGTTTGGAGAATATTATCACTGCATCCAAGGTTTAAATAGATTGCCCAGAGTCTGTGTCTCATAAATATGTCCAAATTACTGTAACTCAGAAGCCAGGAGATTGGAAGGGACAATGCCCACACATTTCCAAGGAGAGGTCAGGGCTGAGAATAGTTTACACTCAGCAGTGTCTAAGAGACTACTTCTTAGTGCCATTTGCCCGTAATGTTGTTGGCCAAAGATCTTCTCTTTGCCCATAGCTTTTGTCTGTCCTACTTTTGGTTCTGTGTCTCCTCCCACCCCCAGACACAGGGGCATGACTCAAGATGAGACAATGATAGTACCTCAAACCCCTGGGCATAGTGATTAGACTCAGAGGTAGGCAAATTGAGACAGAATCCTTGCCTTTTGCATGAAAAAGCCTTTCATTTGCTCATTCATTCATTCATTCATTCATAAAATTTTTACAAGACCTCCACTCAAAGAGAGGCACTATTTGAGATGCTGGGGAAGTAGCAATAAACAAGATAGAAGTAATTCCTGTCTTTATGGAGTTTACATGATAGGGCATGGGGTAGGAAGGCAGGCAATACACAAGTACATGAAGAAGATGATTTGTAAAATTATTACATGAAGAAGAATGTAAAAAGTAGGAATGATAGTGAATGAGGCTAACACCCAGAGAAAAGTGGAAACTGGAGGGGAAGAAGACCCTAGTAGGCTTTGAGTGTTGGCTCTAGCTGTCTCTTAAGGCCAGTTTCAGCCCTGCTCTTCCTTGGTTTTTAGATCATGAGCCAACAAATTCCCCTTTGGGACCAAAGCCACCTCAGTCTCCACTACACATTCCTTACCTACTATTTGACACCAAGATATTGACTTGAGAATGGTCATTTAGTCAGCAAGTCTGTGCTGACAGCCCCATGCTGGGTGCTGGGTGCTGTGTGGGGGTTCAAAGAGGAGCAGGTCAAGCTTGCTCCTCTCCAGGAGTTTTCAATTAAGTGGGGGCTGGGGAGTGGGCACAGATGCATATGGACAATATCAAACTGTGATTGTGCCCACTGCCAACCAGTTCCTCCTACTTTTCTTTCTCAGCAAATAGTTCCATCTACCAGGTTGCTCAAGTCAGAAAACCTGGGAATCCTTGATTCATCTCTCTCCCTCATCTCCCATTTCCAATCCATTAAAATTACTTCTTGAGTTCATTCCCACTGACACCAGTCTGGCCTGACACCACCTCTTACATAAACTGTAGCAACACCCTCTCAACTCCTCTGGAGAAGTCAACTTCTTTGGACTCATGTGACTTTCCATGGAAACTGGCTGCAGTAGGAGAGGGGAAGGATTCCATTGCCCATTTATTACTCTCCCCAGGAAGCCACAAATTCTAATGCATTCCTAAACCAAACAGAAATAATGCTTGGACCTTCCAATGCATTTGTAATTTGTGATGAGACTCTCATGAGCACATGTATGGCTAGAGTTGAGGGTACTTGATGAAATGTTAGCCCTGGAAATCACTCTGACATCCAGACCAACCACCTCATGGTACCAGTGGGGATACTAAGGTGTAAGAAAGTTAAATGACTTATCTGAAATCACCATAATTAATTAATTATATGTATAATGTCTCATTTTAAAATTAAGATACCTTATCTGTGAATTAGAAGGCTGTAGGCACAGTACTTCAAGACATCATTACTAACGTTATTTGTACAAACTAGGCTGTTGATAAGAATCAGGTAGCAAGCATGCAAAGATATATCTGAAGAGAACTGAAGGACATGCATTATGGGATGGATTAAGTGCTGAGACATACGCCAACTCTTGAGAGGGTCTCTACCCTTTTGGGAAAATGCATTCATTCCACCTCCTCAGACCTCACTGTAAGTGTGTCCCCTGGATATGGCCAAGATTTCCCTTAGAAAATACCTCTGGTCCACACTACACTGGACAAATAAATGACCGAGGGCCTCCATTTTCTGCTAGAGAAAACATCTATGGTCATTTTAGCTTAAGAATGTTCAAATTAGTACCTCCTTGGCCATAAAAACAGAAGTATACCTTGAATATCCAATATTATGCAGTTCAATATTGCAAGATAAACTAACTGCAGTGGCTCCTGGGTAGCTCAGTTGATTGAGCATCTGACTCTTGATCTCAACTCAGGTTGTGAGTTCAAGTCCTGTGTCGGGCTCCATGCTGGGCATGAAGCCTACTTAAAAAAAAGATAAACTAATTGAAAATGTGCAAATAAATGAATTGACTGTCTATTTGAGGTTGAGAGCTATAAAACAACTAAAGGTTGGGGGATATCTACACCAATGAGATTTTTTTATTTTGGAGTGATTATTTTATGCCATTATATTCCACTTATTTGTCTGTAGGACAAATAATTGACCTTTCTAAGCCTCACTTTACTCTTTATGTACAGTGGGTCAATAATATTACTGATGTTCCAGGGTTGTTGGGAGGAACAGATGAGATAATTCACATAAAAGGTTTAGTACAGTTTTCAATAAATATTAACATTGTAGTACAGAAGGGCTATATTAAGAACAATCCTCATGACAATAAAATCTTGTAATCAGTATACAGAAGCTTGAGGTGAGGATGGGAAATGGATCCAGCTCATGCCAAAACAGCCTACACATGAAGCAAGCGCTAAAGTCAAGACTAAAGTAAATTATCTGGACAACGCAGGACATCTGTCATCAATTCAGCACTATTGGGACAACAAAGTTGAGTAGGACATTTTCCCTGCTTTTGGCATCCTCCCATGTAGAGGGAAAGTAATAGATTAGTAATGGAGGTCTTTCCCTACAGAGAGAGTTTTCATAATTGAATTAGATATTGACCATAAGGTCAGTGAATTAAGAAACACAATTTGCATTACCCTGATTGCCATTGGTAACAATAGGCTTGTCCTTAGGGATCAGTCCTTGATGAGCAGGATGACAGGTAGTGTGAGGACACACAGTCTCTTCCTTTGTACACCAGTTCATGCCTGTGGTTCTTTTGTTTGCTCTGTTATGAACTGTGATGCTGGCAAAGTTGCAAGGTCAAGGCTAAGATGACTGAGGTTTGGAAGGCTCTTGGGTGTGTGCGGCTTGTGAGTCAAATAAGATGTTTGGGTTCATTTTTGTCTTTCTCAATCAAGCAATTTGATATTTTAGCTTGCAATTAAATGCTGTGAAACCTATAAAGCACCTTTATTATTGAAAATCCTGCAGGAGAACTTTGTTATTGTAAGCCTTGAATACAGTGACTGCAACCCCTTTTATCTCTCACCAAATCAATTGGTTTGTAATTTAATTTTGATAAAGTCAATTTTCTTAGGAACCCAATTATCTTTTTATAGCATATCAGGCTATATAAATATGCAATGTGGCAACTGCTACTGCAGTGGAATGCATAAAAGAGGAGGGTAACCCAAAATAATTCTGCCTTGCGGTGTGTGGGTGGGTGAAGGGAGTGTCAAGGGAGGCTATGGAAAAGAGCTGACATTTGAGTTGGAGGCTTGGGAATAAGTACCTGCTTCTCAGGCAGATGGAATGGGAAAGGCTATTCCTGGCAAAGGGAAGGGCTTGAATGTACAGAGCCTGGAGAAGTGTAAATGCACATTAAATGCAGGAGATGGGGACTGGTATGGCTGATTAGCATTTGCCGGACAAATGAAACAATACGCAGCAGGTGCTGTACTAGGCAAAGGCCACTGGTTGCAAAGAACAAGATGATATGGAAAGGCAGGCTGGAGAAAGCAGATGGCTGGGAGGCCTTGTGCATCTTGCTTTGGAGTTTGTACTCCCTTCTGAAGACAATATAGAGTTCAGTGTGGTTTTTAAGCAGAGGAATGGTGGGATGAGAACCCAGTGTAGAAAAAGAACATGAGCAGAATTGTAGAGAATGGATGAAAGAGTGACTGGGAGGATATGCAGTAGTCCAGGCTGGCGTAGTTGTGGGCAGCAGTGATGTGTGATTTGGGGGAGCCCCACTGACATATGCAGCCCTCTTTCCTGGCACCCACAGGACCCACTCTCTCAGCTTCACAGATCTGCTAGCACCTGTTCTAATTTGCAAGGAATTAAAAACAACAACGACAACAACATCAACAACAACTACCCCAACCTAGAAAGCTAAATTGGACTCTCGCTCTCTCAGAGCTGAAATTACTTTAGCAAAAATAATGGCTTCTTTTAGTTTGCAGGGTTTCGTCTTCTCTTCTAAAGGTTAAAAATAGAAAACAGATTAAAATCCTGAGTATGAATCCTAAAAAGGATTTCTACTCCCTCCCTGTGGGGTGATAAATTTAAAGGGCCATGGGCTCTGGAGACTGCCTGAGAGAGGCTCTTTTGCTTGATGCATTCTTTTTTCAGTTGAGCCAACAGTCAAAGAACTGGCTAATGTGCTCTAGTACAGAATTGGTCATTGTCGTGAAGCAGGTTTATTTTGTTTTGCATAGCAGACCTGCTCCTAATCACTTCTATTATTATTTTAGGTTAGGTGTGGGGTGAGGAAGTGAGAAAGGAAAAGATGAAAGCCTATTTTAGCCTTTGCTTCAAAAAATTAACTTGGTTTCCAATGAACAGGTCTATTGTATTAGCTTCATTCCCTTGGGGCATGCCCAGAACTGAAGCATCTCCTTTCCACTCCCTCAAATGCTCCCCTGCCCCAGAACTGCAACCCACTTTGTGCTGCTGCCCATTTCACAAGACCCACCCTGCCATAAACACCTCCTAAGATGATCACTCAGGAGCCCCTGGCTGGGGGGAGGGGGCTCTAAGTGGGCCTTTAGGCTCACATTGGGTGAGCCAACTAATCCAGTCTGGGAATAATGAAACTCATCTAAAAATCTCTCTTAAGCCTTCTTAGCTCTGGATATTAACTGCAGGGTGGGGCCAGGGGAAAGGGGGGCAGCAGAGGCTCCTGGCCATTTAGCCTCAGTGGTTATGTAAATCAGAAACTGATTCCTAGCATATTCCATTACTATGGGAAGGAGGAAGGGGGAAAGGAGGGGGAATGGCAGCCTTAGTTCCTTGACATCCCCAAGAGAAATATCACCTATGCTACAGATGACAAGGCACATGTCAGGATGCTTAAAGTCTCCTTCATCCTTCCTGAAATTTCTGATAAGGTCAAAAGTTGTCATTGTTATCTCAGAAAGGTGTTATTTTAAAAATAATTGCCACTGACTTTCACTTTCCAAATCTCCTCTTCAATATTAGTATTCTTTTATTTAAGCCCCACACACAACTTTTCTTTTTGTTTAATTTATGCCTTTTGGACCAAAGGTTTGTAGAGTCAGAAACAGTCTATTCGGGATTGTGGTGGCAGTCTATTGTCTTTTCCTACTTGGCATGCTTCCCCCTCTTTTTGTAGTAATTGATCCCTAACTTTACTTTGGAAAACCAAACTTACCACCCCCCATACCTTCACTCTCAATCCCTATAGCAGTTTTCAGGCCTTCCTTGCTAATAAATCTCAGTTCTATTTGGGGAACAGAGGACAAAATACTAGCTTCCACAACCTCCCTTCCAGCTAGCAGTGACCATAAGATGCAATTCTGGTCAATGAGATCTAAACAGAAGTTTGAGGAGAACTTGGGGAAAGCTTTTACATTTTGTGGTAAAAGGGGACAGACACACTGTAGCAGTCCTTTCACCTTCTTCTTCCCTTGAATGCATATGTGAGCTGCAGCATTCCATGTATTAGAAAAGGCCAATAAAATCACAGTTCATTGGCCCTTGATATAATTAATGCTGGTGACTGCTTGCCCCCTCTGGATATACTGTTACATGAGAAAAACAAACTCATGCTTGTTTAAGCCACTGTTAGCCAGGCATTCTATTCCTTGCAGATGACTGCATTGCTGATGCACTTGAACTCAGGCTAACAGGAAACCAGCCACTAAAGCACTGCATTCCCGAAGGGCAAGTCACTTCAAAGTCCATGTCTCCTATGTTTATGGAAGGCATCAAGGAGAACAAAACCCGGGGCAGCTGGATTGGCTAGTCAAGGCACTCATTCCACTGCCCCTGCAGGGAACTTTCCTACCTTCCTCCAGCAGGATATGCCATGGGCTAATAACCACTGTTTCCTGTTTTCCTTTTTCAAATGAATGCTTTAATAGAGGTTACCTTGCTTTTTCTTCACTAGTGTCTACTGGGTAGATGGGGAAAATGTCACTTATTCAAAGGCTGTAGAAATTGAAGAGCCACACTCAATCTGACAGAGAGGAACATGCATCACCAAGAAAGCCTGGAATTGCATGGACACAGTAACTAGACAAAACCTGGGCCATGTCTCCTTGGAGAATAAGATGACTGTGTTTAGTGTTGCACATGGAATAGCTGCCTTGTGTGTGGCAGGGCACTCCGAAGCTGGATTTATAGGAAGATTGGTGTATGGAAGATTATCAGCTAAGGGGTGGACTGTAGTAGATAACTAGTATTTTTGCATTCTCAGAATCCATTGCCCCTTCCTCTGACAGCAGTACCCAGACTTTTCTAGAGAACTATCCCTCTACTTTCAGCCAATGCATTTTGGTGGGGCTGGCCATATCCTCAGCTCCAAGGGTGGGCATGTGATAAAGTCTAGACAAATGAGAATATTTATTTTTCTGTCCACTGTGACTGATTCAGGGATGAGCTCATGCCTCAGTGCAGCCTAATGAGAGTCAGCATGGAGAGTTTTGCTGACATTATCAGGAAAGAAGGTAGTTATTTTTATTGCCAGTTATTATTGATGATCATCTGAGCTTCTGGATCCAGCTGACCTTGACTATAACCTTGGACTTTTCAGTTATATAATGCAATAAACTCCGTTGTGGTTTAAGATATCGGAGTAGCATTTTTATAATTTGTAGCAGAAAGTCCTCCAGTTAAAGAATTATATAGTTTCACTGCCTGATTTTATAGATGGGAAGTATAAAACTTATGGAGAGTAAATGACTTGCCTGAGGTTACATAGCTATTTAGTGGTAGAGCCAGGAATATGATCCATGTTTCCTGACTCCTGGGCCATAAGCTCTTTTCCTGCCACCAAATAGCAAATAGACCAGAACTATGGGAATTCACAGGAGGAAGAGATGATTTCAAATTGAGATGAGCAGGAAATATTTCACAGAGGAAAGAGTATGGAAAGTAGGAAGGACCCTGAAGTTTTAGATCAGTGGGAAGAGGGAGAAGTCACGCTAGGAGAGGGGATGAGATGAGGACATGTGTGGAGATGAGAAAACGGAAGGAATATTTAGGGAGAAGCAAATACCAGTTTTCCTTGATCAGAGTTTGTAGAGGGGAGCAGAATGAGAGAGAATAAAAGGGAAAGAGAAAAGGTAAGAGAAAAGGTAAGAGAAAAGGAGAAAGGAGAAGACAAAGGGAAAAGAAAAAAGGAAAAAGACACAAAGTGAAGGGAGAGAAATAAGAGAAGTAAATTATATGTAAGCATCTATCATGTGTTCCAGAAACTAAATCAAGTCCTTTATGTTCAGTTTTCAATTCTCTCAAACCTTGAAGGAATGTTTCTATTCCCATTTTACTAATGGAGAGATGTTACATTGAAGCCCATGCTAGAAGGCCAAAAATCCAACCCAGAGCCCCTGTTCACAAAGTCTCCTACCCTCAACACTGGGGTCTTTAGCCACAGAGCTCAGGGAGAGGAAAGAGAAGTGACATCCCAGTCAATTCTACAAGGACAGAAGCACTGTAAACAGAGTTATCCCAGGGTAATGATTCAAATCAGCTTGATTCACTAGATTTGCCCCATGCAGAAGCCAGCAAAGTCATTCCTTTTAGTTTCAGGAGCATCCATAATTTATTACTTTAACACAGCAGCTACTCTCCCTTTGCCTATGGAAACTGACATTCTTACCTTTCAAGCAGAAGACACGTAGACTGGTAAGCACCTACAGAACTTCTCTGTAACAGGACTGCAGTTTGGTCTCAGAATGCTGAAAACTGTGTTTCCATTCGAACCTGTCCTGGGACAGCTCCTGCAAGTGGGCCACTGCATTTTCTTGGGGTCACAAAGAATCTATGCTCTCCTCTCCTTTACCTATGGAAGATTGTTACCAATTGAATGTTTGTATCTCCCCAAAATTCATTCATGGAAACCTAACCTCCTAGGTGATGGTATTTGGAGGTGGAGACTTTGTGAGGGGGCTCAGGTCATGAGAGTGAAGCCCCTATGAATGATATTAGCACCCTTATTAAAGAGAATGCCCTTGCCTCTTCCCCCCATTGGAGGATGCAGCAAAAAGATGGCCACCTATGAACTATGAAGCAAGCTCTCATCAGACACCAAAATCTGCTGGCCCCTTGATCTTGGACTTCCCAGGTTCTAGACCTGCAAGAAATAAATTTCTGTTGTTTGTAAGCCACCCAGTCTATGGTATCCCAATAATGGAAGCTCAAACAGACTAAGAAAAGAATTAAAGTTTGCCACACATTCTTTTACATTCCTTCCATTGAGAGGTGGGTCCATGTCCTTCCCACTTTGTGAAAGAATAAGCAAAATAAGTCTGCTGTAGCAGTTTCCAGGCCTGAATGGATGACATCTCCAACTTTCTCTGGGAGCAAGTACTTTTGAAGCCCTGAACTGTAATGTAAGAGGCCTGATTTCTGCTGGAGAGGCTATAGGAGAGGCCCTAAGACTACATGGAAAGACAGGGATCCAGATGTGCCCACCAGACCTCAGACATGTGAGTGAAGACCTTCTTGGACCTTCCAGGCCGAACCATGCACCAGCTCAATACCACATGGAGTA
The DNA here is from genome assembly GCF_018350195.1 of Panthera tigris. Classification (NCBI taxonomy): domain Eukaryota; kingdom Metazoa; phylum Chordata; class Mammalia; order Carnivora; family Felidae; genus Panthera; species Panthera tigris. Next base: position 131,742,947 of record NC_056665.1, read on the forward strand.
GAACTGCCCAGCTGAGACTCACCTAATTTCCCCCATAAATCATGAACATCACAAAATGATTAAATCATTTTTATTTAAGCCATTTGGATATTTTGCTACATAGCAATTGATAACCAAAAGAAAACATCACCAGACAATCAAGACTTTCATGGACCGAGGAGTGGAGAGGAGACTTTGGGGGAGGGGCCTCATTTGAAAGAAGATGTCAACATTGTTCCACTCCTCCTTGAAACAGTCACAGAACCAACAGACTGCAAGAAAGGTGTAATTAGAAGCCTCTCCACCTCCCACCCAGCAATACAGAGTAATTTGGAGAGGAGGAAGCCTAACTACAGGTGTCCTGGAAATGAGCATGTCAGCGTGTGGGTTGTGTGAGCTTCTTTTGTCATTTTGAAAAGGCTTTCTCCCCTGGTGCTGAAACACCAGCCTGAAGCTTCAGCCATCCTGTGAGCTGAGCCAGAGCAGGGTCTTTATTGTCCCATCTGAAAAACAGGATGCATACCCCCTGGGGCCCCTGCAAACCACAGCAAGGATGCTCAAGGGTTGGCAAGAGAAGGTTCTGGGACAACTGGACGAAGCTTGGCATACCCAGGAGGAGAAATCCTCTGTCCCAAGAGGATGTGGATTTTGACATACAAGGTGCTCTGGAATCCTGGGCAAACATGAGAAAGGAATATTCTTCCTACAAGGTTGTCAAAATGCATAATTATTCATTTCTTCCTTCTACAGATATGTGCTGAGCCAGTACAGGGACTTAGTAGCTCCCAAGCAATTATTATTATTATTGATAAGGATTCCTTATACAGATATAGATACAAGCTAAAATAAATCTGGGTGAAATGATAGGCTACTTGGGATTTTCATCAAAATAATCCTGGGATAGGAGAATATAGGTGCTCTAAGATTTGCCATCAACTGACTAGTTAGTATAGCCAGGAGATGGATATGTGGGCCTTTAGTAAACTCTCTCTGCTTGTATATATGCTTGCAATTTTCCATATTATAATTAATATCAAAGCTTATGAGCAAGGTGTATATGGTTCATATATACTACCTGCAAGGGCCAGGAGGCTTTAAGGGATGGCCAAAGTGGGCTCCAGCCCCCCATTTATCTAAAGGGCTCCCTGTGTCTACCCTTGGCCCCTGCCAAACCATTTTCCAAGGGAAGCTCATGCAGCATCTTCAAACGACACATCCGATTATACCCCACTCTTGACCTAGGAAGGACGAAATCCTTTCCAAGGCTGTGGAAGCCCTGCTCCTTCCTTCTTTCCTGCCTAATGTCTTGCCTTCCCCTCCCCCACTCTGTACTCCAGCCACACTGGCTTTTTAAAAAAAAATCTTCAGCTCATTACCCTCCACCTTCTCCCTGCCCACCCGCCCTGTTCCCAGAAACTTTGCTCATGCTGTTTCCTCTTGGGAAATGCTCTCTCACCCTCCTTCACTCACTTCACTCAGTTAATTCCCTCTTTTTCCATTTATGGTTCAGAGGTCACTCCTTCAGTGTGGTGGGCAGAATAATGCCCCCCCCACCAGATGTCCATGTCCTAATCTCCTGACCCTATGATTATGACACCTTCCCTAAAAGGACTTTGCAGATATGATTGAGGTAAAGATCTTTCAATGGGGAGATTATCTTGGATTATCTAGGGACCCCAAGTAATCACAAAGGTCCTTATAAAATGCAGCTACGAGAGTCAGAGTCAGGGAAGAAGAGATCATGGAAGAGATCATGGGAGCAATGTAATTGCTGGCTTTGAAGATTGTAGGAGGCCATGGGCCAAGGAATACAGGTGGCCTCTAGAAGTTGGAAAAGGCACAGCACAGATTCTCCCTTAGGGCCTCCAGAAGGAACACAGCCATGCTGACATTTTGATTTTAGCCCAGTGAGGCCCATTTTGGATCCCTGAGTCCCAGAACTAGAAGAGAATAAATTTGTGTTGTTTTGAGCCACTAAGTTTGTGTTGATTTGTTACAGCACAATAGGAAATTAACACAGGTGAGCAAACCTTCTCTGCCCCTGACTCCTGCCCTTACTGACACATCAGGGGTCCCTCTCACACAGTCATAGCTCTTACTGCAGTTTGTAAGTGTTTTCCTGAGTGATTTTTTGTGTGATATGTTTTAATTCCACTAGATTGTGAGCTTCAGGAGGCTAAAGACCCTGGTGGTGTGTTTGCCAGTGAGTGTCCAGAGCAGTCTTTGCTCCATCAAGAGAGGCTGGAGGCTGGCTGTGGTCAGCCTCACCAATGGGCTAACTGAGCCCAAGGCCCCAGCTCTGGCCATTGTGCTTTCCTTGTGTTTCTCCAAGCTTGCTCTTATCCCATATTCACCCAATCCTTCCAGACTTAAGTCATATCTGTCTCTCTCCACCCCCTATAGCCTTAGGCTTTCCAAGGACCACATCCTATGCCTGTGGCTGGGGCCACACAAGAGACACTTGAGTCACACCAGCCTGGTTTGGATCACGGCTTTGTCTCTTACAAGCTGCGTGACTTTGGACAAGATATTCTACCCTTCTGAGCCTCAGTTCTTTCATCTATATAATGTGGACACAATACCTCTTCTGTGGATTAAATAAGAAAATAGATGTAAAGCATCTAGCACGGAACCTGAACAGAATAGCTAAACTAGGGTGGTAGCTCCTTTTTTTTTTTTTTTTTTCCTGATGCTGGGTTCTGCTCATCCACAGGCACTATCTTCTGTTGCCCATTGTGGTCATATCTGTTGACTCCCATCTTCCCCACCTGCTCCAGTCACCTGTCCAATCCAACCACAGGCTTCTCTCAGTCCTCTAGGACCCAGGCACTGCAGGAGGCCTTGAACCAAACACAGTTTCCATGATTTGGGGAATAGTATTAAATTCTAAGGCCCCAACATAAGTGATCCCCAGACCAAGGGGTCTTCTAACCCCTCAGGTTCACTTTCTAAGTACATGCACTCATTAGTTTGCTTTTGTTCAAAATGTCCCTTGAAACAATAGGGAGGAGGAGAGAGACAGCCTTCCTAAAATGACCGGTATTTTGACATTGGGCTCAGAGTCCGCCCTAGCATCCATTTAGTTCCTATCCTTGAATAGACTCAGCCACATCAGCTGCCTCTGACTCCTGGGGTCAGAAACAACTAAAACAGAAGACCCTGGGCACACTCCCACCTATTGAAGGAGAGGCAGCATCTAGTCAGGCAGAGTGTAGACCTAGGAGTCAAACAGGACATAGATCACAAAGCTGAGTTAGAAGACAGTTTGTCAACACATTTTTCGGTTGTGATAAGTAAGGCTTGTAGAGAAGAAATGAGGATCCAGCCAATTACTAGGAGATGCTATGTCACCTATTTCCCAGGGCAGGGGTATATCCCATTGGAACCCTTTAGGCTTCTTTACAATGTAGAAAGCCGTTGACTTTTGAAAGTAAACTGCTAGGTGAGACTGGCTTCAGGTATGACTGGATCCAAGAGTTCAAGCCATGTTCCAAATCTCTATTATCCTGTATACTGACTCTGCTATCTTTCTTTCTCTTTCTACACAGGCCTCATCCTCTCAGGCCTTGAATGGAGTCTCTTCCCAGAGTTCTTTGGGGAATGGCCCAGAGACAGCTCTTCCTGGATGCATAAGATTGCTAGTGTGATTTTCTACATATGGCCATGTATTTCATTGTTTTTATCAATTACTTAAAGTATTGCATATGCTGATTTTTTAAAGAATCATATCGTAAAATGAAAATTCTCTTCCCCTTACCCCTTAATTCCCCATTTTCACTCCCCAGAGATGACACTGTTAACAGTTTCCCACCTACTTTGTCAGAACATTTTCTACAAATAAATATCTATTTTTGAACAAATACAAATGGGATCATGCGATATATATATATATATATATATATATATATATATATATATATATATATATATATCAGCCCTGATTTAACTATGTTTAAGCCATTGTTTGGTAAAATTATTCGCATGGAAATTTAAAAAAAATTTTAATGTTCATTTATTTTTAAGACAGAGACAGAGTATGAGCAGAGGAGGGGCAGAAAGAGAGGGAGACACAGAACCTGAAGCAGGCTCCAGGCTCTGAGCTGCCAGCACAGAGCCCATCGTGGGGCTCAAACTCACTGACTTGAGATCATGACCTGAGCCAAAGTCAGACGCTTAACCGAGTGAGCCATCCAGGCACCCCTACATGGAAATTTTTTTTATTAACACATCTATTAACATCCTTTAAAGCAGTTTGGGAAACACCAAACTTATTTACTAAACAAATAACATCTACTGTAAACTAGGTAATAGAAAATAAATAGGATGTTTGTTCCTATTTAAAGTTTTGCTATGTAGTGGGAGAGTCAGAAGTAAATACATGGAGACTATACAATGTAATATGTTAAAATATAAAAATGCACTATTTTTAGGAAATGATGAGAGTCCAGTATGGTTTCAGAATAAAAATCTGGAGAGATGAGACAGAATATGAATTCAGAAAGAAAGTCTGAGGCCAAGCATTGGCAAACCTGTAGGAACTTGGGCTTTAGCAAACTTTGAGCGATGTAAAGTCACTAACTGTTTTTTTCCAAGTAGGGGAGACATGCTGGATTTGTAGTTTAGAAAGATTAGTCAGACCCCAGTATGGAAGCTGGATTGGAGGTGGGGTGAGCCCAGAGGCAGAGAGAGCAGTTGGAAGGCCATCATAATGGCCTAGGCCTGAAACGGTAATACTGTTTAACCAAGGTATTGTTAATGGAGGGGAACAGGCTGGGATGTATGGGGAGCCCCTTAAAATGTACAATTGGTAGAACTTGGTGGCTGACTTGAAATGAAGTTTCTGACAGTAGCAAGTGAACGGTGGTTCCATTAGCAGAGGCTCAGGGTCTCTGGTTCTCTACTGACCTTTTGCTTCTCTTGGCCACTGGGGGAGCCTCCTGGATGATGAATCCCATGAAAGCAAGTATCAGGCCTTTCTCATGTTTGTAGATCTTCCACATTTGCCAAGGCAGGACACACATACAGAGTTGCTGTGCAGAATTTGCTTAATAAATGATGGACCAGGACATCCTTGTTCACTAACAAGAAAAACAAATGTTCCAGGATGACATAGCTGGAATAAACTCTTGCTTGTGTGATAAAGGCTGGGCATGATCTGGCCCCTGCTTACCTCGCTGACTTTGTCTCCTACTGCTGACCCCCCTAGGTGAACACAATCCAGCAAGAACTCCTCTTCAACCACCAAATTTACTCCCTCATCAAGGCCTTTGAAATTACTGTTCCCTCTGTCAGGTACATCCTTCCCTTAACATTTTAAAATAGTTTGCTCCTTCACCTAATTAAATTCTTCAGACAGGCCTTTACTAGCTCTAAAATAGCTCTTCAAAACTGCCACAACTCTATCACCTTTCATGCTCTGTTTTCTCCATAGCACTAATCACTCTGGAGATTATATCTTATATTAATATACAATTACATATTAACCACAGTTAACATGTTATAAATAATATATATTATGTATATTTTACATGTATTATATATTATAATACATATTTCATGTATTATATATTGATACAATATATTGTATATTGATAATATCATATATAAATATATTATACCACCCTCACTAGTTCATGAGCTCCATGAGAGCAAGGACTTCACAGCTCTTGTCCCCTGATGTATTTCCAGAGCTGGAACAGAACCTGATGCACAGAAGGAGCTCAATAAAATTGTTTCCTGACAACTGAGAGTAAAGATTGACCTCTTAGAGATGGCGGTTTCTAGTCTTAGAAACCTTTCAAAAGCATCTTTTCTTTTTCTTTTCTTCCTGCTCCCCACAGTGCCTTGCACCTGGGAGACCTTCATGTATTTTTGAAGTTGACTTAAGGCTAAATTTGAGTACTAAATTTTTTAATAAAATGTGTAAGTTTGTTTTAGACTCCTGCATGGCTGCTGCTGGTTTTGTTTTTTTTTTAATTTCCAAATAGTATTCTCTCGACTCTACATGAAGTTCCTTAAGAATTTATCAAAGAGAGTGTGGTTGAGCTGCCCTGCATTCCTGCTATGTAACCGGCCTGGGAGCCCCTGAGTGGGAGCGGAAGAAAGTGGACTGGTCTGCCTGGACTTAGCACTGGTTGCTGGCTGTCAGTCCAGGCCTCACACAGCTGCAGCCTGGTGTTTGTCTTAAAATTCATGCCTGTGTCAACACGGCTGCCATCCTTCTCAGACTCCCGTTACCATTTTCATGATCTTCCCTGCTTTGCATCAACATTTGACCTTTTCTGACCTATTGCAGTCAACAGATCTGCCCTGAGGGTTGTAGACTGGCTTATCAGTCCAGCTGACTCCCAATTTTGTCAAGCTTCAGGCAGGAGCTTGACAGCAATTCCTTGTACAATCTCTCTATTAAACAGCTCTTGTTTGGAGTAAAGGCACCAAGAGATCATAAGGTGGATTTTGGGATCAGCCAGACTTGAGTGGGTGTCCTGACTCCACTATTTTCTAACTGTGGGAGTCTGGCCAAATTACGCTATCTTCTCTCATTTCAGTTCCTGTCAAAATTTAATTTTTGAAAGCATGATTCTAGAACAAGTTTACAGTGAACATATGTAAAAGATTTATTTAACTCGTGATAGTTAATTTTATGCATCAACTCAGCTGGATGACAGGACACCAGATATCTGGTTAAACATTACTTCTGGGTGTGTCTGTGAGAATGTTTCTGGGAGAGATTACCCTTGGAATTAGTAGACTGAGTAAAGCAGATGGCCCTCCCCAGTGTGGGTGGGCCTCCTTCAATCTATTGAGGGTTTGAATAAAACAAAAAAGGTAGAGGAAGAGATTTGCTCTTTATCTGCCTGGCAGTCTGAGCTGACACATGGATCTTCTGCCCTCAGCACTCCTGATTCTCAGGCCTACAAACTGTGCTATCAGCTTTCTTGGGATCCAGCTTGCAGATGACAGACTGTGGGACTTCTCAGTCTCCATAGTCATATGAGCCAGTTCCTTATAACAAATTATATTCTCTCTTTATATATATCCTGTTTCTGTGGAGAACTCTAATACTCTCATTAAGGAGGGGACCTGCAGGATGATGAAGTTAGCTCAAAGAACATTCAAAACAGATATTTACTCAAGATATTTAGAAACACACATTTAGTCTGTCAGGAAAGGAATGCAGAAATAAAACTGCTAAGTTAAATGTAAAAGTGTTGAATATTCTACAGGGAAACATATCTGTAATCTTTAGGACTACTTTTTCTACTAGAGTAAGAAATACAGAAATAATTTGCATCTCTACTGAACAAAAAATTTGTAGCTTGCCAATCTTTCTCAAGCTAAGATAGAACTTTGCACAGTCTAGGTAGGCTCTAATTAACAATACATAGTAAATGAAACAGAGATACATTTTCCTAGAGAATTAGGTAACCCTTGAGAGTAGCTGCTAGACAACACTCCAATGTGAAATTAAAGGACATGCAACATTCTTTGCCTTTTTTCATGTTTTGGATAATTTTTAGGTTTTCTTATGTAAAATAGGGTACTGTGAGATACATTTCATAGTATATTGAGCCACATATGAGACACTTCTTTCTTGGTCAACTGGACTGATAGCTTACCAAGCCATTGCCAGTCATTTAATTTCTTATTATTAATCAATAGCACCACGGGGCAGAGAGGTGCCCCTCTTCCAGCCTTCAAAATTTTGAAGACTCCAATCTCTCCCCTTTGTTGCTCCAGTCCTAAGGGTTAGTACGTTCTTCCTGCCATTACTATCCTCTCTAAGTCACCTCACTATTCTCTTTTAGCTTTATCCTTCTTTCACATTCTGTTTAGTAAATTCATAATATTCTCTGTTAAAATAACTAGTATGGTTTCTATTTTCCTGTTAGAGAAAGATCATATATTTCCACAACTTCCTGGTGACAAGAAAATGTCCTGTTAAAAATCTTATAGGACTCCTAAAATTACATTAATTATTACATTCAGAACTATTACTTTTATCACTTCTAAAAAGCCCTTATTGAATTTTCCTATAGACAACACACTGTCAAAGCACTTTGTATATATTATCTCATTTAATCCTCAAAGCAATCCTACAAACTATTACTCTTATCCTCACTTTAAAGATGGAAGGGGTGCCTGAGTGGCTTAGCCAGTTAGACGTCCAGTTGGCTCAGGTCATTGTCTCATGGTTCATGAGTTCGAGCCCTGCATCAGGCTCTGTGTGACAGCTCAGAGCCTGGATCCTGCTTCAGATCCTGTGTCTCCCTCTCTCTCTGCCCCTTCCTCACTTGCACTCTCTCTCTCAAAAATAAATGAACATTAAAAAAATTTAAATATGGAGAAACTGAAGTCTGGAGAGTCCAGGTATCCCCCACCAAGATCCCACTAGCAAAGGAGGGGGGGTATTTAAACCCAGACTGTCTAAAGACACTCTCCTTCATAAATTGTAACACAGGACTCATAGGTCTCATTTGTGTTGTGACAGGGTAAAAAAGACAAACTCCTCATTGAGATAGAAAGATAGGAAGGAAGGAAGGAAGAGAAGGAAAGGAAAGGAAAGGAAAGGAAAGGAAAGGAAAGGAAAGGAAAGGAAAGGAAAGGAAAGGAAAGGAAAGAAAGCCAGCCTATGAGCAGTGGAAGCATTCAAGAATCACTGGGGACTCAGAGATAGAATACAGAATATTGCTGCGAGCAGGGATTCTTCAGGACCACGGACAGCAGCCTCTGTTCTTTCTCCATATGGCCATCTCCATCTACCCCCTTGGCAAAGCAAAATACATTTCTTGCTGTACAGGCCGCTCTGTATCACTCTGTAGGTTGTATCCCGCATAGATGTGCCTGGCTAAGGGGATAAGGGTGGGTTCTGATTAAGAGAGAGACTTGTGGGGGGCAGCTGGGTGGCTAGTCTGTTAAATCTCCGACTCTTGATTTCAGCCCAGGTCATAATCTCATGGCTGGTGAGATCGAGCCCCCTGTTGGGCTCATGCTGACAGTGTGGAGTCTGCTTGAGATTCTCTCTCTACCCCTCTCTCTCTCTCTGCCCCTCTCCTGCTCACGTGTACTCTCTCTGTCATAAAGAGAAATTTAAAAATTAAAAAAATTTTAATTAAAATTATAAAAGGAGAGGGAGTGTGGCTTGGAAAGCATGAAGATGTTAGATGTTTAAGGAAAAGGAGAGTAAAAAAGAGGGAAGGCTGCTTGGTGAAAGCAAATTCCTCAGACGTGATGATTTTGCCTAAGACTGGCCCTAACCTTAGCTCTGAGACAGCAAAGGGTGACAAGACTTGTAATAATAATAAAAAAAAAAAAAACCAGCGAATTGCTCACATTTTCTCCCCTTAATAAATGCTTATTAATCTTTAAAAAATATGTCAGCAATCTAGGAAGAGAAGATTAACTTCCTTAATTTCTTAATGGGTATCTATTTAAAAAAAAAAGACTTGGGTTAAATTCTAATCATTAGACTTTAAAGGCAGAAGTTGCATTTAATTCATTTTTGTGTCTTTAGCTCTGAGCAAGGTGATTGTGTATTAAACCAAACTATCTACAGAGTCTATGCAACCTTAGGCCAGCCCTTCCAGAAATGTCTGAAAATGTTTCCTCACCTGCAAAATAGGGTCCTGTTTATTCATAGAGTTATTATGAGGGTCAAATGAAACAGTTGACTATTGTATAGGTTTAATGGTGCAAACTGGTGAGTCCCTGTTTTTATTTATGGAGAGTAGAATATGCTGTGGAGTCCATCAGAAAGAATTTTAGGAAATGGTAGTAGATTTCAAAGGCTGACACTACAAATACTGTATGAGAAACCAGAGTTCCATACTGAAAGAGAAGGATTCATGAGGTATTTTTGTTATTAAAACTGTGTAAACATTTTTACACTCCACTTTTAAAAACCTCAGTTCAACTTAGTAAACGCAACCTCTACACCTTTTGAAGGGAAATGTTCTCTCCTAATTTCTTTATTGGTTTGAAAAGTCATTATTTCACACTTCTTTCAAGTCCAGAATTCAAAACAAACCCACCAGGCAAACTCCACCAGGAGATGAAACTCCTTGATCTCCAGATCCAGACCAAGATACCAACAAGATGCAGAAATTATTTCAAAACCACATAGTAATGGTGAGACTTTGGCAGGTAAATGAGAAAACGAGGGAGACAGAAAGAGGAAAAGGAGAAAAACCGGAAAAAGATCAAAAGCTTCCTAAGCCCAAGCAAATTTAGAAGCTTTTCCATTTCAGGACACCTGCTGTTTAAGACTAAAATACCCACTTTGAGGCTTTAAAGAGATGAACACCAAAGTGACACCAGTGATGTCATTCTGGAAAACACTGAGCCATTAGGGTGACTTTTTACAACATTCTTTCCAAAGATGTAAATGTTATTTGTTTCAAACGAGGAAAGGAAAAACACCAGTCCAAGTCACACTTCCCCAGCTATTCTTTTTACAGCATAAATTAATGATCTCACGGTTTGCACTGACAGATACTCAGAGGTGTTTAATCAGCTGTCTCTGACAAAACATGGCATTTTTTAGGCTGGCACATTTACAAATAAAGAAAAAACAGCCTGTAATCCCTCATAAAGTGGAGCCATGGTTCAGCTCTATTTGATGAAATGACATTATCTTGAGCACTTGCTCATGAATGCATAAATAGGGCACAGCTTGGGAAGTTCAGGTACGTGCAAAGCATAAATATTGCATGGGATACATTAGCCAGGGCTCACAAGGAATAACATCTCAACCTTCCTATCCCAGGTAAAATTGGAAAGGGGAAAATGGTACAGCCAAGGCAAGAGATCACTTATTAGTTTCCAAAGAGTTTGGGTCATGAAGAGAAAAAGCCTTCAGCCCAGCAGAGGAAGTAGGGGTGGGAGAATGGAGGTAATGGAGATACACATTTCTTTGAGTAGGGGAGAATCTGTACATGCAAGAGACAGATAATTATTATCTGCCCTGATTGCTGCCTCATTGGAAGCAAAAGGATGAAAATGTTCAAATGTATAATGTCTCCTTGAGTTGGGCCTAGACATTGTTGGCAGTCTATACACAAATGCAACAATTACTGAATGTCCACTGCATGCTGGGACTGTGGATACAAAGGTAATGAAGATACTGTTGCTGTTGAGGAGCTCACAGTCTCAACATGGAAAAACACAGGGTTCTTGGTGATAACAGAACTCAGTTCTGACTAAGCAGAAAAGAGATTTATTAAAAGGATATTGGGGGACTTGCAGGCTGGGGCACAGAATAGGACCAAAGCTTGAAATCATGCCCCAGCTTACACTGCTGGTACCACCAACAAAGGACCCCAGTTGTGGCCACTAGAACAGCTACCACTGCTGCAGCCACCCTCACCAGCATGGGGTCCCCACCTCTCTCTGCCATAAATTTCTGGTTCAAGCCTGGGGAAGGGTATACAACTGGAGAAGACAGATCACGAGTCCTCACTTCACTGAAAGAAAGATTGAGTGAGTGTGTATCTGATATTTTCTGATTCTGCAGTGGTAATTAGGCTTATAAGGAGTGGGGGATGCCCTAAGTATAGGAAGAAGGTTCAGATCCTAGGTGGTCAAAAGGAAATATGAATGTCCACTACAGATAAATAAAATATGTATTTTACAGTATTATGGGAAGTGCTCAATAGAGGCACTCACAGGGGGTTTTAGGAGCACTAAGTAGGGAGGAGGGGAACTTAGGCCAACTGGTCCTGGAGGGAATGATGAGGACTAATAGTAACCCCATGAATACAGGAGAAAGGGCACTGTAAATGGAGAGGAGCACAGGCCATTTGGTTACCACAACAGAGAGAGTGGGGTAGAGATAGATGAGCTGGAGGCTTACAAAGGAGTGCAGAGAGGACCCTGCATGCCATGGTGGGAGCTTAAAGATATGGTAAAACTTTGCACTTTAGAAAGACAATTTTGACAGCAATATGGAAAGGGGGTCGAGGCAGGCAAACCTAAAGGCAGGATGGCCAATAGGAGGCTGCTGCAATTGCTAAGTGTGAGATAATAAAGGCCTGAGCTAGAGTGGAAAGGACTAGGTAGATTTTGGAACTATCTGTGAAGCCAAAGTAGCAAGAATTAATTTTTGAGTAGTTGCAGAGGGTGAGGGAGGACCCATGATAACTTTTAAGTCCAGGGTGGGTGACTGGGAAAGTGGAGATGCCACAAACCAACAGAGAGAAGGAGTAGAAGAAGTAGAGGAAGAAGAGGCAGTTTTGTAAAGGGGAAGTAGGCTCAGTTTGGGATAGATTGAATGGAAGGTGTCCATAGTATGTCTACAATGTCAAATCAGCAGTTGGATACATAAGTCAGAGTTCAAGAGAAAGATTAGAGTGGAGGTATGATTTGGTAGGTCATCCTGGTGGTCAAAATTACAAAGGGATCACTGGCTTGTCCAAGTCAAGCGTGTAGAGGAAGAAGGACAAGAACAGAATCCTTGAGAACAACACCCATGTTTGAGGAGTGGACACTGGAGCCAAGGAAGGAGCTAGAATGTAAGCTGGAGAGATGGATCATTCTCATGGTGTATCGTCCTAAGAGTTAGCTGAGAGGACAGTCAGGAACGGGACTGGAAAATCCCTCTTGGGTTTAAAACCATGGAGGCAATAGGTAACTCTAGCAAAAACAGTTCCAGCAAAATGGTGACAATGAAAGCCAGATTTCAGAGGGTCGTGGAGGAAGTGAGAAGTACGGAAATGGATACAGTAAGCGCCAACTTCTTTCTCTTTGTAAGAATCTTTGTCGAGAAGCAATGGAGAAAGAGAGGGCTGTGGATAGAAGGGATAGGAAGGTCACAGAAGGTGTGAGCAATGTGATGGACAGCGTGTGCAGGTTGAGGGAACACAGCTAATAGAAAGAGAACATGTAGAGATGTAGAAGACAGAGGAGAGATTCACTGGAACAAAGTCATAGGGTAAATGGAGAAGCACATCAGGGAGGAGGGGAATTAACCTTAGCAATCAGAGATACATTTCAACCTCTGACACTAGTGAGAAGGAGGCAATCAAGGGTACAGGTAAATGAGTAGGTGTGTAGGTTATCAGGGTAAAGGCTAAGCTGCTATAACAAAGAATTTAGTGGCTCAAATAAGACAGCACTTTATTTTTCTCTCATGTGATGGTCCAGGAAGAGTAGGCAGGCTCTGCATCATGAAATCGCCCAGAGACCCAGGCAAGCAAGGTAACACTGCCATCCTTAACATGTGGCTCCCAAGGCTATTCCCAGCCCATGGGAAGAAAACGCATGAGCAAGTGTAGGGTGAGATCTTAAAGAAAACAACTTGCACACACTGCTTTTGCTCATCACCTATTAAAGAGAAATTAGTCTCATGGCCACCCTAACCTGCAAGGAGGCTGCAAAATGTGATCTCTAGCTAAGCAGCCATATATCCAGGAAAACATGGAAAATAGATCTAGGGGGTGGGGGGGGTAGTAGGAGAGGAGGTGAGAATGGGGATGGAAAGGTCACTTGAAGAGAGTGGTGAAGGTATGGCATGGCCAGGGAGGGAGATAGAAAGACAACTAACAGACTGTTGAGTGGTCCTGACATTCCACTTGGCTGGTGTGGTGCCATTTGGGGGTGTCCATCTGTGTCAGTACAGCTTTGGCAAAGGCCAGATGGCAGCCCTGATCCAGATGTGGGATTTTGACAGCAGGGAATAGATTTGAATTCTACAGAATCTTAGCAGAATGTAGAATTGAAGGCCAATGCAGCATTGAGACTTCCTAACAGACTGTAAAGGGGCATATATTGTGTCTATGTGTATTAGTGTAAGTCTAGTGGGAATATAAAGTGTATAGGCTAGTGTTCTAGGCTAGAGGAGAAGCATGCAGGGCTAGGGTGGGTGGGAGAAAATACAGTAATCAAGCTACTAGGGATCTCTTGGAGGTCAAAGGGTACACATATTTAGAGGGGGTTCTGGGAAGGGGAAAGACAAGAGATTGTTCAGAGTGAGGTATTCTAGAGTTTTAGACTTCAGAAGCAGTTGAAGGAGTAATAAGGCAGGTGGGGGCGGGGGAGAAAACAGGGGAATGGCTTAAGTAGAGGGAGGTAGAAGCTACCAAGGTTGAGGCCAGGGCATTGGGTGGGTAATGTCATTCAGGATGATGGCATCTGGTGGAAAGGAAGAAAGAGATCCAGGTGCCAAAAGACTGAAGAATCAGGGGAGCAGCCAGGAAGACTGTAGGAGAGGTGGGGGCAGGGAGGTTTAAAAGTTTCAGGGGATGGAAGCAGAAGCCTTCCACAAGAACAGAAGCAACAATGTGGCATGGGCCCCACACCTAATGGAATGGTGAGCCCACCTCCAATATGTGAGTTGTGTGAGATGTGGGAAAATGACTCCTATATTGTAGAGGGCTGTGGGGGGAGCAGTGTCCTTGGAAAAACCTGTTGTAACTAAGACGAGGAAGTTGAGGATGCCAGGGAAGTGTGATATTTCTGATGGAGAAAGGCGAAGTGTAAAGACTGGTGATGATGATGGCAGGGGAACATGGAATACAGAAGCATGTTGAGGAACCAACTCTGAGGAGCTGAGTTGGCCAAGAGGAGACAGAGCTGATAAGGGTGTAGGCCGTGGCTAGATTGGCTGCCTCAAAGGTCCCAGTGGGACTCTTGAAACTGCCTAAGGCCCAGCCATAAGTGGATTCTGCTTTGAAGTGCTCAGGTTGTTCTATGAGAGCAGTTAGGCAGAGGCCTGCCAGTCCTGGGCTTGTGCTACCAGAGACTGGGGTTGGGGTGGGGGTGGCGGTGAAGGTGGTCTTGATGGCAACCTCCACCAAAGCATAGCAGTTGGGTGGGTGGGGAGGGGGTTCTTCCATGAGCTGATACTCTGGATCTGGGGTTCTATGAACAGGCTACATGGAATCAAGAACCTCTTTACTATTTGCTATTCCTTGTGATACGGTCTGTGAAAACATAAAGTATGGCTTTCTAGCCCATTGTAAGTTCAGTGAAAACTTTTTCATGCATAGGGCCTTTAGCTATTCCCAACACAGGCCACTGTACTAATGAGGAAGACACACAAACACACATGGGCATATCCACATACAAATATACACACATAGTTTATTAATGAAACTAAAATATTGTACTGACACACACGTTGATGTTTTTCAGTTATCAATGCTTTGTCCCATTAACCTTAATCTTACCTTTTATTATTCACAAACATACCTTTGTGCAAACAGCTGGAAGTCAGGATTTCAGAAGAGTGTAAAGACACCTGAGCATCACCCATTATCTGGAGATCATGGTAGAATAAGGACAGGGTCCTGTACCTAGTCTTCATGCCATTGGGCATGGGGTCCCCAGCCTCATTCTACCAGGACTAGGATGCTCATTTCTATTCATTGGGAAACCCTAATGTACTCTGGCTTATTTTGCAAAAAACAAAAAACACCACTACCAACAACAAACTTAGATCTGGCAGAGGGCTTAACGATCATCTCATTGTCCAGAATCTTATATTCTGATTCCACTTTAGTCCTCTTTGTACTCAGTACATGATTTAGCATGAGTCACAGATTCTCTTAAATTCCAGTATTCTACTGGGTCAATCTATCCTACATCGACAAGAAAAATGCCACTTTTGGCTAAGATGCTTAGACTCCAGGTTAAATTTCCCTTTGAGAATTTTTATATATATATTTTTACTTTTAATTGGAGGAGGAAAGAAATTGTATCAATTTTTATAGAAAAGTATGCTTCAGTAGTGTATAGGACACCCAGACCCATTTTTTACAATGTCCACTGATCATTCTGACATTTCAAAACAACTGCCAAACATACTACATGTCAGTCCTTCAGCCTTCCCCTTTCATTATGTGTTTCCTTTGAATTAGGCCAGAGATGACAAATTGTTTTCATCTCATATGCCCCCTTGGACGGATTAGTAGTGGCTGCTGAAAAGGAATCTAGGGCACTTGCACATTCAGTGAGAAAAGTACTGTAGTTGATGAACAATGTCTGTTTTGCATATAAGCATGGAGAGTGAGACAATGGAAGACACAAAGATGAGCAATCTCTTGAAAGCAAGCAAGCAAGCAGGCAGAACTTTGGAAGAGTGGTCATACCTCTTGGTCTAGAGGCACCCCCTGAAATCTCCTCCACCTTCCACATCCTCTGCTTTTCATAATTTCTGCCCCTGTCTCCCACTCCAGGGGTGTGCTGTGTCCTATCTCAGGGACATCTATAAACCACATTAAGTAGATTCTTTAACCTCTATTTTCTCTTAGAACAACAACTAGGTTGAGCTAAAATACCAACTTGAATCTTAAAGGAAAAAAGAGAAATTACTTATATTACAGATTTAGCTAGATATCTACTGCATGAATGAATTGATCCTTAACCCTGTTCAGACACTCCCTACCCCTATTTGAGTGATTACTGAAGCATTATTTTGCCCTTCCCCTTAGAGATGAAATTATCTCTAACTTTACCAATAGAAAGAGAAGTTCTGCCCTCAAGTATCAGAGCATTTACATATGGACTCATACTCATTTACATAAGGACCCATCCTTGCTATCCTTTTTGCCTCTGCTTACAGGAAGGGAAGGGTTTTTTTGGTCCTTGAATTCACTCCTCTGCCTAAACTTATGACTCATCCCCTTTGTATTCTAAATTCCCTGACCTTTGGTTGCTGTTGGTGCCATTGATGAAGACAGAAAAATATAAGAGGCTGAGAGTTGGGGAAAATTGAATTCAATTTGGAGTCATTAAATTTGAAGTATTTATGGGTCATCTATGTGGAGATGTCCCCTAAGTAATTGGCTATCCTAGAGTTTAGGAGGAAGGTCATCTAGTGGTCTTCTGGTAAACCTGCTCTCTGAAGGGAAAAAAATCCCACAATATGTAGCATTTGCCAATTTTTGTCATGTCAATTCGGCTACCATGGCTGATTTTAAGTTACCAATGGCTTAAAAACCAGCTTGCAAATTTCCTAAATATTTAATAATCAACTTTTGTGAGTACATCTAAGCCACCTCCAGCACACCACTAGAAGTTGAGATTACAAATGGAGATTTTAGAGTCAAAGATGGCAGACAAAACCCTGAAAGTGCTGAAAACGGAGAGTGTGTGGCATAGAAGGTGAGGAAGGTCAAAGTTCCAATCCCATAATATCCACCACTTCCTTTCACCTTCCTGGGACAAAGAACAACCTCCACACCAAAAGAATGAGAATCGCTGCATGGGATCCTGTACTCGGTATATAGAGCTTAAAGTCAAGAGCCCACTGAACTTGGGCTCATAGGGGAAAAAATAGTTTACTCTATGAGAATGAATGTTCTAAAAGCCAATATTAAACATAATAACAACAACCTGCAGAAGATGCCCCACCTCAAGGCACAGTCTGTAAATGTACCATCGAGGAGGCCTGGAAACAATCAATCCAAGTGGGGTGGCCTGGAGAGTTCTCAGGACTTGCTATAGGTCATTGGAGCAGGATGGCACTCAACAGGTAGACAGCAGCTGGGCAGCCTGAAGGAAAGATGCCCTTGTGGAAGGACAGGGTCTCCATAAAGTCTAGAACAAAGCAGTGAAGAAAGGGCCTTAGCCAGTCTGTCTATCACTGGCTGGTCAGAACCCATATCCTTATATCCCTGCAGTGGAGATGGTAGCTTTGGGCTATAAAGTGGCTTTTCATCACACCCCTTAAAGATCAGTTGACACTCTTTGCATGGATTGCGCTCCCACCAAGCTCTCATACAGACTTGCAGGATTCTCTGCAGTGGTAAAGATGCTGCAGGACTTGAATATTCTACACTATCTGGCAGACATATTTCCTATCTTTAACACTCCAGTTAGTCATTGGTCAATATGAGTTAGGTGAAATCAATCCTGTTGGAATTTAATAAACTCTGGATTAACTATCACTACCACCATTATGACTTCTTCAGCTCAACATTTGTCTAGCACAGGGAGTCCCAGGCACTGGGCAAGCACTTGACATATATGATCTCAATTTTTCCTTATGATAGTCTTACCAGATAAGAATTGCTAACTCCATTTACAGATCAGGAAAGTGCAGCTCAGAGATTTCAAGTAACTTGGATTCTCTGAAAATGCAATCCTGAGGATAAGACCCTGGGTCATAAGACTCTACTAAGGCCAACCCAAGGCCTTGCCAAAGCAGCCAGCAAAGCTAAGTCTCCTTTATCTTCAAACCACTATTGCTCTGGGCCTAGGCAGGTGGCTGTGCTTCCTCCCCCAGGGAGAACATTCATTCAAGACAAATGATGAAGAAGTTATGGAGCAACAAACGAGGAGATTCAAACAAACAAAATTGATACTTGATGGACAGCTGCTCTGTGTTCAAGCAGGGCCCTCCAGCTATCTTTACTTAACTGTGACAGTGTAGGCTGGCTGTTTCCCAACTAGTCTGAGATCTGTTATTGTATTAGGCTTCACATAGGCATTAGGACCATTCTGAGGGTGTCTGGTTTTCCTCAGGGCTAAGATATACTGACATTCTGGCAGGAGGGGAATAGAATTAACCACAACATTCACGGTAGGCCTGGTCCTAGGAAAAGCTGGGTATAGCAATTATAATGGTGATAGGGATGGTGACAGCAATGGTGGGAAGAAGAAGGAACAGATGTGATTTGTGGAACACACTTTAAGTGCCAGCTTCCGTGCTGGGCTCTGTGGACATCCACTGAGTAGACAGCTCATCCAGGCAGTTATGGACACCTACAATGTCCCAAATGGAGCAGGATAAATACTTAACTCAGTGGTTCTTTTTCTTTATGAGTTATGATCTCCTTCAACTGATTATCATAGGAATTTTCCTCTCAAGTAGGCAAAGTGCCAAGGGTGAGCTGTGGACACTCAGGGAGAGTGCTAAGGGGTCATCTGGAGGGCACTGCAGCCAGTGAGTCAGAGAAGAGGTAGGTGGCCGGGCACCAGCTTGCTGCCCTAACTGCATTAACACCTTGGCCCAGTTCGTGCCCAGCTTGCATGGAAGGTCAAGAATTAAAAGGCCTGACTGAATTTCAATCAAGTTGATGCCCTCCACCTCCTCGTGACAAGACCAGCAGACAACCTGAACCCCATTCCTTCCTCCTATCCAGAAGGCCATTAATTTTCTCAAGGACAGCCCACAATGACCAAGAAAGATATGCATGCAGGGCACATGCCCTTAGTTCCCAACCTGATGGAACTTCCTGACCCCTGGCCAACAGTGACCTTTGCCTCACGGAGTCCAATCCACTAATCATGGTGCCTTTCAGTGGCCCTCCCCACATATGAGCCCAGATGGTATGCTGGTAAACACTTCTGTTTGGAATGGTTTTGCAGGGAGAAGGGACATCCTACCTACTTGGTAAAAAGTTGATCCTTCTTTACATAACCTATTTTACCTTCTTCATGGAACCTCAAGGTCCCCACCCATCCAAAGAGTTACTCTTTCCCTCGTATACTGAAGGGAAGGGGTCTGTCTCACATCTACTCCCAAGTCAGCTCCATGTCTCTACTACTTCTGACACCATATCTCACTTTGGGCCTCTGCTTATCTGTCTGAAGCCAACATGTGTCCCTTTCTGGTGACACACAGACCAAGGGTGAGTGAGCACCTGCTTTAGTGATCACTTGGGAGAGAATAACGGGGGCTTTTGCTGTAGCAGACACAACAGATACCTTAAAAATGGTTCATTAGAATTCTCTCCTAAAAGGCCCATGATGTCCTGCTTCCAGGAACCTCTGTCCTTTCTCTTCCCAGCCCTCCTATCTCATTCAGTGCTGTTTCTCTCCCAACCTATTCTACTAGAGCACCCTCCCCAAACCTCCAGTTTGGTTTAGTTTTTTTAGCATAATTTTACTTCTCTTTATGCCATAACTTTTGAGGTTGCATGCTGAGCACTGTCTTCTCGCCACCAAAGGCTCACCAAAGAATAGGTTGAATAAAAGCCCTACAGTCCAGAGGAAAATCATGCCACTTCCTTAAGGAAGCAGATGTGGCCACAGGCAATCGTGGTTGGAGACTTCTGTACTAAATCACTCTTTCCTGATAGGTAGTGAAATAGGTGCATGAGGATATTCCCAGTAAATATTCATTCATGTGAACCTCCTTGCTATCATTGTTCTCAGATCTCTCTGGCTGAGTAACAGTGGAGGTACCTGTTTGTCTATCCATCTTAAGCAGGTCTATTGCTAACCAGTAGCTCCCCATATCTCAGTTACTCAATGTGGACGTTATTTCTCACTCACATATACTTCCAGTGTGGAGCAGGTAGGGGCGTTCTACTCCACACAGTCACCCAAGGAACCAGGTTCCTTCCATTTTGTGGCTTCCTCCACCTCTGCAATCTCAGAGTCCTCTCCATTCAGCAAGGAGATAGGGAAAGGGAACAAGGATTGGTCGGGGGAGGTTTATATGGGTTGTACCTGAAAGCGGTGGTCATCATTTTGGCTCACATACCTTTGATCACACTAACTTCAAGGGAGGGTGCGGAATGCAGTGTAGCTTTCCAGAAAGAAGTTTAGACGTGGATGTTAATGGGCTTTAGCAGTTCCTGCCAACACCCTTTTAGGGGTAGCATCCCTCTGTTCCAAGTGGGAGCTCCTTTTAGTGGTCCATTCAAGTTTCAGAAGAAACCCTGCCTCCTCTCACTGATTCTAGAATAGCCATACAACTGAAGCTTCCTGAATATTTTTCTGGATAATTCCACTGGAGTCAGAAGCAAAGGTGTGGGCAGAGGACAAACCTCCTAATGTTAGAAGGAAGACCACTGAGAATTTTGATAATTTGGCATCTTATTCCTTCTTCCTATTTTCTTCCAAACACAGGAGAGAAACAGTCATTTATTCCTTCCTCTTTGCTCTCTTATGCCTGGAAGTCTTGCCTTCAAAACTTTAGGAGGGCCTATGTTCACCCCAAGATAAAAATAAAAACAAAAATAAAAAACCCTAGAGAAATCACAGCAACTTAGTGGGAGGAGAATAAAATGTTCTCAGCTATCTCTTGCTCCTGAAGACATGAAAGGAATATAAATAAATGTAGACAGTACAATTTACTTTGCTGAAGCACAAAAATTACAGGGTTTCAATCTGCAGAAAGAGAATGAAGTTTTTTGACACTAGGTAAGTACATCATGTGCAGTTGACTACTGATTGTCCCAGGAATGAAACTCCCTAGAGAGAAGGCTTGAAATCCAGAGAGAGAGGGGAGGGGTAAAATGGCCATTCATTCTGGTATGCCTAACACAGCTGCAGATTATGCCTGTTCTGCCACTGTAATCACTTAGAAGCCCTTTGCTCTCAAGTGACCCAGCTGGATAATAAATCATATGGCCACATGTGGGCATCTAAATACAGAGTAAATCTGCTTACACCTAACACCACCATGGTAAAACTACACTTATAAACAACATAAGGAAAATGGGTAAGTAAATCATGGTTTATCACTAAAGAGAAAGCTATTAAATCATGACTATGCAACATTTGCAAACTTTGGACCCACAGTATTGTCAAGGCCTCCTAACTGATTTCCTTGCCTCCTGTCTTGTCCCTTCTAATGCGCTCAGTTGTATACTGCACAACTCCAAAAGGGACTATCCTGTACACCAGGATGGAAATGATGCCTACACTAGAGTTGTGTACTATACAACATGATCAACTGTACAGGGCAGTCCTGAATGTGTTTCCTACCTATAGCCTCAATGCTAGTTCTTAAAATGAATACACTGCATACGAAGTTTTTTTTTTTTTATTAAAACCACTCAATAACTACCCTTTGGCCTTGGAAACAAGTCCAAAGCCCTTATTTTGGCTAACAGGGAAGCTCATGATGATCTCTGGCCACTGTCAAACTCCCCAGCCTCTTCTCTTACCCTTCCTCATCATGGAGTCTGTGAGGCTTAATTTTACATGTCAACTTGACTGGGCCAGTGAGAGTGCCCAGGTAGTTAGTCAAACAGTATTCTGGGTGATTCTGTGAGGCATTTTTTTGAATCAGATTAACATTTAGATCAGTGGACTGCATAAAGCAGATTGCCCCCCATAATGTGGGTGGATCTCATCCAATCAGTTGAAAGCTTGAATAAAACAAAAGGCTGATACTCCCCAGGGTAGGAGGAGATTGTCTTCCTGCCTGATGACCTCTGAACTGAGACACTGGCTCTTCCTGGTTCTACAGCAGTCTCCAGCCTTTGAACTCCAACTGGGTCATTGGTATTGCAGATTTTGGACTTAATGGTCTCCATAATCACATAAGCCAATTCCTTACAATAAATTTCTTCCTTTTTTCCTTACTTCCAGGCTTGCAGGAATAGAACCCTGCTCTTATGACCATATTTAACCTTTGTTAGCTCCTTAAGGGCCCAACTTCAGATATAGTAACATTGGGGAGTAGGACTTCCACGTGTGAATTTGGGGCAGGGAGGACAATTCAATCCCTAAGGGATTCTAAATTCTCACATGCTGAATTACTCTCATACCATGTTTTCCAAACACCATGCACTTGCTCAACTTTGGTCTTGCCCATGCCATGAGAAACACTTCCTTGTACAGAGACCACAGCTCCCCATCCCTCCCAAATCCCTGCCATATACTTCTATTCACTTATCATATTGCATTGTCTTCATTGTCTGTCATTGCCAATGTTGTACTCCATTGAACTCCTGCCGTCTAACACTCAGCCTGGTGCCATAACACATACACAGTAAATAATTCTTAAATTTAAGCTGAAAAAGTAGAATAAAAATAGCGTGCGTACTATGATTATAACTATGTAAAAACACTTGAGCAAAGGAAAAATGCTGAGAAGGATTTGCACCAAAACAACAATGGTGGTTGTGTTTGTGTGGTAGAATTATTGGTAGCTATACTTGTCTCTTCCCTGTTTCCCAAGTTTTCTGTAATGTGATTATATTGTTTTACAACTTTAAAAAGCATAGTTTAAAAGTACACACAGCATGACATTTAAAATCTCAGCCTGAAGCTGGCTTGTTTCAGGATGTATTCCAAAAGAGCTGATTTCCTGGTTACAAAGGATTCTGAAAGATACCCTGGAGTTGCCCCTAACAGGATTTGACATATATGTTGTTAATTGGGGGGTGTGACCTCCCTGGATAATGGTTCATTACTGCTCTGTGGGGTTTCAGTAATGAGCACAACAGTCACCTTGGCAGGTGGGAATTCTCCAGATGGAGAACCTGCCCTGGGGATATTCATCACTTAGATGTCCTATTGCTGGAATGCTGGAAGACCAGGGAGGTCTGGATTTTTTTTTTTTTTTATTGAGGTTAAGCTACCTGGCATTATTGCCTAGTTTTTAGATATACCCAAAGGGAGAGAAAGCCAAATACCGGGGGATATTTATAGCCCAGTATAATGGCTTCTCTGGATCTAAACAATCTTACACCCACTGGTGTTCAGAGCTGAGCAGCCATGCTGTTTCTGTGCCGTTGGGGGAGGGGTCAGTTCTGAGATGAAAGTTACAGTTACTGAAGGTAACTGGATGATGTGGTGGGTTAGTAATGGTGAGATAAGAGGATGAAGGATAAGTTCTGTGTATGCCAAGCACAGTGCAGTGTCTTTTAATAGACCTGTTTGTAGCCTCCCCAATAGCCGTCACCATCCCCTCCTTCCTGGCCCCACAGCCACCTGCCATTGAAAGGCTGAAAATGCCAGAAACCTGATTCCTCAGGCTCCCCTGTAGCTAGAACATGTGACTGACATTTTGGCCAATGAGGCCCAAGGAGAAGACTGCTGGGGACTTCTAGGAAGATTTTCTTACCCAGTAAAACGTGACAAACAGAGAGTGCTTCTTTCATTAAACATTGTCATGTCTATATGCAACGACTCGAACTGTAGCAGCCATCTTGTGAGCATGAGGAAGCAAACATAAGCCAAAGTCAAAAGACCCCAAAGATGTCAGAACAGAACTATGGAAAGAACCTGAGCACTTGATGATATTGTTGAGTTGATGAACCAATTCTGGAAAGGCCTTACCCCTGAAATTTTAGCCATGTTAAATAAATCCTTTTTACTTGAATATTCTGTGACTTGTAGCATCCTACACTCCTTTAGTCTTCATGAGAACCCTAGGATGATTGTGTTCTTGTCCTCATTTTACAGGCGGTATAAAGCTCTCATTCTCAGGTACTTCAGACCCCACCTTGTGCTTGACCTCCTCCCCTGCCCTCCTCCTCCCATTAAGTGTGCATTCCTTGCTGGTCTGCACCAGAACTCCCTCTAGAAGTCTGGAATGCAGTTTACTTCTCCCTGGCCTGAGCCCACCTTCTGGACCTGGCCCTGGCCTAACCAGCACCCATGGGTAGCCTCTGGTCAGCACACTTCTATGCACATCCAATGACTCTGGGCTTTGCCCACCACCATCTCAACATTCTTGGCTCATGGCTGAATCAAGCTGCTTCCCTTTGCCTTGGTGATCCAAAGAGATCACTCCTTATAAACATGATCTGTCTCATGAATCATAGAATCACCTGATTTCCTAGCCCCTGCTTGGCAAGACTTCATGATATTAAACCTCATTAATCCTTGTTACATCCCCAGAGAGGGGCGGTTATTTATAACCTTACACAGGTACAAACTCAGACACATGGACCCCACAGGTATTTTGCTGCTTGGTTGGGAACATTGCTATTGTAAGAACCAGCTTCCAGGTCTGTAAAAATAGGCAGGCATCCCAGACTTCACTGATTATCTCCTAGGAAGCTGGATAGGGGAGACTTCACAATATTGGGAAAATCACTGGGGTCAAAACTAGAAGGAATGTTAAGGGTCATTTACATTAATTCCCTATAGACTACTTGAGGCCAACAACTTCTGTTTTATGCATATCCATAGGCCCTGTGCTTAACACTTAAAAAATATCTGGAGCATGAGCCGTCCCAGGGAAGTCATGTACATTGTCCAAGCACCAGAGCAAATGACAGTGGACTCCCGGCCTCGAGGTCAGGACCCTGCATGGGATGCTGGTTTCCATCTCTGATAAAATCAGTGCTTTGTTGGACAGGAAGGATGAAAACCTTCAAGAGGCATTCGATTCCAAAGATGACTCTAATCCACATGCAGCCCTAACCACTAGATCTCCAGGCAAGACGGCTTTTAGGCTGTAAACCTGACAGAAAGAGATTGGTAACTAGAAGTCTTTATTCATTCAAAAAGCATTGACCTAAATTGTTTATCACTGTGAGGTAGGATTTGCAAAGACCTTGTTAAAATTTTTAACTCAGGGACCTATGAGAGATAAAAGGGTTCAGAGGTATCATCTGTTCCTATGGTCATCCAAGGATGGAGTGTTTTCAGTGGATCTTTAGCATTGCTGATCCAGGTAGGAGGCAATTAGGGAGGGCCCTTCAAGAAGCCAAATCCATTATCACCCAGTTTTGACTCCAAAACATACCCCAAACCTGACCACTTCTATTGTCCCCAACCTAATCCAAGCCACCACTACCTCTCACCTGGACGACTTCATGAGCCTCCTCAGAGCTCTACCTTCTCCCTTTCTTCTCTCCATTCTTGCCCCACCCAGCTTCCCATCTCCCTTTAATGGAATTCAAAACCACTTCCCACAGCCTATGTGTCCAAACATGAACTGGCTCCAGCTACATTCGGTCACCTCCTCTCCTGTCACCTCTCCCTTGCTCTCTGTCTTCCAGCTACACTGTCCTTGATTACAACTATTGAAACCTACTGGTTTTCCTCTGCTTGGAGATCTCTTCCTCCAGATTTCCCTCTGACTCCACCCTGTCATTCAGGTGTCAACACAAACACCACCATCACCCCCTGACCCACATTGTTAGAACTTAATATGGTCAGAGCTTATCTAGTTTGACTTGGTTATATCATTTTTGTACTAGAAGGTCTATGGCATGAAGGTCCTTATCTGACCAAGTTTATCCCTGCCTCCCACACTTAGAACAGTATCACCTTATCATAAGTGTTTAACAAATAGCTATCGAATGAGGGAATTCTCTGGGGTTCAGTTATATCCCAGGTCAAAATGTGATCTCCAAATTTCATGCAGTAAAACTCGTACAAAACCTATAACATTAATAAAGACAATGATGTAATATGTACAGCAGAGATTCATTAAACATTCTGCCTGCCTCTAATATTTCCCAGGCCTTTAGGGCACTCATTAGGCAGATTCTGAATGAGACTTGTTAGAAATCACACGTGTCGCTTCTGAGTGGGTTTCTACTATCTCTTCTCCTACTGCTGCATGTTCCTCTTACTTTTTTTAATGTTTGTTTACTTTTGAGAGAGAGATAGAGTCAAGCGGGGGAGGGGCAGAGACATGGAGACACAGAATCTGAAGCAGGCTCCAGTCTCTGAGCTGTCTGCACAGAGCCTGATGTTGGCTCGTATCCACCAACCGTGAGATCATGACCTGAGCCAAAGTCGGACACCTAACCGACTGAGCCACCCAGGTGCCCCTGCATGTTCCTCATAGTGTAGCTATCAAGTGGTGGGTCCCTGAGTGTCTCTGTAACACAGCCCTCTTCCTCTCCCCTCCACTGACCCTCGGTGGGGGCTTGGCTTGAATGAGAAGTGAAGTTCATTGAGTAAATCCACGGGGCTTCAGCAGCTAACAGCATGAGCTCAGACTGCCCACCAGGACCTGTGCATCTATTATCTCATTTACTCTTCACAATATCTTATAAGGTAGATCTGATTATTACTGACATTTTATAGACATAGAGGAAACTAAGAGACAGAGAAGTGGAACCACTTGCCCAAAGTCACACAGTTGGAAAATGGTAGAGCTGTGATTTGAATCCAAGCAGTCTGACCCTAAAGCCCAGGCTTTTAATCACTGAACTGTATGTTTAAGGAACATTCTATCTTAGGGAGTCAAGTTTTTCAACAGTAAAGGTAAAACAAAATCCTTTGCCATTAAGAAGTCTCTCCCTAATGGTCATAAGAATAGATCTTTGAGATGAAACCAATTTAAGGAGATGTTATTCTTGACATGCTTCTCTTTGTCTTGTAATAAGCACTAATTGAATGATGTTGCCAGCAGGTCTGCTTTATGGAGCCAGTCTGCTATTACACCAACTAATTTTAAAATGTATGGATCTTACTGCTTCAGACCTGAGGCCATATTGATTCTGGAATATGCACCACTAATTGCTGAGAGCCTGATGCTGGGAAGAAAATAAAAGAAAAAAGCTCTCCTGTCAATATTTGTTACTAACCTTGACAAATAAACATTTTAAGTGATGGTGACTTTTTCCTCTTTTAAGGCTTTAATTACTGGCTTGCACACACTGCAATCATTTTGTTCTTGTTTGTGTTTAACAGTCTGTAATCCATTTTAATTATATTCTTTGCTTATCAAGATTAGACTCCTGAACAAGGATAGAACAGAATTTAACTTCTGCCTCTCCCCTTCCCCCCTTCCTTGTCCAGTGCCTGGGAAATCTTTGGGGATTTGACAACATCTTAAAGATAAAAGTTATTCTTTAAGCTTAAAGCCAACAAACGAAACCATTAAAAGGAAGTTTCTTTCTACCTTTTCCAATCTGTCAGTCCTTTGACTAAAGGCATCAGACAAATCTCCTTCCTCTATTAAATTTAGAATGTGAACTTGTCAAACATTTTGAGAAGGGATGTGCAGTGGGGAAGGAAGGAGACATCCAGGGTGAGAACATTTTTTTTTTCTTGACCTGGATGGTGAGTACAGCGGTGTTTGCTTTGTAATAATTCGTTGATCTCAGGCATTTATATTCTGTGCACTTTTCCATATATGTGTCACATTTTTATGAAACATTATTTAAAACACTGAACATAGCTGGGTTTTCAGGGTTGTTCTGAGCTTTTGTTAAGGGCAACCACTTGCAGACAGCTGCCATACACTGAATGCTTATGTCTCTCCAAAATTCAGATGTTGAGTCTTAATCCTCACTATGATGGTAGTTGGAGGTGAGGCCATGTGGGAGGTGATTAAGTCACAAAGGTAGAGCCTTCATTTATGGGATTAGTACCCTAATAAAAGAGACCCCAGAGAGCTCCCCTGTCCCCTCTCCCATATGAGGACACAACTTGAAGACAGCCATCTGTGAACTAGGTAGTGGGCCCTCACCAGACACATCTTCTGGCACCTTGATCTTAGACACCCAGGCTCTAGAACTGTGAGAGATAAATTTCTGCTGTTTATACAGACATGCAGTCTACAGTAGTCTGTTATAGCAGCCTGAACCAAGACAACAGCCAAGCTCTTTTTAAAACTACTTCCAGGGCACCTGAGTGGCTCAGTCAGTTGAGCATCCAACTTTGGCTCTGGTCATGATCTCGTGGTTCATGAGTTCAAGCCCCACGCCAGGCTCTGTTCTGACAGCTCAGAGCGTAGAGCCTACTTCAGATTCGGTCTCCCTCTCTCTCTCTGCCTTTCCCCTACTTGTGTTCTCTCTCTCTCTCTCTCTCTCAAATAAATAAATAAACATTAAAAAAATAAGTACATAAATAAAAATAAAACTACTTCCAATATTTCCCCTTTTAAGATTTGTATTTACCAGAGTAGGAATTATAATAAAGTATGCTGGCAATGAGGAAAGATACCACCAAAGATAGTTTTTGGCTTTCCTAACAGTCCAATGTGGGTATTCTTGGTCAGAGGAAGATCTTCTACACAGCAATTCAGGGACCAGGCCTCAGACTGAACAGCAGATTTGACAACATCTCAGCCAATTCAACAGGGGGATCCAGAGCAACAATTGCCCATTAGAAGTGTCCTGTGCTGGGTAGAAATGGCCATGCTCATCAGCTGGGGGATGCCCTGGAAGAGCACGGCTTTGACTCCAAAGCTAATTGTAATCCTTGCAGCTAAATGGCAGTTATTTCTTGAAGATATGAGTGATACATTTCCATGACTGCCACACTCTACAATGGAAAGGGAGACACGTATATACATATATGTATACATATTTGGTGACCAGTAAGCCTCTGTCACAGTAATGGAGGCCAACTCAAACTAGACTCCAGAACCATGTTGGTCTAACTCCCCTCCTGTGCTGAGCTTTCTTCCACTGCTCCTAAGATGCATTGCCTTATTGTCTCTGGGCCATGGTGGAACCATTTTAGTTTCATTCCCCAGCACTAATTCCTTTTTTTCTGATGGAAGTCCCAATTTTCGTGTGGTTATCCAAAGCTCCCTAACTCTTAGTCCATGTGGTTTCGTTGTGTCTCCTCATCCCCACCACCCCAGCTCTATAATTAGGCACATGCTGCAGGCCTGAGCCAATCAGTCCTACTCTGGCCACAGTAAAGGTTTCAGCATTGGACACAAGACCCAACCAGAGACTTCTGCTAGGTGGGGTAGAGGAGCATAAGTCTGAGAGGATGAGGGGCTGGAGCTATGCAGCCATCTTGCCACCATGAGGGGAAAGGGTGAAGAAGTTAGGACCATCTTGGGGAGGATGAGGGTAAAGCCAGTATGGTGGGAGTCAGAGTCTAGAGGTGGAGAAAAACTGAGTCTCTGTGAATGTGTCTAAACATCTGCCAATAAACTCCTTTTTTACCCAAACCAGTTTGAGCTGGTTTCAGTCCCTTCAAAAGTGTCCTAACTAAAGTCCATCAGGCTCAATATATACTCAATTTGGAAATATTTTATTTACCAAAGTCTCTAGATTCAACCACCACATTAGTCCCAGATGGTTAATAAAAGTCTACTAAGTCCTTCAAAACTAGAAAGCAGGATTTTTGCTTTAATTAAATCCATGCAGCAGTCAAGTTCTGCCTCCTAACCACCTCCCTCCCACACTTAGTATATCAGAACTTCCACCTACCTATTTATCAGCTGTAGTCTCCCTTGGAAAACATGCTGAGTGACTGAGCTGTTGATTAACTTTGTCTCGCAAATGGACTCTGACTCCTTGAGGGCAGGGCATATTCCCAGAGCCCAGCACAGAGTCTGACAGGAAGTGGTAGTTCAATCAGTTAGATCTAACAATGCTCAGCTGGCATCCTCAGACTTGAGGCAGAAAGGCAGACACCCTCCCACATCCTGTATGGTTGTCTGCGTGAGTCACCAAGTTCCTGCAGAGAGGGTCAGCCAGGGCTTACCCGGAAGTGAATCAGCAACATGGTTGGCAATGCAAGGACCACCAGCCTCCTTGGCCATACTACTTAGCCATACTTCCCCCTCTTTTTCTTTCTAGCTCCTTTATCCCCCTCTATTTCTTTTCTTTTTCCATTCCAAGATCCCCCAACTCTGCTCCATGCTTCTGCCACAAACATCTATGGGTGCTCCCATAGGCCCTGTCCTCAGGGCTATGCTGGAACTAGTGTTGCCCCACAAGTCAAGACGCATGACATGGGAGGGTACTAAGCTGTGTGAAGACAGGTTTCAGAAGCAAGGACTCTTTAATCTGCAAAACAAAGACTAAAAAGGAACTTGCATGAAAGTTTGATAGGTTAGTAGTTATATGTTGCTATGAAACTACTCCAGAAATTAATGTTTTAAAACAACAATATTTACTATCTTTCATTTGTGGGTGGGGTCATGAATTTGGGCAGGGCACAAGGGGATAGTGTGTCTCTTATCCATCATGTCTGGAGCTACAGCTGGAAAATCCCAAAGACAATGGCTAGAATCATCTAAAGGCTTGTCTACTCACATGGCTGGAGGTTGATTCTGGCTGTTGGCAGAGGCCTTAGTTGGGGCAACTGGTTATAACACCTGCATAGGACTTCTCCAAGTGACTTGAGCTTCCTTACAACATGGTGACTAGGTTGCCAGGACAAATATCCTGAGCAAGAGAGTGAGAGAGACAGAGAGAAAGAAATGCAAAGCAAATGCTATATCTTTTTTCTAACCTAGTCCAGATGTCATACAGCATCATTTCTGCCATACTCCATTAGTCACAACAGTCACAAGTATCCACTCAGATTCAAGGGACTCTTAGTGGGCAGAGTGGCCTGGTCTGAAAAGCATGGAGGGCCAGAATACTGTTGTGGCCATTTGGGGAAAATAAAATATGTCACAGGTATTAATATACGGGTCTTGCACGAGTTTCCTCAAAAATGGTGAAACATTCTACTAAAAGTTAATTTTGAGTACTTATTAAGTGTCAAGAACTGTATTAAGTATTTACTCATAGTAACCCGTTTAATCCTTCCAACAACTCATTGGGTTGGATGCCATTTTTAGGTCAAACTCACAGGTGAGAAAACTGAAGTACAGACAGATTAAGTGATTTGCTCAAAGTCTGAGAGCTAGTTAGCAGCAGAGCCAGCATTTGAATCCAGGCTATAAAGAAAAACACCTTCATAAAGGTCAGAGTTGCAGAGGCAAGTTGAAGTAGCTAAGGAGCCACTACATATCTTCCCATACAGTTAACTCCAGATATCTTTTAGGCATTCTACCTCAGATCCCTCATGCTTACTGGTCTCACTCCCACCACTGCTGGGAGAACTAGCTCTTCAGAGATACCAGCCAAATTCAGTAGGGGCCACCTGACAACATCCCACTCAAGCCTGTGCCTCCCACTTGCTGGGATATGGCTTTTCCATTGGTGCTTAGAGTCCTTGCAAGCTCAACCTGGAAGCACAAGAGAGTTAATGCCCATAGCCCAACTTTTGACTCAAGATGGGGAGGCAAATGGATATAGGTATCTTTTCTCCCTCTAGCTAGTCCCAGAGATGCAGTTCATGTGACTTCTTAGGCAATGGCAGGGGCAGCCAGTCACCTTCACTGCATTCTTGCTTTGCCTCTTCCTCCTCCCTGCTTCTCAGTCTCCTGCTCTTCACTTCTGCACCCTGGACTCTCACTACCTATATCAAGTCCTCATGCAGACTTGCTCTTTGGGGGAATTCAAACAACAGTAACTTTAGGAAATGCAGTTTCCAAGAGGTGTTACAGGCTAAAGTTGGATACCAAATTCTAGACTACTGGAAATGAACTTTACTTTGGAGGTAATCAAAACCAAGGATGGGAAAGGGCCATCAAGCGACAGTGTGCTGGAGCTCATGAGAACTGATAATGCACATTTCTTCCCAACAACGTGTTCAGGGACTTTGTGATGGAAGCTGGAAATCAGCCACAGTGGGAGTATTTACACCACAGAAATGGGCGAACATGGCAGATTAGGACTTTTTTTGCACAGAGATCCAGTTGTTAAACACCTACCCCGCACAACACTAATGTCAATTCGCCTGCAACTCTGATTGATAATGACTGCCTAGGGTAGTGCATTGGGAGGGATTCCAGGGCTATTACCAATGTCTATTTGCTATCTCTACTCTAAACCAAAGCTCTCATTTTTACAACTGAGGTATAGAAGCCCAGAGACTTGCTTAAGATTACCTAAAAGTGACAGAATCAGCCTAGAAACCAGGCTTTTTTCGCTCCATATGCAAGGTATGTTGTGTAGATAATGGGCCTGTTGCCTGGTTTCAGGCACAGCTCTCACATCTTGGGATTAAAATATGAAACCCACCTCTCATCCTGAGTCAAAGACACTCCTACACTGGGAGTCCTTGTTCTTGCTAATGGAGGTATTTCTCAACCTTCTTTAACATCACATGGGGAGAGAGGATCACTGGCAGTAGCCATGGTGGCTAGGTCATTATCACTCACATACTAAAAAAAGAAAAGAAACAGAGAGAGAGAGAGAGAGAGAGAGAGAGCGAGCGCAGGAGTAGGGGATGGGAAGAGAGAGAGGGAGACACAGAATCTGAAGCAAGCTCCAGGCATTGAGCTGTCAGCACAGAGCCTGACGCGGGGCTCAAACTCATGAACCATGAGATCATGAGCTGAGCTGAGCTGAGGTCTGATGCTTAACTGACTGAGCCACCCAGGGAGACTTATTTCCTTAAAAAAAAAAAAATTAGCAGTAAAACTGTCTGTCTCACTTTTTGAACAATGAGCTTGAAATCTGTCTCCTGCTCTAGGGAGATTAGGAACATGAATCATTTACCTTCGGCAAAGTACAAAGACAAAAAAAAAAAAAATCACAGCCACCAACTAAATATTAAATTACCCATACCATGTTAAATACTTTAAATGGCACCATAATGTTTGTTTAGCTGAGTCAGCCAGAGCCACTTCTCCTTCCCCAGATTCCCACAGCTGCTGAAAACCCATGTCAGCCAACCGAAGCCTCCTGTCTGATTGTGAAGGTTGGTGAGGAGGTGCTCTCCTTGCTGTTTGAAGAGACAGGTTGTGCTGGTTGTTGAAAGGAGGGTGGAGGGGCTGGGATTCCTTTCCTTTCTCCTGGGTAAGCCCAGCATGGTTAGTGCTAAGGTGAAGCAAGTAAGGGGGTAATGGTGTAAAATTCAAGGACCCTGCACTTGCCCAGTCCTGAGAGTGAGCAATGCCTCTGTAATTTATGTGCCATACAGCTGCCCACCCTCACTCCTGTCCTGCAGCCCAGCCAGAAGTTTGCTCTGGACCCACTAACAGAACTCCCAGGTTCCCAAGAAGCAGAGCCTCTGAAGCCAGGTCCAGAGTGAGGACAATGGAGACCCAGGGCTGTGTTCCTGAGGTCCTCAGAGCCACAGAACCTGGACTGGAACCCAGGTCCTCTTTCCTAGTCCTGTGACGTGGGGACATTCATTCTACTTCTCCTCTGTTTCCTCATCTGTAAAACAGGAGGGCTATTAGAATGCTTTTCTTGTGATGAGCAGTAAAGGGGTTATGGGTATAAAAACCCTTCAGAAATTGTGAAGCACTACATAAAAGTTGGCTATTACTATTAATTTTACATTAATAATATAAATAATGAATTGCAGTTTCTGATTAGGTGGTGGGAAAAATTCCTACATGTGATTATTTCCCAGATTTCTTCTCCTCTATTTGCCTATTAAGCCCTGAATTTGCTTTCTATCTTCCTCAAAAGGAAATATTATTTCATGTTATGAGAGAGACCATGCTAATTTCATATTAAGGAGATGGAAAGAGGTGCTGGGGAATAGAGGGGGGGAGAGAGGGGGGGAGAGAGGGAGAGAGGGAGAGAGAGAGGGAGAGAGAGAGGGAGAGGGAGAGGGAGAGAGAGAGGGAGAGAGAGAGAGAAACCACAAGGGTGTACTGGGGGAACAGAGAGAACTTTATTAAATATTGTGATAGATTTTGATGGAGCTTTGATGTTCTCTAAGAAATGCACATGTAGGATTTTCGTTACATTCTTGTTTGTTGGATTATGAATGTAACACTGTTCTTAGCCTGGGCCACATGGATCTCCAAACATATAGGGAAAATGAACATAATAGCCAAGAGTGGTTAGTAAATTCTGTCTCCCAGCTCAGGATGTTCAAGGCCAAATCTATAACAAAATGAGATGAATTACCCAGAACCAAGTGACAGGCACTGAGAGTTTTGCAGAGTGGGATGGTGGAACCAATGACTATGCATGGCTGAGGAGAAATCTCCAATCTCTACCTCCATCCAAGACCTTCCATCCATGAGAACTCTCAAGGTCACATTTAAACAAAATCAGTTTGCACTTTTTGCATAATCAATTTTGTGGCAATGACGGAAAATTCTGAAGGGGAAAAGAAAATCACAATCCTCCTGACCAGTTTTCATTCTTGATCTGTGATTCAGCTCAAGAGGATATTTTTAACCTCTTCTTGTCACTATGAGCAAAAATTGGAAAGATTTTCTCACAGCTGGACTGAGGACTAAGGTCTGGATGTTTTCAGACCAAAGGAGTATGTTTGGGGAAAAGAAAGAAATGGCCAAATGTTTCCGCAGCCAATGATGACAGGCACTCTTCACCCTGCAGGGCTTCTGTCACTGCCCTTCATGTGTCAAGTAAGGACACAGCCCAGCCTCACTTGGGCATAAAGAGTGAGTTACAAAAGCCTGGGCTCCAGAAGGGGAAAGAAGTTATTCCCCAAGACTGAATTTTAATTGTGCTGTCTGAGCTGTTAGACATTAGATCATACTCCAAGAGGCAACAGTATTTTGATTAAGCATCTTTATCATTTTGGTAAATTCTTTAGTTCTGTGTCTTCAATGTTATATGCAGACCTCAGATTTATATCTGAATTTATATTCCTCCTCTAGAATTTGCCCTTCCTTCTGGGGTCTCCCTCCTGGTCAGTGGTTCCTGGTAAAGTCCAGTGCTCCTACCTGTAAAATAGCCCCCACATCCAGCTCTACCTTTCCACCCTCACATCCCTGGCTCAGGTCCCTGCCCATCTCACTAGGGCTCTCATGAGTCTCCTAAATGACTTCCATTTCAATTCCCAAGCCCATCTTCCTCCAGACACAGGAGCCACTGTGGAGAAGATCACGTCCTACCCACCCCCACCTCAAGTCCCACAGCTCCTGCTCCTGGTATGAGGGCTCTGCCTGCTCTGGTCCAACTTCTTCCTCTTGCCCCTGTCCTCCCTCTAACTGTACCCCATGTAGTGTCTCAAACATGGATTTAAATTCCCACCTTATTACCTTTGATCTTAGTTTTCCCATCATTCAGGGTGCTTTCCATGCCCCCCACCCCATGCTATGGCCTTTATTTCCCTCCTTAGCAAATGCCAATCAAAATTCCAATGCCCAGCTCCAAAACTACCTGCTCCATAAACTCCTCTCATTTCAGCTAGAATGAATCTCCTCTTGTTGTAGGATTCCAAAAGCCGTCTATTAGTAGTTTTCATTAATTTACAATTGGTAATTTAAGTATGGAGAGAACTCTGGAGCTTATAGGGTCCTTCCAGATAACTCATCTTATTTGATTATAACACAGTGAGACATGTTTTACAAATAGGAAACTGGACAGGGCTGAGGGCTAGGAGCAGGTTGGTGGTAAAAATGTGCCAGAGACTGCTACTGATGCATTTTCCCCTCCTGTGATGATAGAATGCCTTAGGTGGGAACAGGACCACTAAGCTAAAAATAAATTTCTCACACTTCTTGGCAGTCAAGTGTGCCCATATGTCTACATTTTACCCAATGGGATATAAACAGGAGTGACGAGTGTAACTTCTGAGTCCTTGAAGCAAGGACTTCCCTTCCCTCATTCCTCCCCTTTGCAGGCTGGAATGTAGACATAAGAAGAGCCAGAGCACTGTTCTGGGCAAGTTGGAAGCCACATTTAAGGATGGCAGAGCAACAAGACAGAAGGAGCCTGGGCCCCTGATGATTGCAGGGCCACCGTACCAGCCCCAGACTACTGCTTAGGACTTTAAGTGAGAGAAATAAATTATCGTGTTGTTTAATCCGTGACTAATGTAGCCCATTGTTATAGTAGCTAAAGTGAGTTTAGCCAATATAAATAATTTGTCCAAACTTTTTGGGTAATTGATGGTAGAGTAAGATTCTAGAACCTGTGCTCTTTCTGTTAGAGGACACTGCATACATTTATCACAGGTCATTTTTGTCCTGGATGCACACTTTTTCTTTCTCTTCACCCCCTCCATCTTTGCCTCATTGTAAGCACCTTGCTCACTTGTTACAAGAATATTTACTGAGCATCTACAATGTACTAGGCACTGTTTTAGGAGTTGAGGGTACTGTAGTGAATAAGACAGATTATATCCCATTCTTGGGGAGCTTACATTTTAGTGGAAGAAGACTACAAACAAACGAATAATATACAACATGGCCGGTGGTGGTAAGTGCTATAAAGACAAACTGGGATGGTGTGCTAGTGAGTAAGCCAGGGCAAGCAGTGGCTGCCTTATCCAGAATGATCACAGAAACCTCTCTAAGAAGGTCATATTCCGGCTGAAACCTGAATGATAAGGCAACCACTTATCATGTGAGGATCTCAGCAAAGACCATTCCAGGCAGAGAGAGGGAACAGTAAGAGCAAATTTCCTGAGGCAGGAATATAAGTGGTTTTCTGGGAGAGCTGTGAAAAGACAGGAACTTTTAGATACCCTCCCAGTGTTCTGCATGTATCAGATGTTCAATAAGTGTTACTGATGATGAAGTGAACACGTTGGACAGGACTCATCTCTCATGCTTGGCATCTAGACCTCTTTCCAGCTGTGCAGCACTCTAGAGCACAGTGAGGTCTGGACTTGCCCAGAATTTTCAGGGGCGTGCCCACTGGGTGACCCTGTTTTTCTTACAATAGCTGCAATGGTGCGAGATAAAAGTTCCTTCTTTCATTTGGAAAATTTCCAACACATATCAACTCATATGGATCTGCTCTATCCTGTTCAGAGGGCTTTGAATTTTGCTTCAGCCTAAGTATCCTAATTTCTACAAATATGCTCTGTAACAAGCCATCCCAAAACTCAGTGGCTTTGTTTTCTTGCTTTACTGTATTTGTTTCCTTGCTTTACTGCTCTGCAGGTCAGCCGTGGCTCTGCTGGGCTTACCTAGGACAGTTGAGGCTTTGACTCGGGCTCATTTCAAATCTGCTACTCTACAGTCAAATCCACACAGACCCAGAGAGATGTGCTGCTGGTGAGACCATGTAATTGGTTGGTGTGAGAACCTATGAAAGAACCAGTTCTCCTTACTTCCAAATGAGCCTTCTGACTAAGAACACACTGATAAAACAAACACTGAGAAAAGGTGTTTCGTTAATTCCCACTGTCTTAGGCTGAGTGGCTAACCAGGACATGCTTCCTTACAGCAGGTAGCAGAGATACAACAACACAAGCACATTGAAGGCCTCTGCTCACATCAGGTCTATGTTAGTAGACATGATCAACATTCCATCAAACGAGTCACATGGCCAAGTCCAATGTCACTGGGGCAGTGGTGACACATCCCTCCTCCACAGTAGGAGGGGGAGGAGCATGATGTTTGCTCCCCAGGAGTCCAGTCTGTGACAGCATGTATACAATTTGGTTTTGCTCAGATTTGGAAGTTTAATCTTTAGCCAGAGATTTCAATCACATGCTTCTCCATGGAGACTTCCTCTCTACTCTCTGAAAGTAAAAAGAAGAAGAAGAAGAAGAAGAAGAAGAAGAAGAAGAAGAAGAAGAAGAAGAAGCCGCCGTTACTTGAGGGGCTGGTGGTTGTAAGAGGCAGATGGGGAGCAACCCTTTTCATTAGCTGCTGAGAGGACCTCAGAGCCACACCAAAAACAGAACTTTCCAAACTGAACAATATAGACCATGCCACATTATGATAAATGAAATAAGTCAGAGAAAGACAAATACTGTACGATCTCATTTACACATAGAATCTAAAAAACCTGACCCAAAAACAGAGGGTCTGGTAGTGGTTGCCAAGGGGTGGGAGGCAGGAGAAATGGGGAAATCGGGCCAAAGTTCCAGTTGTAAGATTAGTAAGTTCTGGAGATTATAGCTGATAATTCTGTATTATATACTTAAAAGCTGCTAAGAGAATAGATCTTCAATGTTCTCACCACAAGATAAAATGGTAATTATGTGATGGGATGGGGATGCTGGCTAAGGTTATGGTGGTAATCATTCTACAATATAGAAGTGTACTAACTCAACACATAGCACACCTTAAACTGACACAATATTATATCTCAATGGCTGGGGAAAAAAAGGCCATCCCTAAATGGGGCAATTTACAAATTGTGGTAATCAACACTGCCTGTTAGTGGCAGGGACTTGAGACTGTCTTAGTTAATATTTGCCATAGGATCTGCTCTGCATCTCTAAGAATCTGGAGATAAATGTGTTGTTACAGCAAAGTAAGTGAGTTAACTGTAGTAAGGGCAAATCACAAGCTCTACAAGGCAGCTTCACTTTTTAATAGGATGGGGAAGAATTCTCAGTAAATATCAGAAGGGGAATTGATGTGCTCCTGTGTCTTGGTATTTATTTTCTCAGTTTGCTCTTAATTTGAAAGCTCATTTGGGGGTGAGGACACTTAGACTTTTCCAGGATTTCACACTAACTAGCTCTGTGATCTCACTGAATTCACGTCTCATTTCTGTACCTTAGTAGGCTTCCATGGCAGCTATTCCCAGTCTGGGGTGCCCAAGTCCCAGGTAGGTCCCAGAAACAAAGGAATCTCTGCAAATGCCACTAGAGGGGCTCTCACTCGGGTGATTGATCTGGAAGGATTTGCCAAAGGAGAAATTATTGGGGCTGGTTCAGGGGGAAAAAAAAAGGAGAAGTTCTCATTTACAGGGAAAGACAAGGAAAAACAAAGGTCATGGTCTGAGCAACTATCATATGTTAGGCAATTCTAGAGGTTTGATATATGTGACCAGATGTTAGAACAATACTATTCCAGCATGAGTTGCAAGTGATGAGCCCATATGATGGATGTCAAGAGCCCAAAGGGATGGGAGAATGATACCTTCCATGTGCCAACTCGCTAACCTATCATGCTACTCTGTTTTCAGACCCCTCAACAGAATAGGGATTTAAATTAAAGTAAGGAAAAGGGTACCAGGGTGGCTTAGTTGGTTAAATGTCTGACTCTTGGTTTCAGCTCAGGTCATGATCTCACAGTTCATGAGTTCCAAACCCCCTGTTTGGGATTCTCAGTCTCCCTCTCTCTCTACACACCCCCCCCTTCTCTCTCTATGCCCCCCCCCTCTCTCTCTCAAAAATAAACAAATATTGGGGCACCTGGGTGGCTCAGTCGGTTGAGCATCTGACTTCAGCTCAGGTCATGATCTCACAGCTCGTGAGTTCGAGCCCCGCGTCAGGCTCTGTGCTGACAGCTTGGAGCCTGGAGCCTGCTTCAGATTCTGCGTCTCCCTCTCTCTGTGCCCCTAGCCCACTCACATTCCGTCTCTGTCTCTCTCAAAAACAAATAAACATTAAAAAATAATAAACAAACATTAAAAAAAGGTAAGGAAAAAGGTGAGAGGATTTTTTAGCTGCCTCACCAAGTCTCCAGGGGGAGGGATACAGGTATCACCTTCTGATTCCAAGACAAGGGCTTTGAAATGTTGGAGCCCCAGAGGACTGGGGCCTGGCTTATGTCCAAGAAATCTTATGTGGCCCTGGGTGGAGGATGGTGTTCTTCCCTTTGAAGATGAATGCTGATGGAATGCCCTGGTGGGGGTGCAGGACATGGTTGCCATGTTGGATTGGTCATCTCCCGAGGAATGGTCAGAGCAGGGGAGAGAGAGTGCTTCTCCACAGAAGTAGCCATACTAGAGTTACCATGACAGCAGAGCACAAAAATCAAGGCCATCAGTAGATAACTTTGTCTCTAAAACTGCACTGTCTTCTAAAGACAGAGCTGCCGGTGCACAGCTATGGGCTAGGAGGGATCCCCCAGAACATAGATGTATCAGCCTGAGCCAAGGGGGCTGCAGGAGATAGGGCTCAGCAGGACCTCTCAGAAAAGACCAGAAAGGTACTGCCAATAAGAGCCAGCCTTGACCATCATCAAGCCCAGAGAGAATTGAGTCACCCAGAAGAGTGCATGCTGTCCTCTCCCATAGCTCTCCTCCCTCCCCCAGGAAAAGCCCAAACTGCGGTAAAGAGTGGATGAGGAGGTGAGCAGGGAGCCAGAGGGAGGAGGGGTCAGCAGTGTCCCCCTTCCCCCACTGCAGGGGGCAGCTTAAAGTACATCTGAGCTAAGGTGAACAGCTTAGAGCATTCTAATTCCTGAACTTGGATTCTGTTTGAGACATCATTATAGTACTCTATTATTCAAAGGTGAGCACAAAAGTCAAGTGATTTGCTACAATAGGTAGGGGAGGTTACTCCTACTGAATAAAGTATAAGGGGTGTGGGAGACAAAAAAACAAAGGGGTTTTGTTAGATCAGTAATAATGCTTATTCCACATTCCAGGTGCATATGCCTTAGCTCACTCAGGGCTCACTTTTCTTTAAGACTGAGCTTCCCAGGGGTGTTTAGGAAAAACCTTCCTGGGCATGTTAATGGTATGCTGGGGAATAGATGTCTTCCCCTGAGGAAACAAGTTTGTTCACTAAACAAAATTAAACTGGCTTGTTTATCACAGGACTTCTCAGAAACTTTAATATGCATTTTGGACCTACAAGAGGTAGGCTTCATAGCATTTCCTACATTCATTTCATCACATGTTGTTTTTACTGCATGTATGGCGATGGTTCAATGAAAGGACTGAA
The DNA here is from genome assembly GCF_018350195.1 of Panthera tigris. NCBI lineage: Eukaryota > Metazoa > Chordata > Mammalia > Carnivora > Felidae > Panthera > Panthera tigris. The sequence goes on from NC_056665.1 coordinate 131,783,840, forward strand.
AAATGCTGCCCTATGACACAGAATACGATGTCTATTTGGTTTATGAAAGATGTTTTGGTTGCATCTTATTTTCAAAGAGTAGAGATGCATATCCAGGTCACCTTGGGAGATGATGATTTATTAACAGGATAAACATGGAAATAAAGAAGTCAAAAAACTGGGACAAAATTTGGAAATTGGAAGGTCATTCAATAGACAATACAACTCTTTGCCAATAATTTCTTACATATGACACCAAGAGGAGAGGCAAAAAGAAATGGACAAACTAGACTACATCAAAATTTCAAAGTTCTGTGCATCAAAAGACAATCAGCAGAATGAAAAGGCAACCCATGGGAGAAAATATTTGCCAATCATATCTGATGAGGGGATAATATCCAAAATATATAAAAAACTCCTATAACTCAACAGTAACAAAAACCAAACAATGCAGTTTTTAAAATGGACAAAGGACTTGAAAAGACATTTTTTCCAAGGAAGATACGCAAATGTCCAATAAGTACACAAATCAGCATCCTGTCATAATCCAATCAGCCCAGGCCAGCATGGTGGTATTATATGGTATAGAAAATAGCTAGAATGTACTATGGCAGAAATGGCTAGTTGCTTGATAAGGGTGCCAAGATAAGATTTTTCTTTTCCCAGTGAATTTTCCAAAAACAATGCTGGAACTACTGGATATCCACATGCAAAAGAATTAAGTTGGACCCATACCTGACACCTTATACAAAAATTAACTCAAAATAAATATAGACTTCAATGTAAGGACAGAAACGAAAAATCTCTTAAATGAAAACAAAGGCATAAATATTTGTGACCTTGGATTAGACCATGGTTTCTTCTCTATAATGTCAAAAGCACAAGAAACAAAAGGAAAAATACATCACTTGGACTCAAAATTAAAAACTTTTAGGTTTCAAAGGACAACCACCAAGAAAATATCCACAAAAATGGGAGCAAATATTTGCCAAATCATATATCTGATAATAGACCTGTATCTAGAATAAAGAACGCTTTCAATTCAACAAGAAAAGACAAATAACCCAATTAAAAAATGGGCGAAGGATCCAAACAGATACTTCTCCAACAAAGAAAAATTATTAATATGTAAAGATGTTCAACATCATTAATCATCAAGGGAATGCAAGTCAAACCCACAATACTACCTCACATATACTAGCATGGCCAGAATTAAAAGGACAGATGAAATCATTGGCAAGGACATGGAGGAAATCAGAACCCCCATATGCTGCTGGTAGAAATGTAAAATGACCAGTTCCTTTAGAAAATAGTCTGACAATTTCCCAAAAGATTAAGCATAGAGTTACCACATGACCCAGCAATTCTGCTCCTAGGTATACACCCAAGAGAAATGAGAACACATCCACACAAAAACTTGTTCACAAATTTTCATAGCATTATTCATAATACTCCAAAAGTGGAAACAGCCCAAATATCCATAAATGAATAAACAATTGTGACATACCCATGCAGTGGAATATTATTGGACAATAAAATGGAACAAAGTACTGATACATGATATGACATGGATGAGCTTTGAAAAGATCATACTAAGTTGAAGAAGTAAGCACAAAGGACCTCATATTGTGGAATTCAGAATAGGCCAATCTACAGAGGAGGGAAACAGATTAGTGGTTGCCTGGGGCTGGAGGGGCTAGAAGGGAGGGAGTGAGGAATGGGTAAGGGTCATTGGGGTTTCTTTTTTGTGAGTAATGGAAGTATTCTAAACCTGTGAAGATTGATGCACAACTATGTGAATAGTTTTGAAGGCAAGACTGCTTGAAATAAAAGCTTCTACAGGAATGAAGGGGGAGAGGATATGGGAGGGGTGATCCAGGAACAGACTACGGACAGTTGAGGAAGTTATACTTTATTCTGCAGGTAAAAAGCCAGGAGATACGAGGATGAAAGGAATACTAGGGAAAGATTGATCAGTACATACACTACGCTAAGTGGTTAAGGCAAGCTAAATTTGCCCAGTGGGAGAAGAGAGAACAAATATAATAATGAGCTCAGATATCAACTGTTCTAGCCACATGGCTTAAGTCACAAACTGTCCTCAAATGGACTCGAAGAATCCTCAAAGAGGCCAATAAGATCAAGACACATTTATTTACAGAAATGTGTAGAGAAGGGGGTGTTTTCATTAGACAAAATGATCCATCCTCTCAGCCCATCCCCATCACGGCCTCATGGGAGACGAATGGCTTACAGCCTATCCTAGAACGTACCCATCACACAATAGGTTTCTGGCTGACTCTTTGCTGGTCTTAGAAGGAATCTAAGTTTTAGCCACACTGACTGGAGTGAGGTGATAGCTCAGTGTGGTTTTTATTTGTATTTCCCTGATGAGGAGTGACGTGGAGCATCTTTTCAGGTGTCTGTTGACTAGGAATTTACCCAAGGGATACAGGAGTGCTGATGCATAGGGGCACTTGTACCCCAATGTTTATAGCAACACTTTCAACAATAGCCAAATTATGGAGAGAGCCCAAATGTCCATCAACTGATGAATGGATAAAGAAGTTGTGGTTTATATATACAATGGAATACTACTTGGCAATGAGAAAGAATGAAATATGGCCTTTTGTGGCAATGTGGATGGAACTGGAGAGTGTTATGCTAAGTGAAATAAGTCATACAGAGAAAGACAGATACCATATGTTTTCACTCTTATGTGGATCCTGAGAAACTTAACAGAAGACCATGGGGGAGGGGAAGGGGGAAAAAAAAGTCACAGAGAGGGAAGGAGGCAAACTGTAAGAGACTCTTAAAAACTGAGAATAAACTGAGGATTGATGGGGGGGTGGGAGGGAGGGGAAAGTGGGTGACGGGCGTTGAGGAGGGCACCTGTTGGGATGAGCACTGGGTATTGTATGGAAACCAATTTGACAAATTTCATATTAAAAAAAAAAAAGAAGGAATCTATGTTGCAGTCAGAAACCGGCCCATGTGGGTTGACTATCTAAAAGTAAAGCTGGATTTTTCTATTACCACTCTTTTTTTCCCCAAGAGCTCCAAAACTCATCTTTTATTTGGGCATTCATTTCTTATAACTTTTTTGGAAAGTGGATGGATCTAACGGGTATCCCCATATCTCGGTTGGTGAAACTGAAGTGCTGTGCTTAACATGGTTCTTTGGCATGGCCTAGAATAAATTCCAGGTCTCCTGAAGCTTTGACTAGGACAGTTGCACTATAGTGTCTTCTTAGCCAGTAACAATTCAGCTTGGCCCTTGGTGGTGGATACTCAGGTGCTGGGGGGTTCCAATATGGCTTCTGCCTCCTTATCCTCTCTCGGTTCAGTCTCCATACTTCCTCTCCACTGTTTATAAATAAAGTTTGTCCTCTTCCTTGAGCCCTTCAGGAGATTTAAAAGGCCATAATGAAGGTTATTAGATTACTCGGTACATTGGATTTATATGGTTTACTTTGTTTAAAAGAATTGGGAAGCTCCTGTGGTTAGAAGTGGGAGCTCTGGCATCAGACCAATCTGACAAGTCAGCTTGGCGACTCCTTGTGCCCCAGTTTCCTTACTTACAAAATGGGCATTAAAATGCCACCTATGTTACAGGTTGTTGGGATGCTTAAGTGAGCATGCACGTCAAATGGCACAGCCCTAGGCAGAGTACATATGCAATAAACATTAGCTAAGAGAACATAAAAGCAGTCCTCCAATATTTAAATGGCTACAGAAGGTGAGAAATTTTATATGCCAGAACTAAGACAAACAAGCAGATTATCCTCCAAGTACAGAACTTTACAACTACCAGAGACGTCTAGCAATGGAATGAACCAGCTGGAGAGTGAGCTTCTGATCCCTTGAAGTATTTATGCTGAGATCATGAGGACCTCGTGATTCTGTAGCATAGGCTTCAGTCTCAAATGAGCCAATGGACCAGGTAAATTCCAAGGATCTTTTTGCCAGAAAACTTCCAAAGGCTTTTCCTCTCTCCTCCCAGTTTAGGCAGTCTATGAATTATTCAGGCAGGAAAAGGGGAAAAAATCCAGAAAGGTTCTCTTCAAAGCTTCAAAAGGCCAGAAAGGAGAAAACAGGCAAGTTTTCACAACCTCTGATTAGACCTTCTAACAGAGGCTGGGCTTATGCCCAGCAAGGAAGTCCAGGAATAGGGAAAGCAGGTCTGCCAGAGGTCGCAGGTGGACAAGGCAGAGGCCAGTGGGGCTGTCCCTTCTTTCCTGTGCTTATCAATGTCCACCCAAGGAGCCCCCAGCCATTGCCATCCTCTGGAAAGGCAAGAATCGCTTCTGACCAGTGAGGTTTCAAGGACCAGAGGCAGAGCCATCTAGTCCCCTTTACCAGCACCATGCCCTGCGAATGGGGAAATCAACCAGCTTCCCACACGTTCAGAACCTTCCCTTCACACATTCAGCCACCTCTGGAAGGCTGGTTGTCACAACGGGCAATACAGTCAGACTAACAGAGGCTATTCAGAAGAAAAAGTGGAGACACAGGACCTACCCAGGTGACTGCATTTGAAATTGTTTCAACTCTAATGTCTGTAGGGGGATATAGGTTGTCTTTCTCTGGCTGGTCCCCTCTGGCAACAGGAAAGGATGCTTCAACTATTTCACATGGTCCTGGTGAGACTTGCCAACCACAGTGCCTTCTGATCTTTCTGGTCACATGACAGAGTGGGGGAGGGGCTGGCTAATCACACAACTCCATTCTCCTGCCTCCAGTGCTGGATTCAGAAGGAAGGCACGTGGCCCAGGCTGGACCAGTCAGAGCCTTCCACGAATGCTGTGGTAATAGGATTCCCAAGAGAGGGGTATGCTCCTTCTCTGGGAGAGTGGACCACTAAGGAAAGGTTGGCCTTGCTAGGGGGCCATCTGTCCTACCCCATGAAGAGAAAAACTTCCCAGAAGGAAGGCAGTATGGAGAGCCGGAAAAAGGGTGACAGAGCTGTGTCCATACTGTTTAAACACTGAAATCCAGCTATGACTCCAAGCAGTCTAAGCTCGAGCTTCTAAGTTATATGCACAAGAAAAAATTAACTACATTCGTGTCACCTGCAACCAAAACATGAATTTTGAGGGGGCCATTCAGATCATAGTAGTCTTTTTCATAATGGTGTTGAAAGAGAATAGGTTAACCTAGGGCTGAGGAGACTTTTGGTGAAGGTAAATAATAAACACAGAAAGCTGTTGTTTTTCTTTCATCATTCCCACTAGTTACCTAGGATCAGAGTGACTGGGAAAAAAAATCAGATTCTAGCCCATGTTGGGTGCAAACTAGGTCTCTGGCATCATATAACTGAGCTAATTTTGAAGGCATAGGTTCTCCTCAATCCTTAAAATAAAAAGCCCCCACACGCCTTGTCAATCATGCAGCCAATTAAGAGGCCTCGAAGTGACAAGCCACCGGATTGTCAAGGTAGATTAAAGACACAGAAGAAGTTTCTGATGGTTGGGATAATTAGACTGTCATCCTGTTGCATGGTCTGATCTATTTGCCTGGGAGGGGGATGTGGAGGAGCCCAGGATTATTCTAACAGGTGGTTTAGTGAACAAACTCCCCTATAACTCTCACCTGCTTGGCCCAGAGCAGGAATTGGTAAGCCAGAGCCAGGGAAGGAGTAGAGGGAGGAAGGAGAGGGACATTCCTGACAACTAAAAATAGACAAGGTGGACTTTAATCAAGCATCTATTTGCAAACCACAGATACCTTCTGTAACTCATTTGCCCCGGAAGGATTTCTGTGAGACAAGGTTTATTTGGTCAACGATTTAGTTCCTTCTCTTTCTTCGGGGAGCTCTCACAGCCAGATCTGAGCTTTTGAATGTATCAAACTTCAGATCTGATTCCTCCCAGCCAGATCACAGAAATCCCCACAAACATTGATTTCTTACCTTATCCCAAGGGCCAAGAGAGCCCCAATTCAAAGAGACCTGGCAGCTTCCAGAGACCAAATAGGCATGCTGTCCTGAAATTATATCCAATTACGTCCCTCCCCACCTATTGCTTTGTGGCAGGGAGTCGCAAAGCTAATGCTGTAAAAATCCCAAATTTATGTGCACGAGGTCCCCACGGGCAAATCTACAGGGGCTACTGGAAACAAAGGAACATGAAGAAAATGGCATTTGTCCATATCTTCTCAGTGAGATCTGTGGGTGGTTGGAGGAAATATTTTAATGTGCTGTTTGCAACAGACATCAGCCTAGGTTGCCTTCCTTAGAGTGGGGCTAATAAGCAGCAAGGCTTTGAGCATGCTCTGCTCAGGGAAGGGTTACAGGCATGGGGCCCGAGGGGACTTGCTTTGGTCGACCCACCAGGGAGCGAAGGAATGTGTGCGTGTTGGGGGACAGAGAACAGCGGCTTTTCTTTTGCCCCTCCTCCCATAGCAGTGAGCCTTCCCTCCCGTATTAGCTACCTATTGCTGCTGTAACAAATAAAACTGCAGAATTTTTTCTCTTACAGTTTTAGAGGCCAGAAGTCTAAAATGGCTTTACCGGGCTAAAATCAAAGTGATGACAGAGCAGTGCTATCTCCGGAGGTTCTAGGGGAGACTCTTTCTATACCTTCACCAAATGGCATCTTTTTCAGTCTCCAAAGCCAGTACTGTGGCATCTTCTCTCGCTGCTGCCTTCTGCTTCCATCACATAATCTTCTCTTTTGCCTGTAATCTGATCCCCAGCTTCCTCTTACAAGGCCACCGGTGATTACATTGGGTCCACCTGGCTAATTTCCCCCTCTCACAGTTCCTCATCCAATCACACCTGCAAAGACCCTTATTCCATACTGTGAAACTTTTCACAGGACCCAGGAATCAGGACCTGATGTATTTAGGGGTATTCAACCCACAACTTTTTCTAACACAGAGAGAAAAATTATGTCACACTGAGGGGAAGCAGGCATTTCTCAGAGCCTGGTGGTAGGAGTTCAGATTGATGCACGACGGACAATCTGGCGATCTCTATCAAGAGTAAAAGATCCTTTCTCTTGCGTTTAGCAGTTTCTTCATCAATTCAGCTTCTAGGAATTTATCACAGAGACAAGCTTGAAAACGAAGATACAAGGATTTGTTTTTTCCAGCATTGTTTATAACAGCCCAAATTTGTAAATCATCCAAATGACCCCAGCAATGGGCTGGTTGGATAAACTAAGGAACATCCGTAGAATGAAATACTTGCACTTGTAACAGAATGAAGAAAAAGGGATGGATCTGTGTGAGCTCGTATAGAAGAGTCTTCAATTAAGGGAATAAAATGAGGTAGAAGACAGGGCACAGAGTATTGTAAAAATACAAGGGAAGGGGTGTGTCTGTGTGTACGTGTATCTAGAATGTTCCTGAGGGAGACACAGGACAGGTTGTCCTCTCTTGAAGGTATCTGGGAGGGTGTAGGTATAGGGAGAAGTAGTTTAAACCTTTTTACCATAGACATTTATTACTTTTTCAATTAACAATAATTAGTGAAAAAAGAGACAGGACACATTGTTAGCCTGTTCAAGGCACCTACACTTTTTGGTCTTGTCCCCCCAACTCCCCCACCCCCATCACCAAGAACAAGTCACTGCCTCTCTCTTTCTCACACACCCCACAGTCTTATATTACTGGCCACTCGTGTCTCCTTTCTCCCTCAAGGCCCTCATGGGTGTCCTTTAAAGCCAAATTAATTTCACTGGGTTTCAAATGGGGATGTGGGGGGCAGGTGAAGACTGAGGCGGGGGACATACATGATTTTCTCTGGCCAAGGGGAGGTGGGGATGGGCAGGAAAAGAATCTCGGCCTAGAGTCTAACACTCTAAAGTTCAAATCCCAATTATGTATGTGATCTTGAGCAAGTCACTGAGCTACTCTGAGCCTCAGTTTCCTCATCTGAAAGATAGGAATAACACTGTAACCTCAGGATTATAATGAGAATCAAGATGGAAAGTGAGAATATAGGAGACGATGCTTTGGAAGCTTTGCAGCACTGCCCAAGTTAATGCCCTCCTCGAGGATGGTCCTGACCCCACACTCAGACCTCACTGGTGGGCGAATGACATGGATGTGAGGAGTGTAGCCCCCACAGGATTTGAGAGCTGTGCCTTCTGTGTTGCCCAGAATGAGACGCATGGCCTCTGCACTTGGGTTTCTAGTCCATAAAATACAGAATTCATAAAACATAAAGTTAATAGACAAGGAAGTACATGGTTTGATTAACTTTGCAGTACATCAGGAACCTCTTTGAATTAAAAAAAAAAAAAGTCTATTTGGAACCCATGGCCTCTTGACTACTGATACGGAATGAACAATACCGCCCCAACTCAAACATGACCAGTCCTTTTCAGCTCATACACCGAAACCATTGTAAAATCAGAATCAGAGGGAAAATAAATACAAAAGACAGTCATGAAGTGTATAAATCAGTCTAGCTAATGGTCCAAGGGGCTGGGTAAGTGAATTGGAGAAAAAGCCAGAGCCACGTGGGGAAAACAATCTCTGCCCCAGGCCCGTGGATAGGTTCGGAGCTTCCCATGCCTGCTGCTGCTGGGCTGGAGTCCTCTGAGCCCAGGCCTGGGATGCGCGGCTCCCCACCTTACATCCTGGACACCATGCCAGAGCAGGCAGAGATGTCTAGCTGGGCTCCAAAGGACGGAATCTCTTGGAAGCTCCCTGAGCCCATTGTCTATATTCAAAACAACCCACCAAACTTTTAATAGGATCAACACTGTTTACTTTCCTTAGACTAAATTTAAGGTGAAGAATTCACTACTCCTGGAGTCGACACTACAGTGGTTGTCCTGCACCCAAGTCCTGGCTTTGACATTTACTAACAAGAAAACCTTGAGCAAATTTTTAAACTCTCTAGGACTTGATTTCTTCATCTACGAAATGGGTGTAATATCAAGTTTTCTCAATTCCAAGATGGCACTTCGCAACATTTCTGAAATCATGACACATCTTCTGATTAAAGTGTATATTTTATTCACTACTGCTTCTTTTATTCCCAAAGATTCTTCTAATATCACTGATACTTTTTTCCAACAGCTTCATTAACATTAGCAATTTTATTCACATACCATATAATTCACCGATTTAAATTGAACAGTTCAGTGGTTTTTAGTATATTCACAGAGTTATGCAACCATCAGCAAAATCAATGATATTACTCCAAAACGAAGACCAGTACTCCTTAGCTATCATTTCCCACTCTTTTTGTCTCTACAGATTTACTTATTCTGGACATTTCATATAAATGGAGTCATACGATTGGTCTTTTATAACTTTTTATCCTTAGCATGTTTTCAAGGTTCATCCATGTACCAGTACTTGACTTCTTTTTTATTGTCCAATAGCATTCCATTATATGAATATGCTACATTTTTTTTATACACTCATCAGTTGGTTGTTTCTGCTTTTTGGTTTTTATATGAGTAACGTTTCTGTGAACTTTCATATACAACTTTTTGTGGGCACATGTTTTCATTTCTTTTGGGTATACAGGTAGAAGTGTCATTGTTGGGCCATATAGTAACTCTATGTTTAGCTTTTTGAGACAATGCCAGACTATTCTCCAAAAAGGCTGCACCGTTTTATATTTCCACTAGCCATGTATGAAGGTTCCAATTTCTCCATATTGTTGCCAACGTTTTTTATTTTCTGTTTTTTTTTTTTTTAATTATAGCAATCCAGTGGGTGGGAAGTGGTATCTCACTGTGGTTTTGATTTGAATTTTCTTGATGACTAATAGCAGTAAGCATTTTTGCTTATTGGTCATTTGTATAACTTCCTTGGAGAAATATCTATGCATATCCTTTGCCCATTTTTAAATTGGATTGTCTTTTTATTATTGAGTTGTTGGAGTTATTCATATATTCAAGATACCTGTCCCTTGCCAGATATACAATTGTAAAATTTGTCTCACATTTTTTCACTTTCTTGATGGTGTCCTTTGGTGCAAAAAAAAAATGTTTTTAATTTTTATGGAAACTGATTTACTTCTTTTTCTGATTGTCACTTGTGTTTTTGGTGTTATACCTAAGAAACCATTCCCTCATCCAAGATCACAACAATTCACCTCTATGTTCTTCCTAAGAGTTTTATAGTTTTGGTTCTTACATTTAGGTCTCTGATTCATTTTGGTTTAGTTTTTATACATGGTGTGAGGTAGAGGTTCAAATCCATTATTTTGTATTTGGATATCTGGTTGTTCCAACACCATTTGTTGAAAAGACTACTCTTTTCCCATTGAATTGTCTTGGAACTCTGTTTGAAAATCAACTGACCATACATATGAGAGTTTTTTTTAGATCCTCAATTCTATTTCATTGATTTATATGTCTATCCTCATGCCAGTACCATACTGTCTTGATTATCATAGCTTTATAGTTAAGTTTTAAAATCAGGAAATGTGAGTCCTTCTTTTTCAAGATTGTTTTGGCTACTCTAGACTCCTTATTTTTCCGTATGAATTTCAGGGTCAGGCTGTTGAAATCTGCAAAAAATGCATCTGAGATTGTGATAGTAATTGTGTTGAATCTGTGGATCAATACAAGGACTTGTACTGCCTTAACAATATTAAGTCTTCCCATCCATGAACATGGGATGTCTTTCCATTTATTTAGGTCTTCTTTAATTTCTGTCAACAATGGTTTTTTGTTTTATTTTAAGAGTATGAATTTTGTGCTTCTTTTTGTGAAATTTATTCCTAAGTATTTATTTTTTTGATGCTATTGTAAATGTAGTTTCTTAATTTCATTTTCAGATTGTTCATTGCTAGTGTATAGAAATGCAATTGATTTTTGTATATTGATCTTGTACTCTACAACTTTGCTGAACTTATTTATTCATTCTAATAGTTTTTAATGGAGTCCTTAAGATTTCCTGTATACAAGATTATGTCATATGTATCTTCTTCCTTTGCTATCTGGATGCTTTTATTTCTTTTCTTGTTTAATTGTCCTCACTAGAATCTCCAGCACGATATTGAATAGAAGTGGCAGGAGTAGACATCTTCCCTTGTTTTTGATCTTAAGGGGAAAGCAATCAGTTTTTCACCATTAGGTATGATGTTAGGGGTGGGTCTTTTATGGATATCCGTTATTGGGTTGAAGAAATTCCCTCCTATACCTAGTAGTTTGTGGGTCATTTTTGTTTTTGTTTTTAGCACTTTTTTCATGAAAGGTGTTGGATTTTATCAAATGCTTTTTTATGTAGACATAATGACGTAGTTTCCTAGAGTTCTCTCCAGTGTTTTGCTTGAGAATAGGTATTTGGGACATTTCAATAACTTTAGCACAAGGCCCAAGCAAGGAACACCTAAGTTCTACCTAGTTGCTGACCAACTGAGAGGAGATGAGAAACCTTTTCTCATTACACCTTTAACTCTGGCTGGTCCTCCACTTGGACTCCACTTAAACTGTCTTCTAGCAGCTTAAATGAAGTATAAGGACTGATTTCTGTCACCCTGGATGATCAGAGCTTGGCAGATCAAGATTGAGTTTCATGAAATCAGGTCAGATTCTTCCTTTCCCTTTGGAGGAGGAGGCAGGGTAAGGAATGAGAAGTTGCTTTTTTTTCCATCTTGACCAATCTCTAATTCTACTCATGGGCATTTGAATCTGGGTAGAAGACATATTCTCAACTGTTTTGTAAGTTTTTCATAGGTCTTCCTTTGTCCATGCAGTCAGGCACTAAACTCTTTAAGGGCAGATACCAAAACCTTAAACTTCCCTTGAACCTTTCACAGAACCAGGTAAACTGTTACATAGCACAGACTTGATGCACACTAGTAACTTCTGCGTTTTAGCAAAATTTTCGGATGTGAGACTTGACCTTTCCACCACCTAGTGTATGGAGACACCAAGGAGACAGATCCTCAGACAAGAAACTGAGACACAGACCCATGGGATCACCTGAGTCACTGGTTTCAGCTGTCCTTGTGTGGCTTTATAGCTTCCTATGCACAACTTCACAGGAGGGTTTAAGTGAGTGAGTTGAATGTGCTGTTGAAAGAGGAGAAACAGTGTCATGCCAACATCTTTTCAAAACTTCATGAGAAAAGCAATACTGATAAAAGAGACTTTGTCAGTATCCAATGTCACAATACAGATCAGTCCACACAGTATTGCCTGTCACTCCTGAGGCAGTTTGAAAAGAGATATTGACAAAGCACGGCATGATGGCATCATTAAATGGCACTGCCACACCTGCCCCACAGGATATGACAAACGCCACCCTGGGCTCAGGGAAGCTGCGCTTCCAGGAGTCTCCTCACCAAGTGATGATAATATGACAAAGCTTTTGAGTTAAGACATCCTATCCTAGCCTCCAAACCTTCCCGACAAATTCTGATTGGGGCCATCACTAACACAGAAACCAGAACACATTGCTCACTGAAAAAAAAAAAAAAAGCAATGGTTCATTTTATTTTGCAAAAATTAAATCCATGTATATCACTTGGCCCAGTTCCTGGTAGGTGTTAAATGCCCAATCCACAGTCATTCTGGTTCTATTAGTATGACCGTTACGGAGCTTTCAGGGTATCCATCTGTGAATCCCAGTTCTCAAGTTGGGCAGTCCTTCAAGTTTCTTTGATCAAGATGAGAAAGAATTTCTTGTTTGTGTTTTAGAGGATGGCTGTGAGCCATTTTGCACAAGCTGTGCCCTGTGCATACAGGTGAAATGAATTACTCACCTGAGTTAACGGCAAGTATGTAGCTCAGGGACTGAGCAAGGCAGGTGCTAATCAATATTCATTTCTGAAAAGCCACATCAGGTGCTGTTCTGGGTGCTGAGAATACAAATGTGCATTGGCCAGTCTCTACCTTAAAGGAGCTCACAGACGAAGTGGAGAAGGCAGGATACAAACGCACTTCTATGACAGACTGGCATGAACTGCTCTCACGGAGGGCCTGGCCAAACGAGGTGACATTGCACTGCGCCTGGAGGGATGCATAGTTCGTCAGGTAGACAAGGAGAGAAACTCTGAGAATCTGGTTCTTTATCTGTAATTTGAAAATAAAAAGGACAGCTTCTTCACAGGAAACAGGACAGTCTAATGGCCGAGGGTGTGGAGTCTGAACAGGCCTGGGGTCGACTCTTGCTCTGCCCCCAAGGTTTTGGGAGAATGACAACCACAACCGTGACAATAACAAGAGCAACTAACATTTAAGCCAAAATCTTAAACATCATAACATCAATACATTGTCTACACAATAGGGAAGACAATAATTATTAAGTCAGTTTACTTAAGAAAGAAAACACACGTAAGGCATTTGACATGATGCTTGGCTGGTATAAGCACCCAGTAAATGGCAGACAGTCACAGGGGGCTGGGGAGGATTGAATGAAACATAAGGAGAATGATTATTGAAACCAAATCTCTGGGGATTATTCCAGTCAGAGGGACTATCCCATGTAAAGGCAGGGAAACTAAAGACTCTGATTGTTTCTTTCTTTTTATTTATTTATTTTTTTAACGTTTATTTATTTTTGAGACAGAGAGAGACAGAGCATGAATGGGGGAGGGTCAGAGAGAGAGGGAGACACAGAATCCAAAGCAGGCTCCAGGCTCTGAGCTGTCAGCACAGAGCCTGACGCAGGGCTCGAACTCACAGACCGTGAGATCATGACCTGAGCCGAAGTCGGATGCTTAACCGACTGAGCCACCCAGGCGCCCTGTTTCTTTTTTTATTGTTATTATTTTTAACATTTATTTATTTTTGAGAGACAGAGCACAAGCAGGGGAGGGGCAGAGAGAGAGGAAGACACAGAATCCGAAGCAGGCTCCAGGCTCTGAGAGGTCAGCACAGAGCCCAACGCCGGGCTTGGGCCCACAAGCCGTGAGATCATGACCCCAGCCGAAGTCAGATGCTTAACAGACTGAGCCACCCAGGCGTCCCAAGCTCTGATTGCTTCTTAAAGGAAGAGTCCTTGAGTGTGGTCAGGATGAAGAATGTGTGGTGGGGGGGGGTGTATTTGAATTGAATGATCAGTCTATCAAAATCCAAAGGTCTTGCTTTAATTAATCAGTTATGTGATCAAACATAAAAACCCAGAAAATCACAAGGGACAAAATTACTGTGACCACAATTCTATTTGAGTGGAGACTTTTAAACATTTTTGAATAATGAAATATTCACATAACTATTAATAACATAACATCAATACATAACATATATAAGAAGTATAAAGAAAAATTTTCAATAACAATACCCATGTATCCCCCACACCCAGATTTAGCAAATGTCAATATTGTAATATTTGCTTTAGATCTTCATTTTTTTTTAAGAAATAAAATGTGTGTGGGGGGTGTGGGGGTGGGTGGGTGTGTGTTTGAGGAGGGGAGGGGCAAAGGGAGAGGGAGGGAGGCAATCTTAAGCAGGCTCCATGACCAGCTCAGGGCTCAACTTGGGGCTTGGCATGGGGCTCGATCTCAGGATAGACCTTGAGATCACGACCTGAGCTGAAACGAAGAATCAGTCACTTAACCAACTGAGCCACCCAGGTGCCCCCAAGAAATGAAATCCTATGGGTACTACTAAACTTCACACTCACTCTTGTATGTGTATTGCCCCCCTGTATGTTTTCACACCTTTACTACATGTATATAACATAAACAACATGTAACATTGTTCTCAGTGTTCTTAGAATTCTACATATTTCATTCCATACTGTATCATTTTACAACTTGCATGTTTCACTGACATTGTTTTCAAGATGGCCCCATGTTGTTAGATGTAGATATGGTTAATTCATTTTAACTGTGCTATAGGATTCCCTTTGAGGTTTATACTTGAACCCAGGAATGCTGCTTCTAGATGTGTCTCTAGGGAAATCTTCAGGTATGTGCAGAAGACAAGAGTCCTAAAGAAGGTCACTGCAGAACAGTTCATAACAGCAGAAAAAGTGTAGAGAAACAGTTCCAGTCATCCATTGCTGTGTAACTTAGTGGCTTAAAACAACAGCGATCACGTATTCTGTTCACGAATCTTCCATTTGGGCGGAGCTTGGCAGGAAAAGCTCCTCTTTGCTCCATGTGGCATCAGCTGGGGTGGCTGGAAGGTGAGGGGCTGGAACCATCTGAAGATTCAGTCATTGGCTCACATATCTGGGGACTGATGCTGGTTGTTTGTCGCCTGGGACCTCAGGTGGAACTGTAGGCCTGAGTTCCTGCATGTGGTCTCTCCAATGGCTGATTGGCTTCCCCACAGCATGGCAGGTGAGTTCCAGGAACAAGTGTCTCAACAGAGCAAGGTGCACATGCATGGCATTTTTATGACCCAGCCTCAGAAGCTATATACCATCACTTATACCACAACTGGTTGAGGCAGCCACAAAGGTCCACAAAGTTTCAAGAGGAATGTCACAGCTACAATTTAAGAGCATATAGGATGGGAAGTATTGCGGGGACCACTTTTGGAAAATACAATCTACTAGCAAACCTAAATGCCCACGGTACGGGACACATGAATACACACAAAAACCTGGTTTCTTTGCTGTTGTTTTACAATTTTTTAAGTTTATTTTTGAGATACACACACACACACACAGACCGTGAGTAGGGGAGGAGCAGAGAGAGAGGGAGATGCAGAATCTGAGGCAGGTTTCAGGCTCTGAACTGTCAGCACAGAGCCTGACGCGGGGCTTGAACCCACAAACCATGAGATCATGACCTGAACTGAAGTCAGACGCTCAACTGACTGAGCCACCCAGGTGCCCCTATTTGCTGTTGTTTTAAAAGCTATAAAAGGGTGGATATCTTTTTGCAAGACATCAACATAACTCCACGTAGAATAAAAATAATAAAGTGTTTGGGAGGGTGCATATAATAGAGACTTTGCATTTATCTCTATGTAGGATAAAAAGATATTACTGCCAGACACAGAAAACATCTTCCTTCCATAGAGAACTCTTAGGAACGGGTACAAGGAGAATTCATTTTTAAGGTGGTTTGCTTTTTTCCCCCCATGAATGGTGTGAACAAGATCTCCTGGTTCTAAAAACTGACTTCCACAGAACGGTTGCAAAAACTGTATTTCCCTGAAGGCACAACTTTGTTCTCTCTGGCTCCGGAAAACCCCTAACAGGGACTCGGAATGTCCTACACAGCAACACAGTGGAGGAAGTGACACCTGGAGTTATGTAGCCTGATGTGAATCCTGACTCTGCTAGTTGCTCTGGGTGGCCCTGGGCAAGATACTTAACTTCTCTGGGCCTCAGCTTCCTTCTATGGACAGTGAGATGAATGATACCACTTATAACGTTTTTGTAAACACTCACTGTGTTAATTCAGTGATTCTGCTTAGGATTTGACAGATGCTTTCAAAGTATTACCTGTTACCGGCCCCTAGGTGGTTCCATCAGTTGAGCCTCTGACTCTTGATTTGGGCCCTGGTGGCGATCCCAGGGTCGTGGGATGGAGCCCTACATGGAGTTCCATGCTCATGGAGCCTGCTTGGGATTCTCTCTCTTTCCTTTTGCCCCTCTCCCTGCTTACGTGCTCTCTCTCTCTCTCTAAGGAAAAAAAAAGTATTAGCTGTTAGTAGTAGTCACAAGGGAGAGCAGTTCAGAAAGTTGGAAGTAACTTGCACCAAATCCAGATTTAATCATGGTCACCATCCCCAACCCCGAGTACCCCCCACCCCCCAGAACCATCCCAGGCCAGATCCTTAACCTTGGGCTCTCACCGCAAAGTTCTTCTTTGTCTCCATTCCTTCGCGTGTGAGCCCTGAAATAGTCCAGACAGGTGGCAGGAATGTTCCTGTGTTCCCATTGCACAGAAGACGAAGCTGCGCGCGAGCTCCTGCAGGGGGCGTGGTGGCTAAGGGAGCCGCTAAGGGATGGGGTAGGCGTTTTCTTCCCAAATCCCCCAGGTTTCCCCGATCTCGCTCAGTAACGAGCGCCTGGTCGCCCGAAGGCTGGGGGTGGGGAAGCAAAAGAGCAAATTACTTAATGTCTTTTGGCGTCATACTCCTTACCTATATACACTGTCGAACTCCCACAGGGTTCCTTTAGGAGGGGAATTTGGCCCAAAGGCTGACCCAGGGTGAGCCTCTGTGACTGTGAGCTCAGAGTGGGGCTGGGGGCGAGGGGCGTATCCTCCTTTTCCAAGGCCGCTGAGCTCGCAGGCAGAGCGCGGGAAAACTGCCACGTCTGGAGCGCGGGCGCTGGGGCGGAGCCGTTCCCGGACTCGCGGACCCTGGGCCCAGGCGCCCCGGAAGCCGCCCGGCGGTTGTCGTCCAGGGCGAGGCCCGGTTCCCGCAGCTCAGGATGCTCCTGGCTGCCCTTCACCTGAACTGTGTCCATGGTATTCCTCCTTCCCCTGCGGGATCCGAGAGTAAACGCAGAACCTGACCCGCGATGGGCGATCCGCTCGCCAGGGAGCGCGACTGGAAAACTTGCGGCTGGACCCAGCGAGACTCGAACCCGTGGCCCCGTTTACAAGACCAGTGCGTTCTAACCATGAGCTCTGGAGCTGGCAAGGAGACTCTGGCCGCATCCTCCTGCAGATGTGTCCCGTTGGGAGAGGGACTGTGCCTGGCCGAGCTGCCATGAGAGCGCAGGGAGGGGGCACCGCCCCTGCCCCGTCCACTCTGTACCCGGTGGCGCGAACAGCTCCGCAACGGGAGGGCGTGCATGAAAACGGGGACCCGGGTGGTGCCGGAGGAGATGCCCCCGCCCGCTGCCCTCCCTCCCTGCAGGTCTCAGGCAGGGCTCGGCCTATCCCCAAGAGTAACCCCCCGAGTCCTCCCAGCTGGCCACATAATTAACCTTGCGCCCTCACCGCAAAGTTCTTCTGTCTCCATTCTTTCACGCGTGAATGTTGCAGGGGTCAAGACAGGTGGCCGAGCGGCGGCGCTTTGATGTTGTGCGGCCACACGGTGGCGCTGCCGCACCGCCCGCTCTCAGAGGCGAGGGACGAGGGGCGCCCTGCGCCGCGGAGGTTCTTTCTTGCTGCTGGGGGGGGGGGGGGTTGCTGGAGGCGGGGGGCTAGGGCGGGAACCAGGGCGTCTGCGAGGTGCAGAGGCACAGTGAGGGTCATTCCACCAGTGAGGGTCATTCCACCACCGCCCCTCCCACGCCCTAAACACGTGCCTTCTGGACACATTCTCTTGCACTGACCCTGGGCCTGAACCCCTTCAAAGGTCTTCTTGGCAAAAGTGCCTTTCTTTACAAACAGGGAAAGTGAGGCTCAAAGAAAGAGGAGTCTTGGCTTTAGTGTCAGCTGAGAAGCCCAGGCAAGCCACTCTCCTGTCCTAAAAAGAAAGGGGGTATGACTAACGGCAAAGGAAGGACCCACATGAGATTTATGCCTCATCCCGGTCACAACCCGGCAGGCCGCAGTTAACCTGTTGTACATGTGAGGAAATGAGGCTCAATGCTGGTCAAAGCCACCCTGTTCAGAAGTGGTATTCATCCCGACGACTGTTGCTGTCTAGTCCGTGAACTTCTGCCGCAGACCCCTGCCTCCTACATCCGTGGCTTTCAAACGCCTTTTTGGTTTTTGACAGTGACCTGCACCTAACTGCAAACACCCTTAGTGTGATGTGCCCTTTCTTTTCTTTTCTTTTAAATTCTATACTATGTCTTTTCTACTTTTCTTTCAATGCTGGGTATGATCTGCTAAAATATCCCTACTCACTAGTGGATTCTTAAAAGTTGGAAGATCACTGTCATAGATGCTGGCTGGGCTCTCCCAGCTGTAAAAATCAACGGAAAGCTGTGTATGTATGAGGCCAAAGTCAAGACCAAGTAAAGTTCCCGGGACACCTTGCCTCTCCACCAATCACCTCGAGGTTGTTAAAGGACAACCAGTGTTAAAGGACAGGCCCTGACTCAGCAGTCTAGGGTGGGACCTGAGCCCTGCATTTCTAACAAGTTCCCAGGTCATGGCTGACCAGCCTCCACTACCTTGCCATCAGTATGTTACAATGAAAGGACTTCTGAGACCAAATTCTGCTGTACCTACATTTACTAACATGTAGGCACAGAAACTAGATTCAGCCTGTTGTGAGGTCCCAATGCTCTGTCCTTTTAGCAAGAAACTTAGGGAAGGGTGCTGTGGCAGAGTGGTAAAAATCCACCTTCCCCTTCTTTCATGGTGCTGAGACTGAGGGTAGGCGGGTGCCATTGAGCCAGAGACCTTATTTCCTGGCCTTCCATTCTGGGTGGATCTGTCAGGAATTCTAAGCCAGTGGGAAGGGAGCAGAACGGGATATATGCAACGCCCAGGCAAATCTCCTGGGAGATAGAGCCCAACTCATCCAACTTAAAAGGCAACTTAAAACTTACACTCCAAGTTGAGAGCTGACGTGTGTGCACCTGAGCTTCCTTCTTTTCCCTTCCCATGGGTAGGAAGATGCAGAACCCACAACTGAGCTCTGACCCTGCAAGGCAATGCCCTACAGGACGACAGAGCACCAAGATGGGAGGAGCCTGGATCCCTAAATCATTGCCTGGAGCAGAGTTGCCCCATCAGCCCGGATCTCTCACCTAGAGATGGTTATCTGAGAAAGTAATCAACTTCTGTAAGCCCCTCTATTTTCGGGGGGGGGGGGGGGGGAGGTGGAGAGCTCTCTTTTACAACAGCATACCCTAACTAACTTAGGTTCAGCTGAGGCAAATGCAGTAAAATTCTTATGGCAGAACCAACCGATTAGGTGACAGGATCCGGGTGGGGAGGGGGAACACGGGATGGAAGACAGGACCAAAGTTCTGGACCAAAGCATTAGGTTGTAATGCCACTTTCTTGTACGCATGGAGAGATGCCTGTATATCTTTCTAGCTATCCTCATGCGTTAGCACTGCTCTTTTAGCCAACCCCAAATACCTAATCATTCTTAATTAAACTCTCTGGGGAAGCTTTAGAGAGCAATATTTGAAACTTGGGATTCTTCACATATTTACTAATTAGCACCCTTCAACCTTGGTCTCCACTTAACGTTAACGTACCTACGTATATTCCTCCTACATCCATCCTGAGCTATTTTCAAGTAAACACAGACAGCATCTAACCTTGTATATTCTCATTCAGAGTACTGTGGCAGCCCAAGTGGCCATTCACCTCCCTCCCATCATTTCCTTTATTGCATTAAAGAAATCTGGCTCAGGCCCCGTTTCAACATCTCCCTCCACCCAATATCCGCAATAGTCCTCTGGGGAGGACCTACCTTCCTCCTTTTCACCCCATCCCCCATGTCTTGCTCCCTCCAACTCTCTGGCTCGTCTTTGAGTCTCACATCCTAGGGTTGTCCCTTCTCTTGGACCCACATCAACACAGAAGTCACTTTCGGTGAGGATTGGTGGGTGGTGGGGCTGGGGTGGGGTTAACGCTGAAGTGTGGTGCCCCTAATCCTTTCACATTTAATACTGGACACCCCTATTTGCTGGCCTTCAGCCACCCTCACTCGAGGGTATTGATCACTGGTGAGCTTCCCCCAGCTCCCTTCCCCCCGTGCCGAGCTGCTACTTCTCCTGGGTCCCTTATTGAGGAAAAATAAACAAGTGCTCTCAATTTGTTAAAATACTGGTTTATCCTTTCACATCACCTGTGCCAGAGGGGAGTTTTGTTTAACACAAATAAATACACACGCAAACAAATAAATCCACAAAATAGATCTCTTCCTGTCTGGCCAGCTCACACACACACACACACACACACACACACACACACACTTCCCTCTCCCAACGGCACGTAACTCTGATCAAGGTGTTCCTTTGCTTAAATCTCCGCAGTAGCTCTTGCTAGCCTGTACTCATCACCATTGCTATGGTTACGGAGCCCTTGGTGACAGGGTCCTGCCCCCTCCATTTCAGCCTCATCTCTCACTGCTTGCCCACAATGCCTCCCTAGCCTCTCCTGCCCAGCTACTTAGTGCTCTCTGAATGCACACAGCCCAGCGATCTCACCTTCGCTCACTTCCTCTTTTGCGCTCCTTACTACCTCTGCCTGGACTGCCTCTCCCTTAACTCTGCCCAGTGGCTCCTGCCTCACTGAGAAGCCCTTCTTGACTTCTCAGGCTGGGAGAAGGGCTCCTTTTCAGTGGTAACTGCCTCTGGACTGCCAGTCCTAGCTCTTAAAACTCACCTGAGGAATTCCAGTCCTACTGGTCGCTCTCCCCCACTAGATGGAACTCCTTCAGGGCAGGAGTACATCTGGCACAGTATCCTAAAGACAAGCACATAGGAGGACATCAAGGGCTGTCTGTTAAATAACTGATTGAACCTGAGACCCCTTGCTTACCTGGCAAGGTAAAATCTGACTAAAGGACTATCGGCAAGGGGTGAAAAAGGGAAAGGAAGCCTTGGGAAGCAGCATGCAGCTATAGGGCTGTGGAGGAAGAGGGACATTCTGGGCAGCAAGTCCAGGGTCAACCAAGATGTTCTTTGGCCCTAAGCCTTTAGTTTTCTTTAGCACCGGTGGGCCAGACCCCTATTCTCTTCTTTCTCCTTCTGGGGGTACAGATCTAGGTGTTTCCTCCCCACCCCTCCGCCTCCAGTATTCAGCACTGAGTGCTGACTATGTACGTCTTCCATGGGATGGCCACTGGAGCTGAGTTTCCCAGCAGGGGGCCCTTAAAATCTTAGGTGACCACCGAGAGGGTTGTCCTATGCAGGGTATTCCAGGGTCTCTTCACATCTATGTTAGAGACATCACTCTCCTGGCCCCTCTTTCAAACCCACCCGCCACAAGGAAATTGTGTCCTCTCTCAATGGAAGGGTTGTAGCAGTCAGGATAGGCTAGGTCAAATCATGGCAACAATGTCTATGGAATAGGATTTAAAACCACTATAGTGCATTTCAGTCTCCCATGACATGCCCACTAGCAGTCAGCAGAAGGGCTCAAAGCATATAGTTAGTGACGGAGGGCCACTATCTCAAGCCAGTTCTTCAAAGAGAGCCCTTCACAGAGGGTCTCACACTGATAACGACTGGTCTGGGAGTGACTCACTTCACTTGTCGTCAAATTGGTCAGAACTAGTCACATGATGGGGCGCCTGGGTGGCTCGGTGGGTTGAGCATCCGATTTCGGCTCAGGTCATGATCTCACAGTTCATGGGTTCGAGCCCCGCATCGGGCTCTGTGCTGACAGCTCAGAGCCTGGAGCCTGCTTCGGATTCTGTGTCTCCCTCTCTCTGCCCCTTCCCCGCTCATGCTCTGTCTCTCTCTCTGTCTCTCAAAAATGAATAAACGTTAAAAAAAAAAAATTTAAAAAAAAGGAACTAGTCACATGGCCCTGCCCAGACACACAGGGGCCAGGAAGTGCACTCCTTCCAGAAGATGGGAAACTAGGATTCCCTATACACTGCACTCAAGACTACCATAGGGGGTGAGGAAAGAAAAGTCAAAATCAAGGGCAAAGAGGGAAAATGGAGGCTTTCAAAGAAGTAGGCAAATCTAATTGCCCTTGCAACATCTCCAATTTTTGGCTGGCCTTGAATAGAGCAAAGCAACCACAGCCACGAATCCAGACTTAATGAATGTCGAAGAGAGAGGATGCTCATTGGATCTCCACAGTACATTTGCCCCTCCCCCAATGCCTTTCCCCTGTACCTGCTCACACCCCAGCCAGCCTTGAAGGGTCTGCCATTCCCTAGAAATTATCCCTAGTAAATACAGCCAGCTTTGACTTCTCTATTCCCATCCACCTTTCACTGTGGCATTTAATCACATTTAACCCAATACCATACTCTAGACATCAGGTGACATTCTCACATCATTCCGTTTTGATATGGCTTCTTCTGATGGCAAATTCCTTGAGTTCAGAGTCCATCTCAATTCTTGTTCTGTATCCTGTCTTTCTCCCACCTATCAAGTGGGGCTAGGCTTTCACTCAATTCCCATGTTCTGGGTTCTCATCATATGAGGAAAGATGAAAAACAATACAAAAAATGAATGCAAAGGGGGCTTAAGATAAGAAAGACGTGATCCCTACCTCTCTCAGTCTGTCAAGGTGCCCAGTTACTGCTTAAATTGAATCAGATCATCCTTTGACACACTAAACACCATAGCCTATTTCTTTTATGATAATGTTATCATTTCTATTTAAGTGATGGCTTCCTAGCGGTCCATCAGCATTCTGTGCCTCTGTGCTGCCAGGATAGAGGTCTCTAGTCACATGTAGCTTTTGGGTATCTGAAATGTGGCTAGTGAGCTTGAGGAACTAAATTTTTAACTGAACTAAGACATCTTGGGAGTGTGAAAAATACATCAGATTCAAAGTCTTTGTACGAAAGAGAACGAAGATACCCCGTTACTGTCTTATATTTTCCAATGGTAGTATTTCAGATCTATTCCATGAAGTCACATGATTAAAAATAATTTCATTATCTCTTTCTACTTTTTTTAAAATGTGGCTACTGGAAAACTTAAGATTACCTATGTGGCTTGCAGGGTATCCCTGCTGAGCAGCACAGCTCTGGAAAGCCTAGGGCAGGATCTGGGTAATATTATCCACTTTCAAGGTAAAATCTCCAAAGCTGCAAATGGTAACATTTGATCAGACTTGGAGAAGGTCTCACAAGGATGGTGATTGAAGTTTGGGGCATTTAAGTTTTCTTGCTCTTGATTCACCTTTCGGGTTTTCTCTCAAACCTGTAACTAAAAACCAAGCGAAAAGCATCTCATTTATTCCACAGACTGATCTCCAAATCTTAACTAAATAGCCACTGCTGCTCTGTATTTTACCCAACACGCAAACACGCACACACACACACATCCCTACGGGGACCAACATTTTCCCATGTGTAAAGCGACATGCCTGATTGCTGGATTAAGCAATGGAAATTAATTATTACAGTAATTACTCGGCCACTAAATATTTGAATGCCAGGCCTGACACAGTGTCCTGGGAATCACCTTCAGTTTCCTGAATGCATTAGTATCGACAGGGCGGCAATGTATTTCAAGAACACTTCTTTTGCATCTCACGAGCGTAAGCCAAGTGTCTTTGCTGTGCACTGTGCCGCAGAAGAAAAGACAGCTGGTTTTTGGTACCCATCTCTGCCGGCCAGAAGAACCTCAAACGCCAGAAAATGAGAATCTTTAGTCTTCAAGGTGACCATTCAGTAGCTAGTTTGGCAATGGTAGAAACCATAGGGTAGCTAGGGGGACAGCTCCCACCCAAGCCACTGTCTGTGAAAGAAGGGATCTGTTGCTTGAGAATTCTGGTGCTACCCGAAGACTTGCCAACGTGCCTGGGGGCCATCCCATTGGATTCCTTCTAAACCATCTTTTCTGTTTTTTCCATTGTACCCTTGGTACCACCTTCTCCCTCCCCCACTTTCCCCCCATCATCTGCCTTCTCCCCTGAGGCCAAATCTATTCAGAATGGAGAAGAGGTTTCCTTTAGTGAGCATACCCAGGTCAAGACCAAAAATTTCTTTTTTAAGTTTTATTTATTTACTTTTGAGAGAGAGAGCACACAAGTTGGGGGGGGAAGGGGGGCAGAGAGAAGGAGAGAGAGAATCCCAAGCAGGCTCCTGACCATCAGCTCAAGGAGCCCGATGTGGGGCTCAAACTCACAAACCGCGAGATCTTGACCTGAGCTGAGCTCAAGAGTCGGACGTGTAACCAACGGCACCACCCAGGCACCCGAAGACCAAAGGCTTCAGAAAACAGTTCTACAGCATGGGATGGGCCCCCTCCCGCAGGAAAAGCTGTCCCACCTGTTGGTCACTGTCTCCATTTCTCCCGTGGGGAGAGGCGTGTGATGGTTGACGGAGCTGGTGCTGGTCCTGACTGTGCAGAAGTGTGGATTAACCCTTTTGGCCACGTGTTCCTTTTGCACCATGGGGTAGGGTTTGAGCTCGATGGCAAAGTGTGTGTCCGCACAACTTTTGACACTTTTATTTTCCATAAATCAGTCAGTTAAAAGACCATCTTAGGATGTCCAGGGTCTCCAGGTAATTCTCCCTGACATGATCTTATTGCTCCTGCTTTAAAACTGTCAGTTCAACTCAGAAAACTCGTAGGCCGCATGTCAGAGGATCTTAAAGGCGGTGGCTTCACTAAAATCCAGACGAGAAACTCCAATGTGCCCAGATGTCTGAAAGGCTGTCCTAACTCATCTAGAGTTTGCATTCTGTAGGTCAGAGCCAGAACTCTTTTTATCTCCAAAACAACGAGTTCCTGTAAGGAACTACGCAAGCCCAAATGCTACAGTGTTACCCCAAATGATTCCTATTCCTCTTGAAAAGTAGCATCATCTATTAATAAAAAGAAATTAATAACAATTAATAGCCGTAGGCAGTTTCTTTTCAGATACTGTATTACACCTTAGAATTTTACTTTATGTAACCCTTATATATTAATTCAAACTTTGTTTGAAGTAAACTCTGCACCCAACATGAGGCTTGAACTCACATCCTTGAGATCAAAAGTCGCATGCTCTACCAACTGAGACAGTCAGGTGCCCACAAAATATACTTATTGAGTCACTCTAGTCTTGACAAGTCCCTCCCTCACGGAGCTCCCATTCCATCACCACGGAAAGGTTTCTATCTATCATATCTATCACCTTGGAAAGGTTTTTTTTTTTAATTTGTTTATGTTTATTTATTTGAGAGAGAGAGAGAGACAGAGCATGACTGGGGGAGGGGCAGAGAGAGAGAGAGAGACAGACAGACAGATAGAATCTGAAGCAGGCTCCAGGCTCCAAGATGTCAGCACAGAGCCTGACTCGGGGCTGGAACTCACGAACCGCGAGGCCATGACCTGAGCCAGAGTCGGACACTTTACTGACTGAGCCCCCCAGGTGCCCCACCATGGAAAGATTTGAGGCAGGCACAGAACAGTGCTCTGTGCCATATCCCCTCTACCCACCTCCGTCTGCAGCCGTGGCTGGGATGCACAGCTCCCCACCTCCAGTGGCCTCTTATTTGAGGAATGAGGGAAGGAGAGGCCTTATCCCACAAGAAGATGAAGCCTGGAGGTGCCTGGGTGGCTCAGTCGGTTAAGTGTCTGATTTCTGCCCAGGTCATGATTTCACGGTCCGTGAGTGCGAGCCCCTCGTCGGGCTCTGGAGCCTGGAGCCTGCTTTCGATTCTGTGTCTCCCTCTCTCCTTGCCCCTCCCCACTCACACTCTGTCTCTCTCTCAAAAATAAAATAAAATAAACATTAAAAAATTAAAAAAAAAAAAAGAAGATGCAGGGAAGTTTGCCTCAAAGGATGGAGATGGGAGGTGGTGGGGAGATGTCAGGACTTTCACCCTTTAAGAGAAACACTTTCCACGTAATCCCTTTAGGACAGCCAATAGGAGTGAGTCCTACTAGTTTAGCAAGGCTTAAGAGGCCCCCTTGATGGGCTTTTCCTCCTTCTCTGGCCCCCACTCACGGCTGCTTCCCTCCTGCTTCCTGGATGACCTCCCAAATAAACTACCTTTCCTCACGTCTTTGTCTCAGGCTCTTCTTTAAGGAAACTCAAACTGGATTCTTACGCCCATTTTACAGATGTGGATGTGGAGGCAAATTGCTTTAAAGTCTCACAGCCATAAGCAGCAGAGCCAGGACTCACACCAGATTTGTCTGCCCCCAAAGCACACGGATTCTACATCTGTCTCCCACCACCAGATGCCTTGGTGCTGCCCCATTCCAACTGGAATTTACATCCATGGTCCTTTTCAAAGCAGCCCAGTCCATCGCTGGGCCATTCGATTGATCAGAAAGCTTTGAGTGATATTCAGCCCATATCTCCATCCATCCATCCATCCATGCATGCATTTATTCTTCATCAGCAAGCATGTATTTGTCAGGGTCGCGGGGCCAGGCACGGCGCTAGGAGGCACAGTGCTCTAAGGAGGCAGACCTGGTCCCTTTGCTCACAGAGCTTCCTGCCTATGACTGATGTGCACAGAGTGGTGCTTGCTGTGTGCTGAGGGAGCATGGAGTGAGCACCTCACCCAGCCACGCTGCCCTCTGCGGTATCCCCGAAAGGCGCTCCCTTGTCTACGCAGCAGCCCTGCAGGTGGTGGCTGCCGATTCCCATCCACGGAGATTTCTGCCCTTCATGTCCATCAGCCCAGCTCTGGATGGGCCTCGATAGCAGAATGGGGTCCACACCTCCGGTACAAGCCCACAAAAACCCAATGCAACGTGCGCTCCCTTGACAGGCAAGGAGACCCAGCTCTTGGCTGGGAGTGTGGAAACCATGGCCGAGTCTCCGAACCCGTCCCCAAGTTTAGTGCTTGGAAGACCCCACTCTCTGGATATGTCCTGCTGCTGAGCCATCCATGCCCCACTCCTCAGCTCTCTTTCCACCAAAAGAGTTGACAGCACAGGCCTCAGATGCCTGAATAGATCCTAGGGAAAACAATATCATATTCCATTTTCCCTCATGTTACGTACCTGAGGTATTCATTTACATGGCCAATTACTGGGTCTGTGGAGCCTGCCTTATTAAAAAAATAGGTCGTGACACTGCTAGACTTGTCTGCTTTCTTACATTTCAGAAGGTCCCAGGGCAAGGCAACACATTGTTCGGCAATTAGGCTGCTGCGGAGGCTGGAACGGCTCAAAAGCAGCCACAGAAGGGACTTATTTTCATATAACCTTCCCTGCAGCGTGAATGAGTGCTCAAAGTTTGATTTCCTTCCCTCTGATCTATAAAGTTTTCTTTTGGATTTTTCCTTTCCTTAGATAACATTTTGAGGAATGGGATTCTGCACACTCAACCCTGGAAGTCTTGGAAAGGCAAAGCTGAGGAGCGTGGGAAATGAAGCTACAATCTAGAACGATCTATCCATACAACACACCCTCCTTCCCCCCCCCCCCCCCCCCCCCCGCCAAGCCTTTAGTGATGATACCAAACCCACAGGCCCTATCTCTTCCACTGTGATAGGCAAGGGGTGGAAATCGACTGGAAATCTCAGAAAGTCCTATCCACCCATCCCTCTATCCATACATCTCTCTCTCTCCCCCTTCCATTTATTAATTTATTCAATAAATATTAAGCACCTATTACCTGTCAAGAACTGTGTTAGGGGCTATGCTAAGAACTTGAGACACTGAAGTAAATAAGAGCATCAGATCTCTTTTCATGGGGCTTATCGTCTAGCTGGGAATGGACATTATGCAGATAATTTTACAAATAACTAGTTACAATTATGATCAATGTCCCTAGGGAGAGTTTAAGGTGCTCTGTGAGCCTATAAGCACAAGGTCCTAACCAAGCCCCAAGGAGGTGAAGAGACACAGCGGGAGGGAGATGTTAACAAAGTAAAGAAGAGAAGGAGAGGGAGGGCGAGGGATTCAGGCAAAAAGGTCTACACAAGGGCCACTGGGCAGAGGTATTACTTCAAGGTGACACATGGAGGCCCATGTAGCTATGGGGTCAGAGCAAAGGGGAGGGGATGGTGGGAGTGAACCTCAGGGCGTGGGGTGGACCGAAGGTTCGGGGGGCAAGGGACAGATGCAGGGAGAACTGTTAGGAGGCCAGTGCATTGTCCAGGGATAGGTGACCATGGCCGGGACTGAAACGGGAGTGGTGGAGATGAAGAGAAGTGGAAAGTTCAAGGTGCATCTTGGAAGGGGGGCACTCGGACTCCCCAGTGCTCTGTGGCAGTTTGCAGGGGCCCCCGGATAGGGCACTGCTTCAGAGTTGAGCCAGACCCTCAGAGCAGCTCTCCGCCTTCCAATCCAAGGCTGCGTGAGGGTCTACAGGGTCAGAGGGAGATGATGTGGTTGCTTAACCTTCTCCCCTTCCTGCTTTCTGTGTTTCTCCTGAGACCGCGGTATGCATCCAGGACCCTGTTCTCTAGTTGCCTCTTATGGGTCAAGTAACTAAGGAGAGTATAAACTTAGGGTTTTTGGTACCTCTCCCCTCTCTTTCTCTGCACACCCATAGCACTTACCAGCCTACTGGGTACACAGTCAACATTCAAGTGTACTTGGGGATTGAGCCATCACTGTATAATAATCTCAAGACAAGTGAGAATCAGATGAATTCTCACCTCCACCCTGTTGTTATTCCACATCAGCCTTCAAGTCAGCTGAGACACTACACAAACTAAGGAAGAAGACAGGAACAATAAGTTCCCCGCACCCTAGAACAGGAAGTTGGAAAAACCACATCATCATAATTCATGATTGCAAGAATGACAAAAAAAAAAAAAAAGAAAGAAAAAGAAAAACAGCATCAAAAGATGAGGTGGCTTAGCTCTCTTGATAATTTTTTATGATTATAATTCATATTATTCTAATTCTTATACGCTCCCTTTTCTTCTTGTCTTGTTCGCATGTGTACCGTCAGTATTCTGTCCTGTGCTCCTGGCAGACATCACTAACGTCTGTACATAATATTAAACCTATTTGCCATCCCTATTCTTTTTTTTTTAAATTTTTTTTTCAACGTTTTTAATTTATTTTTGGGACAGAGAGAGACAGAGCATGAACGGGGGAGGGGCAGAGAGAGAGGGAGACACAGAATCGGAAACAGGCTCCAGGCTCCGAGCCATCAGCCCAGAGCCCGACGCGGGGCTCGAACTCACGGACCGCGAGATCGTGACCTGGCTGAAGTCGGACGCTTAACCCACTGCGCCACCCAGGCGCCCCATTAACTTCTTGATCAAAACAGTCAATCTGGAAAGATTCAAGGTAGGTAAGCCTCCTACTTATCCTAGATAACGGTTGTCAATTCTTCTTTCAAAGATTTCTATGGTTCTTGACACCCACGTCGTACTCCATTGCCCATCCTGCCTTGGCTTATCCTCAAAACAGATTTTCTTTCTCATATTTACCTGAACTCTCTTCTGCAGACGTTCCGGAGAATGATTCATGGAATTACGAGGACACAAGGAACTTGGGGTTCGGATCTTCTCGACCTTCCACAGCTAGTCTGCTGTTTGGGAATCGGCGCCCTGGGGGACCGCGGAACCCGACAGAAGCGTGCACACATGGTCACAACAACAGCAAATCAAACGACGGCGACTTTCAGAGTTTCTCAGTTCACCACAGTGAAGCTTCTGCACATATTAACAGTAAGACAGGCCTATTCTGCGGCTTCTCAAAGAGATCCAAGTATTTTGACTCCTTAGTCCTCACCTGCTCTCGGGAATAGAGATGCAAAGAGAGCCTCTTGCTCTGTAGCAGGCAGAGGAAGAGAGGAGAGTCGGAAGAAAGTGACCCAAGTTCCTGGGTCACGAACTGAATCGAAAATGCAAAGGTGGCTTCCTCTTACCTGCCCGGGGCCTCATGGAGTTGGACCCTCCTACCCCAATCCCCAGTCACCAGGAAACACTTGCACAGTCCCACTTGCCTGGTCTGGTCTCATCCAGACCCAACTTTGCACGGTGCCGGGCTCCTGTGTACACTAGGGGGCGCAAGGAAGCTGTTCTCCAGCTTGGCCCTAAGAAATTCTCACCGGCGCAGAAGAGACAAGATGATGACTACCAGGAGTCACTCTTTCACTTCGGAAAGTGCCGAGAGTGGAAGGGTGTCTTGGACTGGAGTCTAGAAAGGAGAACAACATCCTCATTAATTGCTTTAAGCTGTTTTCTGATTTTCTTTTCAGAGCAGACCTAGCTCCCGACAAGTGGGGATGAAGGGAAGGTTATGTAAGGCAGCAGACCTGCTCCTTAGCTGGGCTGGCAGCCTTTCAGCCGCCCGGGGTGAGTCAACACCTGGGAAATGGCATCCAAGGGCGGCTCTTTCAAGCTGGCTGGAACTTTCTACCATTACGCTGAGGCCACTGTTTGACCCATTCCCAGGCCAGGGAGGCAGGAGCCGATCACATCCCCCGGTCGTGCCTGTTCCTGGCACGAGACCATGGAAAGAAGCTGAGAGAGCTCTTTCCAAACTTTAGTGCTGGCGTTGGGGAAATGGGGCAGTACTTTCCATCCCAGCTTGGTTCACATAATAGTCTTCTGCTCCACTGGCCTACTTTTCGCTTGGAGTGGAAGGAAGCCAGCTTGGGGAAGCAGAGCCATCCTCCCTGCCCTGCTCTCCATGCACTCTTCCAGAACCTTCAACAGAGGCCTTGTTCTCCGGAGCTAGAGAACTGCGGATGGTGACCACAGCTTCCCAGTCTATCGAGGGGAAATGAGTTGAGGAAATCAGCACAGGGTTTTTATTGCCAAATATTTCTTTCCCTAGGAGGACAACACATTCAAACTGCCGAGTGGAGATTGGAGTTGGTCCAGCCATAAACCAACTTAATGAACACTAATAGAGAACTGCAATTATTGTTGACTTCAAAATGCAAACAAGAACTTTAGACACTGATCCCTATCAGCCGGTCAGGCCCGGCACAGATGCCAGGCTCTGTTTTTGCTGTTGCTTAGCAATGGAAAATGAAGTGTTCCTGTCTCTTATCACTGGAGGTAGAGGTAGGACAATGAGCCTTATTGGACTGAATAGGTATGAAATTAGTTTATTCTTTCGCGCTTGGAGAAGGCAATTGGCAGAAAGAGAGTCGCTTGGACAATGGGCAGTTCAGAGGTTGGGAGGTGGCCTTCCTTTCCTGTTATCTCGGTAAATCCTAACCGTCGTGGGTTTTCTCTACAGATAAGGCTTGAACTTTTGCCAGGAGTGTTCATCCAAAACTAGCATTAGAGAAAACAGCTACAAATATAGATCCGCAGACCAGAGTGGGAATGAAAGTAAGGAGAGTGAAATCTAGGGTGTGAAATTTAAGGGGGTGCCAAAAGAGTCAGTAATCAAGATAACTAATATTTTAATGCAATATTTTGTTTTAAGTCCAAATGAATGCAACAAGCAAGATTCACGGTGAAGAAAACATCAAAATTTTAAATTAAGACAGGATCAGTACCACTGATTGTTTTTCCCCTTTGGCCTCAGGTCCCAATATGGCGCAGCTCAGCACCGGCCTCACACACATTTCCAACATGGAGGATCCTTAGAGTTGATTTCTCCTGGAGAATATTTGTGCTGTGGGGTAGAGGGTCTTGGAGCTGGGCAGAAGGATTCTCCTGCCCCATGGGAAGAGGATCTTCCTGTAGTCCTTTAGCTGGCCTCTACCAAGACAGTGGGGAGGCATGGTCCTTGGGGAGACGGACATACCTATGCTCCCAGGGCAGTGACCCAGGATCCAGGATCTCTACTGCAAGTTGCTGAAAACAACAGGGACAGCCCTGGAGCTGGCAGTTTATGGTAAAATAATCTCCTCTTTTGTTGTTAGTATGAATAGTAATTTCTATATATTGAGAACCTTCAGGTTGAAACACAGAGAATTGCTAATATTCAACTTTTTTTATAAACCTCAAACACATACAGTGTAATCAAATACATGCAAGGATGCTGAGCCGAATAATGGACCCCAAAGATGTCCCCATCCTAATGCCTTGAACCTGTGCATGTTACCTTATATGGCAAAAGGGTCTTTGCAGATGTCATTAAGTAAAGGATTTTGAGATAGAGAGATAATCCTGGATTATCAGGGTGGGCCCAATTATTGACAAAGATCCTTCCATAGAAGGAGGCAACTTTGCTGCAATGAGAGTAGAGCACAATTTAAAGATGCTATTCTCCTGGCTTTGAAGATAAAGGAAGAGGCCACTGGCCAAAGATTGTCAGCAGCCTCTAAAAGGTGGGAGATGGGGTGCCTGGGTGGCTCAGTCCGTTGAACCTCTGACTCTTGATTTCAGTACACGTCATGATCCCAGGGTTGTGGGATCAAGCCCTATGTTGGGCTCCACGCTGAGACCCTGCTTAAGATTCTCTCTCCCTGCCCCTCTCCCCTTCTCTTAAATAAAAAATAAAAAACAAAGCAAAAAACCTTAAAAGGTGGAAGATGTAAGAAATAGATTCTCTCATGGAACCTCCAGAATGAACTCAACCCTGCTCACACCTTGACTTTAGTGAAGTAAAAGTGATTCCAGATTTCTGATCTCCAGAGCTGTAAGAGATTCAATTTGTGTTGTTTTAACCCACCAAGTCTGTGGTAATTTTTTACCACAGCAAGAGGAAATTAACAGACCAGGCATTATGTAAAGTACTTTACATGCATAAAGAAATACATAAAAATCCACCCTCAGTCTTCTCAAGGACTTGGGTATTCAAGTTATCTTCTCCCTGTTTTGTATCTTCAATTTCCTTTTCCTTAGTGAACCTTTTTCATTGACATAATACACATTCTGGTATCTGTCCTTAAAAAATAAAACAAAACAAAAACCCAACAATATTCACTTCTGATTTTAAAACAAAATCAATGAGCTATAAATAAAAAGCAATGTTTGCAACCCAATACAGAACATCCGCCAAAAGCCCACAGCAAACATCATATTTAAAGGTTAGAAGTGTCAAAAAAAGAATCATGGCTTTTATTCAATACTGTACTGAAGGTGCTGGTGAGTGAAATAAAACAAGAAAAAGAAATACAAGATACAAGGTTTAGAATCAAAGAAACAAAACAGACATTCATTGAAGGTGATATAATTATTTTCATAGGGAACTCCCTGAAATTCTACAAACAAGTAGATTTAATAAGCAGGTTTAAAAAGGTTGAGAGATAAAGGAACAATATTCAAAAGCAATTGATTTTCTATACATTAACAACAAAGAGAAAATATAATATTAAGGATATAATTTCCAACTGCAACGTAGATAGGTAAGTAGGGGAAGGCAGAGAGAGAGGCCTAGAAGCAGCCTAACAAAAGGTGTATGTGTCTTTAATGAAAAAAATACATAAACTTTTATTGAAAGGTATAAATAAATGGTCTATAAACTCAATGAAATTTCAGTCAACAACCCAATGGGCCTTCTCATGGAACATGTCAAGCTGCTTCTAAAATTTACATAGAAAAGCAAAAGACTAAGGGAAGCCAACACACAGGTAGGGGGACTTGCCTTAACAGATGTCAGACTTTAAAGTTATAGTAGCTAGGGGCGCCTGGGTGGCTCAGTCAGTTAAGCTCCGACTTTGGTTCAGGTCACGATCTCATGGTTGGTGAGTTCGAACCCCACATCTGGCACTGTGCTGACAGCTCAGAGCCTGAAGCCTGCTTCAGATTCTGCGCCTTCCTCTTTCTCTGTCCCTCCCCCACCCGTGCTCTCTCTGTCTCTCAAAAGTTGAATAAATATTAAAAAACATAAAATAAAGTTATAGTAACTAAGATACTTGTAGCTTACACAGATAATTAACTACATAAGCAGAGTAGAATAAAGCTTCCAGAAACAGATGGACCATTAAAAAGAACCATGATTTAAGCCAGGACATACATTATAGATCAAAGGGGAAGGAATAGATTAATCAATAAAAGAGAAAAAAGGAAATGTGATATACCATATAAAGGGAAAAACCTCTGATTGATAAAAGACAAAAACAGAAGGATAAAACATTAACATTTTTATAAAATTCAGGGGTTCATTACTTAGGTCCCACAGACCCCCCAGTGGGTCAGGGAATAGAATTCAATAGGTTTGTGAACACAGATGGGAAAAAAATTGATATTTATTTTCACAAATCTCGAGCTAAAACTCAGAGATCCAATCATGAACATACACACCACACCACAGCACTCTCACCTGTACCTGTGATTTTGCCACTAATAAGAAAACATATTTTCATATCATATGATACCTGCTGTAGGTATCACAAAATATTATTTATGTTCATCAGTACACGGAACTTTACAGCAGCTATTAGATTTTCTGCTAAATCTAGTTATTGAATACATTTAAAAGAAACACACTTATATGTCATAATTTTTAGTATTTTGATAACTACATTTCAGTATCATTGGTTTTCTTTGTAATCCAATGAGTTTCATTTCATACATTTGAATTTTTTAATGTTTATTTATTTTTGAGAGAGAAAGAGAGAGAGAGACAGAGTGCAAGCAGGGGAGGGCAGAGAGAGGAGACACAGAATCTGAAGCAGGCTCCAGGCTCTGAACTGTCAGCACAGAGCTCGAGGCGGGGCTCAAACCTACCAACCATGAGATGGTGACCTGAGCCTATGTCAGACACTTAACTGACTGAGCCACCCAGGCACCCCTCATTTCACACATTTAAAAACATGCCAAAGGGTCCACAGCATAAAAAAATGGCTAAAAGCCCATGTTATAGAAGTTATATCTGCATGACCTCAGTGTAAAGAAGGATTTCTTAAACAAAAATGCAAGCCATAAAGGAAAAGAGTGATAAATTTGACTAGAGTAGAATTATAAAATTTTCCCATCTGAGTCTACTATAAAGAAACTGAAAGATATTCCACAAACTGGGAGAAGATATCCAGCTCACCTATTTAGCAAAGGATTGGTATCCAGAATATCTAAAGTTTCCTACAAAGCAATACATAAAAGAGAAACAATTCATTTTTTTTTAATGTCTATTTATTTTTGAGACAGAGAGAGACAGAGCATGAGCAGGGAAGGGGCAGAGAGAGAGGGAGACACAGAATCCGAAACAGGCTCCAGGCTCTGAGCTGTCAGCACAGAGCCCGACGCGGGGCTCGAACCCACGGACCATGAGATCATGACCTGAGCCGAAGTCGGACGCTTGACCGACTGAGCCACCCAGGTGCCCCACAATTCATTTTTTTAATGAACAACAAAATAAAAGATTTTTCACAGAAGAGAACACAGTGGCTGACAAACATCGGAAAAGATGTTCCTCCTCAATAAGCAGGAAATGCTAATTTAAAACAAGGAGCTACCATTTCATACCCACACTGACCCAAGTGAATATGAAAAAGTATTTAGCAATGCCACGCGTTGGCAAAGATGTGGAGCCAAGGCAACATTTACGAGCCGCTAGTGGGAAGATAAATTGGTTCAACAACTTTGGGAAAACACTCTGGCATTACGTTTCAAGTGAAAGATGCCCATACCCTATGATCCACTGGTTCCACTCCCAGAGAAATGTCCTGGAAAGACTTACACTCAGACACCAGGAATCACATTCAACCCAAATTACCACCAGCGGGAAAATGGGTACATACCCGGGAAGGCATGGCTGTCGTTCCATCGACACGTATGAATCTCAGCAACCTGACGTTGAGCAAAGAAAGCAAATGCCTAGAGAAGGCAGACGGTGTGACTTCACTTATAGAAAGATCAAAAAATAAGCAAAATGGGCAGCGTATTTTTCACGTGTACATGGAAATGTGTAAAATTAGGAACGAAGACAAGGAATCATAAGTACAGTTTTGGGGAGAGTGTGCCCTTCACCCCACCGCACAGAGGCAGGAGGCAGGGCCTTCGATCTGTAGGAGGAGCCTGCAGGGGGCGCCAAGGGGCGGTGGGGGGGGGGCGTGATTGTCAGCCTTCCTTGCTTTCAGTGAGCCAGCTCATTATTAAAAACAAAAATTCAAACACTGAAAACAAAACTCAGAAAATAGCACTTCCCTTTGGCATGAAAGCACTCTGAATTAATGGAAAAGTTTGTCCTATTCTTGGATAGGAAAAGTTAATATTATAAAAAATGTCACTGGTCCCTCCCTTAGTTTATATATTTAATGGGTCCTCGTTAAAACTATCAAAAGCTGGTACCGCACCTTTCAGTTCCCAGAGGCTTTTTCCTTCATTCAACGCAGAGCAGGCCCACCTGGTTCTTCTTCCCATCTTCCTGCCCACCTTTCACCACAGTTGCAACTTCCTTGTATAAATCTCCTCTTCTCACTAGACTGTATCATACTGGGAGGCGGGAACTGTGTGTATTTTGTTTAACCTGTGTATCAGCTCGTATAATTAACACCTGGCATATTAAAGCTGTTTAATACATATTTGTTAAGTAAATGATTCCTTTCATCCAATCCCCTAAAAATCTGAAAAAAAGGTGGGTTTTGTTTTCTCTGTGGATGAATCAGGTGAGGCATCAGTTCAGCATCTTGGGAAAGCTGTCAGTCCCAGGCAAACTGATTAAAACTAGTTGCTAGGTTTTGTTTTGAAGTTCATTTATTTTTGAGAGAGACAGAGACAGTGAGAGTAGGGGAGGGGCAGAGAGAGAGGAGAGAGGGAGAATCCCAAGCAGGCTCTACAATGCCAGCATAGAGCCGGAGGTAGGGCTTGAACCCATGAAACCGCGAGATCATGACCTGGGCCGAAAGCAAGGGTCAGATGCTTACCCGACTGAGCCTCCCAGGCACCCCATTCTAGTTGCTAGTCTCATTTAGCTGGTAAACAGACCAGCAATAAACAGAGGGAGACCATTCAAATAATCTCAATTTAGAGACGAAGTTGCTGGATTCTTTTCCCGGAGCTACTCCAAGAAATTATCCCAAACTCGTGACATAAAGCGAGGGAAATTCCTTCTCTCACAGTTTGGGAGGCTGGAAGTTGAAATCAAAGTGTAGGCAGGGCCCTGCTCCCTCTGAAGGCTCTCGGGGAGAATCCTTCCTGCCTTCCCCA
The DNA here is from genome assembly GCF_018350195.1 of Panthera tigris. Taxonomy (NCBI): domain Eukaryota; kingdom Metazoa; phylum Chordata; class Mammalia; order Carnivora; family Felidae; genus Panthera; species Panthera tigris. The sequence continues at coordinate 131,821,111 of NC_056665.1, forward strand.
GGTTCTGGTGACTGCTGGTGATCCTTCTTGTTCCTTGGCTGATAGCGGTCTCCCTCCAATCTCTGCCTCCGTGGTCACCTGGCCTTCTTCCCTGCTCGTCTCCATGTCTGGATTTCCCTCCACTTTCACTTGTAAAGACACTAGTCATTGGACTTAGGGCCCATCACAATCCAGGATGACCTCATCTGTAAAGACCCTCATCTGAGGGTTTGGGCGGCCATGAATTGAGGCGGACATGATTCACCTCACTACAGATACTCAGGTGGGAAAAGTAGCTTTCCAAGGTCAAGGAGCCAGAAGAGGGACCGGGGTTCCAGCCCAGGTCGGCTCTGCCTCCGCTCGCGTGCGATCACCACCCTGTACTGCCTCTCAGTCGGCTCCATTTGTGGAATTGAATCAGAGTTTTATTACCTTCAAGTTGCTGTGCACAAGCATCCTAACCGCACTTCAGGAACCAGGGCCCTGGAAATCTCATTTCTGCTGGCCCAGGCCCTCCAGGGAGCAGTGTGTTTTCAACACTCCCTCCCAGATCCTTGGGACCGGCCTTCCGAAGGCCCACCCACTGGTTTGGAGGTCTTTCCAGGTCGCTTTCTCCGGTCACTTTCCCCAGTTACACTTCCAGGGCCTGCTGTCAATCTGAAAGCCCCGAATGTGAACAACCGCTTACTGTCACTGTTTAGTAAAGTTAGAAACATGGTCTCGAGGCTCAGTTACAAACTACTGAAAACAAACACACACAAAAATATCCCACAAGACACCCAACCGACCCCCTCCCGCTTCTTCTTTCTGGTCAACTCATTACTGCTTCACATTTACTTAGAAACCCGAGTCCTGTTTGCTTTCTGGATTGTTCTGGGCACTTTGCCTGTCAACGTATTCCTTCCTCTAAGTGGAATTCTAAACAACCCAACAGAGCTTCCCTCTCTTCCTTTGGGTAACAACTCACCATGTAACAAGTCTCCCTGAGATCTGATATCACCAGGGAAAAAAATTCTTAGTTGAATGGTTTCCCTCTGTGTATCGCTAGGTTGTTTACCGGCTAAACAAAACCAACAGCTAGTTTTGATCAGTGCGCTGCCCATTCTCTAAATGAACCACGTCCCAGTGCCCACCACCAGCCTCTGTCTCTTCAGCCTCCCACGTGATGGCACCAGGCTCGTTACATATGGATCCGCGTTTCTGTCTGCTCGCCTCAACTAGAATGTCGGCTTCATGAGAGCAGGGCTGTTTTGGTCTGCCTTGTTCCCCCTGTGTCCCTGGTGTTTTAGGGTAGCAGCTGGCATGGACCAAGTGCTTGGCAAATATTTGCATAGACAAATGATCTCAAATTTTAATATAAACAATGAAATGCAATATGTAGATTTCTGTCTCTTTATCTAGTCTCCCAAGAAAGGCAAAGAATGCGCTTTTGCTTTTTGTTGTTGTCGTGGTTGTGGTTGTTGTTTTGTCCTCCAGGTGTTTGGGGGAGGGGAGTGTGGAGTCACTCAGCCGAGGCAGAAATTTTGGCCATCAGTATTTACATCAAAGCTTCTTAACTTTGGGGGGATGTGAACCTTTCAGAGCCCGACGCAAATGATAAAAGCTCCTCTTCAGAAATATGTGCACATTTGGAGCATTTGGCCTATGACTGAGGGGGTGGTGTGGGACCCTGAGTGTCCCCCCGCCCTCGTCTGCCTGCCCCCTGGCTCAAATGTGCCTGCACCATGGCAATTGTTTGTCGAAGGTATGAATAATGTAGGTTATCTGTTCTCAGCAATATACCAAATGTATTCGTTTCCTGGGGCTGTGACGAATTGCTACAAATCTGGTGGCTTAAAACACAGAAATTTATTCTCTGCAATTCTGCAGGGGTTGCAGGGGGGAGTCCAAAATCAGTACCACTGGGCTGAAGTCAAGCACCCAGAAGGATGTGCTCCCTCCGGAGGTCCTGGGGACTCCATTCTTTGCCTCTTCTAGCTTCTGGGGGTCCTCGCCATTCCTTGGCTTGTGGCCACATCACCCCAATTCTGCTTCCTTGGTCACAGGGCCTTCCTGTCTGTGGTAGTCAATTCCCCCTCTGCCTGCCTCTTATTAAACTATGTTAAACTATGTGTTACAGCATTTAGGGTTCACTCTGGAAATGTAGGGTGACAATCTCCCCATCTCAAAATCCTTAGTGATCACTTCTGCAAAGTCCCTTTTTTTTTTTTAACCATATAAGGTAATGAGTACAGGCTCCAGGGATTCTTACCTGATATTCATTCCTGTTATCCGTCAAGGGCACCATTATTCAGCCTACTTCACCAAATAAAGAATGAGGCATAAATGAAAACACACCACACACACACACACACACACACACACACACACACAGAGCTATCTGGGGATTTTCACTGTGTTTTGAATCTGGGTGTGACTACATTTCCAGCATTCACGGTATGTAAAACAAGGAGGCCAGAGTGTGAGAGACTGACTCCATCCCAGTCAGCCCAGCCCAGGCTTCTTCCCACCCACCTCTCTCTCCCCTGGGCTTTGTTTAAAAGTCACAGGAGGAATTTCAGGTTGCCTAGGGACCAAACATAAATAAGAGGGAGCAGGCAGAGTTGGGTAAGTGGCTCTATAACCGAGTATGTCCACTCCTGTCAACAGGGGGGTGAAAGCCAGTTTGTCCCAATGCACTGATGCCCAGTTCCATTGCAGGCTAACAGTATCGAACGGGTTCCCCACCTTCCCAGTGCCCCTAAGGCAGCACCGAAAATAATCTCCCCGCAGTCCACTTTGCAGTTGTTTAAGAGGAGAAATAGGATTTAGAGCCATAGCTCTCAGGCAGTAAAGTACCAGGAGCCTGAGCAAGACTGATCTGGACTGTGCAGCGAACCTTTTGTGCCAAGGGCGGCTGGAACCCCATCAGGTGTTCTCTCCTACTGGCATGCTAATTACAATCACCGAGAGAGCATCCTCAGTCCAGAAAGTCACAAGTCTTTCTCCCTCCTTGGCAAGCTAATGCAGCCTGATATTTGCCTGAAGTCCGCCTACTCTGTTAAATAAATGTATTATGTCATTTTATCCAGCATTTATGACAACTGCCATATATCCCGGGTTCCTCCAAGCAATGAAGCGGGTAACTTTGGGTTCTCTTCTGGCATACACACAACGAAGTCTTCCAGAAGGCTCGCTGGCTCGAGGCACTGTGCCTGGCACCAATATTTGACAAACAAGAAACAGACCCTGCCCTCAAGGATCTCTTGGCCGGGAGTGGGAAGGCCGGTGTATGGCGTGTGACTTTTTCAGATGCTTAGAAATCCAGTTACGGCCTCAAAGCCGAGGGCAACAGGCAATAACCACTCTGGATCCTAGAGAGAGCTGTCCCCACAGGAGTTACTGAAATGAGGCTGAGACTGTCCTATTGTTGTCAATCCCACTGCTCTCCTCCAGCTTATGTAAAACAACAGCAGACATTTGAAGGAAGGGTCATGGAAACAATGGGATGTGGTAGAATATTGCTTCCCCAAAGATGCCGTGTACTAATCCCCAAAACCTGTGTACATGTTACCTTACTTGGCAATAAATAAATAAATAAATAAATGCACTTGGTGCCTGGCAGGACTGATTAAGGTTGGAGACCATGGCGTGTGGAGATTATCCCGGATCTTTCAGTGGGGGTTGGGGGCAAATCTAATCGCCTTGCCTGGCTGTTGTCAGAGAGGCACATGTGGCCCTGGGGGAAAGGTCAGGGAGATACAATGTTGCTGGCTTCAAGGATAGATGAGCAGCTGTGTCCTTAGCCGAGAAACATGGAGGCCTCTAGAAGCTGGAAAAGGCAAGGGTGTAGACTCTCCCCTCAAGCTCCAGGAGGACAGCGGCTCTGCCGACACCAGATGTTAGCACAGTGTCACCGTGTCAGGCTCCTACCCTTCAGAAACTGTGAGAGAATACATATGTGTTGTTCTAAGCCACTAGGTTTTTGTAATTTATTATACTATAGCCGCAATAGAAACAAATATGGGGCATTTGTAGGAGAAAAGAGCACTTTCAATCTGGGGGGAACCCCCAAGAGAACAGCTCCTAGAGACTAAGGGGGGCTTTGTGAAGGGAGTTGAGCCCTTACCCCTCAACTAGAGGCACTTGCCAAGCTGCAGAGACTTGAACACCTGTCTCACAGAGGCCACTGGCACGAGGAAGATAGTTCCTCGGAAAATGCGATGTGTCCCCAGGAGTCTGGATGACACAAACATGGAATTGGGGTATTTCCCTCCTGGCTGTAGGACACTGAAGGCAGGAGGCTGGCCCCAGCTTCCCATAAGGAAAGAGAGAAGAGAGAAGGCCACAGTGGAAGCAGGGCCCAGAGAGCTCCACGGAAGGACCTTCCCAAGGGCTCCTGCCAGGTCAAGGGCCCTCATTCTAAATATCCAGTGAGTGCCGGGGAGGTGAGCATAAGAAATGCAGGGGCTTGTTGGAGATCAGAGGGAGCGTGGACCAACCACATCGTTGAGGAAGTCTCTAAGGCATTCACAAATGCCTTAGTGTGAGGGAGGGCCTGCTGTGCACATCTCAAGAGCACCAGCCCTGTCCTTCAAGTGATCTCCCCCTTCTCACCTCTGGAGGAATCAGCAGGAGGCAGGGAAGGAGTAGCAGAACGATCTGGAAGGTTGAGCCCAGCCCTGTTCCTGTCCCCACTGCATCCTCTAACCACTGGCCTGAGCTGGGATGGGAGCCCCATGGAACAGGATGTGAGATTGAAGTTTTGATCCATGCTGGAATGGCCTCTACAGTACCCCCAAAAGAACTGCTGTCACAGCTGCAAGTGACTGAAAAGCTGTGGGGCAGGGAGAGGCCACAGACTATGGTGGATGGCAGTGGGGGGAGAGAGCAAAGCTGTTTCCTCTTATGTACACTGAGCTCAACCTGTTGGATAACCTGGTTTTGCTGCAATGTAATACAGTGGGCATCATAATGGAGGTATCTTGACTTCTAAAGGAGACCAGGCAGAGAGTTACATAGACTTCACTGCTCTCAGTATATTAAAAAGAAAAGAAAATGCCAAAAAGTTATAAAATCTGTGAGATGTTTCAAATATTGCATCCATCAAACATACAGTACAATGTGATTGTGTCTGTCATTGCATAATCACAGCTTATTATTTAAAAGTAACCATCAATGTATAGCACTATTGGCCAGTGTGGTTGGGTAATGAGACATGGTTAGAGGCACATGATGAATCTTCTTCCTTTTCAATGCAATCAGGCTATTATCCTGTGAATGTATGTGTGTACATATGCATCTTTTTGAAGACAGCGTCAAAAGTCCGAATTTGAGATTATTCCTGAACATGTGGTCCAGTTCAAACGACCTTCCTGCCCCCCTGTGCCATCACCACCCCCCCCCCTTTCAGGATTGGCCCTAGGAGGGATAGGGGGTTAAGGAGAATGTTCCCAAACTAAAAACACCTAAACTGGGTCTTGAGAACTCAGGATGCCTTCTAAAGACATCTAAATTGGGTTTTGAGCTCAGGTGAGGAAGGCTGTTCTGAGACAAAGGTCAGCCCTGCAAAGACGCAGAAGCTTGGGTGTTTGAGAGCAGCTGGCATGTTGGTGGTGCCTTGGAGGGCAGCCAGGGCCAGAATGAAGCAGTGAAGGGATCTTGATGGTAAAGGGCCTTGACCATTGAGCTAGGGACTTGGACTTGTTCCTGGGGACCAGAGGAAGCCCAGAAAGACTTGAAAGCTGGAAAGGGGCAGGATCAGATCTGTTGTAGAAGGTGACTCTGAGAGTGAGCCTCACCCCACAGCCTGGAGAGGAGCAGCCAGTTAAGAAAGGCGAATCCTTCCCTCATATGTGAAATTTAAGATACAAAACAGATGAACATAGGGGAAGGGAAGCAAAAGTAATATAAAAACCGAGAGGGGGACAAAACATAAGAGACCCTTAACTATAGAGAACTGAGGGGTGCTGTAAGGGTTGTGGGGTGGGGGATGGGCTAAATGGGCAAGGGGCATTAAGGAAGACACTTGTTGGGATGGGCACTGGGTATTATGCGTAGGGGATAAATCACTGGATTCTACTCCTGAAATCATTATTGCACAATATGCTAACTAACTTGGATGTAAATTAAAAAAAAAAAAAGGCAGAATCAGTCAGGGCATAATGGTTACATTCTGCTTAGAGATAAGAAGGGCCACGTGTGACCGTAAGCTCCCATTTAGAAGCCCGAGAAACACCAGTGACCATGACCTGGACTAAGAATCAAGATGGGGCAGATGATAAGTTTGACTGTAGATGTTTTACATGTTTCTATCCGGTGTGAGTGACCTTGCAGAGAACGCCCATTGAAGAGGTCCCATGCCCTAGTCCCTTCTTGTGTCTTGAGGTTCTACAGCTTGGGAGCCAGTAGAAGGTCAGTCATTTTCTTCTCCACTTAGTCCCGGTGTGAGGGTGGGGGTAGATGTGGATTGGACATGGCGAGGGGGGAGGAAAGAGAAACAGGCTGGAGCTGCTCCTCTCCTAAAGCATGTAAAATAAACCTAAAATTTATTTTCAAAGACCGCTCAGTTGAATCTAGAAGAAGAAAAAATGCGTGTGTGTGTGTGTGTGTGTGTGTGTATACACAACATATATATACACACACGTTGCACGTATATATCTTCTGAAATGATTCTATTCTCAGTTCTTTAAAAATAATAATGATCCTGGTGCCAGGCCCAGGCCTCCTATCCTGACCACAGAGCATCTGGAGGAGGTGGTGTGCAGGAAGAAAGAGAGGCTGACACCTGTCTCCCCTATTGCACGTTACATACATCTGTACACAGACTGAGATAGCGAGACAAGAACATGGTAAGGATGTTACCTGGGTGGTAGAACCCCGGGTCGTTTTAACTTTCTCCTTAGTATTTTATATACAGTTAGGACTTGTGTGATGAACATATTTTTCTTAAAAAAAAAAAAAAAGGAAGGGAGGGGGAAGCAGCAAGACTGGGGAGCAGCCAGCCTGCTCTTCTATCCATGGGAATCCCGGCAGACAACTGAACGATACCAGAAGCTAAAAGATGAAGCACCCATGTGAACCAATCATTTTAATTCCAAGAATGCGTCCGAGTGTGACACAATAATCCCTGACCTCACAAAAGTTGCTTTATTAAAGAAGTTATTTCTATGATTTCAAACAAAAAGGATGTGAGTAGCTACTAAATTGACATTTACAGTAAAAAGTTCTGTCTTTGTCCTGTAGGAACGTTGGTAATAAAGTACATTTTAACTCCACGTGCATTTTTTATTATTGTGAAAGGAATGGTGGATCTAAACGGACCAAAAAAAAAATTTTTTTTTTAAGTCACTGAGCAAATCAGAAGAGAACACAGATAATAAAAATAGTTTTGTTTCCAGACCACTTTTGCTCAAACCTGGCTGCACACTAGAGTCACTGGGGAGCTTTGTAAAAATACTGGTGCTGGAGCCCCACCCCCAAGGGGCTCTGACTGAGCTGATCTGGAGTGAGGCCGGACAGCAGGATTTTTTAAAACACATCCCCAGGCAATTTTAATGTACAGCCAGAGCTGAGAACCACCAGACCATTAAAATAAATTGCTACACAGCACATAATTCATAACTGTCTTTAAAAAAATGCAATGCCAACTGCTCCAGTGGTACTCAAAGTTACTGTGTTCCTAAGCTGCCCACTCACTAGATTCTCCCTCTTTTAATTTTTATTGGAGTATATTATCCGTACAGAAATATACATTATCATAAGCATATAGTTCAATGCACCTATTCACATCGTATGACATATCCATGTCACCAGCACCAAAATCAAGAAACAGAACATTACCAGCATTCTAGAAGCTCCCTTGTTCATTCCAGATTGTTCCACAGCTTTTTCCCTTGCATGTTTGACACGACTTCTCACTAGGCATTTCAGTTGTGATCATTAGAGATCCCTGTGATGCAAATAAATTTCCTTAATTCATCTTTCACATTCTACCTAATTTGAATTATGAAAACTTGTATAGGAGAAAATAATTGTGGACATGTATTTAGCCACAAGAAGTTTATTGCCCAGACTGTTTATAATAGAAAGGGTAGGAGGAGGGGGGGAGGGAAGTACAACTAAATATCTAATCACAGGATTCAACTAAACAAATTTGCTAACCTCCATATGAGACTGTCCAGTTTGTATACTATGGCATAAACAAGATAGAATAAAGAGAAGCCTTACAGGAAAAAGAGGGTTTTTTTTTCAGCAGAACCCTAGAATAGGACTGTTATGGGCTGAGTTGTGTCTCCCCCAACTTCATATGTTAAAGTCCTAACCCCAGTACTTCAGAATGTAATCCTACTTAAAGATAGTGCCTTTAAAGAGGTGATTACATTAAAATGAGGCTGTTAGAATGGCCATAACCCAGTATCACCAGGGTCCTTATAAGAAGAGACTCGGACAGACGGGCATAGAGGAAAATCAAGTGAAGACACAGGAGAAGGAGGGCACCAGCAAGTCACAGAAAGAGGCCACAGAAGAAACCGGCCCTGCCCACATCTTCATCTTGGACATACATCTAGCCTCCAGAACTAGGAGAAAACTCCCACAGGAGCCTCTTGGCCAGGATAGCTGAGCAGTACCCCAGCCATCCATGGCCATCACAGTGGACGGAAAACCTCATGCTCACAACACAAACCCCTTGCATATGTCTCTTTTCTGTCTCCTGTATGGGGGAGTCAGGTTTCTCTACTAAGCACCTGCAGGCATGGCCAGGTAAATAGGGATTCTCACGTGGGCTGAGAAATCCACTCTAGCCAGAGTGATATGGACAAGCAGATGCTAAGAACTGCCAATACTTTTAGAAAAACTAACAGAATGAAAGAGAGGTGGGGTGCCTGGGTGGCTCAGTCGGTTAAGCATCCGACTTTGGCTCAGGTCACGATCTCGCGGTATGTGAGTTCGAGCCCCACATCGGGCTCTGTGCTGACTGCTCAGAGCCTGGAGCCCGTTTCGGATTCTGTGTCTCCCTCTCTCTCTGACCCTCCCCCGTTCATGCTCTGTCTCTCTCTGTCTCAAAAATAAATAAATGTTAAAAAAAAAAAAAAAAAAGAATGAAAGAGAGGCACCAACTCACCTCCAGAAAAACTTACACCTGAAGAAACAGAATTCATTCAATGGAGAACCAAAAAAAAAAAAAAAAAGGGAAAGGTATTTAAATTTTTTTAAAAAAATATTTATTTATTTTAGAGAGAGACAGAGACAGAGCATGAGTGGGGGAGGGGCAGAGAGAGAGGGAGACAGAATGAGAAGCAGGCTCTGGGTTCTGAGCTGTCGGCATAGAGTCTGACGTGGGGCTTACACTCGAAAGGCAAGATCATGATCTGAGCTGAAGTCGGACGCCCGACTGACTGAGCCACCCAGGTGCCCCAGGAAATGCTTTTTAATAAATATAATTAATATCCTCAGAGACATTTGAGACAGCTGCATATCCAGATAGATAGATAGATAGACAGACAGACAGACAAAACTTCTATGAAAAGTAGTTCCTAGAAACAAAAGAATTCTTGGAAACTAAAATCTTGATTAACAAAAACAAAAGCCCAGTAGAAGAAACAATTTCCACTCATCAGCTTTCCTTTTTTTTCCTTTCACCCATCAGCTTTCCTAAACGGAAAAGTTTGACAAGATCTACAGTTGGTGAAGATGGGGGAAGCCACAAATTCTCAAACGCCATTGGTAGAAACATATAAGAATGCCACCTGTGTATCATCTTTGGAAGGCAATTTAACAGTTTTTTTAATAATTGAAAATGTGCGTATCATTTGACGAAGCAGTTCTTTCTCTGAATATAAATCTTAGAGAAACTCTCATGCATGTACAAGTAGACAAGCACATGTATTCTCTGAAGTGTTGCTTCTCAGAGCAAAAAACTTAGAAACAGCTTAAATATCTATCATTAGTGGAATGAATAAATACATTGCACATATTCCTACAATGAATGAACTAGACACCCAACAACCTAAATTAGTTTCCCCAAACTTATTGTTGAGTGAAAAAAAACCCAAACTACTAGCTACAGAAAGGTAAATCCAGTGTGATACTACTATTTATCTTAAAATGTGAAAACAAAACAAAACAAAACAAAGCAAAAGCAATAACAAAAACCTAGGAAAGACTGAGGGGTGATGGTAGAATATATACACATATAAACAAATAATATTTATGATAGTAATTGCTCTGGGGAAGATGAAGAAAAGGAGTAGAGAGAAGAGTAAATTTAGAAAGGAGAGGAATAAACTGCAATTTTCTCAACAATATTTTATTAAAAGGAACTAAAGCAAATATGACAAAACCTCAATGTTTATTATTTGAGTGATGTGTGCATGGGTGTTATGCTATCTTCTGCAATTTTCTATGGCTTACAATATTTTCAAATGAAAAAATCCCCACAAATGATGGACTGATAAATAAAATCCATACAAATGAAGAGTGCATAAAGAACTGAAATATTGAGGCAAGGAATCTACCCAGGACATAATGTCAAATTCCAAGCATTGAAATGCGGGAGATATAAAATTGAGTATAAAAAACAGCACCAGGAAGTGCTTGGCTGGTTTAGCGGGTGGAGTGTGTGATTCTTGATCTTGGGGTGTGAGTTCGAGCTCCACATTGAGTGTAGAGATTACTTGAAAATAAAAAAGCCTTAAAAAAAAATATATAACACAGAACCGGAGTTCCAACCTCTGTCTCAAAGAATATCCAAAAAGAAAGTAGATAGAGAAAATAATCAAATAAATTTTCAAAAAAATGTCAAACTTAAAGAGATTCTCAAATTTTCATACTAAAAGAGCCCACAAAATACTGAAAAAAGAGAGAGAGAGAGAGAGAGAGAGAGAGAAGTGTGGAGGATTTGGCCCCAGGCATATTGGTAAAATTTCCAGGAATAAAGAAAACAAATTCCAGAGAGGAAAAAAAATCCCAATAGTTTAACTTGCAAGGAAGAACAAACAGAAGGACATCATCAGACTTCTCAAGTGCAATAAGTATAAAATCCCATAAGATGAAGTACTATAAAGCTCTGCAGGAAAAAACAAAAAACAAAAACAATTTTCAATCTAGAATTCTATACCAGGCCAAAAACCATTTAAGTGCAAAATAAAAATAACTATTTTAGATGAACAAGGACTCAGAAAGTTCCTCTCCATGAATGCTTTCTGAAAGATTCTCTCGGGGATGTACTCCAACGATAGGAAAAATGAATCCAAGAAAGAGGAAGATAGGTCACACGCCAACTGTGGTGAGCAAAGAAACTAATAAAACCAGTAAAACCCAATAGAACACCAAAAACATGGCTGTGAAGCTTAATTAATTGTTAAGAAAAAATTCTACCTGTTAAATTCCAAAAGATTTCAACAAAACCTGGGAATGAGGGAAAGGAGAGAAAATGGAAGAGGGAAGAAAGACACGATGAACTATCAAGGTCTAACCTTCTAAATGGAGGTGGATAATAGATACTAATTGGCTCTCAACATTGATGGAAGTATATATAGTCAAATGTGCTGAGTCAAGTGTGAAAAAGCAAGTGCTTGAGGAAAGAATAAAAACAACGTGTATTTAGCAAACTACTAATGAACAAAAAGGAAAAAAAGAAAACAGCCAATTTATTCTAGTTCGACCCCTCCTATCCTCAACGTGAAAAAAGAATTTCAAATCCAGATTGATTCTACCAGTTACTGTGGTTTGATTTCAAACACCCAGTAGCTGCATCTATAGTAATTCAAAGAGGAAACCCCGGAGCTAGTGCGTCTCAGGGTTGTAAAAACAGAGATTGCTGGGCCCCACCCTCAGAGGTTCTGACGCAGTAAATCTAGGGTGGGGCCCAAGAAGTTTGCATTTCTAAGAAGTTCCTGGATGATGCTGATGCTTTGGTCCAGGGACACTTTGGGAAATACTGCCCATAGTGAATGAATCACGCATATTGATTGTCATTGTTGATTTTCCTCTGGGAGGAGTTCTCCAACAGCACATTTCTGGGACACAGTGCAGGGAAGGCCTGTTCTACCTGTTCCTGATACACAAAAAGAGGTCATTTTTTATTCAGAAGAATCTCTTTCAAGGGAGCCAGTTGCTGATGGAAGGAACCCCTAAAGTTATTTTTTAGAAAATGAAAGGAAGAGGAGGGCGGTTGCAGAAGCCAAGTCATCCAAATGGAAACACTGGTTGAACATTACTTTTACTCTATGTAGGCACAGAACAAACACTCTCTGACATGTATATATGTATTTCATAAGGCATTTCTATTTATTTTATATATTTCTTTTTAAACTATTTATTTGAGAGAGAGAGAGAGAGAGAGAGAGAGAGAGAGAGAGAGAGAGAGCATGAGCAGGGGAGAGGGGCAGAGCACGAGTGAGAGAGACAGAGAGAGAGACAGAGAGAGAGAGAACCCTAAGCAGGCTCCATACTTAGCGAGAGCCAGACACAGGACTCAATTTCGCAACCTTGGGATCATGACCTGAGCTGAAATCAAGCGTCAGACGCTCAGCTGACTGAGCTACCCAGGCATTTTTAAAGTTTGTTTGTTTATTATTTTGAGAAAGAGGGAGAGAGAGCGCATAAGTGGGGCAGGGGCACAGAGAGAGAGGGAGAACAAGAATCCCAAGCAGGCTCCACACTGTCAGCGAGGAGGGTGAGGCAGGGCTGGATCCCATGAACCAAGAGATGGTGATCTGAGTTGAAATCAAGAGTCAGTCCCTTAACCAATGGAGTCCCCCAGACACCCCCCCCCTTCCCAGGTAAGGCATTAAAAAAAAAAAAAAAATTCTGAGGTTGCCAGGTGTATTAGACAGAATTTTTGGTTTGATTAAAAACAACAACAACTAAATTTAAACGGACTTAAGCGATGAACAAACAAAAAACATTATTGGTTGCTGTAATTTAAATCCCAAGGATTAAGTAGCTTCAGGCATAACTAAATCCAGGTGTTCAACTGATGCTATTTCTATCTCTTTGTTCTGTTTTTCTCTGCCATGGCTTCACTCTTAGGTAGGTATTTACCACGGGTAGCCGCTGGGAGCTGGAAATTTACACTTGCCTTTTTACCCGGGATCCTAGTAGGAAGAGAACTCCTCCTTCTCAGATCACCCACGAATTCTAGGCTGGGCTCCCATTGGCCTTGTCTGCAATCAAGCGCTTATTATCATTGAACCAATCAGCGCCCACAAGGACTACTCTGATTGGCCAGACCAGCTCAAGGGGGGTGTGACCACCCCCACCCAAATCAGAATTACTGAGAGTGGAGGAGGGGTGGCTCAACAAAGGAATATTGTTCCTTAGGGAAGCAAGCCGGGAACCTGAGCAGGGGATAGGTGAACCCAGAGCTGTTTTTATCTTGTCCGATTACTAATACATAAAAAACAAACAAACCAATAAATAAATAAATACATACATACATACATACATACACAAATAAAATTACTATGTAATTTCATGATCATTCCCTGAGGGAAAGCCCGTTTTAACCACGAAAGAAAACAAAACAGAAAAGTTTCAAAATAAAAAGCTCTCTTTTACTTAAATAAAGGTAGCTGTGTGCAAAATGCAATGCATTTTCTTGTTTTTATAAAATTTTCACTTCCATAGAAAATGCTTGGAGCGCCTGGATGGCTCAGTCAGTTAAAAGTCTGATTTTTTATCTTGTTTCGGGTCATAATTTTACGGTTCATGGGTTCTGACCCGCATGGGGCTCTGCACTGACAGAGAGGAGCCTGTTTGGGATTTTCTTTCTTTTTCTCTCTCTCTCTCCCCCCCTCCCCCCACCCCCACCGCCTGTGCTCTCTCTCTCTCTCTCTCTCTCAAAAGAAAGAAACTTAAAAAAAAAAAAGTTTTACTTTCCATGCTCCTAACTCGGGCCCACCAATAGGCCCTGGGCCTAGACGCCACAAAAAATATTTTAATTTCTTTCAAAACCAGAATAAAAATGATTATGAAGAATATATAATAATGAAGCCAACCTATATCACATGCATCCTTATACCAATGTAGTCACACAATATAATTATTTTATTTTTTCTTTCCTTTTCCTTTCCTTTCCTTTCCCTTTTTCCCTTTCCCTTTCCCTTTCCTTATGGAGGAAAGAGGCCCATGAGGGCAAAGGTGCCATGAGCCCAGGAAAGTTATAATGTGACCTTTTCTTCTTCAGAGCCAAATTTCTGAAGGTAATTGTCATGTCCTCTCATCTCCCCAAAAAGTGAATTAACTACCCAATGTGTTACTGTCTTTGAGGAAAGTCTTAAGCCCCTTTGGAATTGACTGCTTCCTTGGGGCACCGCCTGGGTGGCTCAGTCAGTTAAGCGTCCAGTGTTGGCTCAGGTCATGATCTCGAGGTTCATGAGTTCGAACCCCCATCAGGCTCTGTGCTGACAGTGTGGAGCCTGCTTGGGATTCTCTCTCTCTCCCTCTCTCTCTCTCTCTCTCTCCACCCCCCTCGCTCTCCGCCCCTCCCCCACTCGTGCTTTCTCTCTCTTAAAAAGAAATAGAGTGACTTCTTCCTTAAAAGCTTAATGGGGGCATTGGGGCAGCTCCTGCGAGGTGATGCATGTGACAGGGACACTTGGTGTGTGCCAGAACAGCATCACCTAACACACCCTTGTTCACAGCATTCGTTTCTCATTCTGATATATGTACAGGCTTCCCCTGCTGTCCAAAAGGGGAGCTTTCCCATGAAAGCTTTCCTAATTCCTTAGGACACCTCTTACTAATGGATGCACAAAATAAATTGAGATAAAGCACGGATGTTCAAAGACACAGTTCAAAGCTCTGGCGCCTTGATGCTGAGATGCTGAGCGTAGTTCGACGGGAAGGAGCTTGGCGACACCTTTCTCCATGCTGGGGGGGTGTGCTGCCTCTGTAACAGCTTGAGAGGCAAAACAAATGCCGAACTATTTTTACTCTTCGCCTTTTTTCATAAAAGCAAATTTCCTCTTTGGATTCCTTTCAGTTAGTGAAAACAGGTACTAATTTAAGTCTTTGTAAAAAGACTTATTTAAGTCTTTGTAAAAAGATTTTGTAAAAGCAAAGCGACATAATGTGAACTTTTGAAAAGCGGGTATACCTGTCTTTTATTCACTGATATTTACCTCTGTGCCAGGTACGGTGCTAAGATCTCATCTATGCCTCTTGAATTGGATTACCCCAACACCCGAGGCAGGTAAAGTGAGCTAACTCCTATGGTTACATAGGAGAGAAGAGAAACTTGAACCCAAACTTGAACCCAGGCCTCCCTAAATCCAAAGCCATGATCTCAAATGCTATGCTACATTCCTGCTAACTTTTCTAAAGTCCTGGTTTCTAGGTTCTTCCTGAAATGGAAAAGGAGCCAATGGTAGGTGCGGTGGGGGTGGGGAGACCCCTCTTCCCATGCCCGGTGTCCTCTGCCTTCTACCAGATTGATGCCTTTCACAGGGAGGAACTTCTTCATAAAACAGTTAGTCCTAAAGTCAAAATTTCCTGCGCTCGCAGTCTTATTATTTCCCTCTTTTTTTCCTTTCACCTATGATTTAATTTTTCTGTCTAGCGACTCCACAGCGAATTCCCATTAGCACCGAAAGCCATCTACCCACTCCGTTGACCTTGACTCGTGTACCATATGTGCCCCACTTTATCCACGTGGCTCCAGGCATTCACATTTTCCTCAAGGTCTCCTCTGCAAGCCTATGGGACGCCGGCACGGGCACCGGTATCCTGAAATCCCCTTCTATCACCACCACTGCCATCGCCACCCCCTTCTCTGCTCACAACACTCAGCCTGCTATAATTAAACAAACAGGGTTATTTGTGACATCCTGGTTTACACATCAACAAGTTATTTTCTCTGATTTTGCTATGGATGGATTTGCTCTGCTTACATTAAACAAAAACAGCTCACCCAAAAATGCAGAGTAAGCAAGGCGGAGGAAATGTGGCCCAGCAGCTGTCTCTTTCCCCACGAGGCAAGACCCAGCCTTCTCTTTCCCAGACTCCTCGTCTCAGAGGAGCCAAGCCAGGCGACTCCGGAGGAAACGGCCATCGAGGGTCAGAGTTCTGAATGGGAAGCGAGGGCTCCAGAAACACAGAAAGGTTAGATGAGAGTTCAGTTTGGAAGCTTCCAGACGAAACAGCGTAGGGGACTAGTGGAAGCACGTGGGACTCCCTAAGCAAATGTGCTCCGTGAAGGTCTCCGGCGAATCCACTGCCCTGTAGGCTACGCTGTGAGGTCCATGTCTGGGGACAGGAGCGGGGGAAAGGGACTCAGGCCCACCACCTCTTCTCGGACTAAACACGCCCTGCCTGTCCATCTGTGTCCAGGCATGCCTGCTTCCACCCACCCTGAGCTGTAACCATGAGGGGCTTCTAAAAAGGCAAAGCGGTTGACGCCATATGTCCATGTAGATGGAGCCTCTTTGTCCTCAAGAAAAGCCCCAGCTCCTTAAAGTGGCTCTCTTTGCCCTTCAAGATCCGCCCCTGCCTACCAGTGCAGCCTGACCTACCCCCACCCCATTCTCTAGCCCTCAGCATTAGGGAGGTTGGAGTCTGACGAATGTGCCCTTGCACAAGCTGTTCCTTCTTCTGGAACGTACTCTCTCCAGCCCCCTTTGCTTGATTCCCTTCAAATCCTCCCTTTGCTGGTCCTCTCCATCCTTGACTAAGCTCTAAATCTTTGTGTTCTTGAAATGCTTTTTTTTTTCATGTTTATTTTGGGGGGGGTGGGGGACAAGACAGAGGGAAAGCGAGGATTCAAAGCCAGCTCTGTGCTGACAGCAGAGAGCCTGAGGCAGGCTTGAACTCACGAGCGGCGAGATCATGACCTGAGCGAGTCAGATGCTTAACCGACCGAGCCACCAGGTGCCCCATCTAAGTCTCCTGTTCTAATTATCTGCCCACACACCCACCTCCCATACGGATGGCCAGCTCCACAAGGGCTGGGACGCGTGGACCTTGCTCTCTGTCGGGTTCCAGCGCTCGTCCACCCACCTGGCACAGCAAAGTCACTACAGATGTTTGCTGAGTGAATGAGGGACTCTTTTGTGTCCCTCCAAGTAACTGGCCTTTTGCAAGTATCGGGTTCAAAAGCAAAGGCTCCACCGTCACTCCCAATTAGAAACAATCTATGTCCATCCGCAATAGAATATACAAATAAATTACGGCATAGTCACCGAGTACCAGCTGTAAAGAGGGGGTGCTATGTATGACCGCATCCCCAAATGGGGGCGCATAGCACAAATAAAATGCTGAAAGATGCCAGGCGTGAAGGAGGGCCAACTTGAGTATTCCATTTACGTAAAGTACAAAAACAGGCAGAACAGATCTGGGCAGTGAGTAGTCAGAAGAGTGCTTCATGTGGGGGCTGCAAGGGGAGTGTCTGGGTGGTGGCACGGTCTGCTTCAAGGCCTGGGTGCTGGCGTAAGGTACACGGGCACAGTCGGTGTGTGAGTGTAAATACAAATCTATATTTATACGTTTAATGAATGTATTTCATGCGTATTATATAGAGATAACTATTGAATTACATGTATTTACAAATAGGTGATACACATACATATTCTAAAATACAAATATATATGAAAAGTATATATATTATACATAAACGTATGTCATATGTATATAGGCTAGTTGAATAAAAAGTAAACAAGGAAATTAGGGGCCAGTGCGGTGCTGGGGCAGAACGGGGTTCTGCTTTCCCTCTGTCCTTCCTGTCCACCTTGGGTCCGTCCCTTCTCTCAACAGGCTGCATCACTGGTGGCCAGAGGGTATGGTCCTGCTCTCCTGGCCCCAGACTCATATCCCTCCTGCCAGGATCCCTGTGACTGGAATCTGCCTCTCTGCCCTGCCTCCAAAGGCCCCAATCCTGGAGAATGGAGACACGCGGTTGCTGTGAACAGTCGGCCTCCTGAAGACCCTTGGGTCAACCCCCACCGGGAGAGTTTGGATCTGCAGGGCGGGACTCTGGAAGTGAGCCCGGAAGACGTGTGGGAGAAAGGAGTTGCTCTGCAGAAAGGAGTGTGAAGGCTTTGGACAATGGAGAGAATGGGAAGGAGAGGTGGGGAAGGACGGTGAGAGGCAAAAAAGGATCAAGAGCGAGTGAGATGGGGATGTGGCCGGGGTACCACGTGGTGACATCCTCAGAGTCGGGGCGGCCAGGAGACTTTGTGATGCAACACTCGACTTTAAGTGTTGCGGTTTTGCACCGGAAACCCCTCCGTGTCCTCTTCCTCCCAGACCTCCAATAAAGTCTGCTACACGCACACAACAAACACACGCATGCACGCAGGCACACGCGCGTGAGCACAGCGCTGTCAGAGTTGGGATATCTGGGAAGGGAACCGAGGCTCCCCCGTGTCTGGCTTACCGAGGCAGCGGACAGGGACAGGAAGCTTGTCCCTAAGTTGATCTACAGTCAGAGGCTGCGGGGAGGCAGAGCCGGCCGGTGACTGAGGGGCTGTGATCCTCCCAGGATGGGACTTCTCACAAATCTTGGGGATGGTTTTGGACTTGCATGGAAGACTGTCTGAGAGCTTTCGGCAAATCTTATTGAGATTTTAAAGGGCCAGGGGATAACAGTGGACATCAAGGTCATACATTAGTACATTAAGTAGCTATTAAAGGTCTTAGCTCCTGTACTTAATTATAGGTTCCTTGAAGGCAGAAACTGTGTGTTCATTTTGGTGTCTCCCACAAATGCCAGAGTCTGGTCTGGAATAAATCCATCTCTTGAAGTCCCTAAGAGGGACAGGTGGATGACACACAATACTTTGCACCCTGTACCCTTAGAACACACCTGCGGGCAGGTACTACCTTGTCACAGCAGCGGCCCAGAAAGAACGAGCCAGCCCCAGCTCCCTTTTGCGTCTTGACAGCCTCACCATATTTTCACACATGTAGCTGCCCCTGGTTATAAGCCAGGGAGGAGGGTATGTGGCGATACCCATTTACCACTGAGGAAATGAAATTTCAGCGAGGGGGTGGAGCCTCCTCCGGACACCCCATTAGTAAGTGGGGGCAAACGGGACTATTGTTTTCTTTCTGTTGGCACTTTTGTCACACTTCTAAATTACTTCCGGATCACTGAAACACAAAATATCTGCCCCCCAATCTATGGCAAGACTTTACTGGGGAGACATCCTTCCGCCCTCCTCCCTCTCTGCTGTTTGGGGCCACTCACCCGTCACGTGGCTGGGGGTCAACTGGGCTGAGAAGGGACTACTGGCCCACAGCCCTCTTAGGATGTGACTGCCCCAAGATGACCCTGTCAAGGAGCACCTTGGGGTTCCCATTCATTCATTCACTCATTCATTCATTCATTCATTCGATGTTGTAGAACAAAAGAGACCCTGCAGTGGGCTCTGGGAGGAAGGTGTGAACTAGACTGTGCTCCTCACCTAAGGAGTTCTCAGACTGGTGCAGGAGCCTTCTGAAGCGGAAGGCTCAAATCCCAGTGAGCCCATGAGGGAAAGTTGACTCAACTTTTGGGGTCCCAGGGAAAGTGCTATCTTGACTTTGGAGCAGAGGACTGACTCAAACTCACCAGGAGAAAGGGTGAGGCAGAGTATTCGGGGGGGGGGTGGGGTAAGCTGCATGTGCAGCAGCCTGGGGGTCAAAGAAAGCCCAACACACTTAGTGAACTGATTCAATGCTACTGATTCAATGTGACTGAATGAAGAATGGACAGAAGTGAGGCTAGAGAGGGTGGCTTGCCCCACCTGACTCACCCGTGGTCCTTGGGACACGGGCAGTTTGGTCAGGTGAGAATACAGTTATTTCCCACAGCACGGCTCTCTTGGGTATAAGTCATACACCAGTACGCCCTGCCCCACAGCTCAGAGGCATATCCCAAGCCAAGTGCACATTGTCACCTCTTCCACCAGATTAGAGATAAAAATAGAAACCCCTGCCCCCATCACCTCCATGGAGACAGGGCTCTCCAAAGAAACCCTTTCCCTAAACCCAGCCCTCTTTTGGAGGTGATGGTCATCAAAGGGTCACAAACTGATTTTCCATCAGCCTTTTACAAGTCCTCCATGGTGGTGTGGGAACATGGCTTCTACTGTCTGTGACACACGTCACATGGAAGACTGTCACCGAAGTCCAGAGGGAACCACAGAAAAGACGGATAAGAGGTAAGAGGGCCAGGAAGCCAAAGAATGAGCCTCGGAGAGGGGAGGCCCAGCGCAGAGTGCACCCACGGACTCTGGGCGGGGCAGCACAGTTTGTGTGCCCAGATCAGCCCCTGCGGTCTACCGGGCTGGGGTTTAGGCCGCCATTCCCCAACAGCTACACGGTCTCCAAGTCTGTTTTCTCATGTGTAATATGAGAAGAGTAAGACCTAACTCACAGAACAAATGACTGATTGATTCTGAGACTACAACCTGCCAGGATCCCAAATGCTTTCCCCATGAAAAGCTTTCAGGCACTTCCACGTCAGGAACAATCCTTTATTGGCTGTCTGCTCCTGATTTACCAGGAATCCAAGAAGCTGTCTTGAACATTCTGAAATTGGAACAATGAGGAGAAGAATCATGATGTCACATATGAAAAAGCACAGAGAAACCTGCCTCTGCCCTGGCCTACCTGAAGCCTTGGACAGGACAGTCTAACCTCTGGGCCTCACTCTGCCCTGGCCTACCTGAAGCCTTGGACAGGACAGTCTAACCTCTGGGCCTCAGTTTCCTCCTTTATATAAAAGGAGGGGAGACTTCGGGACATGCCCGCACACAGCAGGTACGAAGGCGAGTACTGACCCTGCCTTCGCAGACAAGGTTTGGACTCAGACAGACCTAGTGGCCCTCTGCTTCGTAACCATGTTGTATTAATTTGCGGGGACTGCCAGAACAACGGAGCACAGACTGAGGGCTTAACCAACAGCATTTATTGTCTCTTAGTTCTGGGGGCCAGGCATCTGAGATGAAGGTGTTGGCTGGGCTGGTTCCTCCTCCGAAGGTTTGGGGGAGAATCTGTTCCCTGACTCTCCCCTATCTTCTGGGGGTGGGGTGGGGTGGTTACTGGCAATCTTTGGTATCCTTGGCTTGTAGAAGCATCACTACCATCCCTACCTCCACTCTCACGGCCTCCTCCCTGTGTGTATGTGTGTGTCTGTCTCCAAATTTCCCCCTTTGCATCAGAACATCAGTCATATCGTATTTGGAGCCCACCCTACTCTAATACGACCTCATCTCCACTAATTACTTCTGCAAGGACCCTATGCCCAAGGAAGATCATATTCTGAGGCATTAGGGGGCCAGGATTTCAATGTATGAATTTTGAGGGGACACAACCGAACCCGGGGCAAGGCAATCAGCCTGACCTCGGTTTCTTTGCCTCTAAACTTAGCGGTAATCCTGAGGGATGAAGGAGACAATGTGTGTGAAGGTCCCTGACACATAATAGGTGCTTCCCAGGGTAGCAGCCCAACAGATATTGATTCCTTCCATCAGCAGAAATGCCCAAGGCCCACTCTGTGTTTCTTTGCTCTGGCTCTGCTCACTCCCCACCACCCTCTAGCCCTGTGGAGCTGACAAAGTGATTTCACTTAAACTTAACAGTTGGATCTGTTCTCTACAAAGATGTTTGCTGTGGAAGTCTGTTCAGGGGCATTACTTTTGTACTCCCGAAATTGTTGCACAGGCGTGATCCAAAGAGCCCCGCCTTGCCATGAAGGTAAAGGATGTGACGGACAGCTGCGCGGAAGGTGACTGCTCTTCAAGCACCGCCCAGGACTGTCGGCGGCCTACAGTGTGAACACCTGCGCCTTCCTTTCTCCCCTGTTCTCCCCCTCTTGTCGGCTTCGATGCACAGGTTGTATAATTCAAGTCATTAATTTTTTCCATTCAGTGCGCTGCCGGTTTCTTCCCATGTCGTTCCTGGAACCCTCTTGTGTGCATCTTCTAAATTTAAAATAAATACAGTGTACATAATTGGATGCTAACCAGACAACACCGAGCAATCATACATTCTCATTGTTGCCTCAGACATGAGTAGGGAAGGTCTCCGCATGTTCCGGATGAAATGCTTAATGTGACAAGTTGCCCTCACGTGCTTCAGTATCGGTATTAGCCTTTAGAATATTTCCCGTTATAAACAAGGAAAAGTTCTTGCACCAAAAACAGACATCCAAATTGTTCCAGTTGCTACAATTTCGCGCTCACGGGGCTGAGTGGACAGAGCTTAAGGGTAGAACCAGATCTCTGGCTGCAAACTCACCGCAAAGAGGATATGTAACACCAACTAAATGCTCACATTGGGATTTTCAGCTTTGCGATGAAGAAACTGTACCAGATCTTTTCTTCCCCCCAAACATGGATGCAACCTTGAGCTGAGATGGTTTCTTTAAAGTTTTATTTATTTAAGTAATCGCTATACCCCACGTGGGGCTGGAACGCACAACGCCAAGATCAAGATTCAGTCGTTTCACCGAGCTCACCGGGCGCCCCTTGAGATGATTCTGTAAGGACAGAAAGATGACCTTACGTAGCATCAGACCTTATGGAAGAGACAGTAACACAACTCGAAGAATCCACTCGTTTGCTTACATTTCCTGGTCCTCTGCCTAGTAGGGGTCACGTGTTAAGTTCCGGCCAATGAAATGTGAGCAACAATGATATGTGCGTCACTTCCGGTCTGAGAGGGTGGGAGGGCCAGGCACAATTCTCCAAACTTTCCTTCCCACACGTGGTGAGAGAAGGTACCCGTGAGTTCTAAATGGTGGAACTTTCATCGGCCTAGGGTCCCTGACCTGGGAAGTGGGGAGACCCCTTGCCAACCTGTGCAGGACACATAGCAGGTGTGAGAAATACATTTTTCATGTGTTAAGACACTGAGATTCTTTTTTTTTTTTATGTTTATTTATTTTTGAGAGAGAGACAGAGACAGAGTATGAACGGGGGAGAGGCAGAGAGAGAAAGAGAGGAAGACACAGAATCTGAAGCAGACTCCAGGCTCTGAGATGTCAGCACAGAGCCCGATGCGGGGCTCGAACTCACAGACCGCAAGTTCACGACCTGAGCCGAAGTCGGACACTCAACCGACTGAGTCACCCAGGCGCCCCTAGACACAGACATTATTTCTAATACAGCATATTCCAGCTTGACCAGTATAAGCCTTAAAGTGAAAAAGTTCCCTTTTAAATTCTACTTCATTTTTTGTCAAGGAGAAAATCTCAGTTGGTGGTAGTATGTCTTTAACACTTCTCTTTCTTTTAAAACCTCAGGTTTCAACCAAATGAGACCTGCCTTTGGGCTCAGTGTCCCTCACCAGCAGTAATATGCGGTGTGTTAGTCAGCTCTGGCTGTCGTAACAAGGTATCACACATTTGGGAGTTTAAACAACAGAAAGTTATTTTCTCACAGTTCTGGAGGCTGGAAGTCCAAGATCAAAGGGTCTGTCGGCTTGGTTTCTTCCCAAGCCTCATTCTGTGGCTTATTTTCTTGTTTTGTGTTCATGGCTCATGTCTGAGGTCTACACATGCCTGGCGTCTCTGTGTCCTAATCTCTTCTTATAAGGGCATCAGCCATATTGGATTAGGGCCATTCTCACAACTTGACTTTACCTTCAATACCTCTAAAGTCCTATCTCAAATATAGTCACAATCTGAGGTACTAGAGGTTGAGACTTCAACACAGAAATGGGGAGGAGAGGACACAGTTCAGCCCATAAGACCAAGCTAGATTTTTATTTAGCTTTCACTGGTTTTTGGAGGGGTGGGGATTGCTTTCTACTTCTGGTAAGCCATGCCAGTTCTCCACTGATTATGATGCATATTTTTCTTAAAATACGAATGCATTTAAGCAGTAGAAGGATTGATTTAGAGAAACACATAAGAACTAACAGTATGGGGGCGTCTGGGTGGCTCAGTTGGTTAAGCGACCAACTCTTGATTTCGGCGTGGGATAGAACCCCGCGTCTCGGGCTCTGCACTGACAGCACAGAGCCTACTTGGCATTCTGTCTCCCTCTCTCTCTACCCCTCCTGCATGCATGTGCACGCTGTCTCTCTCAAAGATAAACTTAAAAAAAAATAGTATGCCCAAAATTTTAATGGGAGATGCAAATAATTAAATTTTAGGAAACGTTGCCTAAGGTGATTTCTAAAAGCTTGTCCCAATTCAGACAGCTTTTCCTCACATAATTTCAATCATCTATGTATTCATTTAATCGAGTGCCTATTAAGTACCTCATTGGTGTTAGACACCAGGGTGGTTATAGACTCAAGTGAATAGTGTTATGAGAGCAGAGAAGAAAGAAATTCTGCTTGGGAGAATCAGGAAAGACTTCCTGGAGGTGGCGATAGTTATTTTAAACTTCTCAGCCCTTCCCAAACCCACAGATCACAAACACTGTCTCCTCATCCTTGCCTCAATATTTTCTGAATTTTGAATGTGTGTGTAAGTCCTGTGTGATAGGTGCTACCTAGAAGATACTGTAGCTTTAAGAAGAGAAAAGATGCTAATCAGCGGCAGAAACCATGCATAAAATTCATGACTTACATCTAAGGTTATCCTCCCAGAGATGATTTTTTAAATGTTTGGGTTTTTTTCCCCTTGATTAGGAACCTTATGTTTTCCTAGAGTCTAGTTGTCTGATATAAAATACAGATTGGAAAAATTCAGTCATAATTGCGAAAATATATTTCTTAATCAAACATAAACTCAGGGAGGAAAATCTCATTGAATAAGCTTTTTTGAGAAGAGAATATTTATTTTGGGGTTAATTCATTGGGTACTTTCATCATTAGTCCCTGACTTGGTCGTTCAATGATGTGCAAATATTTATTGAGCTGCTACTATATGTGGGAGCTGTTCTAGAAGCTGCAGATAATGTGGGAGTCAGACTGGCCGGGTGCTCTTTCATGGGGCTTACGTTCTAGCAGGGGAAATTGACGAGCAAACACGTAGATAAATGGGAGGATATCAAAACAAAATACATGCTGGGAGAGAATTAAAATGAGGAGACATGGTATGGGATGATGGGTGTGGGGGGAGGGGGCTGCATTAGATTGGGATGTCTGGAGAGACTCTCCAAGGGGATATTTAAGGTGAAATGTGTGTGTGGGGGGGGAGGGGGTGCCTGGGTGGCTCAGTCAGTTAAGCGTCTGACTTTGGCTCAGGTCATGATCTCACAGTTTGTGAGTTTGAGCCCCATGTCAGGCTCTGTGCTGACAGCTCAGAGCCTGGAGCCTGCTTCAGATTCTGTGTGTGTGTGTCTCTCTCTCTCCCAAAAATAAAGGGCCGGGCAAAGTCCCCAAGCTACAGATGAGCATGTGCATTTGAGGAGCCAAGAGCAGCTTCAGCCGAGGAGAGGTGGGGAAGGTGAGGTCAGGGAGGAAGGCAGAGCCAGACTTAACCCCGGCAGTCTGACTTTTCCTCCAGCAGAGCACACACAGAAGCGACTTGCCAGGGGCTCAGTCGGTTAAACGACTTTGGCTCAGGTCATGATCTCGCAGTTCTCTGAGTTCGAGCCCCACGGCAGGCTCTCTGCTATCAGCGTGGAGCCTGCTTGGGATTCTCTGTCTCCTTCTCTGCCCTTCCCCCGCTCGTCCACGCACACTCTCTTTCTCAAAAATAAACAAACATTTAAAAAGTTTTTTAAAAATCAAAGAAGCCACCTGCCAGTGCTTCCACAAAACATCTTTAGGCATCCTCTTTGCTCTCATGCTAGCTTCCTAGCTTTTAGCTGACTTTCTCATTCCAGCATAAAAACGTGTACGGTAATTTTTCCCCCCAACCAAGACGTGCAATCTTTTCTTCTCTGGAGATTAGTCAGCTACTAGAAACGATTTTAGAAAATAGCTCATCTGTCTCATTTCTAATTAGTGGAGCAATTACCCCCTTTTTCTCTTATGAACATTCTTTAAAAAACAAGACCATAACTTTAATAATCCTGTCTGTATTGCTATCTTTTGTGGGGAAGCTAGTGCGAACGGAGCCATGGGAGTGAACCGGGCTAAGGAGCCTCTGGGGTTTGCCAAGAACACTCGATGAGCTGGGGACCGTGGGCGAGCAGGGCTCTTCCTTTTCTGCAACCTCACGTGGCCCCCCGTTCCTCTCCACCCCTACGGGCACCCTCCGAGACGAGACCTCTTTATTTCTCAGCTGGACTGTGACAACAGTCGGTCCCCACGCCTCCGAACTATTTCCTTTCTCATTTCTTGTGTGTGCTACTATCAGATTCATCTTCCTAAAACACCTCCTCAGCCCTATCATTCCTCCACTGGAGAGCCTGCAATGGCTCCCCGTTGGCTCTCAAATCAGACCCCTCGGTCTGGCATCCGCCCTCTCAAATGTGGCCTTTCAGATTTATGTGAGTAAATACGGTATTTCTCTCGAGGTAATGCGTTTCAGGCTCCAGCAGAGCACCTCTGATTTGTGTAAAACAGTCCTCATGGAGGAGGAGAAAAGCTCTGGCGTGGAGAGAGCACACCTGATTCTTGACAGTGCTGGCCCAGAAATGGTGCTCCTCACCGGGGCTCAGTTCTGGTAAGAACAACGGCACCTGAAGACAAGGGGATCTCGGAAAGGAGTTTGTGGTTGGACAGCGACTCTCTAATAACAACCCTGTACCCTGGGAGGGGGAGTGAGGATTTTGATGGACAGCTAGGTGCTCCTTCTATACAGCCTGTAGCGTGTTTGTATTAAGATCGACGGTAATTTAGTCCTCGGGCTCAATATTACCTGTTAATGTTATGGCAGAACCTGATATATAAAAGCAAACTTATTTTCCTAAAAGCCAGGCTCTATTACACCAGCTCACCTGGTTAGCCCCCCATTCTGCAGAGGTCAACTCGGTGGTCACATCCTCAGTGACGCCTTTCCTGGAGCACCTGCCTGAGTCACCTTTCTGTTCTCTGCATACTCCTAGCCCCACACGCTTCCCGTTTGCAGTACAGCTCGTTGTTGCAGCTCACATTTGTGTGTGTGATGGTTGGATGGGTGCCTGTCTCCCCCATCAGACTCTAAGTCTGTGAGGGCAGGTATTTCAACTTTTTCCACCACCTCATTCCCAATATCTAGGGCAGGTATACAGTTGGTGCTCAATATATATATATACACATATATACATATATATGTGTATATATATATGTATATATATACACACATACTACTGACTGAGTAAATTAAATAGCATTTTTTCACTGTAGAAAAATCAGAAATACAGTTCTAGAAAAAGAAAATAGGGGCGCCTGGATGGTTGTCGGTTGAGCATCTGACTTCAGCTTAGGTGATGATCTCAAGGTTCGTGAATTCGAGCCCCATATTGGCCTGTCTGCTGTCAGCACGCAGACCGTTTTAGGTTTTCTGTCCCCACCTCTCTCTACCCCTTCCCTCCTCTCTCTCAAAAAGAAAAACATTTTTAAAAAATAGAAAAAGAAAATGAATTTTAAAAAGCATCTGAAATCTCCTCTATCAGTCAACAATCACTGGGTTAACGCTGTGTAACAAACTGCTCCAAAACGCTCCGTGACTTCCAACAATAAACACTTATTTCTGAGTTTTGTGAGTTGGCTGTCATGGCTTGGATTCTAGTTTTGGGTAATCCCAAGGCTACTCTTCACACATCTTTTGCTGAGAGCGAAGCTAAAATATTAGCCGCTACCTGGGGTGGGTTCTTCTCATGGCGCCAGACAGCTGGGCAAGTGGTCAAGCCAATCCGCCCAAGAACATTTAAAACCTCTACTCGGGTGTGGTGTGTGTTTTGACTGTTCACATTCTACTGGGCAAAGCAATATGGTCACGTGAGACAAGGAAAGACTTTGCTCAGTGACTTTGGCAAGAATAGGGAGAAATGGAAGGATTGTGAATAAAAACAGTACAATTTATCCCATTTACATCTTGACTTTTTCCTCTATATCTTTAAATATATTTCAAGGGGCGCCTGGGTGGCGCAGTCGGTTAAGCGTCCGACTTCAGCCAGGTCACGATCTCGCGGTCCGTGAGTTCGAGCCCCGCGTCAGGCTCTGGGCTGATGGCTCGGAGCCTGGAGCCTGTTTCCGATTCTGTGTCTCCCTCTCTCTCTGACCCTCCCCCGTTCATGCTCTTTCTCTCTCTGTCCCAAAAATAAAATAAAAAAATTAAAAAAAAAATAATAAATATATTTCAATATTTCATAGTGTCTTCTAAAGATACATAATATTAAAGAGATCCCGAGGGGAGGGGCATTGTCAATATATGGGCACCAGTGGATATAGAGTTTTTTATTAATCGTTCTGGTGACTCACCAAAAAAAAATTGCAGAATAATCTTCTTAATCTAAACAGTGCTGGAACCATGCCCTGCCTTTATTTATAGCTACATTTAAAAATAAGTGAATTGTGACTCATTAATAAGTGTAGCAAAAATAACAAAGCTGTGACTTCCTGCCTGCAAATATTGCCATTCCCAAACTGTTCTAGAAAAAAAAAAACAAAAAACACATACACAAGCATTTCGTCACCCACTCAAGCTGGTTCTGATGCTTAACAGTTTTCAGTGTCAGAAGTCCTTTCATCTTTCAGCAGTAGACACAGAAAACAACAGGTCATTCCAACCACGAACCCTTCCTTCACATCCCCTTTATATGCCTTGTAAGTGACAGGCGCTGATTTCTTCTTTGGATCAACAATAACCAAGTACTTAAAAGTCTCTCTCTCTTCTCTCTCTCTCTCTCTCTCTCTGTAAGCTTTTGGTATATTCAAATACAACTGAGGCCTTAAATCCCGACTTATTAAATAAGAAGGAAATGGTTTCCTGTGATCTTATGTTGAAGCTACTCAGAGGTCAGGGTGAACTGTGAATCGGAAAATCAAGGAGAAAGGACATTTTAAATGCCTCCTGGCACATTTACGTTCATAGGGGGGAAAATGTACTTGTTCAAACATTTATGTTGCTACATATCCAGTCCTGCCAAAGGTAACAAATACTATACATAGAGTCTTCTGCCCTGTTTCCCTTGTATTATTTTTGCCACATTCTTTCTATCTTGACTTAAAAGTTAAATAAATAGAGCACCAGACTCAAGGCTCAAGTTCACTATAATTAGAAGTTACAGATTTCAAGAGACCAAGAGCCGGCCGGAGTGATCCAGTCTGTCCGTAGAAGTATAGAAGATAGTGTGAAAGAGAGTCCCTGGCTTGATGCCCAATGAGTAAGTCCCTGCTCTATAACTGTTAGTTCAAACCCTTTTCCTTTTTTCCCCAAGGAGGAACTGGATTGGGGTCACACAATTCTATTTTGAGACGTTGGCCAGCAAAATGGTGTTGGAAGGATAGGAAAACAATCCCCTATCTCCCCCGACACTCTGGGCCTGTTCGGTTAGACTCTGGTACCTTTCTTTCTCCTGCTTGACAAGGACCTCCTCTTGCCTTCTTTACCAAGACTCATGTGTTTTGTCCTGCCTACCCCGCCCCCCGTATTGGACGGCTGCCCATGCCAATGGCCTACAGCCGTCCCTGGGACGTGTCACCCAGGGAATCTGAAGAGAGAGCAATTTTGAAAGAAAGGCTTCTCCTCCTGGGCCTTGACTCCTGTCTCACCGCTGCTAATTCCACCAACGGAGAAAAGACCACATCTAGAAAACCAAGCAAGGGCACGGTCAATATCATAGCAGGGGTGGGCTAGACAGAGGTGGGACATCATCTCTTAGTAAATGTGCCCTCTGTGTCTGCTTGGGCAGTGTTTTGAGGATCTCTTTCTACATAATGAACCACCCCCAAAATTAGCAGCATAAAACAATAACAACCATTTTGCTGTCTCTCAGTTCTGTGGGTTGACCAGGTGGCTCTTCTGCTGGTCTGTGTATGTTCTCTCCTGTGCCTGCAGCCAGATGGCAGCTGAATCTAGACTCCTCTGGATGATCAGCACGGCAACACTGGGCCTCGCTCTCTCTCCGTGGGGGTCTCAGGGCCTCTCCTTCCCACCAGGTTTCTCCAGCAAGGTCGTCACGCTTCTTACCGGGCAGTCCGGAGCTCCCCAAAAAGCACCAAGGGGAAGCTGCTGGACCAACCAAAGACTCAGGCACTGAACTGGCACCGTGATTTCACTTGGCTAAAGCGATCCTGATCCCAGGGCCAGTCAGTGGAAAGGAAACAAACTCCATCTCTTGGTCGGGGTGCAGGAGAAGGAGACTGACAAGAGAATTTGTGGTCATATTCAGCTACCGCAGGTAGGATTTGGAAGGACTTGGTTTTCAATGCAGTCCTGCGGCAGATTTCACCTAGTCCTGGTCCTTTTTGCTCGGGCACACATTCTCTTGGGCTACATTCTTATTGCTGCCTAGATATTCTTTTGTACGTTGACATCACTGGGCACTGGGCTTTGCTAACTGTCTTCACTACTCCATGCTTTCAGTCCATTAGCTGAACTTTCTTTCCCTTGGAAAATGGCAAAACGCGCATGTGTGTGCACATAGTCACCAGGGAACAAAACACCGATAGTAAAGGAAAGCAGTTAAATAACATATAGTCCCACATGAGGCTGTAAATCCTAGCACTCCAAGCTGTTTTCAGAGGTAATGTTTGTTACGTCCATAAGGGGGAAAAAAAAAGACAACACAAAAACTTGAGAGCTATCAGGGCATTTTAGTCAATAATTTACATGGCCTACTGATTTCAGGGACTGTTTTGAGTAGAGAACATATTGCAAGAGGAAATTCCCATCTTGCCAACCTTTTCATCAAGCCTATTAAGCTAATGATTTTTTTTTAACAATGGCTTTCCCCACAGCCAGCCTGTCTTGGGTATATACTGCCAGACATGGTTACTAAACACCCAGAGACTCAAGCAATTATAGAAGATGCTATTTTTAAGTTCTCTTGTACAGTCTCCTGGGCAATAAGCCGGCTAACATCAGTCCCACAGGTTCTGGAAGCTTCTGCTCTCACCAGTGTGAGCCTTGATTTCCTCCAGGCACCTCTGGTCGCTTCTGTCCAGGACTTCTGCAAGAGCTGGCTGCCAACAGGGGAAGGCAGGGGAAGGGGAACTCCTAACTGCAGGTGGGACTCTCAGGGAATCTGTGACATGATGTGTCACATGTGGATGAAGTCTCTAGGCTAACAAGAGATGCTATTTTCTTTTCCCTGGTAGCTATTGGGCAATTTACCAACATTCCCTTCCCTTGCCTGCGACCAAAGATACATGTGTGTGAGGCTTCTGAGTTTATTTTTTTTTTATGTTTTCATTTATTTTTGAGAGAGAGAGAGAGAGAGAGAGAGAGCAAGCAGGGGAGGGGCAGAGAGAAGAACACACAGAATCCAAAGCAGGCTCCAGGCTCTGAGCTGTCAGCACAGAGCCTGACGCGGGGCTCAAACCCACGAACTGTGAGATCATGACCTGTGAATCGCTTAACCAACTGAGCCACCCAGGAGCCCCAGAGGCTTCTGAGTTTAAAGGTTGCACCTGAGCCAGGTGGCCACCAATGTCCTTGGACAAAATTTCAAAATAGATGACATTGGTTGGTGGCATCACCTCCCTCTTGGAGGTCTTTTCTCTCTGGCCCTTGTCTCCCCAGACATGCCACCCTACTTGTCCTCAAACCACCCTGCCCCACCCCCACTTCCATATGAGGTTGCACGTGCCTCGAATGTTCTCTGAGCTATTCCACCACAGTCCCCATCAGCCCCCCACCCCACCCCGTTCCTCTTGCACCCTGAGGCTTTGCTCACATGTCTCTGCTTCTCTGGCTCTGTGGGCATTAAATTTGCAACCGGCATTCTAGGCAGTAGCCAGACTTCCCGCCACTCAACTCCAGTCCTCCTTAAACATGGATGATTGACGGGTGAAGGAGTGCCAAGGCCTGGCTTATAGGGTAAACATTCAAAAGAGGGCAGTTTGGGTGAGAGGAGAGAACGGTACCCTCTCCTCCCGTACCCTAGAAGCAGCCCCACCTGACTGCGATTCCAAGGGGAGGTAATTATCCCAATTAGCCCCATCTTAGCAAATTACAACGGGGACCTTCCCTTCAGGAGGGAGTCAGAGCTCTTGGTCCCCTGGACCTACGCACAAGCTTTATCGGGCGGTCCAGGTTTTCCTCAGATAATCAGGAAGAAAAGATCCTGACACACTCCTGGAACTTATTTATTAAAAAGTTTGAATTCTCCACACCCCCTTGCTCCCACACACAAATAGGGTGTGTGCCAGGGGAGCTACTAGTCCCAAGGGTGTCTTTCTTGGAATGAGAGACATGGGCTTTTCTTTCTTTCTTTTTTTAATTTTATTTTTTAAATTTATTTCCCAATTAATTAGCATCTAGTGCAACAATGATTTCGGGAGTAGATTCCTTAGTGCCCCTTCCCCATTTAGCCCATCCCCCCTCCCACAACCCGTCTAGTAACCTCAGTTTGTTCTCCATATTTATGAGTCTCTTATGCTTTGTCCCCCTCCCTGTTTTTTATTTTTTGTTTCCCTTTCCTTATGTTCATCTGTTTTTCCTCTTAAAATCCTCATATGAGTGAAGTCATATGATTTTTGTCTTTCTCTGACTAATTTCACTTAGCATAATAGCCTCCAGTTCCATCCACGTAGTTGCAAATGGCAAGATTTCATTCTTTTGATTGCCGAGTGATACTCCATTGTATATATATATACCACATCTTCTTTATCCATTCATCCATTGATGGACACTTGGGTTCTTTCCATACTTTGGCTATTGTTGATAGGGCTGCTATCAACATGGGGGGTGCATATGTCCCTTCGAAACAGCACACCTATCCCTTGGATAAATGCCTAGTAGTGCAATTGCTGGGTCGTAGGGTAGTTCTATTTTTAGTTTTTTTGAGGAACCTCCATACTGTTTTCCAGAATGGCTGCACCAGCTTGCATTTCCAGAGACATGGGCTCTTCTTTAGGGCAGACTCACCCCACACCCAGGGGAATTGCGCCCCACCCCACTCTCCTTCTCCAGTGGGTGCACTCCTCACTGAAATTACACAGCTCTGGACTGCTTGTCACATGGCTTGAACACCAGTTTATCATTTTTGTCTGTATTATATCTTGTTCTATAGAGGACTAGAGGCAGTTTACAAGAATGCACAAAATCAAATTGAAAGATTACATGTAAATAAAAGTCAGATCCAAGGAAAATGGAAATAAAGGTGAAGAGTTTTCCTTTTTTTTTTTTTTTTTTCTTTTTGACACAAGAAAGCCAGAATTCAAATATACCAGCTGGAGATTAATGACAGCTGCACAATGGAATCACTCTGGGATTTTAATTTTTGGTTTTAACTTTTCAGTTTATTTATTTGAGAGAGAGAGCACAAGTGGGAGGGGCAGAGAGAGAGAGAGAGAGGGAGAGAGAGAATTTCAAGCAGGCTCTGCACTGTCAGCGGAGACCCCAATGTGGGGCTCGACCTCAGGAATCATGAGATCATGACCTGAGCCGAAGTCGGATGCCCAACTGAGTGAGCCACCCAGGTGCCTCCAGAGACCTTGACTTAATTGTTCTGGGGTGTAGCCCGGGCACTGGGCTTTATTAGATTTGCCCAGGTGATTCTAACTTGCAGCCAAGGTTGAGAACCACTGTTCTTGAATGGAGGCTACCATGACTATATCAGGAAAACAAATTTAAATCTAAGCTTCCCAGCAGCTGAAGCGAAAAGGGAAACCTGATGAGTTTCATAATACACATGGTCTCACAGATAAAAAAGCTTTTTCTGCCTCTGAAGTCTGACGGAATTCACTAAAATGTATATTCTTTCAACATTTTCTATACAGCTGTGTATGTGCACATATTTCTTGCATATACCTCCCTTTCCATGCAAATGAAATCATACTATATTTGCTGTTCTGTAACTTGGTTTTTACTAGCACATACAGATTTTTTTTTTTAATTTATTTATTTTGAGGGAGAGAGAACGCCAGCAGGGGAGGGTCAGAGAGAGAATTCCAAGGAGACACTGCACTGTCAGCACGGAGCCCGATGCGGGGCTCGAACCCACGAACTGTGAGATCACGACCTGAGCCGAAACCAAGAGTCGGACACTTAACCGACTGAGCTACCCAGGCGCCCCAACACAAAACGGTTTTAAGAAATCTTTTGGCGGACCTGACCTCAGTAACCCAGAAGAGGCGAGAGACATCCATTCTCCTCGGTGGTAATTTTTAAGAAAAATCATGTCACCGCTCCTATCTTTGTCAACGGACTGCAATCTCCCCTCCGTGCTCTTGTTTCTTGGCATTTCTGCCTTCTCGTTAGCGTTAGCAATCCTCAGAACACAGAGCACCCAGAAATCCAGGGTTGATGAATGAATGATGGTTCCACCAAGTGCTTGCAAAACCCCTTACATGGACAAGGGATGCCAGGCACGGTTCTTACTTCCCAGGGACAAAACTGGACTCATCCCCTGTGACCCTCATTCCAGAGTGAGGAGCTATGCCACTCTGCATGTAGCGCTGAGACTGAATTTCCTGTCCACAGAGAAGAGCTTTCTGCCTAGAAAAAGACCCAGTGAGAAAGTCAGCCCTTGGGTGCGACAGGTGATGTCAGGAAGTTGTGGTTGGATGTCACAGAGCCTATTATTTGGGCCTAAGAGAGGCAACGAAAGGGGACAGGCCATGTCTTTCCTTTGAAGCGGTTGTCTCATGACCCCAGAACGTAGGCAAACGCCTTTTCACTTACCTCCTTGAAGGCGGGCTGATAGGACGCTCGTGACAGCCGTCTCGATGCACCTAGAATGGTGTAGACACACTTGAATATCGCTCAGTCTTGCCGTAACCGAAGACCAAAGGGTTCTGCTGAACAACCGCTGTGCCTCGGTGGCCTGAAACGTGTCTCCTCATTTTTCATGGAGGCTACGGAGGCCTAGCACAGAAAAAGGAGCTGCCGCTGGTTTTACAACCAAACCCACGTCCGTCCGCCCGATGCACAGCAAAGCCAGTCGCTGAGACACGGAGCGTCGCGGCAGGGAAAGGGTTTATTCGTGATGCAGCCAGACAAGGAGACGGGAGAGCAAGACTCAAATCCACCTCAGGGAAGGACGGTCAGGGAAATTAACAGCAAACAAAAAACAGTCTGGGTAAAAAGTTGCAGCTGTTTTCTTAGTCTGGTGCTGGGATTAGTCCCTTAACTCTTTGGTTACTGGTTTCACTTGGGGAAAGATTTTTTTTTTTTTTTTAGGGAGGGGGAACGGGGGCAGGGGGAGAGAGAATCCCAAGCAGGCTCCACACTCAGCACGGAACCCATAACAGGCCTCTATCTCACCACTGTGAGATCACGACCTGCACCAAAATCGAGAGTCAGACACTCAACTGGCTGAACTACCCGGGTGCCCACCCCCCCCCCCCCGCCTTGGGGCAGGTTTTTATAATTGTATCCCCACTACAAGCATGGAGAAGACAGGCTGACTGCTTCCTGGTGCTTGTGAGGAAGCAGACTCCATATGGGCGTCTGGGGTTTTTTTTCAGCTTCCAAATACCAATGGGACTAGGACAATTGGCAAGATGTTGAAATACTTCCAGACCAATTAGCACCCTCGATCCTGAGTGCCCCCCACCCTGCAGCCCCGGCTGCCCCTCCCTTCCCCAGGCTTCCCCTAGCCTCCCTGGTCCAGCACCTAAAGGGTCAGGCCCACCAGGTCTCCGGGACCCTGCTTCAGCCCCTCGATCCACATCCGTTCTGGTTTGTCGTTGCTGGTGCTGCACAAGCTGTTCATATGCTCCAACCCTCCCTGCTGCAACCCTAACATCTGGAGCTCCTGGCACCTGGTAGACCCTCCATAGGTATTTGTTGAATGAATGAATGAAGCCACAACCATACCTGCCTACCTTTTTGGTAAATGGACCACGGAGCTGAGCACAGGCCTTGCCCGAGAACTGGCCGCTCCACCAGGCAAAGGAGCTGAACTGAGAAGGTTCCTTTACTCGGGAAGACTTAAGACAACATCTGTTTGGACCAGAGGCTACCGATGGCCAGCCCAGCCATGAACCGCCCCTAGGAGAGCTGGGCTCCACTTTATCTTGAGGTCTCTGGGGCGGGCGTGATGCGTTTGCCACCCCGCCCCCTCTGCCCCTGCACCTCCAGGCTGGGCTCAGGATGAAAGGTGGGCCCCCACAAAGCGCTAATAACCGCAAACACGCTGATGTTAAAATCCCATCCAATTAAAGTTCACTCTGGGAACATTGATATTTGCCAGGAAATCGGAAGGACTCCTGCCACCCCCATCCGCCCTCCTTTCCTCTTCTTTTTCTTTTTTAAAACACATTCAGAAGTGTCTTAATGGCTGTTGAAGGAAATGATTGCCGCAGCAATCACGGCTCTCTGTGTGAAATGCCTTCAACAGGCCACAGCCTTCCTCGTGAGGGGGGGGACATTTGGATATTAAAACACCACTGAGCTACATCTACTGACAAGCAGCCACTAATCATCTCTTAAGGCAGCAGGGGATGTACCGCAGGTCCCGGACTCACCAATCCCTTCCTTAGGCGGCTCTGTGGCCAGATGGTGGTTTCTTAGGCAAGGACGACAGAGAACGAGGAATAAAGAGGTGGAAAAGGATCTGGCAGGAAGCCAGCACAGAAAGATCCATTTGCTCAAACTCTGCTCGAGGTGAGAACAGACCTTGCACGCCTGGCATCCAGGAGGTCCAAGCTTCAGCTGAGCGGTGCCTTGGAAGATGCGTGTGGCCTTCTCATTTGCAGTTCCAGCCACAGACTGTGACTCCTCCCCCCTTTTAAAGCGGTATTGCAAGTTGGTGGGTGGGGGGAGATAGTCATTGGACTTCATGGGTCCTCTCTCCTGCTTCTCCATCCTCCTCTGAGCCCAGGAGGCTGATTAGCCTCAGAGCCTCCTTGTCCCCCTGCCTTCCATCGGAGTCAGGCCAGTGGCAGGCACCTGCAAGATTTAGGAGGGCGGGAAGAGAGCAGGGTCAAGGGTACATATTCCCCAGCTCACTCCCTATGGAGACCACCCGTCTTGGCACCGGCTGCCTTTCCTATTGGATGGTTGTCTCTGTCGCACAACCTAGATACATCAAGGCTTCTAAACTCTGAGAAGTGGCCCCCCCCTCCCCTTCAAGCCTGGGAGAGGTAACGACTACTCCCCCACCCCGTACACACCATTGGAGGTTGCTGTTTATTACACGCTCTCAAATCACTCAGCTCGAAGGTACCATCTGTTTCCTGCCGGGCGCTGGCTGGCACACAGGGGCACTCAGGTCTCTCCATACCTTCTCACAGACCTTCACACCAATTCCCCAGTGTTGTCAAAACAATCTGCCTTCGCGGAGAGGACGCTACGTGACTCGCCAGAGGCCACTCAGCTGGAATGGGTGACTGGAGGCAACAAAAGCATTTTGGTCTCACTTCCAGCTTTAGGTCCTGCTGCGTGCTCCTTAGGGTCTCTGAGACCTCGTGGAGATCTACCTGTGGGTCCCTAAATCCTTACCTCAAACCTTTCTGGTCGCTAGCTGCTTTATGAGCTGAACTGTGCTTACCATGCTTTCTTCAAAGCACTTCAACACCTGTGATTTCATTTGTGCTCCAGAACACGGATTTACTTGTATCCAAATCATTCTAAGGCATACCAAGAAGCTACAAATTAGAAGGCATCCAGCAAAGGGGCTTCTGGCAGGGAACCAGTGGCTCATGTATCATCCTTTGGTATATAGACACAGTTTTGCTCAAGAATGTCATATGTAGGTGTGGCACTGTCCCCACAACTGGAGCCAACCTATCTACAGCATGGGCTCAGAGGAGTCACTTTGCCTGGTGTGAAAGCCCGCTCTTTCTTTTAGTAGATGGCATGACCCATCCGTATTAGGGTAAAACACACCTCCCTAAGAAAGAAATCCTAAGGGGCGGTGGCTCAAGAATACAGATTTTTAAATTTCTTCTTTTATGTAAGCGTCTGCTTTGAATGTTCCAGGCCAATAGGCCACTCTTTTCCATGCAGCCATTAAGAACGCTGGTACCTTCCATTTCTGTCTCTGCGTCCCCAAGAACAGTGCTATTTAAAGTGTGGTCTGCAGAAAGTTCAGTACACAAACTTCTTGGTAGCAGTACCATGAATCGAGTCATGGCATTGAGAGTAAGCTTTCAGAAAACTGACTGCAGTTTGACATTTCCATGACATCGGAGTGTAAACCCCTCGCTGAACAGGTTGTAGAAGAAACATTTTGGTTGGTGATGGATTGAGGGTGTGGTAGTGTAGAAATCCAGATCTTCAAACATAGGTAGTTTGAGAAGCACTGCTTTAGGGTCCGCTCCTCTGGCCAATTCTGTAGCCAGCAAGAAAGGGGAAAAGAATACGGAAGAAATACACCCCATGATTTAAGGTGCCAGCGTGGGAGGGGATCAATTTCTTCTACTCACATTCCTTGGTGAGAACTTTTCAACATGGCCACCACTCCTAGCCACAAGGCACATTGGGAAATGTAGTCCTTCACTGGGCAGCATGTGTCCATCTACAACACTATCATCACAGAACCCATCACAGAGGATGGGTTTGCGGGGACAACTAGTTGTTTTTGTCACACGAACCTTCTTTATCATCCATTCCTACATCCAAGCTCCATTCCAAATCAGTCCCAACTTTTCTTTTCTTTTCTTTTAATGTTCATTTATCTTTTGAGATGGAGAGCACAGGGGAGGGGCAGAGAGGCGGCAGGACAGAGGACCTAAAGTGGGCTCTGTGATGACAGCAGAGAGCCTGATGCGGGGCTTGAACTCATGAGCCGTGAGATCATGACCTTGAGACGAAGTCAGATGCTCAACCGACTGAGCCACCCAGGAGACCCATGTCCCACCTCTTCTACAAGCTTGCCTGGCCATCTGTCCTGCACTGTCAACTGTCAGTTGGGCATACCGGGCACAACGGTACAGACCGGCATCCAGAGACCTGCATTCTATTCCTGCCTCTGCCAGAAATGGCTCCACGAGTAGAGAAGGTTATCCCACCTCTGTGCTTTAATCTCCTCCAGTGTCAACCAGGATTACTGATACTTATCCAGTAAAATAATTGTTGGCCAAGCACAGCATACATGATTTAATATTAATACTAGCGTTCACTGAGTACAGTGTGCTATGTGCCAGGTACTGTTCTAAGTATGTTATGTGAGTGAATTCATGTATAATGAATCCCCAGTGAGCCTATAAGAGAGGTACTATTATTATCTTCATTTTGCAACTGAAAAAAAAAAAAAGTAAAGTACAGAGGACGTAAGTAAGTAACTTGCCATGGGTTCATAACCAAGTTCATAACCGCTGCCATCCTGCCTCTTTAATAGATAGGTAAATGGTTTCTGGAGTCAAGAGTTTATTTTGTTTTCCTTGAACTTCTTGAATCTTCACTTTAATTCATGGGCCATCTGGCCTATCTCCCTATGAGATGAAGATTTTGTTTTGGGAAGGGACCCTTTATTTTTCATTCTCATACCCCCCACCACAACCTTCCCAGTCTGGTGCTTTTGCATAGGAAGCACTCAGTGAATGTATATGGATAGGTCTGGGTAGATGTAACAATACAATTTTTATGGAATTCATAATGCTCTCATGAAAATGGCATACATTTGCCATCATCACACCTGGATTCAAATCCTCTCTCTCCTGGGTCCTACCTGTGCTAGACTGGACAAGTTGTTTATCTACCTATCCTCATGGACCATTCATTTTCTCTCCAGTAAAATGGTGGGCTTAATAAAGTGAAGTTTACTTCCTGAAACTGAGGCTGGGCAGGGTAGCTTCTTCTGCCTCTTACAGGATAGAATCATTCAGAGATAATCCTGGGGAACGGAGCACTAATCCATGCCTCCCCCAGCAGAGATTGGGGTGGCTGGGAGAAAGGGAAGACAGAGGACAAAGTCAAGCTGTTTCCTCTGTGCTGTTCGGAAGAAGGACCCGGAGAGCTGGTCCCACTGATAAGGGAACACATTAGGACCAGAGCTGAGCAGAAGTGGAGAACTAATTCCTTTTCTTTGCAAAAGTGACTGGGAATTGGGTTGGACAGGGGAGGGTAGGAGAAGACAAGGTAGAAAGGGGAATGAACCTGGAAAAACAAAGAGTGAGCAGTTTGGAGGAAGAAAGAGGGCTTAGCAACATGGCCGAGATTAGCAAGGGCAAAAGTGGGCATCTTCTTATTGGAAATGGCCAAATAAATAAATACAGAGGAGTAATATTTGCTTTCTTGTGTTACCTGCTATTATGATGTGATCCTTCTCCACTGCTCTAAACTTTCAGTAAGTCTTCTGTGTACAAATGCCTTGTGTTAATAATGGGGTTTGGGGAGAGTCCACATCTGGGCAATGTGATCAATAATTTAGAAGAGCCTGAAGCCAGAGGAGAATAGGAAAATGTAAACCATCACCTCTACTCCCCACAAAACCCCAGAGAGATTGGAGGAAGCCTGGCTGGCTGTGACTGCACACGCAGAACAGCGTCTGGGATTCATGTAATTTGAATATCTAAGGGCAGGGGGCCTCTGCTGACCGAGACAATACTATCCAGGAGTCATACCTGAAGACTTTAGTGGCCCATGTGGCTTAAGCACCACCCATCGGAATCAGAGGCTGGCCTGTACACCATCATGGTCATATTGGATACGTATTGAAGTGAGCTCCTAGAGGTGCAAAAATAGCAAAAATGCAATTGCATATGCAAAAACTCAACATATGTAAAATCTGGCACAGATTAGATCCTTCATTAGTGCTCATACCCACAACACGGTCAAACTGAGGGGGACGGAGGGAGAGAGAAATGGAATTTGGAGAGGTTCCCAGCTCTGCCATTCCCCACCCCTAGTAGCCAGTGGCGTTCTAGCAGCAGAGAGAGTAAAAGGGAGGGAGCAGGGCAAGGCCTTGGGCGGGGGGTGGGGAGTAGGCATCCCCTCTTAGTCCCCTGGCAGTGAGTCACAAAGGTCCTTCTTACTCCCAAGGAGAAAGGTGGGCCAGACTGGACCCCCAGCATGATACGGAGAGAAAATGGACGCTTGGGGTGTGTGCTCTACCTCTAAAGTAAGTGTCAAGAGGTAGGAATCTCATGGCTTCAAGATTTATGCAGCAAAAAACAATTCAAAGTGGTTTGTTCAGGCCAAAGGAAGATACACTGGCTTCCAAGTGTTGTGATGTTTTCAGACTCAGTAGGACAGGAGGCTCAGACAATGTCACCCATGTCTGGGTTGGGCTTCCATTTTGGCTTTGTCCTCAGGCTCCATGTGGTGACGAACGCTGCTGTCTACTCAGCCCATATCCTTCATGGTTCACGTCACTGGCCCATCCCTGATGGTGATGCACTGTGGCCCCGGGAGCTAAATACACTGGCTGACCTTGGCCTCCATCTGGTCCTTGTATTGTCTGTCTTCGACTTCGTGTCATCCTACTCTTGCTTCTGTCTATGCTGTCCCAGCCTCACTGGCCTCCTCATTGCCCCTCAAACATGGCAGACATGCTCTACCTCAGGGCCTTTGTTCATGCTTTTCCTTCTGCCTGAAGCACTCTTCCCACAGAAGTCTATGGTGGCTCCCTCCCACATCTCCTTCCGGTCTTTGCTCAAATGTCACCTTCTCAAAGAGGACCATTGGACTTAAAATTGAATTCACACCAATACCACCACCTACACACCCTCACACCACTCCCTATCTCTGCCTCCCTTTCTCCAGAGTTCCTTTCACCATCAGGCTATCACCAAGCCAAAAAAAAAAAAAAAAAAAAAAGACAGGATGTTAGTCTTGTCCCATCCACCCCAATGGAAAGTGAATTCCATGAGGCCAAGGATTCTTGTCTGTCCCCGTCACTCACTACTGTATCCTCGGGACCTGGAGTGATGTCTGACACATAGCAAGTTCTCAAAAAATTGTTGAATGAGTCACAAGGTCTCGGGCTCCAGATCTTGGATGTGGTTGGTCCTCGCTCAAAAGCCAGTATCGAGGTCAAGGACAAGAAGTTCCCTGACGAAGCTTGTGGGGAGAGTAACTACCATCACTCAGGGTGTGGACTGGCAGCTGGGGCTCCAGAACAGAACAGCAGATGTCTAGTGTCCTTCCCTCCCCACCACACACACACACATACACACACACTCACTGGTATACACA
Source organism: Panthera tigris (assembly GCF_018350195.1). Classification (NCBI taxonomy): domain Eukaryota; kingdom Metazoa; phylum Chordata; class Mammalia; order Carnivora; family Felidae; genus Panthera; species Panthera tigris. The sequence goes on from NC_056665.1 coordinate 131,863,073, forward strand.
CTCACGTGCACACTTACACTCACACAAGAGTCTTGCTCACACACACACACACACACAGGCTCTTGCTCACACACACTCATGCACATGTTCACACACATGCTTACACACACACACACACTCGCCATCTCTCTGGCTTCCAGTCAGAGTCACAGCTGGAGCATTCGGCAGCAATCCCCCCTGCTAATGGAGCACCCCCACTCGCAGACCCTGCTTCCTCAACATCCCATCCCCAAAACCAGCCCCGGGAGCCAAGGGCAGAGCCGTCTGGACCCTGGGACGGCAGTGGGACGCTTCAGTCTTAATCAAATCCAATTCCTTTGTTCCCTCCTCCCCTCCACCCCCCCTCTTCTTTGTGTCTTTTTACACGACAATCAATAGAGGCCAGGCTTTGGGGATACTATCAGAGCCCTGATTGCAACCTCTAACATTATAATCCACAGGGTTGTGGGGGAGCATTAGTACATCCCGGATAAATTAATTCAGTGCAAGTAAGCGCTTTGAAGCCGGGCACATCGCTCGGCTTTTGAAGCTTAAGCCCTGTTTAGATTACTTGATTAAAGTGGGTCCAAAGCTTCAGCGATCAATATATTTTGCTTAAGAGCAGTGTTGCCACAGAAGCAGATTTAATTCATTCGTGGTGCCCTGCCTTGTGGATAGCTCTTTAGAATATAATGAGATATCACAGAGCCAAAACTCAGGGCTGGGAGGAAGGGAGGAGGGACAGTCATTCATATCACCACCCTGGGAATGCTGGGGACACATATTTGCAGGATGTGTGCATAAATAATCCCTGAAAATGAGAAGTGGAAAAAAATCGAGATGACAATCACTGCTTATGAAATCTTGGCGCACGAGACACGAGAGGGAAATCTCCATTATCTGGCTGTCTTGAGGATGGTTTCCTAGATTGCAACTGGGAATTCTATTAGGTCCTAATAATGTGACAATTTTAGGATTATAGGCTGGCACTTAATCAAAGTCATTGTGGTTAATGAGGGGGTTGGCCAGCCCGACCCCCATGGGGCAGGAGACCCGCAGAATGTCTAGTATCAGGGTCAGTCATGCCAAGTCAGCAGCAAGAGCACTGGACTAGGAGTCCAGACAGGATGGGAAGAGAGCACGTAGGGATGTATTACATCCCTACTCTGGGCTAGCTGCCGCTCCAGTGGCTTAAAGTTTTTATTTCATTTGTGTGAGCAATGCTATGAAATGGAACTTACTGTGCCCATTTTCGGGGCTGGCTGGAAAGGAGGAGAAGGCAGAATTTGAACCTGGTTTTGTTTGATTCAAAGCCATGCTCTGTGCCAGTTCTGGTCTCCATTCAGCCACTAACTACCTGTGCGAACAATGCCAAGTCATTTGACCAATCTGGGCCATAGTTGTTTTGTTTTTGTTTTTGTTTTTGTTTTTGCTTGAAACATGAGGGGAAACTAAAGTTCCTTCTCACTCAAAATCTTTGGCCTAGAAAAGTGGCCTGGGAGTCCAGCCACGTGGGTTCCCATCTTCGTACCGTCAGGAGCCAGCCTCGTGATGGGGCGGGGAGGTCATCATTTGTCTGCTCTGCTGGGTTTACCCACGTACACTATGGGGTAATCGCTCTGTGATAGAGCAGCAAATGAGATGTCAGGGGAGGGAGGCCTCTGACATGTCATGAATACCCCACAAACAAATCTGTTTGAAATATTTAAACCAAACAAGCCAAAAGCTCCTCTCTTTGAAAGGAACAGGAGCCTCTGCTGTCACTGTTTGTCAACCAGGGCATGGGCCGTGGCAGAGTCAAGACTGGCTGATTAGGTGGGAAGAGCCTTCAAGCAACCAAGCTGTGGTTTTCTCCATCCCGGGTGTTTGCTCTCTTCCTAAATCCCTGGAAAAGCCACCCCTCGAACTGTGGGAGCCTCTGCTATTTCCTTGCCAAGCCGTGTCCGGTTGCCTTGGGAGTCAGGGCTGGGGGAGGAAGAGAGAAGAAGACCCAGAGAGGACAGGGCAGCTGTCCCGCAGCCAGCTGCCCACGGAGACAGAGGGTCCAGACACCAGATATTCTCCCTTTCACAGCTTGGGGCCGCTGACAGAGCATGGGGCTCCAGAAGCCCCCATCCCTGGGCTTCCCTGTAACATATTTTTATTCATGTTACAACATGACACGATGCCACATGCCCATGAAAGAGACCACCCAGTGTAGAGGCTGCAGGTTTGCTTTGCAGAGAAGCAGAGAGCTGAGAACAGGCTTCAGAAGACCACATGCTCTGACCCCCGGGGCGGGGGGGCGGGGGGAGCAGGAAAAGGAAGAATTCCGTTTGCTTTTCACCTCCAGGGGTAGGGGGTGGGGAGCCAACCGGCATGTCCTGAGACCCCATTGACTCTCATCCAGAACTCCAAGAACACTGGTTTTGGCCATCAAATACCCACATCGCCTTTCGAGGTCTAGGAAGCTCACCCCTTTTTTGAGTATGGGTAGGGGCGACCACGGCTTTTCGCTCTAAAAGCTAAAATTTCCAGCTACTTGCTTTGCAGCCTCTCTGGTAGCTGGGACATGGGCACGTGACATATGTCCCACTCACTCATCACGGATGGCCAACCAGACTCTTAATCCAGGGTTAGGGAGATAAGGAGGCAGGAAGAGTGGTCGGTTGGGCCTCTGTAAGATGGGGCAGTGGGCCCCTGCACTCCTTGAGTCCCTTCCGGCACTAAAGTGCCATGGCCAGCAAAAAGAACCTTGAGAATGGGGGGTAGGGTCCCCGGGTGTGGTACCCCCCAGATTCTCGATCAGACCTGAGTATTCCAGTCTCCTGCCTCTACTGCCTACTATCTGTATTCCTTGGCAGAGTTACTCGTATGCATAAAGCCTCAGTTTCCTCATCTTTATAATGGAACTAATAGCAATGTCTTACCACATAGGATTTAGGTAAGGATTAAATGAGATAATCCATGTAAAGCACTCAATACTAGGTCTAAGTCAGCACAGACACAGGCTTCCATAAAGAGATATTCTGAACATGCTTCCCTAAAATGAATTGTTGCAAGGTAAATTAGGCTTTCATGCTTACTTAAACTAATAATAATACATGCCACCTCCCTTGCATGTAAATTACATTTTAAGGCTAGTACAAAATTTTCACATTCTTACCTGTTTTGAGCGTTTCAACCACCTTATGTGGAGCAAGTATTCTTATCCCCGTCTTACGGAGCTGAAAGCCAGGCCTTCGAGAAAAGTGACTCACCCAAGGTCAATTAACTTGGAAGGGGCAGGACAGGATGAGAAATCCAGACATCTTCTGACACCTTCCATCCCTGCCAAGGTCCAAACGAGTGAAATTATTTTTTGCTCAGTGGTCTGTGTTCTCCTGGCCTCCTAGAGTCCTTGGAATCCAGTGGTGCCCAAAACCCATTCCACCACTGGACTTCCCAGGTATGTGAGAGAGAAATTTCCTCTGTTGGCTTCAGCTAGTTTCTGTTTTCTGTCATTTGCCACCAAGAGACTCAACTGGTACAGAAGTATCACCACTAATGCTGTTTCCTTTTACCTATTCCTTTTGACAGATGTTTACTGAATTCTTGCAATGTGCCAGGGACCATATTGGGCTCTGGGGATACAACGATGAATAGGGCACAGTTCTCGCCCTCAAAATACGACCACCCCATGAACTAGGGGCTGTCAGATGTTCCTACTTTTGTTTTCTGGAATAGGAAACCCTGAAGGACTTTGCTCAGGGTCACAGCATTTTAGAGGCAGATCCAAGGAAAGAACCCCAGCAGAGAACTTTCTACAGAGAACATTACTTCACAACTGGAGTCCGCAGGTGATGGATGAGGGCATGCCTCAACCGCCAGGCTCGGGGGTTGCCTCTATCGTTTGGAATCCAATAAAGGCTGAAGGGATAAATAAGTTCCAGAAGGACTTAGAGGAGCTCACATAAATGATGGAGCCAGAATGAGTTATTAAGAGGCACGTCGAAGAGGTTCATATCCCTAACCTTTAGAAATAGACTTCACCAAAGGCAGCTGCTGGGTCCTTCCCATAAAGTACCTCTTGGTAGTATTGTCAGAGACAGAACAAAGGGACAGGCCAAACTTTATTCTCTCCTCATTTAGTGGGTTTTATAGCTCAGATTTTGTCCTCTGCTGCCTTCAAGAAATAGGACCCAAGTGCCTCAGAACTTCTAATCAGGAAACTTAATACCCGGAGGATAGAAGCAATAACAGGAGAGAAAGAGATTTGCTCCTGAGGTGAGTCAAATAAGCACAGAAATCCCCTACTTGGGCTCTTTCTTACAGCCCCAGAGGTAGTACCTATAGTTGGGATGAGAACAAAGAAGGAGGTGGTCTCAGCACAAAGCCATGCATCACACTCCCTAGCCATCACCATGGTAACAGCAAGTCCCCATGAAACTGGGAAGAAGCTGGTACCCCTGCCATTTTCTGCCTCACAATCTGCATGGCGGTATCCAGGTCAGAGGAGAAACTGAGTGAGTGCTCAGGTTCATTTCTGCCCTGAGACCCCTTTGTCTCCTTAACGGTTCCTTTGTCACCCAACGGTTCCTTTTGCTATTCTTCTCAAAACCTGAACATAATTCTGAACGCTATTCTCTCAGTAGAGGTTTTTCTTCTCCCTCACAGAGCCAGTCAGCAACTTACTTTTCAAACTCATCATCTTCCAGAATATCTGAGCTACAGGGAGCCTTGAGTGTCTTCTGTTTCAGACCCCTTCCCCGTTTTTCAGAGGAGGACGTGAAAGCCAGACACATCACGCGATGTCCCAAGGTCCTCCTACACCTTGTCCCTGGACATCCGCCATGCTGGGATCAGGACCTGTAACCTCCATGCCTCTCGTTTCTCGTGCCCCCGGCAAATTACTGTCTGCAGGGTCTTTTTTCCTCCTTTTCCCAGCAAGTATCCTTCATGACCAAAGCAGAGAACCACAGCCCGACGACCATGCCTCCCCACACGGTGCCCTGCATTGGCTCTGAGACACTTCACTTCTAGTTCCTTCCCAGGCGTCTCCACGGCAGTGATTTTGGAAAAGAAGCTCCCTGAGGAGAGCCAGCCAGATCACGGCGCAGAATCACGTTTTGAGAGTGTCTGAAAGAACACTTCTAAAAAGAGAGGTGACCAGATCTTTAAATGTTGATTTCCTCGAGTCAGCTTTTCCACATTTCAAACCTCTCCCTAGATTCTCGGCTCTTTGAGACAATAACCGTTTCCATTTCTGCCATCCCTTTTGCACTAGCCACAGGAGGCCCTATAAGCAGATGATGTGGCAACCGTGTGCCTCACAGTTCGAAATCTTGTGACCAGGCCCTCTCTGCGAAGGACCCTAAGGACGCAGACAACATACAGAGATGGGCGTCCGCTGGCCCCTTTTCAAGGAAGGGCCCCCTTCCTCACTTACCGTCAGTGATGACCAACACCTGTCCTGGACCAGTGGTTCTCAACCTTGACAGGACCTTCAAATCACCTGCACAGCAGTATTTTTAAAAACTCCCCAGGTGATCCCATGTGTGGCTGAGGTTGGCTGCCACTGCTCTACAGGTTAGAAATGGTTCCATCAATTTCTGATTCACGGCTGATGGGGCGGAGCTTGGGGACCAACCCTCATTTGTCAGACACCCCCTTTAATCACCCACACCTCTTGCAAAAGCTCCACTCATGGTGAGAATATTTATGAACATCAGTTGTTATGTGGGAAAACTACAATGTGGCAGATCTTTTTATTATATTCTATTATAGAGAATATGATAAATGTATATGGTATAAAGTATAATAAATACATACATAATGTATTTGAATTTTTTATGATGTTTTTGTTATCTTATTTTATCGTATTTATTACATGCACACCTATAAATAAGTTCACTTTTTTTGGTAAATTTAATGTTTATTTATTTTAGAGAGACAGAGAATGAGCAGGGGAGGGGCAGAGAGAGGGAGACACAGAATCCGAAGCAGGCTCCAGGTTCCGAGCCGTCAGCACAGAGCCTGACGCAGGGCTTGAACCCATGAACCGCGAGATCGTGACCTGAGCCGAAGCCGGTGCTCAACCGACTGAGCCACCCAGACGCCCCAAATAAGTTCGCATTTTTAAACTACACCCTACAAACCCTACTCTCGAAAGTGTTGGCACAAGGCCCTGTCCTGAAGTCTGTGTTGCTGAACGAGGCTCCTGCACATCCTACAAATTGTGATAATCTGCACAGAACTGCTTGCTGTCCGAGAAGATACAGGAGATTAGCGGAAGTTCTACTGACTTTGCTATTTCACTGAAAGTTTCCTTTTATTTCCACATCCCACACATCCATATAGTTTATTACTTATGTCTTTCTCTTGAAAGAGGAAATATTTGTAGCCAAAAGTTCTGGTGCAGTCTATATTGGCTGTTAAAGACACAAAGATGAATCATGGTCTAGAAGGGAAGAACAGACATATTCATGCAACACTCAACACGTAATTACTGAGCACACATTAGCTCATTTTATCCCCACAACAGCCCTAGGTGATAAGCAGTAGTAGGCAGAGAGATTTACTAATTTGCCCAAGGTCACGTAGATGGCAAATGGAGACACTGGGATTGGAGGCCAGGCAGCCTTGGTGACACATGCCATAAACGGAGTCTTTTCGTCTAACAGGCTGAGTGGTGCACTGGCTTCCAAGGTAGCGTTTTGAGGGAAAGGGGCACAGAGTCTCAGGGTTGGAAGGGACATCTGAGAATATCGGGACCGGTTTCCCACTGGGGTTCGAAGTCCCTGTTCAGGTGCCTTTATGAGTCAGGAAGTTTTGCTTTCTAGTAAGTGAAAGTGCATCTCCCTGGGAGGGATATATACTTGGGGCCAAAAGTTCCGCCAAAGCAGGAAAGGACCCACAGTGTTGGCCCAAGGCCAACCCCCCAATGAAAGCTCTGCATTCACTATTCCAGTCTTCTCAGCAGGTGTCCCTAAGTCAAGGCCCCATATTCCCCAGGATGGAGAGGCCTAACCCATCACCAGTCACTGCACACTGAAAGGATCCTGCTGACCACCAACAGCTCCCCCAGTCTACCATCCCTAACCTTCTGCCTTCTGCGCCAATCTGAGACTAGGAAAGACCCAGCAAGGCAGCCGATGCTCAGCCTGATGCACAACCAGCTCTCCCCTGCCAGCCCTTAGGGGTCAGATACCAGAAATGGAGGCAGGTGAGGCAGAACGGGGTCACATGTAGGAAGGGCTGGAAGCTCCCTCCTCTGCATCGTGACCTTTCTTTCCAAAGCATTTGGGTCCCTATGTCCCTGGCCTTTCCTTTTGGGTGAACTCCTTGGCCATCACTATGTTGAGCCTCCTTTCACAATCCAAGAAAAACTTTGATGAAATGTAGTCCCGGACTCCCTTCTCCAGCACCCCCATGGTGGTTCCTCCAGAGCAGGGACTAAATCCTATTTACTTTTACATTTCCTAGAGTAAATATTTATTGAACCAAATCAAATTTCTGATTTTCATTAAAAAGTGAGGCACTTGGAAAGGGGAAAGGAAATACGGAAAGACACAATGAATGAAGAAGCATAAGAAAGTAGTCTGGTCCAGGCATGACCACTGTATTGCAGGAGACTAGAGGATTTCAGCTCTCATTTCCCATGGCAGACATCCCTAGTCAATCACTGCATTTCTTCTTATGGCAGACATTACTAGTCAATCACAGGAGCCTTTCTAACTTTCCAGATTCAATTTTGGAGTTAGCTTCCAAAATGTTCTCAACACAGCACCCCACTCCAGCAGATATTTGAGTTGAAACCTAATGCATTCCCAGATTTCTTATTCGAAAGATGAGGAAATCGGGGCCCAGAGGTTGGCCTCAGATGGTTAGCTACAGGCTCGTCCCAGTCGCTGGATCATCTGATCACTGAACCTCCATTCCTCCACACCAGTTTCCAAACCTGAGGGCCACATGGCCTGGGAGGAAGAGATTAGCAACAGAGGGGCTAAGCTATTGCCTCGAATACCAGAATGAGTTTCATTTGCTCCATAAAATACCCACATTATTGTTTGAGCGTATTTTCAAAAGTAATAGTCATTATAGAGAAAACTTAGGTAAAAACAAGGAAGAAAATAAAAAACTGCTTTTAATCCATTTCTCCAAGATAACTGTTATTAACATTTTGGTTTATAATTTTTATGTCCTTTGGGAGGGTGTGTGGGTATGAGTGTGTGTGTATATACATAAATACCTATTTTTTTTCCCAAAGTGATCTTCTTTTTGTCACTTTCTTTTTATTTCCCATAAGAAAACAGTTCTGCATATGCAACAAGATTGTCCTTGGGAACTTTGATCTAAAGGATAAAACTTAAGAGTTTAGTCTCTGAAAATAGGCAAAAACTTTACATTTATTTATCTGATCACTTTGCAAATGTGCTCACTACAGTACAGTTGGGAGTAAATATTTCAAAAAACCATGACACAATAAAACTGATGGAGGAAATTATGTGAACTACAGTTTTAAAAAATTAACTACAGGGGCACCTGGGTGGCTCAGTCGGTTAAGCGTCCGACTTCGTTCAGGTCATGATCTCACGGTCCGTGGGTTCGAGCCCCGAGTCGGGCTCTGGGCTAACAGCTCGGAGCCTGTTTCGGATTCTGTGTCTCCCTCTTTCTCTGACCCTCCCCTATTCATGCTCTCTCTCTCTCTGTCTCAAAAATAAATGTTAAAAAAAAAATTAAAAAAAAATTAACTACAATTTAACTTTTTTCCTAGCTTATAGTCATGATCTCATGCCTAGAATACATTATGAAATCAGTTTCAGGGTGCCTGGGTGGCTCAGTCGGTTGTACATTCAACTCTTGATTTCAGTTCGGGTCATGATCCCAGGCTCATGGGATCTAGCCCTGTATCAGGCTCTGCCTGCACTGAGTGTGGAGCCTGCTTAAGATTCTCTCTCTCCCTCTGTCCCTCTCCCCAGCTCTCTCTCTCTCACTCAAATTAAAAAAAAATAAAAAGAAAGAAAAAAGAGAAAAAAATGTTTTAATTCAGTTTTTAACATGAAAACATTAAAAAAATCCAAGCAATCTGATATATCTCGAAAATCTTTTTTTAAAAAATCACACGATAGGGGCACCTGGGGGGGTTCAGTCGGTTAAGCGTCTGACTTCGGCTCAGGTCATGCTCTCGCAGTTTGTGAGTTTGAGCCCTGCATCGGGCTGTGTGCTGACAGCTCAGGGCCTGGAACCTGCTTCAGATTCTGTGTCTCCTTCTCTCTCTGCCTCTTCCTTGCTGTCTCTTTCTCTTAAAAATAAAGAAATATTAAAAAAAAAAGTTTTTTTAATCACGTGATGAAACTCTTAGCAGATTTTACTTTTAGCCCTATTTGGATTTTATGTAACGTTTTCAAACGTGACATATCGCTCCAGTTTGCAGTCACATTAAATAATATTTACAAAACTCTTTACATCAATCTTGGAACATAATGTAATATAGCAGTTAGTGAAAAATAGAAGTCAGGATAGTAGTAGTGAAGGACTAGTAATAATATTTTTAGTAATTTCCCCTTTAAAAGTTTATTTTATCTATTTAAAAACAATTTTTTTCATGTTTATTTATTTTTGAGAGAGAGAGACACAGAGCATGAACAGGGGAGGGGCAGAGACAGAGGGAGACACAGAATCCGAAGCAGGCTCCAGGCTCCGAGCTGTCAGCACAGAGCCTGACATGGGGCTCGAACTCACAGACCGCGAGATCATGACCTGAGCCGAAGTCGGACGCTCAACCGACTGAGCCACCCAGGCGCCCCTAAAAGTTATTTTAAAAGATACTAATCATATTTGACATCAGTGATTATCAGTCACCAATGGATAGATTAGATTTGTAGTTACCATTCCATAATTCATGTTTGTATGCAAATTATGTTGCTATAATTATAGTCCATTGCCTATTAAGACAAAGCTATTTATGTGTTAGGTTAATGTTTAATTGATAGGCAGAGTACTGGGATAAACATACATATACACGCACACCCCTGTATGCGTATATCTTTGTTATTCAATTTTTTTGCTGTCTGCCCACCATCCCTGTTGCTCATACTGTGCTACAGTAAGATACAGGATCAGGATCCAAATTTAAGCATCAGGAAGCAAGACAGATGCATGCTACTGGCGGGGCAGTGTTGGGGGAGAAATGCTCCCACCTTTGGCTTGAAAACGTGGACATTAGCACAACTTATTCAGAGAGATATTTGCCAGTATGTATCAAAAACTTTGAATATGCGCATTTCCTTTGCTTTAGCGATTCTACGTCGAGGAAATTATTTGTAGGGAATATATAACAAAAATGTATGCTGAAACAGTCATTAGGACTGCAGAGAATTAGAAATAATTTAAATAACCAATAACGATAGAGCACAATGCAGCCATTTTCAAAAGATGTTAAGTAAGAATACCTAAAGGTACGTTTACGACATTCTGCTAAATTACAACCAGCAGATTACAAAGCAGGTATGTCCAGAACAATCCTGTTATTGTAAATACCTGAATGTGGGTGTTTACATGTCTGTATATGTGTGAATGTGTGTGTTTGTGTGTGTGTATTAGGCTGGAAATAAACGCCTCAAATGAGCAGCATTTTCATGAACAGCATGGCGAGATTATGGACGATTGTTTTTCTTTGAGCTCTTCTGTATTTATCATATTTTCATCAATGAATATGTATTACTTTGGTAATTTGAAATAAAAAAAAAAACTGTTTTAAAAAGCACCAGCCCATTTGCCACCTGACAGATGGGAAACCGCTCAAGCACAGAGAAAAACAATTGCTTTAAAGTTTTAAAATTAAAATGAATACTTTTTAAAAATCGGATTTGAGTCCAAAAAGTGAGCCACAGACAAGATAATCAAGGTGTCCCTGTGGTTTCAAAACCCATTGTGTAGTTTTAAATAAATATCACTAATGCCAGCTCACTATTGGCTAAAATGGATGTTTTTTAAAACAAACTCTTGCGATTCCAAATCACATTCATTTACATGAACACCTTCACTTTTCTTTCTGTTCTTTTCATTGGGCTCTTCTCTGTGATTAGACAGGCCCCATCTGCCCTTTTGCATCAGACCAGCTTACAGGCAATTGTCTAGAAAACTTGTAAAATACCTAATAAAATCTGATTAACTGCAAGCCTTAATTAATCAGACATGTGGGCTTTGGTTTTTAGGAGAAAGATCAAGGGAAGAGAAAATAAAATATTAGGGGCTTAAGACCAACAAAAAGCTCAGCTTTGCATACATGCTTCGTGCGTGCTCCACTTGTCCAACTAATCTTAAAATTCAAGCCATAAGAAACCCAAAAGGCAATTAAAAGGAAATTAAAACATTGCCTGTAATCTTCTCACTTTGATTTTGCCATGATTTGTGATTTTTTGGACACATGCTACCAGTTTTTAATGCATACACAAAACACATGTGCACTCAAGCACACACACACGCGTGTGAGCGCACACACACACACACACACGGGTGGTGCACTCCCACACCTGGTAATAGGGCGATGGTTAGGAATGCTCCCTTCTTCGTGGAAGCTTGTAACTGGAGTATCCAAGTCTGAAATGTGTTGAGAATTTTTCATTTCTGCAAGTGGAGACATTTCTCCTTTAGAGCAGATTTCTAAGGTTTTTCAGAAAAAGCCACAGACCGGGCTCTCTAGTGACACAAAGGTAAAGGACCTACCTGGGATCCTGAGAGAAAAATGGCAAGATCACCACCACTATGACCACGGCTGTCCAGGGTGGCATGGTTGTGAATGGAAACAGGGAGATTCTTTAGCCTGACTGTGCCTTTGATGAGTTGGAGAAACGGTTTTTACCTAAATGAAAATTTGGGTTGAACTGTTGGTGTTCCTTATGTTGTGTTATTTAGTTATATAACTAGCTGGCTTTGGGAATTGTGCTGACACCTGCTGTTTTGTTTTTTCTAGGTCAGAGAGGTCAGACCAAACCCTGTGTGCCTGAGTGCACACGGGGTGTGTGTCTGTGGGTAGGTGAGTGGGGAGCTGTTTCCCTTGAAGGAAATAGATCCTCTCTCTTTCAGTCATCCGGGGTAGGCATGAAGGCCAGCCCTTGTGCAGGAAGGGGTCTCTTCCTCATTAGGACTAGAGGAGGGCGGGGCTGGTGTCTGCTCTATTGGGACCCTGAGAGGGGCTTTGGGTCTGTGAGTGGAAAGGGATGTAGAGCCCTTAGCTACCAAGGCAATCGCTGCACTTGACTCTGGGTTATTCCCCCAAGCATTCAGTAAAGGTTTGCTAAACACCTGAGCTTGGGTTTAGGCAGTTGGGACAGCTAAGGAAGGGAACCGACTTGGAGCCAGTGGCCAGGGAAAGAGAGCAAAGCCTGCTGGGAGAAGAACAAGCAGGTTAGCTCTGTGAAACTGGCAAGCATTCCCTTGGCACTTCCCAGAATGACCTTGGATGGAAACTGGAACAAGGGATTTCTTATGATCTTTGGGGTGGGCAGTCTGGAATCATAATTTGGGTGTAAAAGAAAACGTAAACTTACTTATTTTGTATTCCATCTTGGAAGTGGGTGGCACGTCCTAATAGTATGCATATTCTTATTTCTTTTAAAAAGAGAAACATCATGCATTGTGTTTTATAATCTGATCGTTTCGCTGAAGAATATGTTATGCAAAGTTTCCCATACCGTTAACTATTTTTACACAACATTTTAAACATGGCTGCCACATATTCAAAATGCATAGATGTACTGTGATTTATTCAACCAATTTATTTCCAGCGTCATTATTATAAGCAATACTGTGTTGAATATCCCCACTGCGAAATCTCTAGATACACCCATGACCATCTATTTAGACTAAAATCCTTGAAGCAAAATTTCTAGGTCAAAGGATATGTGCTTTTGACATATTGCCATCCTCCCCAAATGTTGTATTTCCACTAGCAGCCCTGAATCCTTAACAATACTGGCCATTATGACCCTTAAAACAAAACAAAAAAAGTTTGTGACTTTTGATGGCAAAATAAAAGGGGCATCTCTTGGCAGTGGGTATACACCTGCCAGACGCAGGCCATCAGGTGGGGTGTCAACAGTGGAGAATTTTCAAACAATAATAAAATGTACTAAATTGGTCTGCTCTTTATCAGCAGCACGTGTCAGCCATACGAAACATTTCTGGTGACAAATACCACTCAAAGACAGTTTTTTTGGGTCTAATTTCTAAACAACTATTGCAGTTTTCGTTAAGTTCTAAGAAAATAGATACTCTCTTAAAATTAGTGCATTTTTATTACTTACCTCCAATATAAACAGTATTCTACACGGGAGCTAACTTAGAGAACCCCCAGTTATGTGGTCATGTCCAGGCTGGGACACAGGTGGGACAGCTTCTCAGATTCCTTTCAAGGTTAACTTCATGATGTCTTGAAGTCATCTGAGTTTCCTTGGGGCACCATTCTATTCCCAACCACCACAAACCACACACGCTTGCATTTGAACAGAAATTTGACATTGGTAATGACTCCACAGAACTTGAGTGACTTCATTCCGTGAGACCCCTTGGAATTTTAATTTTGTGTCTAAATGTAAGTATAAACCGTGAGGTGTAGTGGTTTTACTCTGAAAGTACAAATTTTAGTTGATGCCTGAAACAGTTTCCTGAATTTAATAATCGAGATTTGTTCTCCCTGTTCAATTCTGGATTGTTTAGAAACTAAAGAACAAGTCAAAAGAATAAAACATTACTGAAAAACTGTTAGTTACTGGACAATTATTTTCATAAAATATTATATCAGATGGCAACCAAAGGGACCAAGTTCAAACTGTTGATATATTAAAAAAAAACTATTGAATAAATAGTAGAATTGCTTTTCTTTTGGGGGCTGTAACAGGTCTTTCATTTCTTATTTTATTAAAAATGTACAATTTATTTATTATATGTTATACAAAGTCCAATAAAAGAAAAATTCCAATGTCTGCATTTCTCTTCTGGTCACTGTTATTATTTCATATGATGATTACTGAAAATAATTTTGGCCTGTAGAGGAAGGGGGGGGGTTAGGACTGGCTATCTACTCTCAAGGGCCTAACACAGGCTCCCTTGTTCACAAGTGACGGAGAATTTCAAGATGGTGACACTAGAGCAGTGAACTAAGCTTGGAGTGCTTCTGAACATGGCGGGCCCTGGTTTTGTGTGTCCAGGATGCTGGGAACGCCACCGTCTCCAGGTTGGTTCCCTTCCTTGATTACAGGTGAGGCTGCCGGATGTGCTGCCCCTCTCCCCTAACCTTCAGAGAGGAGCTTCTCCAATGCCCTTCAGATTCTGCGTCACCCCCACAGATGACATCAGCTCTGCCCTCCCATGCCCAGCTGTAGCCAAAGGGCTAGGACGACTCTCAACCTCAGTTCGCCAGAAAAGTTGATTTCCCGGAACTGCACCCTCCCAGATCTTTTTGAAACAAATCATTATTTTACCAAACCAATAGCTCTTACTCTATTTATTGGATCTTAGGGAAACCTGACTATTGGGTAGTTGTTTCCTTGCCTGTTGTCTCTTCGGGGCTGAGATTTACACCGAATCTGTGCTGCGTAAAGAGAGGTCAAATTTGGCTTACTCATTTCCCAGCATGCCACTTACAGGCAAGCACCAGTGACGATTTGGATACCACGGAACTGTGACTGTTTGAAGATAAAGCGATGGTGATGAAGGTTGGAAATTTTTATCCAAGGGCACATGGGGTTCCAGGTCCTATGGAGGGAAACAGAGGAAAAAGTGAGGTCCAGCCCTCCAGGGCGAACAGGCAAACAGGGTGGGTTGGGGTGGGGTGGTCTCTGCCCTGCCCCCACTGGATGAAGAGCCTGTGAGGGTGAATGTCCCTTGGCCTTCATACCCCTGTCTGAAAGAGGAGCATCTATAAAATGCCCCAAGCTTCATGGGTCACTAGTGGGAAATAACTAATAAAAACCCACTTGTGATTCTTAAAGTGCATTTGACACAAACTGAAACCACACAAAGGAATGTGCTTCTAGGGTTTTCTTATGAAAGGCCGGGAGTAAATGACCCACAGCCTTTGCAAAGAGGCCGCCAGAGTATTTCTGAGACAAGAGTCTTGTTTTCATTCATGTACATAAAGGGATCGACTCCTTGAAGCCAAGAATCCCTGATGTGCTTGATCAATGGCTGCTAACGTGCCCATTTGGAGCTGGTAAGAAGTTAAACAGGGATTTCAGAAGATTTGTAATTGTAATTTAAGATAAGCCAGGGATGCAAATGAAGCTGACATTTAACTCTGAGTGGCTGACTGTGTACTGTGGTCTCGGGGTCCCACCAGCACCACACACACACAGACTTCCTAGTGCACCCCTGCCTTGCACAGTGCCTCGTGGATGGAGCCTCTCCCAGATCTGTGTGCCAGGCCTGGCCCTGTCTGGGGTCACAGGTGACAGTCACTCTACCATTCAGACATCAGTCTGGCCCCAAGCCCAGTGTGCTGCTGTTATATGGGTGAATAGGCTCCTGCAACCATGGACTGGACTGGAGGCTAATTTCTGGAATGTCTGCTCCAAGCCAAGAAATAGCTTTCCAGTGGAAGTCCTTACAGACAGGTGAAGGCCGTCAGATGTAGGGACCTTTTCTCGGTGAAACTCATCCCTTGGCCCCATGGTACTAAATCCTAACCACACCACCCACTACCTTGAGACCTTGGCCAGTTACATTCTAAACTTCATGTTCCTTGTCTTTAAATTGGGTGTAACCATAATGTCTACTGCAATACCTAGCACTTAGTAAGTGCTTAATAATTATTAGAAGAAAAATAAGCATTTTCTTTTACTTAACACTGAGACAGAGGGACTTTGGCTTAAGTGGTAAGTTTTATGTGAGGTGTATGTTACCACAATAAATTTTTTTTTTAATGACAAAACGTAGGGGAACTTATATTTTTAGCCGCTACAGAGGAACAGGGATGGGACTTACCCTCCTGCCTTAACTAAAACACTGAACAAAACATATGAAACAACACTTTTCAGATGTTAGTGGGAGGTGTAGGAAGTAATACCCAAAGGAAGAGAAATAAACAAGGGGAAAGACTTTCCAGGGACAGCACAGGGAGGGAAACCCGAGCCTGATGGTCTTCCTGAGCTGCAGAGACAGCTGAGAATTCAAGCAGGCCATGGCAGCTAGGATTCACGGGGCAGAATACCTGGGAGAGGAGAGTTGCAGAAGAAGGAGAGAGTTATGAAGGGAGACAGCATTGAAGATCTGACCTTGGCTGACCACCGATTAGCATGTGCATGTGAGAAATTACCTGGAAAAAGAACCAACAAAAAGAGCAGGCTGAGAAATCCGTGTGGCTCACCCAGGTCTAGGAGTGGTTCGTGTTCCCACCCTAGGACAGGGAAAGTATTGCAATATGCAGGGCATAGAAAGAGTCCTCAGAAAGTGTTTTGGGGGCACCTGGCTGCTCAGTCGGTGAGCCTCCGACTCATAGTTTTGGTTCAGGTCATGATCTCACGGCTCATGAGTTCAAGCCCTGCATCAGGCTTTGTGCTCAGAGTGTGGAGCCTGCTTGGGATTCTGTCTCTGCCCCTCCCACTCTCTGTCTCTCTATCTCTCAAAATAAATGAATTAATTTAAAAAAATAGTGTTTTGTTTTAGCAATGGGAAAAAATTAGTCCTAGGCTAAAGTATGCTCTGGTCCCACCTAGCAAAGCTTAAAAGCAAGCCTCAGAAGGATTAAAGTAATTTAACTATATCCCAGAACAAAGTTCAAGAATATGTAAAGGGAAACAAAAATACCCAGCACCCAACATCACAACATTTGACATCCAACTTAAAAAATTAGTAGATGTGCAAAGAAGCGGGAAAATATAGCCCAAAATGAAGTGAAAAACCAGTCAATAGAAACAGACCCAGACATGACACTGATGATACAATGAGTGAGTAGACAAGGACATTAAGACAGTCATTTTAACTGTATTCTATATGTGCAAGACAGGGGGATGCATGAGTATGTTAAGGAGAGATACAGAAGCTGAAAAAACAGACCCAAACAGAATTGAACTACTAGAGACGAAAAATACAATGTCTGCAATGAAAACACATTGCATGATGGCAACAGCAGATGAAACCTTGCAGAGTGAAATACTAACGAACTTGAAGGCATGGCAGTAGGAGCCACCCAAGATGAAACAGAAAAATAACTGGAAAAAATAAAATAAGCAGAGCATCAGTGAACTGTGGAATGACTTCAAGCAGCCTAATATAGTGATTGGAGTCTCTGAAGGAGAGTGGGGAGGAATAGAAAAAAAAAATATTTAGAGAGATGATGGCTGAAATTGTCCCAAATTTGAAAGAAATTGTAAATTCATGGATCCAAGGAGCTCCATGAATATCAAACACGAGAAACACGAAGAAAACCACACCAAGACAGATGACAACTGAATTGCTTAAAGCCAGTGATAAAGAGAACATCAGAAAGTTGCCAGAAGGGAAAGTATACATTGTCTAGAGGAGCAAAAAGATTTCCCACCAGAAAGAATGTAAGCCAGGGGACTCTGGAGACACATCTTTAAAACAGTGAAAGAAAAAACCAATATGTACCTAGTATTCTATACCCAGCAGAAGTATCCTTCAATCAGTGAAAGTTGACATGCTAAAGCAGAAGGAATTCATCCCCAGCAGACCTGTACCACAAGAAACATCAGAGAAAGTCCTTTGGGCGTATGGAAGATGATACTAGATGGAAATAAGCATTTATATAAAGGAATGTCAAGCACTGAAAATGGTGTCCGTAAGAGTGGATATAAAAGTCTTTCCTCTTGGGGCACCTGGGTGCCTCAGTCGGTTGAGTGTCTGACTTGATTTCGGCTCAGGTCATGATCTCAGAGCCCTGAAATCGAGCCCTGCATCAGCCTCTGCTCTGAGCATGGAGCCTGATTGGGATTCTCTCTCTGTGTCTCCCTGCCTCTCACTGAAAAAAGAAGGCTTTCCCCTTTTAAAATATCTCTAACATTTTAATCTTTAAAATTTCTGCCATTTAAAATGTCCACTTTCTGGGGGCGCCTGGGTGGCTCAGTCGGTTAAGCATCTGACTTCGGCTCAGGTCATGATCTCACAGTTCGTGAGTTCGAGCCCCGCGTCGGGCTCTGTGCTGATGGCTCTGTGCTGATGGCTCGGAGCCTGGAGCCTGTTTCAGATTCTGTGTCTCCCTTTCTCTCTGCCCCTCCCCTGCTCATGCTCTGTCTCTCTCTGTCTCAAAAATAAACATTAAAAAAAAAAAATTTAAAAAAAAATAAAAAAATAAAAATAAAATGTCCACTTTCTGGAGTGGAGAATCCATGTGACTGAGCCCCACAGTATGAGACTCCTCCTGCTTTGGCCTCTGGCACGTGACTGAGGCTGATTATTTGCTTCTCTGGACCTCAGTTTCCCCCACCTGTCAAATAGGAGATACAGTGTCCCAGCCTGTTTTACAGGGTGGTTGTGATAAGTAAGCTAATAAATAACCTAATAAATACCAAACCCTTCCTAAAATGAAAGCCACCTATTAACATGACTGGTCTTGTTTCAGTCTGGCGGTCCCTTCCAAGAAAACAGCTACTCGCAGTGAGCCTGCCGCGCTGATGCGAAGGCTGAAGCCTGTGTCTGGGGCAGCGGGCCTGTGTCTCCTCTCTCCGTGGAGAATCCTCCTCCCTCTTTTGGGTGAGGAGTGATCGCTTGAGAACACACTTTCTCTCCCAAATGAACTCCCTCATTCTGGTCAAGCTCACCAGTAGGCGAGCCCGTCTTCCCAGACGAACAATGACACCCGTGGCTCTTGCTGGCTTCGCCCGGTGAAGGAGGTAGGTTCACGGAACAATGCCGTATCCTGTCTGGGCATGAAACAAGGAGCTGAGCCTCATTCGGAGTGGCAAGGGGCCCTGCCTTTCCGCCTGTTGACTTTTCCTGTTTGCTCAGGCGAAGGTGGCCCTGGGGTGACCCAGGCAGGGAGGCTGCACCAGCGGGCAGAGGGCCAGGCCCAAATTTGAGGTTTCAGAATGACGAGTCACGCTGGGGTCACGCCCTGGGCCGGGAGAGGTGCCACAGCCCCTGCAGACTGTTCAGAGTGCTGTCCCTTCTCCTTGTGCTTCAACAAACGTTGGCTGAGCACCCGCCACACACCAGATTCACTGCCAGATGGTTTCTACACAGGGTTTAATTTCTTCTTCACGGCAGCCTCGTGAGCTGGGGATTTACAGTCCCATTTCACAGAGGAGGAAACTGAGGTCCAGCTAGTTGGCGGCCCGGCTAAATCCGAGCCCTCTCCTCCCACCTCGAGTCCGGAGCCCTTTCTGAAGGGTCGTTCCTGCACGACCTGGACGTTTGGCTACTTGCAGGGCACGGGGCTCTGAGAGGGTTTCAGAAGAAGCAGAGGAAAAGCCGTCCCCGCCAACACTTACAGAAAGGCTGCTCTGCGCCAGCCACTGTGCCAACTCTTCACGGGAGCCGCCTCGTGTCATCCTCAGACTAATGTAATCCTCGAAGAGCTAAATGCTACTTTGCTCCCATTTCACTGGCCCAGCATTGCACAGCTTGGAAGGGGCAGACGGGGCTTTGCAGCAGATCCAGGATTTTGTCCCAGAAAGCAGTGGGGCACAGAAGTGTAGGAAGTCTGTAAACTATGGTGTGGGGCACGTTACCACCATGGGCCGCCGGGACTTCATCCCCCTGGGGTGTCATCCAGCCCCCTGCTTGCTGACCTGCCCTGGCCTGAAGAAGACACGCAGGCAGGGAGCCGTGCCCTCCGCCGTCCTGTTGGCAGGGGCTGGGGCATGCTAAGGGGGGGTCTGGGTGGGGCACGGACGGCTTCACTACATCGTAGGATCGTCCTGATCCCGCTGTGGATCCCGGGCTCCTGCCCGCCCGCCCGTGGGAGGGAAGCCCGTGTGTGCCCGTGTAAAGGTGCCAGGAGCAGCCGAGCGAGACAGAGAGGGCCGCCCCTCAGCAGAGGCCCTGGGCGATGTCCAGAGAACACCGCTGGGCTGTTCCTAAATCCCACCCAGACCCCCAGGTCCCCGAATGGGGGTTCCTTCCCGCTCCCTCAGCCACCCTCCAACTCCAAAACTGGGGAGCGGCTTCAAAAGGCTCTTCACTGACGGAGCAGGGGTTCGGCAGGGACGTGGCCAAGGCCCCTGAGCAGCCTTGCTGGGTCCTACCTCTGTCTTTGCCTGGCCTGCCACGACCTCAGGGACGGGGCACGGTGCCTCCCACCGTGGCTCGGGGCTCCTGGGGAGGACAGCAGATCATCCCCCGGGCATGAGACCTGCCCCCTGGTTGGGTGCAGGCACAGACTCTCGGCAGTCCCCAGATCCGGAGAGACCCCAAACCGCACAGTTTCCCAAAGTGAGAGAGCTGGGCCATCTCACTCAGACCTGGGCGGAGGGGGGACAGAGAGGCGGGGCCTGCACAGAGAGCTTCTAAGACACAAGCGACAAGACAGTGGTGGCCGTGGGGGTGGAGCCCCCCCCCGCCGCCCCCTTGTTCTGAGAAAATGACTTGGCTGTTTTTCTTTAGATGGGCCTGGAAAGCCCTGGGTTCAAGCCTCAGCTCTGCCACTTAGGATCCGTGAGGTCCTGGGGAAGTTCCTTGGCCTTTCACGTCTCAACTTCTTCACCTGTAAGATGGGACTAACAGTCTCCCCATCACGAGGTTGTCAGGAGAGTACCTGCATTCCAGGTAAAGGAAGAAGGGACAGGAAGGACGGAGACTGCTGGATGCCCCTCGGCGGGCCCTTCGTGGGGCCCGAGACGCGCACTGACAGCGCGTAAAGACAAGCTGAGCGCCCTCTGGGCTCTCCGCACACGTGGCTCCTTGTCCCAGGGGGCCGGGCTGCTTCACCCCAACGCAGGTGGCGGGGTCGGGAGCCACACAGCTGGATTCCAATCCCGGCTCCTCTACTTACATCTGTGCTGTCTTGGGCAAGTAACTGGGAGTCTCTGTGCCTCCGTTTCCTCGTCTGTAAAATGGGGATAATAAAAGTAACTGCCTCATACATTGGTACACATGAAGTGCTTGCCTGGCACACAGTCAGCGCTCAATAAACGTAAGCTCTGCTGCTCACGTTCCCTGACAGCACCCTGCGTCAGTAGCTTTCACACCCCGCATCAGTAGCTTTTCTGTCTCAAACCCTTTGTCTGCCATGAAGGACCCCCTACCACCCACCAGGCGAGGGAGAGTCCAGAAAACAGGACGTGTCATCGCTTCCCACCCGTCACCCCGGGACCTGTGCGTGAACTGCTGGGGGGAGGTGGCCCTCGTTCCCACGTTTGCTCCAGTGGCAGGGACATGAGGCAGGAGAAGGGGGAGTCCTATGGAAGGAGTCAAGTCCTTCTGTGACGTCCCCCCATTCGCCCGGCTGTGGGATCTCAGAGAAATGGGAGGGAGGCGCTGGCACCCCGGTGACCACGCTCCACACAGGGTCCCATAACTAGTCCCACATGGGAAGAGCACGCGGTGACAATCAGCATGCTGGGAGCGGAGCCTGGCCTTTCATAAAGCTCCTGGAGCAACCCTGCTGTTTACTCTAGATGCAGAGAAGAGTATGTAAGTTGATTAAACTGGGTCCCTGCGGAATGGCGTGGCTCCACATTTAGCAGAGACACGATACAATTATAGAGAAGCTGCAGGACCATGGAATCCCGGGTCCTCTCACAGCTCTGGCTCGCTTAATGCGAACATGCCCCCCCTTCCTTGATGTCTCTCTGTGCTTTGCCACATGCCTGCGGTACATGTCAGCTGGGAGAGCATTGTTCTTGGTTTTGCTTTGTTTTTGTTGTGTTTTTTTTTTTTTTTAACATTTATTTATTTTTGAGAGACAGAGTGTGAGCAGGGGAGGGGCAGAGAGAGAGGGAGACACAGAATCGGAAGCAGGCTCCAGGCTCCCAGCTGTCAGCACAGAGCCTGATGCGGGGCTCGAACTCACGAACTGCGAGATCGTGACCCGAGCCGAAGTCAGACGCTTAACTGACTGAGCCACCCAGGCACCCCTTTATTTTTGTTTTTTTACGACTAGGCTTCTGGTAAAATCACTCCTCTCTCCCATGTCCCAAAACTTCATTGCTTTGCATATTTTGTCTTTTTTTCAATTTTGTTGTTTCCTATCCTGCTTTCTTCCAAAAGACATTTGAGGTAACTATGGTCACACAAAAGGAACAAAGATTCATGAAGCAAAAGAAAAGAGCAAAATGCAGAAAAGGGAAAGGGGAAAACGCTTACCAAGAGCTCTCGGCTGAGGGAAGTTGCAGTAATGAAATCCCAAGCTTCCTTGCAGCCTGAAAAAGAAGTGAAGCGTATATACCATGTATCTTTCATTGTATACACGTTCATCATGGGAAAAAAAAAATAAACAGAAACCCAGCTCATTCTTGGCTCTGAGCTTTGAGATGATTTTGTCTTGGGTCACTGGGGCTTTGGCTCTGGGTCCTTGAGTATGTTAATGAACAATTTCTTCGAATGACAGTCATAGACACAGAAGATTTCCTTTTATTGACGTTGTCCTGTGTCCATTCTCAAAACAAGATGAGTGCATAATAAGGCGAGTTTCCTTAAAGGAATTTATAAGGCTATCTTATAATAAATAAAGCCAAGAATTTTTAAATGTTTCATGTAAAAAGATTTTATTCATAATATTAATCATGTTAATATTATTATGTTAATTAATATATTATCATTATATATTACATATTATGCAATTGTTATTAATAATAAATTTAAGAATGTTAATAACTGGCAATAATTCATAGCATCAATAATTATAACAAATTATATTATAATAAATTATAATGAATTATATATTAAATAAATTATTAAATAAATAGTCTATATTATTAATATATACTGTTATATATTATATATTATTACTAATTACTAATAATTAATAGTAATAATCACTTATGAGTGATAGCAGATTATCCTCAAAACCTTAAGATTGTCTCTTTCAGAGTAAATTAGGAGTTTACCCATAATGGCAGAAACATCAGCCACCTGTCCCGGCAGCTATATTTGCCTGTGGCCCTATCAGTTTCCCACCGCTGTCACAACAAACCATCACAAGTTGGGTGGCTTGAGCCACAGAAATTAATGGTCTCACAGTTCTGGAGGCTGGAAGTCCAAGATCAAGGGGGTGGCGGGGCCAATCTCCCTCTGAAGGCTCTAGGGAAGTACTTGTTCCGGGTAATTCCTTGACTAGTGGCAGCCGTGGTATTCTCTCTCAGGATCTGTATCTAAATTTCATGGCTTCTCACATGGTGTTCTCCCTCGGCGTCTATATCTAACTTTCCCCTTTGTATAATGACACCAGTCATATTAGATTAAAGCCCCCCCTATTCCAGTATGACCTCACCTTGACTGATCCGATTTGCAGTGACCCTATTCCTAAATAAGGTCACATTCTGAAGTATTGGGCGGTTAAGATTTCAACACATGAATGTGGGAAAGGGGGGCAAATTTAACCCAGAACTATGGCCACGGACATGGGTGAACCCTGAAATCAAGCCATGGGGACCAGGCTATACTCTTGGAAGGAAAAAACTGACATCTCACCGAGCTGAAACCCGATCAGGTGTCTCCTGTTCAGGCTTATAGGAGAACCTTGTCATCAGAACAGCGTGATTCTTCCTGGAGCCTGGGAAAAGAGAAAGCCAAAGAATAGGAACTAGTCAGTGTTTATCCGGGCCTGGCCAAGAGGCAGAGTCAGCAAATCTGGGGATTCAGGCACTCCGGCCTCCACATAGTTACATTTGGCTCCTGAAGGGGAAGCATCCACCGTGGCTTTGATCAAATCTCTCTCAAGAGTTTCTTAGTTCTAATACTGAGCTCGCTGAACTTGGTAATTCACCTTCTCAGGAACCCAGAGCATACTGGGAACCACCATGCTGTACGTGTGACATTATACTACATTCTGTGTAAATGTGTCCCCTGGCTTTGTGCAATACACATCCCACACAGCATATAATATAGACCTAGGGTCGGTGTTCCTCCACTGCAGAGGGAGCGTGCAGTCCCCCCCCAAAAGACTCTCTGTTGTCAACAAACTCTTTGGCACTCTGGTTTATCCATCAGTCTTTTATGACTTTGGTTAATGGTAGTCTGCCCCACTCTCCCCGTGTCCCTCTGGCTGTGAAACCAGAGAACAGTTCTTCGGAGGTGTTAATTCAGAGAATAGGTAAGAAATAAGGTGTGAGAGGCAGGAGGTGGAGAGGAAGGATCCTATAGAGAGAGGGTGTAGTGGTGCAGCTGGTAGAACAGTGGAGCGCAAACAAATGTCCTGTGGGCTGAAGTGGACCGATGGCGTATGAGTAGTTGGCAGCGGGGGCGGGGAAGTGGCAAAGTAAAGGCTCCAAAATAGCATTGAGTGCAAGAAAACTGGGACAAGAGGAAAGGAAATGTAAGAAGCATTAATGACGCTTCCGTGTTGTTTTTCAAAGAGACACAAATTAAAGACTGAAATTCCTGGATGTTTTTTTTGTCTTTTGCCTTTTGCTGTTGGTACTCCTGATTACTTTTGGCTATTTGATGGGGCTTCTTTGAAAGCAACTCCGTATAGAAAGAACAGTGCTGTCCAAGAGAAATAGACTCTGGTCTGCATATGTAATTTTAAGTGTTCTAATGGTAGTCACTTTAGAAAAAGAAAAAGAAACAGGTGCAATTGATTTTAACAATATATTCTGTTTAACGCAAATATCCAAATATTATTGCAATATGTAATCAGCATTTTCAAAGGTATTAGTGAAATAGTTTACATTCTCTTTTTCATATTGAGTCTTTAAAAATCCAGTATATTTACAGCACATCTCAAATTGGATTCTCTACTTCAACTGCTCTGTGGTGATCACACACGTGCATTAGGACAGATAGAGGCTGGACTATGCAGTTCTGGGTTTCTTAAGAATAAAACAATAATCATAATAGTAGTAGTAATTAATAATATTTATTGAGCATCTTAGATGCCTCTTAGATGTGACACATGTCATATGAACCTTGTTTCTCATGCAGGGTTCATTTAATCCTCTTATTAAACCTCTTATTAAACCTCTCATGCAGAGGTTATATTTAATCCTCTTAACAACCTTATATGGAAGGTACTATTATTATCCCATTCTACAGATGCTGAAACAGAGCCTCAGAGAGGGTGAGTGATTTACCCAGGGCCACACAGCTGAGAAAGGGCAGAGCCGGGACCGGAAACCCAGTCTGCCTGACGCCAGCACTTGGTGTTATTTTCTCAGGGTCAGCGAAGAGGCTGGCCACTGCCCACGCTTTCCCCAACCCCCTCCTCAGAGCTCAAGGATGGACTTTCTTTTCTGATTAGTGGAGCTGTCACGTTGCCTTAAAGAACAGACCGGAAAGAACGTTAATTGTACGGCTGAGCATCCTGTGTGACTGACTGAGAACAGGGCAGTAACAAGACGCTCCGACTCTCATCAGCCAGAGGAAGTTGCAAATTCAAAGCCGGCGACCAGGTTCACAAAATGCAATTGTTCTCAATGACACTTAGCAAAGAGCCAGAGAGAGAACTGATTGTCATTAAAAGCTGGACAAGAGGATCGATTGCCCCCCCCCCACCCCAGTGATGATTTGAGGATTCTGACTTGGCCATGCTGAGAATGTCGGTGCGGACACATTGTGATGTGATTTCCTATATGGAAACAGCTCCAGCATGGCCAGTCAGCGTCAAAGAAGCTGGAAACCGAGGCCTGGCCAAAGGCGGGGGCAGCCTAGGCCCACGCAGCCCCACATCCACCCCTAAAACCCATGGGCAGCGGGAGCTCTGCTGGGGCCTGGGGTAGGGTCGCCCCTTCTCTGGTCGCGTTTGTCCAGATGCTCTAGAAGCCCTGCAAGCTGTGACATTTCTGCGTCTGGGGCTCTGTGGGAGGACAGTGGTCCCTGCTAAGCACAGCAGCAGCACCTTCTGGAGACAGAAGGTCCGGACACGGATGTGGCCTGGACAAGCCACACCAAAGCATCTCCCTACTCACTCCTGAGCACCCAAGGCGGGTGGTGAGCAAGGCCTCGCTTCCAGAAGCTTTCCTAGGCAGGAGGTGATACCGTGTTCTCAAATGTTCCTGAAACCATTGCCAGCTCCCGTCCATCCTGCCCCGGCCACAGTTGGAGAAGAGTGTGCGAGGCTCTCCCGAGGAGCAGCCAGGCCAGGTCCACGCAACACCTTGGGCTCCTCCCTCTGTGCATTCAGGAGAAGCTAACTGAGTGACCCCTGAGGCAGGCCTTGGGGATAAAGAAATGCACAGGGCAAAACGTCTGTTCTTCAGGAGAACGTGGCCATAGACAGACTGAGAAATCAACAGCTACAAGCAAGCTGAAAAGTGCCGGAATACAGGAATTTAATCTACAGCTGAACAGAGAATACGTGGGGACTGAGCTTCATGGGGTGAGAGAACATTCTGGAAAGGCAGAAGGGACAGTCCATATCAAGGGACGGGGAGGGGCACTAGGGGACATCCTAGCAACTGTAGCTTACCTAGCAGCTGGAGCTTGGAGTGGGCACAGCGGGGGAAGGGGATCAGGCTGGGGGCTGGCATGAAGGGCTCATGTGCCATGCTGAAGAATCGGGACCTTAGCCAGAGCTTAGGGTGCATGGGAAGATTTTAGAGCAAAGTGTCAGATGGCTGGGTGGAACATTCCTTGGCCTTCCCCAGCTGAGCTCAGCCTGGTGTAGCAGGGCTAACGGCGGACGCTGTTTCCTGCTTTCGCACCAGCTGACAGAGGTGAGGAATGGAGAGATGGGAGGGAGGGGCAGACAACGTACTCTTCTTTGCTACCAGTATTTTTATGTCTAAAAAAAGACCACCCACTACTGAGAAGCTTGGGGAACAATATGCCAGCTGCCCATATGCCAGTTGCCACAGCTAGAGTTGTGGAGGTGAGCTTACCTGAAGGTAGGAATCAGAGTTTTCACCCGCATCCCCGGCACTTATCCGGATTGGCACATAGGAGTTGCTGAAAAACAAGTGTGGGATGCCTGTGAGTGAGAAGGAGGCACTCTATTTTAAAACTTTCTCAATTGATTTCTTCTTAAATTCTTCATTGTCCTTTCCTGTTTTTTTGGATAGGCTTAAATATATATGCCATGCTGGGTAAGGTGTCATATGTATTTAAAAATAACTAGGTGCCAGAAGAAACCAAACTCAACTTCTGAGGTGTGTGTGTGTGTGTGTGTGTGTGTGTTTAAAGGAAGCCTATTTATTTCAAATGCATTTGACTATATTTAGAGGCTAACTACATGCTAGATATGGCAGTGCCCTAAATAGGCTTGCACGTAGAGTGAAGAAGTACCACTAAGTATTATGCTGGAATTTCCTGATTGTAAACAGGAGAAGACTGTCTGCAAACAGGAGATCTATAGTCTCAATGCTGCCCCTGGGTAATCTCCTTGGATGGATTATTACAAGAATGGCTGGTAAGCTCTTGGCAAGGAAGCCAATGTGGGCTCACTATGATTCAATAACGGAATGAACGAATGAAAGAAGGAATGGATGAATGAAGCGTGGTTGTTCTTTATATGAGGGATATGTTGTGTAAGACCTCATATAATTTAATACATGCATAAATCAAGACTAATTCCCCCATGGGAATAAAGTAGGATTTACATCACTTCAAGTTGTGTACATTAAGTGGAACCTTATTCTTTCCCATTGCCTTATTTCGGATTTGCATAATTCGTATCAGCATAGAGTATGACTTGATTTCCTCTTTTATAAAGGAGGACTATGGATTTATATCTGGAGATCGAGGATGTGCTTGACAAAGTTTTGATCGGATGCAGAAATGTAGGCTGCATTTTCATAAAGCCAAGCGCAGATGCCCTCAAAGTATGTTGATCACAATGAAATTGACCTACGAGGCGGGTCTCCAGAACCATGCCACAGAGCTCCAGCTCTGTCCTCATCAATATACAAAAGATATTCTCAAATCTGTGATACAACAATACCTGGAGAGAAAGCAAGTGTTTCAGATGACAAAGTCAGGACCCTCACCCACCCACCCCATGTTCATCTCAACTACCTTGGACAGTGGACCAAATCTAAGGAGGTGGCATTTAAGAGAGAGAAATACAACGTCCTGCACTTTGATCCCAAACGAATATCCAGAGAAATACACCAACAGGGACTTGTTTTAGTTAATAGCAAGTTCAGTCTGAATCAGTGGTGTGACGAGTCTTCTGAGAAAAAAAAAAATTAATTCAGTCTTTGGTTTTCTTAATTGAAGCAGAAGATCTAGAATGGAAGGAGTAGATAGTTCCTCCTCTTCAAACTTACCTGGAATTCTGTTTTCCGCTCTCAGTTTTGATCACAAGCTGGAACATGTCCAGAAGAGAGAAAGAGTAGACAGAACTTGAAATGTTTATTCTGGAAAAGACTTAGGGAGGAAATTATTGTTTCCACATGTATAAACGGCCGCCATGTGCAAGAAGATTTAGGCTTGCATTTTTGTGGACTTCCATGCCAGTGCAAGGACCTTCGGGTACAAGTTTTAGGGAGTGAGATTTTGTTTTCATATAAGGACAGTTAGAATGTCTGAAGAGGAGAGGATCACCTGAGTTCATGTGGTTGGTCTGGCCATCTTGGCACCGTTTAATGGCCGTGTAGAAAGAGTCCATGAATCTGATTTCCTTTTCTTTTGAATTCTCAGAGTTAGTTACAGATGATCCCCCCAAAATAACTAAATAAAATAAATGGCCAGTAAATTATGAAAAATAATGTAACTTTGCTAGTAACTAAATGAAAATTCAAACAGTAATAATGTGTATTTTGTCTGCTAGCAAAAATTAAGGAGAAAAATAAATTCCAATATGGTAGGTAAGGATGCAGTGAACTTGGTTTTCATTCACTGGTATTTTTTTTTTTTAACTTTTTTTTTAAACATTTATTCATTTTTGAGAAACAGAGCATGAGCTGGGGAGGGGCAGAGAGAGAGAGAGAGAGAGAGAGAAGGAGACACAGAATCTGAAGCAGGCTGCAGGCTCCGAGCGAGCTGTTAGCACGGAGCCTGATGCGGGGCTCGAACCCCCAAACTGTAAGATCATGACCTGAGCCGAAGTCAGATGCTCAACCGACTGAGCCACCCAGGCACCCCTTCATTCACTGCTATTTGCACTGATGCCTTTTGGAAAGGCACACCGAGTCTTGTAGCACTGATGACACCTCTGTTCCGATAGTCCCACAGGCGAACTAACAGAAGACAAGTTGAAAATATGCAAATGGCCACTTGCCCGAAGGTATTCATTGTGGTACTACTTATCACAGAAAGGAGCTCCAAGCAATTGAAACAATGGAAAGGTAACAGTTGAAGATGGCAGGCATTCGCTCAATGGAATGTTATGTATCACTTAAAAAGTCATTTTCACTGTAGCTGTAGGGAAAATGCATAGGACACAGTGTTGTGTGCGCACCTGTGGAGAACCGTCACCTACAGAATTCCACAGATGTGATGATTATAATTACCTACCCGGCAGATGGATATGACAAAAGATAAGGAAAATTTCCCCTTTTGAAGTCCGGCTTCGCCACTAGCCAATCCCTTAACTTTTCTGTGCCTTAGCTGCCAAGTCTGTAACACAGGGAGTTTGGACTCAGCGGTGTCCAATGTCCCTTCCAGTTTTACGATGTGAACAGAATGGACCTGTTTCAAGAAAAAAGTGTGTCCCAGAGGGATTAAGAAATCAGCCACTGTCTTGCTTTCAGACTTTCCCCCATCATACTCCACTTCCATATTATGTATTTTTAGAAATCAGCTTTGAAATGAATAGCAGATGAGAAAAAATAGAATTCCTTGATCTTTCTCAAATAAATTGCTGCATTTTGAAGGAAATGTAGCCATATGCTCCCTAAGTACTTTAGCGTGAAGCAGCATAAAACAGTTCTCGAGTCATTAGGATACTTTATGCAAAAATGCCCAAGGATGATTTCAAATCAAGATAGTATTGCTAGGAGCATTAGTGAAATGCACTGCCCTGGGAAGGTTTATTCACACAACACAAAGGGAAGAGGTGGACATTTAATAAACTGGTTTATTCACTTCTATTTGAGTCTTTTAAGGGGCGCCTGGGTGGCTCAGTCGGCCGAGCGTCTGACTCTTGGTTTGGGCTCAGGTCATGATCCCCGGGGTTGTGGGAGGGAGCCTCATACCGGATTCCTTGCCACGCATGGAGCCTGCTTGAGATTCTCTCCCTCTCTCTCTCTCTCCAAAATAAAACTTAAAAAAGTAGTAAAAGATTATCTTTAGCCAGTTCCCAAACCCCCAGTTTTGCATCCCAATCAATGGAAAAATGGTCAAGACATACTTAGGTTTGTGCATAACGTAGGACCTTCTTAATTCATAGGGGTCTGAGAAGCAGACATGAGATTTCAACTCACAAACAAAAGCCTCCTAGTCGCTCCCAGACTCCCTGTGAAATTACCCTCATTTCTTGAGAACTTTCTAGAAGGGTGGTGATTTCTTGGTTCAGACACTTGCCATCAGGCAGAGCAGTCAAGAGGAGAGGAGAAGCTGGTCGGGGCTGCTTCTCACCCTCAATGGGCCACTTGCATAGCATCAGCCACATGGGTGGGTCTTCAGGGTCCATGCGGCGCCCAGGGAGAAATTTCACTACTCTGAGGATTCATATAACTTTACAGACACAGTTGTCTGATCTTTTCAGGAAACACCCCATTTTCAGTTGTCCAGGAGGAATTTTTAAAATGCAGGGACAGGGGTGCCTGGGTGGCTCAGTCGGTCGAGTGTCCCATTTTGGCTCAGGTCATGATCTTGTGGTTTGTGGGTTCGAGTCCCGCGTTGGGCTCTGTGCAGACAGCTCGGAGGCCCGGAGCCTGCTTCCGGTTCTGTGTCTCCCTCTCTCTCTGCCCCTCCCCCACTCGCACTCTCTGTCTCTCAAAAATGAATAAACGTTAAAAAAAAATTATAAAATGCAGGGACAGCCCGCATCTAGACTACCTACAAATTACAGAAAAGCTTGTGTATTATGTAGCTATTCAAATAAGGCATCTCTCCAGTAAATAATTACATCTTCAAGGCAGAGTCCAGACTCTTGCAGTTTGTCTCAAAGAAGCCTTAGACACATAGCTCCCCAACCAAATGCACAGCACAGCATGCAAAATGCTGCAATTAAAACCATGGCAGGAACGAAAGAAAGTCACTCGCAAGTGTGAGCTTTATTGGTACCTTCGATGTCTCCTTTCTCTGCATTTATACCAAGCTGTTTTTAAGAAAATAAAGACGCTGGCCATCCTTTGTTTGCCTCTTTTCAGGGGAGGAATTGGAGTGTGAATTGGAGAGCTGGGTGGGGGCGGCCGGGGTGCCATCTCGAGGGAAGAGAAGCCAGACGGGGAGGCCCATGAGTACACGGCAAGGAAGTGAACACACACAGAAGCAGCTTCCGCATCCGACTGCTGTCCTTTCCAGTTAGTCACCTGGCAGTACTCTGAACTTAACTGCAGTAAGATTGCCACTGCTTAACCTGCAGGACGCTCGGCTCCACAGACACTGGCCCCAACCCCCTTGGGGGGCCACTGAAGCACCTGAGCATCCGCCTTCCGCAGCAACTGAGGGCTCCTCTGCCATTAGCTTTCAAGTCCCTTCAAGCTGACTCTACCTGTCACCGTCGCCCAGCGGTCACTGGGATAGAATTGGAGCTACAGGAACGCGTCTTGAATTAAAAAAAACTGCCTCGCGAGGGTAGCCTATGGATCGTTAACAAAAGTAACGTGCAATTTTTTCCCACTGCTGTGGCATCATTTCAATTCTTTGCCAGGAGTCTCCCTTCTCACTTAAGCCGTATTGTAGCCCAGAGGTCTTGTGTCGGGGTCTTTACTGCAGGTAACGGCTACTAGATTTTCCTCCTCTCTTCCGTGGGATGGTCAATATCCCCTGGAGGTCAGATCAGAATGTTGGAGGTGTTATTGCCTGGACACGGTCCCCTCAAATATTCAGATACTCAATCCGACTGGGTGGTGACAGATTAAATCCTAGAGGAAGAAAGTCTAGGGGTTAGAAAAGTTATCGCAAGAAGTCTTCAGGGCCTGGGATAGGCCGCCAAGGCTCCAGCCCCAGAGGAGAATTTTCGTTTATTGCTTGACAGCTTCCAGATGAAGGGCAGAATCGTTTTTAACCACAAGCCTGAAGTTCTGTGACGGGAGACTGGCTGTCCCACAACTCTTCAGAGCAAGAGCTGAGATTCTGAGACGCACGGGTTCTCTGGCTCTGGCTGGGAGTTTGTGTTATTTGCTAAAGGTGTGTCACTTTTTAAAAAAAAAAACTTTATTTTGAGAGAGAGCACAAGCAGGGGAGGGGCAGAGAGAGACGGAGAGACAGAATCCCAAGCGGGCTCCACAACACCAGTGCAGAGCTCGACGTGGGGCCGGAACCCACAAACTATGAGATCATGACCCGAGCAGAGATCAAGAGTCGGACGCTTAACTGACTGAGCCACCCAGGCGCCCCAAAAGATACGTGGATTTTCTTTTCTTTTTTTTTTTTTTTTTACAAGGGAAGCAGGCAGGAAGATGGGTAGGTACCGTAAGTGTGGCTCAGACCCTAGAACCGAACTGTAAAAAACAGAACACACACCCTAGTGCAGGTAAGAAATATAAATGATTTTACTGCTCAGCATTTGCATAAGGAGACGCAGTGCACCCAATAATACGTGGCATTGTTCTTCAATTGATGCAACTCAGTAATTTTTATTGCAACTGGAAGACAATACATCACAGAAACTTTATGGTAGGTCTGGGGAAAAGTGTTATTTACAATAAATGATGAAATAGTTTGTCTTTGGCAATATGATTACATATGAAGAATGCGAAATGCAAGTATGGATGCCTCCAAAGCGACACCATCAGGTCCCTAAGTTTCGGCTGATTGTGCAAGCCTCCACACTGCTCCTTTAGGTAACACAAACGCAACTGAACATCACTTCCTTTTTCCTTTATGGTTCTCCCTTTCTATTCATGATATTGGCAGTTTCATACAGAAAATACAGGAAAAAAAAATTGGCTTTTGAAAAATTATTACTCTAGTAAATTAGAATTTGGCCATGTAGGTCTATTGGCCGGCGAAGGTCAGATGACCCTAAGCATCAATAGGTGCTTGGTCTTCTGATTGCTTTATCACTGTTATTTTTTTTCTTCTGTAAAACAAAAATGAAATTCAGAAATGTTACAGAATCAGAGTATAAAAAAAAATGTACAAGTGTATAATGCTTCCCAGACACACCCGGAGACTCCCCCCCCACCCACATTTTCACCATGGCAGGTATAAGTAGTGAGTATGAATAACGAGCATGAAACTGGTTACTGAATCAGCTATGAGCTTCGACGGCCTCAACATACATACTCAAGAAATGCTTTAGGTTTAAATAACTGAAATTGTGCTAAGTTTCATCTAAAAAAAAAAAAGAAGTGGGGGGGGGGAAGTTTGGGGAACTCAGGCCACAGTAATGAAGGGATGAAATACAATTTGTAGGTTTGATAGGCTCACCATATCGAAGTCTGTGCGAATCCAATATGGAGTATCAGTTATTTGCAAAAGGTAGGGAAGGCTGTTCTCAACTTTTGCAAACGAAATACAGTGGAAAAACACTGTTGAATATATCCCAAATAAATAGTCTTGATTTCAACGCTAACAAAACGAACAGGAAGGGTACTTGTGAGCGTATCACAGTAAGTCAGAAGTGATCTTTCACCTAGGTCTGATTTCAAAAGTACGACAGACAGCAAAATGCAGCACCATAGACACATCGGTTTTCGGCCACTAAAAGATGAATCGTTTTGAAAATCGTATTTTCCTTCCTTAATTTTTGGTCAGTGAAGCTAGCACTTGTTTGCTGAACTGTGGAAGAATTTCAAGGTCACACGCATTATTCATGATAAAGCAACCGAGCTGACGAGTCTGTGCTTAATTCAAGAATAACCAGTAGAAGAGAGAGAAAAAACAAGGACTTAACCACCTCCGGTGCTCTCTCAGAGGAAGAGGGGTTAACAGATGAATTCACAAAGGTAGGCGGGTCTATACAGAACACTGAATGCCATGTGTAAATCCTCATGAAACTCCAGAAACAGGAACACCACACGATGTATATACTTTGATTTACACATTCCGTTACAAAGAAAAAAGACACCATTACAACTTTGTAACTGTGTTAACTACAATATAAACCAAAGTCCCGAGTTTGGAAGGTAACTAAAAGAGGGTTATCACTTAGGTTATATAGCAAAAGTGTTGATGTATATTATATATAGTAGTATAAATAATAAAAAAGTATTATTTAAATTAGATCACAGTGCTGCATTATGTGCATAACAGTGTTTGATATAGTATTGGAGGGCTGGGACCTAGGACACTAAGGATTTAACTGTCAACACTGGTAAGTCACAATCAAGAGGGGACACAGAGTTCAAATGTGTTCTTTTGGTGGCAAAAATCCTGAAGATGAAAGAAAAACTACTTCTCTACAGAAACATAAAAATAAATGGCAACATCTGGGCAGCTGTGATCCACCAGAAAGAAACGAGTCCCAAACCTGAATCAAGTTTAAAGGGAAAAGAGAAGTCACATTGAATTTGATCCGATCCCCTGTGGAAAACCCTCCCATGTAGGCCACTTGTACAGAACTCTGATTCCTTCTCCAAAAGCCCTTCAAGGAGAGGCCAAGAGCCCACACGCGGAGCGTGGGGTAATTGAAACGTGAGTTGGTAGCACTTGATGCTGTGCCCAGCGCGTCCGAGGACTGGGCTGGGCACAGAAGCCATCTGGACGGTTTTCACTCTACAGAGCCCACAGCCTGAAGTTGTCCCCGGGGCGGGAACGCCACTCAGTGCAAAGGCGGCTTCTAGAATTGCCCTGTGGTATAGTTACTGCCGCACCCAGCAAGGACCAGACTCGTCGAGCGCCTCTATGAGAAAAATCAGCTCTTGGGAAAAGCCTCCGACACATCCCTTCTTAAAAACTCAGCCCCAAGACTGAAACCTGCCACAGTCGTCTTGGCCATCTCAAACCACCACCTAAATGTGGGTTTGGTTCATTTTAGTTTCGAATAGACAGCTTCACCAAAGAACTCTTGAAACGTATATTGGTTAGAGAGGGAAGGGAAGTAGGAGCTTATGGTATATAATAAGGCTGGGAAAAATCTATGATGCAAACCCTTTCCACGTAGTACTAGATAAAGGTAAAAGACAATTATAGTAGCATAAAAATAACTGTCTATGTGTATATCATTTAAGGAAAAAGAGCTACAGTCTCTTTCTCTTAAATGTGTCCGAGGGCCAACAGCAAGTAATTGTAGATGTCGTGGTGCTGATGTGTTGATGGTTGTTTTCCAAAGCGTCTTTAAATATTGCTATAGTTCCCCGTCTCCCCCTCCCCCCTGCCCCATGTGAGTACGTGAGATACTGGAATGACACACGAAATGCCACTTCTCCCAGCAGGAGAAATGAAAGCAAAAACACCACACCCCTTGAACGGTGCCCAGGCGATCTGTCAGACTAATGAATACATATGCTAGTTTTGGAAGCTAAAGGAACACCTGACGTTTGGGAAGTAATTCCAAGACTAAAGTGAGTTACACTGGAGCAAAATATTCTTTCACAAATAGGCTTGTGCTTAAATTCTCTACTGCTCTTGGAGGAGGGAGTGAGAGAGGGTGCCTCCTGCCCCCTGGCGTGGCGAGGGACGTGGACAACCTCATTCTGCAATGACTTCACTACAGACGGCCACATACACGTCGATACTTTTTTTTTTTTCCTCAACAGTCAAAATACAAAGTTAAACACAATTGAGCCATTGTTTTGGTTATGCATAATGTGTATGCCTCCAAAAACAGAAGAAAAATAGAAAAAAGTACCCTCACTAAAGTTTCCCCTGCAAGCCACCCAGCAGCCCCTACAGAGGTGCCGAGGGAGACTCAGGAAAATAACACTTAGAAAGCTGCCCGATGAGGTATTTATGCAAAGAGAGTGGTTCTGGAGTTAAGAACACACTTTTATAAGATAGTTATCTATTTCTCAAAGAGATCAGAAAAGTAAATCACACACATTGCATTTTCTTATTTTCTAAAAGAGGCCTTTGCTCCTTTAGAAAAATGAAGTGAGGGGAGACAGCCCACGGGGGGGGGGGGGGGGGGGGTGGTGGTGGTTAACTGGAAGAAGTCCCCGCCAGAAACAGTCCTGGATGTCTGCCTCTGCCTTTCAGGAGGGAAGTCTAAATCTTATCCTGGGGGGTGGGGTGAGGGTAAGGGTCGGGGGGTGGGTGGGTGTCTCCTGGGTTCGGTCAGGTGACAACACAAATCCAAGTGTCGCTCAGGCTCCACGGCTAACACGGCTTTTGGGGCATCAGATATTTGGGGAGATGGAGGGAATAACACATCCTCTCCCCCATCCCCATCTACACCCGGAACAAATATGCTGGAAGTATTCCGGTTCAGGTACTGAACTCGACCTGTCACAGGGATGTAGACTTTTCTTTCCCCAGGTTCTCTTTTCGGCAACCCAGAGGAAGCAAGTCGCGGGGTACGCGCCAGATGCTTCCCTCTGTCCTGGCTGATGGAGCTCCTGACCGCGCCTGCTGCTGGCCGATGGGCTCTGCAGTGGCCCACGACTGTCCCATTTTTAAAGATCACCGTCTCCCCGGGCCCTCCCTCCCTCCCCCTCACCACCACGTCCTGAGCCACGATAGTGGGTGTTCCTGTTTATGTTTTGAAATTCCCCTCCACGTGGGTGGAAGATTTCAGAGATTTCTCGTTGCATCTCCCAAGGTAATTTCTTTTAGGCAAAGATAACAGGAGTTTCTGGTCTGCGTGACATCATCCGGTTGTCTAAATTCAGCCCTCACAATCTAGGCGGGCTTCATTCCAGGCTGGTTGGTGTGCACGGTACAGGTGGCCGGCCCCTCCTTCCCACTGTGAGATGGCATCACAGGAAAACTGTCTGGGGCTGGTCCTTCCAACACCCATGTCACTTTCTCCTTCACGCGTACCCTAACTCACACCCTCATCCAATAAGGCCCATTAGCGTGCTTCCCCTTCTTCTGGCGAATTTGCATAATTATTCACTGCCTTCTTTCTAGAACCAAATCCTGGTAATGGTTTTCTCAAGTCGGCGTCCTAGAAATTCTCGATTCTATCATACACACTCACTACTAAGTTTGCCCTCAAATTATTGCGTCATGGTAAACATGTACAGACAAAGAGAAAGGACACACTTTTCAACAGAGAATCAGGGGGTCGGGGGCTGAAGTGCAGACAAGGCAGTACAGAGCTCCACCATCCAGGCCCTACCAGAACACGAAGATATTTTCTATTGCAGAGTAAGATTCCCCAACAGTCAGAATTTGTCCCTGAAGAAGGTTAAACCTTAAACACCTGCTTCAAAAAACCAAAACAAAATAATTGGGGAGAAACAAAACAAAACAAAAACAACGGAAAAAAAATGAAAGAAAAAAAAAAAAGAAAACCGAAAGAAACTCTAAGCCTAAGGGCTTAAAAATTAGAGGCATAGCCTTTTCTCTATTTTCTATATTTATATGAAAATAATTCATGCTTCATGCTAAATACATTATTTACCTTACAAGAACTTTGTTATTTTTGAATAAAAAAAAGTTTGTGTTTTGTGATTTTTTTTTTGTTTTTTTTTTGTTTTTCTTTTTTCAAAGGAATCCATGCATCGTGGATCAGAAATTTCTGCGGGCTA
Organism: Panthera tigris; assembly: GCF_018350195.1. Taxonomy (NCBI): domain Eukaryota; kingdom Metazoa; phylum Chordata; class Mammalia; order Carnivora; family Felidae; genus Panthera; species Panthera tigris. Next base: position 131,900,755 of record NC_056665.1, read on the forward strand.
CACTGGCTGAATGTGGAAATCATTGATTTTGCAAAGATGAATCCTGACTGGCATTAATTGCAAACTCCACTCTGAGGGCAGTACAGGAGTTTTTTTTTGTTTTTGTTTTGCCGTGTTTTACTTTTGTTTGTCCGTCAATGTGCCTTTGATCTTTTAAAAACACACCGCAATACTAATGGCAGCTTGTGTAGCTTTTTTTTTTTTTTTCCCCACTCGGATCAAATAGTTTTGACAGACAGAAAAAGATCTGTACCATTATTTTCTTCCTTGACAGCTATTGTAATTTCCTGGACTTGATTTTCACTTGGGCAGTTAAGAAGAGCTCGTTTTCTGCATCAGTTCTCTCTCTCATATTTGTGTGTGTGTGTGTGTGTGTGTGCGCGCGCGCGTGTGCACGTGTGTGTGCACACGTGTGTATAGGTGTGTGTGCAGGGCCAACCTCAGGCTTATGGCTTGTGGAACATTCTCTTAATACAGAACAAAATTCAAAGATTAGCAACATCACTAAAAATTGACCCACTCTCTCATTAGTCACTGACACCTGGTACGAACGAGTGGTTCAGTGTCCACCTCCTAACATGCTACTAGGCTCCACAGCGAAGAAGCACAAAGGACTGGAGACCGTCCCCCACTCTGTCCACCCATCCCTGCACACTTCATGGCCACGCCAAGGCTTTTCCTGGCACAATTTGATGCCCGGCGCTACAAGCCTGGACCTGCTTCCAGGGGACCAGGACTCTTCCTTCTCCCCGGTTGCCTTATATGCATTCACTCAGCGAACCCAGCTGGGTGGACATCCTGACCTTTTAAACCTAAGGGTTGGGCCTGATCGATGGTTACTTTGCACACATGCCTTCTAGGTGCCGAATGTGTGTTCCCGTGGCATGATCGTTGGCATCCCTGCGGATTCAGCCACGTGTTTCTGACAAAGCTGGAGGAAGCAATGGTAATTTTGGCTTTTTCGTTGTTTTTTTTTTTTTGTTTTTTGTTTTTTGTTTTTTTTGTTTTTGTCTTCAGATAATGAAAAGCTTTTGTAAAACAGCTGAGTGTCAATATGAGTTCTATGGCTTCAATCTCCTTTAAAAATAAAATTCTTAAGGGTCCAAAACAAAGGAGGGGCAAATTAAAAAAAAAAAAAAAAAGGAAAGAAAAGAAAAGAAAACCAAACCAAAAAAAAAAAAAAAAAAAAGATAAGAAAAAAGTAATAAATTGCTGATATTGCCACAAATCATTAGAAATCTCCTGACATGCTAAAACCAAATGGCCGAAAGTTCAAAACAAATCAGTGACTTGTTTTTAATTTTTCGTGGTTTCCTTTTGCTCTTTCTGCCCCTTTGCCGTCCGATTGGTGATGTTATTCAAACAGGACCGAATCCCTGCCAAGTGCAGGAGCGAGCCCGCCGCCTCTTTCATCTCCTCGTCGTCGCTCTCGGGGGGCTTCTCCGTGCGTCTCTTTTTGAGGGGCAGCGTGTCGCTGGGGACCTTCCTGGCCTTGGCCAAGTGCTGGCGCTTCTTGTGCAGGGCCGCGTAGCCGCTGTCCCCCAGGGCGTCCTTGGCCTCCTTCGGGCTGTGTTTCCGGTCGTCCTCCTCCGTTTCGCTGTGGCTCTCGTGGCTCTGGAAGCTGCCCTCGCTGCCCTCGCTGCCCTCCTGGCTCCCCTTGGTGGCGAACTCGTAGTGGTCGTCGGCCGAGGAGGAGGAGACCGAGTCGCTGGCCGGCGACGTGCTCCTGGCGGTGGAGGACTTGGCGCTGCTGTAGTTGTGGTCCTCCTTGGGGTCCCCGCTGACCACCGGGGAGCCGCACGACGGCTCGCTCTCAGTCCGCAGCCGGCAGCCGCTGAGGCCGTTCCTGCGGACGGGGCGGCGGGGAGGGGGGTGGGGGGGGTCACAGAGAGGACACAGGTTAGCGGCAGCGTCTGCGCATGCTCGCGCATGCGCACCCAACCCGCCCGCCGCCCAACCTCTGATGCTCCGCCCGCCTGCGGGCCACAGGCTGCCCTGCTTCGCAGAGCGGGTCCGAGTCCTGCCCGCCCCCCCGCCCCCCACCCCCACCCCCACCCCGGCCTCCCGGCTCATCCCATCGCCCGCTTTTTCACTCCGTGTGCGCACAGACGTCAAAACAACACTCTCCTATTAAACCATCAAAATCAAGCTGTGCTTGGGTTCGCACACCTGCTAACACCGTGGAGTAGGCACCGCCAGGCGATGCTGGCTGGGTACTTCAGGGACACGAGCCCGCGCTCTTCCGGAGCTGCGACACGAGGGGCCTTTTGTCAGGAGACTGAGCCCAGTGTTCAGCCGAAAGAGATAACCTGCCACGTGGTGACAGCTATTCACTCGCGCTTGCCCTGCCTCGTTCATTCTGTAAATATTCACTGAACACCTAATATGAATGCACGGCCTTAGGGAGGGTCCTGGGGAGGCATCCGCGGCGGAATCAGATACAGACACTGTCACAAAGATGCTCAGAGTCGAACAGAGAAGCAAGTCGTGGTTATGTCACCGGTGAGAGAGAGGGCACTAAGCTACCACCTAACTACGCTTACCACCTGCCAGGCGCCACGCGCCGTCCGCAGGGATGGTTGCACTGAACTCTGTAACGTGGACAGGAGCATCCCTGTTTTACCGATGCTGGAAGAAGGGTCTGGAAAGCCACACAACTCAGAAGTAGCAGAGCTGGATTAGGACCAAAGTCGGATTCTCAAGATGGGCTCCTGATGCAATCTGACGGACTCTCGCTGTTCTTCTGATTTCCCTATAACTAGGTCCCTTCTGTACACTCCCATCAGGACCCGACAGCACTCACCACACCTGATTATTGTGTGGTGGGTGTCTTTATGTCTGAATGATGACCTGAATTGTCTCGTGCTTCATGCTGGCAAGGGGAAGAGTGACTGCACCCACTTCACTGTGGGGCTGAGGACGGGAGAGAACGCCCCCATCTGTCTGGACCAGTGCCTGGTCTAAGGGTGAGGACGGTGATGTTCATTCCTGCTTAGGCCACACATTCCCAAAGGTGGGCACCCATTCTGCGTGGACGGTAGCTGTATTTTTGCCAGTGTCCAGCACACAGGTGTTCAGAAGAGGCAGTGCGGTGGTCAGAGATGAACACGCACAGGAGAGAAGGGTTACTTTGAGCTGGAGGGGATAGACAGAGGACAAGGAAAAGGTCTGTGGAAGATACGGTGTCTGACTTTGGACGTGAAGGCTAAAGGTTTGGGCAGGGAGGACAGATGTTCTATTGTACCATGCTGGCCCCGTCTCCTGTAAGCGTATCCACCTGATGATAAGCTTCTAGGAGACCTGGGGAACATGAGGGCACTTTTTTTTCTTTGCTAACACATCCCCAACTGTAGGCACTCCTTTTGTGTTCCCTTCACAAAGAGCACTTCCCACCGTCTTTATGAGCTGCGCGATGCCTTGTTCCATGTCTGTGCTTCCCATGAGAGTGTTAGCTCCACAAGACAGGGCCCAGTCACGTTCTGTCCCCCAGTGGCTAGCATGTGCCAGGTGCAGAGTGCCTGCACACAAGATAACACTGAGCAAGTGTAGGAGCAGAAGGAATTGTGTGGCTGAGAGAATGAAGTGTGGGAAGATGACTGTGGGTCTCCACCAACACGTCTTACTGGACAATCCCTGTACATATGGCACCTGCAGAAAGGCTATGGGGTTAGAACAGTAAGAGTCGGTCACGAGCTGTTACCCTTTCTTTCCTGGCATCCCTGTGGGCCTTCAGGCTCAATGAGACCCTGGTTGCAGCCCAGAGAGAAAGTAAAAGGGGAGTAGAGTCCCTTGTGTAGCAGGGAGTGAAGCCAAGGAGTCTCTCCTCCTTCTGGTGTTCCAGAGGCCCGAGGTTCTCTGCTAAATTTAAGCTGGTGGTTGAAAATCCCACTGTAATATGCACCAGCAAAACGCCTGAGGGCCATTACCCAAATTCAGTCGTTGCTACATGCCTTGAGATCATCAGGGTCAACCCCAACAATGACATTGCTGCACAATGACAATTCATTTGCACAGTGAAGTCCTAGCAGTCTCCAGAAGGGCCCCAGATTGTGTCCTGCATTCTGCGATCGCAGATCTATGACCCCCTCCACCCAGTCCTTCCAGAAAGAGCCTGGCTTTCCTGCAGGCTTCTGTTCACATCCTGGCACTGCTTATTAGTGACTTCCAGTGGGCTCCATGTCTCCCTTACAGGGCAGGGTGATGACATGAGAAGTTCTCAGCACAGAGGATGGTTCTCAGTGGTGCCTGAGAATTCTGGCTTGGTTTCCCCTGTTGCTGTCAGACAGTTCACCCCTGCTTTCTGTTGCTGGGACATGCTTACCTGAGCACTCTTGTTTTCTTTCTATTATGGGTCAGGAGGCTGATGGGGACACAGCATAAAGTAAGAGGAAAGAGGCCCCGAGAGAGAAATTCCTCACGGGCTTGCCTGTAAATGCAGCCCCTGAGCTTTGGGCAATGGCCTCTGCGATATCTATTTTCTGCACACTCCCCGTTTCTTGGCTCTGTCTTGGGTGCATAAAAGTGGCTAGGAAAAGATTACTTTGAGGCGTTTCCAAATATGAAACTCTATAAATGTAACTAATTGCACAGGTAGCTATTAATAGCTATTAAACAAATGAAACTGAAAGTCTCGGATAATGGTTCTCTTGATCTTTGTTGTTGCAGGTAACTGCTGTAAAATCCAAAATAATTAGTCCACTGAACTAGCAGAAAACAGTCTCAGAGTGAACCCGGCGACACTTGGAGGAGTAAACGGGGCTATGGTTGGCTTTCCGAAAATCAGTTTAGTTCTGAATCCTTATTTTTTAACAACACGAGGCTTAGCATTCACTTCACTACCACAGTTAAGCAAAACAGGATACCTCTGAGCATATATGGCGAAAGAGAGAAGGGGAGAGAATCATGGGAGCAAATGAGTATGAAATAAGGTAAGTGTTGTCAAAGCTAATTCTTAGTGAATCTAGGTGAAAGGCATATGGTGTTCGTTGTGCTTTTCTTTCTCCTTTTCCACAGGTTAAGAAATTTTTTTTAAATAAAAAGTTTGGAGTAGGGAGTAGGAGATGTATACCAGAGTGACAGCACTGATAGAACATTCTAGTTCCAGACAAGCGGAAAGGTTCTGGGCCTGAGAACTTCTCTTTCTTAAAGGAGATAAGCACATATGAAAGAAGTACTAAGGACACACTACCATCAAATGGAGAAGAGAAGAGAAAATCACTTCTGCAGCCCATGAAGTGAGTGTTATATAGGGCAAGGTCTCTGGTACTGCCTGGAACCACACACTGCATGCCAACAGTGATTCCATAGACCACGTGCCACGATACTGGCCTGGCTCAGCCGTTCCACAGATAAACAAACAGAAACTAAAGAAGTGTCCCATGACTTGTCCAAGGTGCCTCGGCCAGTTCTCAAAGACCGCTCAAGCAGGAATTTGAAATGTCTTTAGGTCTCTCTCGAGAAAGGAAGTTTACTGATAGGAAACCAATACGCCCACTGACCATATTTCTGGATAAAAACAGGTATGCAGATGTGACTTCAGGGAGCAGGAATTAAAATATAAATGCATCTCTCTCCCTGACACTGTAGCATGGGTGCAGAATCCATAAATTCCACACCAACTCAGCAGGAAGCGACAAGCTCCTTCAATGATTAATAACTTGATGCCATGCTGTTTATGGCGGCACAAGCCAGCCGCACCGACTTGATGTCAAACGCCTTGTCCTGCAGGGGCTGTCATCATAGGACACCACATACTTAAAAGAAGGAACCAGTCATCCTGAACACGTTGGAAGGTAAATTTCTAACCACCTCTTCAAAACTCATTCATTAGAACGAACACGTGATACATCTGAAATGCCCGCCATTTTTCAGACTTCTCTGAATTTAGGTGTGACACCATTTTCAATGATCATGTTAGCATAAATTAAAGCCATTTGATTTTACTAGACCTCGATAAAACCGTGTGTTATTAATCTCAAAAACTTGGTATTCATTCTCTGGTCAAATCAATACGAAATATCGAACATAAAAGGTGAGAAATCACATTAGTTCAGGCCGAGAATGAACAACGCTTGTGACTAACAAGTCAAACTACAGCTTCTGATGGGACACGGCCATCTTGTATCTTCTCTATTGGTTCATTATTGGTCCCGCTACAGTAGAACTCTATGTAACACCTCCACCTTTCACCTGTGCACAAGGTTCTCTCTGGAGCTGACAGCTTTAAATCTAGAGACTATCATTTAGGGTGCAGTTGTCTGCCCAAGGGGTTGACTTGAGAACTCTTGACTTTGGCCAAGCATGCAATTAATGGGATTCTTCGGCAGTGCTGGAGCTAGTGCAGTTCTTTGGTCTAAAACCGACCACAGGTAGAAAGACATGGACGAGAAGAGATGGCCAGGGAGTTCCACTTCCAGCTGGGTGGCAGAGAAGACATCTAGAAGACACTCTTCTGACTACCCCAGAAAAGATTCTGGATGAAATACAGCAACATAGTTTTTAAGTCATCGCTGGCTTTGCTGGAAAATAAGGGAATCTTAGAAACCCAGGCAAACACACTTGTACCAAAAGAACGTCACACACAAACAAAAGGTTAAAAAATAAGGACAAAATCAGAAACAGGAGCAGTAGGTGAGCAAGAAAGCCAGGGTTTCTCTGGAGTAAAAGCCTACTGTAGCCCTGGGACAAGAGCCCAAATTTATAGTGATGGAGAGAGAGAAAGCCAAAGAAGATTGATTTTGGCAGCTCCACAGTTAACTGTGGCTCCTCGAAGGGGATTAAAGTGGCCTCAGGTGTACTGATCCCTAGGCTCCCAGCACAAGTTTGAAAGCAAATCCTCTCTTGAAGAATGCAATCTGAATTTAAGCCACCAGGATTCCCACATACTAAGGTTAATCCAATATTCAAGGAGAAAGCTCAGAACCTAAAATCACCAAACATACCAGCGAGCAGGCCACTGAGAATGCATAAATGTAAAAATGTCAAATGTAAAAAGCTAAGACCTCTGAATGATGATACCTTCAATGAGGTCCTAGACCAAAGTAACTGCCCCTCAGAGGCAGGCAATGGGGATGAAAGCCAGGCTTAACTCTCAGTTCCAGATGGCATGAGAAACAAGAAAAGCCTCCCGAGATTTTTTTAACCACAAGCCTTGAGTCTTGTGGGGATGAGGCCAGAATTCTACTGTGTAGACCCAAAGACCTTAGGCTAAATTTAATTTAAAGTGCCCAATGGTGCCTACTGGAAGAAAATACAAACCCTTTCTGGAAGAACATACTTTAAGCTCAGGCCACAAAGAATTCCCATGGATAAGACTTCAGGGACCAGAGGTTAATAATAATAAAAAAAGTAAACACAAAAGAAACAGCCACTATAAGCCAGAGACAACAGAAAAAACAACTATACAGTATGAACTGCAAAGCTGGCAAATATTGAAATAAGTAGGTACATGATGTCAAGAATGAGTACAGAAATAAAACAGGGAATTGAAATATACTAGATCTAGGAAGAATAGATTATGAAATCGAAGCAGACAGATTTTGGAAAGCATCAAGAGTTGCGAGAGATGAAAAAATATAATCCCTGAAATAAACCTCAATGAAGCTGAAAGAGAAAAAGTTAGTAAAAAAGAGCAGTGAACTGGAAGATGGATTTAAAGATACTATACACAGTGCAGCAGAGATGAAGAGATAGAAATATGGAAGATTGGGCATGATGTAATACAAAAGAAGATCCAACATAAATCCACCTGGAGTTCCAGAATGAAAGAGACAATGGGGAAGACCCAATACCTGAACAGAAAGTGGCTGAGAATTCTCTTGTTTTGATGAAAGGTACCAACCAATCTTCAGATTTAACCAACAAATCCCATGGACGACAAAAAGAAATACATATCTGGACACATCATAGTCAAACTGTAGACATTAAAAAAAAAAAAAAGAGAAGATGTAAAAGTAGCAGAAAGAAAACACATCACCTAAAGAAGAATATCGGTTAAGATAAAATGAGGGAGGTAGATCAAAGTGGAAACATATTCTCGAGGTGAGAGAGGAACGGAAGAAGCATCAAATGCTATCTTCTAAGAATGAAGGCAAAACAAATATGTTTTCAGACAAAAAATTGTCAAGGCTTTAACTAAAAGCAGATTGTCACGGTAAGGACTTTCTTAAGAATGTATTTCAGGAAACAAGGAAAATTTTCCAAAAAGAAAGGTCCGAGATGTGAGAAGAAATGATAAGCAGAGAAAATGTAGTCAACTATTGACTGAACAACACAATAAAAAAAACCAAAATGAAATAGAACCACAGTATTGGACAAGTGTAGCACATCATCTGGGAGGTAGGGAATAGCAGCTGAAGTATTCCAAGGGCCTTGTATTGATCAGGAGTTTAAAAGTATTGATTAACTTTAAACATTTTAAAATATTCATGTTATAAGTTCTAGGATCAACATTAAAAGAAGAGAAACAAAATGTATAACTTTTAAACCATTAGAAGGAAAAAAGGGGGGAGTGGGAGCTTTTGATCGATTTAAAATAATACAAGAAAGGAAAAAGAATCAGGAAAAAAAACAGGACAAACAAGTGCAAAATAAAATGGTAGAAATAAACCCAAATATGTTATTAAAAAGGGACTAAAAACCTTCAGTAAGAGGTAAAGATCATTAACACAGATTTGTTTTTTAAAAGCTGTTTCCAAGAGAAAAACCTAAAACACAAAGACAAGCAAAGGTTAAAAGTAAAAGGATGGAAAACGCTGTATCATGCCATGCTGGTACAGCTATATTATAACCAGAGAAGACAGATTTTTAAGGCAAAAATCATTACTACGGATAAAGAGAGTTATTAAATATTCATAAAGGTTCAATTCACCAGGAAGCTACATCAGTTCTAAACATGGATTCCTCCATGCAGATAGCTTCAAAATACCTACAGCCCAAACTGAAAGAGCTACAAGGAGAAACGGTCAAATCTACATTGTAATGGGAGATTTTAATACATCATTCTCAGTATTCAATTGACCAAGCATGCCTTCCCTCCCTCCCTTTCCCTCTCCCCCCCCCCCCGCCCCCACACGGTTAGCATGCAGATTTGATCTAATAGACATACAGAACATGTGTTAGTAATGAAGAAGGCTTATCATTTTGGAGCACACATAGAATATTTATAAAGACTGATAAATGCTAGACTATACAGCAAGTCTCCACAAATTTCCAGTATCTTCCAGATCAACTCTCTGGCCACAATGACTTAGAGTTAGTAATCAGTGTTGAAGGGGTAACTAAAAACAAAAATAAGAAACCACTGCCTTCTCCTGGGTTTGAAAATTTAAAAACACACTTCCAAAAGCATCTGTGGGTCAAAGACATTAAAATGGACATAGAAAGTACTCTGCGCTGTTAATAATGAAAATAAAGGTATCAAAATTTATGGGATGTAATGAGGCAGTAATTTCAAGGAAATTATAACCTTGAACTTTTATAGAAAAAGAAGGAAAGTTTAAAATGAAGGTAACTAATCCAGGCAAAGAAAAAGAGAATTTAAAAAAGGAAACTATAAATGAAAACAAAAATAAAATAAATGAACACCCCCACCCCCAAAACCCAAAAGTTGATTCTTTGAGAGGAAAAACAAAAAGCTATGGCAAGATTAAGCAAACAGAGTGATGTTAAAATGAAATAAGAATGAAAAAGGGACATAACTGCAAAGGTATTTTGAAAGATGACAGATACATTATGAGTAACTTTATGCCAATATTTTTGAAAGCTTAGGTGAAATAGACAAATTCCTACAGTTACCAACATGAACTCAGAAAGAAATTAAAAATAAGCCATACTATCCCCGCAGTATTTCCTCTCTCCCTCCTACCGCAGAGCATAATCTAATCCTGAGTTTCAGAGTTGCCTTCAAAGACCATGATTTCAGAAGGTATAAGCTGACAGGTGCTTGGTCTTTAAAAACAAAACAAAATACAGTATAAAGAAGACCTGTGGCAGGTGCAGCATTGGGAATACAGTCAATGATATTTTAATAGTGTTGCATGGTGACAGATGGTAGCCACACCTGTCACGAGCACAGCAAAATATACAGACTTGTCCAATCACTATGCTGTACATCTGCAACTAATGGAAGATTGTGTGTCAACTATACTTCCTTAAAAAAAAAAAAAAAAAAAAAAGACCAGTGGCAAATCTTCCCTCAAGTTGTATAGCTAGACCACACCCTATCTTAACACTGAAGGCTCTCGGCTTCCTGAACTCCTGTTACAAACATCTTCTCAAGGGGAAAGACAAAGTTAGATGACCAGCAGCAGACCTTAGGCTGCGAGAGTTTTCCTGATGATTGTATTCTGACAGGACCTTAAGTATTAATGTTTGTATTACAGTAAGAGTATTAATTTCTGACTTGCTTCATGTTCCACAGGAATTGCAGCTTTCACTTGAGGTCCAAATGCAATTAAGCAGTCTCAGACGGTGATTAGATGGAACTTCTTATAAATTAAAACTTGCTCTCGTTCGGATGACCACCATCATTCCTTAAAACCAATGGCCATTCTTCTTGGCATAATAAGCTCAATGCAAGCCTTTTCCTGGGACTTAGGGCAAAGCTTCAGGTGCTCAAAAAGGAGACCTGGGAAGGTCTATGGGGGGCAGGCTAGATGAATCCAAGAGGCTCCCCACATTACTAATTTTATTTTTTTCCAATTGGATTTATTGTGGTAAAATACACAAACATGAAAAATTTACCATCTTAACCACTTTTCATTGTACAGTTCAGTAGTATTAAATACATTCATAATATTGTGCAACCATCACCACCATCCAACCTTGGGATTCTTCATCTTATACAACTGCAACTCTGGCCCCAATAAATACTAATTCTCCATTCCTTCCCTCCCTGGGCCATTGGCAACCACCTCTCTATTTCCTCTCTCTATGATTTTGACCACTCTAAATACCTTGTATGGGTAGAATCATACAGTATTCGTCTTTTTGTGACTGGGTTATTTCACTTAATGTAACGTCCTCAAGGTTTATTCATATTGTGGCACGTGTCAGAATGCCCTTCATTTTAAGGCTGAGTGATATTCCATTGTGTGTATACGCCACATGTTGCTTATTCATTTATCTGTTGACGGACACTTGGGATGCTTATACACTTCAGCTACTGTGAATAGTGCTGCTATGAATGTGGATGAACAAATATCCCTTCGAGACCTTGCTTTTGGTTCTTTTTGGTACATGCTCAGAAGGATTGCTGGGTCATATGGTAACTCTATTTTTAATTTTTTGAGGAACTGCCATAGTGTTTTCTACAACAGCTCCACCATTTTACATCCCTACCAATAGTGTACAGGGATTCCAAGTTTTCCATATTTTCATCAACACTCATTGTTTTCTAGGAGTCATCCTAATGGGCTTGAGGTGGCATCTCACAGTTTTGATTTGCGTTTCCCTAATGATTATTGATGCTGAGCAGCTTTTCATGCGTTTTGGCCATTTGTATATCTTCTTGGGAGAGATGACTATTTAAGTCCTTTGCCCATTTCTGAATTGGTTTGCTTGTTTCTCCATGTTATTTATCAAACACCTACTTAACGCACACCCTGTGTCAGTAACATAACTGTGTTACCCTAATAACCCGTAAGACTGGTTTTCTCATGAGAAGCCCAGGCCTGTCCAACATCATGCAACCACAGGATAAGGACCCAAGAAACTTGGCTCCTGAGTTCTCATATGTGATTTCTGGGCTCTGTTGCCTTCTGAAGGACTCCTACCCGCCGCCCCCCCATCCGTTTTTCCCAGTCCTCTTTGGTAAGCCTTGGACATTTAATGGGTCAAAAAAGAGCCGTAAGGGTTGAAGGCAAGGTGGCCCAGATCCCAGAGAGTTGCTATGGGCCCTACCTGGGAGGCAGCCCAGAGTGCTATAAATGTAGGAAACTTGAGGCTCCTGTTTCCCAAGAGGGCCAGAAACAGTTCTTCTAGGGCTATAATCGTTTGTTCCATTCAATGTATTCTCTGCAAGGAATTTCACTGGGAACACAGAAGACACAGCCATAAAACTAAGACGTGTGAGCAGTTATTTTGAGGATAATGTGTCTTGAGGACTCTACGCCCAGGCAAATTTAAAAATAAGCAGGTTTCCAACAACTAAGGATGGGCCAATCTCTGAGGTTATTGAGTAAAAAGTCAACACTGTAAAGTCAATTACACTATTGACAGATACTCTTACAAGGAGATTTCACATCATAATTATATGCAAAGGAACCCAGCAAATACAAGCTGTGTAATGATCAGCTAATAAAAGTAACACTTCATCTATGTCAATAACAGTTTCCGAGTTAAGACAAACAAACATGGCCTCTGCCACTCAGTGGTGGAAAAAAAAATCCCTGAAAGACAAATATTTTCGCTTAAGGAGAAGTCGCTTAGACTCACACAGAAAACCTGTCACACAAAGCAGAGTCGGAAATTGGTCTTTAGTGGGTGAGTCTCTGGCCCTCCCTCCATCCCTGGCTGAACTGATGGGGGCAGTGACATAAACACTGAACACCCCCAGGACCCCTTGGTCACTGTCGTGGGGTCTGGCAGACACCTGCTATTGTTTTAGTCTCCTGTGGGCTGTTTGCCTTTTAACCTTAGCTGAATTCAGGTTCGGCTGACACATGGTCAAATTAAAAAAAAAAAAAAAAAAATTACAGTGAATGTCAAAGAGCAAAACAAGATCCGTCCCCCACTCCCACCCCAGAAAACTTATTAGTGGGTTTTAGATAGACACTGATTCTGCAGATACCTCCGTGGCTGTGTTTATGTTTATTCTTTCTGGAAGCATCTCAGTGCCTATTATTTGCCAGGCATTTGGGACATAAAGAAGGCAAAGTATTATAAGCAAGGGTCCTTGACCTTACAGAGAGCACACAACACTCCTCTCCCCCCTTCATTTCTCCTAACACTGAAGTGGAACAATGCATTGGTAACGCACAATGGTTTTCTTTATTGGTCATCTCTTCTTTATGGTAACCTGTCTAGTTTTTGCAAACAGCAGTGGCACATTTATTGACAACTTCTCTGATGCTCAGGAAGGTCCTGAGACCTTGCGTGCTTTCATAGTGGACAGACATGTTGTGCCATTTTGCAGCTACTCTCACTCAGCCTCAAACGCACCCTTTTACAGTGTTTCAAAGGCTGGGGCTGGGGCTGGGCTGTTCAAGCCACACGTCTGCTGCACCACCTGGCTTCACATTAGGCTTGGAGAACAGGAGTTGCCACTGAGGGACTGGGAAGGGGGTGGAGGAAGAAAGGACACGCTCCTTCTTGCGTGTGTCCTGTTCACTTGTAGTGGCAGTCCGTTCCTGTAGTAGCTGCTGAATCCAGCTGTGGTCCTCCTAATGCTTACAGAACCAACTTCTTCATGTTCCCTTAGAGGACGTGCGCCAGCAGGAGATCCCGAGATCTCCTAACATCCCTCTGGTCCTTCCATAGGTCCCTCCTCTGAGATCAGAGCCTCTAGCCCAAGCTGAGGGGTACCCCTCGGAGGTCCGGATCTCCGACCCCAGCTCCTCTTCTGAGGTCTGAGCCCCACTCCCATGGGGCAACCATCCCAACCTCTTCCCTTTCTCCTCTTTAGCCCGAGGGGATGCGGCTCCTTCCAGTGACTACCTTCTCCAGGACACCTGGAGATCTCTTTTCACCCTTCCAGTTATCTGGTTAATAACTTCCTATCTGGTTAATGGTTCTTAACATGAAAGTCTCCCTGATTGAATACCTAGTGTTATCTCTGTCTCCTGACTGCACCTGAAACCTGTTTTGTGGTCTTTTACTGTGGAAAAGCCAAAGTGAGGTGCTCGTTGGACTGGATAAGTGGCAGCTCTCTAACCAGAGACAAGACTTCATTGTTTTGCTGTGGTGTTTTGTTATCTTCTAACCAGAACATAACTAGAACACCAACAACAAAAAAAATCAGCATTTTAAATAATGCCTCTTGGGAGTACTAATCAGTAAAATGTATGATAACATACACCACGAGGGTAATAATTAAAATTAGGGGGTGGCTCCTGCTGAAGGCCAACTTGGTCTCATGTCTCTCCCCCCCCATGCGCCTGGCTCTTCTGTGCCCTTCTACGAGGAATGGCTGGAGCCACATCCAGATCCACGTGGCAGGCACCGAAAGACTGCTCAAGACAACAAACTGAAATCTACACTTAGAATATGCTAATGAACATAGATTGCTGTTCCACATGCAAACAGTCTACAGTCTCAAAGTCCTGTCAACCAAAAAGGTAAGCCAGGAGGTGAGGCAGGAAAGATGTTAAGTAAGAAAAGAAAAAGGAATGTGTTTCTCTCATAATGTGAGGCAAAGGTGCTGATACTTTGGCTGCATGGAAAAGGCTTATCATTTAAGAACTCAAGAATTATTGACCTACAGATAACCAAGAAAGATCCTAGAGAAGTATAAGAGAGGGCATTCCATATATTTTTGGAAAGTATCACCATGTTGGGCTAGCAGAAATGATAAGTGGTTTTCTAACTTTCTTCTTCTTCTTCTTTTTTTTTTTTTTTTAAACGTTTATTTATTTTTGAGACAGAGAGAGACAGAGCGTGAACAGGGGAGGGGCAGAGAGAGAGGGAGACGCAGAATCTGAAACAGGCTCCAGGCTCTGAGCTGTCAGCACAGAGCCTGACGCGGGGCTCGAACTCACAGACCGTGAGATCATGACCTGAGCCGAAGTCGGACGCTTAACTGACGGAGCCACCCAGGCGCCCCTATTATTATTATTCTAATTCCAACCAAATTCCTTCCTTATCAGGTCCTAGACACCAGCGTCTGCCCTGAAGACTGAGGGACTTCCATCTTGGCAAGACAAGGCTGGTTTGCCAGAAGAGTGAGTGGGAAAGCACCATGCGGTTGTTTCACATGAGTGAGCTCGACGTTGTGCCTCCCTCAGGACCCAGCGAACAGACTTTCTGGGGTGGTTTCCTCTGGGACATGATACTCTAGGGAAGAAAAATGGTCTTCAGGTGCAAACTTGATCCAACAGAGCAGAGTGAGCAAGCAGATGATGCTGTGGAGGGGGGCAATGTGACAGGCCTTCCAAGCAAGAGCCTGGGCAAACCTGAGGAGCCATCAGCCACGTGAGACCCAGCCCGTCTACGGCAAGCGAACCATTGACAACAGAGAAGGACACACACACAGGAATTTTACTACACTGAGTCACCCATTAAGGGGCCACAACCAAAACATGGGGGCTTTCAAAGGAAAGGGAAATTCATCCAGGGCAAGCTCAGAGGCCATGTTCTGAAAAGCTTTGTGAAGCAATCATTTTTGTGATGGACCCTGAAGGAGGTGCATGTGGAGGCTGAGCGAAGTCTACATAGAGGCAACCGAATGGATAAGATCGGCCAACGCTAGACATATCTGGGGAACAAATTTGGTTCGAGGACACCAGAGGACTGGGGTTATGTCAGGCTGATGTGTGGGAGCCATGGAAGGTGTTTCTGCAGACGGCTGGAGAGGCACATTTTAGGAAATGAGTCTGACAGTGGCTGATGGGTGGGCGGGAATGGGCAGAGAAGCGGCAGGAAAATGGGAGGCAGCATCCACACTGGCACATGTAAAAGGTCTAAGCTAGCGAGAGACCCTAATCCAGGGCCGGCAGTGGAGATAAGAAGGATGGAAGAAGGAAATTTCCGAAGGAAGAGTTCATGTGGTTTGGCAACTGACCTGATTCTTGGAAGCAGGGGAGTGATGCCCCATGTTATTTCTATCCCACTAACCAAAGGCACTTTTCATACATGATTTTGCATTTCATTCTGGAGGTAGACCAGTTAGCCTAGAATCTAATGAACAACTTGCTCACCACTTCCTTCTCCCCACCTTGTCCCACCTTCTTCAACAAAAAAGCTTAATTTGTCTTCATCTCCTCATCTACAAAGAGACTAAGATAATTTGAGCCCAGAAGGAGAAGCTGGATTGGGGTCCCTGGGGAGTTACTTTGCCTTTTCTTTAAAAAAATTTTTTTAAATTACATTTATTTATTTTTGAGAGACAGAGTGAGACAAGGTGAGAGTGGGGGAGGGGCAGAGAGAGAGGGGGAGACACAGAATCCAAAGCAGGCTCCAGGCTCTGAGCTGTCAGCGCAGAGCCCTATGCAGGGCTCCAACCCACAAACCATGAGAGCATGACCTGAGCTGAAGTCGAATGCCTAACTGAGTAAGCCACCCAGGCGCCCCTACTTGGCCTTTTCTTAACACCCAAACCAGGTTGACTGTCTTCACTCCTTAGAGGCTGGTCCTCTTCATCCCAAGTGGCCCCGTGGGACACATAATGCCCTTCCCACTCCTTCCGGCAGGCTTTGCCCACCGAGTGCCTCCCTTACCTCACAGCTGCCGTCATTCCAATGGGAGTGATTGGCAACGGCCGAACTCCAGGAAACAGCCCTCGGCTCAGAACCCGTGCTCCATTTTGTATCACTCCTGGAGGAACTGGAAAAACAAAACGGAAGAAGATACCACACGTGAATTCAACGGTGAACATTTCTGTTTTGAGTCAGAAATTCTGGATACATCAGGAAGAGAGAGAGAGAGAGAAAGAAAAGAAGAGAGAGAAAGTGATTATTATAAGCACAAAGAGTGAGCAGTGATAGAAACACACACACACACACACACGCACACACAGGTAGAAGGGGAAAGAAAGATACCACGCCTCAAGAAAGAGATTCGGTCAGCCATGTCAGACCAATACCTTACAATCAAATTATTGATGCGTTGGTTTAAAAAAGGGTGAGTTTTCAAAAGCGGGCTTCAAACATTACTTCCTTGCGTTTATTAAATATAAGCTTTTCTTTCCACTCAGACCCTAACAAGATCTCGAGAACACTAACACAAGTCTAATAGCAATGACCAAACAAAAGCATTTCTTCATGCTTCTCTGGTGATGGTCAGAAGCTGAGAACATCTTTCTATCTGTCCTTAACCTGACAAGAGAAAACAGGAGCCAAAAGAAAAGCAAAGCTGATTTTATAAGCTACTTGGCACCTCAGTGCTCACAACACAGTGTGTGCTCACAATGATTTCGGCCGCCGGAGGAAAGACCCCTTCCTCAGTGTGGCTGGGAGTGGACGGTTGGCAGGGTGGCTCTGGCTCCCGTCTCAGAACCATGCACAGCCCACTCTGGAGGACCCACAGCCTCCTTCCTCGAAGCTTCCCCAAGAAATTCTCCCCAGAGTTCTCTCACCATCCCGCCTTCTCCTAAATACACACATCCCTGGAGCAATCGTAAGCCAACCTTTTTGCCAGTGCCCATCAGATGATGTCTGTTCCCATACAAACCCACAGTGGGCTCACCCCTGTATGAGGGTTTACACCACAGGGGAGCCACAGGACATCCCCGATCGTCCATCTTTTTCGACCTCCCGGACAGCAGTTTCATTAGGTTCAAGCTAATATTCTTACTGTACAACCAACCCTCCTCCGTGTGTCTCCAGGGCCAGGCGTGCATTGGGAAGCACTGAGGCAGGGCTTGGAGTCTTAGCTTTCATTTCAGTTTCTCTTGTGTGACTTTGTGCAAGTTACTGAAATCTCTTCTTCCTTCTCGGAACAGTGTCCTAGGAACCCTTCTGCCGTCAATGTCCTGAGTCCCCAGGGCTCTGGCTGTGTCCATGGAGCCCCCCGCACAGTCTCATCCAGAGGCAAGGTGGATAAATCATGCCTTCTCAGACAAAGAGCCTCTAGAAAATTTATACATACAAAAATGAAAACCCTTCTGGATATTAAGTGTTAAAGTCAGTATTATTTGTGTAGAACACTCTTTACAAAACACAGACTTTTTATTCCTGTAATGTTTAGGTCTCTAAGGGCATGTTTCCATAAATTTTCTGAACCTTTAACTAGAGGTCTTTCATGTAGGATGAATGTCCACTCCTGAACATGGATGATGTTATACAGACCGATTCCTAGAGAATTCTGTGGCTCTTGCTAGAATTTTTGCTATTTCTCTTCCAGGTTTGTGTAAGGCTCTTGCTATTGGGTTTTATAAAAGGTGGATGGGAGACAAAAACCAGCACTTAAACCAGGTACTACTAATGTAGTCCAGGGGTCCAGAATCTTTCCATTCACTTACCACATTTAACCGTGACAGTAGGCTGAACTAGATCAGGAACTCTTACCCGTTCCTTACTATCAGCCTGGTTTCGGATAGCAGATCATCTGAGACAGGAGTCTTACCAGGTATCTAAAAGCATGAAACCTGTTATAATGTAATACTGGAGGGAAGTATCCTATTTTGCTTCGTTGATGAGTTCTTTCTAAGGAAGAGCATCTAAAATTTATATTAACTGATCTACATACTCATTTCAAGACCTCCTCTACAGCTACAAGACGGCGTGGTATTAGTGTGAACACAGACACACAGATCGTGGAAGAAAACAGAATCCAGAAATAGACCCGCAAATATGTGGCCAACTGACTTTTGGCAGAAGGCATCAAGACAATACGATGAGGGGAAGCAGAGTTACAACAACCGGCGATCCATTCAGGAAAAAATGAGCCTTGGTCCTTACCTCATGGCCATACACGAAAGTTAATTAGAAATGGATCATAATGCAAATGTAAGAACTAAAATTAGAAACGTTTTAGAAGAAAATATAGGAGGAAAAATACCAGCAATTCCCAAGGACAGACATGCAAAAATCAGTAGGACTCTAGAGTCTGTAGAAGAGGCTTCAGGTTGCTTGGAAAGAGAGGCTTTTAGTTTGTCTGTCTGTTTTGGAGATCACAGGAGAGGGTTTTTCAGTTATCTTGCTGTATGGTAGTCTCGTTGAAATGGCCAGAAACCACAGGCTCAGTCCCATTCTGATAATAGCAGTGAAGATATCAGTCACTAAAGATCTCATCTAGAACGGCGAGCAAATCTGATAGAAAGGACTACTTGTTAAAATCACTTAAACGCTTAAACTCTGCACCACAGTCGTAATTCTTGCCAGCAAAATTATTACAGTCCCATATACAGACTGTATCGATGCATGGATTAACATACCGAGTATCTGCTTATGTATTCCATGAAGGGGACGCAGGGTCGCCACAGCTAAGTGGGACAGACAGAGAATTAAAGAGGCAATGGAAATACACTGTGGTAAGCGGGGCGAGCGGCCTATAGGCATGAAGGATGGAGGCATCTAACCTGAAATAAAGGGTGTCTGGGAAGACTTCCTGTAGAACTCCAATCGGAGTTGGCATTCAAAGGCACAGGAACGGCACATACAAGGCCTGGAAGTAATAAAAATTATGATGTGCACAAGAACAAAAACTAACTTGGCTAAAGCGTATGATCCCTCTGCGGGAATGAGGTGCATTTGGGCTTCATCCCATGGATATGGGGAAAACCATGAAAGGGTTCTGAGCGGGGGAAAAGGTCTGCAGCACGGTGGCTGAGAGCCAGACTCTGGATGTTGGAGGGGTCCAACACCATCTCTGCATCCCATCTCTGGGTCTGCATCCCATCTCTGTCATTTACTGCTTGTGTCCCCTGAGCAAGCCACTTAAGAGGATGGGGACAGAAATGGTATTTATCTCACAGAGTGGAGATTTAACTGAGTTAATAAAGGCACTACTGTTATGCAAAATTACCTGTTAGTCATCAATATTATCATCATCAACATCAACATAACCAACATCCCCTGAGCATCCTGAGGCAGCCTGTGTTTTCTCCATTCTAGGTGAGCCCAAAGTCCACAAGAACAGAACAGAACAAACCCAGACCATGTTGGAAGAACTTAGCCATCTTCCCGGTCACAGAACGTAGCTGGAGGAATGGTGACAGCTCTTATGGGGCTTCTGGTCCCATGTCAGAGTCACCCCTGTGGGAAATACCTGAAACACCTATAATTCTGGGACAAAGACTGGGGTGCCCTGGACAGTGAAGACAGCAGATGGGAGTCATATAGCATGGCCAGGGAGTCATCTGCCAGCCAAAGGAGAAAAGCAACCCCAAGGACAGTGCCCTAAGCCCAGAGTCCTCTGCCCAAGCGCCTAGAACTGTTATGCCCCAGGGGGGATGCCCTACAGGGAGAGGAACAAAGAAAGGAAGTGAGCACGGACTGGGGACCAGGGTCTTTTTGTGTCCTCAGCTCATTTCAGCCTCCAGGGAAGAAGTGCTCTGCAGTGGTTAAGAGTACAAGCTCAGGGCAACATGGCCTCCGTCCACCCCCAGTCTTGCCTCCCCACTAGCTCTGCAGCTTTGGGCAAGTGCCTCAACTTTCATGTGCCTCAGTTTCCTCAGCTGCAAACCTGGTATAAACAGCTCATAGGAGTGTTGCTGAGTGTTAAATAAGACGACTGATGCAAATTGCTTAGTTCGGCGGCCGGTCCATTATATAAGCTCTTCATCATCATCTTGTTCGTCCTTCCACTATCCCATGCACCTCTCTACCTTCCTCTTACTAATTATAAGGAACAGGGCCTATGGGGGGTGTTGGGGGGGGGTGGAGGTCAAGACAGGGAGAAATTCTTCCAGCCTTTTATGCTTTTTAGATATCTCAACTCTGCATTTGCCCACATCTTCCGGATTACTGAAGTGTATTCACTTCAAAGAGAATCTCACGGACGAAGCTATTCCGCAGCACTAAAAAGGCTTTCCCTGAGCCATTTCCTGAACCTCACAGACTTCTGGCACATAAACTAGGCTCTTCTCCTGACTCCTGGAGTTTGCTCTCAAATGAGCTGCAACTGAATGCTGCCTCTGCCAACCAAACCTGGCACTTCTCAGTCCTCATCACTGGCAGCGCTTTTCATGTTGGGATGGTGATGTGTTCATATTTGCTCATGGGCTGCCAGAAGCCAGCTGTGACACTTAACTATTCTCCCATCTTTTCTCCTTCCTGTCTCCATCCCCAAGCGTCAGGAACGTGGCTTCTGGAAAACGAATCACAGCCTGTCTAAAATGCCTGTGAGGTCCATATTAACCAGTCTTTGGTTCTGGGGACTCGGAGGGAGCATGAATCCATTCCTCAGCTGTTTTCCTATCAGCACGGTCTATCTACCCCTTCCTTTTCCTCTGTATTGCCCTCAGGGTAAATCAGACCGAGCCCTTTACAACCAGCCCGTCCCACCCAGTGTATTGAAATTGTACTGAAATTGTACCATGGCTCCAGCCCTCCAGCCCAGAAGAGTATAGTGAGAAAACTGGATATGCTTGTGGCGGTCACTGCAAAAGGCACAGGCCTCCAGCAACCATCCTTTCCTGTAAGATCAGTTCAACATTCAGCTTTTACACACAAGAAGACACATCTCTGAGATTCTCGGGTTCCTGGGACGAGGCGCCAAGGACAGGGGCCCCACGGCTCCCACTTCTTGCTGACCATCCCCTTTCTCTTACAGTGTAGAGTGACTCTAAACTTACTTATTTTTAGGCAATAAGAAAGTAACACGCAGAAACAGGAGTGAACCAAGCAGCACTGCTCACCGTGATCTAAGCGTGATCACCTGCAGGACCCAAGAAAACCGTCTGTGGCACAAGACAAACTTCCCTCCACGCTCCGCCACCCTCGGTGTGGCCCCGTCCCAGCCTCCCCAGCCTCCTTCCCGATGCTCAGCTTCCTTGATTTTCACGGCTTCTAAAATTAACCTCTGAGCTCCTGCTGCCTTTGGAGGGCAGCCCTGGCTGACACTACCAGAGGCCATAAGTTGAGCAGCAAGTGCTTCCGATAATCCTTCCCCTTCCCAAAGTGGGACTTTCCACCTGCTTACTTGGAAAGATGCTGGGGAGGGGGCTGGAATGGGGGAGCCTCCGTCCTGGTCGCCTTTCTTCTCCAGTGCCTGGTGTGCTGGATGCACACTGTTGCTCCAGGGGGTGTGGAACGCTGCCTCCTTCCCTCACCTCTGCTGTCCCATTGTTGTTTTGTTTATCATCCAGAGTTCCTCTCTGGGAACATTCCAACTAGGGATTATATAAGCCTTTGAAGATGAGAATGGTGATCTTACTTCCTAACAATCCCTCCATTGGGGTTAAAGATGACTCACAGGGCTTGTCAGAGGGGAACAGCAAAGCAGGTACTTAAGTAGACTCTAGAAGCTGGAATTAGTCTATATGGCTACTTTGAAGGGAGAAGGAGAGGTGGATGGGTCTAGAAGCACAATCCAAAGTTCAAGAGATAATGCAGCAGCAATGTCCTGTGCTGAGTTTTCTGGAAGTGGTGTCCTATAGCACATGCAAGACACAATAGCATACCTTCTAGAATGTTCCCCATGCTGCAAAGTGGAAAGTCTGGAAAAGATAACATCATCACTGGGGCTCCGGGGGATGGGGGTGGGGACAAAATGTTGAAGCCTGCGGTTTTGATTAGATGCACTCCGCTGCCTCATTGAAAGTGAAGCATCCGGTCGCCAGGAGAGACTGATGGGACCCATAAGGAGCCAGCCAGTAATACCAGGGGCAGGGTCCGGGGCAGGCTGAGCTCCCTTGGGGCACTGTGGGACCCCTCAAAGATAAAGGGGCCTGGCTGACTGTGATTCTCACCAGTTTCTTGAGAAGTTTCCTTTGTACGATCTACTCAGCTTGGACTGTGGACGGTGGCTGGTTTGCCAGCCCTGAGCTAGCTTTGCAGATGCTGGGCGCAGGGAAGGAAGAGAGGAAACAATCTAAGTGGCTGCTGTACGGTGACCTTAAGTGGGGCGGCTATGAAGGTCGATGGCAAAGGAAAAGCCTTTCAAGTCACCCAAGCCAGGCTCTTACTGTTGGAAGTGACAGCAGCAGACAGACGAGCCTGGTGGCCCCTGTTCAAGCAGCATCCTAGCCCAGGAGGGGAAAACAAGGGGCTATAAATAGTGCATGAGGAGGCTCTGTAAACAGAGCTCGGCCACAGCGCAGCCTGGGGGCGGGACACAGGCAGTTCCGTGCAGATGCGAACCTGTGCTCCCCGTGCGTGGGCAGAGGGGACGCCTGAATGCTATGCACCCACGTCCACACCGGGACACGTGCATACAAACACCACGAGGCAGGCCGCCCGCCCTCCACCACCAGGGCTGGGTGTCTGCCGCCTCTGAACCTTTTTGGTGAGGAATCACCTTCCACTTTTTCCAGGCCTTGGGGGCAGCTGGCAGGGCAGGAGTATGGAGGCTGCACCACAGAAAGTATCTACCCCTTCTCCCTTCAGGAGGCCAGACACTCACCGAATCCCAGGAAAAGAAACACGCAACATAAGATAAGGACAAGGGGAGCGGGAGGAAGACGGAAGCCGAAAAGTGCTAAGAGAAGACGGAGGCCCCCAGCTGGAGACACCCCCACCCCCCGCCCTGCCCCCGACTCCTTTACTGGGAGGCTGACCAGTGGCCACCTGGCTTCCCAAGTGCACACCGTAGACACTCAGTGTATGTTCACTTCTTTCCTAAAGTCCTGTTCACATCTTCAGGGGATTTGCTCCGGCCTGTTGACCATGTGCTAGCTTGACCATTAGGGGATTTTACTAGAGATTGGGGCCAGATGGGAAGGAGAACACAAAGATGATGCTCCTACCCCCTCCCTAGTCTTTACATTTATTTCTTGGAGGCTCCTGCCAATGGGCCTCTCCTTCCCTGACTTTTGTGGGCTTCCTGGTTCCTGCCTTCTAGGACACTGGAGCTGTCTTCTTGGCCCGGAGCTTTCACGAAGGCCAGGCTGAGGCTGAATTTCTCACAGAGCTAACACTGAGGAAGAAAGCCTTCTAAAAAAGCCCTACAGCTTTGACACATGAACACTGAACTTTTAAAACTCAAATTCTGCATTTCCATGCAAGTAAGACTATGGATACCCTGAAAAAATAATTATTTATAGTTTGAGTGTTATAGTGAGGGAGCGGGGAGAAGTTCATTTAGCCACTACTGATAATGGACTTCCATGGAAGCTGCTAGGGATCCGTTAATGACCAATCCCCCTGACTCCTTCCCTCTTAATTCCATCATTCTGGTTCATCAAGAACTTTTCTTTAAGCCAGTGGTCCCTGTGCACAGTGGCCGGGTGCTAACGAAGATGCTCCTGAATCTTCTACGGCTCTGACGAAAAAAGTGTTTTCCTCACTGTTAAGTCATGCAACATGACTCCCAAAACTGTTTCAGACTGTAACTTGGTTACAATCTGCACTCTTCCTGCAATGTCATCTGAGAATGGAGTTTTGTTTTGTTTTCAATTTCTCTGCAACTTCAAACGTCATTTAAAAACCACATTACAGGGTAACTGCTAGTCACTGGGCTGTGCTAGTTACACAAGTGCTTAGCAATGGCGTTTGCTTCTCGGAGGTGTGGGCAGCCTCTAACACTTCAACTGATGGCAATCTGAGATTAGCCAAGAAAGAAAGGGAATTCTACGCCTTTCGGAGCAGGTAATGGCAGCCCCTGCCAGGGGGATGAGTCTCTCCTGAGACACATCTCTCGGGTCTTTTAAAAGAAGGAAGGAGAAAGGATAGACTCAAATTTCCCAAAGCTGCGGGGAAGGCTGTGACCAGTGGAGGGCTGTTAACAAAAGCACCCGAGAATGAACGTGGGGGATTTCCCTGACTCAGGGAGCCAGAGCCCCAAACAAGCTGAGGGCCCAGCCCCAAGAATGAGCCCGGTGGGTGCTGGGGTCTGCTGCATCACCTTATCAGCGTCTTCCGTCAACAGAAGGCTGCCACACAGCAATGTCCTGAGCAGACCCCAGGAAGTGAGCTGGCTACCTGCTCAACAGGGTTCTGGGCGGGGGTGAAGGGGGGACCGGGGAACTAGCTTCAAGTCAGGAGGACGAGGGGACAGACAGATTATCTCCATTTAAGGTCATTGTTCATCACTCGGGAAGGAGACCTTTCCAAGGTGTAGCTCAGAGGTGGGAAAAGACACAATAGAAGACAAGTTCAAGGAAGAAGAAGAGCTGTTTCAAGCTTGACACTGCTCAGTGGCCAACGGCCGGTGAAGACAGGAGCCCTGCTTGGCTACATTAGCCCGGCCCTTCTCTATGACAGCTTGGAAGACTGGTGGGGATGATGCGGGGTGTGGGGTGGGGGTGCATCATGATGGTTCATTTCAAGGCTACTTCAAGCTCTTGCGTCCCCGTCTTGCCGGACTTTCCTCTCCTCTCTAGCTATAAAGCGGCAGCCTGCTATTAATGAGGTCCCAAAGGGGAAAGAAATTTCTGTAACTAGGCACTGCTCAGTTCCATCACTGTTAGGCTGGCCCCACAAAGCCTCTTCTAGCAGAAACTACAAACTCACAGGAACTATTCCTGCAGGAGAAAGGAAGTTCTCTCCGCGGGAATCCATTATGGGGTCTGCTTCCCTTCCCCCAAGTCTTAAGCCCTGAGATTATATTAAAACTTTGTCATCTCGGAAACACACCTATGCATTCATTCACACATAGGCATGGCCGCATGTCTGCAGGCATATGCATGTAATCATGCACTTAGGTTAACTTTTAAAGGGATTCTACAAGGGAAGTTCTACTTGAGAATTAGTTCTTCCTATGGCCTGGTATATAAATGAGAAGGTTAAGTTCACAAACTACGGTGCTGTAGGCTATAGAAATATCTACTCACAACCTGCTTGTATCTCAGGGGGAGTATTCAAAAGCATCATGGCACTGGCAGCATCAATGTCAGGATCTGGAAAAATCAACCAATAAATAACATTATTTACAACGGGGCCGGTGTCTGTGTGTGTTTTTTTTCCCCCTGCAAGTTACAGTTTATGAAAGCAACAGAGAAAAAAAAAAATCTGGGAACAAGATGAGCTATCCCAAAGGTGACTTTCTTCCCGTTTGCATTTGAGAGGAAGAAAGGTATTCTAGAATGAGATTTAAGGGGCAGGTTAGTAAGTTTCTCAGACAAAGCATGGTCCTTCCTCATTTCGCTCATTTCATAATCTGACTATATGTTCCTGATAAGTTGCTGATCTATGCACCCCTACAGCTTACTCCTCTGGCACGGAGGAGTAGGGGAGTGGGGTGACAATAGGACATTTAGCTACAGAAGTCTTTGATGAACTGGGGAAGCTCACAGCACCGAGAAGAGAAAGCCCTAAATATACCTGCATCTAGTGAGATACAAACAAGACGTCGGATCATTTCCATCTGTCAGCAGAATGTAAATTGTACTTTACGAGACGGTGTGTGCACACAGTGGTGGTAGCAGAAGTGGTGAAGGCATTAATACACACACACACACACACACACACACACACACACACACACACTTAAGATATAAAGAAAACATGAAAGTTATGATGTTGAGGGCACAGCGTTTGCTTCCACATCTATTACTGCTTTTAATATGAGACAAAAAGAATACTCATCACCTCGCTGCTATAATTCTTAATAGGTTTCTGAATCCTTACTGATCCACCAGTTGACAGATGGCAGGTTATATAGAGACAGAGAAAAAATATTATCCTTTTATAACTAAATTCATTTTCCTCTGAGAAACAGCAGCGCTGCTGCTATGGAAATGAAAGTCACCATGGCAACAGTAAACAACTCCCAAGAATGGTCACTGAATAGGCTGAAAAGAACATCTGCCCCAGAACAGCGTCCCAGCTGCCCTGGGGCGAAATTCGCTAATAGTGCAGTGATGCCCCGTGACAGAAGCTGCCGCCTGTGCCCTGTCCGAATAAATGAAGTGTGCAATTGAAGTCGACATCAAAATGCCTGCCCTTGCAGATTACTACCTCTGCGTCCGCTAAACCCAGTGACTAATGATGGGGGGTGGGGGTGGGCAGGGGGGCTCGTACTTGTCAGTTTTTGTACAAATTACATGCCAAAAAATTCAATTTACTACTAATGGCTCCACGGCACTTTATTTTGGGTATTATGCTAGGAAATGACTTTTTTACTGTTTAAAAAAAGTACATTTTTCATACTTCATATGTGCAGTTTAATTCCAAGGGAGTAATGTGATACAGTATAAAGCCCCACAAGCGATTAATAATATGGATGACGCTGGTTCTAGAAGACAGCGTCTCAAAAAAATGGGGGAGGGGGGAAAGAACTTTAGAGGCCAGTTTCGATTTCGCCTGCAGGAGGCCCCTTACTTACACTCTGTAATGGAGTGAAGGTTTATGTTAATAGCATGAGGAACAGGTAAATTAACTTATTTGGCAACTCCTGGGGTGACATTTCTAAAACAGTCATCGTTCCCCACTGATATAAAAAAAAACATATATATATATTAGTTGAGCTGAAAGACTTAAGGTCCTATTCATGGTTCCCAGGGTTCCTGCTGCCCCTATGCCCCCCGTCTCCCCACACAGCGTGTTGCCAAAAGCAGGTCTCTTAGGTTCTGGAAGGTTTTATGGAGGGACTGAGGTCTTCTCCCACTTCCTCTTTTTGGAAAGGGCCCCTTCCTCTTTCAGGGCCGAGAAAACACACCTGTTTCTTGGCAGAGCAAAGATTCTTTGCCATCTTTGAGAACGCAAGTGTTGCCAGCAACCAGGGCTTGGCCCGGGTGCCTGGCCCCGGCCTCCCCAGGCCACTCTTACCCAGACTTTTCCTCAACGACCAGGAGGTCCGATGGGGACAGACAGAACAAGAGGAAATACAGGTAAAATGTCAGGAGCCTCTTCCTGTTTGTTTTCCCAGAAAATTAAAGAAAGTATTTCTTTATTCTTCAGAAACACACGACCACCGGAGAAAGGTACAAAGGGCCACAGAGAGAAAGACACAAGACATGAGAAAGAGAATCTTGAACCAAAAGAGCAGCAGCACGCACACGAATTTCGCGGAACCTAAGGGGCAACTTGGGAAGTGCTTCAGGCCCACAAAACATCACCGGGACCACCGCCCCCCCCATCCCATCTGAGCCAGATAAACACAGCGACTCATTCAGGACAAGTCCCTCCAGTGCTTCCTTCCGAGCAAGCAGACGTGCTATGCCACCTTAGGTGATGCGTTTTCTGTGAGCGCACTGTGGGTCTCCCTGAAAGATTTAATTCTCTGTGGTCAGGAGAGACCACTGATGGTTTACATCTTTAGGTAACAGAGAGGCTTTCTGATGGAAGTATTCCTATTCCAATAGGACACTTGAATCCAGAGTGCTTGTTTGGAGTTTTTTGGCTGGAAGGTTTTAGGCACTTGCGCAACTGTTTTGGGGCTAGGGGCTGGTCCGCTCTGGAGGCACAGCTGATTCTGAAGGATAACAAGGTCAAGGACTAGATGGAGGGGAGGATGAGCAGTGGGTTGACTGCATACGAGTTTCCCTGGGCTTCAAAGAGAGGTTTTTCTTCCCGCAAGTGGTTCAATCCAGCTTATCAGCATAAGAAAAGAGAAAGATATTTTGGTCAGGAACTCTTTTCAGGAATGAAGATCTACTTGGTCAGGCGTACCCTTCACCCTTCGTTGTTGCATCTCTAGGGACCTGGGTGAGGGGTCCAGGAAAATACAGAAGCACTACTCTCTTTATTTTTGGTGAGTACAATCTTCCAAAATGAGGATGCTAATTTAGCATCCTCACACAGAATCCCCAAATCAGTTGCCCCTGCTTAATTCAGTCTAACACCAAGCGTGCCATCATGGATGCTTAATAAAGTTATGACCATCCTCAAATCAGAGCCAATCTCAAGCCTGGATTAAAAAATTCCTCCTCTGCTCATGGTTCAGTAACAAATGTTACTTCTCCTTTGGACCAGTTCCCAGCGCCCCATTTCAATTTTCATCTTTAATGCGGTTGTCTTGTTCCATTGCCTCTTCTCTGCAGTACAAGGCTGAAAAACGGTCACACACCTCAAAGATGCTTTCAAATCCTCTTCTCGCGAAGGTACATACACAAATACATTATGCTACGGTGATGGAAATAGGTAACAGAGCCTCTAGAAACAACAGTTCTGTTTCTTAGATTAAAAAAAAATAGATTAAAAAAAATATACAGATATGGCACTTCATTTTCCCCCAAAATGTGGAGATGGGTTTCTCTGGGGCACGGGGAAAGGGGGAGGGCCTTTTCTCTGTGAGTGATGGGAAAAGAAGTAGTCGAGGCATGAGAACTCCTGGGGTCAAGTCCTCAGTCTGCTGCTAATTAACATGTGACTTTAATTGTGCAGGGGTGGAGTTCATTTCTTTTAAAATCGTGGTGGGTGGTTGTAGACTTGGGAGCGGACTGGTTGGTCTTCCAACTCATTCCACATAGTTCCTAGCTCTGCCTATAAAGTCCCCTGACTTCGTCTTCCTTTTCTGACCTGTGGCTGCCGGGACTATGGACTCCAAAGAGCACCTACCAAATGGCGCATTTATTTCAACGCTTTTGGAGGAAGTGAACACCCTCAGTAAGGCTGGAAGGATGCCCTATTGCTTCTGGAAAGCCATGACCCGTCATTCTGGGCATCTGCTGGGTCCACTCTGAGCAATCCATCCGGCCTGGCCCAGGCGTCTTGTGGATTTGGAGTGTAGCTTCTGTCTGCATTCGTTCTCCTTCTTCTGGGATCTGGGCTCATGGAGAAGTGACTGCAGAGTCGACCTATTTTAACTAAGAATATGACGGACGGTTGGAAGTCGTGGCCGTAGAACTGCTGCAGAAACGTGAGCACTGTCCTTAGCATCACTGAGCTGACTGATCTAACAAAACAATAACGAAGCATGGCCTGTATGGAAAGCCGAAGAATTACAACCAGTGATTCTCTTAGAAATCATTTAATTGTCCATAGGTCTAACACGTTTATTTCTCCCCACTCCTCCTCATAAACTGAAATGTTTTATAGGACGATGAAAGGTCTTTACAATACTAAATAAAAAAAGATTCACGAAGCATAAAAAAAAAAAAACAACCACGATGAACAGATGACACCCATGTGGACAGAAATTATGGGATACAAGGACATGATGCTCAATCAAATGCACACACCAAGGTGCTCCTATTTTCTTACCTTTTCCACTAACAAGTGAGCCCTGTTACGGGGCTCCCCCTCACCTGCCTGTATTCCCAACACCTGGAACAGTGCCTGGAACATAGGGGTGCTAGATAAATAGTTGTCGAACTAGCGAACGGATGGCTTATCCAAGAGCTGTCTGGGGCTGCCGCTGCTCATTCCAGGGCCAAAGCCTTTTTTTTTTTTTTTTTTTTTTTTAAGTTTACTTGCTTAATTTTGAGAGAAAAAGAGAGAGCTTGAGCAGGGGAGGGGCAGAGAGAGAGGGAGAGAGAATCCCAGGCAGGCTCCATGCTATCACCGTGGAGCCCAGTGTGGGCCTTGAACCCAAAAACCTTGAGATCGTGACCTGAGCTGAAACCAAGAGTTGGACGCTTAACCAAATGAACCATCCAGGCACCCCTCTTTTCTTTTTTAAGAAAGAGTGATTTTAAGAAAAAGTTAGCACACTAAAAAAAATTAATTAATTAATTAATTTTTAAGTAAGCCCTAAGCCCGATGTAGGGCTTGAACTCATGACCCTGAGATCAAGAGTCGTATGCTCTACTGAGCCAGCCAGGCACCCCAGAGCATAAACCTCTTGATGTGCAGTGGAATCCCCTGGAAACTCCAGAAAACCAAATGTCAGGCCCCACCTCAGATGACACTGAGTTTTGCAAAAGTTCACCAGAGGATTCTGATGTGTAGGAAAGGTAAAGAACTACCCTTAGTAATAGAAAATCAAGGGTATATGAATACCATCCAAAGTGAGTCCATGCCAAGTGCTCCCCAGAAATCTGTTACCATCTCTAACATCACTAGGTCTCTTTGCTTTGAAATATCTTTATCCACTTTCTGCAATGCTGCATGAGTACAATGCTGCACATCTGAAAGTATTCAGTTAGTCCGTGAAAATGGAGAAAAAAATGCTTGGGATAACTTTTAGGGCCAAGGAGACAAGAAATAGATGAAAACAATAAACAAGCAAGCAAATAAATAAAAACCCTGATTAAGGTATACATTCCCAGGCAAATTCTGGATGCGTGTGATTTCATTTATGTACACTCCATGTACTAAGGAAGTGGTTTTTCAATCAGGGACGATTTTGTACCCCTTCCCTCCAGGGGTATATGGCAGTGTCTGGAGACATTCTTTTAAAAGAATTTTTTATTTTTGAGAGAGACAGAGAGTGAGCAGGGGAGGGGCAGAGAGAGAATCCAAAGCAGGTTCCAAGGCTCTGAGCTGTCAGCACAGAGCTGGATGCGGGGCTTGAACTCACCAACTGCAAGATCATGACCTGGGGCAAAGTCAGACACTTAACCGACTAAGCCACCCAGGCGCCCTGTCTGGAAACAGTTTTGATTGTCATGACCAGGTGGGAGGGGAAGGTAATACTGGCATCTCGTGGGTAGAGCTCAGGGATGCTGCTCAGAATTCCACAGTGTATGGGAGAGCCCCCCTACAACAAAGAATTATCCAGTCGCAAATGCAAACAGTGCTGAGGCTGACAAACTCTGTAATAAGCTATGTGTACATGCGCTGTGGTCAAGAAAAGTAGGTCTTCGAGTCAAATGATCTCAATAGTATACATCAAAAATAAACAGATATGGAATTCACCTTGTTGTTGTCGCCTTCCCCCCCCTCCCCCCGCCGCCTTTTACCCGGAGTCCCTAAGCAAAGGATAAGAGAGAGGATGTCTGTGTTGGTAGCTTTGAAGCCAGAGAGGTAGGGAGTGGTGCTCTTTGGCCACTGTTCTGATCAATCAAGATATCTGTAACAGCAGCCTCTGATTTCGTAGGGAGCAGCAGCACAGGGGAGTGCTGTCAGATCTACTGAGGTCACCTGCCACCAATATTTCTTCCACTTCCCTGTTGGCTGAAGGTTCTTAAGACGGTATTCACCATGGGTATGAAATGCAAACATCTGAGGGGTTCGCACAGCCAGACAGCGGAGAAAGTGACACCACAGAGCCCAGTGGACTATCTTCACAATGGATGGGACCTTGGGGAATAAAAACCTCATGCAAAGATTGATTCCAAGTGGCGACCTTAAAAATCATCGTCATGAGGGGAATTGGGCTAGAGAACACCAAGGGTGGCCCTTCTCCAAAAAACGGAGTCCGAGAAAACCCCAACCGCTTGCTACTCTGAAGAAACGAGGCAGGTTGAAACCAGCTATTAAGCAAGTTGAAACTAAGAGTAGTTTCTGCAAAAGGGAATCTAAATCAAGCTGAGGGGGTGGGGGATGAATGATTGACACATGCATTCTAGGTATTACTAGGCTCCCAGTCACACATCTTGTGATTCTTTCTCGGCCTAAAAGCAGTGACTGGTGAACTCTACAGGTGAGACGCACCGACTACGAGAGCAGCGACAACTTTGCAAGTTAGTAGGAATGCATATATCCAAGTCAGCTCCCTGTTTAGCTTGTGTAAATTGCCCATGTATTGCCCCTAATTGCATTTCGTGCGGAAGGGGATTTAAGGGAAAGGTTCTGGTTGCTAAGTACACAGTTCAGGATGCATCCTGGGCTGGGAGTCGGACGACAAGGGTTCTCGTCTCTAGAGGACTCAGACGCCCGTCTCTAATGTGGCGTTAGGGTGGCTGAGCTGGGGACGCTCCGAGGGCCATGAACTCTGAGTCACTGCCGCTACTCCGCTGGAAAAGTAAAAGAAAGCTCACAGACACTCCCCACGGCAGATGCTTCCAACTTGTTTTGTCTCCTGGCAAAAGAAATGCTTTGACTTTGATGTCTGCTGGGTCTCTTGATTCTACTGTCCCCTTTGCTTTGGCCTTTCTGAGAGGTCTGCATGGCATCGCTTATCTTTGCAAATGTGTGCGTCCAGTGAACGTAAGACCTCAAGCCCTTTCCCAGGACACGGAGGGTCCACCCTGTTCTTCTCGGCCGGGACACTGCCACTCCAACACGTCTTTTATCCAACGCTCAGAATTTCCCTAACGATCAACGATCAACATTTTACCTCTTCAATGTCTTCGACCAGTTGATGGAAGTTTTTCTAGCAGTTGTCTGGGAGCAAACGGAAAGGGACCACGTGGATTCAGGGTGACCCGTACAAGACTTCTGAAATTCTAGAACTTGAAGATCAGGGTAAAGGTGACAGGAGGCCCAGAACAGGTTAGGATTCTGTTCTATGAGTCACGACCATTTTTTTTTTTTTTTTTAATTTTTTTAGAGCCAGGGAGTTCTGGTTTGGCTCTGTCTGGCTTGTGAAAACTGTGCTGCAACTACCTGTCTGTGATGGGTTAAAAAAAAAAAAAAGAAGAAAAAAAAAGAAAAAAAATATTTTTAACTTCGTGCAGGTGGAATGAGAACCTGTATGTTCTTTGGAAGTGCCTTTCCCTCTGCACCTCATTCAGTTGTAAATCCACTTACGGACTTCTCTGATTTTTGCCTCCCTGGAGATGCTGTAACTGATGGCCACGAGCAGAGGAGACATCTGGGGATTTTATGAAGGGGATTCCGACACAGGGAGGGAGGACAGGGAAATTAATGCTGAAGCCTTCTAGGCTCTGGATTTGTTTTTGCTTTGAAAACCTCCTGCTTGGTCCGGGCTTCTTCAACCAGTGATAGAGCCAAAGCCCGTCACCAGGCCGGGACTGGATGGGGGCTCTCACGAGAGCCGAAGGGCCGGGCCACACTGATATCTCAGAGGAAGGACGTCGGAGGAGAAGCCAGAGACAGAACCAGGCCCAGAGATCCCCAAGACAGGAACCGAAAGCCAGCGGGGCAGTCAGATACCCAGAGGACAGGGCACGTGACTGGCAAGAAGTGTTGGGGGACCACCAGGGCATCTGTCTTCAGTCATTTCTTCCTCTCTCCACACTGTTATGAGCTCATCTGTCTCCACCATCACTGGTCCCCACGGATGGGAAGATCAGTTCTCGCCCAGGCTCCACCCGGGAAGCCACTTCCTCCTCTAGTGACGGTCCCAAGGGCTGCGGACCTGCAGGCGACCACGGTACAAACTCTCCCACTGTTCCTGCCATTCTGGTGGGGCCACCAGGCAGGGCAATCTTGCTGGTGCTGGCCATGGAGCATTTCCACTGGCGTGGCATCTTCAATGAGCTCTGTCTTCAACTGGGTCGACGCGCAAAGCCTCTTTCCGGGAGCAGAGGTTCAGCTCAGAATGACACTGGCAGGTGTGTTAGTGACAGTAGATACCATTCACTACCCTGACACCAGAACTCCACGGCACACATCCACTGTCTGCCCAGCTCACCTCGTCCGCCGCCCTAATGTCCGAGCGACAAACAGCTGGAGGGGAGAACTCTGAACACCAGGCTCACTTTGCCTGGGAACGCACGCGTTACATGACTCGCACGAATTTCAAAAGGGACCACAGAAGCGTCGATTTTCCCTGTTCTGACAGCCGCCTGTCATCAGACAGACACGTCAGAACTAAACCGCACCCCGTGCCTTCTGCACAAACGTCTATCATCTTGAATCCTACACCGCCCCATGCAATGTGCTACCCCTGTATGTGACTACGCCGTAAACATTGACCCATTTGACCTGATCTCTTCGTGGAAAAAGGTGTTCCGACGCTCAGATCAGTTTCCTTATTGGAGAGCTCCTTCTCAAACATCTGGAAGGGGGGGACCACCGCCACTCCACAGGTCAACCCCACAGCAGTGAGATGCTATGGCATGGGCAATGGTTAGGCTCTCCACCCAGGAGTGACGCCCAGCATTTCCCTTTACTACTTCAAGACCCGTTAGGGGGTCTTCTAAGAACCCATCTGCAGTCAGAGGATATGAATGTGGGGAGGGAGAACAAATAAAAAAAAACAATTCATCTGTTTACAGCCCATCAAGTCATCGGTGACAGTATCCTTGGAGAGGGCGTTCCAAAGAGGCTGGAACCAGCGGATGCAGGAAGGAGAATTCACAACCAGACGCGGTACGGAAGGAAGGGAGTTCAGAGGAACGTGTCGTTTCCCACCTTGACCCTCTGCACCCGCATCGCAGGGATGTGAGTTCAAGTACATACGGCAGAATTCCCCTACTTTGCTACAGCTGATTTCCACATAAAAGTTTAGTATGTTCTCCGGGGAGAGGCCAGTCTATCCACCAAGGCCCAGAACTGCTCTCCCCGCCACTGCGCCCTGTGTCTGTGGCACCTGAGGGAGACCAGTCCGTCAGGTCTGCATGTGTAGGGGGCGGAGGGCAACAGAAACAGCACCCGACCCACAGTGCTGGGTGGCAAAACGTACAGCGAAGCCAACGGTCGACACCACGTCACCGTCTACAGGTCTTCCCTAGCTAGTCAGGAGGTCCCCGTCCACCCAGAGGGCCCCCAGAAAGCAAATGGCTCTCTGGCCACCGTGTGCCCAAATGAAAGAATATACTACTAAAATGTAGTTACTTAAATCCGGTTGAGGTCATCTTATCAAGAGATCAGAAGGCAATACAGATACAACCAGGCCCCCTACACACACACACACACACACACACACACACACACACTCTACAATCACCCACTGACACAATCCTGCTTCTGCTGGCAAGTGGGTCCTGGAAAGCCATCTCTTTCTCCCTTAGAGACCTGAGCTTCACACACAAAGAGCAACCAAAGGCGGCGAAAGCACACATCTCATCGCAGACCGGGAGATCCTTACTCCTGCTTCAGTCCATACGTGCCACACTAAGGACGCACCATCGCTCTTGGGCAGCTGGAGCGCGGTCCTGATAAGGAATGGTGCTGAGTGCTACCAGTCCAACCCCTTGGCTGCTCTTCCAAAGTGACCTGGGGCTGCCGATTCTTAGGATTACCGGTCACCGAGCTCTGTCTGGGCCTCAGTTTTAGTGCTTAGCAGCCTTTTACGCTTTCTGGTCTAATCCTCTCCACCCCACCCCCCAAATACATTAGGAAAAAAAAAAAGATTAAAGCAAATCGGGTGCTTGGTATTTTTTTTTTAAACCTTTGTGTAGTTCTCTGAAACACATTTATTCAGAAACAACCTACACTATGAAATATGGCAACTGAAAAATAAAAATAAAGCGCCAATAAAGCCCTTGTTTTCCTTTATCCTCCATGGTAACTTCCCCCAATGTCTGTCTCAAACCTGGCTCCTGGGATGTCCTGAAGCCTTTAGGGGTTGCAGGGTAAGTGGGCACACTGAGGAGCTATAATAACATAATGGTTATTAACTGTTTCCACTGAATAGTGCATACTTGGTTTCACACAAAGAGACAGAGGCATCATCTATCCCTCGTTGAGAACAAAAAATATCATTAAACTGTTAATGAGCAATTCCTTTTAGATCCAGTTCTACAAAGATTCAATAGTAAGGCTATACACAAAAGTATCATGAACATAAAAGGATTAAGCTTTCTACCCAACAAAATTTAAGCACAACGTTGTGCTCCTGGAAGAGACGTGAGAAGGAGCCCAGTCTGTCCCGATCCTGAAGGAGACACCAACCATTTCCAAGGGTGGGTGAGCCCTGCACTCAGAGTCCATAGGTAAGGAGGTTAGGAATTAACTTGGGTTTAAAGTTTAGTCTAACCATAAATCAATGAGTTGATCTTCTGGTGGGCGAACGGGAAATCTGTTCTGGAGACAATCCCCAGAGAAGTCTCCAGAACGGTTTCTGGGAATGGCTGAGACCCTGAAACAGGTATTGTGGGGTTGTAAGGAGTCTATTCTGAAGGATCCCCCTTTTTGGGGAGATGTGCTTGGTTTAAAAAAAAAAAAAGAAAGAAAAGAAAAAAAAATCGAGCTGCTTACTTTCTAGCCGCATAGCATAAGTGGTCTAAACACCCAGGGCACAAAAATACTAAGTGAGCATCAAGTGGAGCAAAGTGGGCCCAAGTGTGGAGGGCGAGAGCTTGATCAGGGAGGCATGCTTTTAAAAGAGGTGAGTTCAGGCCAAACCTGATGTCCTCTTGCGGACGCGATGCATTATTCATTCCAGAACTATAAATGTGAAGCCAAATAAAGGTTTTCGGTTTGTGTCTGGGCATACCTGTTTTTGAACAAATCAGGAGGGATGACAATCACCAGACAATATGATTAACAGAGCAAGCAGACGCTAAAGGCAAAAGTCACAAAACGCAATGGTGCGGTCATGGGAAGGTCTGCTCCCACCGGGGCTGTGGCAAGGACAAAACCATCTGGAGACAGCGTTGCAGGCCAGCCCAGCCCAGCAAGTGGGTGGATCAGGTTACTCCGTGCTAGCAACTGGCTTCGTTCCCCTACCGTGAAAGGCATATTTCATCTTTCAAGAGGAAAAAGTTATAGCAAGGACAATGCGAGCAAAACCGAAGGCTATTGGAAACAGAAAAGGAAAAGTCTATCCATGCCACCATGTTGGCACCTGCGTTTCTCTCCCACCCTTGCAAGATTCTTCTAGGAAGGGGGTTCAGCATATTTTCACTAAGCCTGAGCCCTGCCCGGGAAGTCTTCAGACTCGGGCTGCACCAGAGAACGTTGTGGCCGCTGTCTTTTAAAGGTAAGGGCTTGGGGGAGGGTCAAGGAGAGGAGCAGAGGGGAAATCAAAATGATTACCCCTCTTTTTAAGCCCATCCAGTCTTTCCCAGTTCAGATTCTGAAGAAACCCAAAAAGCCTGTTTCTGCAAGCTCTTACCACTGAGAGACTCTGGGTGATGGGCACTGTAGGCCAGGTAGGCACAAGTTAAGCCCGTGCCACCAGCCTGCTGTCCCCCCCAGATGATTATTGCCTCAGAGAATGTGCGTGTAGGATAAGGTAAGACAGGCTGCAGGAGACAGGGGCAGGGACAAAGATACTCTCCAGAAGTCTGGGCTTTGGCTTAAATTATGACGCACAGAAAATGCTGAGACGCCTAAATTTCCCCTCCTTCCCGCATATTTCTCTCTCCCTCTGTTTCTCCCAGGTAAGAAAAAAGAACTTGTTTTTGAAAGGTCCCTGCTTTTCAAACAGAAATGTTCTTCACAGAGCCAATCTCACCTAAGGCTGAACCCACATATTCAACACAGCATTCTTTCAAAGTTATTTTCCATGCAATCTGCTGTATTCTGCACGTAGATTGCTGGCAAGATGGAATGAATGAACTAAAACCTGGGGTATCTCCCTCCTGAGCAGTGCTCCTCTGAGAGCACCTACCTGTTGCCTCCTGGCAAAGAAGGCTCCAAATCGTTTTTAGAACTTGTCATCTGGTGCCGTGGTAACTAGGTGGGGGTTCATGGGGTGCTGGCAGCAGAGGGCTGGCTGGCTGTGCCTGAGTGGGTCGGAGCAAGCAGTATACGGCACTGCCAAATGCAAGTCTGCCATGAAGTCTCCTCTGCAAACCTCCACCATGGTCTCTCCCTTTCCAGACACGCAGAGCTCTTCTCACCGTGCCCGGGAACCTGCTTTGGGTTATCTTCTAATCACTTCTTGTGCATAACCATTTCTTGTGCACACACAGCGTCTTCTCAAAGAGATGACTTCCCTTGTCAGTAGGGGCACTCTTAACCCTCTCTGTAGTCCCTGTGGGAAGCTAGTGATCATTCATTCACCTTCTGGAACAGTCAGTACCTCTCTTCTAACAAGCCTGTCTTATTTGAATTCTGGGGGAAACGGGGAGAATTCTTCTTGTCATTGAATTCTTAGTTTAGGGAGGATGCTTGCTTCAAGAGCAGAAGACGCACTGAGGGCCGCAGGCGGCCAGCCCACACGTTCTCCAGAGTGAGCCACAGTTTCAGGTATCTGAGTGGAGTGCAGAGGAACCAGGGAGAACCTCTTCTTGCTTGTTGAACTGCCACAGAGGCTTGGTAAAGTACAAAGATGGTGACTTTCCTAAGTAGTCAAGACCTGATCAAGAGCTTGTCTCAATCAAGGGTCTTCTGGTCCTTTAGAAATGGACTTTTTAAAGACGTCTCATTCATTCCTAGATAACTGATTAGCTTCTAGGCTCTGCTACTTCTAGAACCTACCACACTGACTCAACCACAAAGGCCTCCTTGTGGTTAGCTCGGGTTTAATATTTCCATACACTGTGGTCTAGCCTGCAACATGGACTTCAAAAGCAAAAGAAAGATTAGTCTTAATCTCCAGAGGGGCTTAGGGTTACAGGCAAGTAGGATGTGTTTCTGAGTAGTCTGTAAACTCATCTAAAGAAGCTGGACATACTATCAAGGTGCTACAAACGTATTTGGGTAGAGTCTGAGACCCACAGCAAATGGAAGAAATTACATGGTTACAATTACTGTAGTCTCTACCATTCCTATTAAAATAAACTGGTTCGGAGCAGGAAATATATGTAATAAGCCCAGAACACCTTGTTGTAGTAGAAAATGAGGACACTGTCAAACTCTACGGACTTCGTGTCTGAAGGGCTTAGGAACTTACCTGAGGGCCCTGCATTGGCCAAAGATGGGACAATTTGATCTCCCATGAGGACAGCACTGACACTAAATTGAAACATACCAAACATGCTTACACCCAAAACTTTGCAATGACGCTAAAAAAATATTGAAACTCACTGGTCACCTGGTGGAAGTGCTAGGGAACCGACTCATTCTTTGAAAACTGATGAAAGAAGCAAACCATTGTTCTGCCTTTCCTATATGAACTAGAAAAAGTGACTAGCTGAGTGACTGATGAGATGTTTCTCTATATAGTATTCTTTGGGAAAAAAAAAGGTATTCTAGATAATACATAAAAAGGGAATAAAATGTTGCATTTGTAAAAATTTTGCGAGCCCCTAATGAATTAATTTATCAAAGGAGAGAAAATCAGTAGGCGTTAACACCACAGGTAAGAAGAAACAAGCAGATACAGTGTATCACCTGATAGAGGTATAAACCCCACTTAGAAGTAATCTTAACCAAAAAAAGTGTTCTGTCTGGAGACATTTGGCGATGTCTGGAGACATTACGGTTGTGACTCGTGTGTGTGTGTGTGTGTGTGTGTGTGTGTGTGTGTGTGTGGGATCTAGTGTGTAGAGCCCAGAAATGCTGCTAAACATCCTACAATGAATAGGATGGCCCCCACAGCTAAGAATTATTTGGCTCTAAACATCTAGTGCTAAGGTTGAAAAATCCCGCTCTAGATTTAATACTCAATTTATAGGAAACCCAGGGGACAAAGGAATAAGTTAAATGACAATACGAGATGAATCAGCAGAGTTCAGCCTATAGGAAACTCTTATAGGACAATCCAAATTCTTTAACCACAGCAGTAGCAGCAAGAAAAAATGACAGAGCTGGATAGATAATTATGGAAGGGAGCCAACAGACTGAAAGAGACATAAGGGACAGGTCAATTGATTATAATGTATGAGCCTTATTTGGTTCCTGACTTGAAAAACAAGTGGTTAAGACAAAACAAAAACTACAAGCAATTGGGGAAAATAAACATTGATGAATTACTGAGGAATTACTCCCCCCCGGTTTTATTGAGATATAACTGACATATAATATTGTATAAGCTTAAAGTGTACAAGATTTGATATATACTGCAAAGTAGTAATTAAAAGGAAACATACCATGGTTAAGTTTAGTTAACACCCATCACCTCATACCGTTACAATTTTTTCCCTTTGTGATAAGAAGTTTTAAGATCTAAGGGATATATTAAAAATTTTAAGGCCTGTTATTGGTACTGTGGTTATGCTTTCTTAAAAAACGTTTCTGTATTTTTTTTTATTTTTATTTATTTTTGGGACAGAGAGAGACAGAGCATGAATGGGGGAGGGGCAGAGAGAGAGGGAGACACAGAATCGGAAACAGGCTCCAGGCTCCGAGCCATCAGCCCAGAGCCTGACGCGGGGCTCGAACTCACGGACCGCGAGATGGTGACCTGGCTGAAGTCGGACGCTTAACCGACTGCGCCACCCAGGCGCCCCACGTTTCTGTATTTTTGAGCTACGTACAGAAATATATACAGAAGAAATGATACAATATCTAGGAATTTGCTCCAGAATCCCCATTACCTGGGGGTGGAAGGTGGTAGGAAGTGGAAAGGGTACAGATGAAACACATCTGGCCAGGATTTTGATGATCGTTGGGCGAAAGGTGATTGAGGCTTATTATTTTCTTCTTTGCAACATATACCGAAACGCTCTAAGTAAGTTTCCATAGTTAGAAAAATACCGATGGCAAAATATATCAGACCAACTGTACCAGACAGGGAATATGCTCTTTATCAACAAAAATATGGCCCTTGATGTGGAGCTGGGTTCCGAGAAGGCCATCGGGGAAGACAGGCTAAGTCTAGACTCACTGAAGTTTTATCTCCCTCTTGAACATAGGTTAAATTTGACCTTCCGCTGGAATTAGCGTGAAACAGTGCTTAAACCTGATGCTTAAACAGCATGATAAAGCTCAGCAGGCCCAATTTACTTTGTCTTATGGTGCACGCCCGGTTCAGGTTGGGGGAGTGTGCGTGGGGTGGGGAAAGGGGTCAGCACCCTCCTGACCCCTGAAAGCAATTAACTTATACTTCCAAGCAGGAGGTACCATTATCTTTAACTCAGCAGGCATAACTGTACATAATTAGAGGTCATAATTATGGTTCTCTTTTTAAAATGTGACCATAGTATCCAAATTGACCTCTTGTGGCCGCGCTGCCTACTCGCTGGGAAGTACATAAAAGGCGGGTACAGGTCCTGTCCATCGGCGACACCGTGACGGGCGGCCAGAGTCCCAGGCAGTTTGTGAGCTCAGGAAGCCTTGCTTATTCCCTGCGGAACCTCGATCTGTTTCGGGGTTTACTAATTATCATTTTTCACCGAGAAACATTTTATTTCTTTAAATAGACACGGACTAGCTGGCACTTTCCACGGGCTTCTTGACCATGGCAAAGAGGCAAAAGCAACCACTTAAATTAATATGCCAGCAATTACCTGCATCTACTGTCTAATTAGCCATGTAATGACAAAGTTGCGAAGAAAATTCCTCATCATTTTTTCACGTTAGTGTTTTTGTAAAGTTGCTACAGAGACCCTACTTCCCTTTAAAAATGTGGATTTGGGGGCACCTGGGTGGCTCAGTTGGTTGAGTGTCCTACTTCGGCTCAGGTCATAATCTCACGGCCCGTGAGTTCGAGCCCCGCGTCGGGCTCTGTGCTGACAGCTCGGAGCGTGGAGCCTGCTTCCGATTCTGTGTCTCCCTCTCTCTCTGCCCCTAACCCACTCACATTCTGTCTGTCTCTCTCAAAAAAAAAAAAAAAAAAAAAAGACTATAAAAATGTGGATTTGGGGGCACCTGGGTAGCTCAGTCAGTTGAGCGTCTGACTTCAGCTCAGGTCATGATCTCATGGTGCGTGGGTTCGAGCCCCGTGTCTGGCTCTGTCCTGACAGCTCAGAGCCTGAAGCCTGCTTAGGATTCTGTGACTCCCTCTCTTCTCTGCCCCTCCCCTGCTTGCTCTCTCTCTCTCTCTCTCTCAAAAATAAATATTAAAAAAAAATGTGGATTTATTGTTATTTTATTATACCCCATAACTGGCCTCCCCTAGCAATATTTCCAGCTTATAGAGCCCGAATCATTATACATAACAAATCGTTTTGTGGGGAAAGAAAACCTACCTGGACTGCTCTCAGGTCTGAGCACAGAATAATTGAATTTTTGAGCTCAAAGAGACCCTCAGAAATCATCTTCCAGATGAAATGCCGGAGGCAGGTCCAGACAGAAGGGAAGCAAATGCAGTGGCAGAAAATCACGGGGTGAGAAGCTCGCAGAAACATTTCATGACCAACTTGTGGTTAGCGCCTTATTTGGTGGCCACGTTAATTCTAGTTCCTGCTTCCAACACAAAGCCCAAGCAGCTGATCTGTGTCTCTCATGCTCCTTAGGAGCAAAGCTTCTTCACTTTTCTGGTACCAGGAGCCATTAAATAACCCTGACAAACATCCAAGTTCTTTCCAACAGCATTTTAAATCCTCAGCCAATGTTTGAAAAACCGGAAAGAGGGTTGGTACAGCATCAGCTAACCTTTTCCTGGCAGTAAAAAGGGACTGAAAATTCCAAAGTTTGACACAAGTAGTTTCGAATGGGTAGAACGGCACCAAATCACAACATCTACACAGCCGAGTGACAATTCTCACTTGGAGGCATGAGCTTCAAATAAATGGCCCTGAGAAATACAGGTCTTTTTAAAAAAAAATTTTTAAGCGTTATTTATTTTTGAGAGAGAGAGAAACAGAGAGTGAGTGGGGGAAGGGCAGAGGGAGAGGGAGACACAGAATCCCAAGCAGGCTCCAGGCTCCGAGCTGTGAGCACAGAGCCCGAGGCGGGGCTCGAACTCACCAGTCACGAGGTGATGACCTGAGCCGAAGTCGGACACTCCTCCACCTGAGCCACCCAGGCGTCCCAACCAATGTTGTTTTCTTGAATCAAACAGCTTGGGAGTGAATTATGGTTCCTTATATTTGTAAAAAGCTCCTCTATTCAGAAAAGGAAAATTTAACTACTATTCAGAGGTGCCCAACACTAGAGTTTAAATAAAAGAGTAATTGCCTTTCTGCTTTTATAGGCATGTCACTACTAAGAAATACTACTTTACTACTTTATTT
Source organism: Panthera tigris (assembly GCF_018350195.1). Lineage (NCBI taxonomy): Eukaryota > Metazoa > Chordata > Mammalia > Carnivora > Felidae > Panthera > Panthera tigris. Next base: position 131,944,073 of record NC_056665.1, read on the forward strand.
TCTTTTGGTTCAGTAAGAGAAGTCAAAGGAACAAGTCTAAATACATCACAACAAAGGTATTTAATTGAGACCGGTTCATTTGCATCTCAATGTAAAGTCACCGCATGATACACTAACGCAAATGCATTGATAAAAAGTTCATTCTACCATTGTAATGAGTACGGGGGGAATGTTTCAGTGGTAAATGCTTCAAGTTTACATTATTTCTTGAAACATTTCATGCAGCTACTTGGCCCAGAAACTCCAATTCCGGGCTTCACGAGGGCTTTTGCAAAATACTCGCCCTTATGTCACACAGTTCCAGAACTGTGGCTTGACACAGAGCGTTGTCACTCAAACATCCTATTAAAATAAAAGGCTTGGTTCCCTAGAGCTTTGCTTTACTGCTCAGTAAATCGTATCCACCATATTTATCCCCAGGCGCCACTTGCTACATTAATTTATATAACAAGCTGCAAATTAAATACCATCGTTTCCTAAATTTTAGTTCTGGACTGCACACTTCATTTAGCTATTTGTTGGCCGGTGCCCCACCCCTGGTGATGGAAAGGGTTAAGAAGAGGGGGGCTGTTAGGTCAGCCCCTTCCTGTGGTCGTTCACCAGACTGAGCATGTTGAAAAGCAGAACATTCCTTCCACCTCGTGAAATCCCGGCATCTGCTGAGTGGCAAATTCAGCTTGCTCCGTTTTGTTTCACTACATTCGCAAAAGAGACCGTACAGTATGGACTCCGGAACACAATTACTCTTCACATACCTTCACCCTCTCTAGTTGCCTATCTTCTCCATCCGAGCACTCTGCAAAAAGCCAAAAACCCCAACAGGATAGCTAATGAACCCAAAGCGGATTTAACCTTCCTGATTCCATGTCACATAAAACTGTTAATTTATCTGATTCTTTTCTTTACTCCATTACCTTTCATCTGGAATATACCGTGTCCCACCAAGTCAGCTGATAGCATTCTACACGCTTCTCTCTCTGCAGTTTTCAGTCCTAGAAGGACGAGAACCCAAACTTGGAAGCAATTTCGGAGATTAAGCTTCCCAAGGAAATTCATTTTTATCACAATCTCCAATGTTTCAAAGTGGCCAAGTCACCTTGGTCATGTTTATTAACTAAAGGTAATAGGAAAGATCCTAATCAGAGCTGCACAAACCAATTCTCTCTCGGCGAACGTGGACTGATGGTTCTCAGCTCCAACCACTGAATCTCATTTAGTGCCCTGGGATCTGACTGGCACCACCTCGGCTTCCTGATGACCACCAAGACAGAAGCAGTTTGTGAGGAAGGAAAGGGCTGCTCCCGCTGAACACTGAGCAAAAACCATCCAGAAGGAGGGAGGGGCAGGGGTAGATGGGCAGGCCACAGGAAGACTGAATGCAAAAAGTGCAGGCGAACATTGGTGTTCTGTGACATTTCTAGAGAGGTCCGTAGCTGTTATCCAGCTCTCTCACGGGTGGATTAGACAGAACAGGGTAAGAATCACTGGCTTTACACTCCCCCATCAGAGATGGAAGTCTCACCCCAGAATGCGTCTTTAGAACAGCACTAAAAGCTCTCTCTTTGCTGAAAGGAAGCATTAAGATTCTTTGGTTTGAAATGATCTTGCAGTTCTTGGAATGCTAAGAAAAATGCATTTGGTTAAGGACTGAACGTATGCATCCCCCCAAGATTCCTATGTTGAAGCCCTTACCCCCAGCCACTCTGGAAAACACTGTGGAGGTTCCTCAAAAAATTAAAAATAGACCTACCCTATGACCCAGCAGTAGCACTGCTAGGAATTTACCCAAGGGATATAGGAGTACTGATGCAGAGAGGCACTTGTACCCCAATGTTTATAGCAGCACTCTCAACAATAGCCAAATTATGGAAAGAGCCTAAATGTCCAACAACTGATGAATGGATAAAGAAATTGTGGTTTATATACACAATGGAGTACTACGTGGCAATGAGAAAGCATGAAATATGGCCCTTTGTAGCAACATGGATGGAACTGGAGAGTGTGATGCTAAGTGAAATAAGCCATACAGAGAAAGACAGATACCATATGTTTTCACTCTTAGGTGGATCCTGAGAAACTTAACAGAAACCCATGGGGGAGGGTAAGAAAAAAAAAAGAGGTTAGAGTGGGAGAGAGCCAAAGCATAAGAGACTCTTAAAAACTGGGAACAAACTGAGGGTTGATGGGGAGTGGGAGGGAGGGGAGGGTGGGTGATGGGTATCGAGGAGGGCACCTGTTGGGATGAGCACTGGGTGTTGTACGGAAACCAATTTGACAATAAATTTCATATATCGAGAAAAAAAAAAAAAGAAGCCCTTACCCCCAATATCATGGTATTTGGAGATGGGGGCCTTTACAAGAGAATTGGGGTTAGATTAGGGCACGAGGGTGGAGCCCTCCTGATGGGGTTAGTGACCCTGGGGTAGGAAAAGAGAAAAGAAAAATGTCGCCTGCCCGCATGCCCATGAGCACAGGGGAAAGGCCACAGGACTGAGAGTTGGCCCTCTGCAAACCAGGAAGCAAGCTTTCACTAGAAACCAAACCCCTCTGGACCTTGATTTTTGACTTTCCAGCCTCCAGACTGAGAAAATATATTTCTGTTTGAGCTACCAAGTCTGTGGTACTTTGTTCTGGCAGCCAGAACAGACCAAGACAAATACCTGGGCGGGGGGGGGGGGGGGGGTAGGTATTAGCAGAATGCAACAATTCACAAAGACTGTGTGCAGGAGCCACTGCAGACTCGATGGCCTCTATCCCATTAGCCTTTAGCTGGAGAGGTTGGGAAGCCAAAACCAAAAAAAAGCAAAAAAAAAAAAAAAAAAAAAAAAAAAAACAACCAAAAAACCACACTTCGTTTTCCAGACTCTCTTGCAGTTAGGGCTCTGGGTGTGGATTCACTCTGCCAGTTAGATGCAGTCAGACTGACTGCAGGTGCAGGTGAGGTGAGGCTCCCTTTGGCTGTGTGACAGGCACCCAGGGGTGCAGAGACTCTGGGCTTTCCTGCAGTAGTGGTCCAGTGTCCATTCTCCAGCATCCTCCTCGTGGCTCTTACGAGAGCGGCAATGATCTCTGGGACACACACAGGAAGTGTGTCTCTGACCTCATAGAGGCAGTGACGGCAGCTTCTCCGGTTGTCAGCTTGGTAGGATCTTGGAAGTAATTTCTGAAGGGCCAGCCTGGCATCTCTCCCTTTGGCTCTTCTACCATAAACCCTGAACTCCCTGTATGGCCTCCCTTTGGGCGTTAACCAGTTAGAACACTTGCCATTTCCTGCTCCGTATCCCAGACCACAGAGCTAGGACATCACTGAAGAGGACCCAGGGAGCTGTTTGTCTCTGGTGCGGCAGTGAGGGGACAACTGGTTAAATTAGGACCAGTTTGAGGCAGTTACATTCTGTAGCTCTCTGTTTTTAACGGACTGAGCCACCCAGGCGCCCCAGTAGCTCTCTGTTTTTAGAAGAGAGAAATCAGGAAGCTCAGATCTATTTAACTGATACGATTTCAGAGTACCTGGCTGGCTTGGTTGATAGAGCTCATGACTATTGATCTCAGGGTTGAGGGTTCAAGCCATTCCTTGGGTGTCGAGATTACTTAAAAAATAAAATCTTTAACTGATACAAGTTCAAAAAGATACTCGAGACGGACCAGGCTTCTATGCTTTATGAGGCTGGCGGAAGAAGGGGGAATCTCCCCACTCCTTTTTTTTCCAGAGCATATAAGTGCCTCCTGGGCATGCTCCTGGATATCCAGCTAAGCCGCCCAGTATTTTCCACACGGGGGCATGTCTCGTTTTACTATGCTTCGCAGACACTGTGTTTTATTTTACAAATTGAAGGTTTGTAGTAACCCTGAATTAAGCAATTTATCAGCCCCATTTTTCCAACAGCATTCGGTCACTTTGTGTTTTTTGTGTCACATTTAGGTAATTTTCTCAATATTTCAAACTTTTTCATCATTATTATCTTTGCCAGGGTGATCTCTGATCAGTGATTATGACTGGCTGAAAGCTCAGATGATTGTGGCATTTTTAGCAACAAAGTATTTTTAAATTAAGGAGTATCCATTCTTTTTCTTAAGACATAATGCTGTTGCATATTTAGCAGACTACAGTATGGTGTAAACGTAACTGTTATATGTACTGGGAAACCAAAAAATTCATTTGATTCGCTTATTGCAATATTTACTTTATCGCGGTGGTCTGCAATTGAGCCCGCAGCATCTCTGACGCGTGCCTGGACACAGTTTCTCCTGAGGCATAAGAAAGAGTCAGAGCAGATCCATGGAATATGACGATACACCTGTGATTCTCCCCTTCTGTCCACAGAACACAATCTTGAGACAACTTCAGTCGGCGCTAAAACCTTCCTTTTCACCAACGGCTTTATAAGAAAAGGGTATGCGTGCAACTTTTGCATCTGTTGTTAAATTCTGTTAAAGGCATTATTTCCTACCCCTCTCAAATACAACCCTGACAAATTGCCCTTATTCTCAGAGTCAGGCAATTCAATGGTAGGTATACTTGTACTAGGAATGAGAGCTGTGTGAACCAACCCATTTCTCTCTTTGCCTTTGCTGCTGGGAAACTCAGAGCTGGGTTTTAAATCAATCGCTGTCATTTTCTTAGCCTGGACTCTGGAAGTACAGCCCTCAAGAGTGCCCTTCTCTCTCCCTTTTCTTTTCACAGGGCTACTTAAAAAAAAAATCCTACATTGGGGTACCTGGGTGGCTCAGTCGGTTAAGTGTCTGACTCTTGATTTTGGTTCAGGTCATGATCTCACGGTTCGTGAGTTTGACAGCATGAAGCCTGCTTGGGATTCTGTCTCCCTTTCTCTCTGCCTCTCTCTCTCTCTCTCTCAAAATAAATAAAAATGAACTTAAAAATATTCCTATATTAAGCAGTATTGCATTGCACTTTCCTTGTTTAATAGTGTTTAAATTTTCTTGTTCATAGTGCAGGTGCTTCGTGCACTTTTATCGTTATCAATCTCTTCCCCCCATTTTTTGTTTATTTTTGAGAGGGGGGGGGAGAGAGAGAGAGACAGAGAGAGAGAGAGAGAGAGAGAGAGAGAGAGAGAATATCCCAAGCAGGCTCAGCACTGCGAGTCCAATGGGGTTTGAACTCATGGACCATGAGATCGTGCCCTGAGCCAAAGTTGGACACTTAACCAACTGAGCCACCCAGGTGCCCCACTTCCCTTCTTTTTTTTTGGATAGATGAGGTATATACAGATAAGTAAAGTAAAACATACATTTTGGACAAGCCACTGAGGATATGACCTTTCCACATCTGAGGATATGACCCTTCCAGCTCACCTAAGTAGAGAATACTGAAGAAGGCCCTTTCCTTTTGTTGTAGACGAGACAGGAAGATGGCCACCCAGAGGACCTTTGACAACTGTGTTTCCAGAAAAAAAGCATGCAACACCAAAAACTGTGGTGCAGTTGCTCAAGGGCATACCTAATAATTTATTAAGCAACTCTTTCTTCTACATTTTATATTTCCTTTGACAGTCTCAAAGATGATGAGAGTATCACTGTACTTTGTTAAATTATGGTCTTTCCTCAGTGAGCTTTCTTCTCATGGATTCTTGAAGATTGGAACAACTAAGTCTCCTGGGGCAACATGCGAGCAGCAAACTATCAAAACAGTTTAAGAGAAGTTAGAAAACTCCCAAAGATTAATAAATAAATCAGTGTAGGGGAGCCTGGGTAGCTTAATCGGTTAAGCATCTGACTTCAGCTCAGGTCATGATCTCATGGTTTGTGAGCTCGAGCCCCGCGTTGGGCTCTGTGCTGACAGCTCAGAGCCTGGAGCCTGCTTGGGATTCCGTGTCTCCGTCTCTCTCTGCCCCTCCCCTGTGCGCTCTCTCTCTCTTTTTCAAAAATTAATGACCATTAAATCAATCAATCAATCAGGGTATGCTCAACTTTGATGATGTATCTTCTTTTTATTATCTAGTCCAGATACCAACTGGTCTCAGGCAGGTTACTTAGCACGAGTGGCTTCTGTGTCCTTATCTATTAAATTAGAGAGTTTCCTTATCTGTAAAATAAGGAGGTTGGACTGAATCTCTAAAACCGATGATTCTATCACTTAGAAGCAGGTTCTATCCTACTCGCTTCATCCAGCGTGGAGCTTGGGTGAGGTCTGTCACTGGCACTTTCTACCAGAGACCCACCCTTCTCTGCCCTCGGGTTATACTCTCCTGGCAGGACCGAAAGGGCCACCAGGACGAGCTGGGCCTTCTTGTTTGGTTAATCTCTTCACATCTATTTGCCGCAAACTCAACAGCAAACAAAGGCCTGGGCTTCAGGCCGCCTAGGCCAGCGGCTCCAAATTGGGAACCTGCCTATTTTGTTTGCTCTGGGGCATAAGGAGGGAGCAAACAGCAGCTTTTGTAAGTCAACTTGGTTATATTATTCACTCAATTATGGCTGTGAAAAGATTTGCCGGGGGATGTGGTTCAACTTTGATGGCAACTAACTACATTTTCTGTATTTTATCAGATCCCCCCCACCCCCACACCACCCGGGGATAGTGGGGACTGAGTAACGTGAACGCCTTCTATCTAAGCAGAGTATTTTCTTAAAAGAAAAAACAAAACAAAACACAGGCTCCTTGGGAGTAACACAATTCCATTTTCTGATGCGTATCAGAGGGCCAGACGCGGCTTCTGACTGTAAATTGTTTATCAGGTAAGGTGAGGCGAGCCAAGCCCTTTTAGGAAAGCAAGAGAATTAAAAGAATTTACCTTCAGATGGTTAATAAGGGAGAGAGTGCATGAGAAGAGCAGTGTAACTCTATGGAAAATTATTTTGCAAGGCGTCTAAAGCAGATAAAAACAGGACTGGTGGGTTAATTATGTAATTAAACTGCAGTCAACAACGGGAAGGGTCTTCTGTCTTTCGAAATCCAAACTAGTTATTCGAGCTTTCACTGGGTACAGTTTAGAGATTCTATTTGGGGAAGGCACCCAATTTTTCTTGTCTGGGTTACAGCTTTTAAAAAAAAAAGTGCTGCTTTGCAAATCTAGCTTCAAGTCCTGAGGATAAAACAATTACAAACCCTCCTCCTTCCTCAAATACCTTTTGCTTCATGTCTTCAGAGTTAGAAGAATAAATAGAAGGCTTTTTTTTTTTTTTTGGGCAGAAAGCCAAAGTAATATCCCAGCAAGAGATCGAACTTCTTTACGGAGACACATACTGTTTCATGTTTGATTTTGATTTTCAAAAGCAGAACAATTTTCACATCATTATATAAAAGTCTTCCACTATTTAAAATGTCGTTTCTAAATTAACTTTAGACCCCCCCCCCCCCCCAAGCAGGATGCATCTGACCAGACCGAATCCAGCCACTCAACAGGGTGAACAAAGTTGGGAGGACAGGAACTTAGTGAAAATGACAGTAAAACGTTTCAGCCCAGAACAAGAAGTTAAGGTCGGTCGCTTCTGGAAGCTTGGCTTTGTTTTTGCATGGGGCATGCTGCTGGTGGCTTACCCCCGCCTGCCCAAATGCAGAAGGAAAGGGGCTGGTCTGTGCAGTGGCTGGTGTATGGGAGTCGAGAGGATTTGTTGGACCACGAGACCTACGGTGACATTCGATGCGGGTGTCTGGTGGCAAGACAGCTGAAAAATTTGATGACTGGTTGTCTCAAAATTTTAACAGCTGGGCAGATGCTGATGGACTAATAAAATGGTTCCTGTCTCTAAAACTCCTTTATTTCACCTGGAACACTGACCAGGTACTACTTAATCAAGTAACCTGAGTACCTCTGGATCAAGTTTACAAACTTGCTGAGAATCACTAGGGGCACGCTTACCTGTTCTGACCAAAACAAGTGAGACATTTTTGCTGATGAGCAACCCAAACACCTCGCCGGGCCTGACCACAGGCAGCAGGTGTGGCTCACATCACCAGGGGCGCCTGGGCCAACACATTCCACTGTATCGTAGGAAAGGCAGTTAGTAAGTTTGCGCAGAGGACTCAATTTGGATGGGCACACAAGCAGAGTTTGTAAGCAGGATGTGATGTGTGTGTGTGTGTGTGTGTGTGTGTGTGTGTAAGGGTAGGCAGCAACAACACCTGACTAATAAAAGACATTATGCCCTGATTAACTTTCCATCATCCCTGCTGGATAAAAACCAAAAACGAACAACAACAAAAAATTTTTTTTTAAACCCAAATTTTACCCCAAACAGAATAATCTGCGAAAGACAGGTCAATGTGGGAAATGTCTTCTCAGGTAAAGCGTTTCTAACACAAGCATATTGCAAATACATTTGGAATGCATCCAGGCTGGGGGTCCTGGCTGGCTCAGTAGGTAGAGAGTACAACTCTTGACCTCGGGGTTGTGAGTTCAAGCCCCAAGTTGGGTGTAGAGATTACTGAAAATAAATAAATATACGAAAATCTTTTAAAAAACGCAGGCACCCCACTACCTCGCACACCCTCAACCCCAGTGCTCAGCTGATGTCAGAAGCTCTGTTTCCCAAGCTCGCTCTTTGCAAAATCCCTGTCCACACGGCACCAGCCTTCGGAGCCCGGTTCCTTCGAAACCTCCACCAGCTCTTTTCAATCCTGTAAGACCTGATCCAACCTTCCCATCTGGCAATCAGACCTGAGTGGCTGGCCGCTCTCCTTGTAGCAGCCCCTGCCCCTCCAGCCAGTTTTGGGTTTCCTCGTGGGGGTTTTGATTCATGCCATTACCAAACCTGGAGTCCCTTCCCCAACCTTTCTTCCTCAGGAAATCATACCCACCCCTTAATGAAAATCCAGCTTCCACACCTTGTTCCCTGTCGTGTGGAACTGTCACGCCGTTTGCTTTATGTGACCGTTTGCTTTTCAGTCTTTACCCTACGACCGGGCCAGACACTTCCGGCAGGCAAGGATGTTGAATTCACATCTCACTTACTCTTTGTATCTACCTTGCTTCAGCTGGGACTTAGCGCTGTGCTGATTCTTAAGAAACACCTCAATTTAGCTTTAAAAGGCTCCTGACAAATGGGATGTATTTCCTGGACACTTCTCAAGAGAGGAGTGGGTGTCTTAAGAAAAGCACAAGCGTGTGAGATCTCAAACTGTTTATCTGCAGTCTGCCTCCCTTCCTCTCGACGGTTAGTGAGAAAGGAGGCCAAAAAGTCAGAGTCCTGGAGCCAGAAACATCTGACTTCTCATTCACCATCCAGTCGCTGTGTGACTCTGGGCACGGGACTTCACCTCTCTGAGCCTCAGTTTCCTTTCCAAAGCCAGGCACCCCAGTTCATAAGATGGTTAAGAAAGAAATGAAACCCAAAAAGTAAAATAAAAAATATATTAAAAAAAGGTTTTTTTGGGGGGGGAGAGAGTTAGTTATTTTGGAAACGTTAGCTTCCCACTCTGACCCATCCGTCCCAACAAACTACCGATGGAAACATACAAAGTCCAGCCCCCAAAAACGTCGAAATGGCCAGTGTCCCCTCCCCCTTCGCAGAACCCTCCCTCCCCGTGCTGAGCCTGCAGCGCGCTGCTGGGCCTGGCTCACTGTGCTTGTGGCTCCCCAAGGTGCCAAGGCACTCAGGCAAGATGAACCTAACATCTGTATTCTATTTGCTAATGAGCAATCATCATTTGTACCTTTCTCCAGCCTGGGATTCGGCTGCTTGGAATACTAATGCCATTAGGAACTGGAGTCTTTTTTGAAAAACACACATTCATTTAGCGAAACCCTGTCTAATGCGTTGGCACTTGTATGGTTCCTGGGATTCCTTGGCTGGTTACGACGCTCTGGACCCCCTCCACCTCACCCCTCCATGCCTGAATATTCAGGTGCTTGAGTGGGGACGGGAAGCCAGACCTGCCTTGCCTCTTCCACTAACTCAGTGTGTACCATTAGGCAAGCTGATTGTCCTTTTTTTTTAAAAAAAGAAAGAAAGTTAATTTTTAATTACGTGACTAATTCAATACAGTCGCTTATTTTAAAAAAATGAGGCCATTATCAAGACAGGCTGCCCAACCCTACTGCCCTGCCCCTTCTCCGAAGGTAACCTTTCCTACAAGACTGGTATCTATCTGCCCACAGCTGCTTCTCTTCAGACAAGCAGACAAGACCTAGATCTTTCAAAACCATTTATGGGTGTTGTTGTCTTACATAAATGGAGACAAAGGTATACACTGTTTCACAACTTGTTTTTTTCATCCAGCATTAGGGCTTCCTCTCTGTTCATCAGGGGTACAGATGGATGGGGGCTCATCCTTGGACATTTATTTACATTGTTTTCAATGTGGGGCTTTTACCAGAAAAGCTGGGCATGTGGGACTGCTCATGCAGGGAATACATCTCAGAGAAACTGTCTGGGCCCTGCTTTTCTTGTCTGCAGAACCAGAAGGTCTAAACCGTCCACTGCGACTACTTCTGATCGACACTGTGTGTCATGAGAAGGCTTTGTCTCCACACACAGACTCTATTCCCAATCCACTCCCAGTGAAGACCCTGCCTATGCTTCCAAGGTCTTCCAGAAGCTGAGCTCACATATCCCTACTCTCTGCTTTTGTCTAAGCCATCCACTTATTCCCGGAGTCTTTGGAAGCTCCTTTCTCCTCCTCAGAAAGTCCCGCCTCCCCTTAATACTTGACAGGCATCACTGGAGATGCTCAGAGCCCGTAACTTGCGCGTGTGTGAGCGTTTGTGTGAACAGCAGCCCCGCGAGGCAAAGAACTTGTCCGCTGCTCATCGCTATATCCCAGGAGCTGAGGGCAGTGCAGCTCGCACACACAGCGGGCTTTCCTCAAATACCTGTTGGATGGGTGACTGACAGCCTGGCCATGAACTAGGTGTGTGGCCTGGTAGTTGACTTAACCGCTCTGTGCCTCAGTTTCCTCCACTGGAAAAGCAATAGCACCCTCCCTTAGGGGGCTGCTGTGCAGATCAAACAAGCTGACCCGTGCAAAGCCCTTAGAACAATGCCTGGTACACAGAAACGGTCAATTAACACGAGCTGCTATTACAGTTGTGCTTAACACTTGTGAAAGTTCGATATCCCATTTAATCAATGGGGTGGTATACTCAGGGGTGCCCAGACCGTGCTGGGGTGCAGTGCTGAGATATCACTGAGACGATATGCCAGAAACTGTAAGGGGCGCCTGGGTGGCTCAGTCGGTTGAGTGTCCGACTTCGGCTCAGGTCACGTTCGTGAGCTCGAGCCCCATGGCGGGCTCTGTGCTGACAGCTCGGAGCCTGGAGCCTGCTTCGGATTCTGTGTCTTCCCCCCTCTCTCTCTGCCCCTCCCCTGCTCATGCTCTCTCTCTGTCTCAAAAATAAATAAAACAGAAAAACAAAAACAAAAAAAGAAACCGTAAGCAGCCTGAGGCAGGGGCCTCTCCATTCTAATAATCTAATAATCTGCTTGCACTGTCCTATCCCCATTATTGTAATAACAGTGAATTCCATATCGATAACCACTTCTGAGCGAACTTTTGTTTGCTCTGGCCTGTTACCTTGCTTTGTGCAAGTAACGCCTTCTCACTGAGGTTCAAAGTCTCTTCCTCCTTTCTCATCACCCCAGTTTTCTTTTTGGCACACCACCGATCCCAAAGGTCTCACAAGAGGAGCCAGGTTCCTCTCGGTACATTTGAGGCCTCCCTTGGTTCCAATTCAGATCCCGGGAAGTGGCAGAGAGGTTTGGGACACAGGCTCTGGGGCCAGCTCTGCACTGAACCACTCGTTGATCTTAGTCAAGATACTCACCCCCTCCCGGCGTCAGCTGCCATATGCATAAATGGCCACGGAAGGATTCAGCCAGCTGATGTGTAGAAAGCAAGCAGGAGAGAACCAGGCAATCTCTAAGTGCTGTATCGTCATCATCAGACCAGAATGATGCAACCAAAGCCCACACCCTCAAGGACCTGCAATTCAAGCTCTGTTTTCAGGTGGGGGGATGGATTCCTCTGGGCTGTGTACGCACACAACCCTTGCCACCCCACCTACCCCACGCTTGGATGGATCACGAATGCGTCCTCGTGGGCTGGACGACTGGGAGGGATGCAGTCGTGGCTGAGGCAAAGATGACCGATCTGGACCCAATGGACTCCTGACCTTGGCTTTCTAGGAACCCCCTGGAGCTAACGTGCTGGGGCAACTGAACAGCAGAGGAATTTCCATGAGCCGTGTCGGAGCACATACTCGGAGAGGCAGGACCTGGCCCCCTGGAGGCTCCACCACAAGAAGAGAGCCCGAAGAACCACCAGAAAGCAAAGGTTAGCTCCAGTGTCGAGGGGTCCACTGGAAGAACCGTTCACTCAAGATCTAACGAGACAGAACAATGACCGAAAAATGACCAAGGGGAGGCAACCCCGAGGGCAAGGAGAAACACGGAAATTAATTACGGACTCTGCTGAGGTGTTTACACCCTGAAGCTTATGGAGTTGGATCAGTGGCTCAAAGTGAGTTCAGGGAGGCATTAAAAACATAATCTGTTTTTGCACCAACGAGCAGCACGTGCGGCAAAAGGTACAAAACTCTCAAGTGAAGGTAGAAGCTTGTATGTGTAATACAAGCCTTAGGATGGTTGCCAGGGCCGCTCAGAATTATCACCGAGAAAAAAACTGAGCGTGCATTTTACTATTTGACGCTAAATGCAGGGCTCACAATGATCATTTTGTTGTAACCGTGGTTCTAATTCTAGCGAAGTGTCTTACGCCAGCCTTTCTTCCTTTCTCCGGGATGGTGTTCTATCGCTATGACAACCGCTAACATTTTGCACGCCACAGAGCACTATATCATGTATCACCATGGCAGGAAAGGAAATCCCATACTGTACTTAAAAGCCACCTTCTTTTCTCTCGCTTTCTCTTTTAGAGTGTGTTATCACTGTCCATGCATTATTCACCACACCATATCATATATAACCTTTGGTTACAGTCAGGTTCGTGATATATGTAGCAAAAGCCAGGAAGCCTTGCAAATCCCTTAACGTTCTGTAACAAATAAATGATAGCTGAATTGTATTATTCCGGCTTTTCTTCACTGTAGTTATAAAGAACTTGCTTTAGCAACTTCCTCATTGGACCAAGAGCCTTTGTCAGACATTTACGAATGTTTGTCTCAGACAGCAAGATCTCTCTCAGCCTACGTTGTTGGGAAATACGGCATTCCCTTTAAGACAATATTCCAGTACACAAAGCACTGCCTCTTGAAATATTTCTCTTCTTTTCATCTTAGGTATTTAACAACATTTAAAAACTGTATCATATACTGCCCTGTCTTAAAATCTTTGCTTTAGGACTTGGGCGTCACCATGGAAACCCATCACTGGGCACTGCTGTAACACATGATGGTTTCCAGAGCTAATGTCACTTATGGAATGGCCGGTGGGGGACAGGGGGTGGGGGTGGGGAGCTCCGGCTAGTCAAAGGTGAGCATCCACAGGGCCATCTTAACATTCAGCATTATATGAAGATCATGCACCAGTCCATACACTTGCAAGGTCTTTGGACTCTCATAGAAAGACATAACCAATACGTAAGATTTAGAAAATGTATGATTCATTCTATTGACGGCTAGAGGTTTGTGGGTACGGACCTCTGTGGGTGGACACTAGAATTTGGTAAGGTTTGCCTCGAAGCGAGGGGATGTGGGCCTGCAAGAAGCGACACCTGCTTCCGTAGGTCGTGGCCTCATTTACAAAGTGACTCAAAAAAGGCAGGCTTGGCCTAGCAGCTCGGGGGAGGGGGTACAGATATTCAACTGAGTGTAGGCTGATACCCACTGGTCATTATGAAATCCCAGTTAAGCCGAGAAGGCCGCCCCTCCTCCACACCCCAAAACTCACTTAGGAAGGCAATGCCCCCAGTTGTTTGAGATGACCTCAAAGAAACAATTAATTGTTCTTGAGTCAAAGTAAGTATCCCTTCCTTCCTTTTTCTTTGCTTTTTTAGAAAATGTAGGCAACTGTTTATTTTTATAACTTGTTATTTGGGGGCAAAAGTTCTGAAGAAAATATTTGAACAATGGAATGTGCCCTTAGTGTTACTGAAGGATAAGAAAAACATTTGGGCTCAAATATTTAAAAATGTGGACTAGAGAGCAGGATTTTGGTCTGTTATTTCCAGTAATCTGAGTGACTGTAATGGTTCTGACCCAGGTCCACATTCTGAATTCAGCCTTTGGCCACCGTGGACTAGATTTCTCTATGGGAGAGAGAGAAAAATGGAGAATGGCAGTCAGAAAGGAAGCTGGTGAGGCTGTCCTGATGTACGGCCTCCAGTGGGGAAAGCACTGGGTGGGAGTGGGATACAGACCGTCGACCGTGGTGCCCTGGTCAGCCCCCCCACCCCTTGCCTTCTGTCCATGGTGCTCACGGCACAGTCCTAAAGATGAGGGGTGGGAGGTCTTGGGAGGTGTCCAGACACAGGTAGCTGATGGCTCCCCAGCAGTGTGTGGGGCTTGTCTGTCCACCTTTGTGAATTCCTTCAGGGTGGGGAAGATTTAGAAAAAGGCTGAGGACTGAATCGTGCTGCTGGGTAGCCTCCAGAAGTCTCAGATTGCTCAGACTTTCTCTCTCAAAGCTGCCAAAGGCACCTGTTAGGTCCCTTCAAGGAGCACCTGATAGGGATCTGTGCCAATTCTCCCACTGGACTGTCAAGGGCGGGGAGGAGGGGGGCACTCGTGGGTGCTGGTGAAGAGAAGTGTCCAAAGATCCCTGTTGTTTCTAAGGTCCTGAAAGGCAGAGGGGAAGGGTGTCCTTCTTTCCCTTGGACGACCTGAGGGAGCACCTTTAACCCGAGGCAGATTCAGAATAAAGCACAAAAATGCTTAAGAAAATTAGATCTGTAGAATTATTATTTTTTTTGAAATAAATCGATGCAGGTCTAGTATGTTAAATATTTGTTATAATTAAGAGAATCAGCCTATAAGAGCAGACAAACCATGAAACATCAACTAAAATGTGGAATTATATAACCAATTTGCATTTTAAGTCGAAATCTCACTAAGGTCATATACGGTCTAAGAAAAGTTATAAGACCATAAGGTGTAACGTACTTTAAGCTTAATTAGATTTATAAGAATTGCTTAAGTGTTCTGGGAGGCTTGTTTGTTGAGTCAGGCAATTGAGTCCTTATAAATTTAATATGTTCGATTTCCTTTACAAATGTAGTTTAAAATGTTTAAAGGAGTTTAATTAACTAAGTTTGTAAATGAGACCTAACATTAATAAGAGGCCCCCTTAAAAGTGATTGTTAAGAATTGCTAGGCTTAAAACGTAAGAGAACAACTGAGAACAAACTGAGGGTTGATGGGGGGTGGGGGGGGGAGGTGGGTGAGGGGTACTGAGGAGGGCACCTCTTGGGATGAGCACTGGGTGTTGTATGGAAACCAATTTGACAATAAATTTCATATTAAAAAAAAAGAATTGCTAGGTTTATAAATAAAATAATGAGATAGCTGAATAGCTCTTAAAAGTCTATGGAATGGCAAGGTTTCAGGTTTTGTATCTTTAATACAGAATTTAAAAAGTAAACAGAATCACCTTTCCTGCTCAAAATGCTTTGACACCCATCCTGATATAGGACATTATCTTTTTTAGTTATTCAGTCTTCAGTAAGAATTTATTGATACTCTTACTATATGTCAGGTATTGTGCTAGGCACAACTGGGTACATCCGGGCTCTTACAATGATCTGGTTGAGAAGTTAAAAATGTTTGCCAATAAGAAAACAAGTGACAACTGACAAGTGATATTGGAATTTACAGGAAAATATCACAAAGAGACGTCATTACAGAAGTACTATTTGAACTAGATCGTTTGGAATTTGCTTTTTTAAAAGATACTTATTTTTGAGAGAGAGAGAGACAGAGAGAGAAGGGGGGTGGAGAGGTAGAGAGAGAGAGAGGACCGGCTCTGCACTGACAGCAGAGAGTCCCATGCGGGCTTAAACTCGTGAACTATGAGATCATGACCTGAGCCAAGTTAGATACTTAACCAACGGAGCCACCCAGGCGCCCCTGGAATTTGTTCTTCAAGCTTTCTGAGACTCCCCTCCTGCCATCACCTGCTGCTCTGATTTGCCCTATACATAGATCCGTGCTTCTCTTATCCTGTGAATTGGAAAGTCAGACTTTAAAAGTCTGTTAGAATTATGTGTAAAGTGGGGGATAATCAGATATGAGTGAAAGCCCACAGCACACTCTCTTTCTGTCTTGTTTTTAAAAATAAGCTCTATGCCCAACATGGGGCTTGAACTCATGACTCTGAGATCAAGAGTTGCATGCTTTACTGATTGAGCCAGCCAGGTGCCCCCACAGGGCCCTCTTAAAAAGGGTTTATTCTACAAATGGGTGGTATCTTTGCTCAGAATTCTGTTTCCTTTGTGACCTGGGTTCTCCAGTCCCCACCCCACTTACAGGTGGGGTTAGCAGATAACTGACCTCTGGACAAGTATCCTACTACCAGAAATAGGTTTAGGACCGACCAATTTAGATGCAAAATGAAAGGAGCTTTACCTCTAAAAGAAGTCCAAAAGGCAAGGATGCCATTCTCATGAGAAGACAGTAAATTCCCAAAAATGAGGAGGGAAGAAAGGGAAAGCAGTCTCTGGCCATCAACCCATCGAGGAGACTTTTACTTACTTGCTAGAACAGAACGGTCGCCAAGGAAATTTTAAATTATTCTTCCTTAAGTGTTAGGGATTGAATTGTGTCCATTCCCTACCCCTGAACTGAAGCCCTACCCTGTACCTCATAACTTTAGTTGGAATTAGGATTGTTGCAGATATAATTAGGTGAGTTCACACTAGAGCAGGTGGGCCCCCCATCCAATATGATTGGCATTATTAAAAAGGGGAATCTGGGGCGCCTGGGTGGCTCAGTCGGTTGGGCGTCCGACTTCGGCTCAGGTCATGATCTCGCGGTCTGTGAGTTCGAGCCCCGCGTCGGGCTCTGTGCTGACAGCTCAGAGCCTGGAGCCTGTTTCAGATTCTGTGTCTCCCTCTCTCTCTGACCTTCCCCCGTTCATGCTCTGTCTCTGTCTCAAAAATGAATAAATGTTAAAAAAAAATAAAAAATTAAAAAAAATAAAAAATAAAAAATAAAAATAAAAAGGGGAATCTGTGACAGACACAGACAGAAGCACAGGGGGAATGCCATGTGAAGAACACAAACCAAGGAACCACCAAAGTTAGGAGACAGACCTGGGGCAGATCCTTCCCTAGATGGAGCCTCTGTGGGGAGTGTGGGCCTGTCAGTACCTCGATCTTGGGCTTCTAGCCTCCAGAACTGTGCATGAATACGTTTCTGTTGAGAAAGCTACCTAGTTTGTGGTACTTTGTGAGGGCAGACCTAGGAAACGAATACACTCAGTAAACAGAGCCAGGAGAAAAAGCAACTCTGGGAATATCCCATTCAGTTCTACCACAGACCAACTCACATTGAATTTCGAACGTCTTTATTAACCTTGAATCAGACTCCAAGCAAAACCAGAATGATCTCAGTCAGCATGCTGCTACCCCTCGTTACTCAGGAATGAGGAGCTTTAAGCTGTTTTGGGGTCTGGCTGCCTCCCATTTGTCCAAACCATGATTTTTTTTTTGTCTCAAAAATTAGAGCGAATATGGCCATGATATTGACAAAAACTGCACCGTGGTGTTTGCCATGGACCTTCTTCCACACAGCCTAAAATAAGCTCTTTTTCTCTCAATGCTTCACCAATTAGTCTCCCTTCATGGTACCCCACTCCACCTAGATAAAATCTATTCGATTTCTTTCCATTCCGTCATGTTTCTCTTCCTAGGGATGTAATATGACTAGTCGGTGAACTAATGAAATGTTTGTAGGATGCCAGTCATGTAGTTTTTCAAAGATTCCAGAGCAGTGGGCTTCTGAGCTTTTAGGAGGTGGCCGTGGCAGACCAATCACTAAGGTGACCCCGCCAGTGGGTCATGCTCTCTTATATATAATCTCCCTCCCTTTCAGTGAAGACGGAATCTGTTACTTGCTTCTAATAATGAAATATGGCAAAGGTGATGGGTAGTCAGCCACTCCCGGGTTACAGGCTTCCCCAGCCATCTGAAAGGAGAGTGTCCCTATGAAACTTTTTGTAAGTGCAGAGGCAATCATCCTTAATTTATACGAAAAAAAATTCTGAGCATTCCCAGACAGAAACAAAAACAATAATCTTTTGAGGTTATACCTTTTAGGTTACAGCTCAGGACACATCTTGCTAACGGATGCACAGAATAAATGGGGATGCAGCACAGGTGCTCACACAGGTCAGAGCTCCGGAGGCTTGATGTGGAGATGCTGCATGTGGTTCGTGGGGAAGGCTCTGGGTGGCACCACTCTCGCTGCCGGGGTGCTCACTGCCCCTAACAAATGCTGAGCACTATTTTCCCCTTGTGTGTGTGTGTGTGTGTGTGTGTGTGTGTGTGTGTGTGTGTGTGTGTAAAAGTGGAAATCCTCTTGGGGTCTTTCGGTTAGAGAACACAGGTACTAATGTAGGTTATTTGTAAAAGCAAAGAGACATAATGGGGACTTGAGAGACGTGGGGGTGTACCTGTGCCTTACATCACGTAAGACGGTGTTCCTAGCGGACTGGAAATGAGGGTCTCTTGCTGGCCTTGAAGAAATCAGCTGCGTGACTGAGGGGACCACGTGGCTGGGACTTTGGGAGCCTACCCAGCTGCGAGTGGACCCCATCTGAGACTTGGCAAGACAACGGGGACCTCCATCCTTCCACCCGCAAGGACTGAACTCTGGCAACAGCCCTACGAGCTTGAAAGAGGACCCCAAGCTCCAGAAAGAACGGACACCTGCCGACACTTGTTTGTTACCTGGTGAGACCCTGGGCAGGGGACCCACCGAGGCTGTGCCCTGACTCCTGACCCAGGGTGACTGTGTCGTTTTAAGCCACCGTTCATGGTAATTTGTTACGCAACAGCGAACACGGATACAGTGAAGATGTCCTTTGAGGGTCTGATGGAAAAGAAGGAATCTCTAATTAGAAATGCTCAGCAAGGTACATGTTTTGCATATAATTTCTGGGATTTGCCTAGACCCTTAAAACTCATCAAAGAACCCTCAAGGTGTTCTTGGACACCACATTATGAACCTTTCTTTTTGTCTAGTCAATAAAATCTCCTGCAAAACTTGCTAATGTGTGGGGGAACTGACAGGTCTCCTGCTAACCCATTTCTACAGTTTAAAATGTGACTTTGGATAACTTCCGTTTCATTCTTCATCTGTAAGGCAGACCATCATTTTAATATTATATCATCTGTAACTTGTTTAGAGACAGAAAAACACAGATTTGAAGAAGATGCAATTTCTTATTTTATTAGGAGAAAGTCTTCAACCCTGCCTCTTCTAGCTTATTACAGGAGCCGAAAAAATAAGTGTTTTTTTTTTTTTTTTTTTTTAAAGGCATGGCTTGTAGGACACTGGGAGTGTTTTAAGAAGACACGTTAGGAAGACAGGCTCAGTTCATTTCCCCACACAAGAGAATGTATGCAGAACTAATATAATTATATTATATTAAGAAATATGTAATATTATTATATTATAGAAATATAAAATTATACAAAATATATAATAAAATATATAAATAAATATATAATTTAAATATAAATTATAAAATATATAATATATAAATATATAAATAAAATACACAATAAAAATATATTATATAAAATATATACATTATATTATAGAAATATAAAAGAAATATACTTTCTAACCCAAACATCGTTTGGGGTGGTATACTGGAAAGAAAAACAAACTGAAATTTCAAAGCCTGGACTGAAGTCCTGTTCTAGTACTTGCGAGCTGTGTGCCTGGGAAGAGGTTACTGAAGTTCTCTGAGCCTAGGTTTTCCCAACCATAACATGGGTTGTTCTGAGGACTGGAACACTGGTCACGGAAAAACCTGGCCAAGTGCTAGGCTTCTAATAAGCAACAAAACCCACCACCACAGGCCCAATGAAGGGAATTGGTTCAACCGCCCCAAGAGGGGCAGGGGGTCCTGACCTGTGAGGGATGTTTATGAAGACGGCCACTCTCCTGCACTCGGGTCTATGGGAAGAGAGAGAGAGTGGTTGCCTCGGGGACAAAAACAGGTAAGGGGGAACTTCCCCGGTGACAATGCTGATCTCATGAATCCTGAGCAAAGGCAAAGACGATTCAGACTTAGTGATGGACTTTGTCAGACAAAAGAAATAGGGAAACAAACATAACCTGTAACCAAGCAAACAAAAACCCCTATAACACAAGGGTGTTTATGAATTCCTTGTGACCCTCAGCTCTGAGCATGTGATTATAGTAGGTGAGCAGGCAGAACATCCTTCTATTCTGGGAGCTGTGGGATCACATAAGTGGGAGAAGAAACGGCCGTTGAGAACCGGGATCAGTCCTTGTCCAGGTACAAACTGTTAGGACAACCCTGGCTGCAGAAGGAAGATATATTCTGGGAACAAATGTGCCGTGTTTTGGCAGGAACCACATGCTATTGACCCCTCACTAGCAGGAAATAAACTTCCAAGGGCTTTTCTTTAGTGGGCTTGTGTCTTCCTCAGCTGGTCCTCTGCAGGTCTTGGGACAAGGGACCATGTGCAGGGCTGGGTACAGGCCTTTGTGTATCCGGCTCTTTGTGGGCTATCGCTCTGTGTGACACTCAGGACAGATGAAAGGGAGTAAGAATGACATTCAGAAGAGCAAACAATGATGGCAGCACAGCCACCAGCTGAGCAGAAGGGTGTCAAGGGGAATGGAACCAGCCCTACTGGTGTAGATGGGAGATTATGAGCTCAGGATGGCTAAGACCCTTGGCTTTGTGACCTAGAGTCTAACCAAAGTGGCTACTGGCTTCATCTGCCTCTGCAAGACAGTGTACTGAGCAGTCGCCTCTAGAAAAAGGTGAGGCAGCTGATGCCAGGACTTCACGAGCCCTAAACATTAGGGTCATGGAATCCAATGCTTTTCCAACATGGTGTCTCTGCTATCCTGGGAAACCAAGGAAAAAGGTAAATCCCACAATGTTATCACATGGTTCGCTAATATGTCTGTGTACCCCTCTGTCTTCCCCAGGACACCGTGGACTCTTCCAGGCAGGGATGCTCCCCCTTCCCTCTGGGAAGGCAGCTATGCTCATCACTATACCATCAACGCTCTCCTCCTTCCATTCTGTACCCCAGGCATCCGACATGATGCCAGGCACAGAGCACTCACAGGATGTCTGCTGAATGGATGATCCCTTACCCTGTTCTGTGTCTTTCCTCACAGTCTCACACCTGCTGACACCTTCTGTGATGAAGGCCAGGCTGTCTGAGACTGAATGCCAGCTCTGGCATCACGGGCTGCGAGACCCTGGGCAAGTCAACGCACCTCTGTGGGGATCATTTTCTCCCAACGTGGTTAACAGTCTACCAGGTATCTACCTTCCTGGGTGTTTGGAACTACTCGTAAGGGGCTTAGAACTAGGCCCGGCACAGAGTAAGCATTACGTTACGTGTTAGTCACAGCTACTGTTATTTTGATGGACTACTGTTTTTTTATTTATTGGATGTACTGTTTTTCATCCATTTCCCTCACAAGGCTCTACAAGGGAAAGCATCTGTATCTGTGTTTTCATTGATAAATCCCAAGCATCACCACCTATTCAAGGCACGTGGTGGCCCCCCCCCAAAATATTTATTTAACCAACAGATGAACTTAAGTTCTTAGATGTAGCGGCCATGCCTTTCTCTATGTTAAATCGTATGTACATCCGTACGACGTTCTGCCTTGTTTCCCAATGTAGATCAGAGTTCTCTCCTTTTTGTTGGAAATAATAGCTTCCATTTATAAAGTACTTTCACATCTATTTTCTCCTTTGAGCCTCACAACAACCTTGTAATAAATCCCCACGATGTCTACTGGAGTAGCACATACCCAGGAGCTCTGCAAAAAACCTCAGGACTTGAGGTTGATAATGATGACGATAATGTCCCACACCATCTCACCTGCGCAAGGCCATTTATTACTTGATGAGGAGAAGCAAGCCTGCCTCATATTCCTGCACTGATTCACCTTGGGTAGTTAAGGCGTTGCTGTTGTTATTCTACTGAAAACAAAAAAAAGTCTCTTATTTTTATTTTCGGTCTCCCAAACTGCGATTTTAAACTCTTTTTCTTTCCAATTAGAAACACAGTACGTGTTTGGTGTAGAAAACATGATAAAAAGCAAGAAGAGTGTAGGGAAGAAAATCAAAATTATCCACAACCCCATTTGATATTATTAGCGCTTGCTTTTTAGGAAGCACTGACAGCCCAGTCCGACTATTGCGCCGGAGGAGACTTTAGCACGACTTCTTGGCCGCACTGGCCACACAGAATTCTGGCCCGAGGCGAGGAGGGCACTGGAGGGGGCTGAGGAGCCAGGGGCTCGTGAGGGAGGGCAGCTGAGGCGGAAGAAGGGTGCAGTGGGTCCAGGACTAAGTTGTCAGTAAGAGGCAAAGCGAGGATTTGATCCGCCTGGCAGAGTGGAAAGGGTGCCCTCCGAGGTCCTGCTGACCAGAGTTTTGTTACAGCAGGACGTGGGCGCCAGCCCCTGAGGACTAGCGGCTGTTCGTGAGGTTCCAGCTACAGGGCGGGGGAGCCAGGGTCCCAGGACGCTCACATCCAGAGACAGAGGAGGTCAAGGAATAGCATGGCTGCCCCATGTGATGCTCTTTTCTGGATCTTTCTCGCGCCCACTGAGCTGGGGGCACGAAGCGGACGTGCCTATTCCGCAGTCCTTCCCAGCCACGTGGATGGCAGTACAGGGACGGGGTGGGGGGGGGAAACCGACTTCTAGGTCGGCTCCGATAGACTGGCAGCAACTTACGGCTACTGAGTTTACATTTGAAAGAGCTGGCGCGGGCCAGGATGGAGCAGGTGCCCTCAGCTGCTCAAGTGTGAAGTGTGGACCTGACTCCCCAGAACCCTACCTGCCCTTAGGTCGTGATGTTTCCTCGCTGTATCTGGGCCCGGTCGGCAACAGCCACAGCAGCCGTTAACAGTCACTACTCGACGCTGGGTGCTTTTCCGTACCCAGGCCTGTCTTAGGATTCTGACGGGCTAGAGACAGGGGCAGAAACCCGAAGGTTCCCGGAAGCCAGAATCCGAGGGTCGGTTCTTTGAAAATGCTCATCTGTGGGATGATACATGTGTCTGAAACTCACATTCTTCGAGCACAAACTGGTCACAGATCACATATGCACGCTTCATCCTGCACATAGTATTCCTGACAACCAATAGAGCCCATGTGCTTTAATCAATAAAATTACTGCTGTGCCTATTACGGGAGACTGTGAACTGTTGCGATCCTCTATCCTCGTTCCAATCGATATAAACCAGGACAAGAAAAAACAGGACCCTTAATTATATAACCGGGAAGCATTATATAACAAAGGTCCCTGATGCAGCTTTAACTGTATCTGTGCCAGCCAGGACTGAAAGAGCACATCCTTTCCGAAGTAACACGAGCCGCCGGGAGTTGTGCAAACCGTTTTTCAATATTGGTTTAACTAATCCCACTTACTCACCATTGACAAAAGTCTCTGCTCTTCTAACCTTGTTTTCCCACAGCCCTGGATGAAGCAACCTCCTTTCAGGGTGATAGTTTGTTAAAGTGACAGCGCACCGGCAGTTGCGAGAGAGGCAGGAGGAAAGAGACCGGCGTCAACGTCTCTGAGAAGCCGGTCTCCAGCACCCGGCACGGCAACGATCATTTCATAAGGGCCACTAAAGCCACTTCTGGCCATTTCAAAATGGCAGGCCACCGATCACTTGTGACAGGATGCATTTGCACGGAGAGACTCCTGAAAGCCACACGGCACTTCTTCGTTGGAGGAAGCCAAGAAACAGTAATAGTAACAACAACGACAAAAATACCACAACCCCCCCCCCCCATTCCTTTCATTGTGTGCTGCTGAGCAAAATGATCTCTCTTTGTGTCTCCTTTTATGTCTTACTGATAAAAATGGCATTCCCGGGCACCCAGCATAAAGGATGCTCATGCAAGCAATGTGCCTCGCGCATGACATTCCTCGGAACCTTCAGGAGAGATATTGACTTAACGCTACCAAGATGGCGTGCATCCGTTGCTGCCGCCATACTGGATCTACCTGGCAGTCTGTCCTTGTGATGGAAAGCAGCTCTGGAAAGTGAAATCTATCCAAACAACATTAGTGGCTCTATTTCACCCTGCGGCAGGACAGGAAAGTCACAACAGGGCTAAAAGGGCTACTTGGTGGTGTCTGAGGTCGTAAAATAGCTGCTGATTTAATAAATTCTATACCCTGCAATACCCAAGTGGGACAGTCAACAAATGAAGCTAGGAGCCAGACGGAATTCCCATCCACCTGAGGCTGGGGGTGGGGGTGGATTTCTTTTTCCACGACACACAGTAAAACTAAACGTCCGTGGGACTTTTTAAAAAGTCACATAAACTTATTTCTCTCACAACACTTTCTTGAAGGTCAACATGTTCCTCGTTTTTGCTTCTTTCTTTTAAAAAAATCCTTATGCTTTTTCTTCCCCAGTAAATACAGAACAGTCTTAACACGTAAGTTAAGGGACACCTGGGTGGCTCAGTCGGTTGAGCGTCTGACTTTGGCTCAGGTCATGATCTCACGGCTAGTGGTTTAGAGCCCCGCGTCGGGCTCTGTGCTGACAGCTCAGAGCCTGCAGCCTGCTTCTGATTCTGTCTCCCTCTCTCTCTACCCTTCCCCCACTTACACAGTCTCTCTCTCTCTCTCTCCCAAATATAAATAAACATTACAAAAAAAAAAAAAAAAAAAAAGACGTAAGTTAAAATACTGTGCCCCAAAGAAAACTTTCAGAAGCCAGAACCACAGCCTTTAGAGTCCCTGTAAATCTTAAAGGTCTGGGTGTGCGATTTCAGATACGAATTCAAGTCCTCACTTGGCTACTAGCAGAGGGACCCTTGCACGGATCACATGATGCTTCCCAGGGCAGTTTATCATCTGTCAAGAGGCGTTGGAATAAATGAACTCTGAAGTCCTTTGCCCTAAAACCTTGTGATGCCGGTCTAGCTCCAATTTTTCTAATAGGAACCACATCCCAATCGGCTGGGCCTGGAGAGTCCCCGGAGGAACGGATTCCCTGGAGGAACGGAATCGGAGGGAAGCTGTGTCTGCTTGTCCCACCCTCCCTTGCTGTCCTTCTCCTGAATGTAGATCCCAGAGACTTCAGCCTACAGACCAGAAAAGTGAGGTGCCCCTCTGATGACCACATTCCCTTGCACAGACCATCTACCAGCTACGGATGTGACTTCAACAGGCACAACTGAACTTCCCGGACACACCAAGGTCATCTCGGTAGACACAAGCCAAATTAGCCTGGGACAGGGCCGAGTACGAACTGTTAGTTCCTAGGACTGCTGAAACGAAGAACCACAAACTGGGTGGCTTAAAACAGGAAGAATTTGCTGTCTTATAGTTCTGGAGGCTAGAGGTCCAAAACCAAGGTGCTGGCAGGGCCATGCTCCTCCCTCTGAAACGTTTAGGAGAGATTCCTTCCCTCACCTCATCCGGTGGCGGTCCCCAGCCCCGGGCTTCCCTTGGCTTTGCAGCTGCATCGCTCCCATCGCCGTCTCTGTCATCTCGCGGAACTCTTCCTGGGTGTGTCTGTGTCCAAATTTCCCACTTCTAGTAACGCCAGTCCCATTGGATCAGGGCCCGCTAACAGCCGCATCTTGGTTACAAGATGCAAACTGATTATGGCTGCAAAGACCCTATTTCCAAACTGAGGTCACATTCCCAGGTACCGGGGGGTGGGAGAGGACTTCAACATATCTTTTCAGGGGAGAGGGCACCATTCAACCATTCAACCCACGGGACTAGGTGATCACATGTTGAAAACTAAACCGAGGTGCCCAAATGCATAAGGAGATGATCGAAGCCCGCTTTGGGTAAAGTGGAAGGAAAAATGTAAGTGGAAAGGCACTATGGTTGTGCTGGTCATATGGGGAAAAGATACTTCTTTTCCATGGCTGAACAGGTGAGAGCAGGTGAGGAAAGCAGAGTTCTCTGCCCAGTCGAGTCCCATGGTCATGTTTCCCCTTAGCCCACACACAGTCCCCACGGCCAGCAGGTACGACCATACCCTCAGCTGTTGAAATCCTCCCAACTCTTAAAGCTGCAGCTCAAATTTCACCAGTGAGAAGCCAAGTCGACTGCATCCAGCCTTTGACTAATGCTATTTTGTCTGTTCCTTGGTGACACTTGAACTATGGCCGTTTGGACCCTCTCTGCCTACCACTCCTTGGGAGCAGGGGTTACTTCTTAATCACTGTACCCACAGTCGGTGCTTGCCAATATCTGCTAAGTAAGCTAGCAAGAAGATAGAGGAGAATGGAGAGAAATGTCTGCTGTTTTGAAAACTTCACCATGGAGAGAGAACTTTGGAACCAAGGGCTGTTAGAACCTTGTGTCCTATCAACTCCCTCATTGAAGCTCTGTAACCCTATTTCTTGGAAATCACAAGAAAGGCCAAAAGACAGCTAACCATCTAATGTAAAGAAGGGGGGTATACCAGTGCGAGGGGCTTATGCCGACACTGGCTGGCACCAGCAGCTCTTGGGCCCCATCAGGTACCATGACCTTGGAGGTTTCCATCAAGGGCTGACACTCGAGCCCCAGCACTTGAGTGGAACCACTGCACGTTCAGTTGGAAGGGGTCTTAGAGATCATGGAAGGCAGAATAATGTCCTCTCCTCAAAGATGTTTATGTCCCAATCTCTAGAATGTGTGGGTGGATGTATTAGGTTACTGAGCACGGGGAAATCAAGGTCCTGGAGGCGGTAGGTTCTTCTAGACTACCTGTGGGCAATGTAATCACAAAGGTCCTTATGTGTGAAAGAGGGAGGACAGAGTGATTTCTTGGGAGAAAAACTTGATCTGTTTTGGCTGTGAAGCTGGCAGAGGGGCTGTAAGCCAAGGAATGTGGGTGGCCTCCAGAAGCCGGAAAAGGTAAGAAAATGGATGTTCCCCCAGAGCCTCCAAAAGACACACTCTCAAATCCCTCGATTTTATCCCCATTAGACCCATTTTGGACTTCTGACACTCAAGAATAGAAGATAATAAATTTGTGTTTTAAGCTGCTAAGTTTGCAACACTTCACTAAACGAGCCACACAGGAAACCGCTACAGGGATCAGGTAGTCCTTCAGATGGGGAAACTGAAGCCCAGGTAGGACGAGAAGTCTTCCATAGAACGGTACACAAATACCCTTTGTGTCTGACCCTTTGGGTCAGAGTTAACTCATATGAGTTAACCCAGAGTTAACTCATGGGTATATGGCTCTGGGTTGAGGACACTCTGCTCTACAACACGTTCCTTTCTTGAGTATAGACAGGAGGCCCCTGGCTATTAGCTGAAAGGGCAAACACATCCTAGTGGCTCATCTGCAAACTGTCCTTACTGGACGTCTGGTCTCCACCACAGGGTGACTGGACATGGGGGCTGGAAAGAGCCTTTGACGTCAGCAGCCAGCACCTCCTTTCCTAGTGAGGGTTCTGGTGCCTTAGAGAGGTCCGGCATCTTGCCAAGGGGCCACGGGGACGTGACGGTAAGCTAGAAGATGGGGGTTCCTAGTAATTTGTCCCTAATCTGCATGTGCTGATTAGAAGCGGAGCTGTTAGCTACCCTGATGGGATGGCCTGATGTCCCCTCCTCCTAATAAGATTTAAAGTGCTCTAGCCCTGGGGACGCTCGCAGCTACTGGTCTTCTGGCCCGGTAGGCTCACTGGGGAGGCCTGCGTTCCAACCCTTTACAGAGTTCTACCTTCTAAAAAATTATAACTGTTGACTGCCAGGCACTGCACACCCCGACTCCTGGAGCTGACCTAGGGCTATTCCAGCCGGCACACCCCAGCATTTCTCAGCTCTCTGAGGCCAGAAAGAAATTCTCATTGACACCGAGAACCCGTGTCCTCTACCAGTCATCACCATCTGTCTACAACAGAAGACAAATTCCCCCCCTGGCCTCAGTTCCAGGCCCCTTCTGCCATCACCATTTGGCAAATAACCCTGGCAGGCACCGCCCAGCACACAGCAGTGCCTACGGCACCTTTGTGTGAATGCCTGGTATTACCAGCAGCTTTTGGGCGATACCATTTAGATGAATTCTGGGGCACAGCAGCCGACTGGAGTTCATCAAAAGGCCTCTATCTGGGTGTACTGGTCTAACACCCAATGTCCCTAATGCTCTGGTGACCCTAACAGAGTCTTCCACTGGCTGGGAAGCTCAGGAAGTGACAGTGAGCAGCTGATATGGTTCTACCTTTGGGCTCAGCCCAAATCTCTTTTTTCAGCTTCTTTCAGAGTCAAGCAGGTCAAACCATGGTAATCTGGTAGAATTTTCTATTCATCAGGATCTGAATTCAGGATTTTCTTTTCTTCTGGTAGCAGATTATACATCTGCTCAATGGCATACCTAGTAACCGACCACTGAAGGGATGTCAACTTCCAGGAAAATGAAATAGATGCACTTTTCCCTCTTCTTCCCACTGATACAACTAAAAACATTTTGGTATTAAATAGAAGTCAAACATAAGAGGATTCTGAAAGGCGGAGAGAAGAAAGCAGATGCACTAAGGGTAGTACAGGAAGAGAAAACTACAGACCGATAGCCTTATGAATATAGGCCTAAAAATCCTTAACCAAATATTAGCGAATATAATTCAGGAATATATAAATGGAATTATATACCATGACTAAGTGGGGTTTATACCAGGGATGCAAGGCTGGTTCAATATTTGAAAATCAGTATAATCCACCATATGAACAGGCTACATTAGAGAAACTACATGATCAGATCAATCGAGGTAGAAAAAGCATATGAAAAATTCAACATCTAATCATGATAAAAATGCTCACCAAACTAGGAAGAGAAGGGGACTTACTCAACTTATTAAACAACATCTACAAGAAACCCTATGGCTAACATTATGCTTAATGGAGAAAGACAGAATGCTTTCTCTCTAGGACTGGGAACAATTCGAGGATGTCTGCTCTCACCACTCTTATTTAACATAGTACCGGAAGTTCTAGCTGGTGTAATAAGGCAAGAAAATGAAAAGGCATACGGATTAAAAGGGAAGAAAAAAAACTGGCCCTATTTGCAGACTGTCTCCATAGAAAATCCCACGGAAGCTACCAAAAAAACCAAACCAAACCAAAACCAAAATAAACAAAAAAAGCCCTCCTAGAACTAGTAAGTGCATTCAGCGAGGTCTCAGGATACCAGGCAAACATAAAAAATCGACTGTCTTCCTATATGCTAGTAATGAATGAGTAGACACCAAAAAAAAATTTTTTTTAAGCCATTTACAATTGCTCAAGAAAAATGAAATACATGTATAGGGACCTGTATGCTGAAAACTATACCTAATGAAAGAAAGAAAAGGAGATCTAAATAAATGGAGAGGCATATCATGTTCATGGATTAGAAGACTCAATATAGTAAATATATCATTTGTCCCCAAATTAATGCACAAGTTGAATGCAATTCCTATCCAAATCCCAGTAAGACTTTTTTTTTTTTTTTTAAGATACGGAGGAGATTATACATACACAGCACTTTAGTTTTGCAAGATGTTACCATTGGGAGAAACTGAGTAAAAGTACAAGAGAATCTCTTTGTATTATTTCTTACAGCTGCATGTTAATCTACAATTATCTCAAAAGGTTAATTAAAAAACAAAAACTGCTCTTTGTGGCATCATTGTCAGCAATCAGACTGTTGACATTCCAGAAAATGTTGACGTCACTCCTAAGCGACACACAATTATTTTGAAGGCCCCCGGAGGAACCCTGCTGAGAGACTTCAATCACATCAGTGTAGAACTCAGTCTCCTTGTAAAGAAAAAGAAGAGGCTCCTGGTTGACAAATGGTGGAGAAATGGGAAGAAACTGGCTACTGTCTGCACCATCTCTGTCACCTACAGAACATGATCAAGGGCATTACACTGTGCCTCTGTCACAAGAGGACCTCTCGGTATGTTCCTGTCCCCATCAAGGTCGTTATTCAGGAGAATGGGTCTCTTGTTGAAATCCAAAATTGCCTGGGCAAAAAAATGGATGCCTAGGGTTTGGATGAGGCCAGGTGTTGTGTGTTCAGTATCTCAAGCCTGGAAAGATGAGTTAGTTCTTGAAAGAAATGACATAGAACTTGCATGAAATTCAGCTGCTTGGATTTAGCAGCAAGCCATACCAGGTAAAACAAGGTTTTCAGAAAATTTGGAGATGATATCTAAGTCTCTGAAAAATGAACCATTCAGCAGGTTAATGAATAAGGTCTAAGTTGTAGAGCTAAAGAAAGAACAAGATGCCAGATGATTGCTCAGACCTCTTTGTAATGTTTTAAAGACACAATAAAAGCTCTGTATTGCTTTGGGAACACTCCTCAACAAACAAACAAGAACCAAAAACTGACCCCTCCTCCAAGCAGTATTTTCTTCTCATTTTAGGAACTGGTGGGGCGCCTGGGTGGCTCATTGGGTTGAGAGTCTGACTCTTGATTTCAGCTCAGGTCATGATCTCACAGTTTGTGAGATCGAGCCCCACATCAGGTTCTGTGCTGACGGTGCGGCACCTGCTTGGGATTCTCTCTCTCCTTCTCCCTCTGCCTCTTCCCTACTTGTGCACACAAGCTCTCGCGTGCGCACTCTCTCTCTCTCACAAAAAGAAACGTAAAAAAAAAAAAAAAAAGAACTGGCAAAATGCTAGAAATAATTAGTAAAGCAAGACCCCTAATGGCTCTATTCCCCTGCTTTATAATTCTGTGTAACTCCAAATTGCAGGACATTACTTTACATCACATCACATCTGGCTGGCTGTCCATCCATCTGTCCTGTTGGTCTACCTTGCTTCCCCTACTGACATGTAAGTTCCACATGAGCAGGGCCTCCATCTTGGTTTCACTCTAGCACATCACCAGCACTAGGAAAAATTGCTGAACACGGGGAACTCAATCACGCACCTTCTTGGAGCATTTCCAACTGCCTACCTTCCCCCAAATCCTTTCCTCTCCAAGGAGTTGCCCTTTAGCATTATCCAGCAGTAGGATTCTCTCTGACTCCAGTTCTGATGAACCTTTAGTCTTCAGCTCTGTTCTGTAGACCCTCTCCAAGTAAATCCCTACCCTTCCCCTTCCACTTTCATAGCACCAGAATGGAACCCAACGTTGGCAGCCACTCCCAGGGGTTAATGTCAAGGTAGGATGCTGGAACCTCCCTTTGAGGAATGTGGCTTCGGGCAGTATCACCAGTCTGTTTACCTGGTCCCTACAGCAAGAACATGTCCCTTAATCCCAGCCCTGTTTCTTGATTGGATCAATCTGATGTATCTCTAATTTAATTTGCACACAGACCCTGGGGATGTCTGGAACTAATCTGATAATCTTTAAATTATTATGTTTTCCAAGTATGTCTCAGCTGCCAATATCATATAGGGGGACTTGAACGTGAAATAATAACTTTGATTGCCACTGGCTTCTAACTTCTTACCATATTCCAATGCTGGGAAAGGTCAAGTGTACAGCAGGCTAGGGGACACATGCTCATCACCACCAGCCACAGTGGCTGTAGTGGTCAGCTGGGCAGTTCCCTCAGTTATACACAGAAGCGCAGGATATTTTACTTTTGTTTGTTTTATTCAGAGATATATCCCAAGCACCTAGGTCATAGGGGATGCTCTATAAGTGATTGTGGATTGAGTGAATAAACCAAAATACTGGGTCTTTGAAGGTAGAGTATTGGGGCTTTTCTGCGCTTAAACGCTGATCACAAATATCAGTAACAGGGCGTTTACTCAACTACGTCTAACATGTGAGCTAAATGTATCGATTTCTAAATGGTTTTGGGAGGGAGGGTTATAAATTAAAATTCTTGCTATTGGAAGAATTCTAGCTTGCTACCCTTGTAGCCACAAGAATGACAAATAGAAAACATAATTACGGAGTGTCAGTAATTAACATACACCTAGCTATAGCAAACACGAAAATTTAAAACGAACAAGTATAGACTAAAAGAGATACTGCGAATGATCAACTCGGGGAAAAGGCAGAAATCTATGAATGACGTGGTGGTAAACACTCAGACGTAACTCACCTTGGATTTCCGAGAGCTTTTCCAAGCCAGGCACAGTGCATGTTTCCTGTCGAGCCAGTGGAACCAGAAAGCTGAATTGTTATCTCCAAGCAGGCAATTTTCCTAGTTGTAAACAACCAGCAGCTTTGTGGGAATCAATTAGGAGGCTCCCATCTCTTCTCTGGGAGTCTTATTTCAGTCCATCCATCTTCCTTTGTTAATTTCGTAAATTGGGTTTAAGGGATGCAGAGAGAAAGATCTATTTTTTTTCCTCCCTTGGACTTCTTAGGGGCGGAGGGAGGATGGGGAGGAGAGTTTTACATCTTTCCCACTTAGAATTCGAGGAGAATACTTTCAAGCCACCCTCCTTTCTCAAGGCCAGAAAAGTGGATGGGCGTTATGTACTCTGACTGGCAACTGGGGCACAAGACCTGCGGGGAAAATGCTAGAGTCACACATGAAATCGACGTACGTACAAAGAAGTGCTTCCTGCAAAGATGCAGACAATCTGGAGACCACACTGCATCCTCTGGAACAGGTTCGTGGAGTCCAAGTCCAATATAATACGGCCGCCTCACGAGCCAATTCTTCAGGCTTACCCCACGCCCCCAGTGTCATTCATTTCATTTACGGTGATGATAAGAACGCTGATCACAACAATGGTACCAATACCGGAAAACGTGTCACGTACTGGGTACTTGAACTAGGTTATTTCTTATTTCTCTTGCTTGCCAGCCTTCAACATCGGTATTACTATTCTCATTTTACAGATGAGGAAACTGGGGTCCAAAGAGGTTCACATGGCTCATGAATTCTGGAGCCAAGAGGACTGGAACCCAGGGCAATGTCTAAGGACGAGCTGACCTCCAAAATAATCCTGTCCCATGATGCTCCGCTGTCTCTTCTGTTCATCCAGCAAAAACTGGTCAAGCCCCTCTGTGTGGCGCAGACATCCCCCCTTACTAAGTAAAGGCCGAGTCTGAGGCTTGCTGAGGAACTCGACATGACCCTAACCCTAACCCTAAACCTCACTGGGGAGGAAAGAGGTACCAGGTAAACCAAGCTGGCCTCCACAGCCAGTGCCAGGCCTCTTCCTGGGTACCCCAATTTCCTGGCAAACATTTATCCCGCTCCAAACGGAAACATTCCTATTCACAGACCTGATGGGCACCTGGATCATTATCTCTTTGGAAAAGGCGGTAAGAAAAAAGTTCAATAGGGAAAAAGAAAAAAAGAAAAAGAGCAGAGGGCACGAGCAGGAGACAGGAGAGATACAGAAAAATACAAATCAAATACAAATGGCCTTCAACCTCACTCAGGTAAGGAGACGAACAGCGACACATGGTCACTTTGCAACACTGCAGAATGTGTACTACCCGGGGGTGCTTTAATCCCGGGGTGTGTCCATACAGTGAAAGACTCTGGAGCCCATAAAGAAGACAGCTCTCTATGCACTGATACAGAACAACCCTGATGATCAGAGTGACACCGATGGCACGTGCCCATCTGCATAAATACGCACACGGACGCCGGTGTGTAAAGGCATCAGTCATCAAACGACACACAAGACACGGGACATGCTGGTTACCTTTGAGAAGGGGGGGCTGGGGAGCTGTATTTCTTTGACAGGAAGATGACTCACTTTTCATCCGAGTAGCCGCGCCCCTCGGATTTCTCCACCGTTTCAGTTGCCCACGAGTCAGCCCAAAAGCAGCCGATCTTTCTTCTGCCGTATAATCAGAGGGTCAAGAGTAGCCTAATGCCACGCCCTCACTTCATCTTATCATGTGATCATTTTATCAACTCACCTCACTTCAACAAGTGTGAGTGCACTAAGATATTTCCAGAGAGGGAGACCACACTCACATAACTTTTATGACAGCATATTGTTATAATTGTTCTATTTTCGTGTTGTTGTTGTTGTTAATCTTACCGTGCCTAATTTATGAATTAAACTTTATCGTAGGTATGTATGTATAGGAAACACACAGTATATAAGGGGTGTGGTGCCTGCCGTCTATAGTTTTAGGCATCCACTGGGGGTCTTTGGAACATATCCTCTGCAGATAAGGGGGACTACTATATATCTCTATGTACTTTTAAAATTAAAAAATAATTAATGTTTATTTTATTTTTGAGAGAGAGAGAGAGAGAGAGAGAGAGGGAGAGAGATGGAACATGAGCAGGGAGGGGGGTAGAGAGAGAGGGAGACACGGAATCCGAGGCAGGCTCCAGGCTATGACCTGTCAGCACAGAGCCCAATGCGAGGCTCAAACTCATGAACCATGAGATCGTGACCTGAGCCGAAGTCAGCGCTCAACTGAGTCACCCAGGCGCCCCGATTTTTTGAAACGACATACTAAAAAGAAAAGGAAGAAGGAGCCTGAGCGGTGCACTGAGCAGGCACTTGCCTGGGCTCCTGCAGATGGTCAGTGGGTCTGGCTCCAAGGATCCTGACTCTTAAGCCCCGCCCTCTCTCCAATGCAACAGCATCTGTACAGATGACTTTGATTTTCTGTGCCTCACGCGATACTTGCCACCAATAACTGCTCCTGGAGAAATCGTACCTATTGCCCTGGCTCCGTCATCGTCTTAGTTAGCACTGACTCTGATAAGCTTCAATTTTCCAATCAGTGTCATCCCCCAGATCACGGACCTTGGCATCTTTTGAGTGACAAGTAGGGGATGACGTGTGGCTCGGCCAAACAGAACTTGCCCCGTGACAGTCTCTGCCTACAGTAAGACAACTGAAGAAGTCCTCGATGCCCTATGGCTTGAGGTCCAACCAAAATGTTTAGATGGAGTCTAGGTTTCTGTATAGCAAGTCCATGCCAAGGTTAAAGTCCTCACCGCGTGCACAAATATCACTCCGTATGCAGGTTATTCCCAGGAAACTCCACTCCAGGCCGCCATCTACCTAGCCACTTCCTGAGAACCACCTACTGCTCTCGAAGCAGCCACTGTGAGCTCACAGAAATACAAACTAAGGGGCGCCTGGGTGGCTCAGTCGGTTAAGCGTCCGACTTCAGCTCAGGCCACGATCTCACGGTTTGTGGGTTCAAGCCCCGCATCAGGCTCCTTGCTGACAGCTCAGAGCCCAGAGCCTGGAGCCTTCTTTGGAGTCTGTGTCTCCCTCTTTCTCTGCCCCTCCCCTGCTTGCATGCTGTCTCTCTCTCTCTCAAAAATAAATAAAAATTGTAAAAAAAGGAAAAAGAAAAAGAAATGCAAACCAAGCCTACAACCAAGTCCACAGGAACAAGTGACCTGGCTTCTTCCTTTCTGGCTGCATGACAACAGATGATGCACTTTGCCTTCTAACCTCGGCTTCCTCATCTATAAAGTAGAGACATCAGTACGTGAGGAAAGAACCAGACAGTCTGCTGGTTCTGTGAATACAGTAACTAGAGTTATTCGTTCATACTACTGATCTGTTTCATTCACCTAAGCAACAGGCAGTTGACTGTCAATTATTTTCTTCAGAATGCCATGCTCTTCTCCTCAGAGAGGGCCCTGAGATGTGACCGAATAAAAGGAGCAGAGAAAAGGGCCAAATGCTGCCCAAGACGGTGGCATACTTCCGGTTCCCAGTTCTGCTGGCTCCCAGAAACATGCCTGGCCACGGGGTCCCCAGAGACCCCCTGTTCTGCCTCCAACAGACTTCTCTCTCTCTCTTGATCTCTTCCTGAGCTCCTTGCTTTCTGTTACTTGCACCCAAAAGACGTCTAAAATATTCCTCATCCCAACTTTATAGAGCCCAAATCAGCATTTGAGAATGGCCTGCAGATGGCACTTTCCATTTTGAGACCAAAACTTATTTTAAAAGTGCCGAATTTGTGGCATTACCTTTATTTTGCCTGATTGCATTACTCAAACAGAAAGAGCTGTGAAGAATAATAATAATAATAATGATAAAGATACCATTCAAGTAAAATATTTGACACTCACAAGATTAAAAGCTGAATACAGTAATCTTCTCATAATCATCGCAGGATGTGCAGCACTTAATCAACAATTACACTGGGAGAATGCCCGAGAACCGATGTTTAAGTACCAGGAAAAAGCAAAGGAGAAAGTCGGGAAATCAATGCAAAGGGAGAGGGGAATGTATCCCGTCTAGATACTGCCTGTGTTATTTTAAGAGTTGTACCTTTTCCTATCAGTGCAATGCATAAAAAAGAATAAAAACAATCCGAGAATACATACCCTGAACCAAAACACTTCTAGCAAAGGAGCTATTTTTAAAGAGCACTTCAAGTGTTCACACAATGGGGGCATAGTCCATTAATCAGGGTGCTTGTTTGTTTTTTCTTAAACAGCTTTATTGAGGTATAATTTACGCTTTCTTTACGTAAGAGTTGCTTCAACCCGTCTCGCCCCCTGGTGGGAGGGAGAAGTGAAGTGGCCCAAGCAGGAAGCCAGAACCTTCCCTGGTGGGGCCGCAGGCGGGGTGAGGTCAATGCAGGGGAGGAGACAAATGCTCTTCTCTTAGGACTCTGGGGGCTCGTATCCCCGAAGAGCCTGCCAAGTGACTCCCGGGGGGTGTGTGTGCACTTTCATAGCAAGAACATTTAAAAAGAAAAAAAAAAAAGAAAGAAAAAAAGCAAAGCTCAGACGCCAGGTCAAAATAGCTCATGACCAAGATGAAGCAACTGAGCAAACCTTGGGAAACGAGTGGCCATTTCCAATGAATGCCCGCAATCTCTTTGGGCTGTCTAAGTCAGATTTCTACGACATGGGTTTTATTTTTAATGTTCTTTTTAAAGCGCTGATTCTTCATTCAGGAGGCACACAATGCAAGTAGCACAAATACCCGCACTGTATTATAAATAGCCTCTTTTAAGGAGGGCTCGGAGGATAGCAACATTTTTTAACCTAGATAGACTTTAGACAACCCGTGCGCGCTCTTTCGTAACCTCTCTGCACCGGCCTTGTTGTGCTAGAAGATGGCTGCAAGCAGAGACGATGAGGCCGCATTATGACTCCGGGAACACATAATCACGCTGCCCTTTTCTTTTCTGAGAGGGTTTGTTTTCCTTCTTCTACAGGTAAATACAGAAAATCTGACATCAGGAAATACAATGGAAGTAGCAAATGATCAATGTCAACCACAATAATAATGCTTCAAAGAATTACCTCAACAGCCCTATTTTTGCCATTTTCCATGACCCATGGAGGTGAGGGAGGGCCACGAATGGCCACCTGGCAACAGTGAGGGAAGGATCTAAACATAGCCGAGCCTGCATCGCATCCGCCAACGGAACCACGTGAGCACTCTCTCCGGGATGCATCAGTTCACATAAGGGCTCCCCTAAGCTCGATCTCGCAGGAGAATGGAAACAATAAAAAGCTATATTCAGCCCTGGCTACACAAGAAAATCTCTGTGCTGATGTAACAGAGAGGCTCAGAAGAAAGAGTTACAACTACCCATCCCACAAAACCCAACTCATAGTCAACTGGTAGAGACATACAGTGAATCTTAACACTAGGCATCTTAAAATGTTTTATCCAGAATTGGGGCAAAATCACCTTGAGAAGCCAAGCGAAATGAAATCAAGTCTCTGCAAAAGACAAAATGTTTTCTTAGGCATTAACATATGACACTGCTAGCGTCCTTGCCTGACCTTAAACTTGACATTACAATATAAATGCAACCCAAGGCGAGTTCCCCAAATAATCCAGGAATGCTCAAATATTTTCCCTTTTCTAACACATACCGGCAAATGTCATCTGTAGGTGCTGCTATTGTATCTTCGGTAAGCAAAGAGACACAGGAATCTGCCTATGGCCAAATATGTTCAGAGTTCACCTACCAACCGTCATGAAAACCTTCCAAAGTGTGAAGGGTAGGAAAAGGCAAAGCTATTAGACTTTTTCCAGGTCTGCTGTCTGATTTCCCATAGGCTCTGGGCATGCGCTAATATGTAAGCTGATATATATACAAAAAGAAATTTGCCCTTCAGGATAAGACCTGTATAAGAATTTTACTTCAAAGGACACCATAAAGAAAAACCACTTACCTTGTCTTCTTAGACCTACAAGAATGAAGATTTTCCAGACTTCGCTTTCTTCTTAAGATTAGAGAGAAGGGAGACACACAGAAGTCAAGATGAGGCTCTGTGAAACCTGTTATCCTTCGGACACATACAAAAATGTACCAGAACAGTTTCCAGGGAGGGCTTTCAGCATGCATGGTCAAATGTTAAACCCTTCCGAATAACTACGAACGACTTCTTTGCTTCATTTACCACCCTCTGTGTTCCTTTCCTTCAACTCACATTAACGAAGCACCTACTACACGCCAGGTATTGTTCTAAATGCCAGGCATACTAGCAATGAATGGAAAAGAAAAGTCTCTGCTTTTTGCAGCTGATATTCTTGGGGTGTGATAAGAAGACAGGAAATAACAAAGACATATACCGTCGGGCGATTGGAGGGCTGTGAAATACGCAGTAGGCACTGCTACGATGATTTTTACACAAAAGCAAACCAAAGCTTTAAGTCCCCAAGCAGTAGCAGAGATGGGTAACCTAAGTTTTGGACTTTCTAAGCTTTTCACGCAGTAAAGGAATACTAAAACACTAACAAAGGCAAAGGGGGGGAAATCAGGTATGATGAACACATCCTATTTTTGGAAGCATATGCAAAAGATACACAGGTGGGCACAGACAGTGTTCTGTCTGCTTTCCATCATTATGAAGGTCGCACCGATCTGCTGACCCAAGAGCTGACCACCCTTTTCCACCCTGAAAGCTGAAATACCAAGAAAGTGTTTCTGGGCACAGATATCCAGGGGCAAGAAATGTTTTCTTTGTTTGAAAGTGAAAAACAACATTCGCGGTAGGTTTCTCATTTCAAAATTTCTTGGCCTTTCGGTGCTTCAAAAAGGCACTGGAAGGAATAAAAGATGGAAAGAAACAGGAGCTTGGTTTTTTTGCATCTTCTCTTTTAACTGGGTGTTCCTGGCTGTACACATTCCCCAGCCCACCGCCATTTGGAACCCCTAAGCCTTGGGGTTATAAATCACTTGCAAAATAACGTCAAGGAGAACGGTGTTCCATCCACCAGGGCCCTCATTTGGAAAAGCACTTCAGTGTGAAAGGAGACATTTCCACATAAAAGAGACATAATAGAATGCTTCAAAACTCCCATTTTTCTTTACAGCTGCAAAATAGCGGAGCTGTTCCCTGGGTGTGCTGTGTCAAATAAACCAACTCCTGGGGCGTCTGGGTGGCTCAGTCAGGTGAGCATTCGACTTCGGCTCAGGTCAAAATCAAGTAGTTCGTGAGTTCGAGCCCCATGTCCGGCTCTACGCTGACAGCTCAGAGCCTGGAGCCTGCTTTGGATTCTGTGTCTCCCTCTCTCTCTGCCCCTCCCCTGCTCACACTCTCTCTCTCTTTCTAAAATAAATGATAAAACATTAAAAATAAATAAATAAACAAACTCCTGAGGAGACGAGCAGGGAAAGGCCGCCCCACGAGACACGCTACAAGAAGGAAGGGCCCAGAACTCCACCTACCCGACCCCACACACCCCGCTGGCTGATGCTCCTTGAGTGCTAAGGGAGGCTTGTGGAAAACTGCCTGCTTTCACCTGTTGAGGAACAGATTGAAGTATGAAATCTACTCTACCCACAGGAATAAAATTAAAACTTCCTTAACTGTAGAAATCATTTTGATTTGAAGTCAAATGAAAAGGCAAAAACTTCAATTAAGGAAATCTCAAGAGCAAATGATCCAGGAAACGGGTGAATTTTTTAAAAAGCCATTCTAATGGTGTAACAGCTTATTCAAGTGGTCTCCCTTAAAATGCCAGGAATTTCCACCTCTTGATTTAAGAGCTCTGGAATTCAAGGGCTTCAAATTGAGAAAATAATACACAAGTAAATGGTCGTAATTTCTTCTTTGTGCATCCTGGCATTCGACCCGCCCCCTGTATCTCTCTGTGCACCTTCCCGAAGCGCCCCGGATCGCTCTCACAGGAAAGCCGAAGCCACTGCAAACACCACGGTCCTTGACTACCGACCGTCACCCCGCAGGTGAAATTACAAAGCTCTTGCCTTAAAGTCACAAACAAGGGATAAAAATAAATATTTCGGGGGCTCATTCAAACGCGCCTCGAGAGAGTCTGGACTCCACGGACGGGCTGTACTCTCCAAGGCCTGCCCAGGAGAGGAAGGTGTCTGAAGATTCCCGCGGACCCACGGGGGATATTTATAGGACGCCTCTGGCGGCCAAGGCCCTGCCGCCGTCCTCCCCAGCTCTTCTCCACCCTCCTCTGCCGAGCCCTTTCCCCTTCCATCTGGCAGTACTTACAGCCACAGCTGAGGAACTCCTGAAAGAGTGGTTGCCGGGTAAGAATTTATTTACAAGCATCACAGCCT
Organism: Panthera tigris; assembly: GCF_018350195.1. Classification (NCBI taxonomy): domain Eukaryota; kingdom Metazoa; phylum Chordata; class Mammalia; order Carnivora; family Felidae; genus Panthera; species Panthera tigris. The sequence continues at coordinate 131,984,550 of NC_056665.1, forward strand.
TTGAGGCGCTGGGAGGACGACTCGGCAGCACAGACGCGGCCACACTAACTACCCTCCACCACGGGTCCATCCAAACAGGTGCTGTGTACCAGCGACGCAGCAATAACTTGCCGATGTTTCCTGTAGACGCCGCCGTCTGAGGTGGGATAACTGCCACACCACTCACTTGTACGCGCTCAGCAGGCACCAGCTACCCACCGGGGACTGTGGCGGTAGGTGGAAGTCTCAGTCCCTGCTCGGCAGACGTGAGGGAGAGACAGACACAAATCCAATGACGGTGCGAGGCCATACGAGATGCCGTGGCACCCGGGGGCTGCCACGGAAACCTGGATGAAATCCTCTGGCCTCCGAGAAGGGACAGACTAACTCAGAAGTCTGCAAACTACAGCCCATGGGCCAAATCTGTCTTCTTTTTCCCCCAAGGTTTATTTATTTTTGAGAGGAGAGACAGAGCATGAGCAGAGGAGGGGCGGAGAGAGAGAGGGAGACACAGAATCGCAAGCAGGAAGCAGGCTCCAGGCTCTGAGCTGTCAGCGCAGAGCCAGACGCAGGGCTTGAACTCACGGACCATGAGATCGTGACCCGAGCCTAAATCGGATGCTTAACTGACTGAGCCACCCAGGCACCCCCAAATCGGTCTGTTTTTGCACAGTTGGCCTATATGCCGGCAATGGCTTGTACATTTTTTAATTACTGAAAAAAAAAAAAAAATGTTTCGTGCTTGGTGACACGTACATCTTACATGAGATTCAAGTTTCAGTGCCCCTAAATAAAAAAGCTCTAACTCGAGTTCACCAAGTGACAGCGATGGGACAAGCTCGAGAGAATCCACAAAAACACGTGTCCGTCACCGCGGGAAGCAGCCCCTGGCACCTCCCAGACCAAGGCCCACGCTTCACACCTCAAGAACCAGACCCACGTCCGTCACTCTGCCTGGGCCACGGGGAGCGGCACGGTCCAGAGAAAAATGCCTCTGCCGTCCCCAGACTAACACAGGGTCCTTCCCACTGACTAGAAAAACACAAACAAACAAGATCTTCACTGAGACCTACCTGAAGATAAAAAAAAGATTCGGATTTGACCTGCCAGACTTGGTCAACCCCAGCCAAACCCCTTCTGCTGGTGACCCGCCGGTGCCTCCCTGTGTCCTCATGATCCGTTCACTGTGTCCTCCTTATCCGGCCTGCAGTCCGTCCTCTTCCCGCTCCACCTTGCACGGCCCAGAGGCCTCGCTGCGGACATGCCCTCATTCACAAAACCACCCCTCAGCCTGTGACCCTTCCTGAGTCTGATCCCGGGTCCCTCACTCAAGTGCTTCTGTTCCCCCAAGCCTTCCAAGACCTGTGAGAACGTGAGACCTGAAAAACGAAATTCGTGCCAAAACAACCTTGAAAATTTGAAATACACGCTCGCTTAAATGTTCATAATGACGCTAACCAGTCGCGAGCAACTCCACCCAACTCTTACGTATCATATTTGATGGGGGGGGGGGGGGCGGTATACTTCAGTTGGCCGATCAGGCTCTACAGTGGTAGCTGAGCGTTCAGAGCTAACAAGGACTAACTTCAGATGTCTGACTGTCCTTCTGTATCAAGATCCCACTCAATTGCCAAGTCTTTGATGAAACGTTTCCTCATTTTTGAGTTACCTGTGCTGCGTTGGATCAATAAAATCATTTCTACACACATATAATGTGCTTACAGAACACCACTGATGTGCTTGGAAAAATGCAAAGCAGTCCTAATCAACGTCCCTGACCTTGAAGCATTTAAGAAACAATGGGACAAAAGTCACAACAAATCTAAAGTCCAACGATTCAAAGATGCAAAGTAGCTTTGCGATAGGGGCGCCTGGGTGGCTCGGTCAGTTAAGCGCCCGACTTCGACTCAGGTCATGATCTCACGGTTGGTGGGTTCGAGCCCCGCGTCGGGCCCTGTGCTGACATCTCGGAGCCTGGAGCCTGCTTCGGATGCTGTGTCTCCCTCTCAATCTGCCCCTCCCCAGCTGGCACTCTGTCTCTTGTTCTCTCTCTCAAAAAAAAAATAAACATTAAAGAATTTTAAAAACAAAGTAGCTTTGCAATAGACTAAGTAAAAATTTAGACAGTAAGGCTTGGTTGCAACTGCCAGGGAAAGTTCTCTGGAAGAAGTGCATCTTGAGACATAACCATTTACCTAGTGTCTGCTGGGAGCCATTTGCTGGGAGCACACCTTGTCATTGAAATCACCACCTTTAATCCCGATTACAACCTACAAAGTCGTTATTCTTATACAAGTTTAAGAGACGAGAAAACAGGTTAAGTGACTTGACAGAGGTTACTTGGCTAATAACTTGGTGAACCGCAAGCCAAAGCCAGGCTCTAGAACCTAGGATTACATTTATTATGTGAGCTTCTCAAAGTGAGCCACAGGCCCACACCCAAGGTGTGCGATGCTCAGGAAGCCAAGCTGAATGTCACGCACTCAATCTGAGTCTCAATTCTGCGTGAAAATGTAGGCATCGTTAAAAGTAAAAACACTCCTATATTAACAGACCCAGTAGGAAACAGAATATGAAACTAACAGAGGTTTTCCACTAAGGGTATGGAAAACACAGCAATGAAGGTGTGGCCGTGAAGCGTGGGTAAGTTTGGGACGGTGGGAACCACCCGATTTACCTGGAGAGGACAGTCGCTTTACAGAGACGGGACACAAGGTCAGAGTGAGCTTGGAAGGGGGTTGTCAAGGGCACTGAGTGTCTGGTGTTTTGTCTCCGTGTTGATCTTGGCGGACCGTGCCAGGCGGGAGCGCACGCTGTCTTGCGTCGCTCGGCCTGTGGCTACCACAGTTGAGCTATAAATGGGTCCCCTGCCACCCCGGGTTGTCAGTGCTCATCAAGGCATACTGTGAGATTGTCTGGGCCTGGGGGGACCAAAAATGGAGTGAGCGTGCGCTTGGAGGTGTCCTCTTGCCTTATTCACGGAAGGGTTCACGGGCATAGTGGATCAGGGCCTCCAGCAGGAACCTGGCATTCGCTTTAGGGCATGAAGGTTCTGGAAGAGTGAATCCGAGGAGCTCCCCAAGGAGAGCTGCTCAGGGCCGGTGCATCTCTACACTGCTTCCAGGCAGAGATTCGGTTCAAATTTTCATCACTCGATTAGGCCCGGTCCCTCCTGTTTGCCCTGAAATGCTGCCCGTGCGGGAGATCAGATGGCTCTTTCCCATGAAACAGACTGGGTTGCAGAAATCTCAGTGGCGAGCACACAAGAGATCAGATCTTATTTCATTCCCGGAGTCATTTCCTAAGGTAAAAGTTTGTTTGGCTAGTGGGAGCTAATTCTTTTTGGGCTAGAGCACCAAGAAACATATGTCGAGTTAACTCAAGAGAACCACGGTGCAAGTTTCGAAGAGAAAGGAATGTACAGACGCATTTGCCTAGATTCTTTCAGGACATCTTCTGCCTCCTTCCTCTCTGTCTCTCTCTGCTCCTCTCTCCAGCCATCACCGCCTTTCTTGAGACCCCAGTTTCCTTCTTAAAATTCTCCAGGACTTCCCGATTCTACTGCCCTCATTCAGAACACCAGCCGTGTCCCTGAGAAAATCCCTCATCCTCTCCAAACCCCCATGTCCTCACGTGTACATGGGGCAGGTCCCAGTGGCCGCACGAGATTCCACGGCAATGAACCACACACGGCGCTGAGCACCAGTGTTAGCCCGTATACATCGGCACTCGGCGGTGGTTAATTTTCACCACCGGTCAAGAGCGCAGACCCCGGGGACAGCCTCCTTGGGGGGGGGGGGGGGGGGGGGGGAAATCTCAGCTCTGTCATTAACAAACTGCGCGCCCAGGGCTGGACAGTTACTTCCAGTAAAGAAACGTGCACTCCTGTTTCCCCATCTGTAAAACAGGGGTCGTGACAGCACCTGCCTTCACAGGCGTTTGTGGGGAATGCATGAGTTAAAGCACGCAGGGTGCTAGGAACAACGGTCTGCACGTAGTGAGCGGCTGGGTACGTCTCCGCTGCCATCATCACCACCCTATTTTACCTTCCACGGGGCTGCGTCACTTGCCCAAACCTGAAGGTCTCCCCTACAGCACCAGGAAGCTTGTTCCCAAGCCGGGGACTCCGAGCGGAAGGGCCGAGTGGAGTGGGGGGCGTAGCGGTGACAAGAGACAAGTGGGGGTGCAGCGGTAAGGGGCACCTGCACAGAGGGCGGCCATTCAGCTGCTGCCCCAGCCAGCTGCTGCCCCTCCAGAAGGCAGCCCCAACACGGCCACACTCCCAGTTAGCAAGAGAAGCCAGAAATCTACATACTTATGTGACATTTCCTGATTTTTAAGCGTTGGCAATGATTTCAGATTTTCAAAATTACTCTGTCTGCTGAACAAAACCCATCTGTGTGCCACTTCTGCCCGCTAGGCCATCGGTCTGTGCTCTGTGGGGCGGGGTCGCTCACAAACTGTGCTTCTGAACACTCCCTTCCTCCGTGAGGCCTTCCCTGGTGGCCCCAGAAGAGCCGCGTGTCCTTCTCTTCTCCTCAGGCCCAGAGCCCTCGAGGCCACCTTCTCCGACCACCCCCTCCCCGCTCAGCCCAACACGGACCTTCTGTTGATCCACTCACCCCCCCCCCCCCCCCGACAATGCATTAGAGGCACTTAGCGGGGATCCGTAGCAGAGATAAGTGCTTTAATGACACTCGTGTATTGATTTAGAGCTTTTTTTATTCCTCCACTTGGATTTCCCGAACAGGGAACATCTGTGGCGGTGCAAATGTCTTAGAGGCTAAGTTCCCAGAGGCCAGGGTCTGCTCCACGAAGTTCTCCCTGGCACCCTGGGAGCGTGTGACTGGACTGCAGCGATCCTTCTTCTGATGAGGGCAGGGTACATCGTTCGATGCCTTTTTGGGGAAATTCACAGTCGTGCCAACACTTCTATCTGCACCAGCCACGAGCCCGCGCTGCCCCCTTTCCGGACTCATTCCTGCAAATGCGGTTGTTTCAAGTGGTGCCCAAATTCCCAACCGTGTAGACTCAAGTCAAACCCACGGGAACCAAGCTTTCCATATTTGAATCACACACAGGCTGCTTAAGAGGAGTCACTGTTGGGGTGCCTGGGTGGCTCAGTCGGTTAAGCGTCCGACTTCAGCCCAGGTCATGATCTCACGGTCCGTGAGTTTGAGCCCCGCGTCGGGCTCTGGGCTGATGGCTCAGAGCCTGGAGCCTGCTTCCGATTCTGTGTCTCCCTCTCTCTCTGACCCTCCCCTGTTCATGCTCTGTCTCTGTCTCAAAAGTAAAATAAACGTTTAAAAAAAAAATTAAAAAAAAAAAAAAAAAAAAAAAAAAAAAAAGAGGAGTCACTGTTGGTCTGTATTCGTTCGTTCGTTCATTCACTTATTCATTTACCAAGCGTCGCTTCACTCGAGGCCAGGCACGGTACCAGGTTTGGGGGATGAGAAAAATTAAGTGCAAAAGTCCTGTGATGAAAGTCTATTCCAACAGAGAATGCCAGGAGCTAGGCAGGTCCTTAACAAATGATCCCACCCAACAACACCGCATCTGGGTGAAGATCTGACGCCCAGAGAGTCGAACGCAAACGGCACGTGTCAGTTAGGCTATTAGAGAGTGGTGCAAAGATCAAACCAGAAGTCCTTGTTCCTGGTCCAGTTTTCTTTCCAAAGCACCCCGTAAAACATTCTAAACAGGATTCTAACTCAACCGCTAATGAGGCCCGGCGTCCAGGCTCAGATGTCAGCAGACTGTGAGCTGCCCCACACCCCTGCCCAAGGAGACACCACTTGGCATGACACCCATCAGTGACAATTCACTAGTGCCTTCTGCAGGCTAAGCCCCCCCGCCACCCTTCTAGAACCATTCTCAGGTGGTTCTGATGCTTTTTGTTGGTTGAGTTGTTTTCTGTCCCAAAGCACTTAAGGGACAAGACCCCTGCTCACGAGCAACAGAGATTCACAGAGTCTGGAGGGCGGGGGGGGCGGGGGGGGCTGTCTGAACATTCACCCACAGGGCGCATCTGAGGTGCTCTTTTTTTTTTTTTTAATTTCAACGTTATTATTTATTTTTGAGAGAGAGAGAGAGAGAGAGAGAGAGAGAGAGAGAGCGTGAGCAGGGAAGGGGCAGAGAGAGAGGGAGACACAGAATCTGAGGCAGGTTCCAGGCTCCGAGCTGTCAGCACAGAGTCCGAAGCAGGGCTTGAACCCACAAACCGTGAGATCGTGACCTGAGCCAAAGTTGGCTGCTTAACCAACTGAGCCACCCAGGCACCCCCCCCTACTTTTTTAACTCTTTAAATGTTTATTATTTATTTTTGAGAGAGAGAGAGAGAGAGAGAGAGAGAGAGGGAGCGAGCAGAGGTGCCCTTAATAAAGGGACCAAATTTGGTTGCCTGCTGGTCGGCTAGGCAGAATTAGTGTCATGGCACAGCCACATCCTTCCTGCCACCCACCCCCACACTGCCCTGCCTCTTAAGGATGCCTGTTGCCATTTTCAAAGGGAAGATGGCGTGGTCACTCATTGAACGACGCGCAGAAAAACACCTTCTCCACAACGTGTTTCCATTTCCCTCAAACGAAAATCAATCCATCAGTAAGACTATGTCTCCGGTGATCAAAGCCGGATTGCGTGCACCCCCCGCCCTGGGGTGGGGGTTGGGGGGGTGGGGAGCAGTCAGATACAAGCAGATGCAGGATGCATGCTCAGCACTGAGGGGGGCGGGGGCAGGGGTCACGGCTACCTTCCCGGGCCTCGCGGTCTTGCCACGTTCCATGAGGCCAAGACAAACAGGCTGTGCGTGGATCTATTTTGGTCTCACAGCTGCAAACACAGGATTTATGAAGATGTTTGGTGCTCGGCTCCCAGGAGATTTGTGCACCATATTGCTGCTCTACTGACTGTCCGTGCGTCCCTCCTCATTCCTGCTGAGCCTGGGACGTCCTCAAGTTCTGATCCCTTAGGACTCTCCCCAAGTTACAAGTTTTCTTCTTTCCTTAACTCGTGAGAGACGAAGGATGTGCGTTATTGGGTTTGGCATCCAAGGGGCTCAATGCTCTATCATTCCACCGCCTCTTCTTGGTGTTTAGCTTTATTGATTTCTATTTCTGACTTGCTCGGCACCGGCTCATTCATTATTCAGGGGAAATCTGGCTAAGAGACCACAGGCTGATATCCTGCCAACAGGAGCCCGAGCAGGTGGGACCTCTGAGGGCCTTCTTTTCAAAGAATCGCAATTCCATTAAATGAGTGGTGTAGTTTGGACTCCTCGAGTTATTCAGACCTGGCCACTCTGCAAAACATTATTTTCTGTGTGCGTGGCAGGTGAGCTCAGTAGGAAAAAACAGGGAGTTAAATGATTCTGAGGCCAGAGATCTGATGAGTGTGTAAACCAGTTATATCTGAGAAGAGAAAAATCTCTTGCCAGGTGGCAAATGAACCCATCCTTAGCCATCTACCCTGGAGGTGTGTGCTGGGGGGTCACCAGACGCAGGGGAGGGAGGAGGTGGCCCCCATTAATCACTATCACCAATCCCCCTGTGGACTCAGGGGCACAAAAGAACACATATCCATCCTCCTGCTAGAGGCTGAGTCCCACCATCTTCCTTCGTGGCCCATGTGAGTTTGATGGTGAAGATGGCCATTTTCAAGGTGTTATAATAAGATGTGGGGGGCAAACCCAGTTTGTTGTTTTCTTGTTTGTCGTCTTCTTCACAGAGCACAGAAGTAAAGGAAATTGTTTATTTAAACCGGAAGAGGAGAGGTTGAAATTAAAGAGTGGGAAGAAGTTCCTTCCAGAAAATTCAGGCTAAAACACACTACTGGAGAAAGTAGTAAAATTATCCTCTAGAGAAATCTCTTAAGAACAGAACTAATTACCACCTGTAAGTACCAATTTGTGCATAATCCGATCCTGGGGGAGGAGGCTAGGTGAGAAAATCTCTCAAAATCCCCTCTGAGCTTCCCCACCGGGTTGAATTTTCACCAGGAAAAGTTTGAAACACTTTGGCTGATCTCTGGAGGAGGACTTGGTGGGAGAGGACGTCCGGTCATAGGTCTGCGGCCAACTTTAACTTCAGCATTGTGCCAAGTCAGGGTGCTGGTGAGTAGTCTCTCAGGGGCAAAGGCATTTCCTCAGAACACATGGATGAAAATGGTGCTTTCACCATTAGACAGGGTGTCCCAAATACCATAGAAGAAGCTTCGTATTTGTTTTCTACTTCGTAAAAGTAAATGAGACAGCATCATCAAATAGGAAATAACCATCTGTCTCTTAACTAAAAACTAGAGGGTCTTTGAAAACACACATACCACACACACACACACACACACACACACACACACACACACACACTAGCCGTGACAAATGGGGCTTCGAGTCACGTCACTAAAACACTGCAGGCCACTGCTTGGGGAGGCAGTGAGATCCTGGTTCAGTGGGGTTTCCATGGCCTTCTGTTGCTGGGGGAGGACACTGGCCTCAAGGGGTAGGCCGAACCAGGGAACCTCTTGGCCCCTACAACTCTTAGTTCAGCCAGAACAGTTCTGATTTCATGTTTTATCTTATTTTGGCTCCATGGAAGGTTTCAGTTTAAAAAAAAAAAAGAAGAAAGAAAAGGAAAGGAAAGGAAGAAGAGGAAGAGGAAAAGGAAAAGGAGAGAGGGAAGGGGAAGGAAATCCTACCACGCACAAATGGAGCCCCACGTTTCTGAATTCTCCTACAGTGGGCCAATCTGGAGTAAATCCCATTCTCCTCCTTAGTTGTGTGCCAGTATCAGGGACAATGGCGACGCCCTGGCCCCACAGGCTATGGGGAGGCCCAAGTGAGGGCACTGGCAGGTGTGTCCCAAGCTTGGTGCCGGGCACACAAGAGGCAACGTTAATAAGTGGTTGCCCCTAGGATAAGGCCATCACCACTGGAGCCCTGTTCACTGCTAAACATTTTCTAAACTTTGTTATATTTCTAATTTAAAGAATTCACAATCGTGATAAACACACCTAATATTGAACTTTTTTTAACGTTTATTCATTCTTGAGAATGAATTCAGAGAGAGAGAGAGAGAGAGAGAGGGAGAGAGAGAGAGAGAGAGAGAACGACATAGAATCTGAAGCAGGCTCCAGGCTCTGAGCTGTCAGCATACAGCCCTGTGTGGGGCTTGAACCCACCAACTTGATATCATGACCTGAGCTGAAGTTGGACACTTAACCGTCTGAGCCACTCAGACAACCCTCACTTAGGAGCTTTTAAAACGACAGATCCCATGGCCCTACCCCAGGCGTCATTCAGACTAAATAAGGCAACGTCCCTAGGCTATCACTGAAGAACTGGCTTCTAAATGGCTTGGCTGCCATTGTCCTGTCGGAAGAGATGTTACAGACAACTTCCTTTGCAGCTCTGCTATAGAAGATTGATTTCTCCCTCCCTCCCTCCCTCCCTCCTCCTCTCTCTCTCTCTCAACCTGAAGGTCAAAAGAAACAAATTACTAACGAGGAACCTCTGTATCTTCCTCAGTTAAGAGTCAGTTTTAATCTTCTGGACATTTAAACCATACAAGTGATCAAAAAAATAAAATGAACCATACAAGTGATCATGTTTCTCTCTTTGCCTTAGCTACTAGGAAGCTCAAAGCCAAATTTGTGACTGACCGCTCTACCCCTTAAACCAATACATAGAATGTAGGGTGGTCCTTTTATACATTAATGCTGGGTTTCCTACCTTTATTTTCCCTTTTTCTATTTTCCCTTTTTTTCCCCTTTTTTCTATTTTCCCTATTTTCCCTTCATTTCTGCATGTGCTTTAAAAAAATTCTAGTTACGCTGCATTTTTGCAATCTATGACAAGTTCGTTTTGGAACAAGGTGGGCTATGTTAGACAAAGTAATTAAATACAGTCACTGACATGCAGCCCTTTGCAGCAGACAGTTTTAAAGCAGATGTAATGGGCACCAAAGTAGAGACCGCAGCTTGGAGGAAACTTTTTGGCTTCAGGGTCAACTCCCCCAACAGACACCTTTCCCCCAGCTCCAGCTGTCGTAGAACATCTGGAAGCATATCTGAATTGCATATTAAGTATGTTTTAAAATTACGGAAGTTTGGGGGGCACCTGGGGTGGCTTAGTCAGTTGGGCGTCTGACTTCGGCTCAGGTCATGATCTCACAGCTCATGGGTTCGAGCCCCGCATCGGGCTCTGTGCTGACAGCTCAGAGCCTGGAGCCTGCTTCGGATTCTGTGCGTATTGCTCTCTCTCTCTGCCCCTCCCCGACTCATGCTTTGTCTCTCTCTCCTTCAAAAAATAAACAAACATCAAAAAAAAAAAATTTAAAGAAAAAAATTTTAAGTTATGGAAGTTTTTAAGTCAAAACAAAACAAATCAACACCATCACCACCCCTCCCCGCCCCGAAAAATAAACAACTATACAAATTCAAAATCAGGAATCCTGGCATTCAATTATGAATCTACTGTGTCTCAACTTCCACAGCAGCAGACCCACACACTGAACTAAAATTCTGGTCCTTCTGGAAAAGCATCAGGTTGGTCTAAAGAACAATATACGAGTACTAGCAGATTGTGGACGTCTGTGGCCTCGTGTATCAGACAAGATGAATGTTTAGAATATCTGAACATTGTCTGGTTGTTAAGAAACATGTCGTAACTTGTAAAAGTTCCAAGTACTCCAAACCGCCTGTCCGCTGTTATCCCCACATAACCCTGTACTTTTAAACTACCCAGACACTACCTGTTCCCCATATGTGATCAAAAAGATTGTTATCTGCTGACTGAAATGCTTTCCTGTATCTGCGTTGAGGATCTGTTCTCTTGGGTACAGAGCCAGAGCCATTCCTGGCCACTCCGGGGATGGGGGTGGGGGTTTAATAGCCTGGACCAGAGCTCTGGGCTGCAGGGAAAATCCCCTGTGCTTGTGATGAAACACAGAGGGGTTCCCTCTCTTTCTTAGCCCTTAACTCAGTCCATCTGCATCCAGAGGGTAGGGACCAGCCAAAGGTCTCCTGGCCGCCACTGCCTGGGCTTTGCCCCGGCCTCATGTGTACGGGCAGCAGGGCCTGAGGGCTGAGCGCTTCTGTCGTTGCTGTTAGTTATTTCTTTCACAAAACAAGGTACAGATCACGTTTATTTAAAAGGTAAGAACTCTCAGGTGCACACGTGAGGCACAAGGAGGAGTGAGATCTAAAGCTTCCTTACTGTCTACCATTTAAGTGGCCCCTTAGACATTCTGCCATCTTGCATTTTTGCAAACACTGCTTGATCTTTGAAGATCTGAACTAACCATGAACAACAAACAAACCTAATGAGCGTCAGCTAGCAGCTACAGAACCTCCTCGATTCCTTTATACATGTTAATTGTGTAGCCGACATAACCTTACTGTAGCCAGTATGCCGTGAATAAAAAACCAGCCCTAATTCTGTGGCTCAAAATAACTACAATTAGCATTTCCGCACAGGCCCTTCCATTCTTCTGCTTACGTGATGTGTGTTGGGCTCAGCCTCACTCAGGCTCTGGACCACACATATGAGAAGTGTGCGAGGTTCAAATCCAGGGCTGGCTGGGACATGCAAGTTCTCAGAAGGAGCTTAGAAGAGCCAGACTCACCAAATGGCTACACGGTAGCTTCCAATTATGGAGTGCTTACTGTATGCCAGGCATTAATGCGATACCATGTAAATCTTCCCTGCGACCTAGCACGGGGTGGGGGTCCTTATTTCCCATTTCAGAGATGGACAGATCAAGACCTGAGACGTAATACTGCGAGTGAGTAGAAAGCTGGGATTCCAGGCCAGGACTGGTGCCGGTATGGTGAGGAAGAAGTGTCCAGTCTTACCTTACTGATTTGGATTTGATACATAGCTTGGGGTTTCTTTTCTCCCTTTCCATATCTTTGGCAGACCAAGAAGAGAAGGGGAGTTTACTCCAATTTGAAAAGCTGGCAGAAAAGACTGGCCTGGAGAGGGGCTGGTGTCGCCAACAATATTCCCTGCGACCGACAGCCAGCCCTGGCTCTCTGGGCCACGTTTAGCTGTCCGTTCATCACAGGTGTGCCCAGCTCGGGGTCTCAGAGAGCTCCCGGCTCTGCAATTCTGTAACTCTAGCTGGTCCCTGCATACGTGCACCACGCACAAACTGGAGGCCACGATGTGATTTGTGGCACTTGGCTCCTATCATCAAAATAACGACCCTGAATACACAGGAAATGCTATGTAAATTACCCTGCTCCAAGGAAAAACAGTAAGCAAGCCCCCCCCCTTTTTTTTTTATTAGATGTGAGGGGAGGGTGTGGACAAATTAGAAATCATGCTAAGACATGTAAGAGACACAAGCAGGAGGGACTCCCCCAATGTGATTCTGTATCACGACATGGCCACCCCCCCCCCCCCCCCCCGCCACCCGCCCCCGGCCAAACCAGGGTGTGTACTTTCTTGTCCTGTCTCGGAGATGAAAATACTGGAAGGGCCGACGGAGGCTGTGAACACAGGCCACACGACTGACACCTCCCAGCCTGGTCTGGACAGACCGCGGAAGTGAACAAAGGCCTTCAGAAGATTGGCGCGCAGACTCTGACGTGTATTCGACAGTGTAACTCATCAAAAGTAGAACGGGTGGGCACCTAACCTTCACTAAAACAAGAAAACATATTGCAATACCATCCTCGCTCTTTTGGGAAAGCAAACACAGGCATTTCTGAGATTCTCTCTGTCCCTGAACTATGGCAGTGTCACACGCAGCCTTAGGCTTGGGAACACTCTGAAGGCAAGATCCATGCCCGAGAATTAACATAAAAATGCCGCTAAGCTTTTTTTTTTTTTTTTTTTATCATTACAACACATCCTGAAGAGGTCTGAAAATGTGAGAAGCAGCATTAGCCATGTAGACAGTATTTACAAAGGACTGATACATGGGGCCCTACGGTTTAATTGAAGATAACAAATGATTCAGAGCTCTGGCAGGCTCTCCTGAACACTTCAATCATTTCAACAAATGCTGCAGAGAAAGGACACTCCTCTGGTCAGCCTTCAAGGTGCGAGCTTTCAGTCGAACAAGATCCTGGTTATACCATATTGCCCTGGAAGTTACAAAATCTCGGTGCAACTGGCCTGCTCATTCTCATTTTATTTTTTATTTATACTTAAAAAAAATTTTTTTTAATGTTTATTTTTGAAAGAGAGAGAGACACACACAGAGTGTGAGCGGGGGAGGGGCAGAGAGAGAGAGAGAGAGAGAGAGAGAGAGAGAGAGAGAGACAGACAGAATCCAAAGCAGGCTCCAGGCTCTGAGCTGTCAGCACAGAGCCCGACGCTGGGGCTCCAACTCACAAACCATGAAATCGTGGCCTGAGCTCAAGTTGGACACTTAACCAAGGGAGCCACCCAGGTGTCCCTAGTCTTACTTTTATTGAGACATAATTGACATACATTATATTATTTTCAGGCGTACAACAGAGTGACTTGATATTTTCCTACATTACAAAATGACCATCATCATAAGCCTAGCTAACGTCCATCACAACACATAGATTGTTTTTCCTTTGGGGATGAGAACTTTTAAGATCTACTCTCCTACCAACTTTCAAATACGCAGTACAGCAGTGTTAATTACAGTCACCATGCTGTGCATTGTATCTCCAGGATTTATTTTATACCTTCTGACAACCTTTATCCATTTCCCCCATTTCCCACTCTGGCCCGTTTTTAAATCTCAAAAGTTTTCAAACGTGGTCTTCTTCACTAGCAAAATGCTTGCTGTGAAGTTTCAAGGTTTTAATAACGATTTCTAAATCAATTAATTACTCCCCCCAACATATTTATTCATCAGGTTACCATGGTGGCATGAAAAACCACTCCTGTTTAGGTAAAAATTTCAAGCTCGTTAGGAGTCTCCTATGTGTTCCGGCAAAGAACTTCTCTCAAAGTTTTTGCTAGAGTTTTCATTTTTTCCCCCTCATGTCACTTATAGTCACATAAATTCATCTTAACCTACATTTAAGAACCTAACTCCGGTTCTCCTTTTTTTTTTTTTTTTTTAAAGCCCACTCTCGGGTAAGATTGACATTTCAGTAATCGTTGCCAGCTGGCATGTTCAAAATGGAATCTAAATATTGTATTAACAATATCAATAACAAGCAGGTTCAGCGGGCCCTAATAAAACACGCTTGAATTGTGAGAGAAATTCTTGTTATTCTGTGTTTCACCAGCTTTAATTTACTACATTGATTTAATAAAAATCTATGACAGTCTCACCTTTAATCATGTCAGAATTCTGAGCTTCACTACATGTGCATAAGGAAAATCTGAAATCAAGCAGGTGTAATGAAATTTTTGTTGCCCAATCATTTTTGAAACTTTTGACTGAAGTAACACAACCAGTAAAGCCCGCATACATGTTCAGCTCAATGAATTTTCACAAACGATTTACCTGTGTCACCAGAACCCAGATGAACAAGCTGCCAGCTCAGGAGCCTTCTTCCACCCTCTCCACTCACTACACCCCAAAGATAACCACGACCTTGGTTTCTCCTTGCACGTGTTCCCTGTGAACTCTGGCAGGGGGGCGGGGGGGGGGGAGGGTGGCGATCACCCTGTTAGAGTCACTAAGTGCTGGCCTGCACATTATTTCACTTCCTTTGTGGGAAGCAGGTGGTATCCTCCCGATTTTACAGATGAAGAAACAGAAGCTCAAAGGTGAGCATCTGACCAAGACAAGAAGCATGAACGCACAGTGCCAATGACCATACAGCTCTGTGTGTGGGTGGGGGAAGGGGACTACGAGGGACCGCCAGTCAGATCCAAAGCCAGGTCCCTCCAATGCCAAGCTCAGTTCTCCAAATTTATTGATTCGCATGTCCAAGAAATGCCGTTTATAGTTCAATGGCCTCATACAGAGAACAACTATGCCACCCCCTGACCCCAGCCCCCAACCCCCACGCACACTCACGCAGGAGGACGGTTTCTGAAAGGGAGCTCATGTTTTCATTTAGCATGTTGTCGTCCCCTCCCTACGTTCTGGATTGTGAACGATTTTGTGAGTCTCTGCGTTAACAGTGTCTTAATTTTAAAAATTAAGCTGGGAACCAGCAAGTGAGTCTGAAGAGGCTCCATCTCTGGTCCCGAACTGGATTTTCATCACTCAACTGCTCTCCAAATTATACTGATTTATGATGTGATTATTACAGTTTTCCTAAGTAGCCTGGGTAATGAGAGAAACGCAGATACGCCCCAGACTGCAGTAATGGGGGGGGGGGGGCTCTAACACCCCTCCGTCTGCCCTGCCTCACCTCTGCTTCTTAGCCCGCGCTCTCCTCTCGCGGGGTCAGTACTGCACCTCGCGTGGCCTCCCAGCCTCGGCCCCAGCGGTGCCCACGGCGACTCACATTGTTCCCAGCGCCTTCCGCGGTGACCGTGCGACACTGAGCCCGTGAAACCGACCGACCGCCCAGCGGCGGTTTTCCCGCCCATGTTTGCGAAGATCAGCTCTCGGTTCTTTACCCTTCCTTCCTTACGCGCCTAATTTCAGTGTAAGGTTGAAGCTGCACCACCTACCCCCCAAGTCCTCAAAGTCAAAGCCACTACCTTTATCAGAATCTCCCCACCTTTTCTGCCTGGAACACTGTGCCTTCCCCTTCCCCTCCTCTTTCCTGTTAGGAACGAGGCAAGCTACCTCAAAGGGACACGGTGACTTCCCCTCTCCAGCCTGGCTCATCACAGTTCTTTGTCACATCCCAACGTACCGTCTGTGCACTTCCTTGTGACCCCTGCCTTCGGCCGTGGGCCTCACTACTTTGTGGGCTTGGCTAACTGTGGCGCTGCAACGTCACGGCGCCTCTCGGAGCGACACCGAGAAGGGCACCATTGACCATGTCGGGCAGACTTAGGGGGAGGCAGGGACAGTAGCCTCACATGGCTCTTGCAATGCCCCTCGGGGAAGTCTTCTGTGACTCCTGACTTCCTTCCCTCCGAGTCTGAGCTCCTCTGCGATGGCACAAACCACCGAGGCTTCTTGGTGATTCTGCCCCCCCGCTCCCTCCCCCCCGGCCCCCAGCCAGACGGCAGGAGATCTCTTTCTCTCTATCCCCAGCCGCAAGGGTACCTAGCACACAGTAGGAAATGAAGGAATGTTCGTGAAACGTATGCGTGTAAGTCACTGAACCGACTCGGACTGAACGGTGTGCCGCCCCCCCCCCCCCAGCCCCAATTCGGATGTTGAGGCTTTAACCCTCAGTGTGGCAGAATTTGGGTAAGGTTACATGAGGACATAAGGGCGGGGCTCTGATGCAATAGGACGCTAACAGGGCCCTAAGCCAGTAGGCTGGTGTCCTTACAAGAAGAGGAAGAGACCAGGGCATGCGCATGCACACAAAGGAGGCCATGTGAGGACACAGTGTGCAGGCAGCCATCTGCAAACCAGGAAGAGAGGCCCAGGAGAGATCAAACCTGCCACCCCTTGATCTTGGACTTCCAGGCTCTCGAACTGTGAGGAAATACATTTCTGTTGTTTAAGTCACCCGGCTGTGGTGTTTTGTTATGGCTTAACACATTCACCCACTGTCCAAGCATCTTGTGTGCTAAAGATGGGGATCTGGGGACTGGCCCTGGCTGCGAAGGGAAGTTCGTGAAGGTACGGAGGCTGGCTGCTCAGGGTTGACCCCCAGGAAAGGGCAGTTGTAGCCCATGTTCCGTCGCTCCCTTATCACCAATGCGGCAACTCGAGTTAAAGCAGGACGTTTTCGGCAATCCCCACTCCGCCAGGAAAAGTGAATGTCATCATTAACTAAGATTCTGGGCCTCTGGGAAATTACTTTAACTTGATGGACACCACCTTATGCCCTGAGATCTTGACAGTCCTGTACACCCATGGATAACGGCCATTATCATGAAAAGAAAGCTGGGGGAGTCCCAAACGCGAAGGTATGCCTCCTGGCCTCGGATCTTCTACTTAGTGGCTACATACACTTGCATGTGTAACCTAATGTTTCTGCGTCCTGTGCGTTTTCTTTTTCCTTTCTTTCTTTTCTACAGATTTTATTTTTAAGTCATCTGTACATCCGACCCGGGGCTTGAACCTACAACCCCGAGATCAAGAGTCTACAGACCGAGCCGGCCACGTACCGTCGCGGTGCTTTGCTTTTTAAATAAAATGGCTGTGCCGTTGTGACGGACAGTTCCTTTTCCCTTCTTTGAGAACGGACCCAGACTTGCATCTGGGGAACCGTTCACCTCCCAATCCATCCGCGTGCTCCCAAGTGACGTTTCCATGAAGTGGGGGACAAGTTCAATATGATCCTTTAAATGATTCTCTAAGGTTCTTGATCACTGCAAGTATGTCTCTCCTTTCTTTCCCTCCCACCTCTGAAATGCATCTTTGCAAATAGTTTGTACTCTGGCACCATCAGAGACACTGAGAGGGGCAAAAGACAGGAGTACAGATCGTAAGCCATTCCAACTCATCCCCAAAGAACCTTCTTTCTCTGGGTCACATTTCTGCAAGATCTCAGTCACTCCAAAGTGTCAGTGAGAGCAGGTGGTAAGAACTCTGTTCTACTCCTCTTGCGGGTATTAGGTATCTCGTGGGTATTTGCCTTAATGTAGCAGGAGCTTCACAGAGACTGGAAACAGTCTTAACTACTCCTGAAGGCAAAATGTCAGTTCAACTGGGGGAAGGGTTTATGTTACTGTTATTTGGGGGTGGAAGGTATCGAAACCCTTAGGAAATTGCGAAAATGCTGTGTTTAAATGCCGTAAGCATAATGAATTCTATTGATTAAACACTCAGTTATTGCCAAGCACTGTCCCAGCCCCAGTACATACAGTATCTTTTAATCCCATGAAATAGTGCTATCCATTGACCTGCTAAGAAGGAAAGGCTCAAACCCATCAGGCAAGCTGCTTGAGGTCACACAGCTGGGGGATGGCAAGAGGCTGGCCTCTGTACCCAACACCGGCCAGCTGTAAGGTCTCTACTCTTCTCTCCCGGGCAGGCTGCCTCCCCTGGAGTGAAAGCAGTGGGGACAGGAGCTCCCACAGAGTTCCAGGGATGTCACACACACACTGTCATCAGCTAATCCCCACAATGATACCAATCTTGCAGGACTGGTACTTTTGCATTTTGCTGTAGCTCAAGGAAGTTCACAAAACTTGTCCAAGGTCAGGCAGCAATTAGGCAGCCAGGCAGGGAATGGATCCAGGCACAGCTGATTTGAAAACTGAGGCCTTTTATCCTCAGGCCATCATTTGTAAAGGCCAACTGGAGAGCTGGGTGGGATGGAATCACCAAAGAAAAGAAGGGCAGGAGAATTTATTCTTGCAGACTCACGACACGGGGAGGTAAAAGCCTGAGTGCCTGGGGCTGCATTCACTCTCGTAGGCACGCGTGCGCGCACACACAAACACACACACACACACACACACACACACAGGCACGCACACATACATTCCCAACCTATCATGTGCTCCGCAGTGAGCGCTACACCCTGGAGTTCTCAGCCACGCCTTTTGGTCGCTGAGGGAACCAAACAAAAACACAAACTTGACCTCTGCAAGTTTACAGGTAGATGCTTTTAAGTGCACTTCTGCAACTGTAATGTGAACAGCTCATTGAGTACATTCTAAAAAACTCTTCATCGCAAGCCTCTTGGCAATTGCATAAAAATATTTCCAGACTTCCATCCAAGCGCAGTTAAACAGAACTTCAAGGGGAATGACTTTTCCAATTGTATTTTAAGATTGAGCACTTTGATAAAAGCAGGCTCTGCAGTACAATGTGATCCAAAATTGTGTAATCTTTATATATTTTATAATCTGATACAATTTAATAGATAAGAAAAACATTTTTAGTGCTCAAAACTTAAACTGTAAGGATATATTCCTATTGATGGATTACAACTGGTGTAAAAATATCTGTACCTCTCTATCTACTACTATAAAGTCCAGATAGGCTCAAAATATTCATTCTGTAAAGGTGTGAGTTCCTCTCATTGTATTAGTCTTTGCATGACTAACTTCAGGATTTCCCTTTTTCTCTATCCACAGTCTTTAAAAGATCTTAAAGTCAGCTGTTTACAACAGTCCTGTGGGGGGGGGGGGGGAACCAAAAGAGACAGGAAATACCTCAATGCCTTGAATGATAAAAAGACAACAGAAGGATTCATTTCCATCTCTCTGTCTTGTCATTATAAACTGCTTTTGACCATTACAGCAGGACTGTCCCCAGCCCCAGTCTGTAGCACAATGCAGAACAGGTCAGCATCTCAAGTGAAAAACTTCAAAAACAACTTAACCCATCCCGAACCAAAGACGAGCTAGTGTGAGTCCAGGTTTCGGATCCTGGCTCTGTGACCTCGAGCAGGACATTTGTTGGGGCTTTACTTTTCCCATCTACAAAATGGGAGTAAGAATACCTAATGTATAAGACTAATATAAGAATGACGTAAAGAACATATATGGCCAGACACAAAAGGTCACGTTTTATATGATTCCGTTTATGCAAAAATGTCCTGAACACACAGGTCCCTAGGGACCGACAGTAGACTAATGGCCGTGCGCTGAAGGCCCTGTGCCTCTGTAGCCATCAGAGCTGACAGCATCACTGGCTTCTCTGTGTCTGCGGGTGCTCCCGCCTGTCCCCTCTTTCTGAAACTCTTTGCCCTTCATTTCAGCGACTTTCCCCAGTTTCCGACTAAGCTGCTTCTCTGCTGTCGTTGTTGTTGTCTTCACTACCACCGCTTTCTATCATAAATCTACGTTTTCTAACATGTCCATGTTGGAAAGGAGTTCATTCTGTACTCCTCTGAAAACCTCATCTGTGCCCATAATTGCAGTGGCCATTTGTGGATTCACACGTTTCAACATTCCCTTCCTAGCCTTGACCTCCCTTCTCCTAACTCCAGCCTGTGTCCCCTCCTAGCGACATCACCCTGGAACAGGAGGACCAGCCCATAGGCCCTGCTTGGCAGGTGCCTGTCCCAGAGGAAGCTCTCAATGCCACGTCCCCCGTTAAACTGGCAACTCCTTCTGACCTCCCTATTTCTGTCCACAGGGTACCATTTCCTCAGGGTGCAACACTGGGCTCCCGTGAAAATCTTAGACGGTGGGAGAGAGACCAGCTGACGTCCAAGTCAGAAGGGAACATCCAGGCTATGGATGTTTTCTGAGATTCCACGCCAGGCTGGAGACACTGGGAATGTCGCAGTAAGTGCAGATGGGGCAAGTCTGGATTCCCAGGAGACGGTGACGTCAGGACTGACCAGAGGCTTCTTTTGAAACTGCATTTCCTTATATTTTTTCACTAACGTAAGAGCCTGTTCTCAGTGACCGCACAGAACATGAGTGACTAAAGAGGTGGCCAGCGAGTCTTTAAATTCACCTGTGAACAAAAACAGCGTCCTGACTTTATTACTGTGATTACATAAATACCTTTACAGATAACTCAGCGCGGAACAAGACAAATGATGCCAAGAGAAAGGGGCCCCTCCTAAAACCCAAAGGTCTCTGCAGGCTGACAGAGTAGAGAAGGCAATTAGGCTCAGGACTTGGGGGGAAATGTAGGCAGGTTTTCCTCTCCCCCTTTCTGTTATTACTGTATTTTTTCCAAAACGGGCGTGCCTGGGGACAAGAGTCAGGAGATTTATGCATTAGGTGGATGCCCTGGTTTGCAAAATGGACAAAGGAGTCAGCTTGCCGAGCAGATTAGATGAAAGAAGTCAAACAGCCCAGGGGCTGCAATCAAATGTGGCAGAGATGAGTGGGGGAGGGTCAAGGCGAAGCCCAAAGGCCCTGAGATCCCATCCGAGGTCTTTCTGGAGAGAAGCACCGAGAAGCACCAAGCACCGGAAGTGCCTGGAGGCCCGAGGCCGTGTGGAGATGGGATCCCACAGAGCCATCCTGGTTCCACGGGGAAGGAAATGGGGGCTGGCAGCGAGAATGGAAAGCCATGCAAAGGAGAGATCAGGAGTCCACTCCTTTGAGGTATATAGGAACTTTTCACCTTGAATATATGTGCCAGGAGGAATGATCAGAAACCCCGGGAATGAAACAGAAGTTTATAAACCTCTGCCGTGACAGAGCGTTTGTGGGGGCCAGGTAGGCCCTGGTCTGGACTTGTGTTTTCAGGTTCACATTCTCCTCTAACCTCCGCAAAGGTTCTGGGGAACACATCTGGCAACACTGAGGCCCAAGGTCAAACACCTGGTGCCCAGGGAGGGAGGAACTCAACCCTGGGTTGACGCGATGCTAAATCCGTGCTCTCGCATGTGGCTGTCTACGCACCTGCCGTGTACATACCATTATAGAGCAAGGGGTAAAGCTCCGTGTGTGTGAACTGGGTGACCTCGCAAGGAAGCAGTCCTATTCGAAAGGAATCGGAGATAAAGGGATGAACAAATAGTTTAGATCTATCTATAAATCCAGCAGGATCTGGGGCATCCCCTGTCTTTGGCACTGTTCTGAGAATCACTAACCCAGCAAAGGAACAAGGGAAATTTTAGCAGGGAAGGTAAAGAGCGCAGGGAAATCAATCACATTCAGATATTCCAGCCCTAGTTTCCTATTTTCCCAGGAAGTTCTAATAACTAACTCTGACCGGGAATGTAGCATGTCCTAAATGCCTTCTAATATGAAAGTTTTGAATCCTCACAAGAACCCTAGGACACCAGCGACACTATTGTTATCACCACCACCCCCCCCCCCCCAGAGAGGTTTGGCCAGTCACGCAAGAAGCCAAGACAGGGCTCATTTCCACGTTTATTGCCTCCCTGAGATCCACGGGACCTCCCAGAGCTGTCCTGTTCGAGGTTTGGAATCTTCAGCCAGGCTGCCACCACGCTGTCTCCTCTCCTTGGACCCATCTGCAGACACAGCTGGCTGAAAGCACCACTCTGTTTTCCACCGAGCTACAGCTAAGCCTCGAATCCATTTTGACCCACGTTTAGGAAACCAGTTGCTACAACGGAACACAGCTGGTACTCCACAGGAAACCGCAGCCACCACTGAGGTCCACTCCTTCATTCACAAGGAAGAACGTGAAAACACAGGGATGCCCAGCGGCTGGCCCGAGGTCACAAAGTTCACCAGGTGGCAGACCTGGGACCACAACCAGGACCCCTTGCTTGTAATCCGGTGCTCTGCCCACTGGAACTTGTTCCTGATACACTGAGCCCTTGCTCTTGAGCCTTTCGAGGCAGGAAAGACGATCAAAGTGAGGCATGGCGTGCACCGTAGCAGCAACAATGCATAGCAGAGCTTGTAGCAGAGGGTGAGGGCGGTGGAGAGCAGGTGCAAGGATATTAACTCCCAGGAGAGGAGGCACCTGAAGCCAACCTGGAACCTGGGAACCCGGGACTCCCCAGAGCAGGTCATCCAATGGTCACAGTCAACCTGGGACGAGTGTGACCAAGGGCGAGCACACCTGTGCGCTCACAGGAACAGCATGCATCTGACAGCAAAAGAGCTGGTTTCCATTGTCCCCACCTGCTTTCGGGCCTACAGCAGCACCAGCCTGCTCCGTGCACTCAGAACACCCTGGAGCTCTTCCTTCCATTTCATTAGCTCATCCCGTGGGTTGTCAGAAGTGAATGGAAATAAAAATCTGTTATGCGTGTTATGGAATTTATTTTAATTCTTCCACTGCATCCTAAGGAAACAGATTTAATAATAATTAGTGGCCCAACCCTGGAGTGAGGGAGAGAAGGAAGGCGGAGGGAGGGCCTTGGGAAGGCCGGCGGGGAGGTTGCAAGCGGGCATGGCCGGGGCGAGATGTCCACGTTTGAGCAGATCTGCCAGGAGGGCTGGGGTGTGTGGTGTGACGCCAGAGTGGGCGGGGCCCTGGAAACACCTGCTCAGAGGAAGAGGAAGAGATAAAAGGCAGGTGGTCCCGAATGTAAGCAAGCTCAGAGCTATGAAGGCCGAGGCTGGTCTCTGAACGAAACTGCTTACGGACCCTACAAAGACCCAAAGGGCAGAAGCGGAAGACAAGATGACCGTGGCTCATAGGAACTTTTAGAAGAAGGCAGGAAGAGAAGAGAACGGCAATGCTGTATGTAGTGCTGGGATGAAACATCCAGGGACCAGATGAAGCGTTAGACCAGGGGTAAAGAATGTCCTTAACTAGGAATCACTGATTCATTAAAATAATCCATCCAAGGGTGATGTTTAAATAAAGTAACCCAATTTTAAGTTTAATGGGTGAATGGAATGTGTATGTGTGGGGGAGGGGGGGAGGCGCAAGGGAGTTTGGGGAAGAAAAAAAAAAGTAGAACGCTTTACTCTCTTCATTACAAAAAAATGAGACATTATTAACTAATAAAATAAAAAAATGTATTTCAAACACACACAGACTGTAACAGAGACACGCAGACATGCGGAGGGGACAGTTGGAGACACCTGTCAGCTGGTCACTCCTGCAGGGCTCCGAATAAGCCACACTCATCTGTTTGGACCTGCCCTGGGTCCCCTTTAAACAAAGGGTTTGTCCCCTTCTGGCACACAGCTAGGTTTCCATTGTACAAGAACTGAAGTGCTCTCTGGTCCCTGAAACTGCTAACATCCTAAAATTGTCTCTAGCAGCCTAAATGGCATTTAAAATAAATACTGTGAATTGATGAAATGGCCAATTATGTTAAGTACCCATGCCTGGTGTAATCCAAACCAAATCTTCCCCCATTATCCTCAAAACTGCTAGATGATTCAGCAGGCCCTCTCGCCAGTGACTCCGCAAGAACCAAACACAGAGGCCACACTCTAGCAGGACCCTGAGAGCTTCCTTCCAGTGAATTCTTACAACTGGTTTTATGCTAGGAAAAAAAAAAATAATAACTACTATGTTTCTGCCAGACAGCTAACAAACCAAACAACTATCTGACTACGTACATGGGTTCCCCACTGGAACCATGATGCCGTATTGTTCCGCGGACTTCAGGATCTAACTGCTACCATACCCTCTCTGGGCAGCATGGCGTTCTGAGGCAGATCCTGCTGAGAACATGGGATGTCATCATCCCAAAGTGCCCGTGAATCACTCATTGTCCGCACCTGCCACAAAACATTCCCATCGCCATGCCCTCTCTTGCCTACAGACTCTTGCTGCCCCCTCTTGCAATGCCCTTTGTTCCATTTCCACACACACAATTTTTCAAGGTCTTGTTCAAGGTGTTAACTCTCCCAAGAACTGACAGCCCCTACTCTCCCACCCTCCTGACAAAAATAAGCCCCCCTCCTCCAAATGACGAGACACATCAGCTTCTTCAGCCATGCCCAAGTTCTCTTACCCTCCACCCGAGGGCTACTGGGCACAGTAGGTTCTCCCTGACCCCTGGGTAGCCCGGGTCAGACAGTTCTGCTTGTGGCTGGGGTGGGGTAGGCTAATTATCTAGAAAAAAATGTCCTCTTGCTTGCTACAGAGGGAAAAGAAGGAATGCGTGCATGTTTTGAAAATGTATAAAGGTGAGAAAGTGAGTATATAAATCAGGTATGTTTTCTTCTACTTGATTTTTGAAAAAAATTTTTTAAATGTTTCCTTATTTTTTTTTTTAACGTTTATTTATTTTTGAGACAGAGAGAGACAGAGCGTGAACAGGGGAGGGGCAGAGAGAGAGGGAGACACAGAATCTGAAACAGGCTCCAGGCTCTGAGCTATCAGCACAGAGCCCGACGCGGGGCTCGAACTCACAGACCGTGAGATCATGACCTGAGCCAAAGTCGGACGCTTAACCGACTGAGCCACCCAGGCGCCCCAAATGTTTCCTTACTTTTGAGAGAGAGAGAGAGAGAGACAGAGTACGAGCGGGGTTAGAGCAGAGAGAGAGGGAGACACAGAATCTGAAGCAGGCTCCAGACTCTGACTTATCAGCACAGAGCTCGATGTGGGGCTCGAACTCAGGAACCGCGAGATCATGACCTGAGCCAAAGTCGGCTGCTTAACCAACTGAGTCACCCAGGTGCTCCTTCTACTTGATTTTAAACTAAACATTCCACTGGCATCACTGGGCAGCTCTGTTCTTTATATACCCATATTTTTATTGTAAAACGTTCACTCATGGGCATGAGCGATTTCTTGATGAACCATACCCCACCAAAGGACTACAAAAATATTAATTAGGGAGAACACGCACATAGTTTGAAAAATCTTAGCAACAATAAAAGTGTCTCCAGAACTCCATATATAGATAGAGCAAATATAATACACAGCAAAGAAATATCGCAGGAAAAACTTAACAAATCCTTGCCTACCCTCTCAAACTCCAACCAAGAGTCTTCTGATTTTCACATGTACAAAAAAACAAAACAAAAACAAAAAAGGAGGGCTGCATGGAATTGGATGCAGACTGAATAAGCATCTGAAATCTGTAATAATGTAATTCTCAACACTTAGAATAATTAGAATTTTAAACCCTATCTAGAAGAGGAAAAATGTCCACACCCATGAGATAGGATCTCAGGTGAAATCACTCAACTTCAGAATCTCATTGATGTTTTCTTCATGTCTCTGCCCAACAGAAACAACCAAAAACTAATATCCTAAGAGCGAATCTTAATATGAAACTTAATGAGTAAAAATCCTACAAGAAAATGTGCTCGCCAAGTAAAATCCCTCTCCTGAAAATAATCCAAACACGAATGATATTCGTATTATTGTTGTAGATCTGGAGGAAAAATAAACATGCACATAACTTTGAAACTCACTTGAAAAAAATTCCCAAAGGCTCATCATAATTGGTTTCCATTTTTGCTATCTGAAGGGAGAACAGATTTTTTTTAATTATGTATTAATCTTTGAGAGTAGAGGGAGTTCCCTTTTTTCCTTAAATATTAAAGGTATCTATAACAGTCATTAAAATTAGGATTAGTCAAAACTTCCCACCTAAATTTCGCCCGTACCAAGCAAAAAGGCAAGGAAATCCTTCAGTTCCTGATTTCACAGGCTATTAAAAAGCAGTATGCAATTGCATGGCCTATAAAACAACAACACAAATGTGATGGCATCTCTTTGAGCTACTCTGGAAACCTGAATATAAATGTCCCTTTTCTCAGCCACAATTATATTCTACTCCTTCACATGCCTGGCCAGCCCTCGGCATGTACTTTTAAGGAAAAGAGGCTAACCAGCTCTAAACCAACGGAAAGGTGTGGAATATTCTGTACAAGCCCAGCCCAGTTCTAAAGCTCTTGGTATGACCAGATTCATCTGCTTTTGGCCAGCCATGCCTCTCTGACCCTTACCCGGCCCGACGAGGTGAATGGGGACAGGAAACTGGGAGGGCCCTGGGAGCCCACTGATTCCAGCTTACTTGCACAGCAGACATCTCTAACAGGGATAACCCAGCATTATCCAGAAGGCATCTTATGGCTACTTTTAATTCTTTTTTTTGAATGTTTATTTATTTTTGAGAGACAGAGCACAAGCAGGGGAGGGGCAGAGAAAGAGGGAGACACAGAATCTGAAGCAGCCTCCAGGCTCTGAGCTGTCAGCACAGAGCCCGATGCGTGGCTCGAACTCAGGAACCACGAGATCATGACCTGAGCCGAAGTTGGAGGCTTAACTGACTAAGCCACTCAGGCGCCCCTCTTCTGGCTACTTTTAACCATTTATTCTTCAACTTTATTTGGCCGTTTCAAAAGAAACTTAATAGCAAAAGTAGAGATGAACGGCAGCTGGAATTCTTTGAGCACGCTGGGGAGGACTGACGGCAAAGCAGCGAAGGGTGGGCTGGA
Source organism: Panthera tigris (assembly GCF_018350195.1). NCBI lineage: Eukaryota > Metazoa > Chordata > Mammalia > Carnivora > Felidae > Panthera > Panthera tigris. Next base: position 132,011,245 of record NC_056665.1, read on the forward strand.
CAACAGGAAGGATGTCCCCCTGCAAAGGACAGTCGTCGGGACAGGAGAGGGGTGGCTCACCTCCGAGCCTCGGAACAAACCACAGGCAACCAACCTTCCAGGCACATGTGGATGTTAGGGGACAGCAAGGAACGAGTGGAACCACCACAATAACCAAAGTGCCAGAACCCCCCCAAACATTCCTCGTTGACCCAAGCACTGAAAACACATAACAGGGTTTTTGTTTTGTTTTGTTCCGTTTTGTTTTTAACCAGCTCCGTTTATGCTACTGTCATATCCTGACTGCCACATGATTCCAGTTTCACCAAAGCAAGCCGGACGCTTCTGGAATATGACCAGCGGTGACAAACCAAAGAACCAGTCCCAGATTCGGAATAACAATTCATAGCAACCAGGAGACGTGAGCAGGAAGAAATAAAGAGACTGGACAAAGAGCCCCAACGCACAGCAGTCACACTTCTTCAGACAGTGCCCGCTCCTTAAGAAGACAGCGCTCTCCCACCTGCTACCCAGCGCAAGGGCGTAGAGCGAGGGGGTGGGGAGGGCCGCTCCTAGACACCTACCTTGCAGAAGGGCTCCATTTCTCTTGAAGAAGGTACTGCCCGGCCAGATGGGTGGACCTGATGTGCTGAAACACAAGAGAAACCAGTGTGAGCATGGGCTCATTTACACTCGGAACAACCACCTCTCCAAATGTATCACTTAGAAGTCATGCTTTCCCACTGATGCATTATTTACACCCTCACCCTCTGGAAATACATCTTTAATTTTTTTTTAAAACATTTATTCGTTGCCCCCCCCACCTTTTTTTTTTTTTTTTTTTTTGAGAGAGACAGAGCATGAGCTGAGACTGGACAGGGAGAGAGAGGGAAACAGAATCCGAAGCAGGCTCCGGGCTCTAAGCTGTCAACACAGAGCCCGACACAAGGCTCGAACCCATGAACTGTGAGATCATGACTTGAGCCGAAGTCGGATGCTTAACTGACCGAGCCACCCAGGCGCCCCATGGAAATGCATCTTTAAAAACCGTGAGGTTTGGGTAGCACCCGGGTGGCTCATTCAGTTGAGCATCTGACCTCAGCCCAGGTCATGATCTTGTGGGTCACGAGTTCGAGCCCGGCACTGGGCTCGCTGCTGGCTGCCTGTCAGTGCAGAGTCCACTTCAGATCCTCTGTCCCCTTCTCCGGACCCCTTCCCTGCCCCCTTGCACTCTCCCAAAAATGAACAGATGTTTAAAAAAATAAAATCAAATAGGGGTGCCTGGGTGGCTCAGTCGGTTAAGCATCCGACTTCGGCTCAGGTCACGATCTCGCGGTCCGGGAGTTCGAGCCCCGCGTCGGGCTCTGTGCTGACTGCTCAGAGCCTGGAGCCTGTTTCAGATTCTGTGTCTCCCTCTCTCTCTGACCCTCCCCCGTTCATGCTCTGTCTCTCCCTATCTCAAAAATAAATAAACGTTAAAAAAAATAAATAAATAATAAATTAAAAAAAAAAACCCCATGAGGTTTCAGTTGAATGGGCTTCGTATTTCACAGGGCAGAACCTGTCTGCGTGGGTATCCCAGTTACCGTCCTGACCCTTCTCCCTCTTGGGCACTGAAATCACTTGCGGGTAAACGACACGGCAAATTCACACAGTTCGACGTCACAACTTGTAACTTCAGAATGGTTGCTAATTTACTCCTAATTTTATGAATTTACGTGGCAGAGAACTTCTATCTGTGTCTGCCGGGACGAAGTGGGTTTTCTATCACTTCCTAGTGGCACCTGCCTGTGAGAAATGTGACCTTGCCTTCCTCGGACTTTATCCTCACCAAATCCTTAACATTACAGAAAGAGCTGTGATGGCCTCCCTCCCTCCCCCATCCCCTTGTTTCGTATCCTGTTTTCAATTTCTTGGCTTACAGTGTTGCACTCCGTAGCCTATAAAACATTTTGTAGATGTGCTACCGCCCACAGTCTGGTAAGAGGAGAGGCAAGAAAATAAGGAAGATCAGTATATACAAAGACACTTTACTACGTTTATAGATGAGCGTTTTCACGGTTTTAAGACACCCAGGGAGAAACTTTAGAATCAAGCCAGTCTTAGTAAAATATCCTTAGAGTGGGAAGTAGGTTATTCTAAATCAAGGATCGGTTTAGATTAATGTTAGAAAGCACTTAGTCAAAAACGTTCCTACACCCAACGCAGGAGGCAGTATAAATTACCTTCACTAAAATAGTCCACACCACGTGATACTGGTTAATGCGCTGCGGATCACAGCACAAAAGGGAGAAGTTGGTCTGGTAACAGATTTTTAAGTTCAGTGGACATGTGCACACATAGTAAGACATCTGAGGGGCTATGTAATGAACACTTTACCAATCAGCCAGGGTCTCTGGTACTAACAGGATGGCAATCAATACTGTTAACAAGGAGCAACCCCAGTGACACATTCTGTTGACCAAAATTTCATTACCAGAGACGTCACAGCACAGCAGGTATAGGGACACGTTACGTGATTGGTGAGGGGCGGAGAGGGAGGCAGAAAAGTGCTACAGCACATAAAAACACGGTTAAACATCAAAATAATGTCAAACGTGCCGGAAAACACGCACTTACGAACCCTGACGTAAGGGTTTTGTTTTGCTTGGGGTTGACTATACTCAAGAGTAGGAAGCAAGATTAATGCACCGAACCTATGGCTTTTCCGGCAGCCCTCTAAGCTCTGGCCGTTGTGGCCTCTGGATGGCCAGGCTGACACATAGGACACCAGATCTGGCGGGGTCTCAGGGCTGCAGGATCATGGCAAGCTGATTTCTCTTTCGTCTGATTCCTGTCCTATTTTGTGGCGGCCTTTAAGGCTCAAAGATGCACGAAAAATAACGTGCATTAAAACGCTCAAGATTATCTTTTAGCAACTCCAGCCAGCTCCTTGGAATTTTACCATCTTATTTTTACAAGAAAGCAGGAAACAGCAAGCTGGCTGTTGCCGATCCTGAATCACCTGACTTCTAAAGATATTTAAAAACTGAGGACTTCATTATAGAGGAGCTGGTGCTTTGAGAGCATTCAGTAATTGAGTATTACCGCAGGAGCCTGAATATCCAGCTTACTTCCACCCAAATCTCCTCTTTATCCTGACCTTGATTTGGCGGAAAACTGACTAGACGCCAGGAATGGAGTAAATGTGGGGAACCGAGGTCGCGTAAATCCAGTGGTTTAAGATAAGGAAAATTCTCTGTATGATAGAAATCTACTCAGCAATTTCTACAGCATCCTTTTAATGTACCTAAGTCACTGATCACTCTTCTGGTAGTTTTGCACCACTGCCCACGTAATCAGTACTCCAGGCGTGGAGAGAGATTTGGGACTGGCCCACCCACCTGCTCTTACCTGGCTCCCACTGTCAGTGATGAATTCACCTATGGTCTCTTTCTAGCTCAAGTAAAGCTGGTTCCTGTCATGTTAATTGCGAAGCGTTAGAGCTCACTAGCCAGAGAATCTACAGGCTTCTTTTGGATGGTCCCTCAGAGAGAGAGAGAGAGAGAGAGAGAGGCAAACCCTAAGAGACTTTTAACTATAGAGAATACCCTGAGGGTTGAAGGAGGGAGATGGGTTGGAGAGGGGCTAGATGGGTGATGTGTCTTAAGGAGGGCACTTGTCGTGACGAGCACTGGGGTTTACACGTAAGTGATGAATCGCTAAATTCTACCCCTGAAACTAATATTACGTATAACTATATGTTAACTGGAATTTAAATGAAAACTTGAAACAAACAAACGTACAAACAAAAACAATCTCAAGGCAAAATTCCAGGCTAGAAAAAGCAATCGGGCTCACCGCATGTGAGAGACAGACACGTGGGCTCGTAATTAGCAGACACCACAACGCGGGGTCCACCAATGTCTCATTTCAATAACGCTCCAGCAAAATTCCATGACCTTCAGCACTACACGACAAACCCACTTGCGACAAAGGAAACTGACCAACAGGTGAAGAGGGCATTGTCTGCCAGAAAGGCAGCGTGTGACCTGGCATTTGAGCACATTGATCCGGATGGTCATTAAGATCAGAGCTGAGCCAGCAAAAATCCCAAGGGAGGGATGATACCATCTTGAACAGCAGACCCAGCGGCTGCTGAGTCTTAGCCCTCAGGAAGTGCTGTACAATCGAAGCTGCATTACTTTGAACTCCCCAGGGGACACCGTGGGTTAACAGGTTGTACAGCCCTAAGGTGGCTCTTGGCATAATGATGCGATCTGGCATGGGTTTTCCCTCCTCTCGTGAGCCTCCATCGCCGTGAGACCCAGACAACTGTAACTAATCAAGACCCACACACTGGTCTGGACTTTCTGTGAGGGTAATGAAAAGCAAATGAAGAAAAGTACTTTTTTCTAAGAACTCAGCTACCAAATGTGAACTGTTGGTCCGTAAAAGAGAGAACAGGATACCATCACCACCACAAGAGGATACTACACCTTGAGGTGAACCTCAAGGATATCATACTAATGAAACAAGCCAGACACACAGGGACAAATACTGTACTAGACTACAGTGGTCAAATTCATAGAGACAGAAAGCTGAACGCAGGCTTCCAGGGGCTGAGGGGAAGCAAAGGTCAAGAATTGTTTAATGGCGCGGGGGGGTGGGGGGGGAGGCCCTGGGTGGCTCAGTTGGTTGGGCAACCCGCTTCAACTCGGGTCATGATCTCATGGTCTGTGGGTTCGAGCCCCGCGTCGGGCTCTGTGCTGACAGCTCGGAGCCTGGAGCCTGCTTCGGATTCTGTGTCTCCTCTCTCTGCCCATCCCCCACTTGTGCTCCGTCTCTCTCTGTCTCTAAACGAATGAATGAATGAATGAATGAATGAATGTATCTTGGGCGCCTGGGTGGCTCAGTAGGTTGAGCATCCAACTTCAGCTTAGGTCATGATCTCACGGTTTGTGAGTTCAAGCCCCGCGTCGGGCTCTGTGCTGACAGCTCAGAGCCTGGAGCCTGCTTCAGATTCTGTCTCCCTCTCTCTTCTCCTCCCTGCCTTGTGTTCTATCAAAAATACATGAAATCCAAAAATTTTTTTCAAAAAAAGAATCGTTTAATGGGCATACAATTGCAGTGCTCTAAGCTGAATGAAAGGAATTCTAGAGATTGGTTACACAACATCAATGTACTTAACGCTACTGTGCACTGAAAAAAACAGTTAAGATGGTAATATTTAATGTTTTATATATATATATTAATACAGTTAAACTTTTTAAACCTAAAATGACAGAGAGAGAGCCAACGAGTGAAGGAAGAAGTGCAAGATAGACACCAGAAGAAAGAACTCAAAGTCTAAAGGGTTTTAGGCGGCGAAGGACCAACCTATGTGCTGTGTCTGTGGAGGAACAGGTAGCAGCCCTGCTAGAAAGGTCCACAGCACACTAAAAAGCAGAAAACCCAAACTAAGGACAAGGCAACGGATATAGTGAGACCAGCCTGTCCGGATCTAGTATTTACAGAGGCCAGAGCCTGCCCAATACTTGGAGGCAAGTGAACAGCCTCCAGTCATATTCTTAGCACCGGAATCAAAATGTGAAGGCCATCCCTTTGGACGTGTGACGTCTACCACCAGACTGTGTTTACCCAGAAATCAAACACTGGAAGCACTTGCAATAATGGGGAAATCCCCCCCACCCCCTCCAACCCCATACTTGAAAGTCTAGTGTTTTATCTCTAACTGTAGGCTCATTACCAGGAAATAACAGAAAAACAAATGTGACCTATAACACATATGACCACAAACTCCTTGGGTGAAAGACGCCAGTCACTGAAGTTCGGGATGAAGAAATCAGAGCAGGCTGGACAGAAACACACGTAAGAAGGGATCAAGTTTCGTAAAGTATCGCTCACAATTTGAGAAGCACCACTAAAGCGCATAGACGAACGTTCAGAATTCTCGGGAACACTCTTGATACTTTTATAACCTTCCAGATAAAACAGGGCATGAGGGCGTTCAAAGGGATCTCAGTGGCTGCCTGGTTCCATCCAGTGTGGTGGGGACAGCACAAGATCTGGACTCAGGAGTCTGTGCAAAACAGAGCCTGAACGCCGCCTTTCAACTTGGCCAAGTCTCAACTCCATGCCCGCAACCTGGAGGCAATGACAGCACGTAGTGTCGGGGAATGAAACGCAACAACGGATGCTCAGTACGCTGCAAGAATCCCAGCGGTGATCCTGACGACCCACGATTAGGTTCGGAGAACTGAAGTGACGTGCTCGGTGCCACCACTTCCCCTCCGTCTCGCGCACTTTCCCAGTTTGGCTCTTCATTCCTGGAACAGATGAGGCAGCCACACCTTCATCTTCCTCTTTCCTTTCTGGATGCTTAGCTCATTGCAAATGTTCCTCAGCCCCAAGTAGCCACCAACAGTTTCTAAAACTCAATAGGTTGTGAGAAGCAGCTTCGGAGATGCCACCTACTCTAAATAAAGCAAGCTGAAATAAAAAGAGAACTCTGCACCGAAACTTGCGCAGACCCAAACTGACAAGTGCGGCCGCCACAGTGACCTTCCCGGGTCAGGTGGACACAGACCAGCACTGGCCAAGTTTCGGGAAGGCATTTCTGAAACACTTAGACAAAAACGATCCGTGACCACAAAAGCTACAACGGAGAGCATGGCAAGATCACCCTGAGGGCAAAATACGGACCACGGGAAGAAACGCAGTCGCTTTGTTACCTTAGCCAAGTGTGAAAACTAGAGACGCATCCTGCCTCCAACTGGATCATGTCACAAAGAGTTCTTGGGTGCCCATCACAGCCAAGGCCCTGGATGTGCTGGGGGTTGAAATGGCCATGAGAACCGGACAGAGGGGCCTGGAGTAAGAGCGATGGTCAATGTTTCAAAACGGTCCACCCAGCACACTGTGAAGTTTAAGGCTTCCCTCCTTGGACATGTCTGAGAACCTCCCCAGGGAGGGAGAACCGCTGTGGACCTCCCCAGGGTTTCTTCACTTTGCTCTGACATCTGGGGCGGGAGAGCTCTTTGTCATGGGGGCTTGTCCTGTGCATTTTGGGATCTTCGGCAGCCTCCCCGGTCTCGACCCAGTAGATACCAGTAGCAACCCTTCCCCTGTGGTAACAACTATAGTTACCTCCGGATGCTGCCACCACTGGGATATCAAACTGCCTCCAGGTGAGGACCACCGGCTTGGTGGTCAGCAACCCAGTTAGGCTGGCCCCAATCTTCTCCCACTTGCCAAATCCCAGACCTCCCTCTCCACACCTCCATCAGGCAATGTCACCTCCTCTTTTCTAAAACCAAAGCCATTTTGCATAAGCTCACTCAGGCTCCGTTATTTCTACCTGTGTCTGTACCTTCTTCCTTGCAAAGTGGCATCCTACTGGCCTCTTTTCCTCTAGAACCTATCCTCCCTCTACTACTCCACAAGGAGTGGCGACTCCTTGTCTCCACTCACCTCCCCCTTCTGAGGGCTAGTAACTTCTTATCGCACCCATCATCAAACTTCAGCTAGTATCCAGACTCTCTCCTCAGCTGTCATAGCTCTGCCATGCGCTAACAAAGCCCCCAAGCTGGCATGCGTGCCCAGCCTTGACCCCAGCACATCGCTGTCTCCAAGGACTGGCCACACTCCTCTCACATCGAGCAAAGGGCCCTTGATGGCATGACAGCCTCCCCCCACTCCTCCATGAGCTCACAAGAGAAGCCTGCCTTTATTTTCCTGATTACATAAACTCTATGACTTTTGACATTACCTATTTAATTACTTAGACATTATCCCTTTAAAATCCTTTCCAATTTTAATCTCAAACACCCTTCTGGCCTGGTTCTCCTCATCCCACTCTCCTTACTCTATGTCCCGTGAGCTCTGTCCAGCCTGGACCCCATAATTATGGGCATTCCAAGAACGTTAGCCCTCTCTCTTTTCTCCTCCTCTTTCTTTCCTAGAAGAGTTCATGGACCCATGGAAAATCTAGCTTTTCCAATTCTGCATCTCCAGCTGACCTTCTCTCCAGACCGTGGAACGTTATCTCTGGCTGTGCCCTGACTTGACCCTTGGCTGTCACCCCACCGATCGCGTAAACGGAGGGTTGGGCTTTCCGCCTCTGCCTCCTTGGTCGTCCCCATGGGCACTTCCACACTGCCCTGGGTTTCTCATGTTTCTGTGAGTCCTCTAGGGCCGCCATAACAAAATACCACAGATGAGTGGCTTAAACAACAGAAATTTCTTGTCTCACAATTCTGGAGGTTCGGAGTCCACGGTCAATGTTGGTTCCTTCTAAGGGCTATAAGCGAGAATCTGTTCCATGCCTCTCCCTGAGTTTCCGCAGGTTGACGGCAATCTTTGGCATTCCTTGGCTTATATATGCACCGCCCTGTCTCTCCTTTCGTGTTTACATGGCATTCTCTGAGTGTGTGCTCATCTGTGTCCAAATTTCCCCCTTTTCATATTCGCTTAGGGGTCCATCTACTTCAGTATGACCCCATCTTCACTAGTTGCTTCTGCAATGGCCTTATTTCCAAATAAGGTCATATTCTAATGTATTACTGTTAGGACATCAACATAGAACGGGAGGGGGTGGTAGACGACTCAACCCACAACAGTGTCCATGGCTATGGCTGGCTCTCTTTCCCCATGGTACACTCACTGCCTGCAACACTGAGACACCTGCTGGGTGTCTGAGCTGACACCTATCCAATGTTTACAATGTAACTCAGCATTCCTCACAAAAACGAAAAAAAATTTTTCATCCTTTGGTGATCACCTGTAACATGCTCAAGTTCAAAATTCTGGAGTGTCCAACACCTTCCTCTCCCATACTGTCACCCACTGCTGCCAACCCTTTCCTTGCAAGGTCTCTTGTGTTTCTGCTCTACTGGGTCAAACCACATGCAGGTGTTCTCACTAGTGCCCCAACAACACCCCCCCCAATCCCAGGCCGCCCTGTCTAACACCTTAGCAGCCTTCTCCAGGCACAGCGTCTTCATGTGCTCTGCCCTTGCTGTGCTGACTGCTCCTCAGGAGGCCCTCGGGAGGTGTCCAACGGTGGGGGTGGGGGAATGGGTGCCTAGTGAGGTCCTGCTCCAATGTCAACAAAGCGTGTGATTTTTCATGTGTCTTATATACTGACTTTCCACAGAATTTCTCACTTGAAGAGTTTGGTGATTACAAAAGTGTGTGAAAACCAGTCGCTTGCAGGGCAGAATCAAGGCCAATAGGTTCTCTGCCGGTCAGAAGCCTTGATCTTCCCCAGCGTGTTCCCCCTGTTCCCCAGTATGCCACCTGAGCAGGTTTCCAGAAGACACATGGACCCCATATACTTCCAAGGCCCGTTCAAGCCAATTCTGTTTCCCCCTGCCTGAAATGTCCTCTTCCTGTGTTCTCCCCTCTTGTTCAGGTCCAAATCTGTCCTTTATGGCTCAACTCAAATCACAGATCCCAGGGAGAATGTTCCTGGTCACTGCCACCCTGGGACCTCTCCCCTACTCTGAACTGGTCTAGTAATTACCGCCCGTACAGCCAATTGGGAATTGATCATATTCTGCCGTATTTTCTGATCTGATGTCTTTTTACACCTTTAATTCACTTTCCATAGGTCTGTGTCTTGACTTCCAAAGAGCAGAAACCCCATGTGGGCAGAGACTGAAGGTCACTTCCCTCCTCGAATGTGGCCAAGTTTGATGTATACAGAACATGGGTGTCATTATTCTACTTGGTGAATTTTATAAAACAACAGAAATGCTACTGTCGGTCATAAAAGAGAATTACTTCAAACACTAAGGATTTTTAAAAAATCTCTTATGGACACAATTAAGTCTCTTACCAAGGAACTAGCCTGTATAGTAACATTTTTTCCTTCACCATCATCAGCTCAGATAAAAACTTAAAAATCTTTAAAAATGGAAACAAAATTAAAAATCTCATCACTGACGGTAAGTAATAGGTTAGGTAATTTAGATTACTCTTTTCTGTGATTTCTTGATTACTTAGGAATATATAAATAACTAGATAAGTACATGTATATTTCTGATAATATGGAGTGCATGTTTGAGTATACTGGAGAAATACTGCTTGAAACCCCAGCTACAATTTCAGATGCATACAGCTCATGATACATTTCATGAACAGATGCAAAGGTGTTTATCATTATCTCCGCGCTACACAGTTTCTAATTTTACATATGAAAACCAAGGCATCATTCAGCATAAAGTACATTATTTGCATGATATATTTGCATTTGTAAAACACCCACATTTACTTTTACTGCTTAATGGGCCTGGTTAAAATGGGCCACTCTATATAAATGGAGCACACTGGTTCCCAACTCAATGGTGCTGATAAGAAAACAACTCCTTTTAGATGCAAATGAACCTACTAATCACAATTAACATGGTGGAGTTGAGGAAGGCTGAGCAGCTGTTCAAAGAGCTACAAGTCTAGGGCCAGTTTGGTTCTAGCTCAATCTTTGGAGCAGCTTGGGACTTCCCAGGAGACATCTGCCAGGGCGGCCAATGGGATACACTCTGCTTTCTAAAAGTGGATGGATGGGAGATAGCCAATAGCTCCCCAGTCTGGGCCACCTGTGCAGGTGTGGCCCACCCAGCCTATCGTAGCATTAACTCAAACTTGCCCGTGGGGCCAGATTTTAACTAATCTGGTTCAAAGGACATAAACTGAGCAGAAGGGAGGAAGACTACATTTGCAAAACTCGCAGAGGAAAGGCAAGACGCGCGCGCACACACACACAGGAAGAGGTAAATAACTGAAATATTCCCTTAAAACGGTGCAGTCACTATGGAAAACAATATGGAGGTTCCTCAAAAAATTACCATAGGATCCAGTAGTTCCTCTTCTGGACGTACACAAAATAAGAACTGAAAGCAAGAACTCAAAAGAGATCATTGTGCACCCTTGTTTATAGTGGCACTATTCACAATAGGCAAAAAATGGAAGCCACCCAAATGTCTACAAACGGCGGAAGGGACAAAGATCATGGTATATACACACGGCGGGACCCAGCCTTAGAAGAAGGACATTTTGACACATGCGTGACACAGGTGAACCGTGAGGACATTAACCTAAGGGAAATACACCAGTCGCAATATGACAAGGACTGTAGGATCCCACTCAGATGAGGTACCTAGAGTAGTCAAAATCCTAAAGGACAGAAAGTAGAATGGTGGTTGCCAGAGTGAGACTGGGGAGCTGCTGTTTGAATGGGTACAGAGTTTCAGCCTGGGAAGATGAAAAAGTTCTGGAGATCAGTGGTGGTGATGGTTGTACAACAAATGAATGTACCGAACTGCACTGAACCAAGTGGTTAAGGGGCAGGGCACCTGGGTGGCTCAGTCGGTTAAGCGTCTGACTTTTGGTTTCTTCTCAGGTCATGATTCCAGGGTCGTGGAATCAAGCCCTACATTAGGCTCTGCTCTGAGCGTGGAGCCTGCTTGGGATTCTCTCTCTCCCTCTTGCTCTGCCCACTCCCCCAAATGGTTAAGATGATAAACTTGTATTATATGCGTTTTGCTACAATGTTAAAATAAATAATAGATAGGTAGATAGATAGATAATAAAATAAGCAGACACTGCCTAGTGACTAGTAGATACTATGGGGCAGGTGGTGCTGCTCTGCTCTACTGTCCCAAGGTTCTCAAAATGGGGTTGGGGTTGCCCACCCTTTCTCATGTGTCCGTTCATTGAATAAACATGCTTTTGACACCTGCTATGGGGACGTGGTAGTCTAGAAACCATCCTGTCCTCCAAGAGGCAGGGACACGGATGGGAAAATAGACAAAGGATTCAGGGTTGTACAGAGGATGACACACAGCCCTGGACACATAGCTGTGAGACCACTGACCTTGGGTCCCCCGATTACTATGCCATGAATGAAACTAGATAATAGAGCCTCTTGTTGGACAGGAACCATCAATAATCTTCTCTCTTCCATGAGGACTAACTGGATCTGACCCTCATCTGTCTCTTCCTGGAGGTCTGACAGCACTGTCTGGGACACATGGACTTCAGTACCAACCGTCTCGCTGTTTCTGCACCTGCCTTCCCCGGGGACAGTGCAGATCCTCCAAAGGTCTCATCCCCTGAGCTGGACACTCAACATACAGCCTGGTCCCCAGTGCTCCATAAACACTGATGACCATCACAGCCCCAGGAATAGTCGCTTAGTATACTGTTGGGTGCGTTCCGGGGGGTGGAGGGTGGGGTTGAAATCTAGAGGATTCCTCATGGACTTTCCCAGTCTTGGTACTGCTGCCCCATGAATATAGACACCAGGCCCCCTCAAGGAGCAGCTTGCCTGCTGATGGCAGTTCTTTAAGATGGAATGGCAAAGGGGGCTCAGGGACAGCTCCCAGCCTTGCCCTCCGGACGTGCAGGGCTGGAGGGGCTCCGTGACTGACGACATCCAGCTCTTCTCTCCTCTCTCCCCTGCAGTGGTCCTGTGGAGGTCTCGACCGGGTACCAGGAACCCGGTTGAACATGTGGAACCAACTGGAGACTTGAGACAGAATCAGTGTAGCTGGAGACAAGTGACAGTAGGGAAATCTTTACGTAAGAATTGACTCCTTTAACAGGAAATGCCTCTTAAGTGAAAACATCGTTTCGCCGTGAACTCAGCGGCAAGCGTCCTACACATCCCTCAGTCATCTCCCGTAACCCAGAGGCAGGAAGGGTGGCTCATGTCCGTATCTTCTGTCCCAGGACGGCAGCATCGTTTTGAGGCCATGACATACAACCACACATCTCCCAATGCAGATAAGGCTAATAACGTTACCTCCCATTATTCTGTCAAATGGATACAACTTTCAGAGAAAAACCTCCCTGATAGAGACTAAAGTCATTATGATCTATTCATCATCATTCAGGCTTGTAGAGATCACGAGATGTGGATCCAAGGTTGAATCCAAGTTTTTGATACAGTCTGATTCCTGGTACTTTCTGCAATGCTGAATACCGGTCACAGATGGGAAACTGACCTATTTTGGGGAAAACTGTGATTTACCTTGATTATTCATTTCCTCCCCACGAGAGCCAGTCCCATCCCACGCCCTACCGCAAAGACGACAGACACAAATGCTGATTTAGGAGAGCTCGTGACACGGAGCTGGATACCTCTGCCTGAATGTTACACCAAGGGTATCAACATCCAGGCACTCAAACAGACGCTGAAGGTGCACGTAACAGCACAGAAGTTCATTTCTTAGGAAATGTTTTCCCTACAGTATATTGGATCTATTTGTGGTTGACTGTGAAGTGACACAACGCCAATCTCCATTTCCAAATAGTAACCTCTCTTGTCCGCCAAGGCAACAATGTTATGATTGGCATCAGCACCTGAAATATGTCTTTGTCCTGATATTTGCAACTGAGCGTAAAGATCTGACCGCCCCCTCAAAGATGTTCCCTCCACTCCTTCCTCACGTGGGCTTCCTGGTCACCTTCCCTACCACCTGTACCAAAGTCACTGCTTGCTTGTGACTCTCTCCTGTTCTCAAACGTGGTGTCCTCGCGTGTACCCTGAGCCCTGCTCAGGCAAACCACGTAAGTGGTTGGACATCCAACTCCACCGGTCCTCCTTCCACATCACTGGGCCAGGGCCTATGCAACTGACTCGTATAACTGTCCTGAAACCGAATGCGCGTTTGATTCTTCTAGAAAACTTACAGAAACACTCATTCCATGCCTTAGAGGAAAATGAAGCAAATAATGCTGCAAAGCTTCTTTGCAGTACATTAAATTCAGAGAAAACCCGAGTTTCAAAAAAGCAATGTTACATCTTGGCCCTAAGTTATAGATACGGGAGATTGTATAGATATGGGAGGCTGCACTCAGCAAAATCTGGTAGTATGTGGGGACTTTTCAGAGCATTCCTTCCCTGCACAAACATTACGAGTAGCTTCGTGCGAGGTTTCTTTTGTTTGTTTTGCTTTGTTTTGTTCTGCACTTCCCTCTTCTTTGGATTTCCATGGCATAGAAAATTTAATTGAAGCTTTAAACATATTCAGGAAAACCTTAGCTTCCTGAAACCTCGGGGAGAACTCGACTCCCACGCACACATGGTGCTTCCTGGTGCCTGGGCATTACACTCACCTTTGAGTGTCCACTGACCGCACTTCAGGCCTGGGGCGCACACCCTCCTTGTTGGGCCTAGCTGGCCCGAGAGCTCCAGAAGGACACGGGCCATCCACCCAACTTGCCGGGAGAGCTCAGCACTCAATCAGGCTTGGAAAGGTCTTCCCAGTGTGCTATTTCTGTACCTTTTACCTGCCCCTCTTCAAAGGCAAGGCCCAACAGAGTGACATGGCATCCAGGGTGGGCCTGAGGTCCCAGCCCTCCCCTCTCCCGGGTGACAGTTTCTGCTCAGGGCATGCTTAACCATGTGAACTGCGACCGCTTCGCTTCGTGTATCTGCAAATGCACAAGCTTTCACTGGCGGTGGCGCCCCTTGAACATCTGTACGATCCAGTCGGTCCTGTTTTCAAAACCACTCCCTGGCTCCCTGTGGCCTGGTGTTACTTCCAAGTTCCTTAGCTCTAAGTGACTGGCTCAACTTGCTCTGGCTTCATCCCCTGCCATCCCTTGTCTTTTCTTTTTCTTTTTTTTCTTTTGCCTGTCGTTGCTCCAGACACACCAGAACGCTTCTCGCTCTGCCTCTGCTCACTCAGTGGTCCCTGCTTGAGACGTCCCTCCATTATCATCTTTGCAAACTCTTCGGTGTTTCTGAAAATTCTGCTCCTCGTTTCCTTTTCACCTTTCCCTATGCCCAGAACTGATCCAGCCACTCCCATGCTGTTCCCTTTATGTGTATCACACTGTCATCTATTGGTTTATATGGCTATAGACTGTGAAGTCTCCAGAGGAGACCGATTGTTCCATTAGTCTGAGGTTCTTGGTGGCTGGCACGGAGGAGGTATTCAGTAAGTGTCTGCTGAAAAGGCCAGCCTTATAAAGTATACAGAACTGGGATCATGGTCCTCATTTTGCAGCTAGGGAAAAGTTCATTCTGAAAGGTGAAGTCGCCAGGGTCCTGCCACTAAAAAGTGACTCATGCTCTTTTCACTAGAGTAGGATGTTTATATAACCCACCTCTCATTTCCTGTTGTCTCCTGAGTTTTGTGAGCTACAGGAAATAAAAGCTTACGGAATGTATCCGAGCATCTATACATCGCCTTTCGGAATGGACACGTAGGACAGTCCTATAATTCACCATTATCGGTGCATCTAGTTTAGCTTGGAGCCCAGGCAGCCAAGCGCTAAATTAACATTACTCTTCTCTGCAGAGGTGATGGGGCTCTGAACAGGCACAAGATGCCTGCATAACTTTGAAGAAGAGATTTACACACCCCTTTGTCTCCTATATAAATGGGCTCAAGAGCTGCAGCAGTGCATAAACGGTCCTTTCCACTGTTTATAGTTGAAAGCAGCCGGTTTCAGCTTCTTGCTGGTGATCACTCCACTAAAAATAGCTTTGATGTTGTCACATGCAAACTTGAGCAGAACCTGAAAGCCGTTCCCCTTTTAGTTCCGAGCCAGTTCCACTTTAAAAGAGAGGCAGCTGTTAACATACTCCAACGTGTTTACATGATGCCGAAGGAGTTCAGCTCATAGTAAAACAAAACAAAACAAAACAAAACAAAACAAAACAAAACAAAAAAAAAAAACACAAAAAAACCCCACCCATTGAAAAGGGACAGAAATGGGTTTGCAGACTCTGGTAATACTTGTTTCTGCTGAGCTGGAGCCTGGAAGGAACAATGAGGTTGGCAGGGAAAATCCAAGTCCTGGTTTAAGGGAAACACTGTAAGCACAAGTAAGGTGGAGACAGGACACAGATACTTGCTGCTGTGCGGGATTTCTGACTCTGCCTGGGGCAGGGGCTGGGGCAGGAGAGGCGGTGAAGAATATGGCAGCAGAGAGAAGAGAACTTATAAATGTGGGTACTTTTTTTTTTTTTTTTTAAATCTTGTTGCACACCTCTAAGCTGTTCTTAGAATTCCAGAAAATAAAGAAGGAAATACATCCAACATCTTGGCCGTTCTTTGATGCTTTATATTGGTCACGGAGCAACTGGACCTTTCTGGATACCAGACCCAAACTGAGGCGACGGCAGAGTAGGCTTGGAGACCAGAGGGAACATGAACTTTTATCCCAGCTCCTCCCCTTGTGGCTCATCGGACCTGCTGTGACTCCCCCACCTGCCGCATCGGGTATGAGCATAAAGTGAGAAAACGTATGCCAAAGAGCCTGATGGCGGCGTGTGGCCCCTACGGGACAATCAGCAGCGTCCTTTAGAAACACGTAACCAGAAAAGGGTGTGCAGACAAGGGTCTGGGGTCTAGTCTGGGATATAGCACAACTTCATTTTTTTTAAAACAAGCACCAATGATACAGTGGGTTTTTTCTTCCTTCTTAATTCTGCATGTCCAAAGGATGATTCATGCCAGGTCTGCTTATAAAGTGAGAATTACGAGGTTTTGTCCTAGAAAACTTGCATCAAGTGTGGCTGAGCGGAGGTGGAGGGGGGACAAGGGTCCTGGCTGCCACTGGACTTAACCACGTGCGCCGGGCGTTCACTGCGGGCAACGGAGACCGCGGTCAGTGACAGGGAACTGGGGGCACCAGCTCCTGAACCAGAGACCTCACATGGGATGTTTATGCTACAAGTCTGCTGATATTTCACAACCCGTCATTTAACAAAAACCCTCAGATTCTTTTCAGGAGACCTTAAGAAAATAATACCTCTATTACATCACTGCCCCCTTCTCTGAGTTTTCATGCCACGAGAAGCCTCGATGTGGCTCAAGCACAAGAATGAACGGGTTCTCTAAACACACTGTAAATTTCAGCAGCACATCGAGGTGATATTAGCACAGGAATTTACTGCCTAAGTTCTATATATTTGAACAACAGAACAGACTTTATATACTGCTGTATCTTTAACGCTCATTTTTTTGTTAACAAGACAAAAGAATTTACTGTTACTGCCAACAGCTTGCTGGCAGCTAATACCGCGATTAGCCGTTGCCTGGCAACAGTCAAGCATGCTTCCTCCCAAATCAGGAAGAGCCACTGCTAAATCGAGACTAATTACAAAACGGGACAAATATTTAAAAGCTTTATATTTATTAAGGATTTGGGGAGGGTATCCTAATAAGAATGATTCCTATTAAACAGATTTAACCAAATACAATGCGTATCTGTCTTTGTCTTACTGTCCACTCTCCGCAGATCATTTTCGGAAAACTGGATGTTTTTGCAACTTTTCTAATTTCCCTAAATATTGTACTAACGCAAAACCATATGCTTACATTTTGTAGAAGTATGTCTTTTGCCTACTTCTCTAAGAATAAGGATGAAAAGAAACACCACAGACACCTAAGTCTTTTAAAATAGATAAACTTGCAAAGAAATTAGGAGAATACCACCACCATTTTCACTACTCTTAGCTATCTGGTTGAAAAACCCAACGGCCTGAATCTCAAAGTTTCTACCTTTGTCTGCATTCTCAATTCCTTCTATTCCAAGAGTCACTCAGAATTCCCTGGGTGGGGAATGAGTCTAGAGTTTTTTCAGAGTCCACAAAGCTGGCCTCCCCCCACCCCCCCAGCCCCCCATCAGGGCCATGTTTCTGGTGGTAAAGTCTTGAGCAATCAAAGTTCTCAAGTCTAGAGACGGTGCTTCATTACCTAGAGGGGAAGCTGGAGGAGGAGAAGAGCTACACACACAGAAAGAGTCTGGGCCCCTATCACATGCACATATCTTTTGGGGAGTAAAGGAATATTTTCCTCCAAAGACAAGACACCAGCTACAAAGGTAGAGTAGAAACCAAACAGAGTCTGATCAAATTGTACCGCCCTACAGCTAAAAATGGTGTTTACATTAAGTGGTTGAAATTTAAAACAATAAAAGTAAATAAAAAGGGGGCGCCTGAGTGGCTCAGTCAGCTAAATGTCCAACTCTTGATAACAGTTCAGGCAGTCATCTCACAATCGTGGGACTGAGCCCCCTGTGGGGCTCTATGCTGAGCAGGAAGCCTGCCTGGGATTCTCTCTCTCTGCTCCTACCCCGTGTGTGCGCACACGCATGTTGTCTCTCTTTCTCAAATAAATAAACTCAACTCAACTCAACTAAAATAAAGAATATATTATGACATGTGAAAATTACATGAAATCCAAATTCTAGTGTCCATAAATAAAACTTTACTGAGACACAACCCACCCCTTCATTTATATACATGTTGATTTTGTGCTAAATATTTAGTATTTGGTCCCTTCCAACAAAAGTTTGCAGACCTCTAAAGAGGAATAAGGAACAGTGGTGTTTCAGTTCTTGAAAAAGAAAAATTGATTTTGGATTAACTTTAAACATGATCAAAACAATGCAAATGAGCCATTTCCCACTGAAAGGCCTGGGGTCTGGGCTGCTTAGTGAATCCACTACATCAAAATTTCCAGAAAACAGTCTCTATGGAATGCTAATTAAATTAGTATTAAATTTAATAATCATTACTTGGAATCTGCAAAATGTTTTTCTTAGATTGTTTCTCCTCTATCTTGGTATTAGTAGGACAGTCAGAGCAACTCATCAGATGGTCCGTGTAAATCTACACCATTTTCCAAATTCAAGTAATTTTGTTATTAAGAACAAACATGGGTACCGGTTTTAGGTCTGAGAGGAATACGGAATCAATTACGTTTTGTGTGTAAGTATGCCCACCCACCAGATAATGCTGTATGTCCACAAACTTTCCTAGGGAAGCACTGATCCAGATTAAAACCTGGATGTGCTCTTGCTGAAGTCTGAAGCGGCCAAAGGTCTCTGCTTTTGCTATCCTCCCCCAGGGGCTCTCCACTTACCAAGCCTCAGTATTTCCTTCAAGCTCACTGGCAGGTTGTACTCCTGCTTATACTTTAGAGACACATGTTTTGCATCATATTATAGTCTAGGGTTTGTGCATGACCATGGCCCTCATCAGCTAACCATCCTTCCCAATTCCACTGTCAACGAAAGCTGAGAAAAAGTGTAATTTTTCAAGCCTTCCAGAATCACTGACAATAAATTCTAAAGGAATCCCATTAATCAAACCTGAGGATGTGCCAGAGAGAAGTAACTTCGGGACACTCTGCACCTGACATCAGAAAAAGAAAGGGCCTGAAGACCTTTAAAGTTTTGTCAGTATTTAAGATGGTGGCAATTCTAGAAGAAGGGCAGGAGAGTCATTCGTATCAAACTTAAAACACTGTATTTACCCCTACGGGGTAGAAATTAGCTCTCCTAAAATGACCTTCTGGAGTTACCTCCAGGATGTTCTACACCATTGCCCGAAGTGGAACTCAGCTGCTAGGGCCATCATAGGCCCGACTTCTCTGAAAAGAATCCTGATATCTTCAGACTGAAGTGGGAACACGCTTTTTGGTGACTGAGGATACCTGGTGAGCTCAATACCTGGTGAGCGCACACTAGGAAAATGCACCCCTGGCCAAGCACACGAGGCACACGGCCATGTGTTATAGCACACGAGCCCGCAGCAATGGCCGCAGCTGACAGGGCCAGGGAAGAGCCCTGAACCAGGGCTGACCACAATGAACACCTGCTTTGGGTCACCTTTCACCTCCTTGGCCTGGCTGGAAAGCAGGAGCTGAGCCACTCGGTGTCCTCAGGGCTGGACTTACACAAATAAACTCAGGAAAGAGGTACAGAAGCAGAAGCCACCAGGAGACCAGGAGGCAGCTGGGGCCAGAGGGGACGTCACGGGCTAGATAAAGTGTAAAGGGGCCAGAGGGAGAGCAGAGCAGCCTGGCTTGGAGAGAGGCAGGTGGGGGCACAGGCAGGGGGCACTGAAGAGTGGGTGACTGAAGTCCAAGAGAGCTCAGGGTAGCACGGGGTATTCCCTGTTCAGGTGGTAGTTCCCTTGAGGCCTATGCATTGTGGGCCCTTCATGTGTATGGGATTCCCCTGATGGCTACAAAAATCCTGTTTTCTTCTTGTAGTAGTTTAAATGCTATTTATATTTATGATTTATGAGCCTGTTGATTACACTGATGTTTACATGCTGAACCAGCCTTGAATACCTGGGATAAATTCTACTTGGTCACAGTACATGAGTATTTTTTACACATTGTTAGATTCAATTTGCTAATATTTTGTTGGGGACTTTTGCAACTATGTTCACGAGTGATACTGGTCTGTAGTTTCTTGTAATGTCTTTGTCTGGTTTTGGTATTAGAGCAATGCCTGCCCCAAAATAAATTGGGAAATATTCCCTCTGCTTCTGAAAGAGATTGTAGAGAACTGGTATAATTTCTTCCTTAAATGTTTGGTAGAATTCACCAGTGAGTCCATCTGGGCCTGGTCCTTGCTGTTTTGGAAGGTTATTAATTACTGACTCAATTTCTTTCTGATATAGACCTGTTCAGATTGTCTGTTTCTTCGTGTGTGAGTTTTGGCAAATTGTGTCTTTCAAGGAATTGATGCATTTCATCTAAGTCATCAAATTTGTAGGCATAGAACTGTTCACAGTATTCCTTTAGTATCCTTCTAATGTTCCTGGGATCTGCAGTGATGTCCTCTCTTCCATTTCTAATATTAGTAATTTGCGTCTTCTCCCTTTTTATCTTAATTAGCCTGGCTAAAGGCTTATTGATTCCATTGAACTTTTCAAGGAACTAGCTTTTGGTTTCATTGATTTTTCTCTGCTGATATCCTGTTTTCAATTTCACTGATTTTTGCTCGAATTATTATTACTTCTTTTCTTTTGCTTACTTTGAATTTAATTTGTCCTTCTTTTTCAAGCTTCCTAGGATGGGAACTTACAGACTTTAGATCTTTCTCCTTTTCTCATGTATGCATTCAGTACTATGAATTTCCCTCGAAGCATTCCTTTTGCTGAATCCTACAAATTTTGATAAGGTGTACTTTCAATTTTCACTCAGTTCAAAATTATTTTTAAAATTTCTCCCAAGGTTTCTTCTTTGATCCATGTGTTATTTGTAAGTGTGTTGTTTAATCTCCATGTATGTTGGCATTTTCCAATTATCTTTCTGTTAACTGATTTCTAACTTATCTTCTTGGAGAATTGGCCTTTTTATCATTATGTAACTTCCCTCTTTATTCCTGATAACTTTGCTTGCTCTGGAGTCTGCTCTGTCTGAAATTAACACAGCTACTAACGCTTTCTTTTGGTTCGTTTCTGCATGGTACATTTTCCTCCATCCATCCACTTTTAATCTATACGAGTCTTTATATTTAAAGCAGGTTTCTTGCAGACAACATGCAGCTGGGTCTTGTTTCTTGATCCACTCTGTCAACCTCTGCCTTTTAATTGGTTCCTTTAGACTACCACCAGCCATTCGAAGTGATTACTGATCAAGTTGGATTAGGATCTACTATATTTGTTATTGTTCTCTATTCATTGCCTTTGTTCTTTGTTCCTATTTTTGTCTTCCATTCTTTTTCTGCATTTTGAGGCTTTAACTGAGCATTTCATAGGACTCCATTTTCTCTCTTCTCTTAGCACATAAATTATACTTCTTTTTTTACTTTTTTAAAACGGTTGTGCTTGCTTTTTATACTCAATACCCCAAACTAAAAT
This sequence comes from Panthera tigris, assembly GCF_018350195.1. Lineage (NCBI taxonomy): Eukaryota > Metazoa > Chordata > Mammalia > Carnivora > Felidae > Panthera > Panthera tigris. Next base: position 132,032,825 of record NC_056665.1, read on the forward strand.
ACAAGGTCTGAGGCCCTCTCTCCAGCCATCATTTCTTATAGGCCCTTGAACCTCCCTGGGCCTTCTCCTTAAGCTGAAGGCGGGACTTGTAATTTACTACAGCCGCTTTGGACTATCATTCTGGGACCCTATTTCTATACTTTTTAGACAGCATCTAGTGCTACCATTTCATTTCATAAACTGGAAAATAGAGATCAGGAGAGGTTCTGTGACTCACCCACAGCCACACACCGATCAGGGGCACAGAGAGACCTGGAAGCCAGCCACCGCTGTTTCCACTACACGGATTGCTTCTGGTATTAGACTTTAAAGTTTATTTTTAAAGGGAGGAATGGATTTCAAGAGGAGTCTATGTTTTAAGCAAAGAAAAAGAAATGAAAGTAAAACCTTCATTATCTGGGCATAGCTAACCATTTAAGTCACAGCAAAACCCAAACGAGAGACTGGGGAGGAGATGCACTTCGCCAAGGGGGGCGTCTCTGACTTTCCATCACCTGAGTGTGCGTTTCACCCCTTTGCAGCCATTTGATGTCTGGTCTCTGAAGAAGAGTGAGTCCTTCTGTGGTGCTGGGGAGTCATTTTCTGGTTTAATAATGAAATGGCAGGCTTGAGCCTTGCCTCACTCATCAAAAAGATGAGAACCCTGAGGTGCCTGGGTGGCTCAGTTGGTTTTAAGCACCCAACTCTTGATCTCCGCTCAGGTCATGATCTCACGGTTCCTGGGTTCGAGCCCCGCATCAGGCTCTGTGCTGTCAGTGCGAGACTGCTTAGGATTCTCTCTCTCCCTCTCTCTCTCTGCCCTTCCCCCACTTGCGCATGAACGTGTGCATGCACACACACTCACTCTCTCAAAATAAATAAACTTAAAAAAAAAAGAAAAGAAAAGATGAGAACCCCACTAAGCTCTGCCAAGAATCACTGATGGCCTCGGCATCCCCAGATGGTCCAGAGTCACAGAATCACTTGAACGGGGGCATTCCCTAGTCCTTAAGTCACCAGACCCAAGGCACGCCCCAGTCTCTAAAAATGGTTCCCCTCTGAGCCTGATATCATGAACTTTACACCATTTAGGTCCATTCTACCAATGTGAATGTATAGGACGTATGTTAATGTTCCTGGCCAGCCAATATCCATTCTCTGTTCTACTAATGGCTCCCGAAATTCACTTGGGTACTAGGCATGAGTCAAAAAGCATACACTGTCCACTGTTATAGCTACTGGTGTTTAGGCCAGTGGCAGTCAGGCCCAAATTTGGGGGTAGGAGATCCAGTCTTTTCCCACTGGACTTGACCTTCAAAGACTCAGCTGGATTGGGCAGCCACCTTACCTCCAGGAGCTTGCCTGAGAATGGAACCAACACTGAAGAATGCCAAGGGATGGACGCGAAGACAGTGATGACTGAGCCATGGAATAAGTTCTGCCTTACGTCAGACCCACTCTTGGACTTTCTAGTGAGATACAGCTAACAGATACTCACTCATACCTAAGCCACTCTGAGTCAACATTTCTCTCAATTGCCAATTCAGTACTAGCTGATACACTGGTAATTCAAAGGAAGACTGAGTTCAAGGTTAACTCTCCCACTACCTTTAAGAAAAGGGCCTGCCATACAAATGGTAGTATTACAGACAGGGCTGGAAAGAGACATGGTGTCTTCACTGGAGAAACGTATCTAGTGGCATAACCATTATTAACGGCTAATAAAAGAGTTCTATCTATGCTCATTTGGGGCTGGAGGGCCTACAAATGTCCTAGACTTGGCGACCTTCAGCTAGCATGGAGCTGACAACAAAATCCTAACAGTTTCTCTCTTTTAAAATACGCTGCACAATAATTAAAAGAGTATGATCCTAGCAAGAGACTAGACAGAACTCAGTGAACGCCTAAAAATAGAAAGGAGCACTGGCTTGAAACAAGTGCACTATAAATGCAGCGTTTCAAATCCCTGCGGGGCATCTGGAAGATTCCAACACTCTGTGTAAGGGACCATCAAAGATGAGCAAAAGGCCTTAACCAAAAACTGGGGCTTGAGGGAAAAAAAAAAAATCTAGCTAACTAATAAACATGGGGAAGGGTGTCCATCTCAGCAATGATGAAAGAAAGGGAAATTAAGGCAAAGCTCTCTACTGATTGGATCAGCAAATATTTAAAAGATTGACAAGACCCAGAGATGGCAGGAGAACAGAGTGTTGGAAGGAATATAAATCGATACAACTTGGGAAAGGGGTGGGGAGACAAAATTGGGGAGGTGTGCATATCTAAAATGTCTATCTTGTGGGGCACCTCGGTGGCTTAGTCGGTTAAGCATCCGACTTCAGTTCAGGTCGTGATCTCGCAGCTCGTGAGTTCGAGCCCTGCATCAGGCTCTGTGCTGACAGCTCAGAGCCTGGAGCCTGCTTCGGATTCTGTGTTTCCCTCTCTCTCTCTCTGCCTTACCCCTGCTCATGATCTTTCTTTCTCTCTCCCTCCCTCCCCCTCCCTCTCTCAAAAATAACCATGAAAAAAATTAAAATAAAATGTCTATCTCTTTGGTCCAGCAATTCCACTTCTAGGAGTTAATCGTTAGGTCCTACAGTCTATGGAGAAAGAGCTCAGGCTCTGCTGTAGGACAGCCCTGAGTGTGCCTTCCAAGGCTACCCACCCCTCAGTAGCTGTGGGACACTTGGTTACTTACTTTCTCTCAATTTCAGCTCTTCATCTGTAAACTAGAGATAATATGAGCACCCAGACCACAGGACTATTCAATAAGCACCGATGTACTTAGCACCATTGGGGGCATATAGAAGTGTTAGCAGTGGTGCTGATGCCCCACCCACCCACACCAGGAGGGGGACTGTACCCCACACCCAGCAGCTGAGGGCTGCACTAACCGCTCATACCCAGTACCTCCTCAGACCCTCTCTTGGCTGAGGGCCCGAGAGGCCCGTGAGTCACAAGGTAAGAGGCTGACAGTACCCCTTGACTCAAGGGGGACCATCTTGCCAGGGTGATTATGCTCCAGTCAAACCTAGACCTAGGACTAGACTTGACGACTTCTCTGCTGGGCCCCTTCCCGACCCTGCCTCCCTTGTTCCTCTTCTCCAGAGAATACTCCCTTAGTAAATCATTCACATCCAAATCTTCAAGCTCTGTTTCTGCAGGATCCAGCCTGAGATGCGACCATTACTATTTTTATTACTAGGCAAGGGGGCAAAGGTGCACATTTCCCATGGTTACTGGGGCGCGGTTCTAACATCAGGAAAGGAAGAACAACCGAAACGCGCAACCACAACCAGATAAATCCATACAAGGGCACACACGCTTTGGACGATAACAGAAGAGGACTGCACGTCATTACTAACTGACAGGAGAAGATGTACATCGTGCGGCGTCCAGTAAAGACACACATTACAAAGCAACACGTACGGTATGATCCCATTCATAGTTTGTGAGGGTAAAGGGACACGTGAAAAGATGTTCCATGCCCATGTTCACAGAAGCATGATTCAATTCAAGGGTCCGCTGATGGATGAAGGGATAAACAAAATGTATACGCACCTGCAAAGGAATATCATGCAGAAGGAAATTCTGACACCTGCGACAACATGAATGAACTCTGAAGACGTTATGCTAAGTGAAACGAGCCAGACGCAAAAAAGACAAATACTATATACTGCTGCTTATTCGAGCTCCCTTCGAATAGTGAAGCTCACAGAGACAGAAAATAGAATGGTGCTGCCACGGGCCGGGGACAGGGTGAAATACAGAGTTGTTGAATGGCTACAGAACGGCAGTTTTGCAAGATGAAAGAGTTCTAGAGACTGGTTCCACAACAATGCGAATATACTGCCACTGAACTCAACACTTTACAATGGTTAAGATAATAAATTATACGGCGTGTGTCTTTCACCACAATTAAAAACAAAAATCTTTTTAGGATTTTTTAAGTAATCTCTACACCAAACATGGGGCTCGAATTTACAACCTCGAGATCAAGAGTCGCGTGCTCTACCGACTGAGCCAGCCAGGCGCCCCCCACCCCCAAACTTTTCATTAATGTTAACAACACGGAAATAAATTCAATTTTATTGAATTCTTCACACTGTTATTGTTTGGCCATTTTATTATGTATTAGCTTATCACCTGGAAAATACAATAAAACTATTTTAATTCTGGAAAATTATAAATACACCACAAAACGATACCATACCTCTGCTACACTAGGCTAGTAATCCCACTCACTTAGGTTTCTGGGTTTCTGGCAGTTAGTGCATATTTATTTTTAATGGCCTATAAATTTAACTTTGGTCACTTGTTTTGTCAGCTTCCTTTCATTTCTTATCTTACTGCCACCAAAAGAGCTTAACAGACATCAACAGTCATTGTTCTGGGACTGATTAAAATGTCCAGCCTCATTCTTTAAAAATTACCACCTAAATGCTTAAAAAACGATCCCCTTCCAGCCTTTCTCGATTCGTTCATTCAATAAATATTTTTTGAGTGCTTAATAGGTGCCTGGCAACACTGAAACCCTGGGGACACAATGGTGGCCAGGATGAGCTCAGTTCCTGACTCCCAGACCATGACGGAAGAAACATGAAACAGACAGGTTGGCATGGAGTGCCATGTGCTCACCCCCAAGCTATGCGTACACGTGTGTGCACGCACTCACACACGCAGGCATGTGGTCACTCGAAGCATCTTTCACATGCAACAACGATGTCAACCAACCTAGAACCTTCCCAGCTACCAAAGGTGAGGGCTCTTGACTTGTAGTGATCATTGACAGTTGAGTTTGCTCAAACTAAAGAATGGAATCTCTCTCAGAATCTCAGACTAAAAGAATGGAAAAATTCATTCTTGCTCAAATTCAATTCTTCCTGGCTTGCAGCAGGGGATTTTGCCCCCATCATCAGACCTCAGAAGCCTTGGATTATTTCCCCGAATGCACTTAGTAGAAGCTCTTTGACCCTGATGAGTCCCAGGCCCCTCCTCCAGCTCAGCTAACCGGGAGCGGGGCGGGGGGGGGGGGGGGGGGCGACTAAGTGCCTCCAATGCACAGGGTCCAGCCTGATCCTAGGACCCGAAGACCACCCTTATGTCCTTTCCCTCCTCATTCCAGACTCTGCCTCAAAATACCTGTCTGATCTCAGAATCACTCCCTCGATCCTTGTCTCTTGGTCCATCCGAGGCAACACTTTGATATTTCCTACCTGCAATCTTTAACAGCATAATCCTTTAAAGATACATAACTTTGGGGTGCCTGGGTGGCTCAGTAGGTTGAGCGGCCGACTTCGGCTCAGGTCATGATCTCACGGTTCGTGAGTTCAAGCCCTGCGTCGGGCTCTGTGCTGACAGCTCAGAGCCTGGAGCCTGTTTCAGATTCTGTGTCTCCCTCTCTCTGACCCTCCCCTGTTCATGCTGTCTCTCTGTGTCTCAAAAATAAATAAACCTTAAAAAAAATTTTTTTTAAAGATACATAACTTAAAATCAGATGATTTTGAGGGGTGCCTGGGTGGCTCAGTCGATTAAGCATCTGACTTCAGTTCAGGGCATAAACTCATGGTTTCTGAGTTTGAGCCCTGCCCTGGGCTCTGTGCTATCAGCGCAGAGCCAGCTTCGGATCCTCTGTTCCCCCCCCCCCATACCCCTCCCCAATCCATGCGCCCTTGTGTGTGCCCTCTCTCAAAAATAAACAAACATTTTTTAAAAAACCAGATGATTTGAACTGGGATGAATGAACCGCCAAGTCCAACAGCCCACCCTCTATTCACCTAAGAGGTCAGTCGCCCAGTGGCAAACCGCCCCCTCCCCCACCCCCCAGGGAATCTGGATGCTCCTCCATTGCTCTGCTATCCTGGGAGCCCCATCCAGGCCCTGGTGGAGGCAGAGGACAGCCGCAGGCGTTTCCTCAGAGATGCTTGGGAAAGGCATAAGGAGGTGGCCCGGGCTCAGGACAGGCTGAGGAGCCAGCAGGGCATTTTCAGTGTCACTTTGTCACAACTATCTGCGTGGGCTGTGTTCTCTGTCCGCTTGGAGTTCCTTTTCTAGCATCAACGTCAGATTTGTGCTGATTCAACCACGTTCTCCTGGTGGGCCCCCCCGGGACTAGGAGTGCCCGTCAACCTGTGAGCCAGATGGCTTAAGCCTCCGTGCAGTCGCCGGTCACAGGGGGAAGTGGTGCCCAGGGGGCCCGTGTGGCGAGCAGAATGTCTGATCCGCTGATTGTGCCCACCCCAGACTGGCAAGAACACCACTGCTTTCATTTCTGGCAGGACCCTAACCTCCATGACGTAAACTACTGCAGCAACAGCCGACACCCTTAGCTGGGCCCTGCCACCAGTGACTCTGGCTTGGCCTCGTGGCTTGCCGTGGCCAACAGGGCATTCGGAAACAGGATGCGGGCAGACGCCGACAGTACTGGGGCCTGTTCTCCCCTGTTGCTGGGAAACCTGCCACCGTGTGAACAAGCTTGCGGCAGCTTCCTCAAGGACTTGAGACCCCACGGAGAGAGGCACCAGCTATCTCTGGCATCCCAGCCGAGGTCCAGATACGTGAGCGAGACCAGCCATTACCCCTGGGAATAGAGATGAGCCATCCAAGCGGAGCCCGGCCCAAACTGCCTACACACAGAACAACGAGCAAAGACATGTTTACTCCTCCGAGCCACTTAGTTTGTTACGCAGCAGAAGCGAAATGATACAGAGCTCTATAATAGAGAACCGGGACAATAAGCCACGATCCCAGGACTTCAGTGCAGCTGCAAGACGGTGGCTTCAGAGGCCGCCTAATGCAAAAAAGTAAAGCAGCAAGAGCAAAAAAAAAAAAAAAAAATGTTTCTTAAAGATTTTATTTTTAGGTAATCTCTACACCCAAGCACAGGGCTGGAACTTACAACCCTGAGATCAAGGGCTGCGTGCTCCACTGACTGAGCCTGCCAGGCGCCCCAGCAGTCTTGATAAGACTTTCTGAATCTGGCCTCTAGCAGTTACTGAGGACGCTCACAACACAAAACTGCCTCTGCATGGCACAGGTGTGCATTCCCAACAGCAACTGACTCATGCGAACCTTTCCTACCAACTCCGTGATGCCAGCCCACTTCCTCAGCCCTGCTTTAGGAAGCCAGGGTCCTTCCTGGGAGTTAGTTTCGGAGCGACATAATTTCCCTCTCTCCAAGAGTCCCTTCTACCCCAGAGAGCCAGCAGGAAATCTAGACGCTCTCGATAGAATCACTCAGAAATCACCATACGGTGACAATACTCTTGGAAGCAGGCACACCCCGTTAAGTAGCTCAAAATGTCACCCCAGAGAAAGACAAGTTTCAACAGGGTAGAGTCAAAGGGTCCCCTAGGAAGACTTCACTTTGATGATGGCTTCTTAGAAGCACCCCAGATCCTGACGCTTCTCTGCCTCTCTCTCTGTGGGATCTGAAATGAAGGCAAAGCGGGAGTTTGGGGACTTGGCTCCAACTTTTCAGTTTGCTTCCTTCCCACCCCACGCAGACCCCTCCCTTCCCTGAATCCTTTTCCGCAACGTGCCACAAGTTGACCCACATTCCTTTCACACCGTTAGTTTTATCCGTTAGGGCATCTTCATGTCCCCGACTCGTACGTTTCTTGAGAGTACAAGGCACATACTAACCACTTTCTTCCCTCCCTCCTTCCCTTTCTCTCTTTCCCATTCATTCCTTCGTCCATTCGTAAGGAGCCACGGCCAGACAACACCCGAAAGCAGCGCACAGCCCAGAGAGAACGCCGAGAGAGTATGATACAAATAAGCACAGCTCCTAGTTATTGAGCATCTTTTAGGTGCCAGACACTGTTCTGAGGACTTTAAACATGTACTCATTGCATCCTTGTACCAAGCCTATAAGGATGATTCCGGTTTTATTTTTTTTTAGTGTTTATTTATTATTCTTGGTGGGGGGGAGGGGCTGACAGAGGGGGACCGAGGATCCAAAGCGGGCTCTGCGCTGACAGCAGAGAGCCTGATACGGGGCTCGAACTCACAAACCGAAGAGATCGCGACCTGAGCCGAAGTCAGACGCTTGACTGACTGAGCCCCCCAGGCGCCCTGAGGACGGTACTGTTTTTAAACCTCATCAACAGGGAAGGGCGCTGATGTACAGAGAAGTTATAACTTGCCTGTGATAGCACCTACTGAGCAGTGGAACTGACCACACAAATCTGAGCCCTAACCACTGGGGCCACACCACCAACACCGCCACCAGATAAAGCTGTACGGGGGCCCCGGGAGGCCAGGCCGAGGCATTTGAATTTCATTTCAGTGGTAATGGCAGCTCAACCTAGGTTCTGGAGTTAGGAAATGTAAAAGACAGGGTGGACAGAGGACGGAAGCAGAAAACCCACACAGGGAAGCGGGTGCAGAAAGTCTAGGGAGAGGCGGTGAATGCCAAGATCGTAACAGTGGCAAGGGCTACGGGGAGAATGGACTCAAGAGACACTTCTAAAGTGAAATCAGCAAGATCTGGTACCTGAATCGAGAGAAAAATCAAAGGTGATTCTGGGGTTTCTGACTTTGGACACTGCGTTGAAGGGGGGAAAAAAAACTGCCAAGACAGAAAAATTCAAGAGTACAGCAGGTTTAAAAGGTGAGTCGGGACCCCCAAGACCACCCCCAGGTGGGGTGACCCCCTGGGAGAACTCAGAGGGCTCAGCAGAGAGCACATTATGCTCACGGTTATGACTGAGTTCAGCCAAAGGACACAAAGTGCAGTCAGCAAAGGGAAAAGGCGTAAGGGATGAGGTCCAGAGAACACCAGGCCCAAGCTTCCAAGAGTCCTCCCCCGGGAGAGCCACACGGGATATGCTGAGTTCCTCCAGCCATGGGTCACGACATTATACGGGAAGCATTGCCTATGAGGGAAGCTCATTAGAGACTCGGGCCCAAGATTTCCACTGGGGACCGCTCACATAGGCACCTTCTGCCTGGTGCACTCCAAAATTTCAGATTTCTTCCGCCAACCACCTTATTTACACAGCTTAGGCACAGCGAACCATTCTTATCATCAGTTCTGGGAATGGTAAGAAACCCCTCAACACCCAAATCTCCAGACACCGGCTAAGGACCAACCAACCCTGCAGGCAGGACTTTCTAAGGACAGCATTCTCAGGCTCTGTTAACTCCTGTCTGCACAGAAGGACAATGAGTTATTTGAGTTTCGTGCAGGGGTGATGTTTTCTATCCAACATACGAGTACTCAAATAGTAGACATCAGAGCAATTCTTGAGCAATGTTCAGATTACAAAGCTTCGGTCAGCACTTTTGTCAGATCTGAATATAACACCAAAACAAATAGCAAATATAAATTACTAGGTAGGGGCCGGCAGGTTTCCAGGCTGCTTCTACTCCCCTTGCTGTCCAGGACGAGAGTGTGAGCTTCAAGAGGATGACACTTTGCATTTCATTATTAAGGTAGGCAAACATTAGGTCTGCTGCAGAATCAAACACAATTAAAACTTTAATTAACTGAAACCCGGCTAGCCCCCATCTTCAAATAAAACACATGTGCGGGCAGCGGGGAGGATAGAGATTATTTTACTTTTAAAAGAAAGGGGGTGCAGCAGAAGCTTCTATAGGGATTTGCTCAAAACGATCACTTCCTGTGACCTCTCGAGAGTGGACGCATAGTTTGCATCCACGGACCTACAAACTGAACACCGTGAAAAGCAAAATGCAATATCCCCCAACACTCAAGCATTCGTTCATCACATTCTTACTACCGGCAGCAAATGGATCCACAGATTCAGATGAAATTTTTAACAACAAGACTTCAAACATCAGGTCTGGTGGTAAGTTTTGTAACCGGGGTGCTCAGGTTTCCCAAACTCTGCGTTAGCACGGGGTTCCGTGGTATGAAGAATCTCTCCGATGTGTTCTGCGGGACCCCCACGAACCGCTCCCCTCGCTGGAGATGGAGTAAATCTACTATCCTAGGAGTTGGGTCTCGGGCAACCCGGGCATTCTCTTGCCTCAGTGAGCGAGTGAATCCGTTACGCAAGAAATGGACCTGGGCATCAGCAGCAAAGAGACCAATCCCGTGTGAGTTTCCCTCAAACTTGAAGGAACAGGGAAGCCTGCTCTCATCAGCAAAAAGCCACTTCATGTCAGGAGAAGAGAAGGCGTGGGGGCCAACAGCATGAGGAAGAGGAAGAATGCTAGCTACGTTTTGAGGTTAAGAGGCAACTGAGCCAAGAGCCCAACAAAATACACCCCCAGGAAGCATCCGAAATGAAAAAGACTGGAAAGCACTGAGACGATTGTTCGATGGCTGCAAAACTCACCCCCAAACAGCACACGGCACGCTGGCTCACTTCTCACTCAGCCTCAATCGAACTTGCAGGGTTTCTAAGAAGGATCTTATCCGGAGGGAGCTGGGGTCAAGGGAAGCGACCTTCCTTTTCAGAGTTCAAAATAAAGAAACAGCATTCTGATCACACTACCCATTGGCTTGACTTTGGCCTGAAGACACGCTAACCAAGCAAAATGTTCTTTCAAAGGCAGCTGTCTTTGTACGTTCTTAAAAGACCCTGTGTTCAATCTTGTTTGTTTAGAGTACTTTTATGAGCTTTCCTCTTTCCATTCCTGTTTTTTTTCCTTCCTTCCTTTATTATTAACAAAAAGTCCAATAAGCACATCTACAGATATCAACTTATTTTTAAGTATCTCAAGAGCCCCAGGACATTGATCTACCACTCCAGGCCCTAAAATGGATTGTCTCGCTGCCTTGAAGAAACTGGTAAATTATTTCCTAAACAAAAAAGCAAGGAGCTTTTAGGGCCTATAATCTCATTTCAAATCCTTTTACCCACTCCCTACTCTTTTGGCCCCAAGACTGCAATCCTCTTTAGGCTAACGGGTGCCAGGGTGGAAACCGCCTTTGCCTTTCCTCCCCGCTCTACGACATTGTTCCCTGCTGGAAGGGGGGCAGCGTGCCAGGGTTCAGGGCCCCATAATGGCTCTGTTCTTACAGGGCAACTGTTAATAATTAGCAGGAAGCATTTTGTCTTTAAATCTCACAGCTTGAACAGTAAGACCTCGTAGTGCCAAAGAAACACTTAATTCTAGAGAAGGGAGACTTGGTTCCAACAAATTCTGTGTGGATCTACCCGGAGAATTAAAAGGCCTCATTCACCCTCCACTACAGTTATTAGGTGCTTACTCAGGGCGGGGTGCTAAGCCTGAAGGAGGGGGAGAGAAGGGTAGCAAGACACAGGGATGGTTCCTGCCCTCATAAAACTTCTATACTCAGCAAGAGATGACTGTGGAATGTGAAAGCTGGACAGACAAGCTTGAGCCTTAGGAGGACACAGCATCCAGGTTAACAGGGGTTGAGGAGGTAAAGAGAGCAAAGAGGTATGCTGGCTTGGCCGGAAAATAGAAGACAATCAGTACAGCAGAGGAGAAGGGGTCTAGGAAGCGGTAGCCATAAAAATAGGAAGCCTCTGGAAGGCACTGTCGGGGGCAGGTAGAAGTTTCAGAAGGATCACTCAGACCACCAAGGGGAGCACACCAAGAAAGAACTAAGAAAGACATCATATGCCAGAAGACAGCAGCTACTCAGGTTAGAGACATTCATTCATTCATTCATTCAAAAATATTTATCTAGTGCTACGATGGGCTGGGCACTGTTCAAGACCCTGAGAATACAGCAATAAATAAAAGTCTTGCTTTGAAGGGACATACGTGCAAATAGATACATAATATGCAGGTGATAATAAGGGTTAAGGAAAGAAATAAAGAAGGGCAATGGGAATAGAGAATGATGGCGGGTGTGTGTGTGTGTGTGTGTGTGTGTGTGTACATGCATGCGCGTGTGTGAGCACGAGTTATTTTTGATGGAGCGGCTGGGGAAGGGGTCTTTGAGGAGGTGACATCTGAGAAAAGACCTGAAGGAGGAGAGGAGCTGTGACAGTGACAGCCACAACTGGAAGGAGCACGCGCAATGGAAATTGGAAGGAGCCCAGTTCCTGGCAGAGAGCAAAGCAGGCCACAGTGGTGGAGAAGTGTGCATACTGGGGAACCAAACTGCCAGGGGTCCAATTCTGGCTCTGTCATTTACTAGCACTGTGACCTTGGGTCTATTTTAGAGGCACGCTATAGGGACACGGAACCCTGGCATGGGCCCCTTTTAGCATGCTGCCTTCACGCCTCAGTTTCCTCATGGTGCCCCAACAGCTCCCCGGATGTACCCTTACGACGTTTTTTCACCATGCCATCAACATGATAGAGACCTATGGTCATCACCACCTGGTGTCTGTGAGCCACTTTTTAAATGGGGGCAAAATGAAAAGCCTCCGAACAGCCAAATTTTCAACTTCGGTTAGCAGCCACACCCAAGCAACAGCCACGTTAGCCAAAGTGATTTGACTGATGGATGGCAAAGAAAGCCTCCAAATTCTGCTGTTGTTTTAACCGGTTAAATCAGCGCCATTACAGAATAGAAATTATTAATACTCCCAGAGAGGTGGGGGACATTTCACTAACTTCACTTAAAGAGAAAATGCTACTTATCCCTTTGAAATATTTATCACTAGTCAGTGTGCTGGAAACATTTAGATAACCACAACCTGAACGTGCTGGTTTGATCTGAAATATCTAAAAGGTGTGTGTGTGTGTGTGTGTGTGTGTGTGTACTTGTGTGTGTACACACCCACATCTTCACCAGTTTGAAGCAAAGGAACAGGAAAAAGAAAGCTACCGAGGGAGTGAATGAGAAGGTAAAAGGGGAGGTATCTTCTGGGGAGAAAACATGGGAATATAGAAATTAACAAGGGTTAGAAGGAGGAAGAAGCAAAACAGCATTTAATCCTGAGCTAAAAGCTACATAACTTTCTTGTTTGGTGTCTGTACCACAGGGCTGCACGGGTCCCCTGAAAACCACATCAGGGTGTGTGAACAGCCGAGAAGGAAGGGCAGTAAGAGCCCTGCAGCTCTAAGGCTGCGTCCTGCACAAACACTGTGATCGCACAAGAATTTATAGAGAAAACTGAGCGGTTCAAGTGCCAGCCCCGTCTCCTAAACTCAGACGTGCATCCGAAACACCCAGGGATCTTGTTAAAAAGCACGTTCTCCTCCAGTAGCCCTGAAGTGATGTCCGAGAGTCTGCATTTCTCACAAGCTCCTGGGAAAAGCAGACCGCGAGCCCCTGAGCCACAGCCGGGCCCTAAGAGCCCTGCTATCCGATGCCCTAGTTGCTTGTCAAATGTGATCCTTTCATTCAAATGAAAATTAAAGGAAATTAAAAATTCAGCTCCTCAGTCACACTGGCCACATCGCAAGTGCTCACGTGGCCACACGTGGCCAGTGGCTGTGCGTTGGGCCGTGCAGAGTGGAACACCACTATATCCACAAAAGGAACCTAAAGGACAAGTGGACACAGTTAGTGACGTAACGGACGTCACCTGCTATCTCACTTAATACCCACCGCCCATTCTGCATGGCAGGCATTACCGCTCAGCCTTATAGGTTCGTGAATGGACAAGAGAAGGGGTTTTCCGGCTTGCCCCAAGGTCACAGAGCTAGCCAATGGTGCCAGGTTGCTTTGCACTAGGTGTACGTGACTCCGAGCTCACACTCCGCTCTCGGGGGCTGTAGAAACCGTGCTGGGCATTATTTATGACTCTTGAGGCCCAGGCCCAGCCCCCCGCCCTGCCAAGTTAGATACCGTAGCTGCAGCTCCTGAAGACAGGTGGGGTAGTATTTCCCAAGACTGAAAAACAGCCCCATGCAAGACATTATTCATGGAGATTTAGAGGCATGGTCACAGAGAACCTTTAATCCAGCACACACTTTAATCAATGATCAAAGGCAAAACTGGCTATTTATCTCATGGATTCTCATTCAACAAATATGTACTGCACAGCGGTGTCAGGCATTGTGGGGCCGCTGGAGGTAAAGAGAAAACAAAACTATAGACCCCTGCCTTCCTGGAACATACAACTTCATTTACAGGCTATCAGAGAAAATACCTCTCTTAAGGCAGAACCGTATACACATGCTATACCTAACTTCAGTGAGAAACGAATAAGGCACATGTACATGTTCAATCTCATGAGCTGTACAGGATTTTAATTTTGCTTCATGTGCTGCTTTGAGAAGGACAGCAACCGACTGAAAACTCCTCTTGGCTCAAACAGATCCCTTTCCTAAGTGGCTCGAGTACTTGCCCATTTCACAACCCACAATCCTCCAACCGCCTGAGAGGTCACCCAGAGTGGGGCATACCCTCACAGGCGCCCTGGACTTTAGTCAAAAGTAATGAATTTTGTGATAACAAATTGATCTCTCCTGTTCCCATAACACAGGCTCTGCCGAGAGAGCAAACAAACAGGGCTGTAATAATGAATTGAAAAGAAAGGGTCTAATTAAATTTTTATATTCGTGTACATAATAGCCAGAAATAGTAAACACGGCTAAAAAAAAAAAAAAAAAAAAAAGAAAGAAAGAAAGAAAGAATCGGAGCCATAAAACAGCTCCAAGCCGTGCGGTTCTTCAGATAACCAGCAACCACTTATCACTCTTTCGGTGCCCGCGCACAGCTTCATCTTATTTTCTAACCCGCAGTAAATGGCATAAAGTAGGAAGACTAGAGACCTGTGAAATATTTAACCACTTGCAATTCAGTCCAATTCTACAACTATTTATTGAGTGCTTCCCAGCGCCCGACACTGCGATCCATCAATTCATTCCGCCCACGTTAACCAGGTATCCAATACACGTGCGTGCACACACAGCCTGACCCGGGTCATGGGGTCTTTCCAGGTGGTTAAATACAATCACAGCTCAAGGAGATGATTACAATCGTGTAAGAGAAATGGCACAGGGACACGCACGACCGCGATATGGGGCAGTATCTGCCAAGGCGCATCCGGGGGATTCAGGAATTTTTTTCGGACGGGCAGTGAGAGATCGCATGACGGTTTCTTGATGAAGGTGAGAGGTACCTACAAGACTGTATGAAATGTTAATATGGATGTTAAGTATCCTGAAGAGAGACAAACGCTCTAAATATTTCTCTCCCAGTATTATATGACACGCGTAGGGCTATAGATCTTATCCCCGCCTGGGCGTCCCTTGCCACGGGCTTGCCTAGTGCCATCTGTGAGGTTACCAGCTAGGGATGGAGCTTATAGGACCCAGAAGTGACAGATGTGGAGACAAAGTTTAAACTGCATAGCAGACTTACCTACAGCTTCAGGCACAGAAGGAATGGATAATCTCGACCTAATGAGTTTATGTGATTCTATAGGTAAACAGAAAGATACAGGTAAAAGGCACCTACGCCCAAAAAACCCAGCGGGAAGAAGCCCTCTGAAGATGATGGGTCTGTTCAGAGATGGTATCTTTCTAATGGAACTTCAGGGCAGAATATCTATTTGAATCTTTCAGACTACTGGTCTACCCCTCAACTGGGGCCTCAAAATGTTGTGAGGCTTCTGACCTTACCAGAGTTGTCCAGATCTCCCCACCAGGCCCAAGTGAACAGGAGCCCATTTAAAATCTTACAATAAATCCTCCTCACAAAGACTGGCTAAAATATATTATAATGGCATTTAATAATAATAATAATAGTACGGTTATTATTATAATAAGCATAGACTCCTGGAGTCAGAAGGAAATCTCAGGGATGACGTAACCCGTACATATCATCTTAAAAACCAGAAGGATGAAGTGACATGGGGTTAAAAAGCACACAGCTAATCAGGACCAGTGTCAACATAAAAATCCCCATGTTTTCAGACTTCCAGAACAGTGCTCCCCCGGGCTGCACGCTAACACCTTCCAAAATAGTCATTAACCATGTTCCTTTCTTCAGACTTAGGAAGAGCTTCAAAATATGCAGGAAGGTTAAACCATAGCCTTTGTATAGGTGATAGGAAACATTCTTCATGTGACATCAGATTTCTTTATAAGTCTATCTTTCTAACTAGAGTGTAACAGGAAACCTGGCTTAGTCATCGAAGTGTCCCAAGTGACTTGCACAAAGCACGGCACGTGGGAGGTCTAGCAAGAGTGGATGAATGAATAAAATAACATCCGAGCTCACCCAGCCTCAGGGAAGAAAACGGATGTTTTATGTTTTGGAAGAGGGGACTTGGGAATCCGCGGGGGCTCTGTGACAAGTACAGAAACCACACAGAATCCCATGGTCTCAAACAACTCTCACCACTATAGGAGAAGAGCTCAACAGATGAGATGGGCCATACCATGGCCATTTAATAAGATGAAGGGCAGGTATCATCCTCCATTTAGATGTGGGACAGAAAATGCAGGAATTAAAGAACTTGTTTCGGTCATCCGGCCACGTGACTGGCACAGGCAGGAAATGAAAACAGGCATACCCAGGTGTTACTGATGCAGGCTTCTTCGGTTTCAGCTTGCTGGTTCCTGTTCAGTCAATGACCGTGCAGGACCCCGCTACCAGACTCTCACCACACCGCACATTTCCAGTAGACCCTACACCCCAAATCGTAACTTAGCACCCATCACAGAACACCCCTATTACATGGGTAATAGATTCATTCTGACACCAGTCTTAGGTATCAATTTCTCCCAGTTGGTGATTCTTTACGCACACTTCAAAGATTTGAGTTCTGTACTAATAAAGGCAGGACTCAAACAAGCAAACAGAAAACAACCCCAAGCCCTCTTCCATTATTTCCAGAGCAACAACTGACAAAGTCCTCAACACCTAAAATTCAGGATGTAGCAGAAGGTGGTTGGAACTTGCAACTGGCTCTCAGCCAAGGGCCATTTTGCTCTGCCAGGGGACTTTTTTGATCCTCACAAGTCGGCGGGTGCCACTGGCATCTGGCAGGTAGAGGCCAGGGATGTGGCTAAACATCCTACAAAGCACAGGGCAGCCCCCCAAACAAAGAATTATCTAGCCCCAAATTATCAACAGCGCCAAGGTGGAGAAACCCTGAGTTATACTTCCAGTTCACAAGGTTAGGCTAAGAGCTTTGAGGTCAAGATCATGATGTGTTGCTCCAATTCAGGAAGATTCTACCAGCCACCTTTCTGACGCACTTCCTTAGCTTCCAGTAAACCAAGCTAAATATCTTCACTGGTCAAGGAAGAAGCGTTTTCTCCCTGTGTCCTTTACTGTGGGTGCCAACTCGAGGCCTGCAGATTCCCACAGGGGGGCTGCAAGCACAGACCTGCTGTTTGTCAATATCTGCGTGGGGACCGGAGACAAAAGGGTGCCTGCGTGACAGGAAGAAACCTCCAAAGTCCTCAAACAGAGCCGAAGGGCGACTCCCATCTGTTTGCGAATTTTACGAGTAGAAACTGCCTCGCGTTGGGAGTTCCAAAAAAACCTGTCGGTTCCAAGAAGAAACACACATCTATTTTCCACTATTCAGCGGCCCTTGCACTCATTTCTGGTTCACCCTGATTCTCCAGATTCTCCTGCCCAAACATGGGAAGCAAGAGCAGAGAATGGAGACAGCAGGAATCACTACAAACCAGCTTGTGGGTAGTAGCATTTCACGTAAATTGCTATTTGCTGCCAGCCTGGAGGTTTTGTGAAGAAAGAGGCAAAAGCAAAACAAGAAAAGGCTATTTGTCTCTGGATCAGGCTAATGACCAACTGATGAAAGGGTGAAACCATGAGAAAAACCATGAAGCATGTTTCTGCTTGACCTTCCAAAAGCAAATTGTTGGTTTATCCAAATGTTGCAGTCGGAAAATCAGAGCCATTAACGCGGGAAAGGTCACATGCTAAGCATCCCTCGCCGCCGTAAAATGCATCACCTATGGAAATGCAGTCATCACCTGCCACGCATTCTAGAATCAGGGTAACCTGTGACCACACTCGGCACCAGGGATTCCTAAGAGCAGGAGCCTCTGTTGTTTGCTCAGAATCCTCGGTGCCTGGACCCAGGCCCGCACGGGGGGAGGTCGAAGGAACGAACAGAGGTGAGAACATAACACAAGGTCTGTCTAAAAGAAATGCTGTGTTCCTTCTATTATTAACTAGTATTATTCTTTTGTGGCTCAGTTCTTTTAAAAATTATTGTGATAAAACACCCATCACATCAAAGTTGCCATCTGAACCTTTTTTGTTTTTGTTTTTGAGTGTACAATTCAGTGGCATTGAGTACATTCACAATGTTGTGCAACCATCACCACTCTCTATTTCCAGAACTTTTTCATCATTCCAAACAGAACCTCTGTACCCGCTAAACACTGACTCCTGGTTCTCCTCTCTCCTCAGTCCCTGCTAACCTCTGAGCTACGTTCTCTCTGAGTTTGCCTATTCAAAGGACCTCATCCAAGTGGAATCACACAATACCTGTCCTTTTGTGTCTGGCCTATGCCACTGAGCACGATGTCAAGGCCCATCCATGTTGCAGCAGGTTTCAGAATTTCATTCCTTGTGAAGGCTGAAGAGTATTCCAAGGTACGGACAAACTAGCCTTTGTTTCTCCATTCGTCTGTTGATGGCTATCTACAATATTTCCATCAATGCTGCTTTTTAAACAGGATGGTGTGAAGATAATGGTGGCGGATTGGTGTAGGTGGAAGAGGAGAAAGTCGTAGACTTAGACTCTGTCCCTCGGTCCCCTCGCGATCCTGACACCATTTCAGGGTTTTCGCTTACAAAATTGAGGAACTGAATCAGAGCGGTGTTTTCCAAAAATGTTTTTGGTCATCGTCTACGGTAAGAAATAGATTTTTCATTATGACTGAGCACACACAAACCCGCCTATATTAACTGAAACAAAGTTTCACAAGACGACATTTACCCTCCTGTGTGCAAAGCACTGTGGTATTTTCTGTTATTCTGTTATTTTTTGTTTAAAAAAAAAAAAAGGATGGTTGCAACCCCTAAATTGATTTCACAACCCATTATCACATGGCAAAGTACGTACTTTTGAAACACCCTTGTTTTAAGTTACTTGTGCCCAAATTGGTGTTCCTTGGATGATGTTAAGTGTGTCTCCCACTTACCACCAAAAGTATCTGTCTAATAAAGTGTGGCAAACATTTGAATTAGCTTACCACAAAGAAGTTATAATGAGCCACATTTCCCAAACTTACTGACCATGGAAAACTTTGTGTGTGCTCAAAACTAAAGTCCCATGGGGCGCCTGGGTGGCTCAGTTGGGTAAGTGTCGGGCTTCAGCTCAGGTCATGATCTCATGGTCCGTGAGTTTGGGCCCCACGTCCAATTCTGTGCTGACAGCTCAGAGCCTGGAGCCTGCTTCGGATTCTGTGTCTCCCTCTCTCTCCGCAACCTCCCCTGCTTGCACCCTGTCTCTCTCTCAAATAAATAAACATTAAAAAAAAAAAAAGTAAAGTCCTAACATCTCTGGAAACTTATTTGCTGTAATACACATTTGGGGAACACTAAACTGGGTAATTTTTGGTTCCTCTGTGCTCCAACATTCTATGACATAGGACAGGAATTCTCAACATGATTTTTCTTTTCATGCTACTGCAGGAGGCAAATATCCTCCCCCCCCCCCACCCCATAACTACAGCTCACTAAGGCAGTGATTTTAAATACTACATCTGATTCTCCAGGGTCGTGTGTGTGTGTGTGTGTGTAACATACATAAGGGAAAATAATCAGCTTAATTTTTCAGACAGCTTTCATGCACACAGCAAGCTGAGTGGGAATGTCCCCCCAGTACACACCCCTTCTCCCACCATCAACGTTCTGTATAATTTTTTAAAAGCCCCTCTAGTGACTCTGATTCCCTACCCCTTATTCCCTTAATGCTCATCTGGAGACTTTGTTAAAACCAAATTTTCCAAGATTAATTGCAAAACAGCTCAGTGGCATAGCACATTAATTTCAACTGATTCTCTCCAATTTAGCATTGTTCCTACACCTTTTTAGACTATTGAGAACACCCTCACATGTTACACCTCACCACCAAGCAAAGCAGTCCATCCGACCTGGCACACACAAACCAATGACTGGCACACACCCTTTCCTACCACCCAAGTCTTGCCCTAGCAAATACACAGTTTCAGAGCGCTATTCTGCTAGTTAGTAACGGCCTACTTTATGTACTTGGGTCAACCAGAATTGGTCAGGTGTTCTGGGAAGAATCTGCACTGCTTATTCCTCGACAAAATAAAATTAACCCTGTGTCTTTAACTCATTTATGACTTCAACGTCAAATAAAGAATGATAATTATGTGTATTCATTTCATTCCACCAATATTTACTGAGTTCATACATAGTAACGGTTCAGGCTGGTGGCTGTTTTTTTTTAAAGGATGTTAACAAAATATATTGCTTTCACAACAATGACCGAAAAAAACATACTCAAGCCCAGAAAAGGTGGTCAGCCCCAGTCACAGCTCCCTACATACTTATTTTTTGTTAATTACACATAAAAAATGATTAGAAAGATAGTTGTATGGCCACAAAACAGACTCTTAACTATAGAGAACAAACTGATGGTCACCAGAGGGGAGACGCGTGGGGGGATGGGTGAAATGGGTGATGGGGATTAAGGAGGGCTCTTGTGATGAGCGTGGGTGACGCAGAGAATTGCTGAATCTCTGTATTATACACCTGAAACGAACATCACACTGTATGTTAACTACACTGGAATTAAAATTAAAAAAAAAAAAAAAAATAAATAATAATAATAATAAAAGACAGTTGCATGGCCATTTATTCCCAAGGATGACTGAGTAATTTAAAGCAGGCCTAGAAGAAAAAGCAAAAGAAAACCAAAAAATCCTGAGTGGACCTCACGGACAAGGCAAGCACCAATATTGTGAACTTTGAATTTCTTTTCTCTTCTTCAACACTCGGCGTAAATAATCTCCAGTTCATGAAGTGGTCTCCAAATCCCAAGGTTGAGGTATGCTGTGTGGCTGTACACCAGCCCACATTTACTGTTCTATTTTTGCTTAAAACAGAAGAGTGAGCCGCACGCACATGCACGCACCCACGCACACGCATGTGCCACGGTCCTCAGATGCCTCTGTCCCTACTTCTCCATCCGCACAGGTCAGGACCCTCTTGGCTTCCTCTCCACCCCTCCGCCACCAAGCCCACAGATCTCCTTCCAGGTGCCTCTGCTCCCTCCTCTCAATCTCGGTTTCAGAGACTCATCTCCAATGGCTTCATCTACTACAGTGGCCTCTTAACTGGACTCACCGCCATCTGTCCTGCCCTCTTTATATTACAGCACCTAAAATGCCTTTGAGAAGGTGATACGCCATTTCTCCTCTCCCAGGCTCACCTCTTCAAATATTAGAGAGCGGGGAATACTTCCACAGGAGACAGTGACCACGAGATGCCGAATCGTGGTGGGAAGAGCAGGGTCTGTGCAGTCAGAATGAGGTGGCTGTGTTGGCTCAGGTCCCCGCTCAGCCAGCAGCAGGCACATGGCTCTCTCAGCCCTCGTTCTCTCAAATGTACAACAGTAATAACCTCATTTGCAGCGGGCCCTTCTAAGAGTTAAGCCAGACTGCATATATGATGGTCTGTTATACGAAGCCTGGCACATAGTAGGTATTCAACAAACACTTGGTTTTCCGCCTCCCGCCCACAGTCCAGAATGGTTTAGGGTTCAAAACAGGAGGGACTAAGCTCAATTAAAAAATTTATATAATCCTGTACTGCTAAAAATCTGACATTCATTCATAGTTGGTTCCTTATAAGTCTAGACTGTTTGGTGGAAATAGATTTTTGCCTTACTCTGCATCAAAGAGCTGTTTTACAGAAATTCAGGTTGGTTTTCCTCTAACTTTGACTTCAACAGCCCTGATGACAGAACACATCCACATCTAAGAGGGAGGGTGAGAGGGGGTGGTGTTAGAGAGAAGGAGCTTCAAAGGCATTTAATAAGAATAAAATTCCACTGGAGTTACCATTATGTCCGAGCCTTCCTTTCTCTAGACAGTCCATTAAAGAGCTGGAAGGAGGGTCTGCTCAAGCAAGGGGCCCTTGGCTGGTCAAGGCACGGTGTCTATCGCCCGCGTACCTTCCGCAGAAGCCAGGGGCTGTGGCACCACGAATTTGTGAGTTGTGAATGCAGATTTTAAAGTACAAAGAACAAAATCCTCATCTTTTAGCAGGTAGGGAAGGGGAACATTTAGGTGACTTTCTTCCTAAGGGATGAAAGTAAAACAGTGAGGTTTCCCTGGGAGAGA
The DNA here is from genome assembly GCF_018350195.1 of Panthera tigris. Classification (NCBI taxonomy): domain Eukaryota; kingdom Metazoa; phylum Chordata; class Mammalia; order Carnivora; family Felidae; genus Panthera; species Panthera tigris. Next base: position 132,054,956 of record NC_056665.1, read on the forward strand.
GAGGCAAGATCCGGTGCAGGGAGGAGACGGGCTTTGTTCTCATCAAAGAGGGAAAGAATGTAGGGGGGGAGAAACTAATGAGTTACTGACAAGAGATTTAAACGGGGATTATGTATCTGGTGGAGAATGAGCACAACTGACTGTTTGCGCAGGCCTGTGGTGAAAACTCCTCCTGTTAGAGGAAGAAGGGAAGGTAGAGCTGGAACACCTCACCTTTCAGGGGCTGTGTTCAGCAGGAAGCATACAGAGGAGGCTTCTTTTCAGAGGAATAACGAATGACACAAAGCTGGCGCAATCCCTGGCCGGCACCACCTCAAGCACATTTGCATTTTCTACGGCAGCTGCAAAAATGTTTAGTCCTCTGACAATATTTGGTGCCTTGGAGTCAACAGCCTGGAATTTATAACCTTTCCATCCCAGAGTAGCCTGATGTCTCTCTTAGGCTTCAGGAGTGACCGGGTCCAAATAGTCAGGCTTTGTGCCACCCAGAGGTACACCAGGGCCTTGGCAGACAGATGGGGAAGAATATGGAAAGCCAGAAGCACCAACACTGCAAACGCACTGATGTGTCTTTAGAGGAAAGGTATACAGAGCAGAGGTTCTCCATTGCCCTCCGTACGTCCCTGACCTTGTGACAGCAAAGGCGAGGACAGCGGCCAATGATTCCGGCAACCCTGAGCAGCTAGAAGAAAATGTTTTGCACTACTCTATAATCTGTGCTCTGCTTCCTAAGAGAAATCATCAATAAATATCTTTTGAATTAACACCTGTATGCAGAGTTCCGTTTACAGCATTGGGAGAGAAAGCGATGAACCGCGGGAATCTACCCCCAAAACCAAGAGCACGCTATCCTCCGTAGGTTAGCCATTTTGACAATAAATTCTATTCAAATAAATAAATAAAGTAGTGGGAGAGAAAACTCCAAGAGAGTACTGATTTTCACAGACCCTAAATCTTGTGGAAACTACAGAATGTAAAGGATAGAAAGACACTTTACAATGCAAACCCATCTATAAATTGGTATGCGGCTTGGGCGAAAACAAGACTGTACAATTATCAAAAGAAAGTCTGGCGGTGGGGAGGAAGGAGACATTAAGGTGCGTGGATTTTCTGCGGGCCAGGCACAAGGGCTAAGCATCTGACACATCCTTCTACCTCAATGCGCCTGGTCTGACTTCTAATCTACCACGGGGGCGGAATTCTGCCAGGCAGGGGTGGGGAGGTAGGGGGAGGGGGAGCGCTGGGGAAGTGAGTGCCACACTCTGAGAGTTTGGGATCTTTGGATCTTTTCCGTATTTCGGCGTCCTTACTGCTTCCCAGACTTCTCTCTTCCTCCTGAGGATGTCACAGCTGCTGTACCCAACGCTCCACCCGCAGGGCCAGCAGGGGTCCACTCCACAGCAAGTGCAGGTGGCCACAAGGCTGGGCAGGGGGCTCACCAAAGCGCCCAGAACACCCACCTCCAGTGACTGACTCTGCTGGAAAGCTTACAAGGGGAAAGTCTCTCTATGTGCCTCAGTTTCTCTAAGGGTCGTAAAGGGGGTGTGTATCAGCTTCTAGCTCAAAAGAATCTGAAGATACAAAACTCTGCTCTCCTTATACTGAAAAGGAGCCCGTCACTCAGAAGCCCCAGAATGGCAGAAGGAAGCGGGTGAACGAGAGGAGGGAGAGAGGGAAGGAGGAAGAGAAAACTGCTAAGAAATTCTTTTAGTTGTTTTCCTCTGAATGTTTTTTTTTTTCCCCAAACTAGATGGGGGATGTGTGCTGAGGGGGTGAGGAGTAGTCTGTCACACAGATATGGGCGGAATAAGCAGCTGGTTAGCAAACTTTGACCAAAACTTTCCATTTGCAAGCTGATAAACACACCGTCAACGTGTCTCAACTTGGGACTACTGGGATTAAGCAACTCCATCTAGAAAGATAAGGATTAAGAAATGTGTCTAAATGGTTTATGGATGTTTTTTTCCACATGACTTAAAAATCAGCAGGAGTTAGCAATTAACTAAATTTCTGATGCTTCTCACTCTCTTTCTGCACCTTTCACATAAATGGCAGTCTCTCAAACATAGTTTGACAAATAATGTGACACAGACCTTACGTAAGAAAAACAAAAGGTTAAGAATGTGATCAGAGGCTCCGGCCAAAAACATGTGATTCTACAGAACAAGGACACCAGTTTGGCTCCCGCGTGGAGATTTATACAAAGGGTGGGTGTTGCTCTCATTAATTCAGTGGATAAACAATGAGGGGAAGGTCTGGATGATTTGATGGACAGCTTTTGGAAATGATCTTCTGCTTGGCAAAACACCGCGGTGATAATTTTATTCACACGGAAGGAAATGCAGAGAAGTGTCACTAAAACAAGGGAGGTAATTATAGGGCATGAATCAAAAAGCTGGATGACACGGAATAAAGAGTAACTAAATTAGTCCCATCACGGTCATGAAATCTGGACTTCACGATTTCAAGAGAAGAATCTGACCTCTCATTTCTGAGTAAGAGAGCCAAGCATATTTTCCCTAACGTTTTGTTTCCCGTCTAATACCGTGGGCTTGCAGAATGACAAACACCAAGCTATGGGGTGATACGCCATCCCTGTACTGCCACAGCAGCTCAGCGGGCTTGGAAACAGAACAGCTCAAGAGTTGGAAGGAATAACCTTGCCAATTCTCCAGGCAATACCTAAATCTTTCCAAAGGACCCTGGCAACTGGTCGTCTTGACTAGCATCCCCAGGGGTAGCTCGTTCGCCCATCAACCCAAACATTCACCCAGCTCCTGTTGTGTACCTGGCACAGTGTTAGATGCTATTCTATTAGAGAGATCTTAAGTGAGTCCCGATCTTTCTTTCTGTAACTTTGACCCAGGGCACCCAATCTTGCCTCCTCCTAGGTGGAGCTGAAGAGGGCTGGCATGCTGACCTTCTGAAAGTGTTCTTCTCCCGATTACACATTCCCAGCTCTTTCTAGACCCCCTGGCCGGTCTGACTGCTTTCTGCATCATCTCAAAGTGCCCTCCCATCTGGACAGAAACTTCCCAGTGAGGTCTGAGCCACACGGAAAGTGGGAATTACCGGCCATCACATCACTTGTTCAAACACGTTTATTAATATTATCTAAGACTACATATAGTGCCCTTTTGATCAACATGATTCACTGCCGGTACACTTACAGTAAGCTAATCCTTTCTCCACTCTATCTTCCTCAAATCTTTTATGAATGATGGGTTCCACTACGGCTAAATCCAGTTATATTACACCTCTATGTTTAATCCCCCCTCCTTTTTTTAATCTATAAAATCCAGAGATATTTGGTAAACAGGAAGATGGGGAAAGGGGAGGCTTACACACAGCCCTGGTGGGTTTTTATTTTCTATTGTGATAAAAAAAATTTGCCAATTTCACACTGCTGCAAAACAAAGAATACACTGTCTGTTGTTTCACACTGTACATCATTGATTTCAGGCATTTTTGACAGTTCTTTCATATTTCAAACACACAGATCAATTTCTCCCCCTGTGGGAAGGTGAGGAGTTTGACAAATACGCAGAATACAGGTCAGCCCCACTTTGTGGACACTGCCTAACAATGCCTAAGACGCTCTGATCAGGGATCTGTCCGGCCCTCCAGTCCTCCCATCCTCCGCTGGCTCCTTGGAACAGCAAGTAAACAGGAAGACAATTGGCATAGACCCCAGACTCCTGGTGGGTCCACCACCTCGACCTTCTAACCAGGAATTGGGGACACAGAACCTCTGTCACCCATCACCTCAGGAGACAGTTCGACAGAAATTTATTAGATTTCAAGAGATCTTAACACTTCTGCTATTAAAATACAAATCAGGACTGAGGGTACCCGAAGAGATCAGAGGATGAAAAGGTTAAGTCCGTGTGGCTCTCCCGGCCACGAGTTTTACTCAGTACCTGAGTAAAAGGGATGTGATCAGGCCGGCTGCTTAAACATTCAACTTTCTAAGTGCACGTAAAAACAGAGGAGAATTGGATGACTGGGCACAATATTCACACGATACGCCTAGTACCTAAGTGCTCAAAGATAACAGGGGGCTGTTTTCCATTTAAATAAAATAATGTAGGATTGAATGGGAAGGAAATGTACAATGGACAGCATAACGAAGGCAAAATGCAGAGATTAAAAAATACCCTGCGACCAACTCAGAAAATATAATGGAAGTCAAAAGATAATATGATTTGATATGCAAATAAAATTATAGCCAACTAATGGATTTTTAAAGCTCACGCTATAAATGAGCACTGTTTGTTTTTAATATGCAAGAGTGAACCCCTACAATTTTAAGCCTTTTCTACAACCTGCCTTGCCAATTTTTTAACAAAATAAACTTTATATTTGGAAGTACTACCATGACAAAATCTTGTCAATCCCATAGCTGTTTTACCATATTAATTTAGCATATCCTTCTATATATTAAGCACAAAGAAGCTTCCTATTGATTTTTTTTGTAATTTAATATTTTTTTAAACATTACTCTAAGCTGGGGCACCTGGGGGGCTCAGTCGGTTAAGCATCCAACTTCGGCTCAGGTCATGATCTCACACTTCGTGGGTTCGAGCCCCTCATCTGGCTCTGTGCTGACAGCTCAGAGCCTGGAGTCTGCTTCCGATTCTGTGTCTCCCTCTCTCTCTGCCCCTCCCCTGCCTACACCGTCTCTGTCTCTCAAAAATACATAAAAACACTTAAAAAAATTTTTTTTAATTACCCTAAGGGAAAAGTTGCAGTTTAAGAATACTCTTTCAAAAGACCTCACACCTCACTCACCCTCTTAAATTAAACTTACACCGACAAGCATATGGACTAAGAGAATTTAAAAAACTGTTTACCGTTTCCGTCAAATATATCGTTTACAAGTAAATATTCGAAAGGCAATTATGATGCAACTAATCTGAATCCTCAATGTTTCTTTCCTGTTTGACCAAATTAAAATTTGTCATGACACGACAATCCAACAATTAAAGGCCTTCAGTGCAAATGCCTTCAGTGCAAGCTAAAGCTGACCTGATTGTGGTTTTACACTTCTTCTGCCAACAGTTAAATGCATACCTCTCTGAACAACTGGAATGAAAGAGGTCTTCTAAGTTAAAAAATTATTGGATGTTATCCAGGCAATGACTAAGCTCTTCCTTGCTGGGTGCAAATTCAGCATTTTAGCGAGGGAATTAACACAGTTATGTTAACAAGCTTAAGATTCTAAGGATTTTCTAATCTTCTAATTGTCTAAAAGGATGAGCTCCCCAAACACCTCCTGTTCCCCCCTCCTCCCAATGCAATCCCCCATCCGCCATCACCAGTTCCCTCCTTCAGCCAGAGTTCACTTACCGGGTGAGGAATCACTCATGACTTCATTACTTTGAATATATACTGGCCACTCTGTACAACTTCTATACCCTTAGTGGTATTACTCTGCCATGTTAGCATTTAAAAAAAAATCACAAAGAACGAGCAGAAAGCACATGAATAGGGCAGCAGGCAGGATAAAATAAAACCTTCTGCTGCGCCAGCACTAAAATCAGACACTTTCATTAAGACCCTCCATATCCAGACGCCAAAATCTTTGCAGAGGACGTTAATGTATTTTTTGCAGCTCACTAAATGGTCTGAAGAGGCAGAAAGAAACATAAAGCGCTAAATGGCAAGTTTGAATGTCCAGGATTTTTTTCCTTTAAAAAAAAAAAAAGAGTAACAGCAACAGACACTTTAATGTTTTGACTCTCCAAATTTTCAAGTCATCCAAAACGTAATTCTTCAGACTTAAATCAAAGTCTTGTGGATTCTTCTAACTTCACATATGTTAGGCCACAACACATAAAATATAAAATATGCTGTCATTATTTTTAGAGTGAAGATATGTAAACAACAAATGGAAGGTGAGTTGAGGAATAAAAGTCCCCTCACTCAGGGTTCACTGTTCATCTACAGGCCAATCACGGCCAACCCATCACACACATCAGAGGCATATAAGACGCTGAGATATCTTTGTATATACCAAAGAAGCACAAAACCACACTGGCTCATTGTACGTTATCAAATTTCCCTTCCCTGAAAACTGATCATCCAGGAAACTCTCTATAAACCATATTTTTTGATTAATTATAAAACCTGTTTCCACCTATGGTGAGAGATGATTAAAGTGTTTCTTCTATAAACTGATTTTGGGTTGGTGCCTATACCAGAGAAGGTATTACGTAAGATCCATCCACATACATAATTTTTTAAAAACAATCTGCTGTCATAAACACTGTGATGAGACATCCGCTATTTACAGGGCACTAATCCAGTACTGTAAAATTTAAATGTCTCTACTGTAAGGCAGCAAAATCACAAAAGTTGAGGTCGCCCGCTGGGGAACTGTTTATTTAACCATCAGACATGGAGAAAGGTTAGAAAATGGGAATTTCCTAAAAAGATGGTGGGAGTATAGATTGGAACAGAGTGTAAAATTGGAAGGCAATCTGGCAATATCTATATCAAAAGCATTAAAATATGCATATCCTTTAACGAGAAATTCCTTGTGTAGGAAGGAGGGCATATGTAAGAAAAACCATCAAAATAGACAATAGGACTTTTCTTAAAGAGTGTGGGCAAGAAACCCAAATATACCATCCCTCCCTCTTCTTTCCAGGCCTGGAGTCGGAAGGCCACGCTGGCAGTGGCTGGGTGTCCTAAAGGAAGCCGACTTGGCGTGGTCAGCTCGAGTTTCCTGAACTTGGCCATGGGGACCTTACAAAGAAAAGTTGGGTGCCATTTCACAAAAATAAAGTTCCAAGAACTGTAGTGTCCAAATGACAGTCATGTCCTCTCATGTGGCTCCAGGAGCTGCTACAGAGAATGAGGTAAAACCAAGAGCTCCCGCTCACCAGCCCGCCAAACGTATGGTTAACGAGGATAGAGGCAGACATTAAAGAAGTCAGGCAAGAGCTTTTGTACAACTGCTGTGGTGACCTGACTTTTCACTACACCGAGAATGACGGGGATATTTAAAATTGATAAACTCAACTAGTGTATGTGTGTGTGTGTGTGTGTGTGTGTGTGTGTGTGTGTGTGTGTGTGTGTTGGGGAACGCTTTTTCTTCAACGGCAGAGTTACAAAGATAGCACAGGGCTCCCCTGCGTCCTTCACTCAGTTCCCCCAAAGTTAAAAGCTTACCTATTAGGGTGCGTTTGCCACAACTAAGGAGCCAACGTTGGTACATTACCATCCACTAAACTCTACCATTTATTCACATGTCACTAGTTTCTCCCCAATGTCCTTTGGGCTCCAGGAACTCATCCAGGATAGCATATCACCCATTCAGCCTCCTCGGGTCTGTGACAGTTTTCTAGACTTTCCTTGCATTTCTTTCTTTCTTTCTTTCTTTCTTTCTTTCTTTCTTTCTTTCTTTCTTTCTTTCTTTCTTTTTCTTTTTAAAAATTTTATGTTTATTTTTGAGAGAGAAAGAGACAGAAGATGAGTGGGGGAGGGGCAGAGAGAGAGAGAGAGAGAGAGAGAGGGAGACACAGAATCTGAAGCAGGCTCCAGGTTTTGAGCTGTCAGCATTGGAGCCCAAGTCAGATGTTCAACCGACTGAGCCTCCCAGGCACCCCCAGACTTTCCTTGCTCTTGATGACCTTGACAGCTTTGAAGGGTGCTGGACGGGTATTTTGTAGAGTGCCCAACTTCCCCCAACGCTACCACCTTGGGATCAAGACTACTGTCTGATGTTTTTCCCATGATTAAGCAGGGGTTATGGATTGGTGGGGGACCACCGAGGTGAACTGTCAATTCCACGACATCGTATCAAAGATGCGTGATATCAACTTCTTATCATGGACGTTAGCTGAGACCACTAGGCCAAGGTGCTGGGTGCCAGGTCTTCCGGCTATTAACTTGCTCTTCTGCTTCCTTCCATACTCACTCTGTGGAAGGAAGTCATTAAATGCAGCCACTCGGGGTGAGGAGTTAATAAGCGCCAACTCCGGGAGCAGAGGAGGCTCTACCTAAATCATCTGGAATTCTTTTGTACAGGAGACTTGTCTCGATACCCATTTACTTCTTCCATCATTTATTTGTATCGGTGTGGACTCACAGATATTTAGTTTATATCCTGGGTTATAACCCAACACTGTTATTTTGTTGCTCATATTGTCCCTGTTTTGGCCACTAGGACCTATTTCAGATTGTCTCCTTTGTCCCTTTGACATGCCCCATCGTTTTGTCTTTTCACTACCTCTTTACTTTTCTCCATATTCTTACCAGCAAAAATGCCTTACAAGGAAAAGAGCTGTTATGGGTGAGACTGTGTCCCCTCCCACCAAAATTCATGTTAAAGTCCTGGCCACCAGGACTTTCAGAATGTGACCTTTTTGGGGGGAGCAGAGTCATTGGGGGTCTAATTAGTTAAAATGAGATCATACTAAAGTAGGGTAGGTCACTCCACCAATATGACTCGTGTCCTTATGCAAAGGGGAAATTTGGGGGCACCTGGGTGGCTCAGTTGGTTAAGCATCTGACTCTTGATTTTGGCTCAGATCATGATCTCACAGTTTAGGAGTTCGAGCCCCGCATCAGCTCTGCACTGACAGTGTGGAGCCTGCTTGGGATTCTCTCTCTCCCTCTCTCTGCCCCTCCTCTGCTCATGCTCACTTGCTCTCTCTCTCTCTCTCTCTCTCTCTCTCTCTCAAAATAAATAAATAACTTTAAACAGGGGGTAGGGGGTATCTGGACACAGCACACCAGGAGAACACCACATGAAATAAAGGCAGAGATCAAAGTGAAGCTTCTATAACCCAAGGAAGGCCAAAGAAGGCCAACCAGCGCCACCAGATGCCAGGAAAGACGCTTGGAACAGATTCTCTCTCACAGCCTCACAAGGAATTAACCCTGCTGACACCTTTTTAATTTTTTCAATGTTCATTCATTTACTTTTGAGAGAAAGAGAGTGAGCACGAGCAGAGGTGGGGCAGAGAGAGAGGGGGGGAGAGAGAGAATCTCCTGGGTTGACAGCACAGAGCACGACACGGGGCTCGATCCCCACAGACCGTGAGATCATGACCTGAGCCAAAACCAAGAGTTGGACGGACGCTTCACCGACTGAGCCACGCAGGCGCCCCAACCCTGCTGACATCTTGATCTCTGACTTCCAGCCTCCAGAACTAGGAGAACATAAATTTCTGTTGTTTAAGTCACTCGACTCTTTGCCCCAGCAGCCCCAGCAGACTAATAGAAGGGCCGATGTCACCGAGCTCTGCATTTCAATCAAAAACAGTTTACGATTGTGGCATCCAAAGAAGCAGGTACAGAGGACCAGCCTAACACACATCCAAAAGGGTATCCTGGAAAACGGAGGCCTGAGTCTACGAGCTACAATATTGATTATCTCTCGTATTTGGCCATGAATGATGGTGTGGGGCAGTCTTTTCAGATAGCTTTTCTTCCCGGCAGTCTTCAGCCACCTGCAGCTCGGTTTCGAGTTGCCGCCGTGCCAAGCACACGTGCAAATGCTAGCAATAACCACCCATCCGGTCTAATCACCATCTTCAGGGTGCTAAGTACCAGCTCCGTGAGAGCCAAGCACTTCCCAGGTGCCCCACACTGCAGTTCTGCGAGGGGCTGGCAAGGGATTCCCCGCATCACAGCAGACCTGCCAGATAAAATCACGCTGGCATTTCTGGTCCCTGTTTAATGACGTGCTTTGTCCCCCTTCCATCTTCCCTAAGTCACATCAACAAGTGGCCCAATGGCTTAGGATTGAACTGAATACCCCTTCGGTGTAAGCTATACAAACATTGTACAGTCATCCAGTACTGAGGATGTTTAGTACAAATTCACACACTAGAGGAGATGGGAGCAAAACCTAAGCCGTGAGATGAAGGGCAAGTGACTTGTCCTCAGACTTAAGACACGGACGAGGCAGTCTAGATAGAATCTGATTCACCATCTCACTCCACCTCCGGTGACCTTTATGGAGGTGACATCTGAGTGCCCGCATGGGTGGATGCAGAAACTTTAACTTCAGTCACCTGGGAGAAAAGGAACCGGAGGGGACAGAACAGGATCTGGAGTATTCGATCGGAAATTATTTTCATTACAAAAGCTCTGGTTTGTCCGCATTGTTATGCCTATATTAAAAAATCAAATGAAGTCATTAAGCTTAGGCCAGCTCAGAAAGCCTCTGCCTGAGTATGCAGTCCCTACGGCTCTACCATAATCCTTCAAATTATTAAATAATTACTGCGTTTCCCTTGGGGTCACATTTGGCAACAAAATACTGTCTAAATGAACCAGTGATATGACCCAGTGAGTAACACTTACGTTCTTAACTTCCTAGGAACAAAAGGATATGAAATACTTCCCAGATACACACTGGGGAGGAGAGTCAAGGGTGCTCTGTGGGGTCAGGAGGGTGGGAGGGAGGAGGAGGAGAATGACAAAGGAACGTGAGAATCTAAGGGAAATTCCAGAAAGTATCGTCGCGTCCCCCACCAACCTCGGATATCAGCAATTCTCCGATCCCGGTTCCCTTCCATTTCAGGAGTAGCTACAGCCACGAGGAAAAAAACCAAACATATGGCTCTGTCCTTCTGGACATTTCTACAATGTTGGCTGGGTTGCTTCGGAAAATCCCATTTTATCTCCTACAGCTATATGACCTCAAGTTGTCATTTCCAATAAAGTATGCTTGCACTGATTTTTATGAACACGGACAAAAGCCGCTACAACCTTTTCGTCCCCCCCACCAAATCTTTCAAACCAACTGTAGTTGCTATGTAGGGTTATTTGTTCCTAAGGCAACAGCGTATATCTAAGTACTAATGGCCTGTCCTTTTGCCAGGCAACAAACAGCCTTGTGATGCAACTGCACCTGTCTCGGCTACGCGTTACTATGGAGATGCTCCAGTTGCTATGGCTACCATCACGCTAATCGCCTAGCAAAGGCAGACATACAGCAGTCTTCTCGGAGAGCCCAGCTGTTCCTCCGCGTCTCTTGCTGAAGACTGATTGTCTGGGGCCTGTGATGGAATGCTTCTCAACTAAGATGCACAAGAACTTCATTAATGCGGTTTCAGAGGATCACTTTGTGCTCCCCTCTGCACAGCAAACACCAGACTAGGGAGAGAATCTGCAAAACAAGTGGACTATAAAACTACTGAGATCTACGAACCCACGCCATCCCTCATTGACATAAACTTGTAGTCCAAGGATAATTTCTCTCAACCGGGTGGTTACAGCAGAAGCACTTCTTTACGTGAAAGGAAAAAAATTTTTTGGCAGGAGTGAGGGATGTATTTCCAACCCAAGCACTATGTGATAGCAAATCTATGGTAAAATTTGTATCTGGTATGTGGCTATTTTTTTGGAATCTGCCATTAACACCCCCCCCCCCCTTTTTTAAGTGACAAGCTTCCTATCCTCCCTTCCAATTACATTTGTGTAAAAATGGCACCCATGACCTCACTGTCTCAAAACAAATGGGCATGGCAGGGGGAACAAAAGTCTCCATTGTTCTCTGCGATTCTCCTTGAAGAGGCAAACACCAAGTAACCACAACAAAATGATCCCTCTGGAGCACCGTCTACATGGAGACCAGGAATGACAACAATCAACGAGTCCTTCAGTGAATACCTGTAGACGCTTTCGGTCGGCTGCTGGGAAGACGGAATCCCTTACCTGGCTCGTTCCCGTACGTCTATCCCAACAAACTGTGACACACTGAGATGTTAAAGCTGTCAACTTTTCTTTGTAAATGTTTCTACCCAGGAAGACAGTATCTCACCCACCAAGAAGCCTTCTGAGCGCATTCCTCCGAAGCAGCAGAAGCGGGAAGGTTTGCAGGAAATACAACAATGGGTATGCCTCCAGTAATATTTTATTCCTTTCTCCTTTATCTACAGTTATTTTTCATATTGTACAGTCTATTGAATTAGGTTCAGTGCCTGTCTCGGCCAAAATAATGCAACTTCAGTAAACCAAAAAAACCAAAAAACCAAAAACCAAAAAAACCCCTCTGGATTGCTTACCTTTGATACGCCTGAGGAGAGGCAGGGGGTGTATTGAACACGTGTGAGTATGGGTGGTAAGGTGTCTTTTTCAAAGCCTGAATTAGATTTTGTCTATACTCTGGGTCTATGCACCACAAGGACCCTTTCCCAATGCTCTGCAAAGAAAATGAAAACATAAAAATGATTAATAGAAGAAACACCCGGGATTCGGCAGCAAGTAGATGAATCGCAATTACCACAGTTACTTATTTTTAAGAGCCTCTCGCTTATTTTTTGGCGTTTGCTAGCCAGAAATACGGAATGTCGTCCCCTGACAATGCAGCACCATAAAACGCACTTCAGCCTTACCTGGATTAAGTCTGACAGACGAAATGAACATGTTATTACCAGGTGGTGCTGATACAATAATATTGTAATTTTCCTACCCTGCCGGCCCCCAAACGCAGACTCCTTTATTATTTCTCAGTGTCAACTCCGAAGGACGTGTGTATTCTCTTCTAGAAAATGAGTTTTAGATTTGTCAGATTTCAAATGTGGAAAGCAAAGGAGGGCTGGGTACCTCAAAACTCCCATCTCCGCTGTAAAAAAAAATGCGAGGGTTATGTTTTTGAGCCATATTATTTCGGTACCACTTCACAAAAAAAAAAACCAGAAAAGGAATCGACTTGTTTTTTTCCTACTTACATAAGAATGACATTTAAGCTTCCAATGGAATTCTGTAATTACCTTCCCCAAGAAACAAAAGAACTCAGGCAGCAGCAGTTAAACCTAAGCCAGAAGCCAGTAGCTATTTTCCGGATGCCTCAGTTCATAGACCTAAAGGAGTCGAATCTTTAGAAGTCCAACTTTAGAATGCAAATTTTCTAAAACTGGTTCCATGGAAAGACTCGCTCTGAGGCCCGCTTTCGGTCTGTGGACAGCATTTTTATTAAGAAAGAAAAGTCAAGTCCATCCTGAGAGGCCCACTGAACTGGCAGTGTGCCGACAGGCAGTCACTACTCCAACTGTATGCTTTCAAAAGTGACCGAATGTACCCAAGCGGTTTGATAAGGTCGTTTGTAAATATTTACTGATTTGGAGAGAAAAGAAGTCAAATTACATAAACCCGCGCCCACCCCATGCTTGCAGCCAAGGGACTGACTCTCTTATTTTCAGAACTATTGTACTACAGGAACATTCAGAAAGCAAACAATAAAACTGTTTAACTATTAGAGGGGGGCAAATCTCCAAGAAAATCCCTTACAAGGAAAACAAAAATTAAGTTATTCCTAAAAACCTTTTTTTTTCCTAATTTTTTTTTTTAATTTATTTTTGAGACAGAGAGAGAAAGAGCATGAGCAGGGAAGGGACAGAGAAAGAGAGGGAGACACAGAAGCCCAAGCAGGCTCCAGGCTCCGAGCTGTCAGCACAGAACCCGACACGGGGCTTGAACGCATGAACCGTGAGGTCATGACCTGAGCCAAAGTCGGATGCCCAACCGACTGAGCCACCCAGGCGCCCCTATTCCTAAAATCTTTAAAGAGGCTTTTAAAAATTTATATTTCAGTCATGAGTTCAGCAAGTAGTTTACTCACAAACTTATTCGCAGAACCCATTAGAATTCTTTACTATCACAACATCAGTGAGCAGTGGATCTGGAATTAACTCTTTCTGGTGCCTTATGAACAGAGAATTGCTCAAAGCCAAGAAGAGAAGGGGGGCTGGAGCCTCTGGTCACCCCACCCTCCACGCCCAGGGTGCAGGCCTGAGCCCAAACACGGGTCCCGGTCAGGCCGACCAGCCTAAGCTGAACACCAACGTTCCAGTTTCACCATCTGGAGGTCTAAAGACATGAAAAATGTCAACTTTGAAAAATCCAACGTCCTTAAGTGGCCTTTCCTTTCATGTGTACATTTTCAAACCCGGAACAGTTTAGGGGCATGGATGAGACTTTCCCGGTAAAGCAGGCAGGCCACCAAATGAGCTGCCAGGTTGGAAAAGAGATGCAAAGCACTCTTTCTAGAAGAGGGAGGGGCAGACCGGTAACTACCAAATTTGGATGACATGAAACAAACCAAAAGCTAGTATCTCCTGGGCAGATGGGGGTCCTGGCCTGATTCCATTGGAGCCCCATGCAGTGAGCCCTGCAAGGCCCCTAACCAGCAACCTGGGGAGGCCAGGACCCTCGTGCAACCCAAACATTCCCGCAACGAGATCATCTCTGTTCTGGGAACCTAACTGCTTTTGTTTTCATCAAGGTGGCTCTCAGGGTGGGGCCGTCTATTCTTACAGGGAATAAAATTATGACAAAGAAATGAAGGACAACTGGCCCTCTTGGGCAAATAACAATAAGCCAAGAATGTGGTTTCTCCTAACCCTGACCTAAGTTATCTTTTTTATTACACTACATTACTATTTACCAACTACAGGGAAAAAACCCACAGGTGCCAGGAAGGGGGAGGTTGCAAGGTAAGTGATCCAGGTGCAAGAAGCAGGGGGAGGTACAGTCAGAACTAGGAATTCTGGGGCCAGAGAGACGCTTCCTGTGTGGTCCTGGGAAAATCAGGGTCCCCAGAAAGTCTCGGCTTCCTCCTTGGCAAAACAAAGACCCCCTCCGCCAGGGATGGGTGTGAGGGCCAGCAATGGCATGATGTAAACACCTGTTAACAGGTGCCTAGAGGTACTCAATAATGGTGGATGACGTCACGAATGTCTCCTTTCTGACAGAATAAAGGGAACAAGGCTGGCTCTCCAATGCCTTTTGCTAAATCAAATCTGATTTTCCCAAAGCCGACCCTCATAAAAGCAGCACCAAGTTCCAAGTGGCAGTGGAAGGAGCCGCCAGCAGATTCACTGTTGGTCCGGGCTCAGCAAACCCACCCAGAAGAGCTCTTCTGCTTTCTACGATGCTCCCTTTATTTCCATCCGTGCCCCCACCTGCCTTCTATGCACCACCTGTTCTATGTACTCGCTACCGTAACTCCTCCCATGCTCAGAAAGCCAATTCTGACTCACAGGAGCCTAGCTGCTAGAAGTTTTCTTTTACCCGGGTCTTAAGGGGTGACCACCAAGCCCAGGCTTAATTTCAAGCTGGTCGGCACATATTTGCAACGTTCATTCACTGCAGACGGTTGCCCAGGCTTTGGGTCATAATGATTCCTCCCTCGATCAGTTCTGCATTTCACTGGGAGAGAGACGTGGGATGGCTGATTGGTTTTCACAGACCAGACGTGAATGTCAGTATCTCGTACTTAGAATTTCCAAAGGGAGAAAAACAAACAACAAAAAAAGCATCTTTGGGACACACCCATGGGGACACTCATCTGTCTACTCCAATGACTGTAGAGCTCGAAAGGAACAGAAAGTGTCTGGCATTGCATCTCGTGCAAATATCCTCCTTGGTCTCACGTAACAGTTCAGAAGAGTAAAAAGGGTGACTTGAAAAAAATTTTAATGGAAATATGCACACAGAGAAATACTCAAGTTTCTTAGGCCAGGAAAAATTACATTTAATGCCCCTAACAGGGGAAAGGCAGCTGAAATTTGATCATAGCTGTATAATACATTTAGAGTCAGGGCTTTTACAGAAATTTCTGCATCCTCTCTGAAGAATAGGGATTTTTTTTTTTTTTTTTTTTTTACTGTGACAACTGTGGGAGCCATGCATCAATTAGGGTTAAGGAATTCTAAATAATAAGAAAGATCTTCATTCAGAGACACATTTTTGTGTATATGCGTTCTTTAAGATGACATTTATATACCTACGTGTATATAGAGAGGAAAATGTCTCCGAATGAAGATCTTTCATACACACACATATATAGCTCGAAAAAAACTAACGTGAAAAAGTAGAGGGAAAAAAAAATAAATTGAGTAAGAAGATACGGATGAGGCCAAGTTTTGTTTTTTAATTAAAAAGCACCTGGAGAATAATAGACATCTCCCTGTTAGCAATAAAAAACACATCAGTACCCAAGAAGAAAAAAAAGACAAGAGCCTGTATCGTAGAAAGAACTGATTAGTTAGAAAGGTTAAAAAAGAGAGAGAGAGATAAGAACAACTAAATTAAGTCTTAAATCTAACTTCTAAAGATAACATTTTCTCCGAGATGTCTCTAGCAGCTCGTGAATCTGTCCCCCGCCCCCATCCCCACCCACCCCCGCTACAGTAATTTGGACTTGCACACAGCACTTGTCTGTCTGTCTGCCTTACATACGGGTCTTCATCTGTGGGCTCTGCACTAGGTTGTGAATCCCTGAGGATAAGTACCAAATTTTAAAGATTATTTTCAAACTGTGGGCTGTCACATTAATGGGTCCTGAAATCGACGTAACAGGTCACCACCAGCATTGTGTTAATGGAACAGAACAGAACCAAACAGATCAGACTAGAAAACATGTGTAGCAAAGTGGTATTTTGTGAAATGGGCATGTGTCTATGCATGGAACATAACAGATCACAAGGTAACATACACTTCTTACTTGGATTCTGGGTCAAAGAAGTATGGTCAACACTGGTCTAGGACAACAATTCCCCCCCCCTCCCCCCCTTCCCGCCCCACGCGCCCCTGCCCCCTTCTCATTATTTCTGAGGGATAAAGCCCGCTTCCAGCAGTAATGCAGGACTCTCTCATGACAGCCAATGCAGAGGAGAGGAGCCGTCCTTGGGAAAGGGAGATCATAAGGCGGGAGCCATGTCAATTTGGAGCAGGGAGCTGGACAGGTGTTCTTGGTGCATTTGAAATGATTCTTCTAGATGTTTCTGATACGCCATTTCCGAGGGTGTTTCCACCACCACCTACCCTTGTTGATTCCCTCCTCCATACGGCACCCACTCCACGCCAGGTGCCATGGGGGTCACACTAGTGACTACACACAATGCAAAAAGGTGCTACTCTCTTGATGCTTGGATTCAAGTATGACAGCAAGTAAGTAAGTGAAGAGATAAATAAGCAAGATCATACAGACAGACCGTAATGCCTGCCGTGAAGGAAATAACGAGCAATGGGTTCGAAGACTGGAACTTGCCGCCATAGGAAGAATAAATGGGTTGGAAGGTCTGTTAGGAGCTGATGCCACAGCCTGGGCCTGAAGTGGCCAGGTGGCAGCTGAGGAGGAGGAGGAAGAAGGACAGCTTCAGGATGTATTCTGGAGAACCACCTGGTCCTGGCAACGGATTAGAAGTGGCAGGTAAAGAAGAAAGAAGAAGAATGGTTCAGTTTGTGCAACGAATTGGGTCAAAGATTGGGAGGGGGGAAATCTGGTGCTCATCTGAACATATAACTTTTGACCTGCCTATGAATTAAGAACAGCCGATCGCGGTACTTGAATGACGTTGCTGGACACCCATTACCTCTCTTCCCTCTGTTGTAGACCCACTGACCATCCCCACCCCACCCCCCCCCACCCCCCGTTTATAGCAAAAGCTCAGTGATGTAGAAAGGTAGATCTACGGTGGGCTGCCTTTCAAGGTTTAACATCAACTGATTTTCTACAGCTGATTCTTCTACAGCAGGGGCCGGTCAGAGGAAATGTGTTAGTCGTTGAAGGCCACGCGGTCTCTGTTGCAACTACCCTGCCGTTGTCCAACAAAAGCAACCACAGACTGTGGCAACCGCAGATGTGGCTGTGCTTCCGTAAGACTTGATTTATAAAGACACAACCCGCCGTTGCCCCTGTCCCACCGCTCCTATACTCGAACCCAGGGCTCAGACTCTAAACTCCTGTAGCTGTGGGAACCGAACACCAGGTGAGGAGTCTTCAGGGGCTAGGAGAGGTGGGCTGGTGCTGTGGGATTGGGGAGGGGGAAGTCAAGTGCTTGAAGGCAGGAAAGGGGGTCACGCGGAGGGCGGGGGAGGAGGAGGTGCAGATGGGCTAAGTCAGCCCGTCGCGACACGAATACAACTCGTTGAGCCGGCACAGCTCAGCTCCCTCTGATTCTCTGGGTCTCAGTTTCTCCTCTTTAAAGTAGATGGTCAGACTCAATCATCCCACAGGCTCATACCCTTATGCTGTGAGAATGTGTTGCTACAGTCTCGTTAGTGGATCCGGGCCTTCATCTCTCTGTCTCCTTCCTGGCGTTTTACTCACTTGTAGCTTTTATAAACGGGGAGCCCCCAGAGTTGACATTTGTCACCCAGTTGCCATTCTAACCCAACATGAACAAAGTTGTCCTGGGATCTGGAAGGCGGGCTTAAAAATCGTCTGGAAACAGCTCCTGCTGTATGTAGCCTCCCCAGAGCTGGTCCCAGGGCACAAGAATGTTTCCACCCCTCACCCCCCCACCCCTGCCACTCCTCCTCTACTCTGGAGCTGACTCCTGTGCAGGCTCCTCGGGGACAGGCTGGCATAAAGGAAGAAGGGAGAGAAAGGAGGGGGAGGCTAGTGGAGGGGCCAGCAGGTGCTGCTACTCTCCTGGTTGCAAGTTCCCTCCTTCCCCACAAAAGCCATCCTCGGCCCCTAGACAAGGCCGAATCCAGACTTGAACAGGTCACAAACCCGGCCCAACTTCCCTGGGCCTAATCAAAGAATCCCCCTTGGGCCCTTGGCTCTCATTCTGAAGCAGGTCATTTGACACTTGGGATCATGACACACCATGATATAAAGGCAGGGTCCACTTTTTAGGGTGCAGGACCCCCCCCCCGCCAGAGGAAGACAAACAATAAACAACTCTGAAAGACTGCGTAAGCTAACCCAAGGGCTACAGGACAACAGAGGAGAAAGAGGAGCCCCCCCCACACAGTCCTAGGTCAGCCCCTCCCGCAGACCCACTCAAGTGCACAACACACACACACACACACACACACACACACACACACACACACAGTCCTCGACCAGCCCCTCCTGCAGACCCACTCAATGCTCACACCCCCTGTGCAGGGCAGCCCCCCAGCAGAACACGCAGCCTCAGAGACGGTTCTCACCTTCCCACCAAGCCCCCTACACAGTCTCTCTCCCTTGCGTTCGCACTTCCTGGGCCTGTCGAGATGGTGAAAGACAAATACGCCCATGTGCCCATGAGAGGGGCCAGAAGCAATGCCAGGGCTTTCCTGGGGAGCATTCCAGAACGCATCCCACACGTGGCTCCGAATCAACTGAGGGATTGAACCTATACGGTTCTTGTCTACACTGCTACCCTGCTGTGTTACTGGATATAAACCACTTGTCCTCTCGGACTGGCAGCTTTTTCACCTCCACATTAGAGGTAATACTATCTTCTCCGAGTCACGTTGGGCCTAAATGTGGTCATGCGTAGAATGTACCTAACACTGTACCCAGTGCTTAAAAGCCAGTTAATCAATTCAATTCTCCTCTCTGTCAAAGGAAGTCACAGGAGAAGCCGGGTGATACTAAAAAAAGAGACAGAGAGAGAACAGAGAAAAGTTATGCTAACAGATGACCATGACCTCGTACCCCAGCAAAATGCTTGGCAAATGAGTGATTCGTAGAGGCCCTTTTTGTTCTAAAATTCTGTCATTTATAATCTAAAGACATCAAGGGGGGTTTTTAAATTTTAAAATACGAAGCAAATGATCTGAGGAACTAGCCCAGTACATGAAAGAGAGAGGCAGAAAGAGAAAGAACAAAACTAATCACGGAGAATTTTTATCCAGAGAGATGGCTGTTCATTTCCCACAACAAAACAGATCACTGCTCCAGAAGAAAGATTTTTTTTTTTAAACGTTTATTTATTTTTGAGACAGAGAGAGACAGAGCATGAACGGGGGAGGGGCAGAGAGAGAGGGAGACACAGAATCCGAAGCAGGCTCCAGGCTCTGAGCCATCAGCACAGAGCCCGACGCGGGGCTCGAACTCACAGAGCACGAGATCGTGACCCGAGCACGAGATCGTGACCTGAGCCACCCAGGCGCCCCAGGAAGAAAGATTTTAAAAAGAGAAGTCACATCAGACACTTGGATCTCCCTAACAACTTTGCAGCGTTGTCCTGGTTTAAATGCCCCACTGCGTTCTCCCCTCTCCCTCTCTCTCTCTTTTTTCCCCCCCCAAGGAAGAGGGATGAAAAAAGAGAAATTACACCCCTGGTCCAGACAGAAGTTTCTCTCAACCCACCCCCTGTGCCTCAGTCCTGCTCCACCCCAGGGTGGGGGGGAGCCCCTGCAGGCAGGGAGGGCAGACCCCGAGGCTTCGAGGACCGTCCCAGCCTACTGGCATCAGGAGCTGGAAACAGCGCCGCTGATGGTCACAGCCACCGAACGACGTGTCCTCTATGGAAGTCTCCCCCACTCCTGCAGCCGTCTTGCTATTATTTTACAGACGTGCTCCGAAAGCTACAAAGATGGAATCATGACAAAGAGGCCACTTGTGCAATACGCAGATACAGGAGCTGTGTGACGGTTGTTAAGGCCCCACGGCTCTGTCGGGAGCACGCTTCGGCCACCTCGGAACACCCCCTTCCTTCGTGAGCATCCACGGGCACGGGGCGAGGGAACACAGAAGGGACAGGTGGGCAAGGACCATTTTCAGACACATGGGAAATGTTTCGTCTGCAGTGGAGACGCTGGGCAGGCTCCGTGAATCGATCATTTCCTTGCATCAATAACACCTAAATAGAACCAAAAGAAACCCAACATGTGCCTTAAAACCAAATTAATCTCTAGGAAAAGCCAGGTGTGGGGAAGTGGGTGGGACCTGTGGAAGGAAGGCAGTCGGTTCACTAGAGGTTAGGAGGGCTTTGGTGTCATTTGCTCGGTCACTTGCTATCTGCGGGAGCGGCTTTCTTCTCTTGCCCTCCACCACCCATCAGTGCAGGTCAACTGGGGCGGGCTGAGGGCGAGCCCGAAGCACGCAACTCATGCAGGCTGCTGGAGCTGGGAAGTGGGTTGAAATGAGCTCTCTCTCGCACTGTCTACACTACTGCTTCCCAACTGCCAAAGGCAGGCGACGAGAGCTCAGTGCACCAACATCAATAACAAAATGATCAACAAACATCCAAAATATGTTTTCTGATAAATACTGTCAAACTCCACTTCCTTGGAGCTTCTAACAAGGAAAAGGGAACACGCACACCCACACAGACACACACGTTACCCCCCTCCTACTCCACATCGGAAGGCCAAAGCATTGGCATCTGTAAGATCACTGCTTTTATACAATTAAACCTTGGGTTCTTCCAAATTAGTTTTGCCAATCTGCCGTTTGGGGACCGTCCGCAAATAAGGGTTAAAGATTCTCCCCTATCTGAAGGACAGCATTACCTGGGCAGGCTGAGAAGGAAAACAGACACACAGAGAGGTTTAAAAAACTTTCAAACACTTGCAAAACAAAAGGGAAGTGTAAGAAGCTGGTTGTTTTATACACTTCTAATAATAGGCCACAGCACTTCAAAGAGCTGAATTCAAATGAATTCAAGATATTGTGTGACATCAATATATTATGTGGCCACACACACACACACACACACACACACACACACACACACACAAAGTATATAGATAGATAAGAAAATTCTTCATGACCACGTAACTGCTAACAACTTTATTAGAGCAATGAGGATATGCAAATGTAGCAGGTTTTATTTGTCACCTGATATAGAACAAGAATGAACAGTGATGTGATAGAATTGTCCAAGATGTGGATATACTCCTTTTTACAATTTTTTAAATAACAGCTGTTTGTATTGTACCCACAATCTTAAAATAAAAATTGCATAAGCAAATTATAAAGAGGACACATGGGGGGCGCCTGGGTGGCTCAGTCGGTTGAGCACCCGACTTCGGCTCAGGTCATGATCTCACGGTCCGTGAGTTCGAAGCCCCGCGTCAGGCTCTGTGCTTATGGCTCAGAGCCTGGAGCCTGTTTCAGATTCTGTGTCTCCCTCTCTCTCTGACCCTCCCCCGTTCATGCTCTGTCTCTCTCTGTCTCAAAAATAAATAAACGTTAAAAAAATTTAAAAATAAATAAATAAAATAAACATCTGACATTTGTCATGTAGCCAAGTATATATATTTATCGAGGAAGGTGACAGATGCTGCTGCTCCTGTGCTGGCGATAATGACGATTACAGTGCACACAACAATGGCAATGGCACTCTTACACCTTGATGAACTCTTTTTTTATGCTTGGTTGTTTTATTATATAAAAAAAATTTGGGGGGTGGGGAGCGCCTGGGTCGCCCTTGGCTCAGTCGGTTGAGCGTCCGACTTCGGCTCAGGTCATGATCTCACAGTCCATGAGTTTGAGCCCCGTGTCAGGCTCTGTGCTGACAGCTCAGAGCCTACAGCCTGCTTTGGATTCTGTGTCTCCCTCTCTCTCTGACCCTCCCCCGCTCATGCTCTGTGTGTGTGTCTCTCTCTGTCAAAAATAAATAAACATTAAAAAAATAAAGAGGATACATGGTAGAACAAAAGACACGTTAGATTGCCTTTTCATGCTTTTTAAAAAATTTTTTCAGTTTCTTTATTTTGAGAGACAACACGTGTGCAAGTTGGGGAGGGGCAGAGGGAAAGAGAGACAGAATCCCAAGCATTCTCCTCATCATCACTGCAGAGCCCGACGTGGAGCTCGAACTCAGGAACTGTGAGATCACAACCTGAGCCAAGATAAAGAGTCAGAGACTGTGCTGCCCACGCGCCCCCAGGCTTGGTTTTTTTTTAAGTTGACAAGGCAAACTAACTTAAAGCTAATAGGTATGAAGGGAGGTAAATGTACCATTTACGGCATTGACAGAAACAGAAACTCAGTTATTTGAGAAGTTCAAACCCCAGGAAGGGACTTTTATAAACAGATCATATGAAGGGGAGAGGCAAAAAGATGACAGCCAGCTCTAGTTCTGGATTGAACTTGCACTCTTTCCAGAACCTCTTTCTTTTTTTAAAAAAAATTTTATATATCTTTAAATGTTTATTTTTTATAGGCAGAAAGAGCACGAGGGGGGAAGGAGTAGAGAAAGACAGACAGACAGAATCTGAAGCAGGCTCCAGGCTCTGACCTGTCAGCACAGAGCCCGACACGGGGCTCGAACTCACAAACCGTGAGCCGAAGTCAGACACTTAACCGACGGAGCCACCCAAGCACCCCAGTACCTCTGCTTTCTTTAAAGAGATTCAGATGCTGCAAAATGATAAGTAACGTAGTCATCTTTTATGGAGGGTAATAAAGGCACATGTGGGCCTGACACACACAGACATCCACGGCCGGCTTACATCTGGTGACCTCGTGCCACTTTATCTGCTGGTCGCCAGTAGTTACTCATCTATTTTTAAATGTTTCGATATGATCTTATCTAACTGGCACACATCATTTGATCACCTTATTTCCATAACTAAAAGTTGTTGAATGTACCTGGCCAGGTAGAAGTTACAGGGTGTGTGTGTGTGTGTGTGTGTGTGTGTGTGTGTGTGTGTGTGTATACTGGGTTGGAACTTAATAGTTATGGCATTGTATTTTGCAAAAAAAAAAAAAAAAAAAAATCGTAAAAACCCTCTCTCTTGGGAAAACATGCACACAGGGTTGTAGGTGTGTTTATATGTTTGCTTTGTCAGGGATGGCCACTGGCCACGGTTCCAACCAGTCAGTCACCACTCTCTCTCATTCATGGTCCACAAGGGGCCTTTGCTGGGTTCCTAGGCTGGGAATCCAGCTTTTGGCGAACCATCTTGCTATAGAGCCAACTTGGCCCACCTAGAGAGGGACAAAGTGCCTTGCCAGCACCTTTAAATTTCAGCACGAGTGTTCTAACAGCAAAGGAGACCCTTTCAACAAATGGTGCTTGAGCACAGGCTGATGTTAGGCATCTGCTGCAAAGACAAATCTGAAGCCATCCCCAACCCAAGTGGGAGAAGCGACAAGGAGCAGCAAGTGACACCCTAAATGTTATGGATTCCTTTTCAAATAGTCAAGATGTGGACAGAGCCTGCAGGACTGGAGGGCAAGGCTGAATTTGCTGGAGGGGGTGGGGGGAGGGCAGGAAAACTGCAGGTGAGAAGAGGCAGATCCAGAACTCCAAAAGGAACTGAGACCTCACGGAGCCCTAGGCAAACAAAGGGAGGGGAGACGAATGGGGTGGGGGTGGGGGGGTTGGACTGAGAGAATGAACTAATCCTGTGATTGGCACTCAGGGAAACATTTAAGTAAACAGAATCTACCCCAAAAGACTAGCTGACCTGGACCCTGGGAATCACATGAAAACCGTGGCAAAGGCTGAAGCTACCCGACCCAGCAGCCTCCTAGGGCCACGGCACGATGGTGTCTAAACCTTCCTCTTGGCCTCACTCGGAGTCTCCTTGAGGTCAATTTCAGAGCACTGAGAAGGCAAATTACATTGGTCCTCAACCTCATCATCACATCTTCCTGACAAATTGTGTTTCCGGGAGGTTCTGCAGAAGGTGGGAGTTGCCAACCTCCGGGCAGGCACAGCTATGCAGATTGCGGCATTTCGGTGATAGTGGGATGGGTGTCACCTGCAAAGGCCAGTGTCCAAACTGAGCATTGCTCGCTATGGGGAGTCACCTGGGCTACTAGCACAGTGACTGACAAGACTGTTACAGGGTCATAAGGGCACCTGGGACAGCACACCTGTGTCTGCACACTTTTCTTCTGCACCCTTTACAACTCACCTGCGAACCCACTATGACCTGAGGCACGGAACACAAGAAACAGTCCTCCAGAGATTCAACCAGAAGCCCGTCAGGTTAATAACTGACAATTAAACACAACGACATGATAGCAAACGAGAGGAAATTGGCCAAGGGTTATGAGTTACATGATTACGACGCATAAGGGGAACATCTCCGCTCTAACAAACACTTTACGTGGCGCATTTCAACGGACAGGGTAAAAGTACTCTCTAACCACCATTTCATTAGTCCTGACAGGGATCTCAGGAAGGACGCCTGCAGCCGGGATTCTGGACCTCCCCATGGGGGGAGGGGAGGGACCCCAAAAATAGGTGCCCTGCCCACGAACACACCAGGCTCAGACCATGCCACAGTGATTCAGTAAGGTTCCCCCCAAAACAGCCAGCCCTTGATCATCCATGGCGATTTTACACACGAGCCATTTTCATTGGCTCGGTACATTGCCGAGGCATTGGCCTAAATGCCAGTCCGACCAGGGGCTCAAGGTACACCCGAACATCTGAGCAGTGGTGGCGGTGGTAACAGCAACAGGAATTACCATTGACATTGACTGACAAGTGACCACGTGCCAAGCACGGTCCTCAGCATTTTTCGTGCCTATTTACTTTCCCAACAAACCTAGAAGACAGAGGGGCAGGAGAACCCTACAGACCAGAAAGTTAAGGCTCAGACAGGTTAACTAACTTGCCTCAGGTCAAATGCAAGCTGTCGGGACTTGGGAATGCGTCACCATGGAAATGCGAGTCTGCAACAAACATCACCAGGTAGGTAGCCAGCTGCAGTAAAACCATGCCTCACACACATCCCTAAGCCAAACTTAATGATTTGGGGATCACCTACTGTCATTAAAGGAACAGGTGTCCTTTACCAGGAGTGGCCACACACAAAGGCTTTCGGATACACACACTCTAATCGTTCACGTGAGAAGAGGCACAAAGTCCAAAGTTACGACTGCTACTATCACGGCTTTGTATTTGAGTCGTTGGCACGTGGTCATTGGCAGACAAAACGTCACCTTTCCGTTTGTACAGCGAATTTCAAAGAACAATCAATTACCCGGGTGGCCCTAACCAACTCCATGAAGGGATCTGAGATTAAGTCCGTTTATAGCCAAGACGATTATAGGCTCCAAAAAGATGGGCTGGCCCCACTCCTAACCAGCAAGAGGCAGAGCCAGGATTCAAACCTCAGGCTTCTTGAGTTGCCTCCGTCCATCACACGTCCGTGAGGAAATCCAGCCCGCCGGCAAGGTTTTCAAATCTGTGTGCATGGTTCAAGAGTTCCAGCGTCTGCACAAAGGGCTGAGTCAAGACAAACGGAATCCCACGAGGTGGGACAGTTTGTGCAAATATGTACATCCCCTCCCCCCAGGTGGGACCCAAGGTCTCTGAATTCACCTGGCAGGAAGGAGACTCCTAAAGTCATGTGCTCCTTCAGAGAAATCTTTGAAGAGAGTAAGGAGAGAAAGGGCTTTGGTTTGACAGACATATTCTAAAATGGGTGAGAGAGAGCTAAACTCCCCAACATCATCCCACTGGGATTATCGACTGTGGGTTTGTTTGGCAAAACGGAGCCCCAGATTACACTCAACTTCCAGCATAGGGGCTACATGGCCTGTGTAAGCGAGGACACGACTTACATTTCCAGTGAGTTCTATCCTTCTGAGTACATAATACATATAAGTGCACATATAAGACACTGCCATCAACCTTTTACTTATTTGTTTTTTAAAGTTTTAGTTAAGTGATCTCTATACCCCACGTGGGGCTCGAACTGCTGGCCCCAAACATCAAGACTCGCACACTCTTCCCACTGAGCCAGCAGGCACCCCTGTCATCACTCTTTTTTTTTTTTTTAATTTTTTTTTTTAACGTTTATTTATTTTTGAGACAGAGAGAGACAGAGCATGAACAGGGGAGGGACAGAGAGAGAGGGAGACACAGAACTGGAAGCAGGCTCCAGGCTCTGAGCCATCAGCCCAGAGCCCGACGCGGGGCTCGAACCCACGGACCGCAAGATCGTGACCTGAGCTGAAGTCGGACGCTCAACCGACTGAGCCACTCAGGCGCCCCAGTCCTCACTCTTTTAAGACCACAGAGAAAAATGTTGTGTCTGGGGTGTTTCGACTGTGCAGCTGTTCCCCCAAAACAACCACAACAAAACAGTGTGTCTGTTTCAGTGTCACTTTCTTCCCCGTGTGGCAGCCCCAGGGGACAACTTAGCTTGGATGGCACGCTTACTCCGACCCATATCAGCCGTGCCCCATGCGCCCCTGTGGGAGCCCCGGGAGCCACCCAGCTCAGAGAGACTCTTCATGTAGGCAAGGACAGCGTGTGGAGACAGACCGCTCGGACAGGCGGGCTCTGCCTTCTGCACACTCAGAGGCAGCCCAGAGAGGAAGGCACGTCCCTCTCTGGGAGAGATCGCCCTTGACTTTGTAGCATCTTCCAATGATGGGAAAGTAGTTAACCCAATGCTTGAAAAGGAAGACTATCCAGAACCTAGCAGAAACGAGTCTGGGGCTCTGTTTAGGCATTGTTTGTTTGTGTAGGTGTTTTAAATTGAAGACCGATCCCTAGCTGTTAAATTAACCTTCCATGGTGACCTGCATGATCACCGGCGGCCCTCTCGCGCTTAGGCATTGGCCAGGACTGAGCACACACGTGCACTGGGTACTCGGAGCACGCGGGCAACACTACAATGGTTGCCGATCCTCCCCATCCTGTACTCTTTGTCTAACTGTGCCGCATACACTCCATCCACCCCACAGAGCCACTCGCACTGCTCCCAGCCCGAGGAGACCAACATGTGTAGACACGTGGCCAGGCTCTACTGACTTCGCGTCTGGTTCAACCAAAAGGAGGCACAGGGAAGACAAGTGAAGGGTGGAAGGACGGTGAGGGCAGGGTATTTACTCCCCAGGCTCCAGGCTGCATCCCGCCACCAAAGGCCGTGCCCCTACCGAGGGCTCATAACCACAGCTCCTTTCTCCTCCAGAGGCCAGCACTTGCCCCCTTGCCTTCAGGAGGGGTGAGGGGGGTGGGCGCCTGGGTGGCTCAGCTGGTTAAGCGTCCGACTCTTGGGTTTCAGTTCAGGTCATGATCTCATGATCTGTGAGAAAGAGCCCGGCGTCGGGCTCTGTGCTGACAGCGTGGAGCCTGCTTGGGATTCTCTCTCTCTTCTGTGCCCCTCTCCCACTCGTGGTGAGGAAAGTGCCCTGGGGTAGCCCGCCATCGCCCCTCCCCTGGGGGTGCACGGGGTGGGCATGCGCCCTCCTCACTGGTTCCTAGCATCCCTGCCCAGGGCTGCCAGACTGGCCCTTTATTAAAAGCTCCTCAGTTACGTGGGTCATTGTGCCTAGTGTCTCCTGCCAGGGCGATGAATGGCAAGAGGAAAACCACACTGATCGCCCCTAGAATTTCACTCTGGGAGTCTACAGGCCACAGTATGTGCATAAGAATTTCCCCATCATTTCCCCAAATCACAGAGAATAGCAGAGGGGGAAATGCCACAATTGCGTCCCCAATCATTTACTCTGTTGTATACCTTGAGACCAGAATTCATCTTCCTAAAAAGTGAAATACAAGCTTTCAAACACGACAACTCGATTACAGCACTCATAAAGCACGTTGTCACCAAAACTACTCTCTGTAGACTTCCTCTAAGAGCGCACCGTCAGTGATCACTATTATGTTTCAGTCACTTTCACTGTGCATAAAAACTGCAAATAGGAGAACAGCGTCAGTAAGGTGTCCGGGTTTTAGAACAGCCGAGTGAAACTACATTGTATCTAAAACACTTCGGAGTACATACTAATGAATTCAATTATTGTAACAATAACAGAATCAAAACTTCTAAGAACTTAAGGCCTAACATCCTGAAGACTATCAGTGTTCTGGACGAGGTCAGTGACCTTCAGGAAATTAACACAGACTGAAGTTGCAAATCTAAAACCTAGGAGCTGTCTCATGGGGGGTGGGATCTCCAACAAACCTACAAGACGTAATGAAAAAAAAAAAAACACTGATAACATAATAGGCGTTGACCTTCTTTAATCACTGAGGAATCATCAGTACCCACAATGTTAAAAACAAAATTAGGGGCGCCTGGGTGGCTCAGTCGGTTAAGCGGCTGACTTCGGCTCAGGTCATGATCTCGCGGTCCGTGAGTTCGAGCCCCGCGTCGGGCTCTGTGCTGACAGCTCAGAGCCTGGAGCCTGTTTCAGATTCTGTGTCTCCCTCTCTCTGACCCTCTCCCGTTCATGCTCTGTCTCAAAAATAAATAAACGTTAAAAAAAATTTTTTTTTAAATAAAAAAAAATAAAATTAAAAAAGGGATTTTAACAAATTAAATGTAAACCATGTGTTACCGCTATGTATTTTCTTTTTTTTTGTTTTTTTACCACTATGTATTTTTAAAACGCTGTGAGGAACAAGTGTAAAGGACTTCATCTAAAGACAAATAATTGTGTGAGAGCTCACTATGGCTTTACCACAGACCTGGGTTCCAACAGCCGGGTGTGAGCTGCTTTCCCAGGGCTCAGCCTGTTGCTACAGGTCCCAGTTACAGCACTTTAGAAATTTTGCAACAAGTATGAAGGGAGGGAGCAGGTAAACAATGCCTTTTTTCTTGGGAAACAAGGAGGAGACTCAGGTACAACAGCCTAAGGCCTCTCCTTGTATGTTTCGTACACAGCTCCCTGGGAAGGTTCAACAGTACACTGATTTATAAGTTACCTGATTAGCGACTACCGCCCCTCGCTAATATGTAAAGTCTATGAAGGTGGAGGCTATTCCCATCTGTGCTCATGACCCTGTGTGAACACAGATGCAGGTGTTCAAAAGATTTTCTACTCGTTTACACACCCACACCTTCGACGGGAGGATGGACAATAAGAAGTTTGAGATTTTGCTAAATATACTTTTTTCATAGAATTTTGACTTTAGAACTAAGAAATGTTTTCCAATTCAAAATAAAAAGGAGAGCAATACAAATTAAAATCATGAGATACGGCAATATGCCCACGGGAGTGGCTAAACTTAAAAATGCTGTCAATCTGAAGCGCTTTTCTGGATGTGAAGCTACCAAAACTGTGGGGAGGGAGGTAAAACTAGCTCAATCACGTTAGAAAAACAGTTTGGCATTTTTGCATAAAATTATGCATGCGCCTATCATGGGACCCTGCAATCCCATTCCTAGATATTTACCCAACAGGAATGAATTCACATATCCACACAAAGACCTGTACAAGAATGTTGTATGAACATTGTTGTATGAATGTTGTATGAATACAGCAGCTTTGTTCATAATTCCATAAAACGACAATTTCTCCAAAATTCACCCACTGTGGACTGGAAAAAACAAATTACAGCTGATGAAATGGAATACTATTCAGCAATAAAAAGGAAGGAACTGCTGATACACACAACATTTATGATTCTCAAAAACATTACACTGAGTGAAAGAAGTAAGAAATAAAAGGATACTGTTCCACGATTTCATTACCAGGAAATTGTACAAAAGTAGAAAAGTACAAAATGTACAAAAGTACATCGGTGGCTGCCTGACGGTTCAGGTGGATGGAGAGAAGACTGATTCAAAGGGGCACAGGGAAACTGGCAATGAAGATATCCTGGTGGCCACTGTTGTAGTTGGTCACACAGACATATAGATATTAGTATATACACTTTCGATGGGTACAGTTTATCATATATTTATTAAGGTGTGCCTCAATAAAATTGGTTTCTTGGAAAAGAGCAAACTATCAACTTAAAAACTGTTTTAAAAGCAAACAAAATAACCTCACTGGAGGATCGAGTTGGCAACGTAACTTTACAGGGAAAAGGATTCTATCCTGTGGCTTTTGAACTCAATACTGACTGTCGGTTGTAGTAGAATGTGTACTAAGGACAAAATGAACTACTAAGAAATATGATGTTTCAACCTGAGTTATAGTAATAGTAACATAATTTTGAAACTATTTTGTGTATCTTGCAGAATAAAGCAAAAAATGAATGTGTGAATCCATTCACAGTATTAGAAGCCAAGCAAAGAGCTATGAATACAAAATCAAGGATTTTAAGGAAAAACCCACTATTGTCAGACATGACTTGGAAATATAAATAAGCCCATTATTCTATTGTTTCTTAGTTCTGTCCACCGAAAGCCCTGAAAATGGTAACAACCCAGTCACAATAAACACACTCAGCATCCAGATTCGGTGTCTAAACACCATTCACCTCTAAAAGCAATCAGAGCTTTTTGGAGAAATGGATACATCTGGTCTGGGAATGGAAAACAGAAGATAAACCTAGGACATTTCTGTGCAAGAAAGCAAGTAAGTACTCAGAGACTAAAAGGGACATGTTCAAAGGACATGAAAGGCAGCCTGAAAGGGGTCTTACTGGCCAAATTTGAGGTAATTTGAGCATCAAAACAATCACTGTAATTGATTATAAACATGGACTAAATAAAACCAGAGTTGACAATAACATTCACAGAGATTTATTTGCCACCATGAGAGGCGATTATTACAATGACCCTTTTCTCTACAAATCAGCCACTGCAGTTCCTTTTTAAGAACTGTAATGCCAACTAATGATAGAATTAGAAAAATCACCATTTTGCAACCCCCCCCCCCCCCACACACACAGTGAAATAATTCAGGCAAGAATCATCAGTGGATATGCACACAGGGACAAATTATCTCCCCCTAGATTATGGGTTAATTGCAAAGGGAAACACATACCATGCGGTGGAGAGATCTGGCTTTGCCACCTTAGGCCAGCGTTCAAAACTGAGCGTCACTAACAATGAGACAACCTGGTGGGATCGGATGGTTTAAGAAGCACCCAGCATCACCTGGCAACTGTATCAACAAGCTTGAACCTGAACAAGCATTTGGAACTGACTTCCAGGGGACATGGGGCCGAGCTGAACAACATCACAAGGAAATACTCAGCCAAATTCAGGATGTAAGGCATCCCCTAAAACAACAGGCCTTGATCTTCTCAATCAAGGGGGTGGCAAGGTGGTAAGATCATTCCAGACTGAAAAGACGACAGAGATATAAAAATCCAGTTCCAATGCCTATCCCTTCACTGGATCCTGGTCTTAAAAAACCACAAAGTTATAAAAAAGAAAAAAAAAAACAACTTTGGAGGACAACTGGAGAAATCTGAACATGGGCTACATAGTAGACGCCGTAAGGAATTATTTCAAATTTTCTTAGGTGTGGTAAAAATGCTGTGGTTATACAGGAGCATGTCTTGATTCCGAAGAGATTTGTGCTGATGTTTGAAAGGGTACAGCGTCATGATGCTTTCAACTTTCTTTTCATTGGTTCATATAATCTGCATCGATGAATTAAATACAGCATGCGAACAATAACCGATTCTAGGAGGGTATTTAGGTGATCACTATACTATTCTTGCATCTGTCCTGTATGTTTGAATTTTTTCTTAATAAGCATATGAGAAGGGGGGGGCAGGGAGCAGCAGTGGTGGCTTTTGGCATTGGACTCTCCTGGACAGAGCCCCGAGGGTGACAAGGCCGGCATTCTACATATCTCCATAGGCGTACCGAGCTGAACTGTGCCCTCACCTCCACAGATTCCTACGTGGATACCCCAGCACCTCAGAATGCGACTGTATTTGCAGACAGGGCCTTTGAAGAGGTAACCACGCTAAAATGAGGCCAAGAGGGTGGGCTCTGATCTGATGTCCTCAAAAGAAGAGAAGATTAGGACAGGGCATACGCAGAGGGAAGATCATGTGAAGACATGAGAAGGTGGCCACCTACGAGCCATGGAGAGAGGCCTCTGAAGAAACCAGCTCAGTGGACACGTTTATCTCAGACTTCCAGCCTCTGGAACCGCGAGAAAATAAATTTGGTTGTGAAGCCACCCAGTCTGCGGTACTCTTAACAGCAGCCTAGCAAACTAATAGGATAGGGAAGGTTTCCAGGAGAAGGAGAAAGGCTGTTCCTCTAATCCAGACAGAGGAACAGCTTTTGCTTCCTTGTGTACATTACCCATTCACTGATAGAGAAAAGCAAGAGCTCCCAGGATACCGTGTGTGCGTGTGTGTGCCTGTGTGTGCAGGGGGGTAGGAGTGAACACACCTATCCAGGCTGACTCAATGTCTGCTGGATCAGCGGGGGAATACCCAGACATCCTGGACCTCAGCTTCTCTTACACTCACGGGACTCCCTCTCTCAGAGCCAGCGACGTCTGGGGACGTCCCCAGAGCCTGGGTTTACCTCGGCAGAGACGCCTTAAAATGCACACGTCTGTCCACTGCGGGCGATCAGACACCGAATTTTTATCACGAGCAGAAACGTTTCAAGTATATTAAAGTCATTTGTCCTTGAAATAGAAGAAACATTCTTGTGTTTATCATCACGGTTCTTATTTTTGAAAAAGGGGACATTTTAAACATGAAATTAATATTATGCGATTGATTTTCTCACCTTTTCAGAACTCCCCCCGCATGCAAATAAAACCTAGTAGAAAAGGCAAGGAAAATGAGGCCTCACCAAATCCCTTTTCCCACACTACTTGAATCGCGCCCAGCAGATAAGGAGAGAGGGTCAGTTCTCGAAGCTCAGGATGTGGGAACTGGAAAGGGTCTTAAGATCTCCTGGTTGGCTCTCCTCGCTTGACATTTAAGGGACGTAAACTCAAAAGGGCAGGACTTGCTGAGAGCACACGGCTGGGGGGGGGGGGGTCTCACCCCACGCTCCTAGCCATAGTCATGCAGGCCCCTCTCTACCCTGCCCTGCACTCAGGGACCCTCCCTGGCTGTGCTGAACCCCCATGCCATGGTAAGAACCCTGAGTCTTTCCAGCAGACAGCAGTGAGGATGCAAAGATTTTGCGGGAAATCTACCCACAGTTTCTCAACCTTTGCCCCGCTGGCATCTGGGGCAAGGTAATTCTTTGTGGTGGGGGTGGGTCCTGTGTGCTGCAGGAAGTTTAGCAGCATCCCTGGTCGCTACTCACTAGATACCCGTAGGACCCCTCGCCCAGGTCTGCACAACCAAATCTCCAGATACTGCCAAGTGTCTGTCCCCTGGGGGGACAAAAAAAAATCACCTCCGATTAAGGACCGCTGCTCTAAGCATGATAAACCACTAAGTTCTGACAGAATGGGGCACACCTCTACGTCCAAGCTTAACATGAATGCAGAAAAGCACCACTTCCCACATCACTGACTTTACCCCTGGACGAGGCTTAAGCCACATTCCTTAAGAGCCCTGCCCACGAGCAGGGTGATCCCAGGCTCCCAGCGCTGAGGTCACACACCAGGTGCCCTGGTTCCCCTTCCTATAAAGAACAGCAGCAACGACCTCACTGGCCCCACAGAGCCTGGACAGTCCTGGGAATCACCTTCAGAACTGCGTGAGCAGATCTCGTCCGACCCGTGCGGACGAGAGACAAACCGGCCCCGGGCTACCCAAAACTCTGTACGAGATTCCGAAATCAAGCTCAGTGACCACAGGAGAAAAGCCCTCTTCTCGGAGAATCAACACAAAGACACCGGCAAGGTAAGTCAACTGCATCTGTAAGCGTTACCGATAAAGAATTCTCTGCTATGGACTAAATATTTACTCGCCGTAGTCCTGAAGCCACTCGCAGAGGGATTATGTCTCAGACGCAGGCGTTGGCCTACAAATCCACACAGATTACAGGTTTGTTCTTAATTTTTATAAAGCCTTCCCGCAACATCTGGTGGCGTGACCGTAACAGCCCTCCCTAGCTAACTCTGCAGCCCTGACGTCCCAGCCCTGCAGAGCAAGCTGCCAAGGCTGGCCGGCCCCAGTGCCCACAGTCCAGGAAGGGCTTTGCGATGTCCACTTAAACGACGGTAAAGCTGGCCCCAGGCCCTTTGCTCAATCTCCTCAACCATCTCCAAAGCTTCACCTGTCCCCTGTCCACAGCCAGCGCATCTGGCTGTTGACTGAGAGCATCCTTTCTTGATGACCGTCAGTGCCTGGAATGCACCGTGGCTAGACCAGAGCCCGTCATCCGCTTCTACTGCCCGCCAAGCCCACCCTTTCTTCCTGGTGCTTGTCAAGGTACATGATGTCCCCTCCCATCTGAGCAGGCTTACACCTGGACTCTTACTCCCCTTTCTCGCCTGCCTCCCCCACGGCCCCCAGCTGTCATCACAGTCCGTGGACTCCACATCTGGGAGAGCAGGGCTGCCGTCACCTACGCCTTTCCTACAGCTGCCAACCGCCTTGTCCGAACTGTGTTCCCCCAGCCGAACCCCCAGCCCCTCCTGGACTCTGACCCAACCCTCTGCTTCCTGCCACCAGGTGTAATCACCCCAAATCCCCTCCTGTCACATTCCACTCTCTCCATGCTCCCTCCACCGCTCCCAGGGGAGACAGAAAGCACCCTGAGACTCAAGCCCTACGCAGTACGGGGCTTCCTGGCTTCCTGGCCTCATCGCAGGCCTCCCCCCTTCCCCATTCCTTCATATCCTCCTATTCCACCTGTGTCCTTCCCGAGTTTGCTCAGAACACTGTTCCCACCCCTCCCACAGATGCCCTCTGAAGTGGGCTTCAGAGGCTCTGTTTCCTTGTCTATACAATGGGACAATAATCGCCCACTTTGTAGAGTGCTGAGATCACTCAATAACACAGGAAAACACCTGACAAAGAGGAGCTAGGATTTGAAGCAAGAAAAACACAGATGAAAGCCTGGAGGATGCACCGAGCGAGGCGTGCAAAAGGGACAGGGACAGCGTCCCCTGCCTACAGGGAGGGCATCCCGCTGGGTCCAGAGTGGAAAAGTGTGGGGCAGGCCCAGGCCACCGCTGCTCCCTACCGCACAGAACACTTGAGTAGTTTTGTGGTTTTGTGTTTTGAACCCCCAGTTCTTTTTTTTTCCCCCCTGCTGTCTTTTTCTTTTTTGGCTAGAGTCGGTACCATCTGTGAATTACACTGCAGAGGCCAGGTTTTCGATAATTTGAATAAGACCTCAGGGAGTCTGAACTGAACATATGTCCCACAAAAATATAAAGTAATTCATATGCTTTCATCTATTAATTGGGAAAAGGGGCTCTTTATCAATGTCTAAATTTTTATGAACAGTCCCAGAAATGTCTGGTTCTTTCCACCACACACAACACGGCAAAAAAAAACACATTCTGGTACGTCAGCCTTCTGTAGGTAGACGTCTTGGGCGGGGGGTGCACTAGCATCAGAGAGAATATAAACACAATGGATGGTTTTTAAATAAAAACAGGAGGTGAATGCATGGGTTTTTTAGAGCTGCTTTAACAAACACTGTGAACTTGGTGGATTAAAATAAAAGAAACTTATTCTCAGGGGCCAGGAATCTGAGTTCAAGGCTCCCTCTGAAGGCTCCAGGGAATAGACCTCTGGTGGCTCGCTTGATCCCGGGCACTCCTGGCCTGCAGCTACACCACTCCCGTCCCTGCCCACGGTCACACAGCACTCCTCTCCGTGCGCCTGTGTCCTCTCCTCTCATAGGGACCACCCAAACCCAGTAGGACAATGTCATCTTAACTATTTACATCTGCAGAGAAGTTGTTTCCAAAAGAAGTCACGTGTCTCAGTTCAGGGGCACACGAACTCTAGAATACTCTACAGCCCATCACAGTGATGACAGAGGAAAATCAGGGAATTTTCTAGAACCATTAGACCTATAAAGAACTCCGAAGATAACCACAGACGGTAAATAGTCTTCTTCTCCGATATCAACCCCAAAGGATCGGTGACGGCTTCCGGAAGCGACGCTCAGAGACGGAGCCTAACCCTGCTTAGGAGACAGAGTGCTGTGGCCCATGAAGGATGTCCACCATGCCCACCGTGGGTGTGGGGCGCAGGACTGAAGATGAATTCTACAGCTCTGTGCTCCCTGACCTGATTCAACACCTTGGCTTTGTAGATGCGGACGCTGAGCCCATGGAATGTGTGAGTCATACCTGTACTTGGTGGAAAAACCAGGACTAGAACCGACAGCGACAATGAGATGGACATGACCTTTCCGTGTTACAGACAAACTGCACACTACGGGCAGACACTAAAACTCAGCTGATGACTCTCATTGGCAGAAAATGGGTTCATCTACTTAGAAAAGTGTTTCTCTAACTTAAATCAATAAACTTCCTTCCTTCAGCAAACATCAACACACAACTATCACAATACCAGAAAGGAATCCTGGGAACACCCGGTCTAGTTGTAAGAGACAATGTAAAGCAACATGGAGATGCAAAGAAATACTGCCCAGAGTATTATGGTTCCACTGAGGAGACGGGCTCAGCCCCGGGCTGGGCAGACAGCATCACAGGAGACTTCTTGGAGGAGGAGATCCCAGTCTAAAGGAAGACCAGGAATTATCCAAAGACAGAGAAGGCTAAGACCACAACTAAGAGTGTGAGCAAAAGCCTTGATCAAACTCGATCAACCTTCTGAAACTATAGCCAGGGTTGCTGCGTATGTTGTAAATGATGTGGCTTTCTGTCCCTTGGAGAAAGGGCCCCACAACGTAGTCTTTTTTGAAACTGGCCCCTGAGCACCAGCACTCCCCTGAACTGGCATTTTACCAGCCAGGCAGAGTGATATAACCAGCAGAGTATCCATGTTTGCATTGGCTGTCAAACTCAACTGAGGCAAACAGATCGGATTAAAAATTTGGAGT
Source organism: Panthera tigris (assembly GCF_018350195.1). Taxonomy (NCBI): domain Eukaryota; kingdom Metazoa; phylum Chordata; class Mammalia; order Carnivora; family Felidae; genus Panthera; species Panthera tigris. Next base: position 132,092,210 of record NC_056665.1, read on the forward strand.
ATCCGGGGCACCTGGCTGGCTCAGTTGGTTAAGCATCCAACTCTTGATTTCGACTGAGGTCATGATCTCAGGGTTGTGAGATCGAGCCCCACATAGGGGGACACAGGGCTTCATGCTGATGGTGTGGAGCCTGCCTGGGATTCTGTGTCTCCCCCTCTCTGCGCTCCTCCTTCCTTTTTCCCCAACTCAGCAGGCTTCTGGGCAGGTTTTCACCTCGACACGCAAAGGAGCCCACGGACAGCCAACACTCAGGCGACTCCCGCCGGGGAAATGGGGTGGGGGCGGATAATTTCACTCTTTGCCCAGATGCAGGCGACAGAACTGTCTGGGGAGAATTCGCCAACTAGATATTATTTTTTAATTGCTTCCTGGGCACGTAGCACTTGCTGAGTGCCACTGGAGATAAAATAGAGGGCACCACCTCTGACATTAAGGAATTCATCATCTGGAGTAGAGACACAGGGCCTGCCGCGGGGGTCCTCACACAGGGTCACAGAGGCGCACACTGAACATCTCCGGAAGGTGCCGTCTCACCAGGGCTGCGGCATGAGGTTGCCGTTCTAATGCCGGCACTGGTAGGCTACGGGGGCCTGAGCAAGTGACTGCACCGATCTCCTGAGGTGGTTATGAGAATTGAGAGATCAGACGCGTAAGGTTAAATGAGGAAGTGCCTGACACATAATAAGTGCTCAATTAACGTCAGCTCAACAAATCGTTATCTGATTAGAGCGCAAGCCAACTGTCTTAGCTCAGGCTGCTGTTATGCTTTCACAAAACGCCGCAGTATAGATGGCTTTAACAAGAGAAATTTATTTCTCATAGTTCTAGGGGCTACAAAGTCTAAGAGCAAGGTGCTGGCTGATTCGGTTCCCAGGGGCACCCCTCTTCTTGGCTCACAGACAGCCGCCTTCTTGCCGTGTCCTCAAACGGCCCTTCTTTGGTGTGTCAGGGTAAAGAGAACTCATTCTCTTCCTCTTCTTATAAAGCCACCAATCCTACAGGATTGGATCACACCCTTATGACCTCGTTCAAGCTTAATTACTTTCTAAAAGCTCTATCCCCAAATACAGTCACACTGGGGTTCGGGTTTCAACATATGAATTTCGGGGGACACGGTTCGGTCCGTAGCACCAACACAGGGCAAGTGACCAGCAGTACAATACCCACTGACTGTCTACTATCCTCTAAGAGTTGGGCCATGATTACATCATTTAATTTTCAAACAACCACGCAAGCAAGGCATCATTAGTCTCACATCACTGATGAGGACACGAGGCTCATTAACAGTAATTAACCCGTTGGAGGACACGCAGCTAGCAAACGGTCAAAGATTCAAACCTAGGCTTCTGCTTCCAACCTCCACACTCCTAAAAATCATCTGCACTGCTCCTGATTTCCGAAGATGACAGGCTTTAGTATAAAGTTTACTATAAGCCACGTACACAAACTATAAATGCCAAGGGTCAAAGAGACAGATGGATAAGATCAGGGAGAGAGGCCATTAAGGAGATGGGGTTTATGCAGGGTCCCGAGCAAAGAGCTGGGTCAGGGTATATAGACGGGAGGAACAGGTGGAGTCCAGGTAAAGCCAACATGAGCAGTGAACCATGCCTGCAGGGGTGTGTGGAGCAGGGCAGGGACCCACCTGTCTCCAGCGGTGGGAGTGTGCCGGGAACCATGTGAAATAAAGACGGCTAAAGGATGAAGGCAGACTCCAAAGGGTCTAGAGAGTCAGGGAGAAGATGGGAACTTACGTCCGTGGGTGGCAGTGACCAGTGGGGACACCTGAGCAGGGGATACGGGGATGACAGTGCTTGGCAAGAAGGGTCAGAGTCTGGAGATGAGAAAAGCTGCACCTGCAAGTCAGGATGGAGGGGGAGGGCCTGGGGGGCATGGTCCAGAGGGCCAGGTGCTGGGCTCCGCTCTTCGTGAGTTCTCGGTAAACTGGGGGCCAAGGAGATGAGGAATCAAAGATAACCGCCAGGTTCAGCACCTCAGGGACCAGAATTCACGCATTCAGCAGATCTTCGGGGGCCCCCTGTGCAAGGTACTGTCTGACATTTTGAGGAGAGAGATGGTAAACAAGCAACAAATAAATGTATAAGCACACTTGGGGCTACGTGCTCCTGGGGGTAAAGTCCTTGAGGGAGCCCAGCAGGAGACACTATGGAAGACATCCCGGAAGAGGTGTCCTTAAAGCTGGAAGCAGAAAGATGAGAAGGTGTCAGGTGAGTGAGAAGCAGGAAAATCAAAAACGAGATGCCTTAGGGGCGCCAGAGTGGCTCAGTGGGTTGCGGCCGACTTTGGCTCAGGTCATGATTTCATGGTTCGTGGGTTCGAGCCCCACATCAGGCTCCATGCTGACAGCTCGGAGCCTGGAGCCTGCTTCGGATCCTGCGTCTTCCTCTCTCTCTGCCCCTCCCTCGCTCATGCTGTCTATCTGTCTGTCTGTCTGTCTCTCTCTCTCTCTCAAAAATGAATAAAAAAAATTTTTAAAAATGAGATGCCTTAAAGGCCCACAGCAAAGGCTTGGAGGGGAGGGTGCGATGAAGCTGGGTGCATTCTAGACAGGAGGGAAGGAACACGGCTCTAAGGGCGGCTCAACAACACCAGCAGAACACTGGCCCGGGACTGCCCGGGACCACTCAGCGATGCCAGGCGGCGTCCATAGAGGGAGCCTGGGGAAATGGGGGGAGTTCAAAGTCAGGTGACCCAGAAAGAGAAAATCCTAGGAATCTGGACATCTGAGGCACTGGGGAGGGTGACCCAGCAAACACCAGAAGAGGTGACCTCCAGGGCAGCATGTATCATGAAAAGGCAGCATTCAGGGACACCTAACAGAACTGTTTGGCCTTTCTTAGCAATCCTTTCCCCGCCCCCCCACCCCTTCTGTGATGCTTTCCTGAACATGGGTTTGCAAGGAAAACATAGCAAAGTCAAAAACTCTGTCACAACAGACATCTCTCGAGTCTAAAGCAGCGAGCCTTCCTTCTTTGAGCACCTAGAACAAAAGCAAAGAAGTTCCCGAATACCACCCCCACCCCGCTGCCGCCCGTCCAACTCAAGCATCCACAGTTCATCTGCTGGTCAGGAGCACTGACAGCACCCTTCCTTCTCTTCCTTCCCTCACCCAAAGGTCCACACCAGAGGATTCCCTGCTCTTTTTCAGTGGATGTGTTGAGAATTATGCTCTTCGTAATTATTATCAACCTCCTTGATTTTTAATTTTCATTTTTATGAAACAAGTACATAAACAACGCAAATGACTGCACACACAAAAAACCATGCCCTAAAGACAAAACATGGAAAGGCTGTAATGTATTGGCGGGCAGGCCAGTGGGATGGCTATAAGCCATTGGCTTGCCGATGATGTGTAGAAACCCAAATTTAGCACACAAAGGGTGGGCTGAAGGGGTCAGGACATGATATTTGCAAACCCCCCCCCCCCATGGAGGTATCACAGAAACAACCCAGGCCGATTTGTCCCCAGGCAGAAGGTTGGACTTAAGGAATAATAAGCTTCCTTCCAACGCCACAATTTTAGGAAACAAAGATTTTTTTTTCAGTTTTGTAAACTAGCAAACATTCTGCACTGGGAATGTTTTCAGCCATATGTCTCAACAGCAATATATATGTTTTAAAAGTAAGGAAAAACTGTTACTTTAAGAAAATGATAAAGCCGTGAAATCCACTAATATATTTTTCAATCAGGAGACTATGTTCAGGGATTTTCTCTAAGCTGCTTTTTTTTTTTAAAGAGGAAATCCCAACCCACAGAGCAGACAATTTGCTTTTTCTTCAAACTGACAAGCAGTATCATTTTTGTATTGGATACTAGAGAATTCTTATTATTGAATGTGCCTTTATTCTTGGGGGGAGGGGGGAAGCCTAGCAAAATAAAATACAAAGTATTAAAGAAAATAAAAATGGCGCAAGGAGGCTCCAAAGTAATTGAATTCACTCTATGACCCAAATCTCCAGAAACCCTTCTGAAGTCCCTGCCAACCCCTGGCGATGCTGTGAGAGACGCGACTGCTGAAGTCCTCCTGGATGTGAGGGGGACCTTCTCAGAGGCAGGGTCCGGACTCACACTTAGTCCCGTTCCTCCTTGAGTCCCTGCCCTTGTCACTCAGGAGAGAAGGTCACTAACTAAACAAAAGAAGCTCAAAGCTTCAGAACGGATGAGCTGATAGAGTTGTGGGTAGGCAGCCTCTCCAGAAAGTTCTCTTTCCAGCTGTGAGACGGCACAGTGGATTCAGTCGTCCACAATCCGAGGGTGAAGTAGACTAGCGGGAGGGAACGGCACATACTTATTTGTATTTGGTCTCCTGGGGCCAATTAAGAAGGTTGAGAACTTTGGAGGAGAGGATCACCTTGACCTCAAGAAGCAGCCCGACTGCCCATCACCAGCCCCAGATGGACCTCCGCTCTCAAGGGTGGTGAGCAGGTCCCCCTTCCTGAAAAGCAGCCAGGTTAAAGGGCATGACTGTTGCTCAGAAATAAAATGTTGTTACACTGGGCAAATTGAACACACTTGACAAAGGCACCTTCAGATGCTTAGTAAAACTGAGGTCACACAAACACTGAGTCATAGGGAACAAAGTAGCCAATACATTAATAATTCTAAAGGGATTCTGATCTAGAATTACTCAGCCAGTCCCTCCGCTTCTGTACCAAGGACTCAACTGGCGTGAGCGTTCGCCGTTGTGCAAACGGAGTCTCGTGATTTCATGTTTCAAGCGAAAGGATTTTCTGCCGAAGAACACGTTACCCCAAACAAGCGTCGCCTTGAATTTCCAGGTCCAAGGTTTAGACAGGCCCTGAGTAAGAAATGTCACGCAGGTACGGCACCTGGGGTGCCGATTCACCCTGACCACTAGGGAACAAGACCCGCCCAACACCCTATAGGTTCCATGCATCCAAGACCCTGCTCCGGACTTGGAGGGCAAGTGAGTGGCACCTGAGACAGACGCCTGGGTGCAGGAGATAGCCCGGCGAGGCGGGGGGGGGGCTTATTGCCAGGAGAGGACCGAGCCAGGCCAGTAAGTACCTCAAACTCAAAGTAGGGAGTGGAGAACCAAGAAAGTCAAGGGAAGAGTGCCTTCTGAATAAGACCTCAGGTTTTGAAAGGGTGGGATGAGCGTCATGAGCTTAAAATAGGAGCACACGGGGCGCCTGGCTGGCTTAGTCGGAGGAACATGCGACACTTGATCTCGGGGTCATGAGTTCAAGCCCCACAATGGGTGTGGAGATTACTTAAATGATAACTTAAAAAATAGTAACAGGGGCACCTGGGCGGCTCAGTCAGTTGAGTGTCTGACTCCAGCTCAGGTCACGATCTTGCAAGTCCGTGAGCTCGAGCCCCACATTAGGCCCCGTGCTGACAGCTCGGAGCCTGGAGCCTGCTTCGGATTCTGTGTCTCCCTCTCTCTCTGCCCCTCCCCCGCTCATGCTCTCTCTCACTCACAAAAACAAATAAATGTTGAAAAAAAATTTTTTTTAATAATAACAACAAAATAATAAAAGAAGATGCACTTTTAGCTTTTCAAATAAAGCTAGGAAAACTAAGCCTTCCTCCTGCCCTATCATCCCCATAGCACCTCCACCTAAGAAAAACCATAAGCACGGGTTTTTTATAAAATGCTTTCACTTACAAGAAAAGGAGCACACTGGCACTTACTACAAATCACTTTGGATAAAGAAAGGCGAGTTCAAGGGCATGACCAAGAGGCTATGGCCCCAGAATAATGGGTCCCATCTGGGACCCGTGGTCTGTGCCCCCGTGCTCCTCACTTGCGCTGTGTGTAGCAAATACAACCAATGCCCTATAAATCCTCCCCACTTTGTCAAAGAGATCTGTGCTCTCCTCATTTACCATCTAAAACCGAAGAGGAAAACAAGCCACTTGTCCCCAAAGGTGGCTGCTTCTTTCATGTGAACAAGGTCAGGTTTCAAATGTACTTGAACCGGCAGCTTCATCAGTGGGAGAAGTTCTAAGCTCTGGAGACACGGTTTCTGGGGCCAAATCGGCCACCAGCCCCCGCTGTGTGACTGCACACCTCTCTGGCCTCAGTTCCCTCCGCTGGAAAAGGACACAGTCCCAGTGCAGAACTCCTAAGCACCTGTGGCTGGGCTTTACCCTCAGTCTTTAGCGAGGGCAGAAACCCATCACTACTTCTTTCCATGCTGTGTTCATCTCCCCCGGGGCTGCTAGAAAAAATGTGCCATGAACGAGGTGACTCGGAACAACAGGAATTGATTCCCTCACAGTTCCGATGTGAAGTCCCAAATCCAGGTGTGTGCAGAGCTGGTTCCTTCTAGAAGTTCTGAAAGAGGAGGTGTTCCACACCTCTCTCCCCGCTTCTGCTGGATTCTGCCAATCCCTGAGCTTCTTGGCTTATAGATGTGTCACTCCAACCTCCACCTCCGCCCTCCCCGCACGGAGGCCTGGGTCTCTTCTCCTCTCCTTAGAAGGACATTAGTTTTCCCAGATTAGGGCCCACCTCCTAATCCGGTAGTGCCCTCGTCCCGAACTTGGTTATATCTGCAAAGACCCTATTTCCAAATAAGGCCACATTCACGGGGCCCAAGGATGGAACTTCAACATATCTTTCTTGAGAGGCAATTCAACCCACAATGCTTGCTCAGACAGGCAAGCGCTGGGTACCAAGAGACATCCAATGACCCCATGTGAACAAGCTGCCATTTCCGAACAGATGATCTGAGCACCTTCGCGGCCGTCTCCAAAGTACTGAGGGTAAGTACTGCCCTCAATCGGCCACAGCCAGGTGACAGCCACGAGCACAGCTCCCCACCAAACCTGGGGTAAACCTCAGCACCGGGCTAAAGAGAGGGCTCCAAGTGCGTAAGCCAAAAACGTTTTACACGGGGGTGGGGCGGAAGACCAACTGGGATTACATTTTGTAAAACTCAATCACTGTTAAGAAAATAACCATCTGGCAATAAATCATGCCTGCACAGACGGCAGCCTTGTCCAGAGAGAGGCAGAAGTGACTCCGTGACAGCAACGGGGGGGGGGGGGGGGGCGGATTACAGAGAGTCCAGAGGTACAACTTGTCTGGAGCAGGAACCTGGGGAGGAAAGATGAGGCCGGTCACAAGTGCCCTTCACAGCCTCCGACTTCAGTGGAAGTTTATTAAACGCTTTTTGATACGGGAGACATCCCATCAAGAGCAACGTCCACAGAGAAGAGACCAAGAGCCCACCGTGGACGTGGTGGCCGAAGAGATCTGGCCAGGTACACTGTGTGCCAATGGTGCCCGCATGGCCATGCACACTCTAGAACTCCATCTCCACAGGAGCAGGATACTGGGGGCTACTAGCCCCTAATCCTGGGGTGCCGGGAACCCAGGGAGAGCGCCCAGAAGATCTGGGTCCCAACTGCTGGCTGTGACATGCAGGAGAGAGCGAAAGACACGGTGGGCCCCGGGGAGACACGAGATCCAACTTCAGCACAGCTGGTGAGCCCCCATCCACACGATTTCACACATTTTAATTATGGCACAAGAAGGGGCTTGCAGATAACACGCATCCCAGTATCATTTTCCCAAATGGAAACGGTCTTCTGAAGAGTGAGCGGTGTGAGGACGGGGCTTCATTCTGTCACTTTCCCAAAGCCTTTTGGAAATCATACGTTCATGCACAACATTGCCATGCGAGCTGCCATGCCTGGCTCCGGTGCCCTGGGCAGGAATGTTCTTCCTCAGCACATCACGTTGCCACTGGAGGTCTGAAGCAGATCAGAACCTGTGACTGGTGGTCATCCTGGGTGTCTGACAAAAGCATGGACTAGGGAGGATAATCAGGTTGCCTCTGTGGCAACCAGTTTGGGAACCATGGATCTAAGCCAACTCAGCTTACATGTGAATTACTGGGGGGGAAAAACATACAAACCAACAAACACACTGAAAAAACACAGTGGGCCCACCAGAGAAGGCTCACTGAATTGAACGGAGAACTCTAAGATTCAGAGAGATGCAGGCATGTGTCCTAGTCACACGTTAGTGACCAAGTTAACTCTAGAACCAGAGACCCTAAGCATCTACTCTGCTCTCTGTGCACGTTCCAAGCTTCCTATTAACCCTCTCCGTGCAACAGAAACCTTGCTCATCAATTCATACAAACACCAAGAGGCAGTCACCACCTCCTCTGCCCTCCCATAGCACCTGGTTCAGATGTCGTATGCCGTGTTGTATGTGTATATCTTTACGTGCTCACCTCTCCCACTAGACTGAAATCATCCTCGTTTTCCTGATGCCTCGCACAAAGCCTGTTTATAAGCATGAGATCAACCTTCGTGGAATTAAGGAATGAGTTATAAGAGTGTTTCCGGTATCATATAAGAATGGTGTCATTACCTTACTACATACTATTTCAGAGACACCGCTCCCCTAGATAGAAACTGATCTATAAGGATTGGGGAGCAGCTTTCACATAAGTCAAAAAACAGAGATAATGAATGTAGGGGTAATCAGGACAGATACTCAAGCAAAAAAAGTGTCCCAACAGTTGTCTGATGACACCTGTCAGTGCTTCTGGGCAATGTGCATTCCCTACACGGAATATCTGTATCAACTACCAGAATCAGGTCCTTTGATCACCAGCAACGTTCTGTGTGGATTTTATCGACGGCTGTAATAGAAACTGGCAGGTAACTCAAAATAGTGTCTCTAGAGTCACGCAAAAACTAAAATTCAAGGGTATTCTGAGTAGTTAATGAAACAAAAAAATCTGACCGCTTTGAGCATATTTTCAAAGATCACAAACAGAAATGAGAAATCATTTATTTTAAAAAAATTAGTACATACAGTGACTCAAAATAAGACACATGAAGGAAGGGGCGCCTGGTGGCTCCATTGGTTAAGCCTCTGACTCCTGATCTCGGCTCAGGTCATGATCTCACAGTTCGTGAGTTCAAGCCCTGCATCAGGCTCTGTGCTGACAGTGCAGAGCCTGCCTGGAATTGTCTCTCCACCTTTCTCTCTCTCCCTCTCTCTCTCAAAATAAATAAACAAACTTAAAAGAAAACAAAAAGGACGCTTGAAGGAAAATAAACCCTATGTAGATGGCACAAGTTCATGTCCATTTCCAATTAATCAGAATCTCAAGGAATGAGTGAAGCAGTAAGATTGTGCAGTCAGGAGCATCAGACGAGAGGCGATGGAGTTGGGCTCTTCACCCGGATATATGGGGTTTTAGTAAGTCATCTGCACTGCATGGACCTCAGAATCTGTCTATAAATCAACATGGCCTCCTAGGATCCCAGGAAGAGATCGCCAAGAATCCAGGGAACACTACAGGGAAGAAAATCTGTTGTAGTTACGTTCACTCTCACGAAAGTGACAGACTATTGGGTGTCATCTACAATGAAGTGAGTTTCACAGGGCCAGGGTCAGTTCTCTGATATCTCTTGAACCACCTCTTTCTCTACCTACTGTAAAACACTCCTTGGTCAGCACATTCAATGCTAAGACTCTCCTCCTTTTGTTAACTCTTGACAATACAGTTGTAGCGATGACAACAGCAGGAAGGAAGCCAGCTGATGGCCAGTGGAGGCAGACAGAGGCAGTTACCTGGGCAAACCCAGTCTTACAGCGGACCGAAAAGACAACAAAAGGTAAGGAAGCTGCATTCTCCCTAATCCGAGAAGGCTACTCATGCAGAGTACACGATACTCAAGTATTCCCAAAAAGCTGAACCTAAGTCTATTATAAGTACTTGAATTGGTGGCTGATGGCTTGCCCATTCTCTCACAAGGTATTCCAAGAGCATCTACTACATGTCGGGCAATGTGCCGACCCCCAACGATGCAAAATTGGATAACACGTGGTCCCTGCCCTCCATCTCAGGGTGGGGAGAGATGTGAAAGGGAACACTGGCAGGGACAGATACTAAGGAGATAATCACACCGCAAAATGGGGGTGATGAAATAATAGGCAAAGTGGAGACAAAAGCCGCAATGAGAAGGGACGGTTCCGGAAGGTTTTGCAGAGGTGCAGCCCAGCTGGGTCATCCAAGTTGAGAACACAGCATCCGGAGGAGAAAAGAGGAGGAAGAATATTCTGGGCAGAGAGAGAATAGCATATGCAAGTGAAAGTCAGCATTAGACCACGTGGCCTTTGTGGGAACAGGGAGTGTTGAGATATGGCAAAAAAAAAAAAAAAAAAAAAGAAAGAAAAGAAAAAAAGACTGGAACAGCAGAATAATGATGGAGAAGAGGATGAAAAGGGAAAACAGCCTCCTTTAAATGGTGAGGGAAAAGAAGAGGCAGGAGCACAGATCAAAAAGAAATGTAAGAGACACATCAATGAAATGTCATATGTGGACCTTCTTTAGATTCTAATTTGAATAAACCGCTGCTGAATTTCTTTTTTAACAATCAGATAAATTCTAAAATGAACTGGACTTTGGGTGGTAGTAAAGAATCGTGGTTAATTTGTTTTTAGGAGTGATAATGGTTTTCAGGGGTGTGTGTGTGTGTGTGTGTGTGTGTGAGAGAGAGAGAGAGAGAGAGAGAGATCTTATGGATTAGAGGTACATTCTGAAATATTTGTAGATACAATGATATGATGCCTGGGATTTACTCTAAAATAATCCAGCAAGGAGGGCAGGAAGGGGCACGAGGAGGAAGGGTGAAACAAGATGGGTCCCGCGTTAATGGTACACACGGTGTGGTGACTCCCACAATAGCTACATTGTAGCTGTAGTCCATTATGGTACGGTATTGAAATCTTCCATAACAAAAAGGATGAGAAAGGCAGATTTTATAATCCCTGCTGAAAGGTGTGAACTGGGTCCTCCAAACATTGCTTCTTAAATTTCAGTGCAAAAAAGAATCATTTTGGGAGCTTGCGTAAATGCAGATTCCCAGGCACTTCCAATTCTCAGTAAATCCAGGCTAAGGTCCAGAAAAGAGAGAGACACGGCCCGAGCGGGGGAGAGAGACAGAGACAGAATCCGAAGCAGGCTCCAGGCTCTGAGGTGTCAGCACAGAGCCCAACGTGGGGCTCGAGCCCGTGAGCAGAACCAAAGTCTGGGGCTCAACCGACTGAGCCACCCAGGCACCCCCAGAAATCTGCATTTCTAAGAAACATTCTAGATCATTCTAATGCTGGTGGTCAGAGCCACACTCCGAGACAACTCACTCAAAGGGCTGTGACAGCATTCGTTTGTGTATTGAAGCTTCTGGTAGCACTATTATCAGATGGACTTGAGGGGAGACAGGAAGGAGAAGGAGGAAGAGTCAGGAGGCCCCTGTGCTGTCCAACCAAGAATAAAGATTAGCGGCAGAAGAGGTCGGAGAGAATGGCATAACCAGAGAGACATCTAGGAGGTAGACTCAAGAGATCTTTGTAACTGACTGGGCGTGAGATTCAAGAACAGGAAAGCTTTGGGGATGACCCCAAGGTGTCCCCCAAGGACCCAGACTTGCACCTCTCTGTGCCCCGCCCCCACCCCCACAGCACCTAATGCAAGGTCCTCCACATTCCAAGAACTCAATGTGGTTCAATGAACAAAAGAATGAATAGAATCACCTAACCCAGCCTTTTTATCCTACAAAAATAAAAGATGAATATTACTGTGCTTACCTATAATGTAGCAGGGGAAAAGACATTACCGTCTCAAATAGCAAGAGGGAAAAATCTACTCCAACATCAGAAACTGACCAACTCCACCGGGCAGTGCTGTGGGAGTGGGTCACTCATTCCATCCCTCTATAAACTGGACGGATTCCAGAATGGTCAAGACGCTAAGAGAAAGGGTGGCACCAACAGATAAAAGCAACGGTCAATGAATACAAGTTCCATTAAATAAAAGTAAGAGCCAAACACTTTAGATGAAAAAGAAGTCGCAGACCGGGGTTTGCATTTGTGTCAAAATCTGGTCCATGTTTGTTCAATCTACAGAAAATCATCTCAGTGACCGCTGTGGCCTTTTGCGTGGACACAACAGGGCTTCGGCTTCATAAACCTCGAAGGCATAAGCAGGAAGCACTTGCCCTCTTTGCACATGGGGCACCTGTGCTCAGAAATGTCCAAGGGCCCCCTACCGCCTTTGGATCGAAGTTGAGACTTCCTGGGCGTGGCCCTCAAGAACCCCACGGTCCAGCTCCAACCACCTTCCCAAACCTGTGTCCCTCTCTCTCCCACAGGAGCCCTCTGCTTCGGCCAGCTGGGGGAAAGGAGAAGCAGAGAAGTCCCACATCTCGGTTCGGCAGCTGGCCATGTCAGCCTAGCAAGCCACTGAATCTCTCTGAGCCCGTTTCCCTACCTGTAAAAAGAGTATCATATCTACTTGCAGTTGCTGGAAAGTGAGAAGATCACAGATACAAATGCCTCACACAACTCGAAACAGCCTTCCGTAAGCCCTGTGAAAATATCTGTTCCTGTTTTCACATTGTCTACCCCATATGCATTCCCACCCCCCACCCCGTGGTACAAGTTCATGACTTGGTGACTCATGACTTCTCTCCCTGCCATCAGCCCCTCCCCTGGCCGTCCTGAAAAGTCCAGCTGATGAAATTCTGTGCCCTCTCCAGGACTCCCACTCTGGTTCCGCTAACCATTAGGGATCTTTTTCTCCTCTGGATTTCTAAACCACGTAATCTTGGCCATGGTCAATCCTTCGGCAACTGGCAAACGCCACTTTTAACCCCCCTAGTCTCTCTTTATCTTTGCCCAGTCCACTACACCAAAGTTTGGGAATCTCTTTGTATTTCTATGCCAGTCCCCGGCACAGAATAATCGCATTTTTCCCCATGGTGAAAATCACAATGTGGTGACATGGGCTGGTTAACAAGAACCATTACTCAATCTCTTGATCTTGAAAATCAGGACAACTTGTGTTGGATAGATGACATTTATTCCTGTCTAGAACAGGGGGGCTAGAGTTCATAATTCTGGGTAATCACTCAACCCTGTGATTATAGGCAATTTGAGGGCAGCTGGCAGGAAGAAGTAGCCACCAAAGAAAAACTTTGCTAGTTTGGGAAATGCCAGCCCCCGATCTATGGAAACAAAACGTAAGGAAGATGAAGTCACAGCAGAAACGACAGAGAGGCAGAAGGGAGCCTTGGGACAGTCCCAGAGGCCTTTGGTGTATTAGTCTCCATCACCTGGGAGAGTTGTCCTGAGGACACGCAAAGGGGAGCAGAAAGTACAAAACGGTCAAAAGTTCCTCATTATTTTTATTTTCGTTATTAAAAAGTTTCGAAAGACCAAGGGCTTCCCAAGAAAATTTTTCATTGCAGGCATGTTTCAAGCCCCAGCCCAGCCCAGATGAAGGACGGGGTGTCCCAGCAGCTATGTGGATCCAGGGACCCTGCCCTTGTTTTGACCAGAGCTGGACATCTAACCCAGGAAGACCCAGTCCGCGTGTCTGGAACTATGACAGACACTGCACAGAAATGATGGGGCTGATGTCACTAGGCGCCGGGGCCATCATGTTGAGGGAGATGGCACCAAGATTCCATCACAAGCAAGCCAACGGTGTGAAGAAGCAGAAATCGACAGCCACAGAGGAAGCCAGACTGCCAAGAAGAGCCTGGAACACATCCCCAGAGAAAGGCGGGATGAGCATCCCTTGTGGCCGCAGAGGGACCTACGGAGCGGCTCCAACCACCACGGACCCGAGATTGCTCCCTTGCTCCTCGCCGCCAGCCCATGGGACTGACTGTTGTATCTTTGGGACAAACCTCTTTTACTTATGCCAACCTGGGTGGCTTGCTTTTCCTCGAGACCAAATGTGCCCCGACTACAACATTCTCCTTTCAGAGAAACTAAACACATTCCGCTGGGAAATCCCTCTTATAATCTATTTCAACCGACAGCAGCTACTTTTGTCTGATTTATTACCTCAGTAAGCCTTCCTTCTGGAAGAGGGAGGGGCCGCGATCTCTTTTAAGGCAGAACTGATCTCACACTGGAAGGGCCAGCGTGTGCAGCCCTACGTTACGTTGCCCTACACGATGCATCTAAACTAGTTTGGTCAGCTTATCCTTCCCCTGAAAGCCCGGGAGCCACCACATCAGCAACTCCGTTGCTAAGGCAACTGCTTACTTTCCATATCAACTGCAAGCTCGTTGCTATGGAAACACATATACAAGAAAAATTCCTCTCTCCAGCCAGGGACCAGATGGCAGGGAACCCAGAGAAGTCATGGGTTAGGGGGCTTTGCTAAATGGGAGGTTTACTACCGTCCGTTTCATCACATCGGAGACGCCACCGGCCCCGAGCCCATTTAGAAATTACAGCCTCATTACCAAAAGCAAAGGTTTGTTTCCTGCCTGCAAAACTGAGGGCAGGAACTACAATAAGTACAGGTGAGTTATTTCTGAAATAATTCTGAATTTCTCCCTCTAAATATAAACCTCTTTTGTTTTTATTCCCAAGCTGAATATACCCTAAAATGAATTCCCTGGTCAAACCGCAATGGAAATATAATTTTCAGGATGAACTGAAATAGAGGTTTGATTTTTTTCCTCCCTTTTGATGGAGAGGTAATCCAGAAATCCTCTTTAGTTTCCACCAACTAAGCGCTAATGTGTCCCAGATTTATACCTCTGCTCTGACTTCTCTATTAAGCTTGAAACCCACATATCAAACCTCCAACCTGATAGCCCCACTTAAAAGCCACCTCAAATTTAACATGGCCAAAACAGGATTTTTGTTCCAACCTCTCTCCCACTTCCCAACCCTCGTTTGCCCCGCAAGCCTTCATCTGCAAACCCCAATCCTGGTCTCAGCCGGCATCATTTCTGTCATCTATAACCTGTACCACGGGAACCCCAGACAGATGCTTCTCCCTGATGTCCCTTTAAAACATGACATTCTTGGTAAGCCTGGGTGGCTCAGTCAGTTGAGCATCCGACTCTTGATTTCGCCCAGGTCATGATCTCAGGGCTCGTGAGATCGAGCCAGCCCTGCGTGGGGCTCCTTGTGGGCAGTGGCAGGGAGCCCGCTTGGGATTCTCTCTCCCGCTCTTCTCTCTCTGCCCCTCATCACTTGCTTGTGTACACTCTCTCTCTCAAAATAAATAAACATACATAAAATACACAAAATAAAACATCTCATTCTCCCTCTTTAATATACTTTCTACTGGCCTTCTTTCTGTCCCCTGGACTGTTCAAGCTGTTGCCACCTCAGGGCCTTTGCACTTGATATTCTCTCTGTTCCAGTCTTTGCACAGCTGCATCTCTCTTGCCATTTAAGGCATGGCCCCATCAGCACCTCCAGGAAACTTCCCACCCTCCTCCCACCCCTCTCCAGTGTATTATATCCTGTTTTATTTTCTTCATTGTGTTTATAACTATCTGATACATTGCCTATGTGTCTATGTATAGATCTCCTGTTTACCATGTGCTTCCCCTCCCCTCCTCCCTATCCTGTGGAGAGTCTGGAATAGCCAGGTAACAACTACCACAGGTCACCTCGATATCCTCAGCACACAAAACTGCGCCTTGCACTCCACACAGATGTGTGGCATGAATGATAAGTGCTTCTAAAATGACGGAGCTACTTTTTTTTGTAAATGCAGAGTCTAATTTTTAGTTTGCAAACTAACGCTTCTGCGGGTTCTTAGAATCATGGCTATGAACACAGGTTCTCACTTTACATGACTTGCATCTGCGGAAGACTCTGGAAAGAACTCGGCATTCCGTGAAGTACTCTGAGAGTACTTCGTGTGACTCTACCCCGGCTGGGTGCCACATTGCTGTGCTCTGATTTCAGGAGACTGGATTTTCACCCCCTCTACTCTAGCCACCATTAGAGTGGTGCTCACGTGACTCGGCCTTCCCCGCCCCCCCCCCCCCAAAAACAAAGTGTACAAACACTCTGCTAGCTGTTTTCTGTCTAATGACATTAGTTAAGTCACTTATCGGTCCTGTCCCTTGAGGAGCACACACAGCCTGCGCGAGGCACTTCACAGAGCTGCGGTAAATGCAAGGCAACACTGCACGCAAGCCCACTGGGTGCAGAGCGGAAGCGCACCTATCCGGTGGGGGCGGGAGGACGACTCGGAAGGGTAACTGACAGGTCTCCCGCTGAGTTCACAGGCGCAAGTGCGCGCGCACACACATCAAAGACGTCATTCCGTTCTTGGGACGGGCCGCAACCTCGCAGAGCAAACCAGCAAGTTATTATTTAAAAAACGACTTGACGCCACTCTCTATCTTCAACCATGCGTTTTCCCTGCTTTTCTTCTTATCATACTCGGCACGCTTCACCTCTATCAAGCTATTGCTTTGGAAAATATTAAATGCAATTTAACCAGAATATCTTGAAGCAAAACCTTGGTGAACTGCAATGTTTAAAAAAAAAAAAAAAAAAAAATGGGTCGGCGTCTCTGCTTTCGTTAAATCAGCAGGGCAATCCAGTTTTCCCCTTCGGGTCCTAGCTCCCCTACCAACGCCTCACTCTTATTTACATGACCTCCCTGACCACCCATCTCTCTCCTTCCTTTTCTCCGACTGTTCCAACACATGCCTTGGGTCCAGAAACATTCATCTCCTCTAGACCTCTGTGACAGAAAAGCCCACGCTTGCTTACTAACAAAACCAACATTTTTATCCGGGATCGCAACGGGGCCGGCTAAAAGACGACCTTTCCTAGCCTTCCTTGCAGTCATGTGACCACAGTATAGCCAATGAGATAGATGAAAGCAGAATGTGGGATTTCTGAAAAAGCTCCTTTAAAACGGCGAACTCAGTGGGACCTCCCCACTTTGGTCCTTCCCTGCACCCACACCCCCCTTCCTACTTCCCAAATGGACAACAGGCCAGCTATGTCATCGTGGACCAGGAGAAGGCTCTGAGAATGGAAACCAGCAGTGCACTAAGAGCAGCAGAGCAGAAAAAGACAGATGGAATCTGGGTCTCTGTCCAACTCCTCAAGACTTATTTTATGTGACAGAGCGATCCACTTCTAACTTGTTTAACTCACTCATGTTTGGATTTTCTGGAATAAATAGTCCAACCTCATCCGAACGAATCCATTCTTGAAGGTCACGTGCTCATTCCCACACCAGAAGAATGTTTTGTGAATTTATTCAAGTACCTCCCCCATAAGGAGTATCCAAAACTTGCCCACTGCTAGCTTTATCTCAGCTCCAAGTGCCCCATTTTGGGGAAGAAAAGCTTCTTCTCCAATGACACCTATCACTTACGGATCGGGCATGCTTCCCACACTGGTGGTGGTTTATTCTTTTTTTATTTTTATCATGTCTCCTGTATCCCTGCAGTGTAAGCTCCTAGGGGGCAAGAACCAAATCTCACTTTTTTGGGTTTTTTTTTGTTTGTTTTGTTTTTTTTTTAATTTTTTTTTTTTCAACGTTTTTTATTTATTTTTTTTGGGACAGAGAGAGACAGAGCATGAACGGGGGAGGGGCAGAGAGAGAGGGAGACACAGAATCGGAAACAGGCTCCAGGCTCCGAGCCATCAGCCCAGAGCCTGACGCGGGTCTCGAACTCACGGACCGCGAGATCGTGACCTGGCTGAAGTCGGACGCTTAACCGACTGCGCCACCCAGGCGCCCCTCACTTTTTTGTTTTAATGCTTATTTATTTTTGAGAGAGCGAGCGAGTGCAGAGGGCCAGAGATAGAGGGAGACGGAATCCGAAGCAGGCTCCAGGCTCTGAGCTCTCAGCTCAGAGCCTGACGCGGGACTTGAACCCACGAACCATGAGATGGTGACCTGAGCCGAAGTCGGTTGCTTAACCGACTAAGCCACCCAGGTGCCCCAAATCTCACTTTTTAACTTAACCTTTCCCATTGCCAAATAATTCTACAGAAGAGACTATTCTGTAACAGCAAAGGGCCATTGGTGTCCTTGAAATCACAGGTAAAAAGTTACTGATGGCCTACCAATATAGAGGCAGGCCACAGGAACAACTTGGTAAATTCTGATGATAACTTCAGGCCAGGGTTGAACCAAATACAGCCAAAAGATAAATCCTCACAGGGCCAGTAAGAAGTATTCATTGGGACAAGTGATAAATAAGTTAAAAGTGACAAGGATACCCTTGGATAACAAGGGTTAACATGACACTAGCCTTTTAAAAATATATAATCATCTGTTTCAAGTGCTGAAAAGTCCACTGGGAAGATGGTGGAATTTTGTATAAAACCTAAGAGCTGCCATCATCTTGCCAAAGCTTAAGAGCATGAAGATGACCAAGGGCAAGGTGAGAGAGTATGGATTAATCTAAACAACCCACCACTACTTGTGAAAGAAGCAAAACCCATGACTTTCAAATAGGAGGTCAGTGTGCCAACTTCCCATATTATTTACTGCAGAGAATTATCCTGCAGCTAAAGTGATTTCAAAGGGAAATCCCAAAGCTCTTCAGCTCAACAGGGGAGGTTCTGAGAGCAATTTCTTGCTGGTTGGATATCCAGGCAGCGTATCAATGAAGAAGCAGCCCATAGGCCTACCAGGTACCACAAAGCCCTACCAAAGAGAATGCAACATTTTTTTGAACAGTTCACGGGGAGAGCTACTGGACAGATACACCAATGGGGCCCTCACGTCCAGAAGAACCAAGCTTTCCAGAAGACTTGTCGGGATCCTTATCACCGTCAATAACAGGAGTCACTGTGGGGACTGAAAAAGCAGTGCATCTGTGAAACAAAAAAGCCAGGAAGGAATGATGTGAGAAACAGGAAACAAGTAAATGAAGGCGGGCATGCTGAAGGAAGGGTAAGTTCTTCGGGTAAGTTCTGGAAGCTAGAAGGAAATTCTGCAGGTGGGGCCCACTGGACCACTGGCCGGTGCCGTAGCCACAACCCATTCAACGCTGTACCCTTTCGGCACTTGGTGTAGTTAAGCAAAGTAGGTACTGACCGTAACAGATACTTTAAAAAAGTTGCTGAACGAATGAATAGGCAGACACTGAACAGCTGGCAAGATGAGGACACCAGAAACGCCCCCCCGAGCCAAGGCATCCGATACCTGGAAGGAGCAGAGTTGGTAGGGTTGGTGGGAGAGCATGGCCAAGGGCGGTACAGACTTCTTGGGGTGACAGAGGATGCTGGTATGAAAAGCCTCTTCTTCCAGGGCCTGCAACATGGGGTTATGTTTACTTCAAGCCCCTCGGAGACCCTGGTAAAGTCCCAACCTTCTGAGGCAAAGTCTACTATTTACCCAAGACAACAGAAAACAGTGTGCTAGGCAGTGTGCGCCTGCGAGAGAGAGGCTGTGTCCCCGCTGCTGTGCCCGGAGCCCGCACTCGGGGATGAGCAACATCATCACTTGCCCCAGAGACTTCAGAAGAATCTCCATCCCGTTTTTTGCACGCCCCACCACCCAGCATGACCCT
The DNA here is from genome assembly GCF_018350195.1 of Panthera tigris. Taxonomy (NCBI): domain Eukaryota; kingdom Metazoa; phylum Chordata; class Mammalia; order Carnivora; family Felidae; genus Panthera; species Panthera tigris. Next base: position 132,111,546 of record NC_056665.1, read on the forward strand.
GATTTTTAGGAACTTCGCCCTCAAAATCGGACTACACAGTCTTTCAAATGGCATTACTTATCCAAAATAAAAGAAGTCCTCTCTTCTTCCTGCACCGGCCACCAATTAAATGGGTACATTGACTAGCATCACGGGAAAGGGAAATGCTCTTGATTCCGTGTTTACACCACCAAGAGGGGGGAGTTAGAGGCGACCGTGCACATGGGGGTACTACCACATAAGAGACGCTGCCTTATTTTCCCAACTGCCTTTGGAAAAGAGTTTCAGGGGCGCCTGGGTGGCTCAGTCGGTTAAGCGTCTGACTTCGGCTCAGGTCACGATCTCGCAGTTCGTGAGTTCGAGCCCCGCGTCGGGCTCCATGCTGACACCTCAGTGCCTGGAGCCTGCTTCAGATTCTGTGTCCCCCTCTCTCTGCCCCTCCCCCGCTCTCTCTCTCTCTCAAAAATAAACATTAAAAAAAAAAAAAAGAAAAAAGAAAAAGAATTTCATCCAGCAGGATGGAAAAGCAAAGCGTCAAGGGGGCTGGCTGGGAAGTGGAAGGAGAGCTTGTGTAAACAGTATCTGTGCATGGAGAGGGGACTCTGAGCTTGGGCCAGACCAGTGGCGCGGACCCGGGGCATTTCTTGCAAAGAGGAAGCTGAGAGGGCAGTGGCAGACTTCGTGCAGACATCACATCTCCCCATTTGCTGACAAAGACAGAATCTGGCCCCATCTCAACAGCACAAAAAGACTATATTTACCTTTCTCTATCCTACAGCCCCAAAGTAAACGCTGGGTTTCCTGGGGTTATTTGAGGTCCCTATCGCTCATGTTCATAGAATACTTTGAGGAAGCATGTAGAGATCATCTCTAATAGCCCGTCAACCGAGAAGGGTTCATCAAGCACCCAGCTTAATGTAAGCACAGGACCTTCCAAGCTGGAGGGAATTAGGGTGAATTCCTGCTCTGCTAGGTACTAGCTATATGACCTCCAGCAAGTTCCTTAAGCACTCTGAGCTTCACTCATCACCTATTTTAGGAAGGAAAATAGGACCTACTTCACAGGACTGTAGTTAGGAAGTGGAATACTGCATATGGAAAGTTCACAGGTCTTTCCACATTATGTCTTCTAGTGTTGTAGATACAGGTGGTTCTTCACTTTTCCTTAGTCAGAGTTTCCATTAACGAACCTGAAAACTAGGGGTGCCTGGGTGGCTCAGTCAGTTAAGCGCCTGACTCTTAATTTCAGCTCACGTCATGATCTTACTGTGCTTGAGTTCCAGCCCCACACTGGGCTCTGCACTGAGAATGTGGAGCCTACTTGGGATTCTCTCTCTCCCTCTCTCTCTGCCCCTCTCCTACGCTCCCTTGCTCTCTCTAAATAAATAAAATAAGCAGGGCACCTGTGTGGCTCAGTTGGTTAAGCATCCAATACCTGATTTCGGCTCAGGTCATTCTCTCATAGTTCGTGGGTTCGAGCCCCGCATCGGGCTCTGCACTGACAGCATGGAGTCTGTTTGGGATTCTCTTTCTCTCTCTCTCCCCCTCCCCACTTGTGTTCTCTCTCTCTCAAAATAAATAAAGATAAATGCTTTTTAAACAAACAAACAAATAAGCATTTAAAAAAAAAAAAGAATCTAAAAACTAAACAAACAAAATCTTGAACAGCATTCAACCCAGGGCACCTGGCCGGCTCAGTCAGAAGAGCGAGTGATTCGGGGTCATGGGTCTGAGCCCCAAGTTGCACATAGAGATTACTAAACAAAAAATGAAGCATGAAGCACTCAGCCCTCAATATAATAAACATATCTTTGTACAGTGTTTCCTTTATAAACTGTCTTCTGACAACAATGTTTTTTGTTAAATTGGTAAGAAGAGAGTAAAGAAAAAGCACAGAAATAGAAACACACATACCTGAACCATTTATAATCCCCAGTCTATAAAAAAGAAGTCCACTTTACTTCCCCTTTACAAGTAGTCCGAGAGGTTAGCACATGCTAATCTTATAGTCCTAGCTAAGATCTGTATTTAGGAGCTATAAAACTTAATCTCAGACTCTGAAACTCTACCTTGATTGATTCAGGCAAAGGTCATCCATAGATGAAACCCTAAGATGAAAAGCTGGTGGGAAGGAAACTCTGCAGAGGCGGTGGCAGCCGATCCCATGTGAACCCACAGTTCAAGCTCAGCGTCCCCCCCCAGGAGGGGTCAACCAGCCTTCTGGATGCTGGAACACACAAGAGCCCATGAAGTATTCTTAGGGGAAAGAAACCCGGAACGTGATCCAGCCTCGAGCACTGACTTCCATTTCACAGAAAATACAGGGGGGACAGAAGAACATACTAAATGCAATCCACCCGAAGCAGACAGAATGTGGGGCGATCTGCAGCCCAGCGGATGGTCTCCTTGACAAGGAAAGACATCAGAAAGCGGAGAGGCGTAGGGCTGCTGTGGATGAAAATGGACGACAGGCACTTAATAGCCAATTGCACTGCATAAACCACGTTTGGATCCTAATTCAAATGAACGTCATGTAAACCCTCAGGGATCTCTGGATATGGACCTGGTATCAGGTGATACTAGGGAAGTGCACACTTTGTTCGGGGCGACGCAGGCAATTGAAGTTATGGAAGAAACTGGCAATTGTTTTTTGGGTTTTTTTTCAATTTTTTTTTTTTTAATGTTTATTTATTTTTGAGACAGAGAGAGACAGAGCATGAGTGTGGGAGGGGCAGAGACGGAGGGAGACACAGAGTTTGAAGCAGGCTCCAGGCTCCGAGCTGTCAGCACAGAGCCCGACGCGGGGCTCAAACCCACAAACCGTGAGATCATGACCTGAGCTGAAGTCGGTAGCTTAACCGACTGAGCCACTCAGGTGCCCCAGGTGATTGTTCTTATGCATATCTAAGTATGTTGGGATAAAACAACATGAAACCCAGGATCTGCTTGAGCAACAGACAAAACAAAACAATGAATGAAGGGCAACAACCCCTTGCTAACCACTGAATTTGGTTATGGGCAATGGGGGGGTGACGTGGATTCATCATGCTACTCTCTCTATGTGGATATTTCAAATTCTTTATGATTAAAGAAGAAAAATAAAACTCTATCTCTTGTAGCCATTTTCTAAGTCCTTATGTATCTTTTTAAGTCCTCTAAGAGATAAAACGTAAAAAAGAGAAAAAAATGGAAGCAAAACTGTCTACTCTCTCCAACTTGTTCATTCATGAGCTGTTCCTGATGAAATCTCAGCTTTGGAAAGAACCCAAAAGGGCATCTAGTTCAGGGATTCTCGAATCTGGCTGCATGTCAGAAACGCCCCTGGAGCTTATCAGAACCACCAATTGTCCCCAACCCACCTCAAACCTACTGCATCAGAATCTCCAGGGAGGAGCCAAGGAATGTTCATTGCTTTTAAGTGCCACCGGTGACTCTGATGCAATCTTGTAAGTTCCCTCTCCAACATCCCAGCCAGGCAGCTGTCCAGCAGGGGACTCATTCCAAACCCCTCGGGGACAAGGATCACACAGGATTCTGCATTCCCACAGTCACGTCAAGCTTAAAACCGGGTTCCGCACTTTCAAAAGAAAAAAATGTGAATACAACTTACAAGCCTTCCATTCTCCCTTTCAACTAACATATTTCCCACCAACGTTCAGGTGCACGTGGTCACTGCATTGTGGCCCCACCTCAGAGTGGGAGCTACCAGTAAGTAAAATTCCCTGGGAAAAAAACAAGTTTACCTGTACAGCCAAAGGGGCTTTCACTGGGCGAAGTGTCAGGGAGAAGGCCTTCTCCTTCACTCAGCTGGCCACAGGAGAAAACCCAAATGGGTGGGCCAGCGCCAGTGCCCTGAAGTGGCTGGGAGTCCCCGGGGAATCTGCCTCCGAACGCGGCCACCAGCTGGCCCAAGGGTAACCCAAGGAACGAGGAGAGAGGCGGAAATCTCCCACTCTTAGCTTTGTTCTCACACCATCACAGGTGACGGGAACCAACCCCCCTCCCCCCCCCCCCCGGACAAAACTGACGGGCACCTGATCAGAAACGCGTCCATGCAGGTCAGCATGGCTAAGAAGTCGGAACTCAACGTTTCGTAAGATTAACAGTCATGCATCCTCAGAGCCGTTCCCTTTCAACAGGCGGTATCTGTGTGTATTCGGAATGACAACCGTCACCCGGGAAGAGCAGGGGGCGGGGGTGTGCCAGTACCTTCGCGCACACACCCCATCCGACACACCTGTCACTCAGAGGGCTGACGAATGATCCTGCCGAGACTCTTCGCGTACTCTGGAGTTGCTCTTGTTGAACATTTCAGAGCGAACCCTTGCTAAATGACTTTTCCGTGTCCTGGCTTTGAGTCCAACGCAGAGCCAGGCATGCGGTAACACGCACAATAAACGGCGTGTTCGCGGCTTTATCGGCGACGTGCGGCTTCGGGGGACCCAAACGGCACTTTCTCCTCTATGTGCTAGTCGTGGAATTGCTTTCTAAGGTTTTCCCCTCCTACCCACGAGGACTCACCTATGCAGAAACTATCAGTACCACAGACGCGGCTCTTTACTGGGGCGCAGGGAAGCTTCTCTTAGTTCAGACAATGAGGCTAAAGGAGTGAACAGAGCCAAGTCCAGAGGTCGGTCTCCAAACGCCCATTCTGAGATGTGGAGGGGAGGAAGGAGCGTAGCGGGCGCCCGGGGACGAGAGCGGCGCCCCACAATTGTCACAGCTGCGTAACGATAAGGACCTGGGGAAGGTCCACGTTTGCACACTGGACCCGGGCATCACCCTTCCATATATGCCCGCTCCCCGGCATGAGCATAAACTCCAGGGGAACAGCATTTGCAGACAAACGTGTACAGGTGCAGCAAGGAGAAATACGGCTTCGCCGCTTCCTTATTCTAGTTCTTCCAAGCCCAAGACCAGCAGAGTCTTCTCAGGCCCAAGAGTCTACTGGAAACAGGAACGTGTGTCTGCAGAGGAAGAAAGGCCCCAGCACTGCACAGCCAGTGACCCCGCACGACAGTGGGTCCTGAGCCCACACCTGAACCTCTAAAAGGGTGAAAGGCTGACCGCCGGCTACACGGCGCAGCATCCCTCTACCACGAGAAACAAAGCCGGAAAATACAGCAATAACGCGAAAGCTCTGTGGGGAAAACGTTTCTCGGCTTATGTTCCCACTGCAGCCGCGTTTCTTTCCAGGACTCAAAAGTCCGATCACGGCACCGTGGTCCAGTCCTAACGGTCAATCCCATTCCCACGGTTACATTCCTTACAGGAAAGGGAAAGCAAGTTCTCGAAACCAGTCTCGCTGTAGCGGGGCCAGGAGACTCGAGCTAAGGTTTTACAGTCCAAATTCAATCTTGTGGAAGCCCACCTCTAAGGGGGACCTTACCCTGATTTTTCATACTCCGGGTGTTTCGAAGTTGCCAGGCACTCGTGTGCGTGCCTGATTTTATGAGTGCCACCTAGGCAATTCGGGCCTTTGTTTGTTGGGCCTTGGAGTAGACTGTTTGGTCACCTCCCAATGTCCATGACCGTCCACTGATTCCAGAATCCTGGAGGCTGCCTCTCTCCAAGTTAATATTAAGAAGAGAAATGCCATTTTTCCCTAGCCCGGGGCAGCACCCTGCCTCAAACGTATATACACGTACCGCATGGTCAACGGCTGTCCTCGGAATATGGACCTGTGTTTGCACTCTAAACCCAAAGGGACCCATCCACACGGAGGGATGATACTAAGAACCAATCAGGCGTGCAAACCACGGTTCTGGGGTCACGTCTGGATACCACAGTGGGAAACCCTCAATCTGGCACAAACGCTAAAAACATTCTTTAACTGACGCGCTTAAGGAAAAGGAAGCTCTTTGCAACCAAACGAGTGAAATAAAACTGCCCATTTATCACCACTCCTTCAGGGCAGTGAATTTATATTCCTTAATGTTTTCTTCACGGAGAGAAATTACACATTTCAAAAAGAGAACCCTTGAGTCCCAGACACAGAGGCTTACCTGATTCCTCTCTTTGTCCACTTTCTTAAAACATTTATTCAAGGACAAGTTATGTCTCACTGAGTTTTTCCACCCAGTAGGTGCGTTTGCAAAATATGGAAAATGTTCCAAGATCCAGTTGTAAATATCCTTTACTGGCAGGCGCTTGGTTGGAGAGTCCTCGATGGCCATAAATATGAGGCAGCTAAAGGAGTAGGGGGGCTTGCAGTTGGGGTTCTGCCTGGCATCGTAGGGCATGTCAGAGTGGGCAGGGGATGGCGGGGTGTCGTCGTCCAGGTCCTGGACGGGGCTGACACTCCTCAGGACCGACTCCCCGAAGCTCTTCAGCAAGTTCTTGCTCTCGTGAAGCCAGTTCAGATTGGTCAGCTCTTCATCTTCCATGGCCCCCTCTTCTAATCGGATGTCAGGCAGAGAAAAGTCGAGGTCATCGTCCTCCTGCAGGGCCTTGGAGAAACCGCTGCCCCGGTAACACTGACTCAGCCGACTGGAGACGCTAATTCCTGAGCTTTCTGGCTTCTTACTGGGAGGCATGACTGGACCCATTTACGTGAAGGCTCCTGGTGAACACAGAGAACACACGAGTTGGTGAAACCCAAAACAGAGGCAGCCGTGCCCTCCTAATTCTACCGGGCCCACTTCCCACCCGTGCCACCTCTACGGACCCCTGGCCCTACACGAAGCCCATCTCAGGGCTCCGACGCTGGGTAACACAAACCCACGACTCCACCACAGGGAGAAGCACTCGTAAGTAAAATCCGTCCACCATGCCTGCAGCACAGTGACTCCGTCGCCTCGAAAATACAAGACTGGAAATATTTACAGTATACCTCTAATATGCAAATGCATCATGAGAAGAAAGGGAGAATCTACAAAGGCTTCTTCCCGGATTCGTACAGACTCTCACTGTGACCCTGGGAAAAGCTTCGGTGTTGGTGCCTCAGTTTCTCCACAATACATTGTGAATCTACAGACAGGTAAAATGCACCCAAGCCTCACGAGAGACACTACGGAGTAAGGACAATGCACCGCTCCTGTCGCTTTGGGTTATTACGGTCTCGTGGTTTATCCTTCCCCCAAAAAAGAAAATACCTCCAAGTTTAAGGCCAGGTGTTTCAGGTTAAGTCGAGCTGTCACCACACGAAAACCATGACAACCGCCTCGGAATTCAAGTGTGACCACAGTGTGCATCGTCTGCTCATGGTTTATATGATTCTATCTTTTCTCCCCGAGTCATGATCCAAAACTCTGCAACTGTGATTACGGTTTGACGAGTCTGAAGAGTACTAACAAGGAGTTCGGGGGATCGGAACCGCAGGGAGACGTTACATTTAATTGCTGGGACCCTACACCTCCAAATGAAAAAGTGAGTAACTTCGGGCACCACACGAATACATGGGAACGTGAAGACGAGCCATGAATTGACATCAGAATTGGTGGAAAAAAAAAAAAAAAAAAAAAAAAAGAGCAACTGGCAGCTTCAAGACTGGAAGACAAATTCAACAAAAATTGCTAGAGAATTCTGTTCTGCACCCCCGCCATGCCACCCCCATTTTTATCAATGACCTAGAACAGGGAGTGCAACTTCTGATGAGAAAAGAAAACGAGGACGTGGCCAGTCCACCAACAGAATGACCCCGATAGATACAAAGCACATTCAACCCCCGAGTACTCAGTGTAAGACAGAAAGAACAGTGAAGATAATGAGAGAGGTCTCCCACTGTCCGCTTGTAGCCCTCACACAATGTGCTTGGTTTAAGAAGCATGTCTGTTTTATATTTTCCCCCAAGAAGATCAAGCAATCTATCTAGAAAAAAAAAAAAAAAAAGAATGAACACAAAAGCAGACATGATCATCCTAAGGCTCTAAATGTCCATTGACACTATGCTGAAAGTAACTGCCACTTCAGCTGGGAAAGCTCTAGAATGCGATTCTAGAAAGCATAATGTGAGGCACCCAACGGGCCGGCCAGCCTCGGGTGCCTGAGAACCGCAACCCCCTCCCTCTTCCGAAAGGTAGACAAACAGAACCCGCTGGCAGAAGGTGTGAGAAAGGGCTCCAGAGCTGCTATGAGATGCCCGACTCTAAGGCGAGAAAACCTCCATGGGCATCAAAGACTGACAGAGGCAGAGCAATTCAGATACCTCAGGCTCATCCACAGGGAATATTTCTTTCTGTCAAATCAGGAAACTAACCTGTGTAGCACAGGACACAATTTAGAATAAGCTAGTGTCTTTCGGTCTGGGGCTGTGACAGAGACCCAGCTGATCATGCTTTTTACCTTCCTTATGAACAAATCAAAGCTAGGCTTGTCCTCTCAACGCTTCCCCGGATCCCATCAAAAAACCCCAAGTTTCTGATAACCGGGGATATCCACACAGTGGAGTACAAAACAGAACAACTACTCAGCCACTGAAGCCAACTTCAGCTCCAGATGAAAGTTTTATGTCTCCTGAGCTTCCAAACAGGAAAATTATATCATGGCTGACAGTAAAGTAATTTAATTGCACTGTTGCTATGACAACATGCTGCTCTTTCTTTTCAATGTGCTTGTTTGTCAGTAGCTTCCCAAAGGAACTAACACGCTATACTCCATGTTTTCTTTTGTTTTAAACAAACACTGCCAGCAATATGGCTTTATTAGAAAAGTCAAGAAAAGAGGGTGATGAGGCTTCAGTGCCCTTGAATCATCTGTCTGCTTTGTGTTTCTATCCCCCCATGCTCTCCAACGGTTAACTGCAGCTTTATAAATCCAGCATTTCGTGGCAACAATATTAAGACCTGCTGATCACCACAGTTCCATTTTAAAAAACAGTTCCCAGAAACCACAGCTGAGGAGTTTTCCATTATTATACTCTAACTACATAATCTGCCAAATCTTTTTTTCCTCCTGTTTTAGAGGGAAAGAAAAAAGAAAGAGAGCGAGAATCCGGATCATGTGAGTCTGCAGTTAAGCAAACATTTTTAATCTGCTCCACCAGATACGCAAATAGTTATTCACTAGTGACCTCCTTACAACTTTTCGGTTTGCTATTGGTTCCGTTCCACACACACACACACACACACACACACACACACACACACACACCCTCTTTTTGTTTCTCTACGACTTGCTGTGTTTTGTTATCTTATTTGCGTTTTAACGGAGAAAATGCAGCAGGAAAGCGAGTTTCTTGCCCGCTATCAGAAGGTTTCCAAATAACTGACAAACACATTACTGGCCCAGCTCGGAGCAGATGTTGGAAGTGAACTTTAAAAAGTTAAGAAACGCTCTCCAAGCCGAGCAGGGCAGTCTCCAGTTTGGAGGGGCCCGGTAACCCCCCTCCGCGCGCTCGCGCGCGCGCGCACGCACGCTCTCCACTCCCGTCTACTGTACTTGTCAAAAACATTTCAAGGGGACCTGCGGGAGCGGCGATTGGCTGCGTTTCGCGTCAATCAGCGGCGTTGCCAGGCAACGAGGAAACTGCTCCGCTCCCCGTATACTAGGCAATTGGGAGCTCGCATACCTTCACTGCCGGTCAGATGTCATAAACCTTTTATTGGCCGCACCGCGGCGAGCCTTAAAAACACATCAATAAAAGCCCGCCGTCCCCCCAACTTCTCCAGGGCCCGAGGACGGTTTCCTAGAGAGTCGGGGTGAGGAGGGGTCGGGCCTCGGGGGTCTCGGGAGACGCTCGCTGCCGGTGCCAAGCCTGCAGTTTGGGGGGAGGGGGCATCTTTGTTAGGAGCCTGTTTCTCATCTTGGGGTCTCCCCTAGATCGGCACCCCCTCCCCCGGCCCGGAACGGCGGGGATCCCGTCCCCCGCGGACAATACCAACTCTGCTCCCTTCGGGCGTCTTTCGGAAATCGAGGCACCGGGAAACAGCCCGCACGTCGGGGCAGGAAACTCTTCGGACCGGGCAACTTCCCCGCTCTGGAGCTGCCGTCTCCCCGCCCGGCCGGGCCCCCCACCCCGAGCCCTTCCCCCAGGAACTGCGGAGTCCCTCGTCTGCCGAGAGCGGCGAGGTCGCCTCCAGGACGGCCTCGGACGAGCGCCCCCGCCCCGAGTCACCCCAACCCCACTGGGGCGCCGGCGGGAGCGGGGAGCAAACTCACCTGGCCGGAGCGGGGCGCGGGGGCGCGGGGGCGCCGCAGCCCTTCAGCGGGAGCCGACAAAGTTTCGCGGGCGCCCAGCGGGCATCGCTTGGTGGCCCGGCTAAGGACGCGCGGGCGCGGCGCGGCGAGCCCGGGGCGGCGGGCGGCGGGGGGCGGCCGCGGGCGCGGGCGGCAGGGGCGCGGGGGTCGCGGCGCGGCATGGGACCTGCGGCGTCCGCCGGGCGCGCCGCGCGTCCTCCCGCCGGCCCCGCCGCTCTCCCCGCCCCGTCCCGCCTCCCGCTCGCCTCCGCCGCGGCGCGTCGGGCCGGGGCGCGCCGAGCGGCGAGAAATTGTTTCCACTGCAAACAAAAAAAGGCGACACATGACCAGGCAGGAGGAGGGGAAGCGCGGGGAGGGAGGGGCGCGGAGGGGAGGGACGGAGCGGAGGGGGCGGAGGGAGCCGGAGAGAGGGAAAACGTGGGCCGGGCCGCCGGCGGCCCGGGGTGCGGACCCGCCGGGGCGCCCCCTGCCCGCGCCCCCCTCGCCGCGGTCGACCCCGCGCGCCGCGCCCGGGCGCTCCCGGGGCGCAGCCGGGGCCCAGGCCGGCCTGGGCCGCGCGGACTCGCCTCCCGCCGCGCCGCGGGCCGGGGGTGAGCGGCGCGGGCGCCGCGAGCCGGGGCGGCCGCGACCGTGGGCGGCGGGGCCGGGCGGCCGGGCGGCCGGGCGGGCGGGCGGCGCGCGGCCTGCCCCTTCCCCGGGCTCCGGCCACGCGGGCGGGCCGGCGCTGCGCCGCTGGCAACGTGTCGCCGGAACGCTCCTACCCCATCCGCATGCCTTACAAGGCTCGAAAGTAAAAATAAAAAGAATTACGATGCGGGCGAGGCTTGCGAGGGGGAGAAGAGATTCCACTTCTCCCCAACTACGGCGTCCTGGCGGGGCTCCCGGGGCAGTCCCCGGCCCTCCTCCAGCGCCCACCTGGAGCCCCGGGAGGAAAGGCACAAAGGCACCGCAGCCTCCCGCCCCGGTGGCCGCTCCTCCTGTCGTCTGCCGGCGCGTGTCTGCTCGGGGAGGGAGGGTGGCCATTACAGACAGGCGAGCAGGAGGCCCGTCCTAAAGGCCACGCCGGTGGGGCCTCTCCAGTGGGGAAATGCTGGGCGCCGCGACCGACTTATAAACCTCGAGGAAAAAAAACCAGCCTTATCGCCTTCACATTTTGAGTTCTCGGGAACCCGACAGACAATTCGCAGGGCCACCCAGCGACCGGCGCAGCCACCACTCCAAGTCTTTGGGCTCCTCCAAAGGACGGCCACCCACTGCTTAAGCCACACCAACCAGCAGCCTTGGGAGAGGACGAAAGGAGAGTCCAACAGGACACCCTGGTGGTGACATAAATAAAAATATGATTGCACACCACTCCCACGTAGCCAATTCAGTAGGTTCCTCCACAGAGAAGCCCAGGTGACAACCCACCCCCACCCCCACCTAAGCCCACCTGAGCCAGCAGGCCGGCCATCTTGAGCTTCCCGAAAACTGCAGAAAAACCAGCGAGAGAATGATCTCCCTCTGAAACCCCCCTTGTCTGCAGTCCCTTTTAACCTCCCCGAAAGGGGAGGAAAAATCCCAAGGGCTTCTCAATTTTTTTTTTCCAAAATATAAGGAAACCCCAATAGATCTGGGAGTCATTCCTTTTTCACAAAGCCTCAATGTGGTGGGTGCCAAGTCTTCGGCAAAGGCATTCCCCCACAGGCCTTATTACTTACCAGTTAGTTCTACGGGCAGATCCCACCCCGGAGAGGATTCCAAGGTGGGGGCCCAGGGAAAGCCCGAGGTCATCCAGCCCCACCCCTTTGAATTACCCAGCACTTGATGGGACCTACCCAAACTCATCAAGCAAGAGGTGTAAGATGAGAGAAATAAGCTAGAGACGACTGAAGCCTTGCGCCACAGACTAAGCGTCAGAACTTAAGTGACAAAAGCCCGACTGAGCTCCAGTGGAGACCCTCCTCCAGTGTATCAGTTGAGGCTGCTGAATTCCCCCATCAAAGGAATCAAGGCCAGAGACCTTTGTGCAAGCCCCTTGCCCACCCAGAGAGGAAGAAACACTCCCCTTCCCTCCTCCTCTTGCATCATCAGCTCCCAGCCCTCCCCGTGGCCAACTACCCTCACACCGTAGCTAGAGATCTCTTTACAGGAAGGGAAATGGCATGTTCATTTTCCTTCCAGTCCTTTCTTTGTCCCCAGGGTTCAAGTGCACGGAATATGTCCCTCTCAAAATTCTCCGTGCAAGCTGTTTAGCCTCCTGTGTCCAAACCAGCCATCCTAACGTGAACAAAACCTTTAAAACAGGTAAGCCTTGGGGCAGGAGAAGCCCTAGGCAGCGGGTGGGGTAAGGTGAGACAAGCTGTCTTTTATTAGCCTGCCTTTCTTCTGCATGTTTTTGGTTTCTTCCATTCTCCAACGTACAGACCTGCCTCAGCTGAGGATGGGGTTAACCTCCCAATAAGCCCATCTTTAAGTTGAAAATATCCCTAAGTCGACAACGCATATAACATACCTAACCGGCCCAACATCACCGCTCAGCCTAGCTAAACTTGAACGTGCACCTTGAACGCGCACAGAACATTACGTTAGCTTCAACGGGGCAAAATCATCTGACGCCAAGTGTTGAATACCTCATCCAACTTCTTGACTACCGTACAGAAAGCAAAAAACCGAATGGTTGTGCAGGTACAGAATGGCTGTAGTATATCAGTTGCTTACCCCACTGATGGTGTGGCCACTGGGAGCTGAGGCTTTGCCGCATCCCGAAAGAGGATCGTAAGGTACCTCACTAGCTCAGGGAAAGATCCAAATCCAGAATCTGAAGTTTGGTTTCTACCGAAGGTGTATCGCTCTCACACCATCACAAAGTCGAAAACTTGTATGTCCAACTATCGTTAAGTCAGGGACCATCTGTGTGCCTTAATTTCTCTCTCCCGTTACAAACGTGGCAAGAGAGGTCACTCTGAAGAGGGAGCGGTGGACCAGCACTGCCTGGTGTGGAGAGCAGACTACTCAACTCATGTCTGCCTCCCTGTCTGTCTGAAATGGGGGGCATCCACATATTTGCCCAAAGCCAAAGGAAGGCTCAGAGTGGCCTCTCCACCTCTTAATTCCGTCCAACCCCAGCTCTGCAACATGCTCCCTGACAAAAGGGTGCAGCGGCCAAATTCTTCAGGACGACTCCATTTTCAACTCCCCTCTTGAACTTTTCAAAAAGCACCCTTGTGCCTTAGACCCTGAGAAGTCTCCAAACACCGAGTGGAACTGTTGAAACCATTGTTCTATAAACACGTTTGACAGAAGAATCCTGCGTGTGCCCTGGAACTCACTTTGGGCGACACTTACTTCCTGGCTGGGGACCTTCTGGGACCTTTCGACAGCGCCTTCTGGGCATGGGCCCGAGACACACATGTGTCTGGACTCCAGCCCTGTGGGTCCCCAGTCAGTGTGGAACTTCAGGCTCCTCCTGTGTGCAGAGTGCCCCTCCCCCTGAGGTTTTGTTCTTTCTTCTCCCACAGGCTTCTCTGCCCCGCAACATGAAAGCCCCTTTCCCCATCACTGGCTCTTTGGCCAACGTGATTATTTATGGAAAAGTTCAGGGTGAAGCCCCCGAACCCCCCTTGAGGCAGTAACACCTGGAGAGATGAGCAGTGAGAGGAGGACACGGCAGGCGGGAAGGCGGGGGACTTTCATATATATGCGGAGGAATGTGAGGCAGGCCTGCAAAGATGATCGCCTGGTCGGGGATCCTTCCAGCTGACTCAAGTGAAGACACATGAGCAGGAACCCGGGCAGCCCTGGGCAGGCAGCACAGCTGGGCTTCTTAGAACCCGGGCGTCATCAGGCAGTTTCTCTCCCCCTCCTCCTCCTTCCCTCCGAGACCACACCATCTTTCCTCCTTCCCTCTGCATATCTATTCCACTCTCGTGCCTGCGGGTCGGCTTCCTCTGCTCGCTTATGACCACACGTGGCTGCCCACACCAAGTCCAAATAACCTTCTGACCTTCAGCACCCACCACCTTCTGACTGCCTCTGTCTTCCACTACATGACTCAGTTCTCAGGGAAATAACCTGATTGGCTCAGCCTGACTTAGGCGACTCCTTTCTGCCCACCCCCTCCTAACAGCTGAGGCGAGGGGGCAGGGTGGACTCATTGGGCACAACGGGACTGGGGATGACTTTGGAAGGAGGATATCTAATAAAGATGGGTTCGTCCTGGATCTGTGGAAATGGGGAAGGCATGTTATAGATCTGAGCTTTTCTCTTAGGGATACCCAGGAAGCCACAACCTAATGGATCAGAATCTTCTAGGAGGGATCCCAGACATTTTAAGCAGGCACTACAGCAGAAACCACTGTTCCATGTAGGAGAAATAAATGGCACATACAGATTTATCAAATATGACTTGATTGTATTAGGAGATGCATTTGTTCCTTGAGCAAATATTTACTGAGTGCTTACCAAGTACATAGCACTGGGTCAAGAGCCACACAATGGCACCTATGAGGCCATGCGTATTAGTGGAGAAGAGCGGAAACACCGTATGACAAAACTCCTTGAATGCTAAAATGAGCAGTTTCTAAGCACTAATTCAAAGGGCAAGACAAACTCATTGAATATATTTTTTTTAATGTTTATTCATTTTTGAGAGAGAGACAGAGTGTGAGCAAGGGAGGGGCAGAGAGAGAGGGAGACACAGAACCCGAAGCAGGCTCCAGGCTCCCAGCTGTCAGCACAGAGCCCGACGCGGGGCTCCAACTCACGAACCGTGAGATTACGACCTGAGCCGAAGTCGGACGCTTAACCGACCGAGCCACCCTCGAATATTTTTGAGTGCAGAAGTTATGCTATCAGAAATATGCTTAAAAAGATGAATGGCTTGAAGCTAGTAGATAAATAAGTCCTGGAGACCTAATACAGCACAGTAATTATCGACAAGAAACCTGTATTATAAACATTAACAGACTAGATTTTAATTGTTCTCAACACTAAAACAAATGATAACAATGTGACACCACAAAGGTATTAGCTAATGCCACAGTGGCAATCATACTGTAATATAAATGTATCAAATCTATATGTCAGACACCTTAAATTTACACACAATGTTGTATGTCAAATATATCTCAATTTAAAAAGAAGGGGGAGGAGGAGGAGAAGAATGGAATTGTGGATTCAAGGTGAGTTTTGGGAGAGGGAAGGAAAAAAGTAAGAGACCCAAAGCAGACAAAAGTACTGAGAAAGCAATGCCAGAATCCATACAAAAGGGAATAAAGGGGTTTTTTTTTTTACTATGTTTTCAGAAATTATAAAATATTAAAGTAGGGATCCCCTCTGAGTAGGAGAGTTATGGGGTAATTTTTCTGGCCTGCTTCTTTCAAACGTGTCTATTATATGCCATGTCTTCTACAATGAACACCCATTACGTATACAATGTTCTGTAAGGGGGGGAGGATCCCATTAGAGCAGTGGTCCTCAACCTTGAGTGCGCACCAAAATTACCCGTACGACTTATTAAAACGCAGCTTGCTGGCCCCCACCCCTGGAGTTTGTGATTCAGCAGGTCTCTGCTGTGGCCTGAGACTTCACATCTCTAACAAGCTCCCAGGGGTGCTGCTGCTGGAGGCTGAGGGACCCCCGCTTTGCGAATTAGAGAACAGTCAGCGAGACTGGAAAAAATGAACGTATGAAAGCCTTCAAGGGAAAAACCAAGAGGATTTGTCAAATACGAGAAGAGAAGGGAAGATTATGGTCAAAGGAAACCCCTTAATCATGGGTTGACTAAGTCTCTCTGAGATAATATATGAGAATGCTGTTTGTAATGGTAAAAGGGCTGCTGGCTTCCTTCCCTTGGGCCCAGGAGGAAGAGAGACCCAGCGTGAGAGCTGGGAGGCCCCCCACTCTTGAAGAGTTTCACGGATTGGTCCAGGGTCTTGCCACCTGCTCTTCATCCTCTCTTGGGCTTTCCTCCTGTGCATTCTTGGTGTTTACATGACAGGTTCTGAAGGGTGTAGCCTGGGAAAAGGCTTCTTTGAATTTCTCCAGCAGGGAACGGAGCCAGGAGGCTTATTTGAGGAGAGAAGGGAGGGAGGGATGTGTGGTAAGGGAAAGTACAGCCAAACCGGTAGAGTGAAGTTCATTAGCTCACGTGCCCCTCCCCAAACCTAAGCTTATCAAGTCACCTGCTGGAGACAACATGGGAACACAGAACCTGTCAGCTGAGGCTTAGAACACCCATGGGGCCATATGTGTGAGCGAATGATCCAGAATCCAGATTTAGTCCATTCATTCACTCAACAACTACGTATGAAGCATCTATCTACTCTAGGCCCAGGACTGTGTGGAGGGGACTGGGAAGGAAGCTGGAAAGGTAAGAGGTGTAGCTCTTGCCCTCAAGGATCCAGGAGACCCGGGGAGATTTATGAAGTGACCACACATAAATACACGCACACATGTGCGTGCACGTGCACACACACACGCGCGCGCACACACACACACAGAGCAAAGCACCACGGCCGGAGGTCGTATAGCCTAAAGGCTAGCATAAAAACCTGGGACTGGGTTCATATTCTCACTTCACCACGTACCAGCTGGCTAACCTTAGTTAAAGTACTTAACTTCTTTCTCCCCAACTAGTTTCTTCATCTTAAAAAAAAATGGGCAGGGAGGGAGAATAACAGCAATACCCACTTCACGGGGCTCTGACAAAGATCAAATGAATTAATACTTGTAAAACACATATAATGGTGCCCTGGCACTTAGCACTGTTTTTTTTGTTAAGTAAATAAATCAAAAGGAAAATATTGACATATTTGACTGCATACCAATTTAAAATTTGCGTGCACTGCCAGAGTCATAAATCAAGTTAAAAGATAGATTAAAAAATGAGGAAATATGTGCCATACACAGATAAAGAGGTTAATATTTTAAATGTATAGCCCCTACAATCAATGAGGAAAAAAAAAAAAAAAGCAGCACCCTAATGAGAAAGGGGCAAATCCACCAAAAGAGAAACAAAAATGATCATATACCCACGAAAAGAGGCTCCACCTCAGTAAAAAACAAATGCAAATTAAAGCAATTGTGAGATCTCATTTCAGCTATCAGATTGGCACAGGCCGAGAAGGAATAATCATACCAGTGTTGGTGTGGGTGTCCGAAAGATGGTGACTTGGCTCAACTGTTCAATTACAACTTAAACGAGCCCAGCCATTGACCCTGAATTTCCAACCTCTAGGAATTTAGCCAAGGGAGATACCGTAGCAAGGCTGTTAACATGCCCACCAGACTGCCTACCCCTGCGATCCAGTAAACGCCACACAGCGACTCAAGGGCCTGACACACACAGGAGACGCTCAGTCAGTAGTTACGGAAAACAAGCCCTGGAATACGCAACATTGTATTTGGGGGGGGGGGGGTTGTTGGGACAGGGCTTAAAATCATGAAAACTCAGAAATTGCCAAAATAAGAGGCTACAAGCGTATTATTATATTCTGTGGGCCACCTTGGCCACCACACCCCCTTTGGTCCCCGCCATTTGCATTCTCCAGTCATTTTGAGTGAAGCCTTCCTGATTCAGGACCATCTTCACATTCTCATACACCATATGTGTGAAACAACCGGCAAACATTTCATAAAGTAAGAGTTTGGGGGGAAATAAATACGTTGGCAAAGCTTTCCACCAAGTTAAGGTATTTTGTGATCTTTTCTACCACAAGGGACAAACCGATTCCTTTCTGAAAAGGCCGGGGCTCTGAGCAAAAAGAGAATTGCTAAGTATAACACACATTATACCCTGTGTTGTGGTGTCTTTTGTCTGGTGGTTTGAAGGCTTTCAGTGTATAGGTTTTCAGGATCCAACTTTCTCTACAAACTCTTACAAAGGTCCAGAGATAAGGGAAAATACTCTTGAGTTAAGAGTTTGTGGGGGAGGGGGAAGATGGACTCTCTTCTCTTTTCCCATTGATCCTCTGTAACGATTTGTGCTTATAAAAGACCAGAGGTGGTTATATCTCTTTTTTTTTTTCCAGATCTGATAGAAAAATCTGTGTCCAGCTGAGGCACTCCACGTGGCCAGAATTACTTCTGCTTCTCCTGCCCTTCCAAGGGAGACTCTGGCAGTCAGAAGCTTGCCCTAGAAAAGGCTGCCAGTCTGTGCTCTTGAACTCCATTTATCGACAGTTGATTGTCGTTATTCGTGCAAGTTGTGTTCTATAAAGTCTCCACAAACAATGAATTAGCAAATACTGAACTATTGCTCCTAGGGGAAACACACGGTCAGGTTCCTGCGAGCTGCGGGTGACTGCATTTTTGTTAACCGATGAGTCTATAACCACAGTTTGCTGTGTTTCCATTTAAAGACACCTTATTTAATTTATATTGTTGATTCATTAACATGGAATTCACGGCCAACAGCGCTCTAACTCATGTCTGAACAAAGATTCTCTAACAAGGCTTCTGTATTTTCTCCACAAGGCAATCAGCCTTCATGCACTCAGGAACACTAAACACTTCAGCCCTACGATTAGGTGCCATTTTAAACAGAAAAATCACCAGGGGAAAAGCACAGAAAGCATAGCACAAGATAGACCACAGAACAGATACTTGTTTATGGTATGAGAGCTCAAACAAGAAGTCAGAAGCTGGGAAAGTGCCCACTGGGCCACTCAAATTTTTGGTCATTCTGCCAAAACATCCACAAGTGAGCATAAAAGCACCATGAGCATTTTTTAATTTGGGGGTTACAAATAATTTTTAGCAAGGATGTGGATTTGCAAATATGGAACACATGAATAATGACCAACCATATTTAACAAACACTTAACATGGCACGTATTCGGTGCCAGGCAGTATTCTTAAGGCTTTGCAAATATTGACTCATTTCGGCCTCACATTAACCCTGTGAGGTAGGTACGACTATCATGCCCGTCTTATAAATAAACGAGGAACCTGAGGCACCGAGAGGTTTGGCCACCTGCCCAAGGCCACACAACTGGTAAGTGGTGGGCTGGGATTTGAACCCACACAGTCTGGCTCCAGGGTTTGGAGTTAGGTTCCAGGTAGGAGCCAAGGGAAGCTTCAGATCAATCCGCAGCCTTTGAATTTTTCTTGGAGAATCCCCTGAGGGTCAAGGACATGACGGATAAGAGTGGTGGGGTTCAAGAGAGGAAAAATGGTGAGCAGGAAATAAAGGAGAAGGAAGGGAAGAGGGGCTTTTAAATAGAATGAAAAGGCACTACTTACAAAGAGCCAAAGTGCAGCTTCTATGTCATAATCAATACTGTATGGTGTACCTTTGTAATAAAAAATAAATCAACTAGATGCTGAGCATCAAACAAATTATAAGTGCCCAGAGAGGCAAGGACCCTGTCTTCTACCTCTCTTCTGCTCATAGCATGTGGCATAGCGGTAATCAAAAATATTGATCGCTTAACAGGAAAAAAAAAAGTGCTTCTTTTTATTGTTCTTTCAAGCTGGTATCTAATAACTACACAGATCAGTCAAAGAAAAGTGGCCTCATTGGGGCGCCTGGGTGGCTCAGTCGGTTAAGCGTCATGATCTCACAGTTCGTGGGTTCGAGCCCCACGTCGGGCTCTGGGCTGGCGGCTCCGAGCCTGGAGCCTGCTTCGGATTCCGTGTCTCCCTCTCTTTCTGCCCCCCCCCCCACCCCGCTCATGCTCTATCTCTCCCTGCCTCTCAAAAATAAAGAAACGTAGAAATTAAAAAAAGAAACGAAAAAAAATAGAAAAGTAGCATCATCAACCTTTTCCTCCTCCAAAGTTTTCAAGAGCTTTTATTGTTTTCCTGTCTTTACTGAGCACACCGAGTACCACAGTCTCTTGGGTTTCAGTTTCTACGTCCTGCCAAAGGCTAAACCAGGCCAAAAAATAACTTCTCTCATTTTACTTTGTCAGAAGAATGTGAAAGAAGACAATTAATTCCTCTCTCTAAGACCGTCTCTTTAAAACAAAAGCAAAAGCTACAAAGTTGATGACGTCTCTGGGAAACGTTGCGGGGATTAAGATATCACCGATATATTTCCCTGCCGTACAAAATTCTTCTGGGGTGGGGTTAACAACCTTTCAACTTACTGCGACTGCCAAACCTATTCTCTATCGGACGGTGCAGTTCACCGACACTTTCTGTTTTGGAAGCCCCACTCCTTCCCAAAATAACCTCTCATGTGCCTTTAATATTTCGATTCAGGTGCAAGCAACCCGTGCCCGTAAATTGTGAGGCATGAGTACACGTGAGCACTCGGGTCTCATAAGGGGTGGGGGCTGGGAAGGAAGCGGCCAAATGGACTGCTGTCTCTCTGTGGGTGCACCAAAAGCACCCAATGCCTCTGAGCTCAAAGACATGTGACTGTCACTGGCTTCAAAGATTTGGCCCCCAAACAACCAGGCGTCCTTTTTAAGTTGGCATTTCTTCCAGAGAGGAATACTGAACATCTTTCCTACATGCCTCACACAGTGCTAGGCCAGCTGTCTAACAATATGGATCCCGGAAGGGGGTGCTGCCCACGTTGGTGATGGCAGCCATTAGTGCCTGTTGCTCATAGGAAACGTCAAAGGGACCTTGGAACAGAGGCCCAGGCCATTGGCTGAGATCTCCCCGGGCAAGCGTCCATGCACCTTGCGTGCCAGCAGAGGCTACCCGAGGACCAAGGTGGGCATGCCACGGTGTCCCGGACTTCCGGATGGCGTCCAGTCCCAGAGAGTGGATGTCAGGGCTCTCTGAAGGCTGCCCAGGCCAGGTTCAAAGGGAGGGATGAACCTCATGACATCCGTTCCTAAGAAATCCCACCTGCTATTGGCATGCCCGGGCTCTTCCTCACATACCGGCCTCCCAGGCAAGTCTCCAAAGGCATGGGGGGCAGGCAGCTGCAACAGTTTGCTTTCTCTCAATGATCTGGACTAGGAAGACGCTGAGTTGAGGAAGAAGTCATGGCCACTCCCCAGGCTCTGGACCCCCAGATGGCCGTGAGCCCGAAAGGTCATCAAACCACCCCTTTGTAGGAAAAACGTGGTTTTCTTTGGCCCTGGAAATCTGGCCTGGCAGATCTGGAGTCCGTTTCTTCGTCCACACCCACCCACATCACATGGATGCTCCAGTCTGTAAAAATGCAAACCTCCTCGGAAACACGCTTCCCCCTCCAAACTCCGAAGACGACCCCTGGCCAGAAAAGCCTGCCGCCGTGTGAGTGCCCGGCACAGCGACTCCCCAGCTTGCTGCGTCTGAATAACTTGAATATCAAACCCAGCACAAAGGGAATAACACACAGCAGTTGCTGGAAAAAAAAAAAAAAAAAAAGCTCACTCCATCCACTTCATTCTCTGCGGCAGACGCAACTGAAATATTTTTTTTTTTTGGTGTTTTAATCCACGAAAAACTTCTCATTTAAGCTTGGGGTGCAAAAGGCATCTGAAATGTGAGAGTCCCTGGACCAGCCCCGGGATAGAAAGGAAAGGTTTCAGTGAAATATAAAAGCAACACAGACCTGAAGGGGAGCGGGCTGCCCGATATGGAGGCAGCCAACTGCCAAACTGTCATTTTGCTCGGCGGCTGAACAGAAGGCTCCAGTAATGACAACCACAAAACGCATTTAAAGTCTGAAAAGGTGACTAATGAGCTCATTCATGCTGGCTATAAATTATTCACTACAACACTGATCCCACTCAAGACAAACAGTAAAGTAAACTTTAAACACAGACATCGCCAGCCTCCAGAGGAGAGCAAGTTACGTCTGTGAAACTTTTCACAATGAGAGGGATACTGGGCTCTCCTTCGTCCATTATCACGTTCATTCTTCTGTTTACTTTTTTTTTTTACTGCCTTTAATCAAGTTTAAGCAGACACAGCTGTTACACATTTATTTCTGTTGAGTTTTTTCTTTCCATTAGTTATTACGAGCAATCATGATGGTCTAAAAATAGCAGCAAATTATATTCTCTAGAAATTGAGGGCTGACCTTAAAATGAAGCCCAGGTCTTCAGAAAGAATATTCACATGCACATGTTGGGTGAGTGACGGCTCTGCACGGCTCTGCACAAAGGCGAGACAAAAGTGCAGAGTATCTCCCACTCCTGGAGAGCTTTTCAGTGTGCTTCCAAACTTCCCTTTGGCTCTGGTGGAAGGGGGGTTGCTTCAAAACCTTACAGCACAGAACCTGCTTCCAGTGGTCACGTTTGGGTGGAGATTTCCGTGAAAACCCACCATTTTCACAGAGTAAGAGTTCTCATTGAGACTTCTCGTTACAGAGAAACTCGGCAACAGGTTTGTTTGAAAACCCACCATGTTGCTGCAGACTCCTCTGTTGAGCTTCCTGTTTAATATTAAATACAGAATTTTAGCTCTTCTGTTTTTCTAGACTGTGCTATATTTGCTACTACTACCACTACGGAAAGCATTATGACTGTGGAGACGTCGTCACATGTTTCTTGAACCTTTTTTTTTTAATCTTAGGGTCTATTTCCAAGACGCAGAGTTAAGAGGTTCAAACCTGCCCTAGTCAACTTTTTAAAAATAGTCCCCAAATAAGTACTTACATTAGCTCTTGGTCAGATCGCTGAACATTCTGTATTTTTAAACTGCTTTGAATGCTTTGAAAAGGAGCCACAGAAAAGCCACAGAAAACACTCATATTCAAATCCCGCCAGATGGAGGTTCTGACTAACCAAAAGTGAAAGCAGAAAGGTCGGAGGCTGAGATGTACCCTGGGCACACCTCGAGATTACAGGAAAAAGTGAATGGTTTGGGGCCTGGGGAATCTTGCATAACGTATGAGAAATAACGCATATAAGGCAAAGGGAGACTGGGGCCTTTGACTTCAACCCCAGACCAAGCCGAGCTCCGCGTCCATTTAAGGAAAATCTTTCACATTGTTTTCAGTTTCTTGCACAAGAACTAAAGGCTTGTCTGGCCATTTCTGTTGTCTGAAATGCAACGCGATTTTTCTTGTAAGTAGAGAAAGGAGTCTTGCAATATTTATAGCAAAGTACTTTGCCACCTACCGACGCAATCTGGTTGGTGTTCACGTGTTCGGCATGTTTTTGCTTAGAAGCCATTCTTTTGGTCCTCTGTGCAAGAGTTCTTGCAGTTTTGTTTTGGTTTTTGGTTTCTGTTTGTTTGTTGGTTTTTTTTAATCAAACAATGTGTAAAAACCCAATCCAACCAAAGAAATGGAAAAGCCCGACGTGGCATTCCATTGAACACTCGGCTGCCCTCCAGCCCTCCACTAACTCAATTCCTGTCATCTCTCTGTAGAAAGTGTGGGCAAAATACTGCTTTCAAATCCAGCCACACGTGGGTCCTTCCCTGGTAACGTGTCGGACAGACAGAGATCGCCTCTCCCTTGGTTGGTGGGAAACCCGGCTGGTCCGCCATGCTCTTAGCACCATGGCCCTCCTCTAGCTTCCTGGGGAGGACCGAAGGTAATGGGAACTCTGCCTGGGGATCTTCAAGGCTCCTGCACAACAACAGCCAAAACAATGAACACCAAGTACCCAGCTGGTGCAATCCAAGGAATTATAAGACGTGCATAACAACACCACGCTCCCAGGAGCTTCCGACTCTCCAGGAGCGTTGCCTGCGTGATTTCTTTCTTCCTTCCGCCACCTTTATGAGACAGGTACCGTCACCCTCTTACAGATGAGGATGCTGAGCTTACAGAAATGAAGGCCATTTGCCGGCGATGCTTGTAGAGCGGGACCGAAAAGGTATGACCCCATGAGTTTCAGGCCCACAGAACCCACCCTCATAGCCGCTGCATTCTCTAACCTGTTTACGCCACCCATACCTAATTCCCAAGATCGCAGAAATGCAGCGTTATCCGCACGGTCTATACCCTGGGCTGCTTTGTCGGAGAATTTGGGGGATCGTTTGATTTGGGTTTTTCGTGCAGCATTTTTCAAATGGGCCACGGACCACGACACTCCTTCTTGTCTTCCCAGGCCCAGCTCCTTATGCTCCCAGAGAACATGGCCACCACTCACTGAACAGACAAACATATCTACAAAAGACCCAGGGCGATGGTCATACACCAGCACTGTGCTCCCACATGAATCGTGAAGCACAACGGTTGCGAAAACAACAGCAACCAATAACTCGTGACGGTGACAACTCCAGGGGCCAGGCCTGAAACTCCAAGTCTATCCCCATGTCCCACTTGGACGGACCCTCAGAAGGCACAAGCACTCTGAAGGTGCCCGTTATGCAACTCATAGACCAATCTACTCTCTCTCTCTCTCCAGGCTGCTCCCTCCCCCTCCCCCAATCCAACAAATGAACCTTTTCTCAATAGCCCACAGCCATCAAGGTCAAGATCTGACAGTGTCACCTCAAGCCAATGCTGCCAGAGCACCATTTCACTAGAAACCATTTCTGAACTCTCTCTGTTGCACTGTGCCCACTAAGTGAGGTAGTTACTGCCTGCCGGTTTAGAAACACCACTGCCTAGCCCACCAGAACTGTCTTCCAAAATCTCAGTTACAGAGGATTAGATCAAGGCACAGATCAACCTCAGGCAACTCTATAAACACATTCGAGAATCAGCAAGCCACAATGAACATACACTGACTGCACTACTCATCGGATTAACTTTTCCCCATGGATCCTGGACAGAAGGGTAACCCACCCCCAATCGAGGCAGCCCCTGTGCCCCCCACAGGTGCTCCAGAATCTTCAGAAAGCCCCACGCACTGGAGATGGGGGCCAGACCGCCTCTCCGGCACCCAAGCCGGAGATCTTCACATCCATGGCATTCCCACAGAGATGTGGGTACCAAGGCCGAGGAGTTCATTCCGTCATAAACCGGCCCCGTACGCTTCCTTGCAAGCTTTCCCAGTGCCACAACTGGAATCTTGTCTCAAGACTAGCCAAAGGCTCTGTAAAAAGTGGATGAAGCAAAAAGCTGAGGTCTGTGGTTGCAATCCCGAGAAACCCTCGGCTATGCACAGAGATCTGATCCCACTGCCATTGGGAGTCTCCCTGGCTTCTGCCAACACCAGCTCCCTCTGGATCCAAATTCAATCTCTCTCAGCTTCCTTGTGATACCAGCATCAGAGCAAACTATTACCAGTGATTATGGTAAGAAAAAGAGGCCCCGCACAGACCTCCCTGGATCTCCTGTGAATGAACAACCAAGTTGGGTTTTCTGCGCAAAAGCTACGCTTACCAAGTCAGGGCCAGTTTTTTCGGCCATTTTCTAGGGCTCCTCCCTCCTGTCCTCCATGGCTCATTTTCTAGATCAAAATCGACAACTCATGAGTAGGAAGAAAGTCACTAAGGCTGACTGCCCCAAATTATCATTTAATCTCAACAGAACTATTTATTTAGTAATTGCATTCTTGGCCTGACAGCACTGGCCAGAAAAAGATTTGTTTATTCATTACAAAAACCAATTAATGTAAAGAGGAAATAAAATCTTAAAGGTTACCCTTGGGAAGGACTTTACCAACAGTGTCGGATGAGCCCCTCGTTGAAGGAGGCAAACGAAGCCCAAAGAAGTGAAGTGACTTAGGGCCACATGTCAGAATGCACACTGGTAGTTTCCATGCCAGTGTTCAACAGGGTCCCAAACTTTCAGTCCTGTGGTGTGTGTGGCCTGACCCCACTGTCGGCTCCAGAGGTGATGGGTGGGCATTACAGAACAGGAAGGCCCCGCTCGGACCCAGTGCACAGGCCAACACTCTGTCGTTCAGACACTGGAAGTGGCCCTTCTGTCATTTGCAGCCCCAGCAGATACCCGCGCAGAGTTAGAGGCAACTCAGATTTCCCTGTGCGCAGACAGCTCCCCTACAGGAGAGCCTTTAACGTTCCAAACAGATAAAACCGTATTTTGACAAATTTTTGTGGCTGGACCTGATAAGGATCAACAGATTTGGGGGAAACGTAGGAAATTAAACATTATCACTGAGCTCTTTAAAAAGTATGGTTTAATGGGTAACTGTGGCCGTATTAACAGAATATTACTGCTGAATGAAGAATTCACGAACGGATAAAACTGTAGAGAATTCGCTCCTAATGAGGGAGGGCAGTTCTAGTTATAACTTGAGACAAAACCTGACTCCCACTTAGGTCTCGGACTTGGACCCAAAGCTGGGCCCATTCCCAACTCCCGGGGGACAATGTCCCAATTTTCGATCTCCGAGTGTCCGGCTCCAAATCGGAGCCAATGGAGGGGCGATGCCAGTCTCGACGGCTACGTTTATTGAGCAGCTACTAGATGAAGATACTGAGCTGTGTCCTATCTGCTTTGTGTCATCAAATGCCCCCAACAATCAACAGGAGAGAGGCTGATCAGAGTAGACAGTTAGCAAATGATACTGAAGGAGAGACCGTTGCACACACTGAAGTCGTGTAAGATTGTATTTCTTGTCAATGAGAACACGTTCTTTAGAAATCCTAAAACTAAAAAATTGAAAAGATGAATGTCAAATATAATAATCCAATGGGCTCTGACGGACACGTTTTGAGGAGAAGGATTTATCCACAGACACTGAGGCTTAAAGCATTAGCACCCCTCGCTCACACAGCCCCTTCCACGGCCGGGAGGGACCCCAGAAAACGGTGAATGAGCACCTTCTTTATCTAAGCTTAATCACTGCACAAAAACACTTAAATGTCCTGAAACCTTATGGCTCCGGTATGAAAGAAACCTGAGAGAGGTTCCCCCACATTTGACTGCAATCCTAAAACCCTACATGGCATTACCAATAACCACTTGCGAAGCAAACAAGCTTTTTTTCCTAATCCATCAAGAATAGAAAACAGGTCCCAACCAACCATGCTAGAGAAGTGCGTGTACTACCTTGCTATTCTCTTGAGGGAAAATGGCATTCCAAAATCACCGCCCTCTGAGGAAGTGATCAAGGAGTCCACAGCCCCAAAAAATGTACAAAAGAAGTCATTTTTTTGTACATTTGTACGCAAACCAACACGAGACAGCTGATTACTAACAATACTGTGCTATTTTTCGGATTTGTGATGTTCGGGACGTCAGTGTTGGGTGTTTTCTTTAAGATTTTAGTTTTTTTAAGTAACCTCTACACCCAACGTGGGGCTCGGACTTACAACCCCGAGATCAAGAGTCACACGCTCTACCGACTGAGCCAGGCACGCGCCCCTGGGATGTCAGCTTTTTAAACACATACTTTTTTAATGTTTTCTTTCATCATTTGAAATACGTGCTCATTCTTAAACCTGGTTTTGTATTTGTAACTTTACATTTTTGTCTCAAAGAGGGCTCCCAAGTTGAAGAGATGGCAGGCCACACAGAACCTGCATCTGCCCCACACACATGCCTACTGGGAGCCGGTCACAGCTTTTCGCAGACCCTCACCCGGCAGCTAGTGGCTCTTTGAGGCAGGTGCTTTTGCCCCCATTTTACAGGTGAGGGATCGGGGCCTCAAGCAGGTGAAAATGACTACCAGAGGTCACCGGCAGAAAAGTGGCAGACTTAACCCGGCAGTCTGATCCAAAGGGCCCCCAGGCAGGTGCCATCCTGTCCCTGCTGGTTCTGCTCCTTCTTGGCCTGCCCACTCCCGCTCAGACAAGAAAGGGCCACCCTTCTGTGACATGGGTGTGCCTTCCTGGCCTCTGGCTGCAGGAGCTCTCCAGTGCAGCTTGGGAAGAAGGGGCTATGCCACACCCAGCGGGCAGACAGAGCCCTATTTCGGTTCCCTGCAGAGCTGAGGGTTTAATCCTTGTCGATGGGGCAGGAGCGGGGCTCCGCGGTGGGTCACCTTGGGGCCGCAACCTCTTGGTCAGTGACCAGCCGTGTCCTTTGAAGGTGTCTGTCTATGGTTCAGGTGATGCTGATGAGGCTGCAGCCAGGCAGGTACGGGGACAGTGGGTCCACGTGTCTGAGCCTCGGTGAGGGCGGGAGGCTGACTGCTTTAGGAAGGGACCCAAGGAGAGAGGACGGAGCGCTGGTCTGACGGCAGGAAAGGGAGCCCTGAACTGAGGGTGGAAGTATAGCTGTGGTCTCAACTCCCCTTCCTCCCCAACCTGGCTCCTCCTCAAGGTCCCACCCCAGCCACCGGCCCCCTCTTCCCTCTCCGTTCAGAACAACTGCATCATCTGCATGATGCTCAGGGTCTGATGAACTTCCCTGCTGACTCAGTTTTGGGTCTCAAGGACCTGGTGCCCCCTGCGAGGCCCTGAACCCTCCGCATCAGTCCTCCCTGTGCTCAGGACAGGACCTGCTGGGTTTTGGTACCATTTTATGTTAAAAAAAAAAAAAAAAAGAGAGAAAGAAAAAAAGACGAAACTGAGAGCCCCTGGCTGGCTGTCGGTGGAGCATGTGATTCTTGATCTCGGGGTCGTGTGTTCAAGCCCCACATTGGGCATAGAGATTACTTTATTTGTTTTCATTCATTCATTAATTAATTTATTTTGAGAGAGAGAGAGCATAAGCAGGGGAGGGGCAGAGCGAGACAGAGAGAATCCCAGGCAGGCTTTGTGCTAGCAGTGTGGAGCCCCGATGGTTCAGGGTACAATCCCAGGAACCATGAGATCATGACCTGAGCCGACATCAAGAGTCCGAGGCTGAACGCGCTGAGCCACCCAGGTGCCCCGTAGCGATTACCTTTTCAAAAAAGATGTAGCCGCAGGGCAGTGTGCACTTTACCCTCTTGGAGCAGTGAGGAACCCAGGGAAGCAGCAGAAGCCAAGATCTTGGATTTTCCCATTAAAATAGTGTTACTGGTCATTATGTGCCCCCCCCCCCAGGGTCACCACTCTACTCCCCTCACCAGCTTGAGGGTCTATATATGCAAAGTCCCAGAGAGAGAGAGAGAGAGATGCCCACTTCCCAAACAGATGGGATGTGCTAACAAATCTAGAGAACTAAAGTGTCCTGAGAGGGAGGGAGGGGCAGAGGCAGGCAGAGCACTGGAGGCCCCTCCACCTTCCTCACAGGTGAGGCCTCTCCCAAGACCCACCCTGCACACGGAGGCGGGGAGGGGCAGTGTTAGCCCCCCATCCCGAGGTTGGTGTCTCAGCAACAATGGAGGCTAGTTACCCAGGGGACTGTGACCAGCTGATGTTTCCAATGGCGCTCAACATTCACGTCGTCCAGCCTTCCCTTCCAAAATCCCAAGCTCATCAAACCCCTTCCAGGCAGTAATATTTCTCACTGCAAATTAAAATACACGAGCCTTCTGATTTGCTACACCTGTCCCGTGAGCTCAGTTAACAGGTGCACCTTGGGAACCACGTGTGCTCCTCTGGGCTAAGGGCAGTTCATGGAGGTGACATGACACAGGGGCTCGCCTTCACCTCACCCAATAGTGCTGTCAGCCAGAATGACCCCCGGGGACACGGCTACCTTCTGAGCAAGATACACAGGCAGAGTCCACGCCCAGCAGATGGCAAGTGTTGGAAATCTTGGTCGAGGGAGGGATGGAATGAGGGACTGCTCGGTCTGCCCTGGGAAGGGATGCATCCATCAGAAGGGACACACTTGAACTTCTCTGACTGCCATAACATCCATTTAAAAGATGAGAGGCAGTGCTCCCTTTGGCAGCCTACATATAAAATTGGGACAATACAGAGATGATTAGCAAGGTCCTTGTGCAAGGCTGACACACAAATTTGTGAAGCGTTCCAGATTTTTATGTTAACTAACTGGAAGTAAAATAAAAACTAACCAACTAAGTAAATAAATAAAAGACGACAGCCAGACGGCAGGGTGGGTGAGCACACAGGCCATTTGCAGCCTTTGCCAAGCCATGAGGACTTAGGCAAGTCATTTCACCTCTTAGTGCCTTACTGTCCTCACCTGCAAAATGGGGATGTAATAGGGCCAGCCTCGGAGGGTGGGCAGGGAGGAGGGTTAAATAAACTGACATATGGAAATACCCACAGGTATGCATAGCTCAGGCTGAATTCCATGCAACTGTTTACTACTATTATGTAGAAAAGAAAAGAAAGAGAATTAGAACAAGAGTTAAGAGCCAACTTAAAGAATTATTTGCTCATTATTTACATTAACTGCCTGAGACCAGCCTGCTTTCTCCTAAGCATAAATTTTAAACCTTTCCTCCACTTCTTTCTCTGCAGTTTAAGCTCTCAGGAAGCCACTGAAATGTTTCCACACTTGCAGTGAACACAGCAAAATGTACCCAGGTGTGGAATCACTATGTTGTATGCTTGAAACGAAGGTAACATTATGTGTCAACTATAGTTCAATTTAGAAAATTTATTTGTTAGTGTTTTTATTTATTTTTGACACAGAGACAGAGCATGAGCAGGGGAGGGGCAGAGAGAGAGGGAGACACAGAATCCGAAGCAGGCTCCAGGCTCCGAGCTGTCAGCACGGAGCCCAGTGCGGGGCTTGAACTCATGGAGTGTGAGATCGTGACCTGAGCTACAGTCGGACGCTCAACCGACTGAGCCACCCAGGTGCCCACAATTTGGAAAATTTTTAAAAAAGAAACCATTGAGGGGTGCCTGGGTGTCTCAGTTGGTTAAGCTCGGTTGGTGGGTTGGAGCCTCACGTCAGGCTCTGTGCTGACAGCTCAGAGCCTGGAGCCTGCTTCTGATTCTGGGTCTCCCTCTCTCTCTCTGCCCCTCCCCCACTCACACTCTGCCTCTCTCTTTCTCTCCCTCTCTCTCTCAAAAATAAATAAACATCTAAAAAAATTTTTACTAAAAAAAAAGAAAGAAACCATTGAAATTGTTTCCTGGAATTTATTAGGAGTTCCTGATAGTTGCCACAGCTCCTTGAAGACCGTGGAAAAACTTTTGTGTTCTTAGTCCCAGATCTCGAACTGGTTCTATTTTTAAAAAGGGGGGGGGGGGGCGATAGTTCTCCCCCTCAGAACATCAGAACTAGAACAAGCTTGCCGACCTTAATGATAAAGCCCTCAAATTCCAGCACTGTTTGTAGGGCACTGCCCTTGAGTATGTGGGTGCCCTTAGGTGGGAGCCATGGAGGTGAACTGAACACTTGAACGGTTAGTTTTTAAACCTGTTTTTCCCGAGGCGACCAGGGAACTCATTGTAATACATCTGTCATAATTAAGACATCACTTGGGGTCCCAGATGTGAGAAATGGGACAGCCTGTGGATTATCGCTGTAAACTTTGGGCATAATGGAACATTCTGGTTGTGTGGGGAGATGATGCAACTCTACAGGGGAGAACACCCCCAGGCTGGTTAGTTCAGGGGGCTAAGTGCCCCAAATGCTGAGTCTCCCCAGTATGCTCCCCTTAGATCAACCCCCACGTTCATGGAATGATCCCCCATCTACTGCTCGTGAGGCAACGGTCTATTGCTTGAACATCCACAACTTCCCAATTTATCCTAACCGGCCAGCCTTCCCAGCCGAGGACATAATCCGCACATTGGCCTATACACGATGGCGGGGCCTGCCCAGGATCCTAAACTTGACTTTTCAGCCCAACGTGAGGAACCCAGAGAGGGGAACCTTCTATAGCGAACCTTCTATAGCAGGGGGTCGGCCAACTACAGCCTGCAGACCAAATCCACTCCACGGTCTCTTTTTGCAACTAAAATTTTTTTGGAACACAGCCACACCCGTTAGGTCACGCACTGCCTACGGCTGCTCTCCCACTACAGGGGCAGAGTTGAACAGTTGCAACAGAAAACCACACGGCCTGCACAGCCTAAAATGTTTACTATCTGGCCCTTTGGAGAAAAAAAAAAAAAGAGGGGATGACAAAAGCCATCAGAATATTTACAGAAGTTCCTGACGGCCTATGAGTCATGGTTTAGAAGGAACAGCGGCCTGCTCAATTAGCAGAAGGAAATGTGGGTTCAAGTACAGGCTCCACCAACAGACTTGGCTTTGTGAGGTCATGCAAATATTCCCCCCCCCCGCCCCCCCCCCGCCTTCCATTTCATTCATAGAATAGGATTAGTCATGGGTGGCAAATGCATGACAAATAAT
Organism: Panthera tigris; assembly: GCF_018350195.1. Lineage (NCBI taxonomy): Eukaryota > Metazoa > Chordata > Mammalia > Carnivora > Felidae > Panthera > Panthera tigris. Next base: position 132,143,560 of record NC_056665.1, read on the forward strand.
AAGCGAATGCCCCCAACATATGCATCTTGAACACAGGACAAGAATTACTATTTGTGATCTGAAGGGTAAGAGGTCCTCTCTGGGTATTGCAGTATTTTGCAGCTGGGACAGGAGGTGCTCCCAGTTAGCCAGCAGCACAGGACATGTTGTTTTCATTGGGTGCTTACGGAGCGCGGTGACCTGAGGCACTGAGCTGGTCCAGCCCCTCAGGGTGACTCCAACCCCAGACAGTTTGTGATAAGGGTGATTCGGGTCGCCCCAGGCTGGGAGAGTCAAGGAATGTTTATCTCAGTTTTTAATCTTTTTTTTTTTTCTTTAAGTTTATTTATTTGAGATACTGTGAGCCAGGGAGGGGCGGGGCGGGGGGGGGGGGGGGGGGGGAAGACAGTGGATCCGAAGCGGGCTCCACACTGTCAGTGCAGAGCCCGACGCGGGGCTCAAACTCATGAACCGTGAGATGGTGACCTGAGCCGAAATCGAGTCAGATGCTTAATCGACTGAGTCACCCAGGTGCCCCTACTCATTTTTTTTTAAAAACGGCAAGATGTGCATAGTGCCTGAGAGATAGGGTAGGACTTCAGAAAAAGGAAAAGGGAAGGGAGAACTTCCTTTGTTCTTTCCTTCCCTGAGCAGTAAAGCAAATACGGGGTATGTTCAGAGGACCATGGGAGAGACTGGTTCGTCTGGGCAAGAGGATGGTTCATGGGAATTACTGGGAAGATGGCTGGAAAGGTAAAGTTGAAGACAGATTAAGAAGGAACCTGAGAGCTATCCCTCCCTCCCTCTCTCTCTCTCTCTCTCTCTCTCTCTCTCAAAATTAATAAATAAACTTAAAAAAAAAAAAAGAACCCGAGTTCAAAACCCACAAGTTTGTATTTTATCCTAGACAAGCGGGAACCACTGAATGTTCTAGGGAAAATAGGAGATGATATCATGAATGTGGTATTTTAGAAACATTAATCTGGCCATGATATATAAAATGAATCAGAAGAATCTGAACTACAGAGGAACTGAAATTGAAACACAGGAAACAGTATGTATCATATTGATGGCAACATTGTTTTGATGGGGAAAAGAAACAACTCTTTCTCTTCGTTTTAATTTACCGTTTCCAATCTATGTGTCCCTGGTATCTCCCATATGTCTCATCATTGTTTTTCATACCTACTAAGTAAGCAAAGCTGGAACGAGCGAGGAAAACATTTCAAGAAAAACAGTTCAACCACAAAGGTCAGGTCTCGGTATAAGGTATCAGCCTTTTGTGAGATGTATGTAATCAGGTATAGTAGTTGGCCTTTAATTTCAAATCCCAAGCAGAGGGAAAGATTTTTATAGTTAACATAAGGAGGGTTATATTTTCTCTCTCTCGTGTGTGTGTATGTGAGAGAGAGAGAAAGAGAAAGAGAGAGAGAGAAACCCCAATTTCCTCACTTATAACCCCCAGGAAAGGGTAGTCTTCCCTGCATCTGGTTTCATTAGAAATAACTGTGCCCATTCTAAGCGTCTGCGGTCCTCACACTTGCCAGCATTCTGCCACTGGATGGGCTGCTGTCCCCTCACACACTGCCCGGGCCTCAGACATCTGTATGCACGGTGACGGTACAGCTGGAGTGGGAGACAGAACGGAGCAGAGGTTGGAGATGCTGCTTCACAGCAGACGGGGGCGGGCTTTCTACCCGCCAGTCTTTTCTACCCGGGAGACCTGCTCAGGTTACCTGCTTTCTGAGCTGAAGGTTCCCACCTGTAAACCAGGGGTGATGAGGGGGCGCCTGGGTGGCCCAGTCAGTCAAGCGTCTGACTCTTGATTTCAGCTCAGGTCATGATCCTGGGGTCATGGGATCGAGACCCCGCATTGGGCTCCACACTGAGCATGCAGCCTGCTTAAGATTCTCTCTCTCTCTCTCTCTCTCTCTCTCTCTCTCTCTCTCTCTCCACCTCTCTCCCTCACTTCTCTCTCTCAAGTATTAATTAATTAACTAATTAAAAGGGAAAGAAATGGGGGTGATGAGTACCCACCTCGGGAGCCTCAACTAGGAAAACTCCCGCAAAATGCTTTGAACACCGTGACTGGGACCGGATAAGTCAGGCTGCCGTCCTTTGCTTTTTGGGGTGCAGTGACATGTGGCTGAGATAATCCAACTCAATCGCAGCTTTTTTTTATTTGCTAGGTGACAGGCACTTCCTTAATTTGATTACCATATGCCTAATACACAGACTCTTTTCCCCTTGGAGTACATCACCAGATTCCTAGAGGACCAGAGCCCTGGAGACTGAAAGTGCCCAGGGACCGGGGCGTCAGCAGCCTGGCTACAGTGCTGCCTTCTGCGAAAGTTCCCAGCCGGCCCACGCAGCGGCACAAGCCCCCAGTGTCCTCAGAAGAGACAAGAGCCTGGGATCTGCAACCTTGAGTGGGAGACCTCAGCGGCCCCTCCCCCCAAGCTGTTCACGACTTTTCTCCGACTCACTCAAGAGCTAGAAGCCAGTCTGCTCACTTCTTTTTCTCCATCCTCAAAGTCACATTAAAAAAAAAAATTAAATCATAATTGTCACTGTGGAAAACTTGGAAACTAGAAATTAAAAGGGGGGGGGGAAGATATGCATGGATATAACCCCACGGCCCAAAGCTTCTTTCTACACCTCTGTTAATTCAGACTGTCTTCCAGGTTTTTCTATTCATACAACAAAAGTGAGATCACACTGTAAATACACTTGGTGCCCCGCATTTTTTTCCTTTTACCCTTTCACAGGGTATGAAATCTGTTTCTACGATAAAACTTTGAGTGTCGGGTGGGCTGAAACCACATTAGCCTCGACGTTGCCCCTTCTGTGTGCCTGGCACATAGTAGGTGCTTAATAAACAATGCGGAAAGGGGTGCCTGGGTGGCTCAGTCGGTTGAGCGTCCGACTTCGGCTCAGGTCATGATCTTGCGGTCTGTGGGTTCGAGCCCCGCGTTGGGCTCTATGCTGACAGTTCGGAGCCTGGAGCCTGCTTCGGATTCTGTGTCTCCCTCTGTCTCTGCCCCTCCCCTGCTCACACGCTGTCTCTCTCTCAAAAATAAATAAAGATTAAAAACAAAAATTTTTTTTTTCAAAAATTTTTTTTAACGTTTATTTATTTTTGAGACAGAGAGAGACAGAGCATGAACAGGGGAGGGTCAGAGAGAGAGAGAGAGGGCGACACAGAATCTGAAACAGGCTCCAGGCTCTGAGCTGTCAGCCCAGAGCCCGACGGCGGGGCTTGAACTCACGAACCGCGAGATCATGACCTGAGCCGGTCAGACGCTTAACCGACTGAGCCACCCGGGCGCCCCCAAAATTTTTTTTTTAAATGCGGAAAGAGTGGATGCCTGCACCGCCTTATGTAGGAGAACCAATGGCTCAGCCACTCTCATTCTGTTGGAAACGCACGTCACCTCCAGTGTTCTGCCACTGTGCCCCATATCAGATGCGTAGCCTCTTTCATACGTGGTGCGTGTGGCTCTACGTCCCTACGGCGAATTCCCAAAAGTGTAATCGCGGGGTCAGAGTACTCACATTGTACGGCCTTGGATCCCTACTGCCAAATGGCTCTCCTCCTGTGATCTTATATCCTCCCCCTGTGATCTAGGAGATGGAAAAGCGTGAACTTCCTCCATGGAGCGAGTGCATGACTTAAGAGGAAATTGTAGAATCCCTCAGTAGGTGTCTCCATGAGGAATTAAGGGCCGCACTGGAAGCTCATTTGATATCTCGCAACCCCACACGGTACAGAGCATCTTCTTGAACTTTGATCAGTCTCCTTCTAACATCGTCTCTGTTGAAAACTACCACGTAGTGCCGAATTTGGAGAAGTACCAACTAACTCCCTGCCGTCTCTATCTTCCAGAGTAGGAAACACCCCCCCATCTCCCAGGACGCAGCATAAAACCCAATCTTTCCATATAAACAGTGACCCACACCAAATCTGTGTCTCTGGCACCAAGTCTGTTTTGCTTGACTTGTCTATAAATATCTACAGTTAAAAGTAAAAGTCCATAGCGGTTTCCAAATGTTCCAAATGTCTTTTTTTTTCATACACGCATGCATTAAAGATATACTGTTAACCTCGAAAAAACACACTTTTAGGAAAAGTTTTGCTCTTCCTAACATAAATCATCAAAATAGGGGTGTCTGGGGGGCTCAGTCAGTTAAGCGTCCGACTTCGGTTCAGGTCATGATCTCACAGTTCGTGAGTTCAAGCCCTACGTCTGGCTCTGTGCTCACTGCTTGCTCAGAGCCTGGAGGCTGCTTCGGATTCTGTGTCTCCCTCTCTCTCTGTCCCTCCTCCACTCGCATTCTGTCTCTGTCTCTCTCTCTCTCAAAAAATACATAAACATTAAAAAAATTAAAAACAAATAAATCAGCAAACTCTATCCCAAATGAGTATGTCTATCAGAGTATTTTATTTGATTATTCCTCTCCCCCACCCGCCCCTGCCCCCGCCCCGCCCTGTAGGTCAAGGAAGTCATTTGTGAAAATGAAAACAGCTGTGTAGATCCCGATCCAGAAAGCCCCAAGCTCCCACTCTACGTGGCTAGCGTCCATTTGGAATCCAGCAGAAGCAAGCATCAACCTCCTCGCAGCCCTAAGTGCCGTATCCCAAGGCACATAAGAAACTCTGGATTCAAATCCCACCTCTGTCCCAGAATTAATTACTGTGTCAACATAACCTTCTGTGTCCTTGCTTCTCCATCTTCAAAATGGGTTTTTTTTTTTTTGTTTTCCTGCAATGTTCTGTGTTTCACAAGAACATGACAAAGACCTGAAGCATAAACATCGTTCGCATGTTCCGAGAGGCAAAGCACCTCTCCAAATTCAGTGTATTTCTTTGTCATGACTTCTGTTTTGTTAACAGTCGGACACATCACTTCTATCCGAATCTTCCCCACCCCTTGGTTTCTAACGGCAATGTTATCAGCATATCTCCTAACCTTTGGAATCATCTGTGATTGAAAAAAAATCATATGGCTCTTCACCATCAACTAATACTAAGCTGCTCTTTGCCTTATAACCGTTTTTATAAACACACACACACACACACACACACACACACAATAAGTTAGTCCAAACACTTTTCTTTGACTCAAAATAAACCACAGGCCTCCCGGACTGAACAGATAAAAATCTCAAAGCTCATGTTCACATCCATCCATGAGAGAAAGGTAATAGTTCAACATGTCACACAACAAGTCAATCAGAGGATTGAGAAATAAACACAGAAGTTCTGAAGTCCATGTTTCCAGTTTCCCTGTGATATGAACAAGACAGAATTTATGTGAGAAGAAAATGCCAAGGTGACATTTAGAATTACCATGTTTTGGGGGCGGGGAGGGGGTGCGGGAGGCCGACTTAGAGGACCTTTTGCATTCTCTTTTGGAGCCGTGACCTTGCCAGATCTACAGCCCCATATGCATACGGGGTCCAGCCAAGTCACCACGGGGATCCGATAGCCTTGCCCATGGACTTCTGCCTCCCTCAGCAACTTAAAGGGAGTTTGCTGCTTGAGGAGATGGGCTCGTGGGGAGAATCAGAAAGCCAGCTCTCTCAAGAAACCCAGTCGGCCTAAAAGTCAGACTTCTTGAGTTAAGAGGAATGGACTATGGGGGAGGGGGCTGGAAGTGGGGCCCAGCAAGAGGACAGAACAGAGGGCTAACATGAGGGTACCCCGGCCACTACAGGCACAATGGCCACGTCCCCTTATTCCTAAGCCACGGACAGTGTCAGGGTCTGCTTGCTGCACAGCGGCAGAGCCACTGGGCCCGGTCTACTCCAGAGGAGCCCTCCTGCAGCCCGTGACACCCCCCCACTGTTGCACCTGCTGAGCCAGGGGATGGCAGGAGAGGAGTGCCCGCTCCCACCTATGGGAGCTCCCGAACTGACCCAGCTCTAGCCCTTTTCATGGCATCTTCACATTCTCCCAACCTCCACAGAGTTGCTTCTAGACCAGGACTTCATGAGATGTGTTCTGCAGAATGTATTATTTTACTGAGCTCCTGATATCACAGCTTCATGGAGGAGTGGACCAGGCCGAGAGCGTTATGAGTAATTATGCCTCTAGCATTGTGTTCGCTGAGGTGCAGATCTGTAAAGGTCTCCTGTGACCCACAGCTGCCCATCTACACCTTCTCTCCCAGGTGTTTGGAGCCCGTGGCCCCAAAGGCAGGATTCCCTTCTCCCATTCATTCTCCTTCCTCCTCCTCCTTCTCCTTGGTGAACACCCTGTGTTGCAACCTCCTCAATTCCCTGGAGCCCTAACCAATCCACCATAAGTCTACCCTGAAACTCTGTCCCCTTGAATGAACCCTGGAACCACTCTGGACTTCAGCGTCTTTTTCTGAAAGAGAGGGGCAGGAGCGGCTCTTCTCCAAAGTTCTTTCCGGCGAAGAAAATAAATATTCTATATTTTATCTTCTTAAAACTTTGTGCCCTGTGCCTTTGACAGAAATAACTCTCCAGGCTTGCCTGTTAAAGGAATCTGGAACATTCAGCACGCCAGAAAAGTCCCCCAGGTCTAGCCTTTTCTTCCTTGGTATGTATGGGACATTGCATGGCCTGGAGGCAACATTGGTTTAAAGAGGGAGGTCTCAGCCTTCCAACTGGCACTCGGGTGCTCTGGATGAATCCTAAGGTCTTTTTCAGAGTGACGAGCCCAGGATTTTCCAAGTACAAAGCTCAAGCTGATGAACACAGGCCCAGACAGCAGGAGAGAAAAGCCATTGTTGATTGAACACCCCAAAACAGACACGGACTTTACAAACGGTGGCTCTCCGGTTGATGTCAGTGCCAGGGTGCTGATGTCATCCAGAGAAGGGCAGGGTGAGTCAGCCAGTTCTCCACCATCAGCCCAACCCCGGGAAGCATCCCACGGCGCCCGGATGCTGTCAGGTAAGATGAAGACCATCTGGTAACGTGAGGTTCTGAATACCCCACCTGGCTGTCGGGAAATGGAATTCCACAGATCAGGACCCTAATCCTAAGAATGACCACTGACCGCCCGCGTCCTGCCCCTCGGCTGACAGTTCTGGAAACGGAGCCTCTGGGCCATGTTACCATTTAGCAAGGCTCTCCCTGAGCTGGCCTTTGGATTGCTACGTCTTGGGTTCACCGTGTTCCCTGTCAGGGATGTGTCACCATGCAGATGGCAGTCTGAGAACAGGCCAGGGTGTATGGGATGCTGCCACGTCTCTGTGTTCATTCTGCAGAATTACCGTAGCTCCAGGGTGACAGTCCCACAAGTAAAATCTTCATCGCTGCCGCCTGCCTGTCTTAACACTTCAGAGTCACTTTTTTTTATTTTTGAGCGTATTTGCTCGCTACCCGTCTGAAAAAATTGCGAAGGCTCGTGTGTGTGTGTGTGTGTGTGTGTGTGTGTGTGTGTGTGTTATATGGTTTACATCGAAAGAGCTTTTAAAAACCACAAAGTGTATCTTTGGAAGTCGTCACTCAGGTATGGGTGGTTGGGGACTACAGAGTTTCTGAAATCGTTTGGATTCCAGAAACCACTCTAAGCACACCTCTTGCCTCGTCTCCCTCTCAGCACACTGAATCCACTTGATACAAAAGGGAGGATTGTTCTGACGGAGTGATTTCAGAGAGCGAGAAGGAGCCACACCTTAAAAGCCCCTACCTGAAGCTGATGACTTACCCACTATTGCCAAGTATCTAAAATCGGGTGCCCTAGTTCATACTACTGTGTAAGTGACTAACCTCAAGGTCATTCCCTGGAACAAGGCTGGAGAGAAGCAGGGATCCATGTGTCCCCCCAAGAGGTAGAAAGGTGTGTTATGGGGGCGTGTCCTAAGGGGCAGGGAGGAAGAAAGGCAAAAGGAACAGACTGAGAGCACCCAGAACAAGGAGGCCATTGCACTATTTTTTTCTAGACGTGACCCTGCTTCTTCTTCATTTGTCTGTAAAAAGAGGGGCGTCCCATGACAGTGACCTTCCAAGGAAGAATAACTCATCCACTCTTGGCTTAACTGGTGTCCGAGCAGAGCCACTGTGGAGAGGCTCCTTGGCCAAACCCATCTCTATCTCCCGGCATTCCTGGGGGAGAGCGGAATGAGCACAGCTGAGACCATCAGTGCCATCACGGAAGCAGCACTAATACGGACACAGGGGGTGCCGGCTCATTCTCCCCAGCCAGGTGTCCAGGCTGGCGAGGCCATCTGGGTTAGGAAATGTGTGCTCTAAAGCCTGCTGGGGGAAGCCCGTTTTGATGGGGAGCTAAAAATCAGCCAGCTTCAAGAAGTCTCTTCAGCCCTGGCGCCCATCAAGGTGCGGGGCCTTGGAAACGGACTATTTCCCCTTATGAACAGCCCTGAGAACACGAATGCGTCCACGTTCAACAGCCTGTGGGCCAGGGGCCAGTGAACAAGTCAGCTCCAACAGGAAACACAGGAAAAAAGACTGGGAAGAAACTAGATTTTGGTTTCAGGTTTCCAAAAACCTAAAGATATAAAGCAAAAATGAAACCCTTTTAAGAAATGCCCATCTAAACTGTAACCACTATACCTTTAAAATTCTTTGTATACTGATGAAAGCGGTAACAAACGTGAAAGATGAACGTAAATTGTGCCAAATGATGACACGGTCTCTTTGAAAAAAGGTAGCTCCAAAATTTGAAAGATGAGTGAAAACCCACTGTGGGTGAAGATGTCAAGAAAGAGACATTCTCGTTCAGTGTTGATGGGGGTGTTAGTGAGTCCTGTCATTTTTGGAGGGATACTTAGCAATATTTATTAAAGCTGAAACGCACATTGGCTTTGACCCCACAAATTTCATTGCAGGGATTCACTGTCTAGAAATGCACAATTGTGCAAAAATATGCATGTACAAGAATTCTTTCAGCATCACTGGCAATAGAGGAAAACTGGAAAGAACTCCACGTCCATCAAAAAGGGATCGATTGGTCAATCCTAGTGCATTTGTATAAGGGAAACCTACAGGTGTGTGTGTGTTTTTTTTAATAGGTTCCATGCCCAACGTGGGGCTTGAAACTCACAACCTCGAGATCAAGAGTCACGACTCCACCGACTGAGCCAACTAGGCGCCCCAAAACTTGCAGCTTTTAAAAGAAACAAGGAAACCGAGGTGCTTACGAGAATAGATGCTCGGAGAGAATAGCGCAGTGCAAACTGAAGACCAAGCCTATTTTTTGTAAGATAGTAGAAGATATGTTAATATATGCACACAAAAAATCTTTGATGGGTGGATCACTAGGGACTTGAAACTTTCCATGATAGCATTTCTAAGTTTGTTAGGATTTCGTGTTCTTATTTTTTAACATTGAACAATAACTTGTAATCAGAATTGGAAAAGTGAATGCCCACATCTTCACATTTAACTATCTCTCACGCTGTCTTTGCCCCTCATGCTGGAGGGGCATTAAGAACTGTGTTTCTTAGAGCTTCTAGAGAATAGTGGCTACGGGCTAGGTCTTTTCATCTCTGCCATTCCATGGTAAATGGCTCAAACTTACAACTCTTCAAATACCTTCACATTAAAGTTACTTTGTGCTTGAGAAGCGGCCAGTGTCATAGACAATGCAGGGCTGTGAGTTGGGAGTGTCGCTCCCACAAATTTTCTTCCCATGTTCCAGTTTTGTCATCTGTAAGATTAAGGGTTGAGAGCACCTGGGTGGCTCAGTTGGTTAAGCATACAACTTCAGATGAGGTCACAACCTCACTGTTCGTGAGTTCGAGCCCCGTGTCAGGTTCTGTGCTGACAGCTCAGAGCCCGGAGCCTGCTTTGGATTCTGTGTCTCCCTCTCTCTCTGCCCCTCCCTCACTCATGCTTGCACTCTCTCGCTTTCTCTCTCGTGTGCAAAAATAAATAAACGTTAAAAAAATTTAAAAAAAATAAAATAAGATTAAGGGCTTGAAGAGAATCATCTCTTATATTCTTTCATATAAAGACCTTGGCCGCTCCCTGACCAGACCCTCCACGAAAGGGATACCCAGTGGGCATTTGCTAAAATACGAGACAGAGACAGGGCCTGAATTCAGGACACCATGGGAAAAGGAACAACTGAGAAAAGTCTTAACCGGCATCATCTGGAGTTAGTGTAGAGTCAGCCAAAGGAAAAGAGCAAAAAGGCTTTATTGCCCTGGGAGAAAAGCACATTTTTGAGGTTCTCCACTAGAGAACTGAATGTTTGGAAATATGTAGGGATGGTTTGGGCTGTCACAATAATGGAGAGAAGGCGGAAGCGACCAGCATTTAGCGGGTGGGGCAGAGGTGCTAAACTTGCCACAGGGACCAGGACAGCCGCCCATTAGTCCCATCCACGCAGCCCTCGGATTAACACTGACAACTGCTGGCCCACCAGCCATCAGCTTCCGTACCTGTCCAAAGGCCTGGTGCCAGGGGCCAGCGCTAGGTGCTGGGGGAGGTGAGGGGCAAAGGAAAACGAGGTGGCAAGACGGCCAAGATACCAGCCACACGGCCCACCCTCTGCACGCTCCTCTACTCCCCAAAGTGGTCATTCTGGATCTTCTACTCTAATTGTAGAAGATTTAACACACTGATAAATACTTAACACTCCCTTTAACACACACTGATAAATACTTAAAACTCCTTGGAGGATACATCTCTATAGTTACATGCCTGACTAAATCCTAACTATAAAAGAAGATTTGGGCCCGGTAGGTCCAAGGCCTTCATATTAGGTCTTGGAGCCCATTCTCCCTCTTGCCAAGTTTAAGGCCACCATTGTCTGCTGTAAGCTCCGAGAAACAAAGACCTCACGTGCCACTTTTCCTACGGCATTCCTAGCACCAAGAACAAGGGCTGGCACATAGTAGGTGCTCAGTTAAAAAAATTTTAATGAATAAGTGAACGAATGAGGTAATGGGAAAGGCACAGTTTTAGGAGGCAGTCAGGATGGGTTAGCTATTTATAAGCCATATGGTCCTTGGCAACTCACTTGGCCTTCACGAGTCTCCTCTTCTGGGGAGAACAGCAACTACCACCTTCCAGGGCTTTGGGGAAGATGGGGGTAATATACAGAAGACGTCCAGCATGTCTGGATCATAGCAGCTTCTCAGAAAATGGGAACTAATTGTACACTATTATTAACAACACCATTATTGGTGCCCCCGGGTGGCTCAGTCGGTTAAGCACCCGGCTCTTGATTTTGACTCAGGTTGCGATCTCACGGTTCATGGGATCGAGCCCCATGTTGGGCTCTGCACTGACAGTGCAGAGCCTGCTTGGGATTCTCTATCTCTCTCTGTCTCTCTCCTTTTCTCTCCTTTCTCTCTGCCCCTCCCCTGCTCTCTCTCTCTCTCTCAAAACAAATAAACTTAAAAAAAAAAAAACCTTTAAAAGAATAACACCATTATTAATAACTCCAACTCCTACCACAGCTCGCATCTGTTACGATCGTAATTACAAAAGTTACACAATTCAGTTCAACTGGCCCTTTAGGAGCTACCGGTTAATAACCAACATCAGCTAGAGCCTCTTCTTTAAAGCACAATGTTTCCCCTTTCACCTTCCAAGCAACTGTTGCTCAGAACAGTATCAGCTACTCCATTGTTTCCAGACATCGATAAAGGGCCCGCCCGTAAAGATGCGTGCAGCAGAAAAACAGGAAGACCAGTCAGGGAGAACCAGCAAGTCTGTGGGCAGTTCTGGCTCAGTCCCAGCCCCAGCAGTCAAGGTGTCATTCCGATTAGACCTCCAGACGCCTGAGCCTGTTCACCAAGGCAAATCCACAGGGCACAGTGGCTGCAAGCATGGAATCTGGAGCCAGAGGCTGAGCTCCAGACCCTGGTTCTCCACTCTTAATTGTATAACCTCAGGCAAGTTGCTTAACCACTTGAAACCTCAGTCTTCTCGTCTGGAAAATGGGAACAAATATTAGCTTAGCGCCTACTTGGGGAAAGGGGGAAGGAAGCAGAAGACTGTACTTCCGTTGGCTTTGTGGAAAATCACAGAAATCAATCAGCCCATCGGGAGAGACCCCACCAGAACTTCTTCCCATGGAGACTACCCTTCCCACATTCTTTCATTTTTGTTCCTTGACACAATCAGCTTGAATCCTCTCTGAGGTACGGAGGAAGAATTAGCTAGTGACGCGGAACAGAAGCAGAGTGCTGGACACAGAGTAGGTCTTCAATAAATATTTGCTGAGTGACTGCCTGAAGGGTGGATTCATACGTTGAAAGGCTGACAGTCCATTGAGCTTGTTTGACCCAACAAACTAAGTACGGACTAAGGTAAAGTGACGCTCGTGGCATTTTTGAAACCGAGGCCTGGAATTTGTGTTCATGGAAATTGCTGTTAGGGTTACCTTCTCTTTCAGTTGGGACACACCTCAGCTGGAAAGTACGGGGCATTTAACTGTGGGCAGATAATCCAGAGAGGGTCTGAGACATTTATCCACCAGAGCACATCCCGCGATGCCCCCTTAGGTATAAGAATTTGTGCCATTAAAAATTAACAAGCCCACGTGAGCTCCAGAGGCCAGCCCTCACTCGTCATGTTCATTGCCCGATCGTGTGGGCCTACAGGGTGCACCAGACAGTAAGTGCTCAATAAATGCAGGTTTAACGAACAATTACATGGACCAAAAAAATAAATAAATAAAAATGAATGAAGACAGAATAATCAAAAGGGGGGACAGTTATTGCAGAGTCTCGATCAGAACGGAAGTTTTCGGAAGCCCCGTCCTGGAGCCTCGGCTGCTTGTCTAGACAGCTTTTAGAAGGGGCGGGAGACGCGGGTACAGAGAACCGGGGGAGAGGGAGATCTGGGAGAAGTGAGAAGTGGACACAGGTGAGTTTGTAGGGGGACGTGAAGCTCAATCAGGACACCTGTCGTGCTTGCACGAACACTACTCTCACTCTGAGAGTGACCAGGATATCTGGAGGAAGGGGTGGAGCCTTGGAACATCAGATCAGACACCTATAGCCCCTACTGCTTCCACAAGCTGGGCTCTCAAGGCTGTTCCTCTTTCAGAAACACCCACTGTTTTCTAGATCTCCTGCCGTCTGCGTCTCTTCGCTTTGCCTTCACCCAGGCTGGCTCTCTGGGCCTGGAGGGCTCAGCTTCCTCGTCCCCGTGTTAGAAACGTGAAGGGTACATTTGTGGAGACAGCCACTTGGGCTCTCTCCCTATTGAGGGGACTCCCTTTCCTCCTGAGATAAGCACATCGTTCTCTCCCAAAACTCAGCATGTGGGTCCGCCGTGGACACGAACTGCCTCTTTGATGCACTTTTAACAAGTGTTTTTACAATGCGCTTCTCGGAAAATTGCCCCGTTCCTTCTGTACTCAGCAGGGAGGTACCACGTGAACTGAGAGCTTGGCTATTATGCTCGTGGATAATTTGAGTTTCAAGTGCAGCCTTCGCACGCTTGAAAACAAATAATTTACCAAAAAGTTATCCAGCTGCCCTCCCAATCTGCCGGCTACTTTGCCTCGGGTGTGGCGCTCCCTCGGCTTGCTGTGAGCCTCAGCGAACAGAACCATCAAGATCTCTCTAGGTCCCAGCCAATGACGGCAGCACAGAATTTTGGCCGACCTGGCCCTGGAGAAGATAAAGCCCTTAAATAGAGATTAGCCACGCTCATTCCAGCCCCACTCACAGCCAAGAGTCACAAAGTCGGTATTTGCTGAGGGGAAAAGGACAAAAGGAAACAAATTTCGTTTGCAAGCTCTCCAAACAGGCTAGAAAAAGTAATTCCCTACTGCTCGCCCTCTCCGCATCCTGTCACAAGAAGGCTAAGCTACTATGGCCCAATGTTGAGGAAATCTCAACATTTTGGTCTCTGTCTCACAAAGGATCAGTTGGCGCTCTGACTAGGGGGTTCAGAAAAGAGTTGTGCAGAAAAGAGTTGTGCAGTTGTGCTTCAAAAAAGCAACAGGGCCATTTTAAATGACTTTATGGTGACAAAGTGACAATGACACTTGCTACTTTAGAGCAATAAAAGCTTGGGAAACCTGAGAAGGGGAACTCCTAAAAAGTTGCACTATTCCGGGGCGCCTGGGTGGCTCAGCCGGTTAAGCGTCCGACTTGGGCTCAGGCCACGATCTCGCGGTTCGCGGGTTCGAGCCCCACGTCGGGCTCTGGGCTGACAGCTTGGAGCCTGGAGCCTGCTTCGGATTCTGTGTCTCCCCTTCTCTCTGCCCCTCCCCTGCTCATGCTCTGTCTCCCTCTGTTTCTCAATAATAAATAAACGTTAAAAAAAGATTTTTTTTTTTTTTTAAAGTTGCACTGGGGCGCCTGGGTGGCTCAGTCAGTTGAACGTCCATCTTCAGCTCAGGTCAGGATCTCACAGTTTGAGTTCGAGTCCCGCGTCGGGCTCTGTGCTGACAGCTCAGAGCCTAGAGCCTGTTTCAGATTCTGTGTCTCCCTCTCTCTGCCCTTTCCTCACTCATGCTCTGTCTCTGTCTCTGAAAAATGAATAAACGTAAAAAAAAAAAAATTGCACTATTCCTTGATAACCTACTGAGGAGCCGGATCCAAACAAACATCCCCCTGTTTAAAAACCAAAAAAATGTTTGTTTATTAAAAGAGAGTGCGAGCTGGGGAGAGGCAGAGGTGGGGCGGAAGGGGGAGACACAGAATCCGAAGCAGGCTCCAGGCTCTGAGCTGTCAGCACAGAGCCTTACGCGGGGCTCGAACCCGCGAACCGCGATATCGTGGCCTGAGCCGAAGTCGGAGGCTTAACGGACTGAGCCACCCGGGCGCCGCCCCCCCCCAAAACACCCTTTTAATCAGAGTGAATTTAAATCTGCGCTGAAACCATCAGCCTTCAGGGTACAACGGCAGCATATCTCTTTTGGAGGAACCCTGAGGCTCATCCAGTTCACGACTGTTACTCTACAGGCAGGAAGAGGGGGCCCCGCGAGATTCAGAGACCTCCTCCAGGACACGCGGGGCTGGGGCGGCCCCAGGGCGGGACTCGGGCCGCCTGGTCCAGCTCTCCCTCCTTATGCCTCCGGTACCTGCGGCGCGCTCCGTGGGCCACAGTGCGCCGTTCAGGCAGCTGCGCAGAGCGAGCGCTCTTGCCAACGGGGTCACTTCTCACTCCAGCGTCCCTGCGGGCAGAGGGGACCACATCCCCCCGCCCGAGCCCAAGGCGGGGCCACCAGCTCAAAGGGGACCGTGTGCTGAGCCAGCGAGGGGCACGTCCGGACGGGGCGGGGCGGGGGGGACATCAGGCTCAGGACTGTCAGCCCCGCGGCAGGAGGGGGAGACACTGAAAACCCTCCCAGGCAGCTGCGAAGGAACCCAGAGGTGACCTGGAATTCTCCCGAGAGCCCACAGCACATGCATCCAGAATCCGCCATTCACGTTCCTTCTGTCCTTTCTCTAGAAAGCCAGACTGCTTCGAGATGGGCAGATGGGGGCGGGGCTTCCCTCTCTTGCATTTTGTCCTAAGAGACAAGGACATCCCAGGTACACCTTTCCGGAGCGTTCCCGCGGAGCTGTGCAGGCTGCGCGTAACAGGACTGCCGCCCCCAAACGACATGCTCAAAAGGTCAGAGCCAAATGCTAAGTGCCCTGATTAAATCTGAACATCCCTTCTGCGGTGGATGGGCGCTGTTTAATCTGTGTGGATCCGGCCATCCACGGGCAGCTCTCTCCCTCTTCAGAAAACTGAAAGGAAACATCTAAATAGCATCCGACACCTAGTTTCTTCGTGTACGACAAATGTCAATGATATGCAAACACAGGCGCTTCGCAGTCAAACGCGGCTTCGCCAGAGCGGACAGTGAAGGGGCTTCTCATTACTCTGTGCTCTGTCTGGGAGGAAGGACCTGGTGGCCGGGCATCCGGGAGTCGGGCCCCGGTCACTTCTGCACACGGTAAACACTACCCATTACTGTTCCCAAGAATGGCGCAGAGAGAAAATAAATCAAGCAGTCTTGTCCATCAGTCCCACTCCCTGAGTCCCTACTTGGCCAGCCACTGGGGAATCCTCAAAAAGGCACCAAGCCCCAACCCGCCGGCCCAGCACTCTGGGCCCCTCATACTTTTAACCTGCTGACCTATCCTGGCTCACCTCGCTCCCTTCTTGCTTCTGGCATTTCCAGGATGGACCATCCTTTCTCACATCCAGACCTTCCAGCCAGGCCAGCTCCAACAACGCCTCTTCTGGACAGCTTTCCTTGACCATCACTAAGCTGCTGCCTCAACACCCCCTCCTTGCCATGGTGTCAATCGTCCTCATCTCTCCAATACCCAACACGGGACGGACGCATAGTAGGTGTTCGATGAATGTTTGTGGAAGAAATGACATTCCTGAAGCAAAGTTAGCACACTAGGTCTAAAAGAGATGAAAAGAGGTGCCTGGATGACTCAGTTGGCTGCACCTCTGACTTCAGCTCAGGCCACCATCTCACGGTGGTGGGTTCAAATCCCACATCGGGCTCTGTGCTGACAGTTCGAAGCCTGCTTTGGGTTCTCTCTCCCTCACTGCCAGTCACGCTCTTACTCTCTCTCTCTCTCTCTCTCTCTCTCTCTCTCTCTCTCAAAAATAAATAAACTTAAAAAAGAGGGAGAGAGATGAATAAATGGGCTCTTTAAAAACACAACACACACACAGAGGCAAGTCTTTTACAGGCAATGAATACATATAAAAACTGACGAAGTCTTCTAAATGAGGTGTGCAGTCTACTTAATAGTCGTGTAACAGTGTCAATTTCCTGGTTTTAATGAGATACTACAGTTTTGGAAGATGTTATCACGTGGGAAGCTAGAGGATCTTCTCTATACTTTTTTTTTTTTTTTTTGCAACTCCTAAATCTGTGATTATTTTAAAATAATAACGCAAAAGATATACAAGACAAAAAGGCAAGATGTCCCAGGCACCAAAAGAGCGGCCGAGGCAAGAGGTGATGACTCCCAGGTTAGGGATGATCCTCACCCTTCTTTCCCTCTCCCTTCTCTTTCTCGGGCCTCCCCTGAAACGTCCTCCCTTCTGAGATGCCTTCCCAAACCAGCAGCAACCACGGCACCTGCTCAGAGTTCATTTTACTTCCTTCAGCGCCTGGAGGACTGTAATCAGAAATCTCGCACGTTTGTTGTCTGTCTTCCTCCCCCAGAACGTAGCCGCCCCAAGAACAGGGGCCACAGTGGGAAGTTTGCCACTGCTTCCCCAGGACCAGGGCAGATCCTGGCCCATGACCCTTAAGGAATATTTTTTTAATGAATAGTGAACATGTTAATGAATTAAGGAAGAGAGTATATCAGAAACCAAAGCTGAGAGTGATCTTCTTAGCCTTTAAGGCTTTCTAATTAAAAACAAAAAATGATAATAAAAAGCAAGTCCTTGACAAATACAGCACTTTATTATTTGTAGGAAATTACTTGAAATAGACAACGTGATGTCTGGAGCAGGTCCCAGAAAGAAGCAGATTCCACTAGAAGGGGTGTGATCAGAAAATGTGTCCAGTGGGCAACTATCCGGACAGACATGGAAAGATGGAAGGGATTTAAAGAGAGGTCAAACGAGGGAAGGGGAAGAAAGGGCATTCGGAGCTCAGAAGCCAGCGCGAAAAGAAAGCCTTAGTGGCATCAGGCCCACATCTGCCCGCTCAGGAAGCTGGTGACCTGTCATGAGAAGGGCTAGAGTCATGGTAATGAACAAGAGAGTCAGGACCCGCTCACATGACCGTCTGCTCTAGGTGATCAGCCTTCTGTCTAGTAAAATAAGATTTGTAAACACTGAATTTTTTCCTTAATGAATGTTTCCTGAAAGGACAGAGTAGGCTGCTTAGAGGCTGTGCCTTGGTATTTCTGAGTTCTTGCTGGCTGGAAGAAGGGCCAGAAGCCTATTTGAAATTGAGTAAGGAGAAGAAGGAATCCTTGCCCCTTTGGGGCAAACGCCTCCATTGTGGGAAGAGCGACTCTGGTGAGCTCTCCCAATCATGAGAAAGGATTTTGTGGAAATCATTCAAGGCCCAACGCATCAGGCTGAGATGTTAAGGAACCTGGCTAATGCTATCAAAAACCATTTCATGAGGGACACATTCCTACATAATTTCTGTCTTCTGTCATGCCTACCACCTAGCTGGGCCAGGATTGCTGAAGAAGACAGCTGGCAAATTATTGGGAAATTTGAGGAGCGGAAGTTTAAATCCAAAAATGTGTACCCCACCCCTTATTCCAGAAGACTACAGGTTGGATGGTTTTGAAGTGACCAGTGATTGCCCCATAACAGGTCTTCCTTAGCCAAATGTTCTGCATTCAAGTTATTCCCATAGCCCTCAGTTCTTCTAGAACAGAGAGTGGATATCAGAAAAGCCTTTCCTCCACAGAGGCATCTGGCTCCTGGGGCCTCTTCATTCCAGCCTCGGCCACTGGGGCCCCGACACAGCAGCGTTGCTTCAGGGCCATGAGAAGCTGGGGGTCCCCTGATAGCCTGGCTGTGGACCAAAGCCGGAGGTATCGGAGACATGTGGGGGTGAAGGTCTACCAGCCCACTGTCCCCTGCATTGTGTAATGCTGATGGAAGAGATGTCTGCCTTCTCCAGATTCCATCAGCTGAATGGATACGAGGCACCAAAGAATAAGAAAGTATCGTGTATGGGAGAAGCTGCCAGGTGCCTTCTCTATCTTATTCCTATTTGCCAAGGCCTGCCTCGTTCCCAGACTGGGGAAGGTTCTATGCTAACTTGGACTTTAGAGGCGGCCCAAGTTCCTGTTCTTCTTGCCCACAGCCCTCCCCAGAATGATGGCCGAGAGCGCTCATCCTCACGGCCCACGAAAAAGCAATCTTGGTGCCATGTACACATGGCCATTGGGTCTGCCACCTTTCCGGCAACACCTGGAAAACTTCCGAGTGATTTCTCCTCAGAAACCTTTGTTGAGAAACCTTCCTTAACATTAGCTCACGAAGTGGGATCCACCCTCTTGCTTAACTCTTCCGTGATATCTGGCAGGAAGTTTTCGAGATGGTCACACAAGGCGTGTTTTATACCATTGACCACATGCAGAAGGGTCCCCCTGAAACTCAGAGATTTGGCATTGAGGAGAATAGGAAGTGCTCTGCCCTTCCAACATTAGCTGTTGGTCATATTCTGTTCTCTCCAGTAGATGAAGATTTGTTGGTGCTATTGACTAAAGTGGAAGACACTCGGGATTTTTCACTTAAACCTCAACTCTGGAGCCGTCTACACGTGATAGACTTAGGACACCATTCTGGATTCCTGGATTATATCATAAAATTACTCTTAAATTTACTCTTCAATTACTTAAAATTACTCTTAAATGCTTATTGAAGCATGGCTCAGTCAAGTAAGCGTCCAACTTCGGCTCAGGTCATGATCTCGCTGTTCGTGAGTTCGAGCCCCACGTCGGGCTCTGTGCTGACAGCTCAGAGCCTGGAGCCTGCTTCGGATTCCGTGTCTCCCTCTCTCTCTGCCCTTCCCCTGCTCGTGCACACTCTCACTCTCTCTCTCTCTCTCTCTCTCTCTCTCAAAAATAAACATTAAAAAAAAATTTTTTTTAATGCTTATTTCCATGTTTAGGTTTTCACGAACAGTGTTTCTTTCTTTCTTCCTTTTTTTTTTTTTTTTAACAGACTGATTATTGAGGTAGAATACTGGAGTAGTCCCCATTTCATTAGCTTTATTTGTTTCTATAAATTATGCACACACATGCAAAAATGAGTTTCCACCAGCTGCCCCCAAATGAGTACAGTGTGAACATCACTGAGCGTGTGGGCAGGGAGAAGTCAGCAAGCAAATCCAGAAGCCGCCCCGGTGCCCCAGCGTCCGCTGGCTCCCTGGGCCTCTAGTCCATCACTTCCACTTATTTTTCCTCCTTTTCACCTCGTTTCCTTCCACGTCTGCCCCTCCCAAATCACGACTCCGTTCACTGAGGCCTACAAGCGCCTCCGCTGAAAGCAGACTGAGACGGGAGTAAACAATACGCTCAGTGTCCTGAGGGGCGGCCATTTTGCTGCCAAATACAACTTTGCCAAACCAAGAGGAAACTCCCCTTATTTCTCCTTTTTTTTGTTTCTCATCTCTTCCAACTGAAAGCAAGTATCGGGGATATGTTTTGGTGCCACCTGGCCTCTAGTGCCTCCTGAGTGCTCAGACTACTGTTTTGCCCATAAGCGTTAACTCTATCCATGCCGGGCACATTCTGGAGTTCCAAGTAAAGGATTCATGGATCGGTGAGATGAATGAGGACCTTGCTCACCAAACCCACAGCCTCGTGAAGGACACGCACCATTAACAGCACTTGCTACGCAGTGTGGTAAGTGTTGCAATGCAGGAACGAACAGACCGTCATGGGGCACTGCAGGACACAAGTGCCCCCTCCCATTAAAGCGAACTTGCCATCCGAGAGAGAAAACTACATGGGGCTTGGGAGAACCGAGCAAGGATCTCGACCACTCTCTTTGCGTTCTTCCGTTCTCTTGGGGGTTTTCTCAGTTCAACTATTGCTCCAGTCACCATGCTGATCCCCTGGGGCATACGGCACGGGGGTGGGAGGGACATACACTACTCCCACCACTTTAAAAGCTAAGGCAGAGGCAAGGGGGCACATCTGAACCTTCACTTCTAGAATGGGGAGAGAAACAGCCACCGCGGTGCTTGCACCTAAAGAGATCAGCATCACAGTGCCTGGTACAAAATGAGTGTCGCCCGTGGTGGTGACAGTCGTGAAGTCAGAAGGATCTAGTCCAGGCTGGAGGCTCTTCTGAGCTCCCGAGCACAGACAGCTACATATCACAGGCCCCTTCTCTAAGTGGCTCTCCTCACCTTGGACTCAGGGACAACTCTCTGCTGAGAAAGAAAACGAGCAGCGGCCCAGCAGGACAGGCCAGTCTCTGGCAGAGAATGGTGGGATCCTGGAGGTTTACCTGCGTCAGGTGTATATATCACTGTCCACCACGACCTGATTCAATGCTAAGTGACTCGTGGGCAGGGAACATGGGTCCAGTCCATGCTACATAAGAAGCACGGGCGGGTTCACGCTCAACAAATACAATCAGGACATTTCTGATCTGGAAGGGGCTCTCAGAGAGGGTTATGTCCAATCTTTTCATTTAAAAATACAACATTTGGGGCGCCTGGTGACTCCGTCGGTTGAGCGTCCGACTTCGGCTCAGGTCATGATCTCGCGGTTTGTCAGCTCGAGCCCCACGTCGGGCTCTGTGCTGACAGCTCAGAGCCTGGAGTCTGCTCTGGATTCTGTGTCTCCCCATCTCTTGGCCCCTCCCCTGCTCATGCTCTGTCTCTCTCTGTCTCTCAATAATAAATAAATGTTTAAAAAATTTTTTTTAATTAAAAAAAATTTAAAAATACAATATTAACTAGATAATTTTAAGTATAGAAAAATTTAAAGAAAATGTACATAACCCCTAGTTCCATCACCTAAACAGATTAGCTTGTATAGAAACATTGAAAAATAAAAATCATACATGAACCCTTTTTTTAAGACAAAATAGTGCAGGAATGTATAAAAAGTTGCCTTCCCTCCTACCTGAACCCTCAGGCCTCCCTCCTTTCTTCTTGTGTATCCTGCTAAAAGTAATTACAAAAACATGAGCATATATATTCATGCACATATCTATACACATATATACAACTTCATTTTTTTTTATATAAACAGGACCTCACTTTCCTGCAACTTGCTTTTTTTTCACTTAAGAAGGTGCTATGGTCTGAATGTTTGTGTCCCCTGCCCCAAATTCATATGTTGAAATCCTAACCCTTAATGTGGTAGTGTTAAGTGGGGGGGGGGGGAGGGGGCAGCATATTGGGGGGTAATTAGGTTATGAGGGGTGGAGTCCCCATGAATGGGATTAAGTACTTTCAAAAAGAGACCTCACAAAGCTCACTAGCCCCTTCGACCATGTGAGGGCACAGCAAGAAGTCTGAGACCCAGAAGCAGGTACCCCCCCGGAGCATGCTGGCACCTAATCTCAGACATCTAGCCTCCGCAACTGTGAGAAAGGCATTTCTGTTGTCTATCAGCCATCCAGTCTTGGGTATTTTGCTACAGCTGTCCAAACCAACTAAGAAAGAAGGCAACGGACAAAGTTTTGAAGCCAGAGTACTTGCCTTTCACTCCCATCACCATGCTACTTTCTAGTTAAATAATCTTGAACTTAAACTTCACTGTGCCTTAGCTGTTTTGTCTGTAAAATGGGGATAGGGGAGTAATACACGTAAACTTCTTAGAATGGGGATGACACTCAAAAAATATGTATTATTATTACTTGGTACCATTATATCTTTGTACCCTTTCCAACTCTTCCCGTTTATCTTTTTTTTATTTAAGTCTAATTGACAAGCGATGGCCTTTTAGTTTCAGGTATACATCAGAGTGATTTGAAATTTCTATACACTATTAAATGATGCTCACAATTAAGTCTAGCTATCATCTGTCACCACACAAAGTTGTTACAATATTACTGACTATATTCCCTTTGATGTACATTACAACCCCATGACTTATTTATTTTATAAGTGGAATGCTCACCAGCGTGCCAAGGCTACAAACTCTGGTGATGGGTACTGAGGCTGTTTCCAATTTACTGCTGTTGTTATTATGAACAATATTAAGATACCCTTACTCGCTCGTTTTTGATGATCTCGGTGAGTAAATCCACAGGATCCATTTGTAAGGCTGAACTTGCTGAGTATGTACATATAACTTTTGACAGATGTCATCAAATGCACCACCTGGGTTCCCTGCCATGAAAACTGTCTGTTTCCCAACCCCTCTCTGAACTGGATATTCCGAAATATTTAAATATTCGCCAATCAGACAAATCACAAGCGGTATCTCCTTGTTGGTTTGATTTGAACCTCTTTAAATAATGAGTGAAGTCAAGAACTCTTTAACTTACAGGTGAGAAAACCAGAGACCTAGTGGTCCTCTAACTGGCTTAAAGTCGCGCCTGACCCGTTATAGAGACGAGCCTGAACCAGATCTCGGGATGGCCCATCTGAGGGTGCCCTGACCCCCAGCACCGGGAAGAGCATCCGATGACCTGTGGCCAACTCCTTCCTCTGCCCTGTCCGGGCACACCAGGGCTGAGCAGGCAGGCGGGGCTCCACGCTGCCAGGGTTAGGGTGAGGGCCCCCTGGGGACCAGCAGTCCAAGCATGTGTTTTCCTGGCCTGACAGGGACGTCATAGCCTCATCTTTGACCCAGGAAGCAGGACTGTGGTTTCCTTCAGCTGCGAGGTCGCTGACTGTGTCTAGCAGATAACAAAAACCTTGTCCACCAACTGCCTGAGGTTCCAAGGTGTTTTTTCTCCTGTTCGTGTCATCTCAAGTGTTGCTTCTGTCTGAGAGCCAAGTGGTTCACGCAGCCGTTGACTGGACATTCACATTCCTTTTTCTCCTTCTCTACGAAACTGGCCTTTTTCAACTGGGCAAGAAAGCTCTCTGCAGGAGGGCAAGGATCTCCTTCCATTACCCTCTGGTGCCTTCCCCAGGCGTGAACAGCACAGGTATTCAGGGTGGCGGGAGGTTACCGAGTGCGCGACATAGAGAAGCGCTCGGGTGCCGCTTCTCCCGGGCACTGTGACCACGAGCACCTCCCTCTAAGCCTGGCTGTCCTCACCTGGATGATGGAAATGACACCGATGTCTGCTTTGCCTGACACGCAGGATTGGTGTGAGCCAAGGAGATCGCGTGCGTGACAGTACTTTGAAAACCGTGAGGCCCAACACAGATGAAGGACGCGGGAGAAGGTCAATGAGCTGGTCGCCATTCGCTTCCTCCAGGGGACTTTCTTTCCTGAGGTGGCCATCCTCAGTCGTGTGGGAGGGGTCTATCCCCGTGCCCAGATATTCCGGAAGCCCTGCGTCCCCTATCCAAGTGCCCCAGGACCGGGCTCTTCATCGTGACACAGACCGACTCAAGGCTTCATTCATCTTGACGCTACAGAAAGTATTTTACAAGCATCTATTTATACACCAGCTAAACTAGCTGTTCAGCAAAGAGAACTCTAGTAACTTCACATTGGTTTGGCACAATCAGGAAGCACAGTTCCACCTGCTGGGATTTCTCAGCCAACCCATCCTCATTACACGCTAGAACTAAGAAATAAAAGTGGCCATGTTGAAGGGAATCATGCTGCAATTACTATATATTTTTCTACTCCTTTCTTTTCTCTCTCTTTTTTTTAATTTAACATTTATTTTTGAGAGACAGAGCGTGAGCAGGGGAGGGGCAGAGAGAGAGGGAGACACAGAATCCGAAGCGGGCTCCAGGCTCCGAGCTGTCAGCACAGAGCCCGATCCAGGGCTCCAACACATGAACTGTGAGATCATGACCTGAGGTGAAGTCAGATGCTCAACCAACTGAGCCACCCAGGCGCTCCTAATTTCTAAACAAAAGAGTTAAATACAGTTCCACCCTTTTCCTTGTCTTTCTGCTACCGTCCTAAACACCGATTATCCTCCTAAGTCTAGAATCATAAGAACCTGTTCTACCACTCACAGCTTGGAGAGTTTAGGCAAATTATTCAACCTCTCATCTATAAAAGTAAAGAGAATCAGAAAGCCAAGTTAATTAGGAGTGTGGTTACATTAAGAACACAAAACCAGTAAAGATCTACTTAAAGCTTAATGCTTGGATTTGGAGACGGCTCTTTTGTCCTCTGAGACTTTTTTTTCCCTAACTCCTGGTTATATTCCAGATATCTGAAATTTGCTGGCTAAGGGAGTCTCTCTCGGGTGCATATATATATTCTTCTCAAGGTCTTGAACAGCTTCACCAAGGCCATGATGGAAGTCGTTGCACCGACAACCCAAGCCCAGACCCCAGCGCTCTGTTCCAGGCAGGGAGACTTCCAGCAAGCGCCCTGGAGCGGCCTGGTGGAGACTAACAGGAGGCACAGGACAGAGGCAAGGACAACAGGAGCCCCCCTGAGCCCGGTGCGTGAGGAACAACTTCCCTCCGGGCAGCTGTATGCACAGACCAATGCCCCACCACGGGCTCTGTCTTTGTAAGAAGAAACCTTCAGATGCCCACTTAGGAAAAAGAAATATAAAGGGTGACGTCCAACGCTAGGGCAGTCCACGGTGAACAGCCAACAAGGGAAAACAGAGGGATTGTGGCCACTCTGGAATGTCTGTGTAGGAGGAGCTTAGAGGCAGCACTGCTTGGCCAGGAAGGGAAGGGCTGTGGAACTTCACGTGATGCTGCATCTGTATAACACACACAGTGGCTTATGTCTGTGTGAGATAGAGTGCTGGTGGGGGCGGGGGGGCAGCCAGAGCCCGAGTCACCCCCCTTCGTTCAGTCCCTGGAAAGGACGGTGCTGAAAAAAATAAACCAGTCCCACTTCAGGTGACTAGTCCATTTTTCTGAAGGATGTAAAGAATTCTCTCATAAATTCTACTCCCTTGCTTCCATTGAGCTAGGTTGCTAGAGTTCCGTCTAGAATACTGAAGGTGCAAAGGCACCTGGGTGGCTCGGTCGGTTAAGCGTCCGACTCTTGATTTCGGCTCAGGTCGTGATCTCACGGTTGGTGGCACAGAGCCCCACGTCAGGCTCTGTGCCGAGCATGGAGACTGCGTGGGATTCTCCCCTCCTCTCTCTGCCCCTCCCTCTGCCACACACACGCATACTTCCTCTCACGAAAATAAGGAAACATTTAGAATATGGAAGGTACACACTATAGACATCATAGAGCTAACAGAGCTGTTATAAATATTTCAGCTTCAAGTACACAGTCGGGTGTGGCCATGTGACTAGTTTTGGCCAATACAATGTGAGCAGAAGTGACGTGTGTCACTCCTGGACAGCTGGAAGGGCCAGCACGTGCTTCGCCATTTTCTCCTTTCCCTCAGCCACCGTAATGGGGAATGCTCCGTCGGCCTCTATCTGATAAAAACAAGGATGACACAGTACAGGGTCCCCAGCTAGCCTTCGTAGATGTGCAGAGTGAGCAAGAAATAAACCTTCGTTGTTTTATGCCCCTGAGTTGGGGGGCTGTCTGTTACCCCATAACCTAGCCTTCACTGTGACATATCTATATACCACTTAGCCACCAGAACATGGCCTTCTTCTAAACTGGTAAATGACTGTCAAAGTGTTTAATTGTATTAAAATAGATCGTATAGCCATAGAGTTCCCAGTACTTCTTAAGAACTCGGTTGTTTGTTAGGGACCTAGACACAATTTTTAATTACAAGAAATCAAACTCCTATTTGAAAGGTAAACTGTAGAACTGAGCTCTCAAACAACCCCCCAATTCCTTTCCGGAGTCCCAGCAAATAGGTTGTCGAGTGCAACATTAAAACCTGCTCCAAATAGAACACTCTAAGTTAACTAACTGGAATTAAAATTGAAAATTAAAAAAAAACCCAACAACAACAAAACAAAACCTGCTCCAAATGCATCATCCATTATGGGAGGAAAAAGACAATCATTTTCATAAACTCCAATTTCTGACATGAAAAATTTCCTCCATGATACTCTTGGTCGACGCATGCATTCATCCCCTGAGACGTCAGGCTGGGCTGGCCAAATGGGAACTTCTTCGTTGACTTTATTTTCCCTGTGGAAGCCAGAGTTTTGAAATGCAGCTCCTTGAACATCACGATGGGTTGATGCCCACCAAAGTCAGGTTCTCATGCCTCCAAAGGCATATTTCAATCCATCATTTTATTTAATATATAAAACATGGATAAGGACAAAATTTGGAGTACTGTCCTATACCAAAAAATACACAAACTAAGTTTTTCTATCACAAGATGTATCAAAACATATGTCTTGCACAGGCACGGGAGCGTCTAGGAACGTCGGCTAAGCTGTGACCATAAAATCTTCCTGTTTCTTTTTTTTTATTTTAATTTTTTAATGTTTCTTTATTTTTGAGAGAAACACATAGAGTGTGAGTAGGGGAGGGGCAGAGAGAGAGAGAGAGAGAGAGAGAGAGAGAGAGAGAATGGGAGACACAGAATCTGAAGCCAGCTCCAGGCTCTGAGCTGTCAGCATAGAGCCCGACGCGGGGCTCAAACCCATGCACCGTGAGATCACAACCTGAGCCGAAGTGGGACGCTTAACCGAATGAGCCACCCGGGCGCCCCAAAATCTTCCTGTTTCTAAAGAACAGACCCCATAGACACAGATTCTATTTATGCGAAGCCACCAATTCAGTCATTTTGGGTCAATATATTGTTTTAACATCAATACCTTTTCACTTATAAATCAGTACCAACCTAGCCATTTTAGTGAGCAAAATAACTATATCGTGATCTTATTTCGTAGGTTGTTAAAAAAGCTAGATGAGACTCATTGCTGGTGAATCAGTGAAATGCTTGGAAATAAATATGAGGGAAATGGACAGCCAAACAGTTGGTTGTCAGGACCAAAGGACCTGTCGGTCACCTGCATCTTCACCCCCAGCCTTACAATTTATACCTAAATTCTGATTTCCCAAGGTGCCCAGGGCCAGTCTCTAAGTACTTTGATGAGTGTGTCACAGAACCACTTGGATGCAACAGTCAATTAAATTATTAATGAAAGAACTATACAAAAAATAAAAGCATCATGCTCTTTTATGTAGTAATAATTACTATTGTAAGCAATGCAAATTGAATAATAAGACTCATCAGGACAGTTCAGTGATAAGCTAACAATTTTTGGCAATCAGACCAAATATCTCTGCTCAAGCTGTTTAAGAAAATAAATAGCAGCCTGTTGGCGTTTTTGTTCAGTTAAGCACCTATATATCCAGGGGCTGCTTCCACGTCCCAGATAGAAGAGCTAAAAAAAAGAAGTAGAGACTGAATGATATAGAAGTGGAACCAGTTACAGTGGCGGTCATTTAGATATTTCCACACCTTCAGAAAACGATGAAGCCTATAAAGTGTCCCAGAATCAAATGACATAATTTACTTATATACACACACACGTATACAGACGCGTATATTTACATATACACACGCATTACATGAATACACCCATGTAGACACAATAATAGATTCTTGTAACCATAATATTTCAGTTACAATCACGGGAGGGGTAGAGTTGAAAGCCACGATAAAGATAGGACCGTCACTACTTAGAAGCCTTCATCAAGCACATAACTACCTGCCACACAGCCCCACACCTGCAAAAGAGCAGGTCACTTCTTTACCTGAGTGGCCCCTGATGGAACACTCTAGAAATCATACAGTCCTTGAACAGTGCTTAGTGTTGCCCAGTTCTCTGCCAGTTCACCCAAGGCTGATTCAAGAGAGAAGGTGTCCATTCACCAGACCAAACTAATCACAGGTAAAGTCTATTAAACTCTAACCGGGGAGTAATTTGGACCTTCCAGTAGCTACTACAACCAATCACCTGCTTCTTTTTTGTTCACCAGGAGACTATGTATTATACGTGAGGGAATGATATCCTCTGGTATTCAGGGAAACACAGTCAAGGAAAGCAGTGAGGTGCCCCCAGCTTCTGGCAGGAATAAAGTAACGCTCGGGAGTGGGTTTCCCCACCTGCTGTCAGATATGTTCAACTCACCAACGTACCTTCTCCTAGGATCTGGAGTGCCAGGGGTTAAAAGTCTACCTGCTGGGGCACCTGGGTGGCTCAGTCGGTTGAGCGTCCGACTTCAGCTCAGGTCACGATCTCGCGGTCCGTGAGTTCGAGCCCCGCGTGGGGCTCTGGGCTGATGGCTCAGAGCCTGGAGCCTGCTTCCGATTCTGTGTCTCCCTCTCTCTCTGCCCCTCCCCCGTTCATGCTCTGTCTCTCTCTGTCCCAAAAATAAATAAACGTAAAAAAAAATTAAAAAAAAAAAAAAAGTCTACCTGCTAAGAGGCCATTGGCTTGGGCCTGGGGATGCCGTTCTGTCCTTTACAAAGTCCCTTCCCTCCTTCATGATGAGCTGTTATTTTATATTAACAAGGCCAGTTTGGATGCCATTCTCTTTCCAGGGGTATCAACTTCAAAAACAGCTCTTTGTCTCCTGACTCCATGGTGGATGCCCCCGCTCTGAGTTCCAATTACTCCTTTGAGGCTAATTCTATCTTAGCAAACTCAAAAAGCTCTGCCTTGTGCTATGTTGCTACCACCATCGACGGAGGCCCGAGCTTTAAGCAAAGTTAAGAGTTTGGGCCCAGACGACTCAATCCCCTCTTAACGCCCAACTATCGTTTGGGGAGTTCCATACACACACACACCAGAGGGAGAGTAAAACAAATGAGGACACATAAATGTATCCACTGTCGGGAAACAGCTAGTACAATACAGCACGTTCCCTGGGGAGTAACGGCTCCCCCTCTGCCTTGGCCGGGACGGGGTCTGCCAGATTTCCAGCAGGAGATACGTGTGTGACGTGCATTCTCAATCCAGAGTGCTATGGATAGATGCCTACTCATCTTTTCAAATGCTTTTTTTTTTTTTTCCCTCCTCCTTCAATCATGAAGAACGTCTTAACCACTGGTATGTGTCTAACACTTGCTAATCTCCTTTCTAATAAGGAGGCTAAGCCACAGGCGGGGACCTCCAGTAAACAGTAGTGGGAGCCAGTGAGGAAGGTAGAGAGGGAGGTGAGAATAGCACCAAAGAGAAGCAAAAGAACTCAAGTCAGGGAGGTTCCCAGATCGTGATTTTGCACCACAATAAGATTTCAAAAATAGTTTTGGGGACGAGCGTAGGTTGCCAACTTTTTATTTTGCCAAGTAAGGAGACTGAACTCACTGTCTTGAGCTTATTTTTCTCTTTGCCTTGGACCCAGGGAAGAGTTCATCTTTGAATGCTTATTTATGCATATCTGTCTGCCCCCCGCACCCACACCCACCACCGGACTCCGTGCCCAAGCATCCCCTCTGCCTGCCTTCTACGCGGGAGGCCCCTCGGTGTCCAGGAACCACTGAAATAGACCCGACTGGGCCCCAGATCTGAGAATTATTACTTATTTTCTCATTTTGCTTGAGAATGTTTCACATTTCCTTATCTTCCTTGAGAGAATTTCTGTGAAACACCTTTTCTAAGGTGATAGAACTACAGAGTCATCTCAAAAAAAGTCAACACATTTTACACTGGATTCATTTCAACCCCTGATAAGAAAGTAGTATATATGCTTCTAATGGAAATGAATTCTAACAAAAGGGTGTATTCACACTTTCAGCCCAGGGGCCTGACCTACAACGGCCGAGAACATATGTGCAAAGAATGTGAATGGCTTCTTTTACAGGCAGCAGCAACAGAAGAGCAAATGACCAAAGACTTTCTATCCATTTATCTTGACATAAACCTACTCTATGGCCAGCCAAGATGACTATTCTAAAGGAAACCAACTTGTAGAGTCTGGACCAGAACCAAGGCTTTCAGCAACAGCTAAAGATTGAGGCCAGCTTAATTTCTGAATTCTTAGAAGACAAAGACCATCTAGACTAATGTGGCCTGCACGGTGCCCATGTTTAAAAAAAAAAAAAAACTCCCTTATCCCTTGAGACCAGAACTCTCTATCTGGCCTCTCCATCCCTCGAAAACAGTTTGCAAAGGGCCTTTGACATCAAGAGCTGTTCGCTGAATGGACAAATGAACGAACGCCCCTATTTACCTTATTATCTTGCAGAACACAGAAACAACTGACTTAGAAATCTTTTCGGTTAATTCTCATTTAAATAAAAGATAGATTTTAATCTTGTTTCCAATTACCAGTCAGGACCATCCCTTCTCAAGGAATAACCGTTGCAATCATTTTAAGAGCTACCATAAAATGAGTGTTTACTACCTGCCAAGCACCATGCCCAGTATTTTATAAGAATTATTTTATTCCATTCCCATGTCATCTCTACCAGGTAAATATCACTCTTCCCATTTTACAGATGGGGAAATGGAGGCTCAGACACCTTAACATTATTTTCTAGGAATCTACAGCTCAAAAGTCACACCCGAAGTCATTCAGCTAGGAAGAGGAAAGCTGGACTCTGGAAGTGTGGCCCTAACATCCACTGCGTCCCCCTGGGAATCTTGGGCCACGTCACTAAAACCAACCCTGCCATGAGCCACGGCTCTTATGGTACATGCACTTTAACTCGTGCTGCTAAAAACCCGGGCCATGCCCTCCTTTCCTTGTAGCCAGTGATCTTTTCACTCTGTCTGAAAGTCCTGTTCAAGCTTTCCACCCCCTCTCTCAGAAGCTCTAACTCTCAGCCCCCAGGCCTTGGCCACACCACAGCCAACGCCCTGATTGCAAAGCCATTCCGTCCAGCCAGACTAACCCATTTCTTTCAAGAGTTGGTGCAATTCAAAAATGGCTTATGAGGGACCAAAACTGAAATTTGTTTTAAATAAATCAAGTTCTCCAGAATTCACAAACCCGTTCCATCTGCTTTAGCTTCTGATGACAAGGGGCCCACAGGTTCCTGTGGAAGCTGCTTCCCTCCCCACCTCGTGATGTCTCGCTTTGTGACCTTGCTTCGTGACCTTGCTTTATGACTTCTGTGGCTCTAAGTTTCCCTATATAGGGAACACAAACTCTTACAACCTACCTCACGAAAATGATTGCAATAACTAAGGGAGATAGTAAAAACGCTTTAGGGGAAAAAAATAAATGCCTTCTGAAACTAAGGTGCTAATATCATACCTTTTCCAAATCATACAGGTTATGGCAAATTAGAGCGGGCACTTACAAGGCCAAAGCATAGCTCCAGAAACTCTCTGTTACATATATGGGTATTTCCATTTAATTAAAGGTTTCCAGGAAACACCTAGAGCCATTATCAAAGGTGCTAACTGGGCAGCCAATAGGAAAAATCCTTGTAGGTCTATGAATCAGTCCTTGGGAGGGTTTTTTGTTTTGTTTATTAACATTTGTGACTCAAGCATAACTTCCCTTGGTATTAAAGTAACTGGGAGCAGAGATGAATTGCCCAATTTTTAATTACATCTGGCCTCTTTGTATCCCACGCCGTAAGCACCCTGTCTATGAGGGCACCGTGAGAGCAAGTCGTCTGTCGTTGGCTGTTCTGAAAGGACTCTGGCGTCTGCAGGGCTTATGGCCACTAAAATAAAGGGTTCTAGCCTTCTTAGAAGTTAACACACACACTCTTTGTGTGACTTTAAAAACTGGCTGAGATAATGGGATCATCACGGAAAACATGCTGAACTGTGTTTGTTGACTGTTTTCACACCGTGTAACCTGTCCAGCTGTCTCTGCTTCCCAAGGCATCAGACTCCATTTTGAACAAGAATTTCTTTTTTCCTTTCTGGAGTCTCTCATTTTCTCCATTGTATTAATTCAGAGGAAAAAAAGACCTCATAAATGTCATTTCATATTCCAAGCAATTTGCTATAGGCAACTACACCATTACTTTGTACAAATAAATTTACATAAATCATTATTAGAATGTTTTATCTTAGCAACATTATTTGGTTCCCAGAGCACAAATTAAATGCATGCTTAAAGCAGAATATTTTAAAGTTATTCCTATATTGTTTATGAGACAGGATTAGAAATTTCCATCTAATCTTTCTTTCATAATGGAATTCCTTTAGTTTTCTTTGTACATTTAGAAACCACATGTATCATTTTCTGGGGGTGGGGGGAGGGGGTGGTCTTGAAGCAAGCAATGCAAGAGATGATTCTGCCACACTGGGTTCATTTTCCAGAGACTCTTCCCTTTGATTCCATGGGTTCGGTTTTGAACACTGATTGGGAAGGCCAGAAACCAGGGAAATTAATACCATCTCGTGAATAAATGGGTTTTTGTTTGATACTATTCTGCAAGCAGACTAGTCTTTGGTTGTGGTTTGGCTTTTTTTTTTTTTTTTTTTTAATATACACATTTGTAAATAAACTGCCTGAAAACAGAACTCAGTTCCTCCTGGCTATTTGTGTTGGGAAGGAGCCTGTTTGAATCAACTGCACTGCACACGGCAAGTCTTCACAGGCTAGAGTTCCACCCGCCCCCTAGATCTGAAAATAAAACCTCTCTCCCCGTGTCAAATGTAGCGCCCCGTGTTAACACAAGCCGGGCTTGTGGATGTCCAGGGTAACGGATGGAAAGGGACGACGGGTCCTGCTACTTTCTGGCTCTGGAGAATCACATAGCGATTCCGTGCCTCACCTTCTCATCGAGGGCTGGTCTTAGCTCTCTTCCAGTGTGTGGTCTGGGAGCAGGTCCCAAGCCACTGTCAAGGAAGGGGGCCCACACGGTCAAGGAGGGCACTCCTAGAGAAGGATGAGCCAGGCGGTCCAGTGGAGTGCTTAAGAGCAGTTCAGACCTGGATTCCATCCAAACCTTTCTGCCTCCGCTACCTTAGCGAGAATGAGATTACATGTACCCGCCTCCAAAGTTTGTTACGAGGATGAAATGAGGCAGCACAGGCAAAAAGCTTAGAACAGCGTGACTCCGAAAAGGCACCTACACAGTAGCTGACGTTAATCTTGAAGGATGACCAGTGGGGTCAAGCTGGGGTGGTCATATAATTGGTTGTCTATACTAGGATATTTCTGGGTGTGAAAGGGAAGGCTGCATGATAATTGCATTAGGTGACTGGCAAAGGCTTGCACAGCCCCAGGCCTACTGGGGCGGACGCGATTACCTTGACTCCACACCATCACCACTCAGTACCTGATAAAGAAATCAGGTAACAATTACCTCTTACATATTTGACAACTCATCCTACCATTCAAGGCTCTTTCGCACATCGTATCTGAGCCTCTCATAAACTATGTGAAAAAATGTTGAGCTGGGTGAATTAGCTTTTAATGATGAGCAAAGAAAGAAAAGCGTAGAAAAAGTATGGGATTTCCCACGATGAGCCAGTGTGGCAAGGGCAAGGGTACCCCAAGTAGATCTCATGCTCCTCTGTACTTACTTCCCAGCCTCCCGTCAACAAGGGAGGGTCATGTTACTAATTCTGGCCAATGGACTGTGGATGTGAAACTGGTCTGGGTCACTTCTGGTCTAAGGCACTTAAGAAAGGGTGTGTGTTTTCAATTCTTTTTTTCACATGTCGCAGCAACCAGGAAGCCACGTGTTGAAATGCAGGTGTCACGGGAGGGAGAAGGCTCAGATCCTCATAACTGGATGGAGGGCGGCCACACTGGCACAAACCAGTGAGTGAGAAATAAACTTCTGTTGCGCTAACCCTGAGATTTGGGGAATACTGTTTACCCTCCCGAGGGTAAAAAGCCAGTAGCCTTGGCTCAGCTACTTAATAGGAGTAAGAACCCACTTCTCCAACTCTGATAGCTGGAGTAGTTTCCACTCAACAATACCAGAGGATCCCCACCAGATTGGGAAAATATTGCCAAGATTAAATGGCATGGCTTACTCATGCTCAGTCTTCAATGCTTACTTGATTTTAAACAAAATATTTATTTGGTTTAAAATACGATCGTTCACGCCAAGTAAAAAGGGGAAAAGTTCCAAAATGTAGGGTGTGTTTTTATTTGGTGCTGATTTGTTCCAACATTCAGTTTACCCCAAGAAGCCTGGATGCCTCATTTCAAAGACAGCGCTAATAGGTAAGTAAGTTTCTGACATGAAGTAGTCTCAAGGTCACGTCTAGATTTACTTGTAGGTTAAATGGATGAATGGAAAAATCCCCATCCAGAATTTGGGCAGTTTGCCTCTCTTATGCAAATCCTACTCACCCCTCAAACTTCTTTTCTTCATGGTGCAAAATATTCTGCACCTCAAATTTTTCAAACACTTGTGTCACACAAGGGTCTAGGCGATTTGCTAGGATGACAATTTTTTTCCACAAAGGGTCAGTCAACATTTACGATTTCTGACGGACCTATTCAACTCTTGCCATTACGCAAAAGCTGCCATAGATAATCCAAAAATGAATGTGACTGCGTCCCAGTACAACTTTATTTAGGGACACTGAAATCTGAATTCCATTTAATTTTCATGCAGCACAAAATATTATCCTTCTTTGAATTTTTTCCAACCATTTAAAAATGCAGAAACCGGGGTGCCTGGGTGGTTCAGTCGGTGAAGCGTCCAATTTCAGCTCAGGTTATGATCTCACGGTCTGTGAGTTCGAGCCCCGCGTCGGGCTCTGTGCTGACAGCTCGGAGCCCGGAGCCTGCTTCGGATTCTGGGTCTCCCTCTCTCTCTCTCTCTCTGCCCCTCCCCCACTAGCGCTCGGGCTCTCTCTCTCTCAAAAATAAATAAACATTAAAAAATAATTATTGAGAAAAAACCTCTAGAAACCAGTCTCCGCCTGTGCACCACACATGAACAAGCAGCAAACCGCACCTGGCCCAGGAGCCCGACGGGCCCCTTGATTGAGCCTTGGATTAGGCTTAGAAGACAAAGGCCCACAATCACTGTAGTGAGAGGAGAGCACAGACTGTTATTCTAGCTCTTCTGCTTCCCGGTGGCAGGGGACCCAGGGCTCCATGTTCCGGAAGGCCTGAGCTCCTGGGTCAGCAAGCCCCTCGGGTCCGGGAGCACTGGATCACCCTGAGGCGGGGGGGACTGTGGCCAGGACAGGCCCAACAGGATGGGCAGGAGTCTCGGCAGGCAACGTCAGTAGCACCTTTAAGACCCAGCGAAAGCCACCATTGCTTTATCCAAAAGCGGCCCGGGGAAAGAGCTAGGTGTGGGCAGCATTTGCCGAGCTATCCCAGAGCAAAACAGGACACTTGGCTCCCTGACTGGGGCCCCAGCTTCAGCCTTGAGACTTTCACTGAATTCCGGCTTTCAGAAATCTCAACACTGACCTGCAAACTCGTGTTCTTGGCTTAGGCTTCCTACCCTTCAAAACCAGCAGGTACTGACCTCCCGCGGCCTCTGGCTTATCCCCAGGCCTCGTCAAGCCGCAGCTGCCGTGCAGAGCTTGGAGGGGAGGGAAACAGGTGGGGAAGAGAAGAGTAAAGCATCAGGTAGACAAGAAGAGGCCACGTGCGGGCAGGCCCAAAGAAGCAAAAAAGGCCAGCGAGGTAGCAGCCAAGCCTGGGGGTGAGGCAACAATGACCACTGTCCCTGAAGGCGGCTGCCAGCCAAGCCCCCTCCACAACAGGGCAAGTGGAGTTTCCCCAGGGACACCTTAGGGGACCCAGGCTCAGAGGGGGAAGCTGGCTCTGGCTGGGACACTGGATCAGTGTCCTCTGAACCCTGTCTGGCCCACGCAGCCAGGGCTCTCACTGCCCAGGCTCACAGGGGGCTCATTCCCACCCTCCTATCCAGGTGCCATGTTGTTCCTCTTCCCTCAGCCTGGCCAGATGAGCCACAGCCAAAAAAAAAAAAAAAAAAAAAAAAAAAAGCCCCCCGGAGGCCCTCCCTCTTCCATGAATTCTTCCCTAATTATTTCAATCCCAATCCTCAAAGTCTCTCAATTCCCTCAACCAAAGAGGGAACCATTAATTAGTACGCAGCACTGGCCCTAAACTGAGCACCACCATCTGCCATTTTCTTACGAGTGAGTCACGGATCTTTGGCTAAGCCGCGACTCTGGGAGGCGAGGTCCATGCCTTCTATTTTTTCTCTTTTTCTTTTTTATTCCCATCTGCCCCAAGAACACGTAACGGGTACTCCGCAATACTTACTACATTCAGTCAAAAGATACATTAGAAAGATTAATATAATTCAAGTAAAACACGGTATTATGGGAAAGAGACTGATTTACAGGAACTATGGCAGAAGCGAGTTTCTGTATGAAGACGCCCAGCAGTGTTCCTGTTACTTTGTGTATCTGTGACAGTCCAAAATTTTAAATAAAGATGTGATTGAATGTTTTCATTATCTTAATGCCTAAATTGGATTGACCACATTGTCAGTCTGATCAGCTGCATAAATTAATCATTGAGAAGATTGGGAGGAAGAGGGGGAGGATCCCAATTGATGAAGCAACAATCAATTTGGCATTTGCATTTAAATATAGCTTTGGTATTTCATTTATTCAGTGCAATCTCCCTGAAGGGGGGAGGGGAGGGGGGGGGGGATGGAGGCAGAGCCTGGTTACCTGAGTCGGAATGGGTCCAAGACACCGAGGTCAGCATTGCTCCAGTCACAGGAAGGACAGAGACGCCTCCATAATCACGAGAACGCTGGTCTTCTAGGAGATGATGCTTCTAGTGACTGGTAGAGAGGAGCAGAAGAAAGGCGGGATCAGACCGGAGGAGGAGAGAGGACCCTCTCAAAACAATGGCTGTCATCTGGCCTGACTCTAAAAGCTGCAACCCTTGGGGCGGAGGGAGGGAATCAATTGCAACAGTTACCTCTTATTTCTTGGGAAGTTATTGAACCACTGGGCCTTTCACAACAGAGTATTCTTACAACTGCCTCATGGGGCACAGAGGGACCCAGAAATTTGAAAATGCGTGCCACAGATATCATGAGATTATCTTACTTTACTACAACGGCCATGTGACATTCGTGAGATCATTTTACTTCACTATAGCTGTCTACATACTATAAACACTTGTCTATATACTATAAACACTCTATACACTATAAAGGAGAAACATCAGAGCACCACTCCCGGCCAGCGTTCCAGCATGTGGACCAGCCTTGATCCACTGGGCGGACCAAATACACAGGCTGCAAAGCCAATGACGCTCTTTTCTGCTGCTTTAAAATAAAATTCCTCTGGCTCTACTCCTGGAGGAAAAGATCCCATCAAGCTCAAACTCACTAGATGGGCTGCAAACTACTGGCCCACATTTAACCAATAATCTTGCAAAAATAGGAAAGTTGGTACATGAGATAGATTGCATAATAATCTGTGATGGAAGGTATTTTTTTTTAGCCTACGCCTCAAAGAAGACAACTGGATAGACTCTCTCACGAAAAGAACGAGCTTATCCTGTGCACTTCAGTGTAGAGAACGTGAGGAAATAAATTCATCAGGTCAGTGATTCTCAAACTATGGTCCCTGGAACATCAGCAGTGGCATCATCACCCGAGAGTTTGTTCGAAATACAAACTCTTGGCCCCCACCCAAGATCTACTGAACCTGAATATTCGGAGGTGTGGGCCCAGCAATCCGTTTTAACTAGCCCTCCAAGTAATCTTGACAAAACTTGGATTATTATTGATCCACCTATTCAAAGACACCCCTTCTTTTGTTGTCAAGTCAAATCACCCTACTATACTGCACATTAAGCTTCAATTGAAGGCAAAGCATTGAACCAAGGATGGGGGAGGGCAGAAGAGTCAAAGAGAGAACGAACGTGATGAAGTCCCTGCCTTTCAGAAACGCGTCGTCCACCCGGGAGGCGAGCCGAGTAGCAGGCAACCCGAATACAGACAGTGTTATTTCCTCTAATACACAGCTGCAGGGTTTCTGAGGACACGTCCGTTTCAGGTTGGGGTGGAGAGAGCAGGGAAGGGAAAGCGTCGAGACAATCACGATAATCACAGGCCCTGAGATCCGGACAGGATTTTGACAGGCGGGGACAGGCCAAAGCTGTAGCAAAGGCCCAGAGGCAAGAGAGTGTGCGGGGCCATCCAGGTTCTTGGAGCCACCAGCTCTGGCTGAGAAACCTGAAGGCGGTCTGGGTGAGACAAGGTTGCTTCCAAGCACAGACAGGTAAGTGCTAGGGGCTTGTGACTTCTCTGTCTTGTGTGAAGACCACCAAGTGGCACCTGCTGCTTCTGGTTAGAAACTGATGTCTGATAAACCAGGTGACTTAGAGATTCCTAAAGCCAGTTTGCTTTTCGGTACTTTTGTTTTTTATTACTGCACTTTTTAAAGGGGTGCACACCTCAGCGGCTTTAAGGATTAACCGCTGAAGAGTCCTGCGCAGGAGGAAGACGCAGAAGAAAATTTGAAAGGAGGCACAAGAAGCTAGAGGTCACAGCAGCCTCGGGCCATTCTGCAGAGGGGCAAAATGTTACCACACCTAAAGGGCCCCTGAAGACATCTGTGGTTTTAGTTTGATAAAATAATTCATGCGGATAGTGGTGTGCCTTTAATCGTGGGAAAAAAAGATTCAGCCAAGGGATGGGGAGAGGGAAGAAATGGGTAAAGGGGTCAAAAGGTACAGACTTCTAGTTATAAAATAAATACGTCACCTGTGTAAGTAATGCACAGCACGGTGACTACAGTTAATAATACCATACTGCATATTTGAAAGTTGCCGAGAGAATAGATCTTAAAGGTTCTCATCAGAAGA
This sequence comes from Panthera tigris, assembly GCF_018350195.1. NCBI lineage: Eukaryota > Metazoa > Chordata > Mammalia > Carnivora > Felidae > Panthera > Panthera tigris. The sequence goes on from NC_056665.1 coordinate 132,182,598, forward strand.
AAAGTTTTGTAACTACGTAAGGTGACGGGTACTAACCAGACTTCTACTGTGGTGACCATTTTACAATGTACATGAATCTCAAATCACTACGTTGTACATCTGAAACTAACATGTCAATGATAATAACTTCCATTTAAACAAATTAAAACAGGTAAGAAAAATGTTAAACCAACCTCCAACATCTCCACTTAGAAAAAAAAAAGGACTTTTCACGATCAAGAAGGCACGGCTTTTGCCTCTAGAAAACTGACATAAATAGACTGCTTTATTGCCTGACGCTGCTCGGTGCATGAGGGGACACTGAAACTTTCTGACGTCGTGCAAGACTGATAGAAACGAAGCGGGGTTCAGAATCGGGGATATGTGGTTGCTTATCCGGTTCTGCCATTTGGCCATCTGAGTCATTGTGCATAAGGGACCCGGTCCCTGAAACCTCACTTCTACACTGATCCAGAAAGAGAGACAAGAACTTGCCCCACCTTCGTTGAAATGTAAAGAAAAACACAGACAGGAAATTGCTACGACAATTACAAAGCACCATGCTACTGTAAGGCACAGAGTTATCCTGCTCGTTGAGACATCTGGGTACTAACTCATACTTGTTGTATTGGCCCTTGAAAATATAAAAATAAAATATTTCCTATGCCCTTGAGACTCACCTTTCAAATACCTGCAGGGATATCCTAAGGAACAAACTTGGCATCAACGAAACCATTCTCCCAAGAAAGCTCTCAAGGTAAATTTTTTACTCGAAAATTGTTTTTAATTTTATTTCTCTGACCACAATAGAGCATCCAGTTATCTTTCAGCAATTCCTGGTGAGCACAACTCCGTCTTCAGCAACACTGACGTATACGATGGCGATAATTTATCATCTCTGCAGTAGTTTAGTCCCAGATGGACCATTTACTAATTTATTTCCATATGTAACTGGCAGAGAGATTAATCAGGCTTCCAACTTGGAAACCTGAATTGCGCTTTATTCCCTTAACAGGCTAACTCTGGACAAGAGGAGGTACACGTTTACACAGAAAGCCAAGAGTGCCTCTGAAAAAGCCTGTCGACCTCAGACACAGGCCTTTAAACACACGCGCGTGCGCACACACACACACACACACACACACACACACACACACATTCACTCACTCACACAGCTTGTTCCTTATGTCAACTTGGAGGCCTGGCTCTTTCTTTAGATACTCCTGGGCTCTTCCCATAGGGGCGGGGTCTGACGACAGGGCTGCAGGCAGAAGTAAGCTCGGAGACGTAATGCCAATCAGCTCTAGCTGCAGCCCCGTTCCATGCCCCTCCCTGTGGCAAGCGCAGGGTCTCATATTTCTGAAACTGAAGAGATCTTTTTGCCACGGTGCTGCGCCCAGCTGGCCCGGCTCTGTGGTGCCCAGGCACTGGAAAGTATGTGCTTTCTTTTTTCCACTCTTTTTAAGGGTCTGAACTTGACCGAGTTCAGCAGCTGCCGCTGTGTCCTCAGCGCGGCGATGGCTAAGGAATTGTTAGCACTGCTCCCAGGGCCCCTGATTTAAACTCGAGTCCACTTTTGTTTTTAATTCTACTCCAATGATATCAGCCTTTAGCAAAGAGTGGGTAACCGGATTGTTGTTCAATGATGGCGTTTACGTAGAGAAAGCCGGCCAACCCCAACACAAGGCAGAAAGCCGGAGCTGACTGGTGATGTCTTAAGTGAAACCCAAGGCCACAGCCAAGAAGGCTCAGCAGACAGGAGGACCATGTAGAGAGGTTATCAGCTGGATCCACACGCCTGGGTCATTAACCAACCATGTGGCTTTGGAGAAGTCTCTTAACAGTTCAGACTTACAATTCTCTCCCCTGTTAATATGAGGAGTTCAGCTCCCTAAGGTTCCTTCTGGCTGTAAAATCTCGTGATTCTATAAATATGAAAAAAGAAATCAGCCGTTCACTTGGTTTCTGTGTTTAGATGATGGCAAACAACCAGAAGTTTAGAAGCATCTGAAAGACACTGAACTGGTCCAGATGCTTGGTGCTGTGACAGACACAGCCTCTGGAGCCTCAGTGTATCCCTGTGAGCAGAGGACATGAGCACTGGAGATTGTTTAATGACGGAGATCTTTATGAGGTCTTAAGGATTCGATGAAATATGACAGCTTGCAGTACTGTTCTAGGTATTGCAAAAGCTACTCAAGTCCATGAGTCATGGTCCTCTGTCTTTAATACGCTTACACCTCAGTTAATGACAGACACAACTAATCTTTATACCGTGCAGTTCAGTGCTATAATTGCAGAAAAGGAAATTGTTATGGGAACATGAAGGATGGAGAAATCATCCCACTGAGGGTGAGAGGGAGACTTCTGTAAGGTTTTATGGAAGAACCGGAAAGATGGGAATAAAGGCATCTGGGCCAAGGCAGTGGCCAGAGCAAAGGCCCAGAAACTTCCCGGCATGGCCGGGACACGGCATGTAGTACCCCAGGGCAATGCCACAAGATGCTCAAGGAAAAGGAGATCTAGAGACAAAGTGATGAAGTTCTGGGGTGATGGCAGGGGGTCCGGAGCCGACAGCCAGGAAAGAATTCTTGCAGACGTCTCCGGTGCAAAAAGGTGATTTTATTAAAGCACGGGGACAGGACCCTGGGCAGGAAGTGCTGCACAGGTAACTGATTATATATCCTCAGGTTGGGAGGGGGTTAGGGATAAAATAAGTCCCTAAGGAATTTTTGGAAGCAAGGTTTCCAGGACCTAGGTGTTGTTAGAAAAATGCTGTTTATTACCATGTAGTAAAACCTCAGTCACGAGACCCTTCAGATGTATATCAGGGGGTCATAAGCTTGGAGTATGATTGCCAGCATGTATCTTGGGGCAGGTGAGATAAAGGAAGTTTCCAAAGGAATTTTTATATGTTAAAGTAGACTTACAGGACCCTGGGGGAAGGGGGTGGCGGTCAGGATGATGTTAAGCCAAGACTGCCTTTTGCTCCTAGCAAAGTGTCATCATCGAGGCAGCTGAGCTCCTAGAGGGAGGTCACTCTGCCAGTTTCAAGGACTTGTCAATGGGCTGTAGGCAGTAAGGGAATTTCATTTTTCATTCGCTTTAGTTTCCCACAGTACCATGGCAAGCACTTAAAGCCCTTTCCTTTGTTCTTGGGTAGCCAGGAGTGTCGGAGGCACATCCCACATATCCCACCTGGGGGGTGGCAGGTGGGGAGGGGTGTCGTTTGTCTGTATTTTGCCCTCAGCTTGCCTCACACTCCCTCACCAAAAGAGCTGAAGAGGGACCGGTGGGGAAAGCCCTGGACACCGGCCTCCGGACTGGCTTTTACCCTGTGATACCAAGAACCTCCAGAAGTTCTGAGCAGTGGACTCTCCAAATGAGCTAGGCTGCAGGAAGTTCGTCCTGGCAATTCTACTGCCGTTTGAGATGGGTAATACGATCAGTCTGTACCTTCATTTTTCTCTTATTCACTCCATGCTGCCACTATTTGGGAATCCCTCAAATTTATTTTTTTCCAAATCAATTTCCTGGCCCTTCAAATGGAAGCAATTGAGTTTCCTGCAAGCACTGCCAGGATTTTACATTCGAATGACTGGTTTGGCCTAAGGCTTTGCATCTAGGTTCCTGTGTTTTTCTCTTCTTACAAAAGAGTCAAAACCACACGGTATAGGCTCACGGATTTGTTGTTGTTGTTGTTGTTGTTGTTGTTGTTTTCCCTCTTTTGCCCTATGCTGGAAAATATTCGGGGATGATGGAAAAAACGCACAAACATCTCGACTGTTGGAAGGGCTTGCTCTAGCGCTCACAAAAAGACCAAAGTTGAGTTAGTCATTCGAAGTAGTTCACCGACTACTTTTTTGATTCCTGGTGTCCTCGCCCAAGGTTAATAAACCCCAAGTTTCCAGGGCCCCTCAAGTGTAATAGTAGAAAATCACGCAGACCCTCATACCAACGGTATCTGGTTCCTCTGCCTGGGGGTGGGGGGAGGGGCGCGAGCACAGGTGGCTTCTGCAGCTGTCACCGAGAAGCTGCCCACCACCATGATACAGGGCACGGGGAGGGGGTCCGCAGACCCTAGATGGGCTGCCCCTAAAATGGGCGGGTGTCGCACAACAAAACCGAGATGAGCACGGCAGTAAGAGGAGGGGCTTCTCCTCTGAGGAAGGAGCTGCCTTGGGCATGAGCCACCAAAAACCTAATTCTCCATAGAAAACACACACTTCCCTTCCCATCTCTGGGTGGCTCAGCCCACAGATGGGCATAAATGGGAGGCTTCCACATTCGTTTTCTTTTGGGCCACCTTATTTAGAAAGGCAGATCATATCTGTCCACCGGGGTGTTGACGAATCTAGGGTTCAAGTCCGATTTATAATTCAAAATCTGTCCCAGCCCTCCACATACCCAGGTGTTCTGGAAGGTCCAGAGTGCATAACGTCCCCCCGGCCCCTCCGACCCCTCCAATAGGTGTTCTTTTAACATCTAAGCAAACCATTACTGTGAAGAACGACATACGGGATAGTCCCTGTAGTTTCCCGTGCACATAAAAACCAGTCTCATCCACACCAAGAGAGTTGCATGTCTCATGCCACTTTTTGTAAAAGTCCACCAATGGTCAGAAAATGAATCCTCCTCAAATGAATAGATTAGCTTAAATTACCATGCCATTTTACATTGTCTCCACTGATAGATGAATAATAAAACTATAAGGTAAATGTAGCTTGAACTGAATAATGGGCATAAATAAAAATATTGTGACATTAAAAACTCAGTATAAATTGAACTACAACGTACTCGAAAGCTCCTGCAATCATAACGTGCACACTGAAATCCATTAACCTAATACCTAGCCTGCTGTTCAAGAGAAGAAGTCTACCACGTAAACAAATACATATCTGAACACTTCTCCTAAATTACTGTACAATCCGACTGCAAAGTCACACACTTACAAAGTCTATCATCTGTATTTGGTTGCTCTCTAACCAACAAGCAAGTCGTACCAGGCTACAATGTGGCAGCATAATATAAACACAGAAGCAGCAAATGGTACAAAAGTAGCAGCAAATGTCAAAGACAAACCAGGGTCATCCCCGGCGAGAAGAGAGATATTTACATAAGCATTCAGAAAAGACAATGGAGCCCCAAATTCCCTTTAGCTGCACACCTAATCAACCTCTCTGCTCCTCACCTGATCATTTTTATATAAAAGCAATTCCCACAATGATACACGCAAAGACCTTAGTTGCCATAAACTCAGCAGCAGTTAAAGATTCTGTTGCACATTCGATTTGCTTTAAGACTCAGCTATTTTTCAAGCAAAGCTTTCAGTCCTTACCCAGCACTACCCCCCCTCCAAAAAATTAGCTTCACTGACAATATCCTTCTTAAATCTGTCATCTGCCAAGGCCGTTTTCTTACCTTTGTAACTCACTCACATTTGTTTCGTTTGATGATTCTTACCCAAGCAAGGACAATTGTTTGACTGAAATCTTGCAACTTTCAACTTTGCCCAGATTTTGCTGTCGTGAGGAAGGGGAACGTCGAAACCCCGGCACATTACTCAGCTGAGCTAATATACATCTGAATCAGAGCTATATTTTAAATTCTTTTACACTTACTTAATATAGTGCGTGCTGCCTGTCCACTGATGCGATATCAGAAACCTGCAAGCTACTATTTCTGCAACTGTGTCACTGTAGATAGTCTGAAACATGTACGTAGCTGTTGCCATGGAAACAAACACAGCTAGGGTAGAGTGCCACGCTGTGTTAATTCCTTCACCCATGAACCCCAGGGGAATGCTAACATTCATCTTCTTTCTCCTTTAGTCTCACACTGCTTTAATATTTTTTAGCATTATCAAATGATGTACTAAATACATATGGTCCACCTGAAAATACGGACAGCTGAAATGAGCTGTGTGCCAACCTAGCCTATTGGGTGCTGCTTAAGGTGCTACGGCAAACGCAATCAATGGATCCTCTCACTAACTTCTCCCGGGAGAAATAGACAACTTTGTTTCTTTCTTTTAAAACAGGGTGGGCGGGACAAAAAGGTGACCATCCCGTCTCCCCAAAGAAGAAGTTATCGTGCGATGATGGCACCAGAATAAAGACGCCATCCGAAATGTGCCTCATCAGTTCTATGAAAGGCAGTGGAGGTCTTGCAAAGTTTCTGAAGTGGGTCCAAGCTAAGAGCTCTTCTTCCTTCTAACGAGAGCTGCTTAGCAGGCTGTAAATCCAATAGCTTTAATTAGGCAAAAGCATAAACCCTCAACAAGGGCTTCATCTGTCCCTGCTTGGTCTTTGTTCCCAAGCCCATGGAAGAAGGTATTAGAATGAGTGAATAACTAACAAGATGGAAATCTGCCATCGTTCAGGAGAAATGTGATTTTCCCGGAATCTGAACATTCTCTGTTTTGCTTCGAGTTCAAATCGGTGTCCTCATCAATTGTTTGGACCAGTGGCGAAAAGTCAAATATTCTTTTATTGCACCTACAAGGCAAAATGTACAGATATTGGCACATCGGGCCATCTTCCCATTATTCAAACCAGGACGCCGCTTTGAACGTTGGGGTTACTTATGGCAGTAGACAAAAGTAAGCTGTTCGAAATCTTAATTACATCCTATCCCTTGGGCTAGTTAATAATATTCAATCTAGATGAAAATGGCCACACTCTAGATTTGCATGCTGATGTGCCTCACTTGAATACAATTTTCGCTCTAAACAATCAATTGTAGGCTTTAAAAGTGCAGATCCGTGACTCCGAGCTGGCATCTTTTAAAGAAACCACTACCACTAAAGAAACCAAATAACCACTTTATTTGTGGGCATCATGGCAAAATCATCCTACAGAAGACAAGGAAAATGTTCCTATCATTTTCCCAAATTGAATCATTCTTGGCTTCATGCTATGATAAGAATAATCAACTCATCCCGAAGATAAAGCAGAACAGAAAATAGATATAGACACCTTAGTGGTGAGACAGATGTCACTTCTTAAAAGCATCTCAAGATGATGTTAGGGTCAGTACAAAGCCTGGCCTTTGGGTATTAGCAAGGCCGGTAGAGATTACCTTTTAACGAATCACGACCGGTACTTAACAAACTTAGGGAAAAGAGTCACCGCAATAAAAACAGTTGTTTCATGGGGCGCCTGGGTGGCTCAGTCGGTTAGGCATCCGAGTTCAGCTCGGGTCATGATCTCGCAGTCCATGAGTTGGAGCCCCGCGTCGGGCTCTGGACTGACAGCTCAGAGCCTGGAGCCTGCTTCGGGTTCTGTGTCTCCCTCTCTCTCTGCCCCTGCCCCACTCACTCTCTGTCTCTCAAAAATGAATAAATGTTTAAAATATATATACATTTAAAAACCACAGCTGTTCCTTACGTTTACTTTGCACTTCTAAGTACGTCTGTTGGGCTTTACCAAGCATTTTCACATAGGTCATCCCATTTGACTATGACAGGATTATACTTTCAATGAGTTGGGCAACTGTCACCATTCCCACCCCTCATCAGAGAGAACTGAGGTTCCCAAAGTCAGTGACTGGCCCAAGGTCACACATTAAGTGGTAGAATCTTATCGTCTATTACCTGATCTAATAACGGTCTTTCCATGTGCCTCTGGGTGTGCTCACAAATGCAGTTGGTTGTAAAGGACTTAACTCAGTAACAATACTTACAAAGAAGGAGGTCTTGAAAGAAACAAACAACTGGTGTCTGGACTACGACACCACCCCAAGGAAGTAATAAGCCATTCCAGACTTACAGCCACAGAGAAATGAAAGTGTATTTCATCGTGATTTGTGCCATTCACAACCCCCTGCCCACATTACCCTGGATATCAAGAATTAACTGCATTTGACCATGCTACAAATTTGGAGAAAGAGCACTGACTTCCTAGAAATGAATTTTTCCAGACCACTGACTTGTTCTAGTTTGGCCGGGGGTTGGGGGGTGTTCATTGAAGAACACAAGGTATCCTATGGGTAGTGTTCTGGAAGCCTGGGGATGCTCCAATTCAAGAGTATGGTTTGGTTCCTTTTTTTTTTTAATGTTTTATTTATTTTTGAGACAGAGGGAGACAGAGCGTGAGCAGGGGAGGGGCAGAGAGAGAGGGAGACACAGAATCCGAAGCAGGCTCCGGGCTCTGAGCTGTCAGCACAGAGCCCGACGCGGGGCTCGAACTCACAAACCGTGGGATCATGACCTGAGCTGAAGTCAGGCACTTAACCGACTGAGCCACCCAGGCTCCCCTTGATGAAAACACTTCTGAATTGGAGTGTATAGGAAAACTGAGTGGGGCATGTACATAGCATGTAATTTAGCTTGTTATAAATATTTTTCATGACATGCCCGGCATCACGCACATTATGATACAGAGGTGCTCTCAGAAGCCGTAGGAGCATGGGCAGGCGGGGGAGGAGGTCACCCACACAGGAAAAGGCCCCACACGACTGTGATTTGCTAATCCCTATATTTACATTTTAATTCTCTTTGGCCTCTGCTGGCCCTCCTGGCTGTCAGGGCATCAGCTGGCCTCCTCACCAGGCAAAGTGGCCTGGCTCGTACTATTCCCTCCCTGTTTGATTCACATCTAATATGCCAGGGGCTGGGAAACCAAATAAGAGAGTTGATTAGAATTTTGTCTGAAATAAGATGAATACAGGCCTGCGAGAGTGTCCCTGGGCACAAAAGTGTCAATTTTTGGATGCCATTGACTCCAGGTCAATTAGCCTAAAGCCAGTCACCTAATGAGCAATTTGCTTATAATCTGAACCCTTTTCGAGTGCTTTTACACGGGAATGTCCTTTACTTCTTCGGCCATGTCTCTGGCATGATGAGGTTTATAAACTGAGCTTTCTCAGGGCACACCAAGCTTGTTTTTAAATTTAGTTTATGTGCAATTTTAATTTTTAAATTAAATAATGTTTTGAGATACTAGCAACGAGTGCAAAAACGCTCAAAACGGAATTGAATTTCTGGTGAACTGATTATTAGGCAAATTAAGACCAGGAGAACTGGTCTTAAGGAAATTTTTACTTCTAATTTTAGGTTTGGTTTTTTTTTTAAGAATGCAAAAACCGTCCAAGGAAATGTGCAGTTCAATCAGGCAGAACGCACAAACTGACTTTCACATGCTACCTAAGTCTTTTTCCCTCATTGCACAGGACTCTGCACAGCCGAGTTTCCAGCCTCCGTGGAAGTAAGGAATTTTGTGTCCTTTGGCTTTGCTTTTGCCACCATGAATTTAACCTGTAGGCTGAGTCTCACTCAGAGCAGGGGTCACCTTCCCACTCATCCGGGGGACTCTGATGTGTGTTTGAAAGTTGTAGCACAATGGCACAACACCATGATCTTTTGCATCAAATCCATGCACGGACCATAGAAGCCTGAGAATCACTCAGCTGATAACCCAATTCTTTAAAAAAAAAAAAAAAAAATTATGTTTATTTATTTTTGAGAGGGCGGGGAGGAGCAGAGAGAGAAGGAGAATCCGAAGCAGGCTCCAGGCTCTGAGCTGTTAGCACAGAGCCCGACGTGGGGCTCAAACTGATGAACCATGAGATCATGACCTGAGCCAAAGTCGGTCGCTTAACTGACCGAGCCACCCAGGTGCCTCTGATAACCCAATACGTAATGCCAGGGGGCAAAAGGCCCAAGGTCAAGGTGTATCCAGTGTGACTGGCATGGGCAGCATGACTGCCATTCAAAAGGAGAGGCCAGGTGCCTTGCAACACTCTGTTCCGAGGCCCCTTTGAGAGGGAATCCAAAGACCGGGCTTGCCTTAGAGGCCAGAATTCACATTGACCTGAGAGATCAGGGACAAGCTGGTGGATGTGCTCCCATCAGGCATGATCAGGGCTGCAGAGTGGCACAGGACAGAAGTGGTCCCTGTGTCCCCCTAATATCCACAGCTCTGACACAGACACTGCCCCTCTGGGGAGAACCCCCAAGCCGCTTAACCACTCTGCAGAAAGCAAGAGTTCCCAACCGCGAGGCACACCGGCACGGAGCTTCAAGAATGCCAACCAGATAGTAAGGGTCAGCTTCTTCCTAGAGCAGCCGTTCTGGCATCCGTCGTGCGGGTGGCGGGGAGTGGTGGGGGCCAGCTCCTGGAGAAACTGACCAGGAAGGCCTCACTTTTATGACGCTTCCATGGATGCTCAACGTTTGGGAAGGAAATCCTTCTGGGAACGGAAACGTCTCCTTTTCATTCTGAAGTTATCCTTGTGACATTTGCTTTCAAGGTCTCCAGTTGGGGACAGAGTAGCTAGATGTCCCCAACCGTGTACGAACTTGCTCTATCTCTACATGGAAGATAATCAATGAACTCAACAGATGTGCCCTCTACAGGGTTACGTCCACTCCGGGACTGGACACAATACCTAGCTAGCCACTGGGGAAGCTACAAAATACACTGTTTTCCTTTTTTAATCTGAGGAGGCAATGAATTACATACATGTGGTTTATCCTAATCCTCCCTACTTAAGAAAAATGAAGTTTTTAATACCGTAGGTCACTAGTAACGTACATAATCAGAATATAAACCACTTTTATACTGGAACATTTCAGGGTCTGTTTTAATGGGGATCAGATAAGACCATCGACTTACCTAAAAAGATGTTTGTTTATTTCCCAGCCTGAGACAGTAAACAATCTGATGGGGGCAGGGAGGGTGGGAGGCGGTGAGGCAGCAGGCACCGCGAAGGCAGGGACCCAGGATTCTTCCACCGTGTAGCTCTGTTGTTTCCCACATTTGTATGGCAGCTCACTACCACCTCGTCCTGTCTCGGTCAGAAGCAGGAAGAAAGAAAACACGGAGGGCTTGATCCTTTGTTTTAAAGGCAAAACCCACGGGCGCCTGGGTGGCGCAGGGAGTTAAGCGTCCCAACTCTTGATCTCGGCTCGGGTCATGAGCTTACCATTTGTGAGTTCGAGCCCCACATCAGTCTGTGCACTGACGGCACAGAGCTCGCTTGGGATTCTGTCTCTCACTCGCTCTCTGCCCCTCCCCTGCTCGTGCTCGCATGCGTGTACTCTCTCAAAATAAACAAGCATTTAAGAATAACACAAAATAAAATAAGATAGAATAGAATAGAATAGAATAGAATAGAATAGAATAGAATAGAATACAAAATAAAATAAAATATAAGATAAAATAAAGGCAACACCCAGATGTCATACTGGTAGCTACCGGTTTATCTGATAATCAGCCAGAACTTAGGCACTTAGCCATGGCCGACAGACAGAGTTCAGCTAAGGCTCCGGGGTTCTCCTACTGAAAGGCAATGGCTACTAGTAGATAAGCAGCAGTGTTTTAAAAATGCTAAATGCATTTGTGGATACAAAGATTTATAGTAAAATTTGACGAACATGTGTGGGAATGATAAGCACCCAATCAAGATAGGGATTATGTGGGTCACGAGGGAGAGGGGAGGCCTGAGACTGGAGCATACGGTACGCAGGGACCCTGCAACTGTACCACCAATGTCTTATTTTTTAAATATTTGAAGCAAATGGGGCAGAATGTTCAGATCAGCCAAAGCTGCATAATGGACACATGGGTGCTTTTGATGTTTATATGTTAGAAATAAATCTAAATCAAAAGCTGCAAAACTATTAAATTTAGCATTATCTCTACAGCCCAACGGCAACTCAATTCACAATTAAATTATATTTCGCCAGCTCTAAAATGCACATTTTTCTACATTTGAACTCTCTGAAATGAGTGCATCGAATTCTACCGGGCAGCCTTTTGTCTTAGGGGTACTTAAAATAATGTTTTATTTTACAGTAAATGTTAACTTAGATGTGAAGATATGGAAGGCATAAGTCACACTTCGTGGTGCATTTTAGTACGTTCGACGGTGGGGGTGGGGGAGGTTGCCACAAGAGGGCATCTCAAAGCTTACGAAGCTCTCAGAGCCCCGTACCTGGGTTCTCTCCGTCTGGCGGTTTTCTGACTTCCAAGCTAACATTCCTCCCAGTGCGAGTGCCTCTGATTGAGGTCATGCAAAACACACGCATATGCAGACTAATCTTCTCTGCAACTGAGGAAAATGGAGTAGATAAAAGCCGTCCTTTATTAGTTCTAAAGTACTTGAGAGTCTTTTACCTGGGAAGTGACAAAAACATAAACGGCACCTGCAAATGAAATCCAACTCCAAATAGGAAGAAAACGGCGTCAGATAATTACTGAATCAAAAGTTTGCACAGGCTGAGAAGACACGGCAGACACAGCTGCCTGAGATCAACGAAGGGTGCTCGATCCACCCAAATCTAGGTCCATGCGCCTGGCCGGCAGAGGTGATGGGAAAGAACACCATGGTCCGTTCTCCTTTGATGTCTGTTACATGCTATTGTGGGGCTGCCTCGTGGGAAATTCGCTAAGAATACATCAGCAATATTGTTCCCTCAATATTAGCAAGATGCAAATGAAAGAAAATGGGGGAAAAAACAATCCATACAGCTGGTTTATCAGAATGCAGAAAAATAAATCACCATTTTTATTTAAAAAAAAAAAACATTTATGAAAGTTTTCTTCATTTCTCACATTCAGTTAGTATACAGTTGGCATTTTCAAAATTCAAACCTGATGTGGATTTGGAATTCAATGAAGCACATTGGAAGACATCTGAGCGAAAAAATACAAGTTCTAGCCATATGCTACTCGCGCATGAATTTGAATATTTGAAAGGTAATCTAGAAATGCGAATGTTTCCAATTCTCCTTACCAACAACAGTAATTCATAGCAACCACACGTTTTATAGATTGAGCCACTTCACCATCTGAGAGACAACAGTAGGACAGACGGAGTCAGGGGCTGGGCTTCTGTCCCAGCCTGGCTAGTTATGAGTGTGCGATTTTCACAAGGTCACCACCGCTCTGAAGGTCGGCTTGGTCACCGCTCGGGGTGCCCCACTGGGCATATTAACACCTTAAGGAGTTTGGAAAGTTTTCAAGTTTGGTTAACTAATGGATGAAAAACCGGAAGACCACTCACCATGGCTGCTTCCCAAAGACAAACCCGACACCATGAAACAAGCTCTAATATCAAGCCCACTGGATTTTCTCCTTACTCCATGCTATTTATTTACATGGTCAGAAAGGAAATGACTCAGGGATTCAACCAGTAGCAGGGACTCTTCTCCTGGGTCTGGCAGGAGAAGCGCTTGACTTGCGCCCTTGACCAGGACAACAGGAGCTCCCAGCCCCAGTTGGAAGGTTCCCTGACAGTGCCCAGCTAGCCTTGTCCTCTTGTCCCTGGGCCAAGCCTCTAACTGGGTCACTCAGCCAACGAGTATACCAGCCAAGTGGTCATGTGGATCGCTAATCCACTCACGTGCACTTGGGAGACACAAACCCGCAGAAGACCCAATCTACGGCGTTATGCTCCCTCACTTTCCAAGCCACATGTCAAGAATCCATCCCATGTGTTCGCAGGATGGCTACAATGCCATGGAGTGGTCCAAGCACTCAGCACTGTGATTCCTATGTACCTGGAGACGGGAAGTAGACGGCAAGACTCGTGACAGAAAGAAGCCATCTTTTACCAACTTGTTGAGAAGTCGGGAGAACAAAAACGATAGCATCCTTCTGGATCTGTCCTGGCAATAATTCACAACGGCCCCATCCTTCAATCTGCTCCTAAAGTTTATGAAGACGGGGGCTCTTCCAAGGGGCATTAGAGAGCGAGTCAAAGAGCCACAGTTTGGTGTGAGGACAGTGTTGGGAGTGTCCACGACCACTTGGTCTAGCTGCCCGTGTCTCCACGCTGCTCCCCACTTCCCACCCCAATTCGAAGCCCCAGGTCTGGGGGAAATCTCTGAAGAGTGGCTTCGTATTGTTTGGGAGAGATGCTCTTCTTGGTATAAACTTTTTGTAAGACGATGCAATCATGGCTCGTAGGACTGGTAGTTACCACTTCCCCAGTCCCAGGGAGCCCATCTAGAGATCTGGCACCCTGAGCCCTTGGATCCAATCCACACTTAACCCAGGAGCATCCAAACAATACGTGAACTTCTCGCGAAGCACCTTCTTCCTCGACAGGCCTTCACGTATCCTAGAAAGCAAGGATGATCTCCACCCCAGGCAGTGACATAGAACCAAAGCCAGAAGAGTGAAGGTCCGGAAAACACGCACGATCTGGGACTTAGCTCCCTCTGCAGTTTCTTCCAGGCTAGGCTGTGATGGTCTGATTTTCTCTCTGCAGGTCTAAACTTCATCAGAGAGCCAGTGTGACCAAGGGTGCTTCAGTGGTTGCTATGAATGTTGTTTTGTTTGCTTGCTTGCTTTAATCTGTAGGTTGCCTGAGATTATTCAGCTAATAAAACAGCGTCCCTGAACCCACTTGCTTTAGGCAGCATGGACAGCAGCTGATTAAGTCGTCAGTCAAGGGAGCCCAGAAGGCCATCTAACAGCACAATGGCAAAGATCTGAAAACACCCAACCCCAGCAAGCGCGGGGCTGATCTGGAATTCCAAGTGGTAAGGTAAGACGCAGGGCCACTGGAGCGATCGGGTTCCCCCACCAATGGAAAATGGCAGTGACAAATGAAGCCTGCTTTCTACTACTGCCCTAAGCAGGCCAGAAAACACTTGAGAAACCTGAGAATTTGACCACATCCAGAAACCAACGTTCAATAATAACTCCCCAGTTGAGCAAGCGCTTGGCTGAAAAGGTCTCTCTATTTGGTTGTGAGCCATACATCAGCTTGCCTTAACTTTATTGTAAGGAGAAATCCAAAACCTATTCTGAAAGAGATCAACCCTAACTTTATTTAGGTCGCACCGCTGACATACACAAATAATGGGAAGTGTGTGACTAATTCCGAAACAGCCAAGAAAGGTCAATGTCTAGTTTGTTTGTTAACCCACGCTAATCCGTGAGGAACATTAACGGGCATTTGCCATTATCTGCCCATCAATGCTGCAGTCATTAAATGAACAGAAGTAGAGAGGATTTTACACTCATTAAAATTAAAAAAAAAAAAAGTATGCTAGTACCTAGTGACTTGGGCCCGGAAATCACACATTTACGAACAGCTCTCAAACGCATTTATATAATGAAGCTTCAGTAACCTGGCTGTGAAGTAGAAATGATTATAACCCCATTTTATCAATAAGCAGCCTGATATCCAGGCACGTGAAGCGATTTGCCCGAAGTTCCTCAGAAGTTAATAATAGCCGAGCCAAAATTAGATTGCTGAGACGTGAGACTCCGTCCCCAGGCCCCGGGAGCCGGGTGGTGTCTCTCAGGAGGGCAGGCCCAGGAATGCTGCAGGATCCTAGCACGGACCGGCCAGCTCCATGCAAAACGAACGCTCTTCTGGAGAAGCGACACCTCCACGTACCCTCAAAGGCAACCAGCCTTCCTGCACCTGGAACCACTGGACCGAGAAGGGATCTGGCTAAAGATGATGGGAATTTGGTCTGTAGATTAGCCAGCATGCCCAGGACTCTGCTCGAAGCACGCGTCCTCCCGAAGTGGGCGAGGGGTGGTAGGTAGGCTTTGGACATGTGTAACCCCCCCCCGTTGAAAGGAAAGAGCATCTCTGCCGAAGGAAGGCATTCTAGAAATTCCACAACACCCAGACTGCCAGCATCCTGACGCACCTCCCGCCCCCCTCAACCCCAGAGTGTGGTCCGATGAATAAGGGGGATGGGTGCTAAGAGGGGCACACGCCTGGACAAGCACCTGGAAAAGCAGGAGTGGGGCTGGAGCAGGGAATGTCAATGTCACACCTGACTCCTCTTTCCGCAGAGGGAGAAGCTCAGGCCGACGGGCAGTGACGCGCCCGCCCCAGGTTGCCCGGATCCTCAGTGGACATGCTTCACGCAGACTCCCCGGCTGCTGATGCCCAAAGCCACAGGCAACTCTAGACCGGTACTTCTCAAATTCGAATGTGTCCACGGATCACTCGCAGGCCCCATCAGAAGCAAGGGCTGACTCAGTAGGTCTGGGGTGGAACCCGAGACTCTACATTTCCCACCAACGCTCAGGGGACACCCACGCTGCCGGCCTATGGACCACATGTTGAGTAGCAGTCCTATCACGTCCCTCGACGTGATAGGACATATCCTCGACATTCCTACTAGCCTTTATGTCGTCTGACATCCACTCCCACTGCCAACAACGATTCTGAGCTTCTCTGCTACTTCTCTCTCCCTTCCCTCACTCTGTTCCACCCACCCAGGCCTCCCTGGCTATTCATGGACCAGGCCAGGCCCCCTTCAGGACCTCCCAGTTGCTGCACCTTCCACCTGAGGAACTCGTCCCCTACGGATCTACTTGCCATTATCCTTCAGCCCCTTGGGAGGGAAGCCTGTCCTGGCCAACTGGTTTAAAACTTTATTTAATGTTTATTTGCTTTTGAGAGAGAGAGAGAGAGAGAGACAGTGCAAGCAGGGGAGGGACAGAGAGAGAGGGAGACACAGAATCCGAAGCAGGCTCCAGGCTCCGAGCTGTCAGCACAGAGCCCGCTGCGGGGCTCGAACCCACAGACGGTGAGATCACGGCCTGAGCTGAAGTCGGACGCTTCACCGACTGAGCCACCCAGGCGCCCCCTGGCCATCTGGTTTAAAGTCACAGCCCCGACCCCGCTTCATCCTTCTCTAGAGCACTTTCTACTCTGCAGAGTATAGGTATCATTTATTTTGTTCATTGTCCTTTATCCCCTAGCATGTCAGCCCCAAGAAGGCGAGGTTTTGTCTGTTTTGCTCATTGCCATATCTATTCCAGTGTATGGCACATAATAGGCCATTAAATATTTGTGGAATGAAGACAAAATTTAAATTTTAATACAAATGTTAAAGCAGCAGCCACCAACCTTACGGACCTCAGTGATCACCTGCTTACATCTAATATGGTAGTTTCCAATCTGGAAAAACTACTTCAATATTTCAGAAAGATCCATTGTTAGACTGTAGGAGATATTTTTATCTTGTCAAGCAAGTACGGGCTTTGTGGAGAAAGGCAGCCCCCACGCCCTCCAGCTCTCATTCACCATTCAGCCCGGATTCCTCCTCCTTCCCCCTCATGGGACCCACTCAGACAAGAGGCAGATCAAAATTGACAAGCAGACCTCCCCATGAGAGGGGCTTCCCACGCAAACGGGGAGGATTTGAGAGGCGCTAGAAAGCAGGATGGGGGTTCCGCCTGGTGTGCAAGAGAGCCCCGAGGCTCAGAAAGTTAAGCGACCGGTGAAGGGTCTCACTGCCATTTGGTGGTAGGGCTGGGACCAGAACCCAGGATGCCTAACTCTCAATCCTGCGCCCTCTGCTCCTCTTTAGAAACAGAATCTGGGATCTGGTCTGAGAACGGCTTCAGTTCCAAGACCCAGGACAGGGATCCCGGGGAAGTCTTGTGACATCCACAGAACCAGTGGAAGTCAGAACTTGCCAGGGGCCAGGCCTGCATGTCCCCTGAAGGCTATCATCACGCAGGGAGGGCCGTGTGCCCAGGGTAAGCCCAGGACCCACGCTGCCCTGCACCTCACCAGCACGCACCTCCAATCATGGAGGAGCCCCGTGTGGGGGCGTAGGCAGCTCCCCCTAAACATCCAGAGGATCCACGGTCATCATCGTGGTCACATTCAGAACGACAAGACATTTTTGGAGCTTGGAGGCTCTAACTTTGAAGTCATAGATTGAAATAGTGACCAAGTTCAATACCTCCTGCCTTTTCCCAAAGACGGTCCCGCTCCCGTTCTATTCCGAATGCACATACCTGGCCAGAGCAGGCCTGGGTATTCCTTGACTCACATTCAGATCATCTCAGAGGCTGGGGGTTCTCGGAAGACTTGCTCCGTTTCTAATTCACATTATAACTCACATTATCTCACAGTCCTGTTTGCCCTGAAGCCTAGAGGTTACCCCCTAAAGGCGTTGGACCTAAACTAGCCCAGGCTTAAGGAGGTTTTGCAGTCCTAACGGTGCAGACTCTCTAGAGACAGGATAGTCCACTGCTTTCTCAGAATGCCAAACCCCTGTTCTCTGCCATCTGCCTCCAGCGGAGAGCTGGCTCTTATGCTTGCATCCCTCCAGAGCAGGGCAGGAAACCATACTGAGGGTGGGTAGTATGATCAGCTGCTCAGAACTCTAGGAGAGGAAAGACTTCCTCTACCCTCTTAGGTTCCGTACCTGGGGCCTGTACATTAACCTGACAAGAGACAGACTAACAGGGGGAAAAGCAAACAAATTTTCTGTGACAGTAATATTTTTATGGGGCACAGGGGGCTTCACAGAAAGAAGTGGCAGCCCCAAGTGTTTGGATCCAGGCGTCTAGATACCATTTTAACAAAGAGGGATACGTTGCGGAGACGTGACAAAGCAAAAGAGTAAGGGATTTGTGGGCAGTGACTAGGAGATATGTGGGGGAACTAATGTGGGAGAGAAGTGAGGTTTCTCTGTACAGGCTCATCTGAGCGTCGGCTCCCCATCTCCAGCGATAACTATGTTCTCCTCTTCCTGGTACAGGGAGGCCACCTTTCTCACCGGAAATTTATGCCCTTCTTTTAGGTAGAGAGGGGGAGGGCAGAGAGCCCTTCCTGTCTCAGCTGTTTCTCAAGTGCCTTCAGCTCAAAATAACCAATATGCCAAAGTGGTAGGGTTGGGGACAGCATGTTCTGATCCCCTTCAGGGCTGTGAAGCAAGGGCTGTTGGGTGTCTTGGGGACAGACTTTCACATGTCAGAAGTAGTAGGAGTGAAATATCAGAAAGAAACTAAGCAGTTACAGTAGGGTTCCCCGAACCCTACTTCCCAGATGCAGCTTCTATGCAGTCTAATGTTACCATTCTGAGTTTGCGGCGTTTTTAAATTTTACATATATACGTATATATATTTGAGAGAGACAGCATGTGTACCTGTGCACATGTGTGCAAGCAGGAGAGGGCCAGAGGGGGCGGGAGAGAATCCCAAGCAGGCTCCATACTCGGTGTGGAGCCTGATGGGGGCTTGATCTCATAACCTGTGAGATCACAACCTGAGCCAAAATCAAGAGTTGGTTGCTTGACTGAACCACCCAGGAGCCCCTGTTTATTTATTTCAAACCATATCCACTGTTACCCAACTATAACTATCTCCTACTCTGTCTTTGCCCCTTCGCTCTCATTCCCTCTCATACACACACACACACACACACACACACACACACCATCCCCTCCACTTCGGGAAGAGTTGGTAGCATTTCCAGATGAACCAGGAGGGAGGGGACATCGCTTTATCTTTGTTCCCTCCAGCTATTGTGGAAGGGTCACTGGAGAACCAGGTGATGATGCTGACAATGGAAGACACGATAATAACCAGCCAAGCCAGAACGGAGAAGATGCTAGAAAAAGAGAAAACCCACGAGTGAGGGAAGAAGAGGGTGAAGCATGGAGAGAAGCTGTCCTAACAGCCGGGTAACCAAGCACTCCACTCCCACCCCACGGGGCTAGAGCCTCGGGGACAATGGAGCCGGACATTCTGCACCTCGCTGTGCTTTTCTGCTGCAGGTCTCAAAGGGAGCTGGCTATTGTAAATGGATTTGCCCTTGGCCTCTGCATCAATCAGACTTGAGTCCTTAACATCTGCCAGCGGAAGCTTATGGCTGTCCTCACCTCCTCCCTGGGGAGAACCTCTGTGTAAATCACATGCCCGGACAACAGCAATGTTACCTCAATTAAGTGCAATTAAACAGCCAAACAACGTTCCTTACCGCACAATCTTGGAGCTGGCCCCTTAAACCTTGGGCATGGACATCATCTGCTGTGACCAGACTTTACTGATAGGGAAACTGAGGCCCAAAGGGGTTGGTCAAGGTCACGTAAGCTGCTGGGAACAGAGCTTGCGCTGGTTGTCGGGACAGCCCTCCTTCCACTACTCACACTGCCTAGAACAACTACATTTAATTTTAGTTCATCACACATTCAGCTTGCGCTTTCGAGGAATTTTATAGTCCTCACTCCATCTGTGCATTTTGCCATTCTTGTAGCTTTCCCTTTATTCGGTGCTTCCCGTGGATCTATCTGTTGCGCTCTCCGTAAAAGAAGAGAGAGGTCCACGAGTTAAATCGATCGTCATCTGGCTGTCGTTTCGACAGTGTAGAGAGGCCAAAACATTCACAGCTGAGCGTACTCCACGTTACTCTGAAAAGCCAGTTCCAGATCGGCGATCCACTTTGGGTAAGGGCAGAAAAAGATTTCTTCCAAGCTTTACCGCCACTAAGAATAAGGTCACCAATGTCAACTTACGGCACACGCTGTCACTTATAGAGGTACTGGGTTTTCCTTTTCAGAAAGGCTTCAAGTACAGGGAAGCCTATTTAGGTTGAAACCAACCAGTCAGAACGTGGTCACATGTGCATAACTGTTCAAACGACACACGTAATGAAAAGTTAAAGGTTCGGTTCTGAGGCTGCCCAGTCATGAACGCCCAGGGTGTCAAAGTGCAACAGGAACCATCCCTGCGGCCCTTGGTACCTGAGGAGCACTTAAGGGGCCGTAACTGTGACAGCGTGGCTGCTCCTGGGACCCGGGAGCAGATGTGGGCATCTCTGTCACGGCCTCGGTCAGAAGCCACCCCCCCGGGAATGGCTGCAGGGTTCTCAAAATGCCACTGGGCGTGAACGAGTAAAAGAGCATCCCAATTGTCCAAATTAAGCACCCAACAGGTACAGATTAATAGTTGATTTCATCCACAAGTTGTGCATCTCGGGGAAGGAGAGTACACAGCATTATTGTTTGTGGAGCACCCAACACAGAAGGGCATTTTATTTGTGTGCAGATACTGTGCGTACAGAGGTGGCTATCTGTGCAGATAAATGCTTCAGGGGCTTTGAGCTTTAGGAAGATGGAATCTGGCTACAGTTTCTTCTCTCTCTCCTCTCTCTGTTGCTTTAATCTTTTATACCCTTACAGAGGCCAGATGGAAATGGATGCTTCCGCTCTCCTAAGGTGTAGAAGTAAATAAGCAAATGAAATCTCAAGGATCAACACATGTTTAGTATTCTACATGCAGTAACTTGTCTTCCTGCTGTGACATACGTCCTGGCTCCTATGACGACGAGGCCACCGAGGACTCAGGAACGTAGAACGATATTTCGTGGCCTCCTACCGTACGCAAAGCTCTGTGCTAGGCACCAAGGATCAGGCTTCCGGTAGCTTTGTGAGGCAGACAACCCGCAGAAAAGACACTCTGGCCGGCCTTCCTAGTCTCGGCCCCGAACTGTTCGCCTCAACCTGTCCACAGACCCTGATCAGCTGTCTGTCCTCCGCACTCTCTCTGGCACTGACTTTATCATTTCACCTCCCGACTGCGCTGGCTCTCGAGGATGAGGCACACTGGGCCACCACCAAGGCCTTCCTGAAACAGGACTGGAGTTCCAGACCCCGCGCTTCCTGTTCCCGTGAGGACCAGGTCCTCCCCCGAGCAGGAACCCAACCAAATAGGTTAGGGTTCTCCACTCCCGGGGCAGGGCACAACTCTAACAAGGTGAAAGATTAAAGAGATGCATGTCATTTTCACGCCTTTGCGGAGCGCGTGATCTCAGCAGGAGGGCAGACGCAACCACGTAAGTTGGCATGTTATCAAAGGAGTGATACAGAGGAGCCCAGAAGAGTAAAAAAAATAATAAAAAATAAAAAAAATGGAGGCCAGGCAGGGAAAGTGCCATAAGGGATATGACCTTACACAAGTAGATGTCAGAGAAAAGAAAAGCATTCGTTCATTCATTCATTCATTCATTCAATAAACATGGTTTTACATTTACCATGTGTAATAAGGTATAGGCTCCTTTTAGCGACCTCCAGGTAATATGTCAATTGCAACTGTGCACACCGCCGTCTACACCACGCAGACAACTGCAGAAGGAGATACAAGAACCATTGTAGGAGCCTCTACTTTCTCCGGACAGGGTCTCCTTCTCCTTTCAACTAGCCTCCCAAATCCCAAGATCAACAGGGTTAAGTCTGGGTGTTATACACATGAGCCAAAGATGACCCATGTTGGCTCCTGGGGTGTTTATTTCTTCACTGCACTCAGACCTGTTAGCCCAAAAGTCTGCTGGTGCCTAACTCAAATTCTTACACATCCCATTATTTTTTTAATAGCCCAAACAAGCAGATTTTTAGCTATTTAAAGCCTGCCAGTTTTGCATACCTTACAAAACCACACCTAGCCTCTGCTAGCCAATGACAAGATACAACCTTGTGGTTATAAACCCCAAAGCCACCACTGCCCTTTGGAGCTTCCTGACAAAGACCAGCCCTGACACGCTGGTGAACATCACCTAGCCACACGTGAGACCCTCTCCAGTTATCCTCTCTCCTGGAGTGACCCCCCCCCTCCTCCCCTTCTGAAGAGGTAGATACCCTCAACCCTCCCACTACACTCTGTGGACAGACTCCTGTTCTCGGGGGCACCACCCCCTGCAGCCCCATGTAAACCTGCCTGAGTACTGCCCAACAAAGGTTGCATATACTACTGCTACTCGTAGGCATAATCGTCTTCCTTGATCAGTCCTGAGACCCCTCAAAGGCGCTACACCAGGCTGCCATATTTATAACCATGTCACCTTGTTCCCTGGCCTAGACTGATTGGAGGAGGGGCACAAATCTGGCCCAAGCCTGGCCAATCAGATTATCTTTCTCAGGAAGAGAGACTCGGGATTCAGAAAATGGAAAATGGCAAGTCAGACTCCCAGGTCTCCTTATAATATATTTTCCCCCATTCTCAGAAAACTAAGTTTGTTTGAAGGGGTCTCTGTGACTTGGTTTGTTTTTTTTTTAATTTTTTTTTAATGTTTATTTATTTTTGGGAGAGTGAGAGGGAGGGAGGGAGGGAGGGAGGGAAAGAGAGAGAGAGAGCATGTGCACAAGTGAAGGAGGAACAGAGAGACAGAGGGAGACACAGAATCGGAAGCAGGTTCCAGGCTCTGAGCTGTCAACACAGAGCCCGATGAGGGGCCCGAACTCACAAATCGTGAGATCAGGACCTGAGCTGAAGTCGGACACTTAACCAACTGAGCCACCCAGGCGCTCCGTGGGTCTCTGTGACTTGTAACAAAAACTTGTTAGATAACTGAAAAATATGGGGCACCTGGGTGGCTCAGTCGGTTAAGTGCCCGACTTCGGCTCAGGTCATGATCTCACGGTTCGTGGGTTCGAGCCCCATGTTGGGCTCTGTGCCGGCAGCTCAGAGCCAGGAGCCTGCTTTGGATTCTGTGTCTCCCTCTCTCTCTGCCCCTCCCCCGCTCATGCTCGCTCTCTCTCTCTCTCTCTCTCTCTCTCTCAAAAATAAATAAACATTAAAGAAAAGAAGTTTAAAAATGGTGGTCAGCTTTGGAATGGAGGGCAAGGATGGCTCACAGAGCCTTAAAAAACAAAAACAAAAATAGAAACAGAAAGGCCGAGCATAGAGACAGATGACTTTCAATCACTGGCAATCAGGGAAGAGCTCATGTAAGAAACAGGAATTGGAATGAATTCTTCACAAGCAGCCATTCATAGAGATGTGAACAAGCATGGTGGGGCTGCTCAAAGGGACAGTGGGCCAGCTGGAGGAAATGGTGATGCTGGAGGAAGTAACTGAGGCCAGACAGCTCGGCTGAGCTCAGCTGGGAAGGCTTGTGGATGCTCAGGCGGCCAGCCACAGGATGCCGGGATACCTGAAGGAAAACCATGTTCTTCTTTCTCCGGAAGTTCTGAGGTGTCTGGGCCAATGCTGGGGTACAGTCCTAACTGTGCGGCTGAGGTGACACACTTCCATTCCTTCTGCCTCCCTTACCCTCAGGAAAGCTAGAAAACTATGGAGAAAGGGGTGTGAGATTTGCAAGGGCAGCTGGCTTCCAGAAGTACAGACGTATCACTGTCTGTGAGTGAGGAGACAGCCGTCCTAGGCAGCAGGGATCTGCTGAAGCCATCTGAATGAGGCAGAAACGTGGAGGTTTATTTCATTAGGAAGTTCTGGCTGTAGGTGTTGAAGATCGTATGGAGGGGGAGAGCCTGGCACCGGAAAGTCAGATATGAAGGGCTATGAAGTCTGTCCCGAGAAAACGAGACCAATGGAATGGACACGAGAGCACATAATCTCTCAAGGAACAGCAGGAGTCAAGACTGTAACTGCCCAGGGTAGGAGAGAGGCAGCAATGCCTTCACGGAAGGGGGTGAAGCCGAGGGAGACGGAAGAACCTAGAACCAGCGACAGAACTTTCACAGTCCAGGAAAGAGGAGGGTTTTGCTTTTTGTAATAACGGAGTAGTTACTAACAGACCAATCCTCTTGAAAATAACAACTACCGACCTTAGATTTAAAACCCAAGCAAATGAGCAAACAAACAAAAATACCACCTGAATGCAGAAGAAAGCAAAAGCTACAGGGGAGTCTACCCTTGAAAGAAGGGGAAGGCGATGGGTACACTTTGCGTTTTTTAAGACTTGTCACTAGTCAGGGCCACATGGGGCTCTTAAAACATGGATACAAACCCCACGTATTATCGGCTTGAAGAACCAGAAGGCAGAGTCCAGTACAAACACAGCAGATATAAAGTGAGGGGTGAAACCCCATGAAGGAGAGAGTCTGAGAAAGGGAAGCCCCAAGTCTCAGGTAAAAACTCTACCTTGATCTGCAGCTACCCATGTGTGGGGAAGATTACAAGCAGCCAAGCTAAAGCTAAACGAGATGTGGAGAGATTAGGCTACAGTCCACCACAAAAAGAGACAAGGGTTGGAATCAGAGTCAACTCAAGATAACTGCCTAATGACACAAGACAAGACAACTCAACATCTTTCAAGAATAACAGAACCCAGAGTCTCTACAATCTATCATTCATAACCTCCAGGTTATACTCCAAAATGTCTAGACATGTCAAGAAACAAAATATAGCCCGTACTCAAGAGAAAAGTCAAAAGCAATCAAAAAGACTGACCCCAAGATGACCCAGATGTTAGAATTAACCGATGAGGATTTTAAAAGCCTATTAAAACCATGCACGTGATACCTCAGCACAAAAATCAATACGCATGAAAAGCAAAATACACTCATAATGAACAGGAGCCAAATGAAAATTTAAAATTGGAAATTTAAAAATCTCCTGAATGGGCTTGAGAACAGAAGAGAATCTATGAACTCAAAGACAAAACAGACTTATTCCGTCTATAAAACAGAGAAAGAAAGACTGGAAAAAATGAGAACCTTGGGGACCTATGAGACTATCCATGGCCAGCAATTAAAGTCTAAGAAGGAGAAGAGAGAACAGGGAGATAAAGAATGAGACACAAAGATTATCTGAAGATACAATTTCCTAAATTTGGTTCAAGATATAAATTTTTAGGTGTTGAGGGGAGGAAGATGGGTGAAATAGGTGAGAGATATTAAAGAGCACACTTACTGCAATGAGCACTGAGTACAGAATTATTGAATCACTACATTGTACACCTGAAACTAATATAACACTGTATGTTCACTACACTGGAATTAAAATAAACCACGTAACTTTAAAAAAGGCATACACTTTCATGTCTGAGAAGACCCAGGGGTGGCCGCCTGGGTGGCTCAGTTGGTTGAGCGTCCGACTTTGGCTCAGGTCATGATCTCACAGTTCAAGGGTCCGAGCCCCATGCTGGGTTCTGTGCTCACAGCTCAGAGCCTCGAACCTGCTTCAGATTCTGTGTCTCCCTCTCTCTCTGCCCCTCCCCCACTCACACTCTGTCTCTTTCTCTCTCTCTCTCTCTCTCTCCCTCTCTCTCTGTCTCTCTCTCAGAAATGAATAAACATTTAAAAAACATAAAAAATAAATAAAAAGATGATTCAGGGGCACTTGGTGACTCAGTCAGTTGAGCATATGACTTCAGCTCAGGTCACGATCTCACAGTTTGTGGGTTCGAGTCCCACTTCAGGCTCTCTGCTGACAGCTCAGAGCCTGGAGCCTGCTTTGGATTCTGTGTCTCCCTCGCTCTCTCTGCCGTTCCCCCACTCATGCTCTCTCTCTCTCTCTCAAAAACAAATAAATATTAAAAAAAATAAAAAGACCCATAAACACCAAACGAGGTACATACAAAGAAAGCCATGGGTACATTCATAGTCAGACTTTGGTGGGGGAAAGGGATTAAAAAAAAAAAAAAAAACAACAACCAGAAACAAAACATGGTGGATGTACTCAGAAGGAGTGGAAAACCCATTAGAGACAGAAGACCAAAGATAAAGACGACAGTAGATTTTTCATCAGAAACAATGCAAGTCACAGGACAGTGGAGCCACATCTTCAAAGTACTGAAAGAAAAAAAAAACTGTCAAATTACAATTTTAGATCTAATGAAAATAGTTTTTAAAAACAAAGTAAAATAAATGCTTTTTCAGACCTACAAAAACTAAAAGTATTCACTGCCAGTAGATCAGCACTATAAAAAGTGTTAACGGAAGTCGTTTAGGCAGAGGGAAAGTGAGTCAAGATGGCACTCTGGATATACACAAAAGAATGAAAAGCACCAGAAATGATAACTATGTAGATTAATATAAAAGACCTGTTCCTTATATTTGAATCTCTTTAAAAGGCAATTGATTTTTAAAACAAAAATACTCACAATGAATTGTGGGGTTTATAACATAGAAGTAATAAAGCGTATAGGACACCTATAGCACAAAGGCCAGAAGTAAAAAAATAGCAATGTACTCTTTTAAGGTTCTTGTACTATACATTAGTAGTAGGATATAACTTCAAGGTTGACCATGACAATGATGTATACTACAAATGCTAAAGTAACTACTACAATAATACAAAGAGTAGGTGCCTGGTTGGCTCAGTCTGTACAGCACGTGACTCTTTTTTTTTTAAACATTTATTTATTATTAAGAGACAGAGAGAGACAGAGCACAAGCATGGGAGGGGCAGAGAGAGAGAGGGAGACACAGAGTCCGAAGCAGGCTCCAGGCTCCAAGCTGTCAGCACAGAGCCCGACGCGGGGCTCGAACTCACAAACCATGAGACCGTGACCTGAGCCGAAGTCGGACGCTCAACCGACTGAGCCACCCAAGCGCCCTCAGCATGCGATTCTTGATCCTTGGTTGTGAGTTTGAGCCCAAGACTGGATGCAGAGATTGCATAAAAATAAAACCTTAAATAAAATAAAAAATAAAATAAAATAATACAGAGACATAGGTATTAAGTAGACAAAAAAGGTAAAAGAGAATCGAAAAAGAACGATCAATCCAAAGGGAGGCAGAAAAGAACAAAAGGGTAATAAGAGTAATAAAGGGCTGATTGGACAAACATAAAACAAATAACCGGGGTGCCTGGGTGGCTCAGTTGGTTGGGTATCCAACTTCGGCTCAGGTCATGATCTCACGGTTCATGGGTTCAAGCCCCACGTCGGGCTCTGTGCTGACATCTCAGAGCTGGAGCCTGCTTCAGACTCTGTGTCTCCCTCTCTCTCTCTCTGTTCCTCCCCTGCTTGCACTCTGTCTCTCTCTCTCAAAAATAAATAAAGATTAAAAAAAAAAAGTGTTTTCTCTAAATAAATAAATAAATAAATAAATAAGTGGTTGATTTAAACTTAACTAGACCAATAATCATATGTAAATAGCTTAGGGGCGCCTGGGTGGCTCAGTCGGTTGGGCAGCCGACTTCGGCTCAGGTCACGATCTCGCTGTCCGTGAGTTCGAGCCCCGTGTCGGGCTCTGTGCTGACCGCGCAGAGCCTGGAGCCTGTTTCGGATTCTGTGTCTCCCTCTCTCTCTGCCCCTCCCCCATTCATGCTCTGTCTCTCTCTGTCTCAAAAATAAATAAATGTTAAAAAATAAAAAATATATATATATGTAAATAGCTTAAATTTTCCATTCAAAAGACAGAGTGTCAAATGAGAAAAAACATAAGATCAAACTACATGTTGTTCACAAGAAACCCACTTGAAATATAAAGTCACAAATATAAATAAATATACTATACTAACGTTAATCTAAAGACAGTAGAATGGTTCTATGAATTGCAGACAAAGCAGATTTCAAATCATAGAATGTCACCAAGGTAAAGGAAATAATTTCATAATGATAGAAGGGTCAGGAAGACATAACTACCCTAAATATTTAGAGCCTGGGTGGCTCAGTCAGTTACGCTACCAACTCTTAATCCCACGCTCAGCGTGGAACCTCTTTAGGATTCCCTCTCTCCCTCTCTCTCTCTGCCTCTCCCGCCACTCGTGAGTGCGCTTTCTCTCCCTCTCAAAAGCAATCAGTCAATCAATCAATCATGAAGAAAAGTGACAGAACTGCAAGGAAAAGTAGACAAATCCACAATCATAGATCTCGGCAACCTTCTCTTAAAAACTGATAGGTCAACAGAAAATCAGTAAAGATAGGAGACTTGAACAATAGTATCAATTCTATCCATTCAAGCTCACACAAAACATTTACCAAGATGGTTCACATTCTGGGCCATAAAACATATCAAAAAATGTAAAAGGATTCAAGTTATACAAGTGTGTTCTCTGACCATAATGGAATTAAATTAGAAATCAATAACAGAATGCTATTTGAGAAATTCCCAAATAATTGAAAAATAAAAATAAATAACATATCTCTAAATAATGCATGAGTCAAAGAAGAAATCAAAAGGAAAATGAGAAAGTGTTTTGAACTGAATGAAAATGCAAACAACATATTACAATTTGTAAAGCAGAGTAAGAGGAAAATTTAAAACACCAAATTAACGTTAAACAAAACTTGTATTAATCTGTACAAATTAAAATTTGTATTAAACAAAAAGAAAGGTCCCAAATCAACAATTTCAGTGTCTTCTACCTTAAGAAACTGGAAAAAAAAGAGCACATGAAACCCAAAGCAAACAGAAGAAAAGATATAATAGAGAAAAAAAATCAATTGAATAGAAAACGAACAAAAAATAGGGAAAATTCAATGAAACCAAAAGCTAGTTCCTTCAGAAGTTCAGTTAGAACTGATAAATCTCGAGGCACTTGGGTAGCTCAGTAGGTTAAGCATCCGACTGATTTCAGCTCAGGTCATGATCTCACGGTGACTTTGAGCCCCACACCGGGCTCTCTGCTGTCAGTACAAAGCCTGCTTCAGATTCTCTGTCCCCCCACTGTCTCTGTCCCTCCCCAGACCATGTACGTGCGCGCTCTCTCTCTCTCCCTTTCTCCCTCTCAGAAATAAATAAACATTAAGAACTGATAAATCTCTAATCTGTATTAGAGGAAAAAAGGAAGAAAAAACACAAACCGGGAATATCAGGAATAAGAAATATCAGGAATAAGAAAAGTGATGTTACTACAGTCTGTAGATATTAAAAGTATAATGTGGACATTATGGACAATTTCATGCCAATACATCCAATAATTTAGTTGACAGATTTCCTGAAAGACACAAATTAATAAAGATCCATGATAAGCAAACAAATAATCTGAATAAACCCACATCCATTAGCAAAATTGAACTTGAAGCTAAAATCTCCCTTCAAAGACTCCAAGCCCAGATAGTTAAAGTGGTGAATTCTACCAGAATTTTAAAATAAAAATAATACACAAACACTTAGGAAATTGAAGAAGAGAGAATGCTTCCCAATTTATTCTATGAGACCAGAATCACTCCAGTACCAAGACCAGACAAAGATATACAATGAAGGAAGACTAAACACCAATATCTTTCAGGAATATACATGCAAAAATTCTTAACAAAAAAAGTTTGGGGTGCCTGGGTGACTCATTCAGTTAAACGTCTGACTCTTGATTTCAGCTCAGGTCATGGTCTCTCAGTTTGTGAGATTGAGCCCCCTGTGCGGCTCTGGGCTGACAGCACAGAGCCTGCTTGAGATTCTCTCTCTCTCTCTCTCTCTCTCTCTCTCTCTCTCTCTCTCTCTCTGTTTTTCTCTTTCTCTCCCTCCCTCTCTCTCTGCCGCTCAGAGAGAGCTGCTCATATTCTCTGCAGCTCATGTTCTCTTTCTCTCTCAAAATAAATAAACTTAAAAAAAAAAGTTTAACAAATCTAACAATAAATGTAAATGATAATACAGACCAAGTGGAGTTTATTCTAAGACTATAGGGTTGACTTAACATTAGAAAAATCAATTAATATAATTCACCATAGTAACAACTAAAAATGAAAAGTCATATGATCATCTCAGTAAATATACTAACAACTAAAACAGAAGTCACATGATCATCTCAGTAAACACAGAAAATGTATTTGACAAAATCCAATATCTCTTCTTGGTAAAATCTATCAGCAAACTAGGAATAGAAAGGAACTTCCTCAGCTTAATAATGAGTATCTATAAAAAAAGAGGGAACAAAGAAAACCCTAAATCCATAGCTACGATCATACTTAAAATAAAAGACTAAACGCTTTCCTCCTAAGATCAGGAACAAGGCAAAATTTTCTCACCACTTCTATTTAACATTGTATTGGAGGTCTAGCCAGAACCATAAGGCAAGAAAAAGAAGTAAAAGGTAATCAGATTGGAAAGGAAGGAGTAAAACTGTATTTGTATAATATGATCATCTTTGATGAAAATCCCAATCTACAAAAAAAAATTCTAGAAAAAGCGAGTTCAGCAAGATAGCATGATACAACATCAATAAACAAAAAGCAGCCATATTTATGTTGGCAAACAATCAGAAATTGAAATTTAAAAATATAGAATTTAAAATAACACAAAAACATCAAAATACTGAGGGATAAATCTGCAAGACTTGTATGCTAAGAATTACAAAACATTACTGAGAGAAATTAAAGACCTCAATCAATAGACAGATAGACCATGCTCATGAAGACTCAATACCATTAAGGTACAAATTCTCTTTAACTGATCTAAAGATTCAACATCATGCTTTTTTGTAGCAGTTACCAAGCTGATTAACAATTCATGTGTAAGCACAAAGGACCCAGAATAGCCAAAACAATAGCCTACTAGGACAAATTTGGAGGAATTTCACTACATGACCCTGAGATTTATTATAAAGCTACAATAATCAAAACAGTATGGTATTAACATCAAGATAGACAAATAGATTGATGGAACAAAATAGAATCTGGAAATAGACTCACACATATTTGGTCAATTAAGTTTACACATAGGAAAAAGTAATTTTGTAGAGAAACAAGTTTGTTTCAACAAATGGTTCTGGAACCATTTGAAATCCATATATTTAAAAACTGAATTTCAATACATACCTTGTACCACATACAAAAATTAACTCGACATGAACCACAGATCTAGATGTAAAACTAAACAGCTTTTAGAGAAAAACAAGCGAGAGAATCATGTCAGGCAAATACCTCTCAGATATAACACCAAAAGTGCAATCCATAAGAAAAAAAATAACTGATAAATTGGACTTGAAAATTTAAAAATGTCTGTCCTTCCGGGACGCCTGGGTGGCTCAGTCTTAGGTTAAGCATCCGACTTCAGCTCAGGTCATGATCTCATGGTTCATGGGTTCGAGCCCCACATCGGGCTCTGCGCTGACAGCTCAGAGCCTGGAGCCTGCTTCAGATTCTGTGACTCCCTCTCTCCCTGCCCCTCCCCCGCTTGTGCTCTGCCTCTCTCTTTCTCTCTCTCTCTCTCTCTCAAAAATAAATAAACATTAAAGATACTACCACTACATACGTATTAGAGTGGCTAAATACCTACTGTACGCATGCACACATCTTACATACGTGGATGAATCTTCAAATCATTATGCTGAATGAAAGAAGCTAGATATGCTCCCTCCAAAAGAACATACTATGTGATTGCACTTACCTAAAATTCTAGACGGTGCAAAGTAATCTGTACTGACAGATGGCAGATCAGAGGTCGTTGGCCTACTTGATGGGGGTGGGGAAGGAGGAAAGGAGACATTACAAAGGAGAAGGAAGAAATTGTTGCAGGTGGCAGGTATCTTCATTATCTTGATTGTCAGGATGGAGTCACAGGTGTATACATACGTCAAAACGTATCCAACTGCACGCTCTGAATATGTGCAACATATTGTATACTGAGTATACCCCAATAAAGGTATTTTTCAAAAAGATTACCTTATATCTTAAGACAAGCTTCTCAAAGTTTCCCACCAAAGAATCCGTAGAGAGTAAAAGGAATAAAACCCTGGAGTCTGGGGATACAACCCACACAGCAGCCCGCCATAAAACCCAAATTTCTTTAAGTCTCACTCTAGACCTTAAAAATCTATACACGTTACTTCCTCGTTCATAAAAGGTCTGTTTAATCTAAACGATGTTTAGGGGCACCTAAACATTTAGGGGACAGCTCAGACCCCGCTTCGGATTCTGTGTCTCCCTCTCTCTCTCTGCCTCTCCCCCACTTGTGCTCTGTCTCTCTCTGTGTCTCAAAAATAAATAAACGTTAAAAAAATATTTTAAAACAAAAACATAATGCTTAACATTAATTACTAGTTAGATTGTACAACACTTCCCGCCACCAATCTTCAGATTAAGTAGATACTGCCACTGTTTTCTTTGTGGCACTGCTTACTATTAAGAGGAATACAAAATATTTTTACACAATTGTGCCATCTAGATGCTTTTATTGTCTTTCCCTACTGCCGCTCTCTGACCTTGGTCGTCTTCTTTTCACTTATAATTACTGAAAACTGGGGCAAAAAATATATTTGCCAATGTCAGATACTACTTTCCTCCTTTAAGGAAGTAACACCTAAGAATTCCAAATGTTTGCCATTTAATCGATTTAAAAGAAAAAAATACATTAGACTCTTCTTTTATCCAGGAAGGGAGCTCTTTTGGTTCTGAAAAACTGAATAGTGTAGATATTCCAGAAAATATTTGCTTGTTGCTGTTTACTTTCCACTGGATTAGACAATGCCTCAGGATTATCATTATGAACTTCAGGTTTTACTGTATCGTCCCGTGGCTGTCGAGAAAGGTGGAAAAGAGGGGCACCTGGCCAGCTCAGTCAGTGGAGCATGGGACTCTTGATCTCAGTGTTGTAAGCTCGAGCCCCACGCTGGGTGTAAAGATTACTTAAAAAGTCTTAAAAGAAGGAGGGAAGGAAGGGAGGGAGGGAGGAAGGAAAGAAGGAAAGGGGGAAGGAAGAGAGAAAGACAGAGAACTTGCAGTGGACTGGCCCCAAACAAATCTCCCAGATCTACAGGCTCATCTGTTTACTCCAATCTCTTGGTATTTCCAAAATTTGTTGGCAGAGTATACAATGAATGAATCTGATTATTTGAGCTTGCTTTATTATGATAAGCAATTTGTAATATTATGATGCTTTTTAGGTAAGTGGTTCTAAATAAATACTCCTGTCATTTTCTCTAGAATTAACGGAATAATTAAAAATTATATTCTGGAATGGTACAGAATTGAACTCGTCTAAGCAAGTTCAACCATGGTCAGGTTGACCTCAGCTTGCCAGAGAAGATGCTGTAGGTATTACCAAGTACCAAAGAGTTCTCATTTCTTTATGACTGTCTCTTTCCCCTTGCCTCAGTGCTTGTGAAAGCTCAATACGACCATCAGAGCATTTACAGTGTTGCAAGTAATCTGCAAGTTACTTAATGCAGGGCTTCTCAAATGCAGGACCTTGTTAAAAATGCAGGTGCTGACAGCTCAGAGCCTGGAGCCTGCTTCAGATTCTGTGTCTCCCTCTGTCTCTGCCCCTCCCTGCTCACGCTTTGTCTCTCTCTATCCCTCCCTCCCTCTCTCTCTTAAAAATAAATAAACATTAAAAAAATTTTTTGAGAAAAAAAAAAAAAAGGAAGAAACCTTTCAGGTGACTCTGATGTTCAAGAACCATGGGCTTAGAGAATAAGGAACTGGCTGCAGTGGGTGAAAATCAGCGAAATTTCAAAAGGTCTGCAGTTCTGAGAGAAAGCCATGGAAACTTCAAGAAGAAGCCTAGTTATAGAGGACTATTTTAAACCAGAATGTGTTGAAGCCTTCCAAGAGACATCATCAGTTCTAATTTTTTTTTTTAAAGAAAGAAAATACCCTGTTAAATATGCAAACATAAAAGCTTTCTGTTGACAAGGTACAATATATACCTACCACCAACATAATCATCGGTTCCGTTTTCACATGTTGATAATAAACATGTCACAACCATATTTTTTTTTAAACCCTCTTCCCTTTCCAAACTCCACGATTCAAATTAGAACACATAAAGCTACATCTATTCTTAAACTTTACAAACCTAGATAACGCGTAAGAACATTAGGAAGCGATCGGGAAAAGACAACACAGCCACTGATTTACAGCGGCAAAACGCAAGTCTATCAGTTGGGCAAAAAATACGTAATTAGGGGATCTTCTTTATAACAAGGTTGGAAGGCTGATGGTACCCCACCATTTCCAGTGACAACCCAAGGAGGATGAGGTAAACCGGATGATTATTTTAGATAATTCTGGCCCTTACCTACAGAATTTTTTTTTTTTTTTAAATCACCGTTGCGGGCACCAGATAACATGCTGCACTGTGGGTAACAAAGACTCAAGAGCTCTATTAGATTGAATCACAGAGAAAGATAGGAGGCTGATATGCCAGAATTCAATAAAAATGGGGGTAAACTGGAAAAAAAAAACTAAATTTTTATACTCAGGCTCCCCTTAAGGTCATATAGAGAATGGAAAGTATATAAAAATTAATATCTACAAAAAGGGCAATCCAGAACATAAACAGGCATTGATCACACCATGGTGCTTCGGGCCACATGATCTTGAAGACACACAATTATTCTCATGTCTGTGCTTCATTTATCTGTGGCTTGGACAGCAGCCACACAACACCAGTCTTCACGGGCCACGATTTAGTCTCTTCCAGCGGCTCTAAGAAAAGCATTCACCCCAGCACAGAGCTGCTCTGAACTGCCATGCCTCTCAAAGTGTGACCCGGGGCTCACGGCCATCAGCATCCCCTGGAAATGCCATTTGTGAGAGACACAGCCCCTCCCTGCACCTGTTGAATCAGAATCTGTATTTTAACAGCACCCCCAGATTTGAGGGCACATGCCGTTTAATGAGCACCACTACAGCCCCCTTTTTGTCTCTTGGATCCACCTGGAGACCCCCTACCCCACCCCACATTGTGACTTCCCAACTTTCTTTCCGGTTGGTGAAGTAAAGACTCCCATTCTCGGGGCGCCTGGGTGGCTCAGTCGGTTAAGTGCCCAACTTCGGCTCAGGTCATGATCTCATGGCTTGTGGGTTCGAGCCCCGCGTTGGGCTCTGTGCTGACAGCTCAGAGCCTGGAGCCTGCCTCGGATTCTGTGTCTTCCTCTGTCTCTGCCCCTCCTCCACTCGGGCTCTATGTGTGTCTCTCTTTCTCTCTCAAAAATAAATAAATGTTAAAAAAAAAATTTAAAGACTCCCGTTCTCAGTCATTCCCTGCTAATATATTGGCTTGGGAGGGAGCTACCTGGAGGGAATTAAATATCCTTTAGCAAAGTGCATCTTATTTTGGAGTAGAAGACCGATGGGACAGTATTACTCCTATTTTCGAAAATCAGGCTCATAAAAGTTAAGTGAATTATTGAAGGTCAAAGCTTGTCGTTAGCAAAGTACTAACTAAAAACCACGTTTCTTCTTAGTTATGTTACAGCATATTGTCTCCAAGTCCCTAGAAGTCCCAAACCAGAAAGAAAACCTCCCACTTGAGTGGTTCTGATCATCTGACCTATAATCAAGAACATAGTTCTATTTCTTTCTTTTTCTTCCTTCCTTCCTTTTTTTTTTTTTCAACAGCAGCAAATTAGGGTCAAGACTCAATTCCCCAAGATACTTTGGTCAACAATACCTCTCCACCTATCTCCCCATCACGCTACTTGGAACTTTGCCTGAATCTGGATACACTCATTTTCTTTCCTCTTTTTTCCTGCTATGAAGTTCAGAGAGAACATACTTAACACTTTCTCTGTGATGGAAAAAAAATCTCAGGGCTCATTTTTCAAAAGAACACTGGAATTCTGCTTTTTAGTCCTTAAAGAGAGGAATCTATCAAACTGAAGACTTAGTCAAGTCTGGCTCCCTGAGTCTGGCTTTGAAGGTTTCTGCTCCCCACTCAGGACTGAGGCTTCCAAATCTAAGTTCCCACAGCAAACTGTCCCAGCTGCAAAGAACAGAAGAAAATTTGTCACCAGCTAGGCCAGTGGGCCTCCAACTTTGCTGTACCTGAGTCTTTGGGGGAGCTTTTGAAACTCCCTATGCCCAGGCCACACCCCGGGGCAATTAAATCAGAATCTCTAGGTGTGGAACCAGGTATCACATTTTTTTTTTTTTTGGTCAAATTCCCTGGGTGGGGGGCAGGGGGAGCAGGGGAGGGCAACTCCGGAGTACATCCAAGTTTGAGAACCAGTGAGCAGGGCATCACACGGATGCCACGAGGTCTGTTCTATCCCTGGCTCTGCACATCTATTTACTCCCACATGCCGGGCGGCAGGATCTCGGGGGATATACTTTCACTCACATTCCAGAAGCCGCTCTTCTAAAACAGCTGTTTCAGTTGGGGGTATATATTTTTTTGCAATGAGCTTCCATTTAATAAAGAAATCCTTTCTCATTCCCTTAATATTCCTTCCCATTAAAGCATAACCTACAAACAGCAGATGAATTATACTTAAGTGGTGAGTGTAAGAGACAGCTGTTTTATCTCAATGGAGCATTTTCTCTTTCTGATTCCATTATTTTACTCTGGCATGACATGCCTAATGTTTTAAGTAAGGCACAGCTTTGCGTGGCTTTCGTCGTCGTCTTCCTCTTCTTCTTTTCTTTTTCTTTCTTTTTTTTTTTTAGCTGAGGTGAAATTTCAGCTGCAAATCAACTCTAAAAGATCCTCGAGAAACGGTCCAAATAAGAACACAGCAGTATTTATTTTTTTATGAGCAGCTGAAGGCTGATCACAACATCCCTCCCAAACCACAAAATGTGGAACCCTGGCATTTTTGAGGGCTTTTTTTTTTTTTTTTTTTGGCACATTGAACACAGGTCAGGACATGGAACAGCATTTTATTTTAATTATTCTTCTTGAACCTCCTGCATCTTCAAGCAGCAATCCTTAAAGGCGCTCGTTCATGGTTAAGCAGATAATGCGGCCTTTTTTCACCCTACAGCGACCCACTACAGAGAAAACAGGGTGAATAAACTTTTTACCAAAGAGGTGCTATTAACTTGTCCTCGGATGGCATTTGCCAGCGTGTGAACTTGTAGAATATTTTCCAGACTCTCTTTTCAACAAGCAGAGTTTGC
This sequence comes from Panthera tigris, assembly GCF_018350195.1. Classification (NCBI taxonomy): domain Eukaryota; kingdom Metazoa; phylum Chordata; class Mammalia; order Carnivora; family Felidae; genus Panthera; species Panthera tigris. Next base: position 132,219,765 of record NC_056665.1, read on the forward strand.
TGGCTTCGCCAAGCCTGCCTCCTTCCCGTTGTCTGCTGGGTCCTGCGGCAACTTCTCTTGACAAGCCTACTCCGGCCAAGGACTTTACCTTACTCATTACACCCTCTTCAATTTTACTTTCACCTACTCATAATATGGATCTTCCAAAGAACTCCCCAAAAGAGGGAGTCAGAGACATGATTGATTTTCTGTTAACCCTGGCAGGAAGATTTATGTCTATGTCCACAGAAACACACATTGATTGTAACACCCAGTTAGTGCAAAAGAATTCAAGTCCCACAACCTACTCCGCGAATTTGGTTCCATTTAATGAGAAAGGACCGCACGATTAAAGACAAAGATTAAAGAGTTGTAAATAATGGCACATTTGGTTTGGTGCTGACCTTGAATCTTTCCAAGACATCAACTCTTTGCTCAGGTCGCCAGAGGTTTGGTGCTGACCTTGAATCTTTCCAAGACATCAACTCTTTGCTCAGGTCGCCAGAGGCAAAAGACAGCCACCAGAGAAGATGTTTCAGTGGGGAAAAGCCCCTTAACGGCATTGCGTGGTGGCTAAGGGAAATCGGGGCTCCAGGATCTGGCAGACTTGAGTCCAAATCCTGACTGTACCTCTAGTACTCGCTGGGGGTCCTTGGGCCGGGTATTTCACCTCTGTGACCGTCCCCACGTCTAAAACGCACAAGTAACAGACTGACCTTCACGGGGTTGCTCTGAGGGTTGCGTGCTGAGAAAGCAGTGAGCAACCGTTAGCCATTCTTGCTGCATTTCAAAGAGAGACACGCAACCCAAAAGAACCCATGAGGCAAGACGAGTGGGTCCGTCCTACAGATGACAAAAGCGAGGCTCACAGAGATTTAGTAAATTCATCCTCCACACGTATCTCTCTAAAATGCAAAAATGACCATGCTGTTTCCTATTTAAAACTCTTCACTGGCTCCCACGACCAGGAAATTATACAGAAGCCTAGAGTCCACACGCTATCACGACCTAATCCCCCGATGATATTTTTTTCCCCCCAAAACTCAACCCCCAATCGCTGCTGCCATGAAGCCTCTCTGCAGCGCCACAGACCATTTTGTTCCTCCCTGCTCTGGGCCCCTGCTCCCCCTGCACACACTTTCACAAAGCACCACGGCATCTTCCTGAGCACGTTGGTTTATGTGGCTGAGTCCACACTCTACACAGGAAGTTGCTGAAGAACGAGGCACTGTCCTACTCATCTGTGTAGTCCTAGCATCTGGGCGAGCACAGAACACCGGGGAGACACTCCATAAAATGCTGGATGACTAAATGAATGACCTGTCCAAAGCCATCCAACAAGTAAATGGCAGAGCCAAAGCAGACCCCACATTTTCCAACTTCCTGGGGGGCCATCCGCCCTTGGGGCCATCCCCAAGGTGGGACCACCTTGCCTCTTTCAGGGCGTAGGTGGCATCTCAGAGACTTGAGACTCAAACTCTGGATCCACGATGGACTTGCCGTAGAACCTCAGGCCATATGTTAAAAAAGAAACAAACAAAAATAACATCACAACTGTGTGTATCCATTTATAGGTCTGTAAAAGAGGGCTCACACTGAATACGGGACATTGGACTACAGAGGAGGTGGGGGAAGAACAAGAGAAAAACCAGTTAGATAACAGTGACAAGTACCTTCTTGAAAAGCGTCTTAATCTAAAACTGTCACACTAGTAAATATAATTAGATAACAATAATAATACCAAATACCACAGTGTATTACCATCCTTTCTTCGGAGGCTTTCAATTGGAACTGAAAACACAATTACTAATTAAATTAGACACCAGGAGGTATCATTTTCCAAATGGAACCCTAGTGATATAAATGAGTTACTGCAGCTTCTCAAATTCCTCACTGTCACTCAAAGAGTGGGTAATTCACGTGGCTAGAGTCAACTCAGAAACACAGATCCATATATTGTATTTGTTCTTTATTCCAAATGCAGGTCATTTCTGTATTTTTCTACGTAGTTACTAAGCCACTGCTGGATCATAAAGATTCTACAGCCCAGATCCTCCCCCTCAAGGGGCTTAACCTAGCCGTGTCTCAGGCAAAAACAAAAACAAAAACAAAAAACAAAAACAAGTCTCAGGGGGCACCTGGGTGGCTAAGTCGGTTAAGCGTCCGACTTCGACTCAGGTCATGATCTCAGTTTGTGAGTTCGAGCCCCACATCGGGCTCTATGCTGACGGCTTGGAGCCTGGAGCCTGCTTTGGATTCTGTGTCTCTCTCTCTCTGCCCCTTCCCTGCTCGTGCTCCATCTCTCTCAAAAATAAATAAACATTAAAAAAAAAAATACAAGTCTCAGGGTAGGAGATACAGAGCAGGAGACTCCCATTTCTTGCCTTGGTGGAATGTGGGTAAAAATAAAAGTTTTAAAGTGGAATGGGGTGAAGCAGGAGGCTGTGATCTTTAGGGGACCCAAGAGCATTCTGTTTTCTTTTCTTCTACTTCTTTTTCCAAAACTTCACTTGTATAGTGGAATGCACCAAGTTCGTTATTTGTCTTTTCACTGAAGACTTCCAAATTGTGCTTTTTTTTTCTTTTTATAACGTTTACTTATTATTGAGAGACAGAACGTGAACAGGGAAGGGGCAGAGAGAGAGAGGCAGACACGGAATCAGAAGCAGGCTCCAGGCTCTGAGCTGTCAGCACAGAGCCTGATGCGGGGCTCATCCCCACGAACCACGAGATCGTAACCTGAGCCTAAGTCAGATGCTTAACTAACTGAGCCGCCCAGGTGCACCTAAAATTTTTAAATTTTTAAATAAAAATACTTTTTTGCTGAAGGACATCTCAGACCTCTTAATATGCAAAGGTGAATTCAGAATCTCCTAGAAGGTGATGTAATGCACAGTTCTGACCAAACTAATTTAAAGCAAGACTCTGGTTTGTTTTTTAGAAACATCTTGCAGGCTAGCATTCTGGAAAACGCACATAGAAAATACGGGTCTAATGAAAATGATATATAAATCACCTCCCCCTTCTTACTTTTCTTTAAATGTTTATTTATTTATTTGAGACAGAGTGTGCATGCGAGCAGGGGTGGGGGAAAAGAGAGACAGACAGAATCCCAAGCAGGCTCCGCGCTGTCAGCGCAGCACCCAGCTCGGGGCTTGACCTCACTAACTGTGAGATCATGACCTGAGCTGAAATGAAGAGTCTGACGCTTAAGCAACTGAGCCATCCAGGCGCCCCTCCCCCTTCTAATTTTAAGGACTCTCTCACAGTTCAAAAGGAAGGGGGGGGTGCCTAGAATGGAGAAATAAAGGGGGCATTATAGCTAGCATCTATAGCAGGAGAAAGATTTTTAAGTTATATAAATACAACTTCAGTCTTGCTCTCCACTCACACACACTGTGTGACTTTGGCTTAAAAACTGATTAAACCTTCTCGGCCTATTTCCGCATCAGTCAAATGGGACTAATGGCATTATCTGACCCTAAGGGTAAGGGGAGGTATTTACTGAGTCAAATCCTCCAGACTGCTTAGCACGGAGCAAACTTCCATGTCTAGAAAGCATCACAGGGGACACTTTAGGGGTGACAGAGAGAGGTGTGTTAGGGGTAGCCCACGGTGACTGTCTTCTTAGGCAAAACCAAAATAGATCCTATGGCAAAAGAAAAAGAAACACACCAAAATGGGAGGAAAGTCCGAAGAAAATGCTTCTCAAGACAAATTTTTAAGGAAATGAATTTAATATGCAATTACAAAAACAGTGCCCCTGGCTGTTTCTACTTGTCCATGAAACCTGAGCTCCAGACATCACAATGTCTCTGGAGAACAAAGAAAATAAAAAGAACAGCAGGGTAAACACTTGATTTCTTCCAAGTGGTGTGGGTAGCACAGGAGTGAAAGGAAACGCAAAATCCATCCGTAGTAGATTTGCAGCAGATTTCGGGATCCAGGATATTTCTGAGGGAATACAGGGAGAGCGGCAAAGCCAGCAACAAGTGACCATGTGGCCTGTGATAAGATCAAGAGTTTAAAAACAGATGCTTCCCTTGGTCAAGAAAGTTAGTTTTTACCACAGCCCTCGAAAAGACCTGTTTACCATAGACCCAAACACAAAGCAAAGCCTCACACTAGGGTTTCACGGTTCCTGCGTGTGGAAAAACAAAAGTCTTATATATAAAGTTGGCCTGGGCAGGAAAGCAGCCAGTCAGAAAGAAAAAGAATGAGCTCTCTGACTTGAAAAATCAAATGTGTGGGGCGCCTGGGTGGCTCAGTCAGTTAAGCGTCAGTTCCGGTCATGATCTCATGGTTTATGGGTTCGAGCCCCGTGTCGGGCTCTTCTCTGACCGCACAGAGCCTGTTTGGGATTCTCCCTCTTCCTCTCTCTCTCTCTCTCTCTCTCTCTGCCCCTCTTTCTCTCTAAGTAAATAAATATATAAGCTTTTTTTTTTTTTTAAGTTAAAAAAAAAATCCTATCTGTGAGGAGAAAATGTCCCAAGACCGCTGCTAACAGAAATTTGTATGGAATCGGCCTTGATATAAGTGTGTCTTTGTGGGTCTTGAAAATATTTTTGTTGAGCAGAAATGCTCAACAGGAAGTTGGAAATGTCTAATAAGTATCGGCAACGTGAAGGGATCGAATGAATGAATGAACGAACGAGTGACACGGCTGCATCAGTATCTATGATTGGAGGAGCCCTAAGGTAGCCACCAGTCTAGATTTGGGTATGTGCATCCTGTCATGGGAAGCTCACTACCTGGCCAGAGAGGTCTTTCCGTCGAGATACGACATGACATGTGACAATGAGCACCTCCGGGGGTTTCCAGTTTTATCCAATGTATTTTCCGTCAGTGGTAAGAATGCAGGTGTTCCTAAAGAGTTAAGCACTTTAACAAAGTTAAACCTTCAGTACTGTGGACTTGGTTGCCTGTCACCAACATTCCTTGTATCTTAGCTAAGTACTTATCACAACCTGCACTTTTCTTACCGGTTTCAACGGCCACTGTGGGGTTCCCCCACCTCCAAACGTAACTGTGCAATAAAGATCTCGTCGTTCCCAGCTAGCCCGCTAGGCGCACGCACAGGGTCAGCGCCCGTTAATATTTGCTGGATAGAACAGGTGCTTTTCCTTACTCATTTCATTTTAAATACATCATTTGGGTGGTACTGTCGTGAAGAGCCAACTGGCCAGGGGCGCCAGGGTGGCTCAGTCGCTTAAGCAGCCGACTTCAGCTCAGGTCATGATCTCACGGTTTGTGGGTTCGAGCCCCGTGTTGGGCTCTGTGCTGACAGCTCAGAGCCTGGAGCCTGCTTCAGAGTCTGTGTCTCCATTTCTCTCTTCTCCTCCCTCTCTCTCTCTCTCTCTCTCTGTCTCTGTCTCTGTCTCTCTCTCAAAAATAAATAAACATTAAAAAAAATTTTTTTAAGAGTCAACTGGCCAGAATATTGGCCCCTGCTCTTCATTTTCCACATAGCTATGCATCCCTGAGCACTTTTTACACCCTGCTGGTTTCCTTTGTTTTGCTTTGGGTGGGTTTTTTTGGTTTTTGATAGTTTTCTGGTTTTACTAACACAAATGCACATAAGCTGTGTATTCATTCTCTTCGCTGCGCAGCCTGGCTTCAGGATGGGTGCCTCTGACGGCCAGCGGCACTGCTCTTTCCGCAGCGGTTTTGCGGTGCTTGGAGGAGACGTTGGGAGCAATCTCTGCCCAGTAAGATTTGTTGCACACACGGCACTTCAAGCTCCTTGACCTTGTGGACTAGGAACTTCCGGAAGCCACCGGGCAGCATGTGCTTTGTTTTCCTGTTGCTCCCGTAACCGGTGTTGGGCATCAACATCTGGCCCTTGAATCTTCTGCCCACCCTATTGTCAATGAGCTTAATTTTGACGTTTCGGTCTCACTGGGGCCAGAGGAACTTCTTGTTCCTCTTTTTAATGATCTTGGGCTTCACCAGAGGTCTGAGGGCGGCCATGATGCCGAGAAGATGGCTGCCACCTTGGCCAGAACCACTGAGAGAGAGACTGGCTGGCTTCTTTTGTAAAACTGGGGCATTTGAACTATGCTTTTGAAGGTCCCTTAGGTCAGTCATATTCCAAGACTGCCTGGGAAAATATAAACCCAAATACCTGAGTTATCATAACTAGTAAAGTTTAGAATGATTAAAACAAATAAACAAATGCATTCCGAGACTGTTTTGTTGAGTTAGTCATGGTTTTATCAAGTTCACTCATTTCTCCGCCAACTTTCAATCCTGTACCTTCCTGCGTTTGGCCCTTAAAAAGAATGGGATCGATGGAGTGGCTAATGCCCACTCACTGAAAAAGGAACAACCCCTTCCTCTCCTATCCAGAGAACGTCACACTATTTGCAAGCTGCCTTCTTTGAGATGCAAGTGTCATTTAATTAAGTGGCTCCTGGCGACTTTGATTTTTCCTGCCACCAAAGGGTTAATGCTCTGAGAGCTTCCTTTGTTTTACACAGGGGCAAGAAAACACATGGAGCTGATACAGTCCATTATTAAAATTGCATTTCAGCAGAGGTGAATAACTCCAGCCACCAGACCTTGGGCTTAGCCATCATCTTCCCTTGCTACAACCCAAAGCTATTACATTAAGAGCCTAAGCAAAACAATAGAGCTGACAGTAAGGAAAACTCCCCTGGTAGATGGAAACCATCAATCTTGCTGGTGAAGTATTTAGCTACAAAAGGAGAAAAGACACTCTTTGATTGAAGGATAAAAGGAAGGGATACACAGCCACTTTTCAATCAGAGTGAGATCGCGAATACTTGAAGAAATAACCGCTTCCACGGCCAGATGGTAAGTTTTGGAAGGCAGGGGCCCACAAGTACACCTGGTGGGGACTGAGAAAAGTTTGGGGGCAAATGAAGTCGTTCTTATCTGCGCTACATTCGACCTGGGTGTTCACAGTGCCTACCCATTCCCTGCATGATCATTTCTATAGAAATCAAACACTGAGCTTCCTTCCTTAGGAGCCAGTCAGACACTGGACTGACCTCTTGAGCCTCAGCAATGTTCAGTAATATTAATAAACTCTTCAGTCTTTATTTAGAAGTCAATGAAATTAACGGTGGAGTTTAGAAGCCAAAAACGTGATGTTTGGTTATTAAAAACAAAAACAAAAACAAAAACTCTGACCATTCTTTTCAGTGAAACCCCAGCTCTGGTTCTCTAGACTAGAATAGTAGTGTTAATAGATTCCACCTCGACTAAAAAGGGAGCCAGTGGCAGAAAATCTATTCCTCCGGCAAGGTTGCCGGGCAACGAGCAAGCTTTTGGCATGTGGCTGATGTCTCCAGGCAGCCTGGACTCCACAAAGTGAGCTCCTCCATCACTTATAACTAACTTGATTTTGATGGATTAAAACCAAATCAAAATGTACTGTAACTCACTGGCTTCCAAACTCAGGAATCAGGGAAAGACAAAAAAAAAAAAATATCCCAACATGGGGCGCCTGGGTGGCTCAGTCGGTTAAACGTCCGACTTCGGCTCAGGTCACGATCTCACAGCCCGTGGGTTCGGGCCCCGCGTCAGGCTCTGTGATGATGGCTCAGAGCCCGGAGCCTGCTTCGGAGTCTGTGTCTCCCTCTCTCTCTGCCCCTCCCCCGTTCATGCTCTGTCTCTCTCTGTCTCAAAAATAAAATAAAACATTAAAAAAACAAATTTAAAAAGAAATATCCCAACACCCAACTAAAGACTAACTTATCAGAAACACTAGGATTGACTAAAGTTCATTCTACTGGGTAATCAGTTCTAGCATACACATGATTTTAAGACAAAAATATCCAACAGCAATGAGGAACAAAAAAGCATTCAAGAATATTTGGGGGAAATATTAATGTTATAAAGACGGAGCCTCATCCTAAAAGGAGTCCTGGATTCAAATGCATCTTTTTGCCTGCAATTCCTTAGCAACAACTTCTGCAAATACGTGAGCACTTTGGTCAATGATCAACAAGGGCTCACTAAGTGCTCTAGGGTCCCACCCCTGGGCTGTGGAGGTGATCAAAAAATGTAAGACGTTGGGCCAGGCCTTATTTAGAACACATTTACTATTAGCACATAAAGTAAAATGGTTTCTTCTCACCAACAAAGTTCTTCTGCGAAAGGTTAGTTTGGCATCTATTGTGTTCACTTACGAAAACCACCTCCAATATGTACTGAGCAAGCTGGCTAGACTCCAAAGCTGGTCAGGGTTGAGCTCAAAGGCCATGCCTGTCCCTTCCCAGGGGTCTGGTGTGAAGCAGGCCTTCCTACCTGGGCTCTGAACGCCAAACAAACGAACAAACACACAAAAAAACCCGCTCACATTTGATCTCAAACTTTTCTTTCTCTTTTAGGAAAACACCCTTTACAGCATTCATAACGTATCACCTCCATCGGTCACACGTGCAGTGATGGAGCACTTCCTTCTCATGCGTTCCCGGACCTGTGATCATTAGCAGCCATGGGGCCGCCATGGCAGAGTCCAAGGGCAGATGTCACCAGATGATGCAGACCAGCAGTTCCACCCATACAACACCTAGGGGTGCTGGGTGAAACCAGACTGTGCCCATCGGCTCCTTCTAATGCAGGGAATGCACATGACTTCAGGTGAAGCACTTTCATGTTCCAGCCGTGGCGTGTCCCATTTCTGGCCCTCGTCAGTTCCTCATCCATTATGGATCCATTATGCCTTCAGTCGGTCTCCATGTTTCTTGCAAACATTAAAATGCACTGCAGGAACTAAAAGCAGCCTCCTCTGTAACCATTACGATGATAAAACACAGCTCGATGGAAACTGATATATTATTATTGCTCCCTAACAAGACATATGCCCTCAGGAAACAAAGAGTTGTTAGTTTTAATACGAAAAAAAGGCTTAATGGGTATCCCCAAGAGCCTGTAAAGGTGGCTTAGCAGGTGCATGGTACCGCCACCCTCCACAAGCCTAACGCCTGTCCACTCCTTAAGGTCTAGTGAGAACGCCACCCCAAAAATCTTTTGCTGGGCTCCCTCTCCCCAGCCGAGCTCTCCTTCTGTTACCTCTATCCCTGCCCCAGACCTTTTCTACTTTCTTGTCACCCTTTGCGTATAACTCTCTTCTCTTCTACTAGGGGTATGCTCTCTGAGTGTAAGCTCAGGGACTTCTTCAGAATAGATTATCAGCTTTTTTTCCTGGGAAAGAACAAAACTGACATGTAAACATCACCCCAAAAGATTTAAAAAAAATTTTTTTTGTTTTAGTTTATGGATGATCTGAGATATCTGGTCAAACCACTAGTGCTGTGTCATGCAAAGAAGAGTCCGAGGTACGAGTGTTAAGTTGACCAACTAGCTCTACCCTTCCAACTGGAGTGCTGTCTGCTCCCTGTAAGTAATCTAGTTAATTGTGGCTTTCATAGGCATTACTCAGTAAGTAGATGTCATGAGAAAGTAAGAGTTAATGATTTTTTTCCCTAATGGTTTCCTTTCTTAAAAATAATGTTTTATGTTATAAAGGCAATACAAATATATAATCTTTGTCTTCTTCATATATGGGCATACACACACACACACACACACACACACACACAATGTCAACCGTCAGTTGTTGACTGTAAAATTTTCTCTTTATCTGATGAGTTTGCAAGATGGCTTCTCTCAAGTTTATAGGTAATAGCACCCCATTTGCTTCCTATTTAGAATTAATCCTATTTGTAATTAATTATTTGTTGTATCCTGGTTTGTCTGTCTCCCCAATAGACTATGAGCTTAATTCTTAAGACAGAAGCTATTCTATCTTGAGCTCTGTTAGCATCCCCCCTGTGCAACACCAAGGCTGACGTGGACGAAGCACCCAGCAAATACATGTAAAGTGGCCACTGTCTGAAGTATTTAGTTGACTAGTTAATTAATGCCTAATTGAAGCTCAGGCTTGGTAGAGGGTCTTCAAAAAAAGACTGCCGACTTAGCAACCAGCCTACCTGTCTTGCAATAGGTTCTGCTTCAAAGAAACACCTGCAAACAGAACGCTAAAGCTAGTGCCCTCCTTCAGGGAACACGAGGGAGGCTGTAATCCTAGGACAGCAACAAGGAGAAGCTGGCAATGGGAAAATGCTGTACTATCTTGTCCAAAGAGAACATTCACAATCAGAAACACCTATATTCAGATGTTCAAGACAGAGACACTTGAGGAGAAGTCAAAATACAGCAGCACTATCAACAATAGCCAAAGTATGGAAACAGCCCAAATGTCCATCGATGGATGAATGGATAAAGAAAATGTGGTATATATCTATCTATCTATCTATATATATACACACACAATGGGGTATCACTCGGCCATCAAAAAGAATGAAATCTTGCCATTTGCAACTACGTGGATGGAACTGGAGGCTATTATGCTAAGTGAAATTAGTCAGAGAAAGACAAAACTCATATGACTTCACTCATATGAGGACTTTAAGAGACAAAACAGATGAACATAAGGGAAGGGAAACAAAAATAATATAAAAACAGGGAGGGGGTAAAAACAAAAGAGACTCATAAATATGGAGAACAAACTGAGGGTTGCTGGAGGGGTTGTGGGAGGGGGGATGGGTTAAATGGGGAAGGGGCATTAAGGAAGCTACTGAAATCATTGCTTCACTATATACTAACTAATTTGGATGTAAATTTTAAAAAATAAAAAATAAAGTTAAATTAAAAAAAATACATATATATATATCTTTGTTTTTAAATACAAGTTTGGGACTAGACACACCCCTACTCGGAGTAAAAATTCCCTTTCACTCACCCACCTTCTCTTCCTCCCTCTCCCTCTTAATCCCCGCCCCATGGACTTTCATATATGTTTCATATATGAACATAATTATTCATATAATTAAATAATTCATAAAATTATTCATAACAATTTAAACACTAGACTTCCCTTCTATTCTTAATTCTATTTAGCTCAGGCTATTAAGACTAATTTATGTTTCAAAGGCATACACTAACTGATCATATGGGATAATATATGTAAAAGTACTCTTTAATTAAAAGCCTAATGTAAACGTGTTATTACCATAATAATTATGATTTTTCTTGCAGGTCATATGTATATACAGATGTATACGTATGTATGTCTATATATTACATCATCTATGTAACCTGACACAATTTTCAAATACCTAACATAGTTTCCAAATATCTGTTCACAGACCCATAGTGGTTAGTGACAAAGTTGTCACTGGCCAGAGGCAAAATGAGGAAAATCATAATAATGTATTATGTTTTTTTTAATCATGCTAAATGCATAATATTTAAAAGATTGCTTTTTCTCTGAAATCAAATTCTTACTTTTTTGTGTGTTTTTTTTTGTTCAAGGGTCCATTGTTTTATGAAATTGTGATAACGAATGGTAATTTTTAAAGCTGTTATTTGCAAAATAAATAGAAAATTTCTTCTGACATGTTAATAGTCCGTGGAATCTTTTTTGAAATTTTTTTTAAGTTTATTTATCTTGAGAGAGAAAGAGAGAGAGAGAGAGTGCACGTGCAGGGGAGGGGCAGAAAGAAAGGGAGAGAGAGAATCCCAAGCAAGCTCCTCATCATCTGCACAGAGTCCGACGCGGGGCTTGAACTCACGAACCGTGAGATCATAACCTGAGCTGAAACCAAGAGTCGGACGCTTAACCAGCTGAGCCACCCAGGCGCCCCTGATAGTCCACAGAATCTTAAAAAAGTCTGAGGAAAGTTTCGTTTCCGACAACGAAAACACCAACATCTCCATATTCTGTGCGAGGAAAGAAGGCAGGGCTCCCCCTTTACTGCAGTCACCCCAGTCACAACAGCATCTGGCACATCCCTGAAGATCCGGCCTCCAAGCGGAGGTGCTGGCTCCCGGCCCTCCGGCACCTACTGGATTGTGTGTGTTCGCTTCCTCCCCGCCCCCCCCCCACCCCCCGCCCCGACAGCCCCAACAAGAAGCACCACTTTAGAAGAAACCCCAAATCCTAAACTAGGTGTCCAAGGTGGGGGGCAGGGTGAGGGAGGCATTGAATCCAATTTATTATAGGCAAGGAGACTTCAAAGTCTCCATCTGATGGCTCAAATATCCATAACAGAATTGGTATTTCTTCTCAGATTCAAGGCATGGCCAAGTCACATAGACTCAGTTCCAGAGTCCAGTTTTCATCTTGGAGGCTGCAACCCAGGCAGGCTCTCTGCCCTTTGATCTGGTTGGAACCGGAGTGTTACAAATATGCTTGTATTAAGCTATCTCCAGTCTGCCTGAGGGCATCAGTCTGGAATGTGCAAATGGGAGCTTCAGACTGTGAGGTTCCCAAGTCCTCATGTGCGTTCCATTTTTTTTTTTTTTTTTTTTTTCCTGGCAGGCTGGCTACTGCTCCTTCTACGGAAGGCAACGACGCGATGCCCCCGGACCACGGTTATGCACAACGGCAACATAAAGCAGAGAGGGGATGCCAGAGAGAGAGTTCTGTCTCTATCCTGAGGGCCAGGAAGCCAGGTGAAGGACAAGGGAACTCCAAGCAAGCACCAGAAACCTAAATTACACTTGCATTAAGCAGCCCCCAGACCCGTATGGAGCACCGAGGAGCTCCAAGCGCTGCGCGGTGAAGACGCAAAAGAAGCGTCACCAAAGCATCCGCATTCCACCATCCGCATCTGGGGGAAGGAATCGCTTCAAGGACTCCATCCCTTCTACCCCAAGGCCTTCTCCTCCTCAACCTGACAGCGCAGGCGTCCATTTCCAAAGTCCAAAATGCATAAAAAACTTATAGCTGGAAGATATTCTGCGCCAAAGAATGTGCAGTGAACAGCAAACGTTTCCAACAGCATGGCCAGTATTGCCTTATTTCCCGGACGATTTACTGAAAATCTTCCACCCCTGTTTTTACAGGCTGCGGGGGCATCTGCTGGCGAGAGAGAGAGAGAGAGAGAAGCCAACACGTTCTGCACGGCCCAGCGACAAAACTGAAGAAAGACAGAGATGCGTCCTTGGCAAACGGTAGACTCTGAACTGCACCTGTGTCACCTGTCAGCAAGAGGCTCTCCATGGTGGATGACCAGAGACGGCGAGACAGCAACTCACGTATTCTTCACCGGCTTGTACACCGTGCCGGCCACAAGCCCTCAGACATCAAGAATCCACCCCCTGCCCACGTCCTTGGGTGATCGCTTCATACAAACGTGCAACCATGGAAATGGTCCCGCGCACGCCACTGTTTCTCTGACTCTTCCAGACGGAAAAGGTATTGCTTTTAGTATCATATGCTTGCTGGAGACCCAGGAGCCAAAGCGCAGTGCGGTCGTTGGAGGGCACAGAGAAATAAAAAATATTCTGTGGGGCAGAAGAATGCCACCAGGAGCCTCAACAGACAGGCAGGGAAGAAACGGTCTTCTGCTTCCTGTGAGGACCGTGGTGGGAAGTGCACACAGATGGTTCTGGCTGGCCTTAAAAGAAAGAAACTCCTTTAGGGAGGAGACCTTAAACATCTTATCAGCCTTTGAAGTTACGCACAATGACATCCTCTGGTTCCTTGCCCAGGGCAGAGGCTTAGGCTTTAAGGCTCCATTTACTTACCAAGAATTAAATAGTTTTACCACAGCACAAGGCCAAAGAGCCAATTTTTTAAAACAGAAAATGCTGGGATGGCGAGGCAGTGGAAAACATCCTTTCTGTGGGGTACCCCACGAGGCGAAGAAATTCAAGAGCCATAGAGCTAACTTTCTGAGGTTAATCTCCTTTATGTCTAGCCTTCTGTACTATTCAGATCAGTTTTGTGGGACTCGAGGTAAAGCCATAGAAGCAGAAAGAGGCTCCGATGCTTCCAGAACCTTCCTCAAACCCAGCCCTGGTGCAACCTGCCCTAACGATACCTGTCTTACCGACATCACTGTATCTGTGCAAACCATCGCAGCCCCTCCAAAACAGGGTACCCCCAGCTCCCTCCAATGTCACCCCTCAAGTGGGAGTCCAATGTGTGATATCATCTTCCACAGAGGGGTGAGGGGGACCCATGTGTCCGCTGCTGCCTGCTCACAGTTCTCTAGGGCACCTAGACTTGTGTCGATTCCTCACGGCGGGTCACGTCCATCTGGTCGACCACTTCATCCCTACATACTGCGTGCCCAGTGTTGAGCATACAGTAAATACTCCTGACAGGCTTGTAGAACAAAAGCCTGGTTACTGCCACCACCCCCCCCCCCCCACTTTCCTTTCTGGGAGATAGCTGCCTGTCTTGAGGTAGATGCTATTTTTAGGGCCTCACCCGTGACTCAGGCTTGGACATCAGAACCTTCTCTTGCCGGAACTGTTCGGTTTATTTGTTTCTGTTTTGATCTCACGCCATGGCAAAAGTTCTTACGCAAGACCCCAAAAAGCTGGGAACCCAGAGATTCTGAGACCCTCGTAACAGTCACTTAAGAAAAGGTAATGAACCTTAAAGGCCATCATTTTCATGATTAGATGATCTCTGTGTGACTAATTACTGAATTAGAGCCACACACTTGAAGGAAAACAGAAGGAAATCTGTTGCCTTGAGATTTATCTTTCTTCTTCAAAGAATTTAGAGTTGCTTCTATAGCACATGATGTTAGGATAGGCCTTGGGCCAATCATTGTAAACAGCATCTGAAAAAGCGCTCAGAATTGTGGGCTTAGCTGCTTTGTGAGGGATAGCACTATTTGTTTGCTTAAGTGAGGCTGTGAGGATTGCTGGAAAGGCTCCGTAAAAATATTGGCCAAACTCAAGTCTCTTACCAGCAAATGTAAGCATGTTAAGTTCACATATATGTCGGGACCACGCATATTATCTCTGACTTAACAGGTATGAATAATGTATAGCCAAGCTGGACCCCATTCAAACAAACCAGTTGACTTCAGCTCACAATAGAAGAGTAAACATGGCCCTCGGCTGAAGTTAGCCTTTAACTCCAAATTGCCTCTGTACACAATGAGACCAGCTCTTTCCTGGGGCCTGGAGGGTGTCTCCACGTGGCTGTGGTGAATCCTCCTAACTGAAGGCGACAGACAGTAAGTCAACACGAAGGGGATCTCTCAAACACCCCACCTGGCACGCACTCACGGAGGGTCTCTCCGCGCCTGGTCTGCAGGCTCCATTTTTGGCCTTCGTGGCGAAGAGGCCGCCCAGTTCCCCACATGACACAAAAGGAGACAATGTGGTAAGGAAGAACTAGAAAGGAGGGCTTGTGGTGAATGGAGCTGGAAGACAAGCCCCACGAAAGGGGCCCTCTGCCTAAACAATTTGTAAGTGAGAAAAGAAGAAAGAAAGAAATCCAACCGCGGCAAGTATAATCCCCAAATTCACAAGTTGTAATTTCTCACAAAGCAGGAAGGCAGTACTTGAGTCACTTCACAAAATGCTCAATACCCAATTCGGATCCGAGGCCCTGAACCGCTATCTGATTGCTCGGCGGCGGGGGGGGGGCGGATTATTTCCCTGGGCAGCAGGCCCCAAGGCTCTTTCCAGCTAGCTCCCCCACTCACTGGGAAGTCAGGGAATGCGAGTATCCAGGTTTTAAGTTTGGTGCTCACGGCTTCTCAGGGGTTACTCAGATCTCAGAAATAAAGACTGGCAGATCAAGGGAAAAGCACCGACATGACCATTTGGCTCATTAGAATCGTGCAAAGAAAGCCCCTTTTTGCCGCGGTAAGGAGTCAACTCAAGTTAGTTTTCCAGCGCCCGAAGAGGAAGAGGAAAATGCTCTTCACTTCGCCCTAACAAACAAAAAGGCATATGAAAATCAAGCATGATAAAGGCAAAAAAAAAAAAAAAAAAAAAGAAGAATTCCCCTTGGGTGACTTTCTTACTTTCATTTTATTTTATTTAAAAAAATTTTTTATGGTTTTTATTTTATTTTTGAGAGAGAGAGAGACAGAGGCAGAGACAGAGCACAAGAGGGGAAGGGCAGAGAGAGAGGAGGACACAGAATCCCAAGCAGGCTCTAGGCTCTGGGCTGTCAGCACAGAACCGATGCCGGACTTGAACACACAGACGGCAAGATCACGACCTGAGTTGAAGTAGGATGCTTAACCGACTGAGCCACCCAGGCGCCCCTCATTTTATTTTATTTTAAATTTTACTTAAGCAAGAGGAAAAGTAAACGAGTTGGGGCTTTGTCCATATTTTGTTGTGTTCACTTTGATTTTTTTAAATTTTTTTTATTTTTATTTTTTAGTGTTTATTCATCTTGGGGGGGGAGGGCAGCGAGAGGGGGGAGACGCAGAATCTGAAGCAGGTTTCAGGCTCTGAGCTGTCCGCACAGAGCCCGACGTGGCGCTTGAATCCATGAGCCGTGAGATCATAACCTGAGTTGAAGTCGGACACTTAACCAACTGAGCCACCCAGGCGCCCCTTCACTTTGATTTTTTTGCCTCCTTTTGTTTCATTTCAATTTTGTCAAAAAACTTGGGTACTTTCTGCACATGGTGCAAAATTCAAAAGGCTCAAAATCATATACATGGAAAAGTAAGTAATCTTATCGCCCATCACCAGCCACCCAATTCCACACCTCAGCAGCAAAACAAAAACAGAAACAAAAACAAAAACAATTAGAACAAAAACAAAAAACAGCAAATGTTACCAAAGGTGGGGGGGGGAGGGGGAATCAAATTTTTTTGTAAACTCCTGTACTTAGCAGTTTTCAAAAAACATTTTTTTTCAGTGTTTATTTATTTTTGAGAGAGAGGGAGAGGCACAGTGCGAGTAGGGGAGTTGCAGAGAGAGGGAGACACAGAATCCGAAGCAGGCTCCAGGCTCCGAGCTGTCTGCACAGAGCCCGACTCGAGGCTCGAGCCCACAAACCGTGAGGTCATGACCTGAGCCAAAGTCAAATGCTTAACTGAGCCACCCAGACGCCTCCATACTTAGCATTTCTCAATTAACATACTTTGAGATCATTCCATCTCAATACCTATAGAGCTGCCTTATTGTGTTCAAGTGGGAGTACATCTGTAGGATAAATGGCAAGAAATGGGTTTGCTTGCCCACCGATATATGCATTTTCTTTTTTTTTTTAATTTTTTTTTTTTTTTTTACATTTTATTTATTTTTGAGAAACAGAGTGAGACAAAGCGTGAGCGGGGGAGGGGCAGAGAGAGAAGGAGACAATCTGAAGCAGGCTCCAGGCTCTGAGCAAGCAGTCAGCACAGAGCCTAATGCAGGGCTTGAACCCACAAACCGTGAGATCATGACCTGAGCGGAAGTCGGACGCTCGACCGACTGAGCCACCCAGGCGCCCCGATATATGCATTTTCTGCCTCAATACGACCAATGTACTTTTCCTGGAGACTATGTCAATTTATATTGCCATTAGCAACGTGTCTCTGCTTCTCCTCATCTTGGCTAACACAGCACTATGAACCACAGTGGGCGCTTGAACAAGGAGGGGGTTAGGGGCACTGATATGACACCCCCTTAACCCACACAGTCGAAAATCCACGTGTAACTCTTGACTCCCCTTCAACTTGGCTACTAATAGCCTACCATTTACCAGAAGTTTACTGATAACATTTGATTAACACATATGTTGTAGGTTATATGTACTGTATTGTAACAGTAAAGAAAGCTAGAGGAAAGAGAATTTTATTAACAAAATCGTAAGGAGGAGACAATACATGTTCAGTACTGTATTTATCGAGAAAAATCCATGAGTAAGTGGGCCACACAGTTCAAACCCGTGTCGTTCAAGGGTCAAATGTATTTTGAACTTCACCAATCTAACAGGTAAAAACGATCTTTCAGGTTTCAGTTTATATTTCTCTCATTAGCACTGAGAGGAAAGCATCTTTCCATACACTTAAGAGCCATTTATTTCCTTTTCTGTCAACTGCATGTTCCTATCTTAAGTGACCTTCTACCACGTTATCTTTATCACAGGCAATCTATCTAGTAAATAATATCTGGGGGCGCCTGGGTGGCTCAGTCGGTTAAGTGTCCAACTTTGGCTCGGGTCATGATCTCATGGTCCATGGGTTCGAGCCCCGCATCAGGCTCTGTGCTGAAGGCTCTGAGTCTGGAGCCTGCTTCGGATTCTGTCTCCCTCGCTCTCTGCCCCTCCCCCACTCACTCTCTGTCTCCCTTCCTCAAAAAATAAACCCCCTCGGGTGGAGGGGGTTAGAGGACCCACAGGCTTTCTTCCCCAGGAAGTCTGGCACCTCTGCTAAAGCCTCCCCTGTTGAAACCCATAGAGGATGAATTCATGAACTCCCGGGATGGGGCAGACGGTCACAAGCCACAAGGGCCGGTCAGTTTGGGGCTATTGACAAGGAATGCTTCTGGGTTCAGCCTCGGATTTTGATTCCCAAGTGGTCTCTGGTCCGTGCCTGGAGATGTAGTCTCTAGTTTGCCAGAAAGAGATGTGGGATGGAGAGTGTCACCTGATGTGGGAAAAGGGACAGGAAAGAGCTAGAAAACTGGAAGGCCTCCATTCTACCCCATGCTGGGGGTCAGAGGATCCAGAGCTGTGAGCAATGGGGCGACGGCAGAAAGACGCCAACCCAGCCAGAGCCCCCTCTGAGGCCCTGGCACACAGCCACAAGGCAGGAAAGGGCTAGGTGGACAGCACTTTGGTCATCTAAGCTGTGGTTTGGCCGCTGATGGCCAAATTGCACCGGGTGGTGGGGTTTGGATCCAAAACCTTGCCATTGTCACTGAAGCTCTGGACTGTCTGCAAGACCAGCACGGCCAGAGCATAGGACGAGTGATAGTTCATAAATCTGAGCTCACGCCTGGGGCAAAAGGCACCGATATCACCCTTTAAGGTAGTTACATCCATCTGTTCATTTCCTTCAAGAGCAGTCCTTTCCATAAAATGATGAAATAAATCTCTTCTCGCCATTCCTGTTCTTACTGGAGGGTTAGTATTCACTCTGTTGAAAAACCCTGGGGGAGGAAGCAGGTTAAGGCAGTCTGGAAATTCCACTGCAGTCCAGTGGAGTTTCTGCCCCAGACAGAAGGGGGTAAGAGTATAATTCAGCAATACACCTGCAGGTGGAACGTTCCAAGGGAATCTATCCTAGCTCTTGGTGCCACCGCTGCTGACTTCAGCCAGCCAGCTCCCCGACCTGGCCCGACTCCTGTGCAAAGCCTGACTTCACCTGGTTAGTGGCAGACAGGGCCTTCCCGGCAGGGCTTTGCTCGCTGAAGGCAAAGATTCCACCGTAAGCGCCGGAAGGACGTCTCTGACATCACAAAAATGTGGCCTCGCCTTGCGTAGAAGTTAGGTACTGAAGCCAGAACATAAGGCGAAATACAAGCCTAGACAAAATTGCTTTACAAATTGAAAATTACTGGATCACCTGGGTGGCTCAGTCAGTTAAACGTTCAACTCTTGATTTCAGCTCAGATCATGATCTCCTGGTTCGTGGGTTCGAGCCCTGCATCGGGCTCTGCACGGACTGCTTTCGAGTCTGCTTGAGATCCTGTCTCTCCCCCTCTCTCTGCCCCTACCCTGCTTGTGATCTCTCTGTCTCTCAAAATAAATAAATAAAAATAACTGAAAATCACTTTATTTATTTATTTTTAAATATAATTTATTGACAAGTTGGCTAACATACGGTGCATATAGTTTACTTTTGGTTTTGGGGGTAGATTCCCATGAGTCATCGTTTACATACAACAACCCAGCGCTCATCCCAACATCCCAACAGGTGCCCTCCTTTCTCAATGCCCATCACCCATTTTCCCCTCTCCCCCACACCCCCTTATCAACCCTCAGTGTGTTCTCTGTTTTTAAGAGTCTCTTATGGTTTGCCTTCCTCTCTGCTCGAAACTATTTTTCCCCCTTCCCCTCCCCCATGGTTCTCTGTTAAGTTTCTCAAGTTCCACATATGAGTGAAAACATACGGTATCTGTCTTCCTCTGCCTGACTTATTTCACATAACACTATACCCTCCAGGTCCATCCACGTTGCTGCGAATGGCAAGATTTTATTCTTTCTCGTTGCCAAGTAGTATTCCATCATATATATAAACCACATCTTCTTTATCCATTTGTCAGCTGATGGACATTTGGGGTCTTCCCATAATTTGGCTATTGTTGAAAAGCGCCGCTATAAACACTTTAAAGTAGAGTAACCTTATAGACGTAAATATTCACAACATGTAGTTACTGATGGGACAATGAAGGTGCATACCGAAGACTTGTCTCTACTTCTCCAGATAATATCTATCTAGGACCCATCTGGGCCAGGAGTGTATGGTTAAAACCTGCATGAAGTATCTCCGCTGTATACCAAGGGCAGTGCAGGAAAAAGGCGGCGCAAAGTCAGAGCGCGGAATGCCGTGACACGGCACGAAGCAGGAAGGGAGCCGTGCAAAGTCAAAGCCGCCAGGCAGACCGTCTGCGGGGGCGAGCGGAGCCCCTCTGTTGGGTGGGTGCTGAGAGGCAGGCTCTACTCTGGGGACAAGTCAAGGCTGAGCCCAGGCCCCTCCTTCCTAGGTTCTCAGCCAGGGAAATAAGACAGGAGGTTGGGCTCAGAAACAGGGTAGGGATCTGGAGACCAGTGGGGGAACCAATAAAAAACGAAGCAAAACAAAACAGGACTCAAGGTCAAAGTTGGACGACGCAGTAAGGGTTCTGGGACGGAGTTCCCTAAACAGCAGCTCAGGTCAAGATTCACCCTAGGTCTCGGGCAAGTCCCATCCCTCAGGCAAGGCTGAGCCGGCCTGGGGGGGTGGTTAGTGAGGAGACAAGCTGTATCTGGAGCCCAGGCATCCAGCAGAGCCAGGCATGTTGCGGGTGAGGGAAGAAGTAGGCGAGGAGGCTACAGCAGGCCCTGAGGAACCATCTAGAAAGGTGGGGTGACAATGGGGCAAGATAGGCCACAGCTGGATTTTCATTAACTGCCAGAGATGCTTTATGCATGTTGGGCAACCTATTCACGGTAGAGCAGGCTTAGGCCTCTCTCAACGCGAAACTTCTTCCTATTTATGGCTTCATATTCTCACCCGCCTTCTCTAGAAGGCACAGTGCTACCAAAAGGTAATGAGAAAAGTGCAATTACAAACTCATGGGACTCTTTGTTTTTTAATGCAATGTATCAGAACTCCTGTGTGCACGGCATCGGCATCAGGGAGCAAACTCCTCCTAACACCGGGAGGGGGGCGGGGAAGGGGGCAGGGACTGGGTAAAGCTATTCTCTTCGGCTCTGGAACGGGGCAGCAACAGCTCAGGAGACAGGGGCAATTGTATCGGCTCAAACACGCACTTTGGGGAACGAGGGAGTCTTCCAAGAACAGTGAGGGCCTGCCAGGCTGGTCTTCTGTGCTCAAACCAGTAATGAGCATAGGAGGCCAGGGTGTGGCCTCACGCGGCCACTGGGCCCCTGGGGAAGGGATGGGGAGAGAAAACGGGGACCTCTCACATAGCCTGCTTTGACTACGTGGAGGAGGGGGACGACACCCTGCCCCCAAGTTACCTGTACAACTCGATCCGAGTACAGACTTTTAGGACAGCAGAAATCGAGCCCTGGATGACACTGGCTCTAGGAACAGTAGCATATGTTGTCACGGTTTTAGAAGGGACTCCAGAGCCAATTCACAAGTCCGACTCTCACTGCTTTATAATGACCTATCGTTATGGACCCAAAATTACACTGCCCGGCACATATTACCTGCTTTTTTTTTTTTTTAATGTTTATTTATTTTTAAGACAGAGAGAGAGAGAGAGAGAGAGAGAGAGAGAGAGAGAGAGAGAGAGAATGACCGGGGGAGGGTCAGAGAGAGAGGGAGACACAGAATTGGAAGCAGGCTCCAGGCTCTGAGCTGTCAGCACAGAGCCTGACGTGGGGCTCGAACCCACGGACTGTGAGATCATGACCCAAGCCGAAGTTGGACGCTCAACTGACTGAGCCACCTAGGCGCCCCACATATTACCTGCTTTTAAGTGATTTACTTTTCGCTATCTCTGAGGATATTCCAAAGACAAATAAAACCAGCTACATCACTCACTGAATGTGTGTGTGCCAGCTACCGAGATAAATGTTTCACATACACATGTTTGGCTCTCAAAGGACAAAACTAACTTTCTCAAGACCACACAGCCATCAGTAGACAAGCCGACCCTAGAAAACAGGTCTTGCCCTCCTAACCCCGCTCTGTGGCTTCCAGATAGAGCTTCAGTGAGGAATTTCCAACAGAGGTGGGCCAGATCGTTTAAAAGCTGCAACAATGGCCATGCCCTACGCCCAGGCCGACCAAAGAAGATGCTGGCAATGACTGACAGGTAAGGGAGTCTAGGTGCCTTGGTTGAAAATCGGCACTTGGTGGAAAAGCCAAGAGAACACGAGGTACAGCCTCATCTGAGGTGTCTGGGAATGCCGAGGGGCTCAAGCGGAAGGTGAGGATCCATGCAGGCCCAGGAGAGGAAGGAAGGGAAAATGTCATGACTGGTGGGTGTCACCAAGAGCTGGCTTCTACAATGATGGCGTGACACTTCCCAGAGGCCTCAAGTAACCTTGATGGCTTTGGGGCACCTTCAAGGGCAATGTCTATTTTCACAGACTCCAGGGATGCCTGATGCATCCCTGAGGCAGTCCTGTAAGATCGAAGTGATTCCACTGGAATCCACTGGAATTCCACTGGAATCGAAGTGATTCCACGCAGGAGGAGATCACTTCGCAGCATCCACGAAGGAGGGGTGGTGGATACAAGCCCCTGAGGGTAGGCTGTATTCAGATGGGCCAGAAGGGGAAGGGAAAGACCATGTCAGATGGTAAGAGGAACCAGAGCAAAGTATGGCGGAGTGCAAGCACAAGGTACATGTGGAGACCAGGACGTGGAGCCATCTGGTGGCGAGGAGGCTCAGCGGGGCAGGTGTAAGGAGACAACAATGGCAGAGGATGAGGTGCCATTACCGACTTTGTGCAACGCATGATAGGATCGAGGAAATTAAAATGGTCAAGCCTTCCAGATTGTGAATTTAGAGGAAAATAGCAGAGGAGGGGATCTTCCCAAAATACTTGGCAGGAGAGCGGTGAATTGGGTGCCTCTTGCGAGAAAGGTGGTCTGTTATTATCACTGTTGCTCTGGTTGGGCTGGTGTGATCCCGTTACCAGGCTTGGGAGGGAAGAATGCGCACATGTGCGTGTGCGTGCGCGTGTGTGCAGGGGTTCCAGTGTGACTGTGATATTAATTCACCATCACATCAAAATGGCAAGATTTCTTTCATCTCCTGGAGCCCTCTCTGTAGGGTATCCACCTGCCTTCCTGGACCTGTATCTACGCAGTAGGAGTTGACCATTTTCCCATTCAGCCTCTTACTGGAAAACTCCTCCTAAATAGACATCACTAATTTTGCTGCCACACCCTCAATTCTTGATAGAATCACCCAAGTCATATGTTCTAGAAAGACAGTCAGTTGTCAACAGACTTTGAGCATCAGTGCCATTCAGGGCATCCTATTGGTACATGGAAAGAAAAGAAATACATTTACATTTGCCCCCAGAGGAATTTCTATTCTTACATCCATGTAAAAAAATAGGTATGGACAGACTTGGACGTGGTGAGGAAAGTGTATCGGGAAGGTTGACCCAAAAGGAGGAGGGTCAAGAGGAATTCAAAAACGATACTAACATCAAAAAGTATATACTCAGCAAATTTTGTATGTGTGTGAGCAGACTGTGTCATGTATTTTTATTTACTTATTGAGTTTATTTATTTTGAGAGGGGAGGGGAGGGGCACAGAGAGGAAGACAGAGAGAATCCCCAGCAAACTCCGCGCCGTCAGCACAGAACTGGATGTGGGGCTCAGACCCACAAACCGTGAGATCACGACCTGAGTTGAGATCGAGTCGGACACTCAATCGACTGAGCCACCCACGTGCCCGTGCCATGTAGTTTTAGACAACATATCGAAGTTTACCTCCAAGTAGTCACCTGCAAGGTTTTTCTGTCTCTTCTCATCTACCCAGCTATCCCACACCACACGAGGAACACAGAGCTGTACCCACCCTTGGCTGCCCCACCATTTTGTAGGACAATTCTGCCCTCGCATATGCCTTCCAAGGGTTCCCACACAAACCTCGATGCTGTCAAGACCACGCTCCTAGTAGAGGATGCTCCCTTTCAAGACATGCCCATGTGACACCCTCACGAGGAGGTCTCAAAGGAAAAAGAACTTGGACCACTTTCGAACGATGACATCTGCATTACCACAGAGATCCACCCATCACACGCATTTAGGTTTAGAGCCAACATCAACACTGCCGATTTCTATTCATTTAAAAACTTCCAGGCTAAAGAGTGATCAGGGGGAATTTCAATGCCCCGGGAAAAAGGAGACATAGGAAAATGCAGGTACTGTGCACAGAGGGATGGGACTCTCAGTCTGGCCGCCCAGTGCCAGGATCCATCTTATGCAGGGAGGGGATCCCTCTATCCTAAAGGGGCGAAGCACCCTGCCTGCAGAGATACTGTCGAGGAGGAGGAGGGGGAGGGCGGCCAACTATCACTGATGAATTATAAGCCAGGTGCTACTATCCTCCCCAGGTACTATTATCAATTGGTCCATTTTACAGGTGAGTACTCACATCAGGCGACAAATATTTGAATAGCACTGCTCATGGACGAGTTTCAAATGATTGTAACGTTCTATCTCGTCGGATGGTCAGAACCACAGAGAGGCAGGCCGTGCCATAGGCGTCCCACAGCCACACCAAGCGGGCACGGTGGCGGGAGCAGAAGGCGGCTCCTGTGGCTACTAATCGGCTACTTTTACAAAGAGACGGCACTAAAGGGCAGTCGTGTGAGACCCAAACGAGGTGCCGACAAATGAAGTCCACTGGACTTCACCCAAGAGGAGACCGCTTCCTGTTGGAGCAGCGTCCATGAAGGAGGGGATGACGGATGGGAGCCCCAGAGGGGAGGCTGGGATCTGAGCGGCAGCAGGGGAAGGGGGACATCTAGTCAGAGCAGAGGATGGAGGGAGGGAGCGAGAAGGTATATTTGGAGATGAGGGAGCTGATCTGTTTGGTGTGAGGGCAAATGCAAGGCGATGACAAAGGGCGCCCTGGTGGCTCAGTGAGTTGAGCGTCTGACTTTGGCTCAGGTCATGATCTCGTGGTCTGCGAGTTCGATCCCTGCGTCAGGCTCTGTGCTGAAAGCTTGGAGCTTGCCTCGGATTCTCCGTCTCTCTCTTTCTCTGCCCCTCCTCTGCTCGTGCTCTCTCTCTCTCTCTCTCAAAAATAGGTATACATTAAAAAAAATTTTTTTTAAATGGTCAGTCTTTCCAGAAGGTGAATTTAGAGTGAGAGATCAGTCAAGGAGAAAGGCAGGATAATTGGGACTTCTGGATAAATTACAGAACAAATAATATAGAATGAATGATTGTGTATGCTAAATGATAATTGTTCTAAATTATAAATAAATATGGGGCAAATATAAAAATAAATAGAACCAACTCTCCAAACTGAAGGGCTTTAATGCAGACTGAAAAAGAACCCAGAGAATCTCTACAAAAATATCTACAATTCAAATCTTGCCTCTGAATCGTTTTTAACTTCATCCTTTTTTTTTTTTTTTTTCTGGCTAATCCTTGGGTTGACTCACATGCTCTCACTCCTAGCTAAAAAGTGAAAGCTACATATCATCATCATTAATAATAAATGGAAAGGACTCAGGTTCCTGCACTTGACAGGAAAAAGGATAAAGACAGAACAAGCACCAAAAAGTACAGTTGAAGGTGATAATGATTCATCGCCATTAAACGTCTCCAAAAACCCTTCCTGGAAAACCTTCCCCAGCCCCGCCCGTTATGCGTTGAATTGTGCGCCCCCCCCCCCAAAAGATCCACTGAAGTCCTAACTCCCGGAACCTCACAATGTGACCTTATTCAGAAAAGGATCTTGCAGATGTAATTAAAGATGAGGTTACACTGGAGTAAGGCGGGCCCTAAATCCAGTATGACTGGTGTCCTTACAAGAGGAGAGACACAGATAGAGATGCACAGGGGAGGCAAGCACATGATGCTAAAGGCAGAGACTGGGACTATGCTGGCACAGCCACGGACTGCCAAGGATTGCCAGCAACACCAGAAGCTAGGAGGAAGGCACAGAACAGATTCTGCCATAGAGCCTTCAGTCCGCGTGGCCCTACCAACACCTTGATTTGGGATGTCTAACTCCCTGAACGTGTCAGAGAATAAATCTCTGTTCCTTTGGGCCACCCATCTTGGGGTACTTTGTTATGGCAGCCGTGGGACGCTCATACACTGGCCTGACTTCAGCCTTTAAGAGGCGGGACAGCAAAGGGAAAAAAACCAGGTCTGTCCGGGGCTGGGGAGGTTTCACTTCTAGGCTCCATTCTGCACCTGCCTCCCCGGCTAACCTCCCCTTCTTAAAGATCTCCGTCTCTCGAATAAAGTCCTGGGGCTGGATGAGCCGTTAGTCTGCTCTTAGGCTTGAAATTCCAATTCTATCACATTAGAGCCCAGAAAGTCAGCTGCTCCAACATCCGCTGAGGGCGAGAGTATATAATGGGGCTGACACAAGGTAAACACTTCCAAATTCAAGAACCAGCCCCCCCCCCGCCCCGATCACCAGTGGAAGCCAAGGAAAAAGTGAAAAGAAAGAGTAATTAGTGGTGGCGGTGGCATTTACCATATGCCACATAATCATTCCATCTTCCGTCAAATCTGGCCTGCAGCCCTCATGCCGTGGCGAGTTAATACAAAGAGACGCTGGGAGCTGCCAGACGCAGAAAATTAATACACGGGGACGCACAGAGGATCTCTGCAACCGACACTTCATTTCCCAAACCTGGCCGTGTCAAGGTCATTTAACCCGAGAAATCTAAAACCCACTGCGTGGAGAAGAAAGAAAAGAGAGGCTGGCATTGAAATCGCCCCCCAAGCCTCACGCCCGGAAGACGACGTACTTTTCATCTCACATAATTCCTGGCTAGTGGGCTCTTCAGAGCTGCTAGAAATGAATGATTAGTAAAACAAACCCACTAGGAAAGACCAACAAGAAATTCCTGTAAAAACCTCACGCGTACACGCTATTCTACGTTACCTTTCTTTCAAGAGGAAATTACGGCTGTCAAATTACACCCTTTCATTACTGTCACAGACTCTTTTAAGAACGGCTAATCAGAGAAGCCTACAGAGGTATTTAATCAGGTTTTTTCTCTTCAAATGACCTAATGTTTTGGTAGGAAACCGCTGCCAGCTCATGCTGGGTAGAAATTTAGCACTGTCAGCATTTAATTATTATTTTATTGTGGATTTCTTTACTTTCCTACAGGGAAGAAATAACTTAAAAAAAATTTTTTTTAAATGCAACAAATGCGTAACTTTCAAAATCGCAAGACACTGCGCTCGCTATTTTGCATTGTCAGAAATTACTAGTTCAGGACGTGGGACCTATCGCAGAAATAGACTTTTAAGTTCATTACTATCGCTACCTTCAATCTTCCAGAACACTGAAACCATAGAGCGAAAATAGTGTTGGGGGAGATGAAACTATTCACAACTCATTCGTGTGTGTGTGTGTGTGTGTGTGTGTGTGTGTGTGTGTGACAGCGGCCACGTATTTCAAAGGACATCCCCTGGCCCATGACCCCTGAATGAAGCCCATGGCTTTGCCCTCCTTCTCTTCCCCGCCCCCCTCCTCCTCGTTTCACTTTGCCTTTTTTCCTCTAAGGAGGCAGTAAGAGAGAGAAGAGGAGAAAAGGAGGAGAAATGGAAAGGAAAGAGACGACAGGTGTCCATGTGCGACCTGCTTCCAACACAGCTGACCCAAGGTTTCAGGTGCAGCAGCCAAGAGAGGTGCCTCGAGGGGCAGAGGTCTAGGTGTGTCCCCTAAAAACAGCTTCTCTCTCATTTCTTCCTCATCACTTGTCTCAGGTCCCTCCTTCGAAAAATACCCATTTCCTCACTGACACCACAAAAGCCCCTCTTTCATTTGCATTGCGCCCCCTTCACCCACAGTTTCTTTTTCCTGTTTTGGAATCGGGTTCTCTGAACAAGCTGGGGACGCGAGGTGCATCGACAATTACTTCTTGAGAATCTACCGCAAGCGAGCGATTGTGCTGACTATGAAGGTGTGACATGGTACGAATGGGGGTACAGAGGGGTCCCTGGGGAAGACTCATGTGCAGGAAGAAAACGAGGCACTCACCGGTGAGCAGAATGACGCACGAGTGGCAGGGATAAGAAAGGTTGTGCTGGTTCACATTTACCGACTCCAATAGGCGCCTTGTGCCACCGGCACCCTTTTTCCCCAGATCTGTCCTTCTACTCACCCCAGTTTCTCTCATAAGTGCCACCTCCTAGATGTCAGCATCCCAGCACCTCCCTGTCCCCCCCGACTTCCCTTCCAAACCACCAGAACGTTCTCTTCACCTTCACTTCTTCAGGGCTTTACCTTACTCTGGTCCAGGGACATCACTCTCCTGGTCTCCATGACCTCCTACACACAACAGCAAAAGGGATGCTCTCAATGGAAACCTGAACCCGTGAAGCCAACGAGTGGCTTGCCAATGGCAGCTACGATAAACCCAACCTCCTCCGAGAGCAGCCTGCACCTGACCACCACCTCCTGGACCTCCACCGAGGCCACCCATTCCCACATATTCACCCTGTTCCAATCCCGCAGACCAGCCAGGCTCCCTCCATCAGCCTCAGGGTCTTTGCACATGCCGTGCCCACAGCCTGGAATCTTGGTCATCTGCATAATGAAGCTCCTCCTAGATTTTTAAGACTCTTCGTAAATGTCACCTCCTCAGAGCTGGCCCCTAACACTTGTATCCCTCATTGTTTCTCATCACAATTTGCAACTGTTTCACTTGTTTACTTGTTAAATGAATTCTTCCCCAGCAAGGCCTCCTCTGTCCTTGTCACTGCTGTAACTCCAACAACTAGCATAAGCCTGGCAAAAATCAGAGATGTAATTTTTTTTTTAATGAATGAATCAAGTGTTTGCTGTTCATTTCCCAGCACAGTACATGGAACAGAAAGAAACTCCTATGAATTTTTGTAAGTAAGCTCTACGCCCAAAGTGGGGCTAGAATTCACAACTCCAAGATCAACAGTCACATGCCCTACTGAGTAAGCCAGGCAGGTACCCTAGAAACTCGTATGTATTTATTTACACATGGATCAAGGATGGGTAGGTTCCTTTTTGTTTAACTCTAGTGTAATTCACAGATAACATCATCTTACTTTCAGTGTACAACATAACTCAACATACAACTCAACATAATGAGTCGATATTTGTGTATACTGTGAAATGATCGCCACAAGAAGTCTAGCTAACATCCATCACCCCCAGTTACACATTTTTTTTTCTTGCAATGAGAACTTTCAAGATCTTAGCAACTTTCAAATGTCTACAGTCAGTCACCGCGCTGTATAGTTTAGCCCTTTCTTAGATAACCTTCAGGTTGAGTTGTGTATTAGTCTTTTTTTCAGTTCCTCCAGTCTGATCACCCCTTGACGGCAGAGGGGCAAAAGGAATGGAGGTGAGGCAGGCGTCCAGTCTCAGAGGCAGGGGCGGGACGGAGGTGACAGACGACTGTGGCGATCCCGGGGGAGCAGCGGCTAAGACAAGACTTCCCACCCAGACTTCAGCCCAGCCCGGGCTGTCACTGCAGCTGTCGCCTGCCTTCTAGTTCTTTCTCCAAAAGGAAGGGCTAGTTCCTCCAAAAGGGGGCCGTGTTCTGACACCGAGCACCGTACAGGGAACCCATTTTAAATGAACGGCTACGACAGAGGTCTACCTAGACCTCTGGGCCACGCAGAAGCCTCAGCAGAAACTTTTGTGCCACCCGAAAACCTTGATCATTACGCATCAATTTGACATGGATTTGTCGATGCCAGACATTGTTCTCTTCAATGGGGATCTGGAGCTAAAATAAAAAATAGTTCCTGCATTTAAGGAATGTATAGACCACAGAGCGAGGCCATAGTCTATATACATACACGGTCTCACATCCAGGCCCACAAAACAGCACTATTATCAGTAATTGATAGGAACTGGGGTTGGTGCTGTTGCTGCTAGGGACCCAGAAATGTCTGCATCCTGCCTCTCACCTAACTCCTCCCCATCTAGGAGCAAGGGCCTAATAGGAATCAAGGTCTCACTTTACCACGAGCTGAGCCAACGCTGCCTTCTGGCAAGGCTGACTCACCTGGCCACTCGCAACCGAGTTAGCACATGGCAAACTTTAAAGCACAGTGTCTTGGGATGCCTGGGTGGCTCAGTGGGTTGAGCGGCCGACTTCGGCTCAGGTCACGATCTCACGGTTCGTGAGTTCGAGCCCCGCGTCGGGCTCTGTGCTGACAGCTGGGAGCCTGGCGCCTGCTTCGGATGCTGTGTCTCCCTCTCTCTCGGCCCCTCCCCTGCTCACGCTCTGTCTCTCAAAAATAAACACACACTGAAAAAAATTATAAATAAATAAAGCACAGTGTCTTGCCCCCCGCTGCTTGGGGGCTCCTCTCCTTTTCCATAATGTGGCATATCCGTTTCACAACCGGTCCACCCAAGTGGCAGAAGGGCAGCTGAAGGGCGCAGCTGAAACACGTGCTATCCCTTGCGGCACAACCTACGAGGTATTCGGTATCGTTCCCATCTTACAGACAAAGCAGTAGAGAGGCTGCCTCCGGTCACGCGGCCAGGGGTCCACGCAGCAGGATCGAGACCCAGGGGTGTGGGGATCAGGTTCGGTTCACTACTTTTGCAGGGAGCCTCCCCGTGACGGTCATGCCACAGGCATGAGGTGACACGTATGGCTAGGAAGAGGATTTTATGGCAAGCCCAGAATCCCGGTCAGCAAAATAAAAGCAGCCATTTCCAGAAATTTCCAGGGGGTAGTAAGACTTCAACTACAGGGCATAACTATGGAGAATGACCCAGACATTTAAATGAGAAAGGACCTCTAAGCAGCTAAAAAGCCAAGTACTCAGCACCTGCCCTGGATTGTCCCCTTGAAGTTCTGTTCAGAACCTGTTGACTCTTTCTTTGAACTTAATTCTGATTAGTTGTGTCCACTGGTTTCTTAGCCTTTAGTCAGGTGGATGTGGTAAATTAAAACTAAATCCTGGAGGGAGACCGTGATTGCAATGAAAAGTGATAGACTGGAGGGTAGAAATTTTGTTTTTTAATTTTTTTTAAAAAAGAAAGCAGGGGTTGGCAAGCTTTTCCTACAAAGATCAGAGGGCAAATATTTCAGGCATTGTGGCTCATGCCCTCTCTGTTGTGACTACTCAGTTCTACCACCGCAGCTCAAAAGAAGCTATAGACGGAAGCGAAAGACTGTGGCTCTATGCCAATAAAATTTTATTTACAAAAACAGGTGGTGGGTCGAATTTGGCCTGGAGGCTGAAGTTTACAACTCAGGGAATAAAGAAAAACTTCAAAGCCAGCACAATATCTAGAAAATCTTAGCAATGTGGGGCTGTATCATAAAGAAACAAATAATCCTAACCCCCCAAAGGCCCTTAGGCCAACTGGCATTATAGAAGAGCATGGCCCTTCATCAAAAAATTATAAAATTTTAGGAATCTAAACAACCTTGGGAATACGACGGTCCAATTCCCCATTTTCATAGATGAAGAAATAAATTTTCAGAGAGGTTAAGAGACTTGCTAAAGGTCAAACAGCTAATTAGTGATTACACTTAAATTAGAACCAGAGTTTGGGCTCTAAGTTTAGAACTCTTTCCATTATTTCATGTCTATTATTTCAGCCTTTTTGGTAACAATGGGATAGAGGAAATGCTCGTTTAAT
Source organism: Panthera tigris (assembly GCF_018350195.1). Classification (NCBI taxonomy): domain Eukaryota; kingdom Metazoa; phylum Chordata; class Mammalia; order Carnivora; family Felidae; genus Panthera; species Panthera tigris. Next base: position 132,251,476 of record NC_056665.1, read on the forward strand.
TAAAATACTACACCCTCGAGACTGTTAAGATTCCGGAATCACTAAAGCACGCAGTTCTAGATATTTAGAAAGATGATTTTGAATCATCAAGACAAAGGTTAAATTAGGTTTAATGTACTCAGAGAATACACTAAAGAAGTCGTGCTAAAAACTACATTTCAAATAATTTGAAGATTAATATACGTGAAAATGCTTGTTCTCACTCGTGCATGGGAAAATGAGGTATTGTTGTCCATTCGTATAGGAAGAAAAGCTTGCCATGGTGTTTGATCAGTTTAGACCTGTTCATGAATTTGACCAGTTCCAGGATAGCCCAAGAATCACCAGACCACTGGTAAGCCCCCAGTAACTGCTCAAATTGCTAGACGCCCATATTCTTTCGACTGTCTTATCAAGCCGAAAAACAAAAGGCACCGTCAGCTCTCGACCTGTCCCTTTCTCTTTTCTATCATTAGCAACGTCTTCTGCTCCTTTTCGGAATTAATTAGGAAATAAAAATAGAAACCCTGACATGTTTATAAAGATTCCGAGTGCTGGTTAAACATGAAAGAACAGAGGTTGGGAACACAAGGTGACAAATTTTATTTCTGTGATGACACGTTAGAGTCCTCCTGCCAGCTGGACCCTGCAGCAGCCAGAAGCATGCACCTGTCTGTAGAGAAGTCAGATAGGAAGGGGGAGCTGAAAAAGATTTGAGGGCCCAGTGGCCTTCTGTGCCCTGCAAATGAGTTCTAATTGCTTGAGGGTCCCTGAGCCCTGTTCGGTGCAGAGAGATTCCTGAAGGCTCCCGACAGACAGAAGGCAGAGAGAGACCACTTCCGTTTTCCTGACCATGAAGGTGGTCCTGTTTCTGTTTATAGACCCTGGAGAAGGGCTCTGGTTGAAGGAGTTCACCCCTTCCGACCTTCTGTTACGGAGGAAAAGGGTGAAGGGGGTGGGTCGCCTAGTACCTCTGAGCGTCCCTGGGATGCACTTCCCGGTTTGACTGACCTGCCAAAGGAAATGAGAAGTGATAAGTGATTGGCCCCCGATTAGATCAGCCACCTTGAGAAAGGTGCTGAGACAGAGATATTTCACTGAAATAAGGAGAAACCTGGGAATAGATTTCTGGCAAGCAATCCCAAAGTAGATATGGTCTGAATTGGAAATGAATTTCATGGGCAGATAAAGTCTAATAAATGGCAGGTCACTCGAAAATCATATATCATCAAGTCTCATACAGTGTCTGTGAAGTTTGTTATCAATAATTTAACACCAGAAGAACCTAGCCCTTGGCAAATATTTAATTTCAAAACATACCTACTGATTTACTCTGATACAGCATACATAGTATATTAAAAATATATTACAAGAAGCCAGATGCCAATAAAGCTACACTTAGAGAAGATCAGCTGTACTTGTTGCTTTCTGGGTATTTTGCTAAAGAAGGGACTGGGCCCTCCACCTGCTGAGCTAGTTCACTAGTAAATTCCAAACCGTGCAAGAGAAGAAAGCTTGCACACGAGCTCCCCTTCACACAATACAGATCCTACCTGGGCTCCTATTCTCAGGCCAAGCGACGAGCCAGGCAACGTAAGTGCTGGGGGGTGAGAACTGGCAACCCGTTCAGAAATGGTTCTCCATCCCAGGGCTGAAGGTTAAGGGCAAAGCGGGCATCTGTAGAAAGACGGTCTTCGGGAGCAAAGAGGAGTCATTTTTAAGGGGATTGGGGGCAGAGGGAATCATCTCCAAGGTCACTGTCTACAGTTATTATTGATCTGAGCCACTCTCTGATCAGCAGCCCGCCCCCTCCCCAATCATTCAGTCCACTCCAGAGCAGAACCTCACCACTTCCTGGCTGAAAAGTGTCACCCCCTTGCTGCGATCTGAATGTTTGTGTCCCCCCAAAATTCACACGTTGGGATGGTAACGCCCAGCGTGACGGTGTTAGGAGTGGCAGGGTCTTTGGGAGGGGGTTCGGTCACTAGTACTCTTATAAATAAGACAGACCCCTTCGTACTCCCTAGCCCCCTCCTCCAGAGAAGGATTCAACAAGAAGTCTGTGACCTGGAAGAAGCCCTCCACCCAAACGTGCTGGCACCGTGATCTCAGACCTCTACCTCCAGGCTGCAAGGAACAAATTGCTGTTGTTTATAAGCCCCCAGTCTGTGTATTTTGTTTAGACTAAGACACCCATGGGCAGCTGGTGCCAGCAGCAAGAGTTCCAAAGAAATGGATATTTTCTAAGGGAATGGTAGTTCATTTAACTGAGTTTAAAACACAGGCATGGCCTCAATAAGGACAGATTAGTTCTGTGGTAAATACTTCCCTAATAAGATTTTAGGTCTTCTTTGGGGGTGATAAAGGCCTGGCAGGGATACACTCGGTAGCTGGCAGGAAGAGAGCAGAGAGAGAATGTGCCAGTGGGTGCCTCTAATCACCCTCCACCCCCAGCACGTCAGGGAGGGGGGCGGATAACTGAATGGAGAGTTCAAGGGAGCTAGGTGCCAGTCCCAGCCCATCGACTCCGAGCCTAGGGCCTCGGGATTCAACTCCACAGTCTCAAAGCGCCCTCCCATTTTAGGGTGCCGGAACATAGCTGTTATCAGCTCACAGCAGAGGGATTTCTAGCACTTTGCATCCCACTACATGGGCGTCACAGTGAGAAGCTTCTCCGATCAGACTACAGGCAACGGCCAGAAAGAGAAGAGAAGATTGGGTAAGTGTCCAGAGACCTGGCTCCTCACCTCTCTAGGCTTATCTACCTGTGCTAAGGTGGCCCAGACCTCTGGGGCCCTTCCAGCGCTCAAAATCCCTTCCCTATGAAATCCAGAATGGCCTCGACAGCCAGAAAACTACAAATCTCTTAGTTCTGCACAGAGTACCTTGCAGGCGGTTGGAAAGGCTATACCAGAAGTCTGAAACAAAACACCACATCGGCATCACCAGAGCTTACCCCTGGATGCAAACATACCCCACAGGCCTAGTCAGAAGCTTAAGCAGAAGAGATCAGGTAAGAAAATCACAAAATCCTCAAAGCCAAAGGAAAGCGCCGAGAACAAAGCTGTCTGCCCTGATGACGATGACGGCCAATACGGACTCAAAAGTTTCTGCTTCATAAACCACAACCGTTCTCCTCCTCTCTTCCCTGAAATATTCCTACCTTTCAGAGATGGCATTAAGTAGCCAGCGCACCAAAGGGACCCCCAGGGGATAATGACTCCAGAGGTCACAGTTGAAATCACTCTAGTTATGACCTTGAGGGACCCTGCCATCTGGACAGGTTCACAGGTCTGCTGGTCACCAGCCACGTGACACTTCAGAAACACGTTGAAGACAGCATGGAGGGGACTGAAGTGTCTGTTTGGGACCAGTAAACTCTGGCAGGGTTGGAGGTCCATGGGGAGTACGGACGAATGCAGGAATTAAGACAAACAGGGGAGACAAACTATCCGCTCCCCACTTATGCCAAAGGCGGGTCTTCTCCAATGCTGGTGGATTCTCTGAAAACAAAAGCCCCGTCTGCAATTCACCGTGATAGCCAAGCACAAAGCACAGCTCGAGAACGCACAGACCACAAAGTATGTAAAAGTCAGCATTTTGGAACCAAAAGAAATTGCCACGTTTGGTCCCTTGGATGCTGCTTAGGGATAAGCTCCTTTCCTCCCTGGTGGCAGCCACTGATTCAAAATTCAGCCGAGACCCCAAGTCAGAGGATATCGATGATACCCCACAACCGTTTCTTATTTAGGGCTAATAACCCCAAATCATGCTTTTGTCCACTTCTGTTAGCGCTAGGCAATGCCGTGGCCACATGAGCAGCTGGTCAGAGAAATAATGCTTTTGCATGGGGCTCCCAACTACCCCCCAACGGCAGTGTTTGTGAAACTCTTTATTCAGCAGAACTGGGAACTGGATGCTTCCACCTTTAACTGATAAACTTCCTCGCTCTGAAGCTAGTGCAGATGGGAGAAGAATCAGGTCTTTGACTTTCGCGTGGGGTCTCACGTAAGCGAATTCCACTCGCGACACCACAGTGACTTATTTTCCGTCGCTTTCTTTCACCGCTGAAGGCTCCCAAGTTAATTTTCCCAAGACACCATCGTAGTCAATTCTGGGAGCCCCAGAGGAAAAATGTTAGAAATATCAAAACAGCCACACGCACCAGCATTTAGGGCTTTGTTACAACAATTTAAATTTAGTGCATTTGGGCCACTTTATATGAACTAATTTAGAAAATTCTGCTTTAGCGACTTAGCTGGCTGCTTTTTTCACGGCCAAACTAAATACTGCACTTTAAAATACAGCCCTGCATTCGCATGTGATTTCTCCTTTTAGGCTAGGAATGTAATGTTGATATAATGTCAAATAAAATTAATGCGAGAATGGGCACTCAAATGGTACTCCTGTGAAGGGAATTTGTTAGACTGGGACTTTGAGCCCAAATGTATATATAATTATATAATACTCATGTGAGGAAAGAATCTTGAATGTTAAGCTTTAGCAAATTTATCACCTTTGTCAGAAATGCCGTTACCGGGGCGCCTGGGTGGCTCAGTTGGTTAAGTGTCCGACTTCGGCTCAGGTCATGATCTTGCGGTCCGTGAGTTCGAGCCCTGCGTCGGGCTCTGGGCTGACAGCTCAGAGCCTGGAGCCTGTTTCAGATTCTGTGTCTCCCTCTCTCTGACCCTCCCCCGTTCATGCTCTGTCTCTCTCTGTCTCAAAAATAAATAAACGTTAAAAAAAAATGGAAAAAAAAAAAGAAAGAAAGAAATGCCGTTACCTACAAAAAGCAGGTTGCAAGTAAATTAAGATGAAAATACCATCAGATTAGACGCGCCTAGTCTGTCCCAGCAAGTGACTCTTAGAATTAGCAGGATGGCCCATCTGCTGAGTATCGGATCTCCCCCTTATCTATACAGCATTCAGATCAGATGTCTGAGGCTCTGCCTGAATACTTCCGCTGTTGACTTTGCAAATGGACTTCCTCCAGCCCAACCCAGCTCCTTCTCCCACCGCTCACCCCAACCGGCCACTCAGGAAGAGTAAAAATGGCAGTTACAGCAATAACAGGTATTTTCACTTAATAGTCAAGGCACTGGAGACTCGCAGAGTGGCCTGCCTCCATCGATACAGTGATATAACTACTCTGTCTTTTATTTGTAGTCGCAAAAGATCTTTTCCAAGTATGGGAGAATCACAGAAAATCACTCTAATCACTGAAAAGAGCCCTGTTCCCAGGAAAGCAGCCAGTCTTCTCTTGTCAGAGTAAAAGGCAGGGAGTAAAATTTCCTGTAAACACAGGGGAAATCTACATTTACCCCCACACCAAGGAAAGGGGCGAGCAGGACTCACAAGCAGCCACTAGAATTTACGCACTGAGCCCTGCAAAAGTCTGGGGTGAGGGGATGCCTTAGGGGAAGGAGCTTCCAAGAAAACAGTTCCTGTGCTTTGTTTTTTACACTGTAGAACTGGGTCCTAAGCACCTGAAAAGGGCCATCGCATTCCATTTTCATACACTGATCTCACATACAATCATATAATTTTGGAAACTCCATGATGTTGCCCCGAAATAAAATTAGAAGGAATAAGAAGGATGGGTTTCTGTTTCTTTCCAGTTACCTGGATACCTCTGTCTCCTGGAAAACTCCCAAAAGAACAGCACACGAATCATGAAGGTCCTAGGAGGGATTCCTCCAAACGCGGGAATCATACACAAACCACACAAAACCCACAAAATTCCTTCTGATGTTAACACGTCTTTAAACAGTTTACAAAATCCATATATTCAGGGGGCAGTCACAGAGAATCTCTAATTAATTTATGGTGGGGGAAAGAGAAAACGTTTAACTACCAACTTCAAACAACTCACACTCTTTCTGTTTACTGTAAAGTAATCCTTACTCTGGATAATTTGAAATGTCTGCATAGGACCCAGGCAACATTCCCCATTTTTATTCTTCTTCTCCAGGCTATCAGTTCATAATGAACAAATATGGAAATTTTTCTGAAGGGGAAACCCAACTACCAAAATAACTCCTTCATAATTCATATGTGCAATCACAACAGTGATTAATAAAAACCTGAAACAGTTCCTAAAAGCCTAAAGCATTAATTACTCTGTTAGCTATCAGGACTCCGTGAAAACCTATGACAGCAGGTTACTCGGGCAAATTAAATCATGTGAACTTAAGGCAGAAAAAGGCAAATCTTCACTTGGTGGATTTGCAGGCTGGTAAATGTATGCTTTTGAAGAGGGGTGACCAACCCACGACTCTTCGGGGCTCTATATTTCAACCTTGAAAGACATATGAAAGAGGAAAAAAATGCCATTGCAAATTGATTTTATGCCCGCATGAAAGGTAATGTTCTATCTTTTGAGAGACTTAAAATAAATGAATGATACTATTTCCATTAAAGGGGAAACTAACTCTCTCTGAGTGTCCACCGTGTGTCTGGGGCTGGCCGGCGGTCAAAGTGATTCTTCTCTTGGCTTCTGTGGTACCACATGTCCAGTTCTCCAACTTCAGTGAGAGCTCCTACTCAGTGATTTTTGCTAGCTCATCTTTTCTTGGTCCAATCTCTGCATTTTAGTGCTCTTGGACCCTTTTCTTTCTGGACAATCTCACCCAGTCTTAGAACTGTGGGCACCACCCATGTGCTGATGACTCCCCCTGGGCTCTATGAGTCAGTATTCAGCTGTCTTCTTCTTTTTTTGTTTTTAATTTAAATCCCAGTTAGTTAACGTATAGTGTAATAATAATTTCAGCAATAGAATTTAGTGATTCATCACTTACATGTAATACCCACTGCTCATCCCAACAAATGTCTTCCTTAATGCCCCTTACCCCGTTAGCCCTTCCCCCCGCCCACCACCCCACAGGCAACCCTCAGTTTGTTCTCTGTATTTAAGAGTCTCTTATGGTTTGTCTCTCTCTCTCTCTCTCTGTTTTTTATATTACTTTTGCTTCCCTCCCTTATTTTGTATCTGTTTTGTACCTTAAATTCCACATATGAGTGAAATCATATGATACTTGTCTTTCTCTGACTTATTTTGCTTAGCGTAATACACAATAGCTCCATCCACATTGTTGCAAATGGCAAGACTGCGTTGTTTTTTATTGCCAAGTAATATTCCATTGTATATATATATATACCACATCTTCTGTATCCATTCATCAGTCGATGGACATTTGGGCTCTTTCCATACTCTGGCTACTGTCAATAGTTCAGCTATCTTTTTGATGTCCCCAACAAGCATCTCAAATGTAGCTGTCCGAAACAGAACCCCTGCTGGCCACCACCCTGCCCTAAGTCTTTCCACTCCCAGGAGATGATACCACCTTCCAAAACCCTAAAATAATCCTCTGTTGATCCTTATCCCTCATCCTTCACTTCAAATCCATTAGCTGTACTTCCAAAATACCTCCTCTTTCTACTTCTTTTTTTTAATTTTTTTTAACGTTTATTTATTTTTGAGACAGAGAGAGACAGAGCATGAACGGGGGAGGGGCAGAGAGAGAGGGAGACACAGAATCTGAAACAGGCTCCAGGCTCTGAGCAGTCAGCACAGAGCCCGACACGGGGCTCGAACTCACGGACCGTGAGATCATGACCTGAGCCAAAGTCGGCCGCTTAACTGACTGAGCCACCCAGGTGCCCCTCCTCTTTCTACTTCTTACCAGTGCACTTCACTAGTCCAGTTGAAGCTCCTTTTCTCTTCTAGATACTAGATACATATCTCTTAACGAGGTCTCTCTACTTCCATCCTCCACACCATAGCCAGAATGTTCTCTTAAAAAACGAATCAGACTCAGGGGCACCTGGGTGGCTCAGTAGGTTAAACGTCTAACTCAGGTCATGATCTCGTGGTCTGTGAGTTCGAACCCCACGTCAGGTTCTGTGCTGATGGCTCAGAGCCTGGAACCTGCTTCGGATTCTGTGTCTCCCTCTCTCTCTGCTCCTCCCCAGCTTGTGCTCTTTCTCTGTCTCTCAAAAAAAAAAAAAAAAAGAATAAATGTAAAAAAAATTTTTTTTAATGAATTAGACTTGGTGGTGACTCCTGGCAAATTCTCCAGGAGTTTCCCATTATGCTTAGTATAAAACCCATGCTTCTCTTGTCTGGAAGACCTGACATGATGAGGTCTTGACATTTTACCCCCTCATCACTCAACTCACCAACCTCCAAGCACGCTAAGGAGACACACAGCAACATTTGCTCAATAAGTACATAAAAGAATGAGTAAATCTATTTCCCTGTATTTCCCCATGTTTATGAGATAGATTATTCCTACTTCAAAGAAGAGAAAATACAGATTTCCGGATATATGTCCAAGGTCATCCAAATAATTGGAAGCAAAGTCAAAGTATGAACCCAAATCTATGGCTCCAAGGCCCATCTTTCCCAACACCAAATTAGTATTTCTAGGGGTCTAGAAAATCAGTCAAGAGTAGACACCCTGCTCTTAAGATTTTCCAAAAACAAATCACCTGGGAACTTGTATGAGGATCAGAATTTCTTTTCCCATCATTCATCAACTATAAAATGGGTGAACAAAATGAGTTTCTCATAGGGAAATCTTTTCCTCCCAGATTATAAAGAGTTTTATGATTGTTTTCCAGGACTACCATGCTGTGCAGTCTTAACTAAAATCTGTTCTGACCATGGATATCACAGTGCGGGGTTCTCAGTCAAAGTGGGTAATCATACAGACCTAAAAGGATCAGAGTTAAGGCGCCTGGGTGGCTCAGTCGGTTAAGCGTCTGACTTCAGCTCAGGTCATAATCTCACAGTCCATGAGTTCGAGCCCCGTGTTGGGCTCTGGGCTGACAGCTCAGAGCTTGAAGCCTGCTTCGGATTCTGTGTCTCCCTCTCTCTCTGCCCCTCCCCTGCTCATGCTCTGTCTCCCTCTGTCTCAAAAATAAATAAAAACATTTTTGAAAAAATTAAAAGGATCAGAGTTAAGGGACCACATAATACAGCCAAACGTGGGCCTATGTTACCCAAACCCTTTAAAGACAATGTAGTCTCATCCTACTGAAAGATTTAGGCAAGGGAAGGGAACTGGTGATTTCTAGAGGGTCCCCAACCCTGCCCAGCCCTCCTCTGTATGATTCCTTGTACCAACACTTGATTGCCTGATCAACCCTCCAGAAGAGAACCTGCTCTCCCCCCAGTGTGTGTTCCCTGAAGATCTTTTTTTATTTAAAGTTTATTTATTTTGAGAGTGAGACAGAGAGAGAGAGAGCAAGAGGGGCACAAATAGAGGGAGAGAGAGAAAATCCCAAGAGGCTCTGCACTGTCAGTGCAAAGCCCGATGCGGGGCTTGAACATGCAAACCACGAGATCATGACCGGATCTGAATCCAAGGGTCAGAAGCTTAACTGACCGAACCACCCAGGCGCCCCTCCCTGAAGACCTTGACCTGGTCTTATTTGTAATAGGCATACACGTGCTCCATAACTGGTACACACTGAGTGCGAGGGATATGACGTTACTTTATTTCTTCCAAATCCAATTAAATCTGGATCTCAAGGCATCTCTCAATGGAAGTCATTTCAAAAATGTTTTTAAGGACTTTTCCCTTTTCCTGGCATTAGAGAAACACCTTGGGGAATTACATGGGACCCAGAGAACAGGGAAAAGGCCCTGTGGGAGTCCAGTTCCCAGAGCCACCTCCAGGATGCCCATCAGCCATCCTTTCCTGCTACCTGCTCTTTTCCCTCAAACCAGGTGGGACCACAGGAGTCCTTGGTGGTGGCTCCCAGGGCCAGGGTGCATGGTGTTAAGTCCCTCCGGTATCCACATGCTACCCCATCCCCGAATGTGGCACATTGCTGTGTCCTCAAGGGAAGCAGGCACAGGCCTCTCATTCCAGGGACTCCCCCCAAGCCCTCAGGCCCCCTCCCAAAGCCCCAGAAATCCACCAGCCTCTCAGAACCCCCATCTGTGATACTGAACCGTTCTTGTATCCTCAGTTCCCCTTGCCTCCTCACATCTGTGACTTCCATCTACTTTCCTCACAAAAGTCTGAGTGGAGGTCAACTTCCAAGTATCTGGAAGCCCCACGTGCAGCCCCAGGACACAAAGACATTGCAACAACCCACTGAGGTAAGGGGGTCTAGACTCCAAATACAAACATTTCACTGCTTTCTTTGGAACGGAGGAAGAAAAGGAATTCTTTCAAGTCTTCTGGTTCAGGGAGAACACACACGCTAAGACGTCCATTGGGTTTCCAGCCACCTGTTCTACACGTTTACTTTAATAAACCTTAAACCTCCCAGCTGCAGTTGTCCACTCTTCATGGGACAGATCAAAATCACGACCTCAAGCCCTGTTCTCTTGGCAAGCGTGTCTCAGTGTTTCCAACAGCCTGAACTCCGCAGTTCTACTGGAGGAGTCCTCAGACACCCCGAGCTCAGCGTCTCCGGAAGGAAGCTCATCATCTACTTCCGGTTTCCTTCTTCCTTGTTCTCTTTCTGTTAGTGGCCACACGTAGTGTCTGCCACACAATCGCGTGCAACAACATTTTTTTTTTTTTTAATTAGTGTGAATAAATGAGCAGCCCCGGAGAGAATATAAACACCTTGGCTTAACCATGGTATGCTGACCTTAGGTATGCTGACTCCAACCTCCCCTTTTTAAAACAGCTTTCCTGGGATACAAGATATATTTAGAGAGTACAACTTGATAAGGTTTAACATGTGTATACACCTGTTACACCTGTGATCCGGTCATCACAGTCATGCTAATGACCATACTCATCACTTCCAAGATTCCTCGGGTCCCTCTGAAACCCCTCCTCCCTGCCGTCTCCAGGCAATCACTCATCTGCTTTCCACCCTTATAGATCAGTTTGCAGTTTCTAAAGAAAATGTCACCAAAGCATCCTGCACACTGGGAAGTTCACTACGGACCCACAAAGCCAATGTCTGAAGAAGACGTGGTCTGCCATGATTGAAGCGCATTAGCGTAAGGCAGCTGAAGATGATCTAGTGCCTCCAGAACTGCTCACTGAAGCTGCTCTCTCCGGTCATGACTCAAAAGTGTATGCTATCTTGAAATAGATGGATAAAAAGGTACTCTACCTTTCTGGTTGCTTACACCTATATCTTGTTCTGCAAAATATTTTTTTTTTAATTTTTTTTAACATTTATTTATTTTTGAGAGAGAGAGAGACAGGGCATGAACGAGGGAGGGTCAGAGAGAGGGAGACACAGAATCTGAAGCAGGCTCCAGGCTCTGAGCTGTCAGCACAGAGCCCGACGCGGGGCTCGAACTCACGGACCACGAGATCATGACCTGAGCCGAAGTCGGCCGCCCAACCGACTGAGCCACCCAGGCGCCCCTCTGCAAAATATTTAAGATGCGTACCGTGGTAGGTTAAATGCTTGCATCCCCCCCGAATTCATATGTTGAAGTGCTAACCCCCAATGTGATAGTATTAGAAGGGGGGGTCTTTGCAAGGGGATTCGGTTCTGAAGGCGGAGCCCTTATGAAAGAGACCCCTTATGATCAGCACCCTTGTAAAAGAAACCCCAGAGCAATCAATCCCTAGGCCCTTCTGCTATGTGAGGACACAGTGCAAAGTCGGTCATCCGTGAACCAGGAAGTGGCCCTTCATCAGACACCAAATCTGCCAACACCATGATCATGAACTTCCCAGCCTCCAGAACTGTGAGCAATACATCTCTGTTGTTTTATAAGCCCCCCAGCTATGGGTGTTCTGTTACAGCACTCCAAAAGGACTGAGACACTTACCGAATGCAGGAGGAGGAAGGCGGGGGGAGGGGGGATTCAAATGAAATGCGCTAACCAAATGCCCTCCCAACACAATCGGAATCTGGTATCCCTACCACCATTCTCTGGGTGAGTCTCTGCTGCCAGTGGTGGGTAGTCTGTATCTATCAGTACGTATTTGCTAAAGCTGCTACGGTTACGATGCAAATTTGGTTGTAAGCTTTTAAAGTCAATGCAAAGGAGAAATATTTCCAATTACGTGACTCAGCATTCGTAAGACACAAGGAAACCAACTGTTTGCTCCTGCAGGTCTCTATAAAGAGCTCACTGTGTGTATTAATTATCCCCACAGAAACAAAATCAATGATGTGTAGATGCGTGGAGAGAGAGATTTAGTTCAAGGAATTGATTCACAAGATTATGCGGACTGGAGAGTCCAACGTCTACAGGGTAGTCCAGAAGGCCGGAGATTCAGGGAAGAGTTGATGCTGCAGATGAAGTTTTAACTCAGTCTGGAGGCAGAATTCCCTCTTCCTTAGAGGGGCTCAGTCTTTTTCTCTTAAGGTCTTCAACGGATGGGACGAGGCCCACCCACATTACGGAGGGAAATCTGCTCTACTCAAAGTCTAATGATTTAAATGTTAATCTCATCTAAAAATATTTCCACAGGGACATCTAGGCTGGCGTTGGGCCAAATATCTGGCTACCATGGCCTCACTGAGTTGGCACATACAATTAACCATCACACTGTGTAAAGCAGGATTTGCAAACTCAAACGGCCACAGGAGCCAGACAGATAAAGTAACTGAGTGAAACAACAAGTACGAGATGATAGGGAACGGTGGGGACTGGAGACAGCTGGAAGATATGTGCCTCATCTGTAGGCAATCAAACTCCAAAGTTTTGAAACCACTGTCTGGGACAAGCAACAATCATCTACAAGTCAAACGAAGCCCAGCAACCATGGTTTGGATACAACCGGTAACAAACACACCAAAGGGGTACACGGGGCTTTTTTGTGCCAGCATTGACATCAACACTCCACAATGGCATCAGGACAGAGCACGACTCAATGAAAGCTCAAGGCTAACATCATGTCAGATTAGGAGCTTTCTAGCGGTCAGGCTGAATTCAGGCACAGGTCAGACAACCTGTTGGTAAACATCACCTCGCTCCGCCAATGGTCCGATCAGTGCTGGGCAGCCCCGTCTGTGAGGTAAAGCTTCTCGCTGGCATCTGGAATGCGGCTCTCCTGTGTCGTTAGTGAAGTATGGGAACGCATGAGTCAAGACATAGCGGGCCTGTGGGGCAGAGCTGCCGTCTTCCTGAAGAAGGACTTGGCAAAGATACAAGCCTAAATAAAAGGCACTCGGTACTCGTGGGCAGAGCCAGCCATCCCCTTGCAGCAACGATTTTAAGCCACTTTAACATGAGGATGAATGGGCAATCAAGTTTCCCCGAACCGAAATACTTCCAGCCTGCAATTCTGTGAGATGTAATCCAACGCCCATCTTTTAAAGGCTGGACCGTGTCTGTCTTCCAACCGTGCAGCTTTCTGGTGTGCCCTCGAAGATTAACTAGTTGCAAAACATATGCCACAAATTAAGTGACCTGCTCTATGGTATCATTAACTATAAAGCAATTTAAGATTGGGAAATACTTACCAAAAAAAAAAAAATTAAATTGTCTAAGAATACTTGAACCATAGCCATTTTTCTTCCTGGCAATAACTAAATAGCAGGGCTGAGTGTTCACCATACGCACTTCCAGATTATGGGACTAAAACCATATTGTTTTTGTGCAAAACGATGTGTTCATATAATCTCTCGATAAGGGGCCCTCTTCCCTCCAGATCACCGTGAAACAGGACTTTACCGAAGCATTTCAAGTTTACCTCTAGGCGCGGGCCATTTAAAACACAAACACTTTTTTCTTTTTAATTTTCCAGATCCTCGTCTCTGGGAAGCGAAGGAAGGATACGCTGATGGCGTGAGACGTTGTGGGGAACAGCAAAGCACAATACTCTTGTCAGAACCTTTAGTCCTTTCCACCAAGTCAAATTACTGGTGAAAGTCAAGTGAGTCTCATGATAGAAAAAAAACTCGAGGAAGCCGAAGAAACGGACCACGCTTAAACAACCTTCCAGTTACAAAGAAGGAAAAGAGAGGGAGAAGGTGCCTACTGATCACTGAGATGGCCTCAGTGCTCCTCATGGTTCTAGGACGCCGTGGTCCACGCAGCCGTGGAAACGCTTCACATTCCCAGCTTCGCAAATGCATGAGGGGAAGAGGGAGACAAAAGCCCACCCAGCTGAGGTCAAGAGATGCAGCAGCACCATGAGGCATCAATTAGAGATGCTGCGAACGCCAGCCCAGGCCTGGACATTGGCAGCGCTCTACCCTGAAGCCACTTAGCAGCAGCAGTCAAGATGCGGCTTCTCGAAATCTGCCATGAGCATCAAGTGCGGCATACACATTCCCGGAGACTTTTCTTTTCAACAATAAGCCAATCCCGAGAAGGGCTGCGTGGCGGTATTCACGTCACAAAGCTCTAAAAGCTATTTTAAGAGCACCCTGTTTCTGCTTAGGAGAGGAAAAGAAACTCAGCCCCTTCAGGCATCTCAGAATGGTCCTCCCTTCCCCTCCCTACTCCTCCTTTCCAGGCAGTTTGGAAGCAAGGCGGCTTAGCCAAAGGAGGCAGAGGTGTTTGGCATAGGTGATGGGCTGAGGCCTGGCAGGGTCGGGGATCGCTGGGCACCCAGGCGACAGAAAGGAGAAGGAGCCCACGGAGAGGTGGATGTAGCACCCCGGTAGATGCTATCATCTGCACCTACCCACCCACAAGTAAGAAACAAGGGAGGACATGGGGAGAAGGTTCAAGAAGGCAGGAGAGGCAGAGTACTTCAATGGTTAGCGACGTGGGCATCAGTCAATCAATCAATCAATCAGTGTTTCCTAAACCTTTGTGCTTGCCTCTGCAAGAAAACTAAAGATGTAGAAGTCATGGTTTCTGCCCCCCACAAAGAGTTAACATAAGCACATGAGGACAAACAGAAGGAGAGAGGTGACAATGGCAGATGAGAGTTGTCAACCAGTGTCTTGAAGACTGTAGGTATATGGAAGAGTGACAGCTGAACTGGGGCATAATGAAGAATGAAGAAGGCTGACACTAGAATTCCAGCGGAGGGGAAAACGGATCAGGGTGAGTGGACTGGCCTCACAGAATCCCAGAAAGGCTCAGGCATTGAAGACGTCAGACATAGTGGAAGGTGGCAGTGAGATGTGGAGTCGAGCTAAACTCTACAGTGAGAAGTTAGCCCCTCAAGTTCTCACCGCTCTTGGGCATAACTCCACAATCTCCTTCCCCTTTCCCAGTATGAGCCAGGCTTAAGGCTGGAGAAATCAAAGAGAAGAGAGCAGGAGCGGATACCAGGCTGAAAAGAGAGGGCAAATGGAACAGTGAGAGCCTGTCCCCTGCCTGCCTGGCTATCAGGATACCGCGCAGGATTAGGAAATCCTTCTCTGAAGAAATGGAATGGCCCCAGAGTAAAACTCGTCACACATACTGAGAAATGAAGAAACTGGCTCACTACCCCGCCACTCGGCAGGGAGGCCCCTCGGTGAATGAGCCCTATTCAAGCACAAAGTTTCCAACAAGCTCTTAAGATCCTTACCTTTCAAGATGAAAGGACAACCCACACTGAAAATCAGACACCTAAACAACCAGGCAAAATAAGGAGGCCTGAGAGGACAGAGATAATGCAGGAAGCAGAAGAAAATAGCAAAAACCATAACTGATATCTTTTGTAAGAGAAGCTGTTGCCTCTATTAAAAGAAAAGAAGAGGATGCTGTGGAAAGAAATATTTCAGGGAAAAATGTTAAGTTCTTGAGAAGTAAAAATACAATGGACAGGGGCGCCTGGGAGGCTCAGTGGGTTTAGCTTCTGACTCTTGATTTCAGCTCCGGTCATGATCTCACAATTTGTGGGATGGAGCCCTCTCAGGCTCCACACTGAATGTGGGGTCTGCTTAGGATCCTCCCTCTCTCTCTCTCTCCGCCCCCCCTCCCCTGCTTCCATGTGTGTGCACTGTCACTCTCTCTCTCTAAAATAAAAAAAAAAAATACAATGGACAGAATTAAAAATTCAATCCACGACTAGGAAATAAAAGAAACCATCTAGAAGGTAAGACAATAAGACACAGAGATAATCAAGGACAGAGGGAAAAAATAAGAAAAGGATCAATCCAAAGTTTGACTACTAGAGTTTCTAGTAGTTCACAGAGAAAATGGTAAGAAATGACTTAAAATAAGTAAAGACATAAACAAACAAACACATAATCCTTAAGAACCATTTCACAGAGTAAGAGCAAAAGTCTTCCAACTGAGAGGTCTGATTAAATCCACAGCAAAGTGATCTATAAAGACACAACAAAAGTACAGTATCGTGAAATTTCACTCCAGGGATAAAATTAAAAGTCTAGAAGCCTCCATGAAAACAAGAATCTATTCACACAGAAAAGACGAATATCAAAATGGCCCATGACTTCTCAACAGCAACAACAGAAGCTAGAAGTCAACTGAGTATTGCTTCAAAATGTGGAGGAAAGGATTTTCAATCTAGAATTACACACCTAGCCAAACTACTGACTAAGGGGAGGGCACACTAAAGATATTTTCAGAGATTAAGTTCTTGAAAAATGTATCTCCTATGCTGGCTTAGTAAATTGTGAGTGGATATGCTCCACCTAAAGCAGCAAACCAAAAAAGAAGAAAACCTGGGATCCAAGAAACAGAAACAATGCAGGAGGCAGGCAAAAAAGAAATCCCCACACAAAAGCCTGTTCCAGAACAGGCTCTCTGAGCAGCCAGGGCAAATGAGAGCAGGAGACACAAAATGGAAGTGGCACATTATCTGGTATGTTTGGCCAAGAGCAAAATTAGGTTGAGAAATGCTGTTGGCAGGCAGGCGAAGAATGAGAGGCAAAGAGAAAAAGAAAGAAAGAAGGACTGAAGGAGGGAAGCATATGTTTATAAACATACAAATGCATACACAAATCAAAAAGAGGTGATGTTTTTTTAACAGTTAAAAAAACAAGTTGCACAAGAAAGGATTTGTCATCATAGTATATCAGTAATCTCTGGTCTCACCAGTGAATAGTGTTTACGTAATGTAAACAGCGTCAATTCAAAAGAAGGGAAGGGGGAAAGATCTAAAGTGTAACGGTAAGTCAGTGGGTGGTATTTTAAACTGATTAAAAATCAAGAAAACAATGGCAAAGGTACATGATTTTTTGATGTTTAAATGTTTACATGGTGAAATATACAGAGAAAAATGCACAAAACAAAATCTACAGCTCAATGATTTATTGCAAAGTAGACATCCACGTAACGATCACTCAAATCAAAACATAGAACTTTGCCAGTATCCCTGAAACTCTCATCATGCTCTCTCCTAATTAGCACCCCTGCCCGTCCCTACAGCTATTACCTGAATTTGTACAGCACTTTATCGTTTTGCATCTAAGCACATATCCCTAAAGTCTATAGTTTCATTATGCCTGTTTGTTGAGCTTTATATAAATGAAATACAGATGTGTGGTGTGTGTGACTTCCTTCACACATTAATGGCAACGAGACTCATCCAACTTGTTGTACAGCTCTACTTTGTTTTTATTGGTATATAGTTTCTCGTTTGTATAAAATAGACCATAAAATGTGCGTGTGTGTGTGCGCACGTGTGTGCGTGCACACACATTACATTACACTCTTGATGGACATTGAGTAGTTTCTGGTTTGGGGCCACTTTGACGACTGCTGTATGAACGAACATTCCTATCCATGCTTTTTGGTACATATGTATTCATTTTTTGTTGAATCCGTGCATCAGAGTAGAAGTGTAGGCTCAAGGAATAGGCTTATGTTTCATTTCATCAGCTAACGCTTCCAAAGTCTTCCGCGTGGGTGTACCAGTCCACACTCTCCCCACCAGTGCGTGACAATTCTCATTTCTCCAAATCCTCTCCACCTTTTGGTATTCAAAGTCATTTTTAAAAAATTTTTTAAGTTTATTTATTATGAGAGGGGCGGGGAGGGTGAGAGAGAGAGAGAGTGCATGTGCATGCACACATGCACAAGGAGGGGTGGGAAGGGGCAGAAAGACAGAGGGGAAGAAAGAGAATCCCAAGCAGGCTCCACACTGTCAACACGGAGCCTGACTTGGGGCTCAGTCCCGTGAGCAGGCAAGATCATACATGACCTGAGCCAAACTCGAGAGTCACCCAACCAACCGAGCCACCGAGGCGCCCCTATTCAAAGTCATTTTTAATTTTAGGCATTGTGGAAATGCAGGCACATTTTATGCAGTTTCTAATTTACACTTCCCTGAAGACTTAACGAAGTCAAGCACTTTTTCACATGTTTATTGGATATTCAGGTATCACCCTCTGGGAAGTCCCTGTTTAAGCCTATTACCCATTTTTCAATTCTGTCGTTCTTTTATTGCTCTCACTCTCTTAACTGTGCCTCTTGATAAAGTTCTTCCGATGAAGTTCTTCATTTCAATATAGTCTGATTTTATCTTTTTCTTTATAACTGGTTTTTTTAGGTCGTATGTAGGAATTCTTTCCCTGGCCCAAAACATGAGTGTATTATCCTACATTATCTTCTGGATATTTTATTATTTTGTCTCTGACATTTAGATCTTGAATTCATTTGGAAGGGGGTTTGGTGTATAGTGTAAGTTTAGGGTCAAGTTTTATTATTTTTCAATATTGACATCCAGTTGTCCCACAACTATTTATTTTAAAAAGACAATTCTGGGGTGCCTGGGTGGCTCGGCTGGTAAAGCACCTGACTTTTGATTTCAGCTCAGGTCATGATCTCACGGTTTGTGAGTTCGAGCCCCACGTCAGGCTCTGCACTGACAGCATGGAGCTTCTTTGGGTTTTTCTCTCTCCCTCTCTCTCCCTGCCCATCCCTCTCTCTCTCAAAATCAATCAATAAACTAATAATAATAATAATAAAGACAATTCTGGGGTGCCTGGCTGGTTTAGTTGGTAGAGCATGCAACTCTTGATCTCAGGGTTATGAGTTCAGGCCCAACACTGGGTGTAAAGCTTAGTTAAACAAACAAACAAACAAACAAACAAATGAAAAATAAAAAAGACAATTCTATCCCGAATGTTCTATGGTGTCATTTTTGTCATTGATAATATGTGTATACGTACACAAGTCTGTTTAGAGACTCTATTCTTTTTTTTTTTCTTAAGATTTATTCATTTTTCAGAGACAGAGAGACAGAGCATGAGCAGGGGAGGGGCAGAGAGAGAGGGAGACACAGAATCTAAAACAGGCTCCAGGCTCTGAACTGTCAGCACAGAGCACGATGCAGGGCCCGAACTCATGGACGGCGAGATTATGACCTGAGCCGAAGTCGGATGCTTAACCGACTGAGCCACCCAGGTGCCCCAAGGGATTCTATTCTTTTCCACTGGTCTATTCCAGCAGTCTTTGAACCAGTCCTTGAACAGCATCATTCCCCCTAGCCTAACAATAACCCTTACTATCTGGTGGAGAAAGTCTACTTCCCTTACTTGCTTCAAGAGTTACCTTAGCAATTTCTGGTCCTCTGTGTTTCCATACAAACGTCAGAAGCTTATCAAAGTTCACAGAAACCCTCCTGGGATTTTGCCTGGGATTGCACTGACTCTATCAGCTGGAGATTAACTGACATCTTTGGAAAACGGAGCCCTCAATTTCATAAACATGATATATTCTTCCATTTATTTAGATCTTCTTTAATTTCTCTCAATAAGGTTAAATGTTTTGCAATATAGGGGCTTTCTTAATTTTTGTTAGATTTATTCCTAGGTATTTGATTATTTTTTTCTAATGTAAATTCAATTTCTGTTTATTAGTGATAAATAGAAATACATTTTTTTATATTTACCTGTGTCCAACACACTTGCTACATTTACTTTCTAGTTCCAAGTTCCTTACTTTCTAGTGCAAGTTCCAACAATTTATCTGAAATTTCTTTTGAATTTTCTACATATATAGTAATTGAATCTCCCAATAATTAGTTATACTCATTGTTTTTTCATCTGAATACTTTTATTCCTCTTTTGTGCCTCACTGCATTAGCAGGGATCCACTATACAATGATGAATAGAAGTGGTGATAACTGGTCTATTTGTCCTTACCTACCACCAAATGGAAAGTTTTAACTTATCTCTCATTATGTATGATGTTTCCTACTTTTTAATGACATAGAGTATTTTCTGTAGATAACCTCTTAGCATAAGGAAATTTCCTTCTTGGTTACTACTGTGGGGAGTCTTCTTTTTTAAAAAAATCATGAATAAATGTCGAATTACATCACATATAATTTTCTGCATTTATTGAGATAATCACGGGATTCTTGTCTTTATTCTTTATTCTTTTATATTTTATTCTTAATTCTTTATATACTGAATTACTCTGATTTTTTAAATGTCTCACCCTAACCTTGCATATCTGGAAGATAACCAACTTGATCATGATGTAGTAACTTACTGCAGGATTCACTTTGCTAGTATTTGGCTTAGGATTTTTGAATCTACATTCATGAATAAAATTGCCCTGGAATTTTTCTTTCTTATCACATCAGGTTTTACCATCAAAATTATGCTAACTTCTTAGAAGTCTTCTATTATCTGGAAGTTTGTAGAAACTATGTGTTATTTCTTCCTTAAGTATTTAATGAATTCAACAGAAAAATCATCCGAGGCTGAAGTTGTCCTTGTGGTAAAGTTTTTAATTACATATTCATATGAGTAGATACAGGGCTACTTAGACTGTTGTTTTTCTTATGTCAGTTTGGATAAGTGGCATTTTTAGAAAATCTGTCATTTCTTCTAAAATCTCACTCCATAAGATTACCACTGGGTTATTCATCATATCCCTTTATTATCTTTTTAATGTAGTGATGTTCCTTGTGTCATTCCTGGTACTGCTTATTTCTCCTTTCTTTTTTTTCTTTAATTGGTTTCACCAGAATTTACTGATTTTATTAGTCTTTTGTCTCTAATGATTCTATGGGATGTCTGTTTTCTACGTCATTACTTTTCCCTCTTATTTTTGTTATTTTCTTCCTCCTACTTTTTTAAAAAATTTAATTGTCCTTTTTTAAGTTCTTGAAATTAACACTTAGGTTATTTATTTTTAAGCCTCTCTTTTTTCCTAATGTATATATTTGAGGCTATAAATGTCCCTCAAAGGATAGCTTTAGCTGCATTTCATGTTCGGGTTGTCATATTTTCACTGGAATTAATTTCTAAATATTAGCTAATTTTCATTGCTATTTCTTTTTTGACCCATGAGCGCTTAAGTTTTAAACATATGGGGATTTTTCACTTATCTTTTTTGTCCCTGAATTCTAGTTTAATGTCACTGTGATCTGAAAATATACTCTGCATAATTTCAATCCTTTAAAATTTGCTGAGTTGCTTCACAACTGAACATGGGCAATGTTGGCAAATATTCTATGTGTACTGAAAGGAGTGTACATTCTAAATTTGTTGAGTGTACTATTTTATAACTAGACTGGCTTGTTAATTAACTTTGTTCAAATTGTCTATATCCTAACTGATTTTTTTCTTAACATTTTATTTTTAAGCCAATGCGGATTCATAGATTCAAAAATCCTAAACACCCAACGTGTGGCTAGAAATTACACCCCCAAGATCAAGAGTCACGTGCTCTACCAACTGAGCCAGACAGGTGCCCCCATCTAACTGATTTTTATTGTTTGCTGGGTGTATCAGTTACTAGGAGAGATATGTTAAAATTTCTAACTAATCAACATCTCTATTTCTCCTTGCAGGTCTTACAATTGAGAGGGAGTGTGTGTGTGTGTGTGTGTGTGTGTGTGTGTGTGTGTGTTTCATAAGTGCATACACATTTAGAAATATATTTTCCTGGTGAGTTGAATCTTTTTTTATGTTATGAAATATCTCTCTTCATCTCTAACAGTTCTTCTTGCCTATTAAAAGGTCTACTTTATCTGATACTAATATAGCTATGCAAACTCTCTTTTGGTTAGTATTTCCGTGGTATGTCTTTTTACATTTTTATGTTTGGCCCTCTGTATCCTTTAAAGGAGTGTATAGGTTTTTAAAAATTCAATCTGATTATCTTTGACTTTTAAGTATTTACTCTGTTTATAGTTCATATAATTGCTGATATATTTGGGCTTAAGACTACTATTTTTTATTTGTTTCATCTACTATAGAATCCTTTTTCTCCATCTTCTCCCTTATTTTTAATTATCTGAGTATGTTTTCTTATTCTTACTTCCTTCTCTTAGCTTATTATTTCTATATTCCTTTATCATTCTTTTGAAGATTATCCAGAGTTTAAAACATGCATCCTTGACCTATTAATGGCTAATACAAATTAGTTTTTTATCATCCTACACAATATAAGGATCATAGAATTTAGCTTCATTAATCTCTTCAGACTTGAGTTCCCCTTTCATCATATATTTTATTCCCCATATATTTAAGACAGGACTTATTATTATTTTTAGAGTAAATATTTACAATTAGTTACCCAGTTATTATTTCTATTGCTCTTCATTCCTTCTTGCATCTCTGAGCTTTGATTTGAAATAATTTTCCTTCTGTCCAAAAGATGCCCTTTAGCATTTCCTTTAGCATATTAAAAAAAAAAAAGAAACTTTTAGTTTTTCTTCATTTCTGAGGAATTCTTTAGGCAGATATAGAATTCAGGTTAACAATTGTTTTCTTTCAGCAATTTAAAGATCTCACACCATTTTCTTTCGACTTCTATTGTTTCACTGAAGAGTTGGTTGTCAATATTGTTGCTCCTTTGAAAACAAGAGTTAACCATTCTTCCAGCCCTGACTGCTTTTCAGCTTTTCTTTTTTTGTACTGATGCTGCCTGCTGTCCTAGGGTTTCTTAATGCTGTAGCTTTGTGTCATTTGCTTGTTTTAGCAATTTCTCAGCCATTTTTCTCCAATTATTTCTTCTGCTCCATTTTCTCTCCCCTTTCCTGATTCCATGCATATTAGGCCTTTCCACCATATTTTACATGTCTTTCAAAATTCTATATTTACTTCCCATTATTTTGTCTCTACATGCTTTGAGTATTTTCTTCCTCTCTATATTTCAGTTCCCTAATTCTCTCTTTGACGGCATCTACTCCATTGAACCCATCCATACATTTATTGAAGCAATTTATATACCATATAATTTACCTACTATAAATATACACTCAATGGTTTCAGTATATTAGCTCAATTGTACAACCATCATCATCACTATAATCCAGTCTGAGAGGACTTCCATCACCCCAAAAAGTTCATCTACTTATAAGTCATCTTCAGTAACTATATCTTTCAGTTCCAGATTCTTATTTATGATTTTTATTTGTCTGGCAAATCTTAACATGTTATCTTTTAATTATTTGTATATTTTAATAACAGTTATTTTAGAGACCATATGTGATTAATCCACTATCTGGATCTCTTTTAGGTGTATCTTTTTTCTTCTTCATCATCTTTATTTCTTACCTTAAAGAACCTCAGTCACCTAGAATACAACTGTAAATCTTTTCACTCTGTCCTATGTTTTCTTTTAAAATATATATTTATATACTTTGTTATTCAAGTATAATTAACATACAATGTTATACTAGTTTCAGGTGTACAATATGCTGATTCAACAATTCTGTACTTTTCTCAGTGCTCATCAAAATAAGTGTACTCTTAATCCCCTTTATCTATTTGTTGATTGTCTAAATCTTGCCTTCTCACGTCTAATTATTTTTCACCAGGTGACAGATACAGTACATGAAAAACTCTAGTAACAACATGAGGCTCTGTAACATATATCTTCCTCCAGAGAGGATTTTAACTTTTGCTTCTGGCAAGCAACTAAGCTAGGGACACTAATCTGAAAATATTTGATTTTTGGCATCAGTCCCTGTGTGAGTTTTTCTATTTCTGGTTCATCTTGACTCAGAGTTCCAAATGAAAGCCTAGGTTGTTTACTAGGGCTTCCGCTCCTTGGCAGGACTTGAATACAGTTATAATGCCCCCAACTCCATGAGTCTGTTGAAAGCTCTGCTAAGTTTTTTAGTCTCTTGGCCACTAATTTTGGAAGTGACAATTGTCTCAAGAAAAGGATCCAAAATCTGTGCTCATCTCTTAGGGCTTTCCTTTCCCCAAATCTTGGCTTTACAATTCCTCATTGCCTTGATGACTCTCCAGTGCTTCCAAACTGATTTCTTTTTCTTTTTAATTTTAAGCAGCTCTTCTCAGCAGACAAGCTGGTCTGAACAAATCTGATATACTTTTGCTAGATACATTGACTAGTATTGTAAGTACAATGACTAGAATTTATCATAAAAACCAGGATGGCTTTGAAAATAAAAGGAGACACTATTCGTGATTATACTGGGGCAACATGGCATAAACCAAAACTATCACAAACAAATCAGGATATATCATCACCCCAATAATATTGCATGGAGTACTTTACTTAAAAAATATAAATTAATTTAAAAATCACATCAGCCACCTCAAAAATATGGAAGTCTTGTCTCTTCCCCTTGTAGCACTGAATATTTGGCATTAAGGATAAAAATGAGCACTAGCTCAATGCAGAAAGAGACCACTCAGTAGCCCGTTGCATCCACAGAGAGAGTTAGCTATTCTACCCCGTCTGCTAGGTTCTGGGCGGGCTATCTCGTTAACGTCTTTGGCTAAGACTTGGTACCTCCAAAAGAGTAGTTTTGGAAATTTGTCCAAACAAGAGAAAAAAAATTTCTAAAAAAGATATTAGAAAAACTTTAGAATTGAGAAGAAAATGGACGTGATTTCCAAGAAGACCACTATGCACCCACCCATCTTCATTGCATTGATTTTATTGGAAATGCTGTGCTCTGCTCTCACCTGCCAGAAATTCTACGCACTGCCGCATGAATGAAACAACACGATAAGTAAAGGGCTTGCTCTGTCTTGGCTACTGAGGGAGCCACATTTACCAGCTGGGTCATCTTCTAACGTGAACTCCTTTGGGCTCGAAAGCTATTCTCTGCCCAACGCCAGAGCTAAGCCCGAGGAGGTGCTCAGGCAGATAAAACACGGTCAATACCTAATTATAGACTCACCACATCTTGTATTTTGCAGCTTGACCCTTCCTGGAATTTTGATGATGCTATTCAGGATACCAGAATATTTCAGACGGCTTGATTCAAAACAATGTTTTGAATATAAACAGCCCAACATTTTTCCAAAACAGAGGCTTTATTGGCATATAAAGTAATTTGCCACATGCATTGTGCTTGTATCTGAGCAGGTGGATAATAGATTAGTCGGAGTTACTAAGACGTCAGTGTATTTTCCCATCCACAGCACAGTGCAGTAGAGAAAGAAAACTGTGCAATGAAAAGAAAACAAATGATGATTCCAACAGTTTAACTCAAGTCCATATGTCATTCTCATTTACTATAAGACCAATAGCAACAGAAAATAAAAATAGAGAACTGAAAACATTGAGCCTAGCAACAAAGTAATGCGTTCAACTCCAGCAGAGAGTGATACTGAGGCCAATAACCCAGGGTCCAGTTCAGCTGAGATTATCTGTGGCCCTGGAGAATATTCAAAAGCCACACTCCTCTGCTTGTTGGTTTGCTAACTACTTGCCTAGAGAAAGGCTGGCCACCTGAAGCAAGGCGGAAAAGCAAAGGGAAGAGAAACGAAAAGTCTCTCCTAAAGGACTTGGGGTTGCACGAAGCCTTTACCCTTCCCATCCTACAAATAAACTAGAACCTCACCACCACCCTATCAATAACAAAGTCAACGGTAAAGGTCTTTCTCCACTCAGAGCAGTGTGTTTGCACCCTGTCACCTGACTGGCCCTGAGGCAGGGTCTTACCTCTCCCCAGCTGCTCCACAGGATCTAGCACCCTTGCACGAGTATTTCCAGAATGACTGAATGAATTTTCATAACAACCCAGAGGGCACCAAGAGGGCTGATGTCAAGACATTTCAGAATAGATTCGGAGATAGATTAAAATGATCTCCCCCATGGAGGGGTGCCTGAGCGGCTTCACTTGGTTAAGCATCCAACTCTTGATTTCGGCTCAGGTCATGAATCCTGCGTGGGGCTCCACACTGGGCATGAAGGCTGCTTGGGATTTTCTGTCTCCCTCTCCCTCAGTCCCTCCCCAGCTCGTGCGCATGCTCTTTCTCTCTTTCTCTCTCCCTCTCAAAAAAGAAAGAAAGAAAATGATCCCCCCATGGACGTGCCACTATTGTGTGTAATGTCCTCTCCAAACTTCAGGGGATTGGGGGTTTTTTCCCTCCAAATTATTACTTTGATAAATTTCAAATCTAAGGAGAAAACGTGAAGGAACAACGTCATAAATAAATTGAAGATCACAACACTGCACCCCTAAATATGTTCGCAGTCATCTCCTTAGAGCAAGAACATTCTCCTTTCATTCAGAGGTTTGATTTCCGTAAAGCGTACCGTGTGTCCAAAACTGAGTGATAGGGGGCATTTTCAAACGTTCGGCACAAAATTCACACCTCGAGGAAGTTATTATATAGTTGGGGGTTTAAGCTGTACGAACACGAAATGATTCAGAATAATTAAATTCTAAACTTGGTGGCACCGATTCTAAGTGAAAAAGGAGCTCAGAGAAGTGAGAAACAGGTGGGCCCAAAGTTTCAGAAAGGAAATGCATAGCAGAGACAGACTGGCTGTTTATTACACCTGTTCTTCTCCTAGGCATACATCCAGACTACCTTTCCCAGCAGCCCTCCTTACAGGCAGATGTGACAATTTTACCAAGTATTAGCTAATAACCGGGAAAGGAAGTGGAATGTGCCCCATCTAGGATGGTTAGTAAAAACCTGTCACTCCTGAGTGTCTACGTTCTTTCCTTTTTTTGCCAGTGGGATCCAAACAAGTGCAATGACCTTGGGAGCCATTGGTTGAAAATGGCAGAGCCAGGGAGCCTGGGTGGCTCAGTCGGTTAAGCATCCAACTTCGGCTCAGGTCATGATCTCACAGCTCGTGGGTTCGAGCCCCGCATCAGCCTCTGTGCCGACAGCTCAGAGCCTGGAGCCTGCTTTGGATTCTGTGTCTCCTTCTCTCTCTGCCCCTCCCCTGCTCTTGCTGTCTCTCTCTCTCTCTCTCTCTCTCTCTCTCTCAGGGATGAATAAACATAAAAAAAAAACACACACACATTTTTTTAGAAAATGGCAGAGCCACAGAATGAAAAGTACCCGGTTCCCCAAATCACCACCTGAATGAGAGCCATTCTCTAGTCAGGGCACCCACTTTGGATATGTAAGGAATAAACTTCTATTGTTTCGATTCACTGCACTGTTGGGTTTATTGAAGCAGCTAGTATTACCTCAATTAATACCAGCTAGGGCTTAAAATATGCGTAGAAGGGGTAATGTTTTGAAAATTCTGATTGTGCTTTTTCTCTACGGCTTTATGCACACATGATCCTCACTCTCACTGCCCACAGGCATTCATACGTTCAGGGACTACTAAAGAAGGAACACAAAGAGAAAGAAGAATGGGAATTCCTTTTCTGGCACTATGGCAAAAAAAAAGATATCCATCCAATCCTCGGAATACAACTAAAAACGCTGGACAAAATACTTCCCCCAAATAGTTGGACATGTACCTATGAACCAACAAGAAAATGAGACGTACTCAGAGCATTACACATACATTGGCTTCCACCTTGAAGGCATGTAATGACCTGGAGAAACTGAGCTTCGGTTTTTACGATACAGCAGGGCACAGGGGACGGCAAACAAACTGGGCAGCACTGACAAAGCCAGGACCCACCAAGGTACAAGGAAAGGATACTAGGAGGTGCTCTGCTAAATGAAGATAGGACTCCAAAAGGCTACCAGAATTGCCTGCCTCCAAAATTAGTGTCGAGTAGAGGAGAGACAGTCTTTAATGAAAATTTGCAATCACAAGACAGCCCTCGCATGGGTTTTGAGTAGGAATTGATTATGTGATTGAACCCCCAAACCTCAAGTGGAGAAATTTTAAGTCCTTGCTTTCCCAGGTCGTTTATGATCCCAGGCACCTGGCAGAAACAAATGCAGAATCTAGAGAATTCACCTCAATACAAACCTGAAGAATTCCCCCTGATGAAGTCTCGAAACAAACAGACAAACAAAAAAAACAGGTCACAGTCAAATAAGACAAAACTCACAAACACGCATGTCTAAGGAAATAGCATCATGGACAACAGCTAACAGAAACAAGAGATGGTAGAATGGAAGCCAGAGACTCCAAATTTTAAAATTGTCAGACACACAATATACAATAAATGTCGAAATCATAAAAGGAACAAGTATATAAGGTGCACGTAAGGTCAGACAGACTGGATAGAGGACACTGACAAAGACTGAAAACGTCTAGACTGTAGCATGAAAAGATATCATAAAGAGAGGGGGCACCTGGCTGGCTCAGTCGGTTAAGCATCTAACTCTTGATTTTGGCTCAGGTTGTGATCTCACAGTTGTGAGGCTGAGCCCCTTATCAGGCTCTGCACTGAGCACAGACCCTACTTGGGATTCTCTCTCTCCCTCTTTCTGTGCTCCCCCCCCCACTCGCTCACACTCTCTCTTTCTCGCTCTCAAAACAAATAAACTTAGGAAAAGATATTATATACAGAGACAGAAAACATGAAAAAGAGGTCAAAACAGAGAAGACAAGGAACAAAAGTCTAAGATAAACCTAATCTGAAATCCAGAAGTATAGAGTACAGAGCAGAGACGATATTCTGAGGATCTTTCAGAACTGATGAAAAAATTCAATCCACAAATTCACAAAACCCCAAAATATCCCATGCAAAATAAATACAAAAGAAAGAAATGCACATCTAGATACTTTATAATAAAACTGCAGAATACCCAAGACAAAAGAGTATCTTCAAAGCAGCCATAAAGTACTACTGAATAAAGAATACCTTCAATGACAAGTGGCCATTAGAATTAGAATTGACTTCTCAGCAGAGGAAAACAGAAAATAATGGACCATCTTTAATGTCTTGACAGAAAAATAACTAGAATTGTATATCTAGCAAAAATATATTTTATACCACACAAAACTATAGAAAAAAACCCAGAATTTTCCAACAAATGCTACTGAAATAGTTTTCCCTCAACTGATTCCCAGTGGATGAAATCTAAGAAGAGAAGTGATCCAGCGGAGTAGGGCTGGGGTAAAGGAAGGAATTCTAAGCAAGGAGGAGTAAATATGTGGGTAAATCTGAACAAAAAGTTCTATTTTAAAATGATAATGGTAATGTCCAAAATGTATGGTTAACAAAACAGAAGATACAACTAAAACACTGAACAAAAATGGGACCTAATTTGGGGAAATAGGGGTCATTGACTGGAGTTAAGTGGTCCAAGATCCTTGCATTATTTGGGAGGAGAGAAAAGATATGAGTTACTTTTAGACGTTGATAAGTATACATGCTAAAACTTCCAGAGAGCCACGAAAAGAATAATAAAGGAATATAAAACTTCTAAACTACTATGGAAGAATATATAAGATAAGAAAAGAAAGGTCATCAATTCAAAAGAAGGCAAGAAATGAAAGAAAGAGAAACTTGGAAGAGGCAGGACAAACGGAAAGGATAAAATAACATGAAGGAATAAATACATATGTAATTACAATAAACATAAACAGATTACAAATTTCAGTTAAAAGATATTTAACAGACTGCCTGAAAACAAGAGCCACCTATATGTCATATGTAAAAGATACATCCAAAATACTAGGATATAAAGAGTTTGAAAAAAACAAAGCATGGAAAAACAGGAAGCAAAAACTAATAAAGAGGAAGCTAATCATGTCTCATGGTTGTCTAGAGCTGTTGCATGAACATCAGACAAAATATGCTTTAAGACAAAAAGCACCGTAAGTGTTAAAGTGCATTCCTTCATAATAAAAAAAGATTCAATTCTCCAAGATGACACAGAAATTCTAAACGTATCACCAAATAAGGTAACGTCAAAATATATCGAGAAAAATTATAATGTACTCCTTTAGTGAGAAATTTTAATACACTTCTCTCAATTAAAAACAGATCAGCAAAGTATCAATAAAAATAGTAAAGATTTTAAAACTCGATTAACACGTTTGACTTACGCTCCATAATTGGCATCATCAGACTGTATTCTATGCCCCAAAAAATGCAATTGTTAGAAATCAATAATGAAAAGATAACTCGAAAGACACCTTAAGTTTGAAAATTGAAACCAAACACTTATAAATAATGCGGAGAACAAAGAAAAAATCATAATCAATTTAGAAGTTATTTAGAACTGAACAAGAGTGAAAATTCTACATACTAAAACTCTGGAGATAGCACTGACTCAGGGTTTAGAAGGTCACTTAGAGCTTGTATTTTTGTATTAGAAAAGGAAACTTCTGGGGCGCCTGGGTGACTCAGTTGGTTGAGCATTCAACTTTTTTTTTTTAAGTTAATTTATTTATTTTGAGAGACACAGAGTCTGGGGAGGGGCAGAGAGAGAGGAGGAGAATCCCAAGCAGGCTCCAGGCACATGGTCAGTGCGCAAAGCCCAACGTGGGGCTCAAACCCACGAAACCGTGAGATCATGATGGAGCCGAAATCAAGAGTCAGACGACGCTTAACCGACTGAGTCACCCAGATGCCACTAGCGTCAGACTCTTGATTTCGGTTCAGGTCAGGATCTCACAATTCATGAGACTGACCTCCATGTTGGGCTTTATGCTGAAAGCATGCAGCTTGCTTGGGATTCTCTCTTTCCCTTGCTCTCTGCCCCTCTAACTCTCTCTCTCAAAATAAATAATTATTTAAGAAAGAAAGAAACAAAGAAACAAAGAAACAAAGAAAGAAACAAAGAAACAAAGAAAGAAAACTTCAGAGGGTCCTGGCTGGCTTAGTTGGAAGAGTGCCCGACTCTTGAGCTTGGGGTCATGAGTTCGAGCCCCACATTGGGTGTAGAGATTACTTTAAAATAAAATCTTTAGGGGCACCTGGGTGGCTCAGTTGGTTGAGCATCTGACTTCAGCTCAGGTCATGATCTCACAGTTCCTGGGTTCAAGCCCCGCATCGGGCTGTGCGCTGACAGCTCAGAGCCTGGAGCCTGCTTCGGATTCTGTGTCTCCCACTCTCTCTGCCCCTCCCCGGCTTGTGCTCTGTCTCTCTCTGCCTCTCAAAAATAAATAAACATTAAAAAATATTTTTTTAATCTTTAAAAAGAATAGAAAAGAAAACTTTAAAAGCTGACAACTTAGAAAGTTAAAAAAAATAATAAACACTAAAGAGTAGAAAGAATAAAGATACAGGTGGAAAACAGAAAGAGGTACTACAGAGATCTAAGAAACTAAACATTTTTTGGAAAACACTAGATAAAGGGCAATAGGAACTTCACAAACGAAGAAACGTTTGTGACCAACAAACTTATGATGAGTTACTCACACTTATTAATAACCAAAACAATTTAGGGGCGCCTGGGTGGCTCAGTCGGTTGAGCGTCCGACTTCGGCTCAGGTCACGATCTCACAGTCTGTGAGTTCGAGCCCTGCGTTGGCTCTGTGCTGACAGCTCAGAGCCTGGAGCCTGTTTCGGATTCTGTGTCTCCCTCTCTCTGATCCTCCCCCGTTCATGCTCTGTCTCTCTCTGTCTCAAAAATAAATAAACATTAAAAAAAATAACCAAAACAATTTAAATAATAATGAGCTATTTCCACGCGTATTACATTGGCAAAACTTTTAAATATTAAATACCATGAGAACACGAAACAATAGAAAATCATATTCACTCCTGGTAGGAGTATAAACGAGCACAGGCACTTTTGAAACCAATTTGCATTAAGATGCTTATACCCTATGAGACCAAAAATTCCATACCTAGCCAGTTACCATAATGCAGAGGCTTTCCATTTTTTTGTTCCTGTTCATAGTAAGAAACATATTTTAAACTATGACACAGTACGTACACACACATACACATATCTATGTTTCCATTTATATGAAAGCATTGCAAAGGTAAACTACACGTAGTTTGGGGATTAAAAAATATATATGCGATAAAACTATAAAGAAAAACAAGGACACAAACCAGACAGAAACCCCACGCATCTACTCACATCCCAGAAGCTAGAGTTTTGCCATTCTTAGCTGCAAGGGAGTCTTGGAAATGTGGTCGCTAGCTGACCCCAGCTGAAATTTGCACAGAATGGACACAGATGGGAAATTAGTAGACTCCACCAGAGGCAGAAATTCCACAGCCTCGAGAGTCCGGCTTTGTCCCGGGACAGGATTTTCCACCATTTACTAGGAATCTGGAGGAACCAGCTCAAAGAATCTAACTGAAGACAGTGGAAGATGCTTTGTGACCCATTAGGGAGTGGAAAATCGCTAAGCTCCCTGCCTTGGATGGTGGAAGGATGAGGCGGTAGAGGGAAAACTGATGAAGAGTCCACCCCTTTCTGAGTCCAGATAATTACGGGAAAGAAACAGGAGAGAAAAGAGGACAGTGGAGTGGTTCCTGTTCGCCCTGACCTACTACTCCTGGGTGATTCTGCCTCCTGAATAGAGAAGGTAATGCTGAGTGTAGACAGATGTCCTTTGAGTGCGGAGGGATGTCCCTGTGCCGTCTTCCTGCACCATTTTGGAGCCCCGAGAAGAGGTGGCCCCACATCTCCCAGCACACGTGGCACACAGCTCGTGGCACACAGCTTCATCAGCCCAGCGTGACGGCGTGCCCAAGCAGAGGGAGCTGTGAGGTGAGGGGCTAGAGGCGGGGAGGAGGAAGGGGGAGAGGAGGAGATTGAGCCCAGAGCCAGGCACTTGGCTGCAGTCAGCTGTATCCAGAGGAGCGGATCCCTTGCAAAGACCACCAGGCCAGTCGGCTGAGGGACAGTGTGGCTAAAACTCAGAGTTTGCTGCTAATTAGGAGCCGAAGTGGGACTAAGTCAGCAGAGAGCGTCACAGTGAGGTTTGTTCAGTTCAATTCAATTCAATAGAATGGAAGAGATCAGAGTGCTTGGAGTGTAGCAAGAATAGTAATATCTTTTGGGGGAGCCCAGGTGGCTCAGTGGGTTAAGCGTCCCACTCTTGGTTTCGGCTCAGGTCACGATCTCACGGTTCACGAGCCTGAGCCCTGCCTTGGGCTCTGCACTGACAGCACAGAGCCTGCTTGGGATCCTCTCTTTCCATCGCTCTCTGCCCCTCCCCCACTCATGTGGTCTCTCTCTCTCTCAAAATAAGTAAGTAAACTTTGTTAAAAAAAAAACCCAATAATGATGTCTTCTGTATGGTCCATCCATGCATACAATGTCCATATGTGCTTTCTAGGACCTCCTGACAAAGTATCTGTATCTTACTGTGGGTCTTTGACAACTACTGGATAAGACTCCACTAATAGCAGTCACAGACTTCGGCCGCTAGTGTTAAGCAAGCGGCACCAGTGGGCAAGAGACCCAGCCCCCGAGAGCAGAGGTCACTCCACCAAAGGAGGCTGAATCTGCTCGTCCTCAGTAAGAAATACAAGGGAAGAATGTGCCTGACACTCCTTCCCACACAAACCATCACTGGCAAAGGAGGCGACACCACCCCAGCGAATGGGCACTGTTCTCCTAGAAAGACTGGGAATTACTGTAAGGGACTGTTTGGATTACCGGACCGAACTGAAGTTTAATTTTTTTTTAATGTTTATTTTTGAGAGAGAGGGAGACAGAGGGAGGGAGGGAGGGAGGGAGGGAGAGAGAGAGAGAGAGCAAGTAGGGTAGGGGCAGAGAGAGAGGGAGACACAGAATCCAAGGCAGGCTCCAGGCTCCGAGCTGTCAGCACAGAGCCCGACGCGGGGCTCGAACCCACGAACTGCAGGATCATGACCCGAGCCAAAGTCGGACACTTAAACGACTGAGCCACCCAGGTGCCCCAGTCAGATTTTAAATAGATAGGATCTAAAGTTATTATTCTTCTTCCTAGCAATCCATGGGTGTGCACTGGGGAAGATGGTTTGCTGTAGAAAAAAAAAATGAATAAGTTGCATTTTCTCCATACACTGGAGTTGCAGAAGGGGTGAAATTGGCATCTTTCCCACATGTGAAGGGAGGAAGAAGAAGGTTGTGATCAGGGGATCATAGGAACTAGGAGCAATATAAACAAAGGCAGAGGAGTTGGAGGGGAAAGCAAGTTCAGGGATGAATCAACCCGGACCGGCTCCGGAGGCAATCCCCGAGCACTAACGGATAGGACAAGATGACAGAAGGTCTGGACAGACAGAGGAAGACAGACGTGGCAAGGGGAGCAACAGAACATCACCACAGCTTCTTAGGACAGGAGGGACACAACAACAATAGCAACACAACAATAAAAGAGTTACGATAAATTGCAACTACGTGCCAGGCTCTCTGCCAAGTGCTCCTCAGGGACTCTGTGATTAACTTTCACAATAATGCTTTCAGGATTTCCACATTACTGAGTCTTATTTCCATATCACTGGGTCTTAGGTCAAGGTCACACACGGCTCTAAGTGGCCAAGGCACTTGCGGAGTGTTTTAGGGACAGAAGTCTTCAGGAGTGCAGAGGAAGGACAGGGACCGGGAGGGACAGAGCCCCCTCCAGGTTACCTGCAGTCTCCCTGAGATGAATCTCCAGAGGATTTCGAAGAAAGCAGCCAGGAGCTCTGGTGATAAATTAGATACATGGATGTAAAACAAGCAGGTGTCCAAGTGTGCTGACCTGGGAGACAGGATAATGGTGGTAACAGAGGAAAACAACAACGAAATGAATGTCCGGGTTGAAAATTTCTTCCCGAAAGCTCAGATTCAGAGCTTAGGCTCTGTCTCTTGTTCCCACTTGTTTGGACTGAAAAACACTCTCCCAGGATCTTCCTTCGTTTTGGAGTCCAGAGGATTTTAAAAATGATTGTTCTTGGGGCGCCTGGGTGGCTCAGTCGGTTGAGCGTCCAACTTCGGCTCAGGTCATGATCTCACAGTTCGTGGGTTCGAGCCCCGCCTCGGGCTCTGGGCTGACGGCTCAGAGCCTGGAGCCTGCTTCGGATTCTGTGTCTCCTTCTCTCTCTGCCCCTCCCCCGCTCATGCTTTGTCTTACTCTGTTTCTCAAAAATAAATAAATGTAAAAAAAAAATTTTTTTTTAAATGATTATTCTTCTACGACGTCCACATGCCCGACCCTGCGGAAAGAGCTAAGGAGTAGAGTGGTGTGGGAGCTGCTGGGGCCCTGGCCACTTCCCTGCCGGGGCTTACACCCTAGTGCAACCCCAGCCCAGCATCGGACCGTTGCCAACCAAGGGCGTCAACAAGTCCCTTCTAACCTTCTCTGGCTGAAGCCTGCTCTGCCAGCTTTGCAAGCAGCAGAGGTCCGGGCTTAGACGGGGGAAGTCCAACTGACCCCACTCCACTTGGTCTGTATCAGCCCGTGCAGGGTTTGCATAGCTGAGGGGAAGGGGAGCCCCAGGAAGGAGATACCAGACATCCTGCTAAGCTGACAACGTCAGCCCCCTGGTTTTTACTCCGAAAATAAAGGAAATGTCATTGTATTTGCACCTCGCAGTCTGTTGGACAGCTCGTCTGAATTACAAAAGTGAACGTTGGCTGGGAAATCTGTTTCTGTGGATGCCACGACAGAAAGACTAAGTGAAATATTTGGGTAATTCAGGAATGCCCTCTCCCTGTGGTGAGAGCTTTTCACTGACCAAGTAGGTGAATGTGCTCAGGGGGAGATGAAGGAAAACTCAAAAGAGGGAGACGAATGAAGGAAGGTGATCTCTGACAAGGGAACGAAAAAGTCCCTCTCGTCCTTGAAGGTCAGATGTGGGAACACAGAACCTCAAGAAGCAAAACCCTATTTCTTGCCAAAATCACATCAAATACTCCCTACCCCGCCCTGTAGTGTTTTCCCAGGAGGAGATTCCATTTCAAGCATGGAAGGGGCAGTCATCCAGCCTACAACAGAAAGAGCCGGAACAGTTGTGAGGTAGCTGGTGGGGTGGGAAAAATGCCTGGAATTTGGGGGTCAGGAGAGCTAATTGGCTACCAAAGAGTATGAGGCCCTAGGAACACAGGGCCTCAGTTTCCTCATCTGTAAAATGGGATATTAATATATATTTGTCATTACTTAGCAGTAATAGTCATAGCAGCAGTATATTAATACTAGGTTAATAGGAATTAATTAAAGTCATGTAGGGGAGGTACCTTTAAAAAAATTTTTTTTAATGTTTATTTTTGAGAGAGAGAGAGAGAGAGAGAGAGAGAGAACGTGAACAGGGAGGAGCAGAGAAAAAGGGAGACACAGAATCAGAAGCAGGCTCCAGGCTCCAAGCATAGGGCCTGACGCGGGGCTCGAACTCAAAAACCGCAAGATCGTGACCTGGGCCGAAGTCGGACGCTCAACCGACTGAGCCACCCAGGCGCCCTGGGGAGGTACCTTTTAAACGAAAGCCTCTTACTAGTGTGATACAATTTTTCTGTTTCCCAACATTGTCTAACTTACCCAGAGAAACTTATTTCTTTTTCAAGAGACCATTATAAATGCCAAATCTAGGGGCGCCTGGGTGGCTCGGTGGGTTGAGTCCAACTTGGGCTCAGGTCATGATCTCACAGCCCGTGAGTTTGAGCCCCGCATCGGCCTCTGTGCTGACAGCTCAGAGCCTGGAGCCTGCTTCTGCTTCTGTGTCTCCCTCTCTCTCTCTCTCACTGCCCAGCCCCAGCTCACACACTCTGTGTGTGTGTGTGTGTGTGTGTGTGTGTGTGTGTCTCAAAAATAAGTAAACATTAAAAAAATGTTTAAAGAAGTGCTAAGTCTAGTCCCACGAGATGATATGACTACCTTAATTTAGAGATTTGTATTAACTAGTCATTAAATGGTAATTGTTTTAAAGGCTGCAACAATGTTAAGTTTGCCCAATCAGAAAATGTCAAAATGTACAAAAGATATCTGAGATTGTCTAAAATCTAACCTCGTATAACATACAAAAACCCCCTCTTCAAGGAAGACTTGAAGACTTGCTTATCCGAATCTTAAGGAAGTGACATCCCCAAAGGTACCCTGCCGGCAGCACCCCACATAACATTTGAAGTCCCCCCTCAGCACCTTCCGCCAGGTCCCCAGGTCCGGCAACTGGGATGCGTCCTTGAGATCAAAAAGGGAAGTCCCCAAGAACATGGAGTTTAAATGCTCACTCAAGAGGAATCACTGGTTTATTTTCATGAATATGCCTTGGGACAGTTCCATCGGTTTTCTGCATACACACTCATTCTTTGAAATGCAGGGGGGAGAGGAGGAAGATAGCTTTGAACAGCCTAAACATGGAAAGCTTTCTTCCACATAATTCAACAAATAAAAGTTAACCACAATCATTTTTCTCTCCATCCACTACCACAGCCAACTATTTTGTGCTCATATTAGTTTCATCTTTGTGGAGGAAATGTTTTCTTAAAAAAAAAAAAAGGTTCCCAGGGAACCTGGCTGGCTCAGTGGGGAGAGCATGTGACACTTGATCTCAGGGTCATGAGTTCAAGCCTCACGGTGGGTGTGGTGCCTATTTAAAAAAAAATAGGGAAAGAAAGAAAGAAAGAAAGAAAGAAAGAAAGAAAGAAAGAAAGAAAGAAAGAGAAAGAAAAAAGAAGTTCCAGCACAAATTGTTGGAAGACCTGTGACTTCCCAGAAGAACATTGATTATTCTAAACACCATTTCCAACTCCACCGTGGAAGTCACAAGAAGAACACAGAGAGGGGTCCATCCTTTCTACTTCTACAGACTCCCCCACTGTGCGGTCTCCAGGACAAGATGCAGGGAGGATGGCCGTGGCCCCACGACGCACTACAGTTTGCCTGAAATGTCCACGGAGTTCGCCTCATTTCCGAAACTGTGCATGCGCGAATCGAGGGGTCTTGAAGAGCACGAGTGGAACTGAAGGGGACTTATTTCTCTGCCCACCACCCCTAGAAACCTTAATACTCGTAGCTCTGGGATGTATGAGAGGAAAACCGAGCCCACCCCCGGGTAACACTGCCGTTTCAGTAAATCGCACGGTCGCAGAGATAATGCGAATCTATTTGATGAGATTCAAATATCATCTGTGCATTATCGTTTTACTCAACACTCAAAACACTACTGAGCCTGCCAAGCAGATTATATAGCTTGGCACACTTTCATTTCATGAGTGACACTTAATATGAAATAATTTTCACTGACAAATAGAATAACAGCGATATAACAGATCCTCAGGTGGGAACAGAATAAATCCATGCATTCCAGTACAGTCATAACCACGTGTTATCAAACGCCTCTGTGCAACGTTCCCATAATTTACAAGGCAAGGGAGGCCCTGGTTTGTAATTAACCCCTAAAAAACATCCTTTCTCCTTTCCTTATTAATAGACTGGTCCAGGGCTTTTTCCGTATTTGTGGCCCGCCGAATCTTTTGCTATATACATGCTTGTATGACATACCTTTCTCCTACTCACTCTGAGCACAAGCGCCTCTTAAACTGTCGAGGCAAAAGTTCTCTCTTCAGCTAAGAAGTTCCAGGGCTAGGCAAGCCATTCCCTTGGGCCTTCCTTAGAGAAGATTTTGGACATGTTAAAAGCAATGATTTTCAAACTGTTTCACAGAGGTACTAGGTTTCTAGGGTGAGCCCCAGGCACAACCCAGGGGAAGACATCGGGGCTCTGGGCTCCTGGCTCCTGATTCCCGCCCCCCTCCCCACCCCACCCCCACCCCCGACTCCCAAGCAGCTCTGTTTCTGTTAGGCTCTTGTATTAGGGTCTTGCGTAAGATTCCATTATAAAACAAAAAATGATGTCTTCAAAAAATGTGTGAAAACCATTGCAACAAATCACTTTCTCCCTCAGATGCTCTTACCAGCCCTCCCTAGGGCTGTTTCCTTCAAATGCAGGTTTATGTACTTACTTATTTCCCTTTAAAGACCCTTGTTTCCTCTTCCAGAATTTGAAACATGCGTAAATTAAAACAATCAAATATACTTATTTACAATATCCCAAACGTAATCTAGAGTTTTACACAAGAAATCTCTTCGAGGTTACGATTTGTTTTTCTCACATGGACTGTACAATGGCTTTAGCACCCCCTTCCCAATTTCGGACCCTCCCCCTACACCAATCTTCTGCCATCAGCAAAGCAGGCATATACCTGACATGCAGTCTTTATGAATTTTCTTCTTATAAGCAAAGAAAAGCATGAAGCCGCCACTCTCCCTTTAGCTCTCCGTGAAACTGACATTTGGTTGGTATTCTGGACTAATTATTAGAAATTTGGCATAGCTATCAAAAAAGGCCAGCTTCAGTGAGTATGTGTATATCTGACAACTGAAAATGAATTAGGATATTATTGAACATCTTGTTCATTTGTATCGGTAAAATAAGTTGTACACAGCAGTATAATGACCAATTTTCCACTACCAACGTCAAAAATAAATCAACAGAAATGCCAAAGATTTGCAGTCTCTTTAGAAATTCTGAGCCAACTATTTGACAGACAATGGAGAAGGCAGGCAGATTCTAGGAGACCAACAATTCCCATTCATTTCCTTCAGTTTGTAAAAACAACCAACCGACTTGCTTCCTGCCAAGGACCATACTTACAGATAAGAAAGCTCCCTGCAGGAAATCCTTTGCTAAAGGAGAAGCGTTGTGCCATTAAATGCAACCCTTTTCACCAAATCCCAACCAGTGAAGTGTTTGACAACATGGGATCATGAAATATATGCTGATTCACTCCAACAGGTGATTGCTACATTGCTCTTCGCTTCTAAAGTCTATATATCCTATGTCAGAGACTCAGGATATCGTATAAACATTAAAATACAACCGGGATTTTGTCCACCGCCTCTCTCCCCCCATGCAATTAGGTGATAAAAACAAGGAAAATTTGCTGCTCTTTAAAAAGATCAAAGTGTTCATTAAATAAGATCCAAAACTGACCATTGTCAATTAAAAGAAGACAATGCTATAAATCATGATTGAAGATATTACTAAACGCATATCGAGAATTTAGAATTTAAAGACTACCACTGACAAGATGAGAGAAATGTCAGAAACGCACTGGTATTATATTTACAAGTTTCCACGTTGATCGCCAGAGTCAAAATTGAGGAGAGGGCCTCCTTGGTTATTTTTCACTTCGCAAAGTGCAATGGGGGGGGGGGGGGGCAAACTTTGCTCCCTTCTCGACCCTCGTCGTTGAAACCAGGAGCAAGGCAATGACAATATTCGCAACTCTGATTTTGAGAACCTCTCAATGACCCTACAAACTACAACAGTCTGCTCATCTACAAAAGAAGAGGAAACTTTTCGGGAGTTCATCAAATGCTAATTGCAGTTTTGAAAGAGTTTATTTCTATTCAGGAGTTTTCCTCTCCCAGCTCAGCTATTGAGAACACCCTCCCCTGTACTTCCCAAAGCACCAGACACAGTCTTTATTTATCCCTGCTCAGGCAGCCTTCGAGCAGGGTTCCAAAGTGCCAGTTCTTTGAATTTAATTGCTACAGTACGACGTTGAACCCTCTTGCAAACAGACACTCTTCATTATACCTTCCCCAAGTGCCTCTGTATCCACAGGTAACGTTCGAGGCATTACAGCTCTAAAAAGAGCTTCGTTCTAACAGTAGACCCGCAAATCAGTTTGATTCCACAATTAAGCGCTCAAATACATTCTTTTTAGCCTTGCCTTGCACAACTCAGAGGTGGCAAACTGCTAGGTAAGCACGTGTGCTCATCCTTGCTTTAAGGGGTTTTTTTCCTCCCATATTTTTAAGAAAAATACAGTTATGAAATCCAGGAGACTGCATTTTTGGTTGTTGTTGTAAAATGACCTTGATTTGACAGGCATGGTCTCAGGTTTCAGCAGATGCTGTGGGAAAGCTTACAGAAGCCAACACGTTCTCCAGGCATCTGTGAGACATGCAAGTTTTTTTTGTTTTTTTTTTTTTTTTAAGTGGTGGTTATGGTAGGGTATGTGAGTGTTGGGGGGGGGGTACTAGTCTCAGTTTCCATGACAACCATGTCTCCACTCATGGGTTATTAGATACCATCCACTTCCTGTGTCTAAATTTTTAAGCCAATCAGAAAAGTGTTTATACGTTGAACAACTTCTGAGACAGTGTTTCTCTTAATTGAAGTGCTTAAAGGCTCAAAGGAAGACGTCCGTGGGCCTGATGTATTTTTTTGTCCCATAGATACACAATTCCACAATATTTACTAATTCCTATTCTATTAAGGTGAGGAATGCCCCTTTTCTGGGATGGGAAATGCATTCTCCTCGACCCAGGTGCCACAATTTCTTCTAACAGTGTGCCAGCTGATTTTGCTTATTCTCTCTTCACTGCCTTTTTCTTTCACGGTTGCAGACTTAAATTTAGTGCATGATACGTGTTAATGCCCAGGACACTTAAGCGATCAGAGTAAATTACAGTTAAGCATCCATCTGCAGAGGGTGAAATTTAAATATCCGGGTCAAAAACACGCCCAGGAAAAATTCTTGTAAGTTGAACAACTTTGCCTTCTCCGGCTCCCGAGGAGAAATCATGGAGAATGTATTGTAAAGCGATATGTCTATACATGTAAGCTAGCAGCTGACGTCTGCAAAGAAATTTGTCACCAAAATGGCCTACTTTATCTGGAATAGGAACAACAACGAAAAATTACACATAAAGGTGATCGCAAGCAAACTGCACGCGAAATTTTAAAAAGGCAATCTTGCGGGAATCTGTGCACGGAGAAGCCTCATCTGAAATTACGGCAAGATTTCAACAAGAAGGTTTGGGGTGGCTGTTTTCCTAAGTCTCCATCTAGCTGGCCAATCAGTGTGAGAGTTGAAGTGGTTTAGAGTCATTTGTGTGGTCTTCCGCTCGGCACTCAGAGCTGCACTCCCCTCTCCTAAGGCAGAGCTGGCGATCAATGAAAAACAGGGAACAAAAGGAGTAGAACAGGATGTCTTCCTTAGCTAAGGAAAATGATTCCCTTTTTCCTCAATGAGCCAGGCGCACCCTGCCTACGACCGGCTCCACACCGGGGCTCCCCAGCAGACCAGCCCACAGGAGGCACATTTTACATTTGCAATCATGTGTCCCAAATGCTAGCAAAACGTGTCACCTTAAGCACATCCTGTGACAGAGGGCTCCCCGAGCCCAGCCGACCGAAACTAATAAATTAAATAAATTAATAATCCCACAATTAAAGGCTGCCGAGAAAGACTGCATTTCCCTTCCCCAAATGTCATCCCAGGAGTATAAACAAAGCATGAAAAACAGTCTCTTCCAGCCTCCCGGCCAGTAATCGTGGTCTTCTCCCCAAAAACAACGTTTCTCCAAAAAGAGAAACCTTCTCGCGGTCCTCGAAGGGGACTCTCATCTGTCCATGTCATATTAGGATAACCAGTTACAGTGTGTGAAAAGAGGTTTAAACTGCCCACAGAGCTGACGCTGCTCATAATTGATAGCAAAACAGTTACGACAGCAATGCTGTAAACTCTGCCCGAGCCAAACTCCACATTGAACACGTTAGCTCCCTGAAAATAAAAGTAATGCCTGGGGAACCCACAAAAGTAAAGCCCTGGGAAGTGATTAACAGAATTACATCCATTATTTGATCATTTTTTAAAAAATTATTCACTTGTCTGCTATTTTTTTTTTTAATTTTTAAAAACGACGATTCACAAATGCCTGAGAAACTTTTTTTTTTTTTTTTTTTTTTTTTTTTTTTTTTTTTTTTTAATGAACTTACTTCTGAGCCAAAACTAATGAAAATATTCAACTTGCTCTCCCTGGATCTTGCCCATCCGGGCTGCGTGCTGTAAATCAATCGGAAACCAGGTGGCAAAATGGGGGCGGACACCTTAAAAAATCAAAGGGTGCCCCCAAAATGCAGCAGCCTGAGCAGCGAGGGCTTCTCGTGACAATGCTGAGCCAGAGCAGAGGCTCGGGAGGCAGGAAATGAGCCCCATTTTCGTTACCTTCGATCGCCGGCCCCCCCCGCTGCTTCTCGCGGCCGCATCGGGGGGCTGCGGCGGCGCTGGACTCGCCGGTGGCCCCGCCGCCGGGTCGCGCCGTCTCCCGGCCGAGCTGCAGCCGATCGCGGCCGGAACCCCGGCTCCAGCCCCGGCGCCCGCCCGGGGTCGGCGGCGCGGCTCCCACCCGGGGCCCGGAGCCCCGCTGGGTCCTAGTGCGCGCCGCGCGCCCGCCCGCCCGCGGCCCGGTCTGCAGCCGGCACGTACGGCGGGCCGCTCGTGAGCGCCGGGAGTCCCCGCAAAACAGACAAACCCGTCGGCCCCTTTCAAAACCGGACGCCGTGCGTGCGGGTGAACCGGCGCCTGGTGTCACATCGTAGCACGAGATGTGAAAAGGAACACCTTGGCTCCACTGAACTCCCCGAAGGCGGAGGTTGGTGGCCGCAGCCCCAGTGCGAAGCGCAGGTCAGTAACTGGTTTCCGGAGGGTTGCCCGGTGCACTTGTGCACCTTCCCAGCGCGGGAATCAACAAAGACAGATTTCAAAAATCTAACGCAAAAAAAAAAAAAAAAAAAAAAAAGACTGAAAACTGGTGTGTTTAAAACCATCTTTTAAACAGTCTTCCAAAGAGGTCAGAGTGGGAGAGAGCCAAAGCATAAGAGACTCTTAAAAACTGAGAACAAACTGAGGGCTGATGGGGGTGGGAGGGAGGGGAGGGTGGGTGATGGGTATTGAGGAGGGCACCTTTTGGGATGAGCACTGGGTGTTGTATGGAAACCAATTTGACAATAAATTTCATATATTGAAAAAATAAATAAATAAACATTAAAAAAGCAAAAAAAATAATAAAAATAAAAAATAAAATAAAATAAACAGTCTTCCAATTATTTTGTTTCCTAACAGGTCCTTTTTGCATTTTGCTTTCTCTTACTTTATCGTACGCTATTTTAAATAACAAAGGCCCATATGGCTAAACACGTAGTCTTTTGATTTTCAAAAGACCTCAAAAATTGCATCAAAACACACACTCGTGTATCTCCGGCAAAATCAATGAGAAAGAATTGATGGTGGCATATGGTGGGCCTCCTAGAGAAAACTTAATTACAAATTAAAACAAATGCGAAAATCCGCAAATTCAGTAAACTGAAAGTAAATCGCGGTCCTAGGTGTATACACAAGTCAGCTTATGAACAATTAGGGAAATGTAAGTTCTAGATTTCTCTTTTAACTGCAGAACGGGTGTTACCTGAACCCCTATCACAGATTCTCCTCGTCGTCCCCAAAAGGGCTTTCGGTGACCTGTCAGCACGTTCACTTACCGCAGCCCACCTGGAAGGCAATGTTTAAACTGGCAAGGGCTCATTTAAGGGGAAACTTCTATAAGCCCTTAATTCAAAATACAAGTGCTTTAGTCTGAGGGGCCTGTTTGAAAGGCTTCGGACCGGGAGCTTGCTTTCGGTCTTTGACGTCACCAAGGTTGAAGGTCACAATTCTGTAAAACTTCTAATAACAATGGCGCTGTGGTTTGACACCAAAAGGAAAATCAAGTATGTGTTTTCTGAGTTCTATTTTCGGAGCAGAAAAAGTCCCTTTGAAAATTACTCGCGCCCACCTCCTTCCCGATTATAGCTAAATAAATGTAATGGAAGATTTTTAATATTAATTAAACATCAAAGACACCTTTTCCGCTGCCTTACATCCACGCAAAAAAAAAAACAAAAAACAAAAAACAAAACCTAGTTGTCACATGTTGCACTTGTCGAGCTTCAAAGTACTCATGCGTACATCTCGTGTGATCTTTACCACACCTCTGTGATAAGACGGACATCATAATCCCCAATTTTCAAACGGGAGAGTGGAAGTCCCAAAGGGTGAAGTGACTCATCCAAAAATCACACAGCTGGTGTGCAGAGGCACCAGGGTCTCAGAGTCAGTCCCCAACATTTCTTTCTCAAAGGGGCCACCTGCCCTCCCAAAGAGTTCTCCATTAAGCACTGTGGAAAATGAGGCGTCCAAAACAAAAAGGTGGGTAGTTTCCGTAGCCCTCATTTCTTACCTGCGCTAGGAGAGCAATTAACCAGAACAGAGACAAGGGGACAGTTGAAAATATTTTAGTCTCTGCTCAAAGAGGAAGCTGGCTGGTAGGATTTCTGTCCTGGGGCTGTCCAGGCCAGCCTGGCAGACGCAACACTGAAGATTTAGGGGGCTGAGAAACGCTCCTGTTGCCTGTCCC
The DNA here is from genome assembly GCF_018350195.1 of Panthera tigris. Lineage (NCBI taxonomy): Eukaryota > Metazoa > Chordata > Mammalia > Carnivora > Felidae > Panthera > Panthera tigris. The sequence continues at coordinate 132,296,473 of NC_056665.1, forward strand.
CCTTTGATTCTTACCGAAGACCGAGATCCACTTGGCACGTGGGGGAGCGAGGTTCTCTCAAGTAGAACTTGGTTTTCTACGTGCAGTCCCGGCACTGAAAGTCCTCGAAAAATCCTGGAACCTCAGGTGTTTCGGATACACGTGTCCTCGTAGTGAGACGGAGGGTGTCCCTGCCCCGACCCGGTGACAAGTGGGTGTCTTCTCAGCCCTCCTGCACCCATGGGAAAGCCACACTCAGTCCTGTTCGTGGCAGCCCACGGCGGCGAGGAAATGTAACTTCTCTGATGATGTGTCGCACCCACTTAATACCCGCAGGTGAGGGCTGGGTGACATTTAGCTGAAAAGACAGAGACACTTTATCCATAAAAATTATTCATTCCTTTCCTTGGGCAGCCCATAAGAAAGAGGCTGGGCGTGGCATCATCACTGGAAGATGTGGAGGACCTTCTTGAGAAACAACTTGGAAGGAGTAATGTAAAACTCACTCACTTGATGGATTAATTTGATCCCGGTGTCGAAAACTGGTCTAATGACGTTACGGCCACACCAGCCACGGGGCCTTCGAACGTTGCAAATGCTAGGCTCAGAGTAATCTTAGCACCAATACGAGGTAACGAGACGCCGAAAAGCAGTGCTGATCGTAAGCCATTCCTCAAAGCTAGAGCGCGCCGCAAGAGGTGTTGGTCAAAAGAAACTGTCATTCATTCATTCATTCATTCATTCAGTTGTGTATACCTCAAACGTTGAGAGCCTAATATGATCAAGGTACTGTTCTAGGCTCTGTGTGGGCAGACACGTAGACCAAAAATAAGCAATGGCCCCTCAAACCCGTCCTCATCCTATGGAGCCCGTGGACAGGCAAACAATGGCAGAAGGGCGGTGTGCCTGTAGTAAAACTACATCACAGGTGCCGTGTGTTCAAATGCCACTGTCTCAGTCATGGGCCACTTTGTCTTTCGAGCCATTCTCAATGGTGCCCTCCTCCCTGTATCGCCAGGAGATTTGCAGGCTGAGTTCATAGAGCCCTGTTCAGTTGGGTCATAGCTAGGTCTGGTCAATGAGAGGTACGGAAGAAAGAGTGGAGGATGGGAGGAAAGAGGGCAGAGGATTTCTTTGCCTCCTTCTGGCCTCCAATGAGATCTGTGGCAGCAGTGGCAATTGGCTGAGGCTTCTGTCAGGGGACCCCAACCCCTGGCTTCGTTAACACTGCCACATTCTGTTAACATCCCAGCTTAGAAATGTCAACGGCTTTCTGCTGAAATTCGTCTTTGGGTAACTTCACCTTCCCCTGTTTGTCTCAGATCCTTCACCACCTGTGTGAGCAATCCCTTGCATTAAATTCCTTCTGTGCAGTGCTCGCTTCGGCAGCACATATACTAAATTCCTTCTGTGCATGGCAGCAAACTCCAATGGAAAGGCATCTTACGAAACACCCGAGCAGTACTCCTCGAAACTATCAAGGTCCTCATAACCGGGACATACTGAGAACCTGTCATGGCAAAGAGGAGCTTAAGGAGACATGACAGTGAAATGTACTGTGGTATGCCAGATGGACCCTGGGATGGAAAAAGGACAAGAAGTAAAAACGAGGGAAATCTGCATAAAGTACGGACTTTAGCTAGCAACAATTTATCAATGTTGGTGCATTAATTGTAACAAATGTACCATACGTTAACATCTAAGATGTTAATAATAGGGGAAACTGGGTATGTGGAAACTCTCTGTACTGTCTCCTCGATTCGTCTGTAAATTTACAATGGTCGTTACAAAAATAATGCCTTTTAAAAAATCCTTCTGGGGCACCTGGGTGGCTCCGTCAGTTAAGCGTCCAACTTGGCTCAGGTCATGATCTCAGGGTTCGTGAGTTCAAGCCCTGCATCGGCCTCCAAGCCGACAGTGAGAAGCCTGCTTGGGATCCTCTGTCTCCCCGACCCCTTTCTCTCTGCCCTTCCCCCACTCAGGCTTTCTCTCTTTCAAATAATAAATAAACTCAAGAAAATAAAATAAAATGTAAAACTCCTTCTGTGGCAGACATTGAAGTGGCTTTGTTTCCCTACTACAAAAACCCCATTGCCTCCCTTCCCAAGCAGGGGCCATAGGTCTGATCCAGCAGGTCTGGGGCTTTCCTACAGGAAAGCTAAAGCACAGTTTAATAGTCAAAACATTAAGAAATAGCCCACCCAGCAAGGGAGAAGAGGCTCTGGAAAGCCAGGAAAATGGCTGAATCAGAAGCCAGAATGTGGTCTGGGGCCAGCCTGATGAGAGGGAAATGGGAAATGGGACATCCCACCAGGGTGTGGAGCAGGGCCCGGGGCCTGGTGGAAGGCAGGCTGGTTGGAGATCGCTCTTGAATGTGACCGACCATGGGGGAGCAGGCTCTAGACTCTCAGGGAGCATAGAGAGAAGAGAAACAGGGGAGGAGGGACATGGGATCGGTAAGTATAGCAATGAAGAGTCACGGAGTCATTTTATGTGCTTTTTTTTCCCTCATTACTAGTCTCTTAACCTTCCAATCAGGGAACTGTTTTATTCCCTTTTTTTTTGTTTTTTTGTTTTGTTTTGTTTTGCTTCTGAGGTGGGGAGTGGCAGAGGGAGAGACAGAATCTTACGCAGGCTCCATGCCCAGCGAGGAGCCCAACGAGGGACTCGATCTCACAACCGTGCAATCATGACCTGAGCCAAAATCAGGAGTCAGATGCTTAACTGACTGAGCCACCCAGGCACCCCTACTCCTATTTTAGAGATGAACAAACTTGCCCTAAATTGCACGGATATACAGGGGCAGAATTGCAGCTCAAATCCAAGTCCGGGGGACATAAAAGAGGGTCAAGAAATGGCCATGGTGGGCATCCGTGGTAGAAGCCAGGAACCTGAGTCTTCCGGGATGAGGAGGGGTTCAGGTGGAAACAAGGTGGGGAGGAGGAGGCCTTCCCGGAGGGGACTTGGTAGACCCGAGCAAAGGTCAGGGCAGGCCAGAGCGCTGCATGGGAGCAGTGTGGCTAAAACAAAGGTTTCAAACGAGGAAGCACCTGCAGATCCCACTCGAGGTGTGGTGGGGACCAGTGTTCACCCCCGTGGGAACTTAATCGTAGTTTCCACAGAGCCAGCTGCTTTCTTCCCCTTAAGCCTTTGCGCAAATGTCCCCTTCTCGAGGCCTCTGGACCCTCCACATCCTGCTTCACCTCTTCCTCTACCCCTTGCACTGCCCACCTTCAAACATATTACTAACCGACTTATTCCTATCATTCATTGTCTGTCTCCCTCTAGCACCATCCTCCCCGCCCCCGTCCCTGCACACATGCATAAAATCTCCACAGGCCGGGAATCTTCGTCTTGTTCAGTGATCATTTCCAAGCACGTGAAACATAGGTGCTCACTAAAATTGTTTTAATGAATGAATGAAGGTGGCAAAAAAGAAGGTATTTGTATTGGTCAGGGTTCCCCAGAGAAATAGAACCAGCAGGGCGTAACTAGAGAGAGAAAGCGGTGACCGGATGGCTCATTCGGTCCAACTCTTGGTTTTCGGCTCGGGTCATGATCTCACAGTGCGTGGGTTCGAGCCCCACATCGGGCTCTGCACTGACAGTGCAGAGCCTGCTTGGGATTCTCTCTCTCCCTCTCTCTCTCTGCCCCTCCCCGACTCAGGCTTTCTCTCTCTCTCAAAATAAATAAATAAACTTCAAAAAAAAAAAATAGAGCGAGAAAGGCATTTATTATAAGGTATTGGCTCACCAGATTTTAAGGGCTGCCAAGTGTCGAGACCTGCAGTCAGGAAGTGGGAGACCCGGGAGGACCAATGAATGATGTGGGTCCAGTCTGAAGGCTGATGGGCTCAAGATCTAGGAAGAGCCGATGTTTCAGTTACAGTCCAAAGGCACAAAAGAACTGATGTCCCAGCTCAAGATAGTTGGGTAGGAGAAGTTTCCTCTTACTCAATTGCTTTGTCCTATTCAGACCATCAACTGATTAGATGGGGCCCACCCACATTAGGGGGAAGCCATCCCCTTTATTCAGTCTATTGACTCAAATGTTAATCTCATCCAAAACACCATCACAGACATGACTGGTGTCTAATCAAATACCTGGGCAGGCCATGGCCTAGTCAAGTTGACACATAAAATGCACCATTACACTATTGAAAGGGATGCTGTGTTTTACAAGGATCATCCTAGGACCTGCAGGAAGAATGATTTAGAAGAGAACAAGACAGACACAGGGAGACCTAGGAGGTTATTATCATACTAATTCAGGCGAGAATCAAGGCATACCTGAAAGAAGCCATCGTTGGTGGCTTCAAATGACACCTCAGTGACCCACGGGGTACACGTGATGTTACATACGCCAAAGTACGATACAAAGACACTGATTCCAGGGGGAATCAGTCACAAACGCAATGCCCAGAGGAGAACAAACTTGATGACTGTGGTGGATCCTGGCCATTGAGAAGTCCCCTGTGGCAGGTTGGGGACGACAGAATCTTCTGGCCTCTAACTGCTCAGCTGGAATGGACAGAAGCGGGGATGGCTACCCCAGCTCTCCTCTGGGGGATTTCCCATTTCACATGAGGGCCTGGTGTTGAATGGGAGAAGGCAAGTTAGAGTGTGACCCTCCCTCACTGACCAGAGGACTGGCCCTGGAGTGGATCCTTGACCCCATGTCAGAACTACTAGAGTATTCTGGAATTCTCTACCCGAAGTCAGGGCAGGCGGCCCTCCTTCCGCAGACTCTGGCTGCCGGGCTCATCCACAGCTTGTGGCCTCAAGAGGTGGGTAACGACCCAACTCTTAGCCTAAGCAGGGCATAAAAACACGATGAAAGCCTAATATAAACTTTGGATTCTCCAAACAAACCTTTTTGCCCTCCATCATCGTGAACAGTTTAGAATAGGCTGTGTATATATAGCCACTGTTTATACGTACACAGAGGTGCACAGAAATCCCCGCTCAATTGGAGACAACCATGGAATGCTCTCTAACCTTCCAGACACAGGCAGTAGGTAGCAGGTCCTATTGAAAGAGATGTTTCACTTGCTTCTTTGTGTGCTTTATATTGCAATAAAATGCCACCTGCCTGCACCCTGTGACGTCACAGGCTTAACATTCTCTGTGAAACCAGTAGCCTCAGTTTTTCACTAACACGCCCTTAGGAGGTGGTGAGAGAGCACGTGACTCGGACTTCATTATTTTCACCCATCGCTTTGTGAGGGATTTATTGCCTCCCACAGGTGACAGTATAAGTCACTGGTATGAATCCACGCTTGTCGAAAGGAACGAACAGAGCCCACTTGGCGTCATTCGTGTCTTTGATACTGATCACGTTCACTCCTTCCCTGACCAAGTCCAGTAATTTGCACATAGTCCTGTGTTGGCAACCGTGGAGGGTGGATGGCATCTCATCCCCTTTTTTGCAGGGCCGTTGACAGAACTGACTACAGATTGTGTCCTTGGACCCATTCTCCCCAGCTCTGGCTCACGATGAATTCTTCATCCTGGGGTGGGGCCCCTGAGCCGAGCTGCGATGGAGGCCCTGAGAGAGAGCTGGGGCAGAGCCCTGCCAGAAACAGCCCCATCTGGCTCCACGCCAACCAGCTGGCTGCTGAGCCGAAGGCCTCTCCGGGTCTCCCCAGACCCCCTTTGTCTCCCCGGGCCTCCCTTTTTCAGCCGTCTCAGCTCAGGTAATGACTGACACTCTGCAGTTCCCCAGGTCTTTTTATTCCTGCATTTCAGATCACTTTACACGTGTTAATTGAGCCTTGAAACCCAGGGAAGGAAAGCAAAAGGCACGTGGGTATGTTTGCACGCTGCTCGCTGCTCAGCCCGGCCGCCCTGGCTGGAGGGCAGTCCAACAGCAGGGAAGCCTCATAATGCCGGGGAGAACTTCCTGTGTGAGCGAGCGGGGCCGGGGTGTTGAGAGTTGAAACCATTCCATACGTCTCAGATACCCACCCCCCCCTTCACCTAGAGTCACACGGCAGTCCTGCAGGACCACCTCCCTGTGGCAGGTCAGGATTACCTGCCACAACTGATCCAGATGACCTTGGGAAGGCGGGTCCTGGGCAAGTCTGCGGCTCAAGAGGCAGCATCTGTATCACACCTGTGATAAACGGCCTTCCGTTTGTACTGTCGGGATGATGTCAGGGCCACGGGCGTTGGCATCTGAGAGGCCTCGGTCCACATCCTGGCCGGGCCGCTTCCTGGCTAATCTGTCTCGCAAACATCGCCTGGAATCCCAAGTCCCTCTGTCTCGGTTGTAAAGTGGATGCGACGGTATCCAGCCTCTTGGTGTCTGAGGAGGATGAAATCGGAGCGTGCATGCAAAACATTCGGGGCCAAAATTTAAACTATATTTCCGTTTGGCACATAAAACGGTAGCTTTCATAGCCTTCCTAAGCCATCTCTGTGTCTAATCCCAGTCCATCTGAATTAATGTAGCTCTATAGCAGTGTTGGAGCCTCTAGTTCAAGCGGGTACTGAAGCATCTCATTGGCAAGAAATGGTAAGGAAATCCAAGGACGTGTGTATTTCAGTTGACAGCTTGTATCAACGTCAGTCTCTTAGTTTTGATACACGTCATGGTTATTTGTGACATCAACATTACAGGAAGTTGGGGGGGGGTGGTATATAGGACCTCTTCTTTCTTTGCAACAAATGCTCATCGAAAACAATCATCTTTTTAAAATGTGTCCGTAATACCTACGTAGTAGGGCCAATGCTTCGTCTCTACTTCTAGGAGACCACCTGAAAATGCCTCCTGAGGATCCAAAAAAACCACCACGTTTTTCGTTACCAAAATCAGAGGCAATTTGTGTTAGTTCTAGCGGTTATCGCCGGCAAGAAACTCATCGAGTTTCTAGTGTCTGCAAGGCACCATATTGTACGTTAAAATGGCAAACATTACTGTCAGGAAGAAAACGTTGCCTGTGTGGAAATCATTTTAAGGTAGCTGTTTGGATGTAAGATATTTGATAACTTTACCATCTCAGCCCCCAGTGCTTTCCTGATTTCACAGAAAATGGATGGCTTGCCAGTCAATCAGTTCCATGCTTTCCCTTTCAGGGGACAGTGATGAGGAAGAACAATCTTGTCAAATAACACTGTAGATTATATCGTTTGCCACCCTGAGTACAGTTTTGAGATGTTCATCTTAAAATGCTGAGGAAATCTTTTAACAGAGACCAGGCGGTGTAAACACTTTCATTCCCTTAGTTTTTGTACCATGCAAATTGTTATGCACTCAGGGGGGTCAGAAGATTCTCACTGAGTGGATGGTGAGTTTTGTTAAGGGCTTTGACACAGATCCCACCAAAAAAAAAATGTGACTATAATATGGCCACATTCTAATGGGCTCAACAAAGGAGCCATAGGTTCAAAAAGCAAAGACTACATGTCTTTTCAAGTTGCTCTGCTCTCTAGGCTGATAGCCATCTGTGAGGTGTAACTCACTCCTGGATGCTGGCAGAGTATTCACGGCCAAATTTTGTTGGTACCTACTCCATTCTGGGCATGGGTCTTGGCCCCGTAATGGAGGTAAAGACATCGTCTCCCACGCAAGAATGACATTGTCTTTCCAGTTGCCCAGGATGAGACCTCCTTCCTGTGCCTGGGGGATCCCCAACCTCAGGAGGCAGAGCCACCTCCCCACTAAAAACTGGGAATGCCAGGGGCGCCTGGGTGGCTCAGTCGGTTGAGCGTCTGACTTTGGCTCAGGTCATGATCTCACCGTTCATGGGTTTAAGCCTCACATCAGGCTCACTGCTATCAGCAAAGAGCCTGCTTTGGATCCTCTGTCTCCATCTCTCTCTCTGCCCCTCCCCACCCCCCTCAAATAAATAAACCTTAAAACAAACAAACAAACCTGAGAATGCCAGAGACAACCTCTCTAGCCTTTCTTACAGTGGAGAGGAAGGTCATAATCTAGGTCGTTCTGCAGCTGGTACTGAATCATAGTGGTGGCAGCGGCTTTAGGGCAAAGTGCAGCATCCTTGGGGTCTAGGGCAGGGTCTAGGGCAGACCAGCCTACAGCACGACTTTGGGCCTTGATTCAGGCTGCATCACCTTAGAGTTGGTTCTCCAGCCCTCCCACGATACCTGTGTGCCACCCACCATGCTGTACCCGCATGCATTTTCTGCTTAGTACCACAGTCTCTTCTATAACTCCAAAGAATATAATACTTTAGAGTTGGACCAAAATAAAACAAAGCAAAACAAAACCTCCTTAGTGACAGAGGAAGCATCATTTTTACTGTTTCTTAAATAGAGAAGAAACAGTTTCAATACTCAGTTCATCTTCCTTATTCAGCTTTTTATCTTTGTCTGGTAGAAATCACATCGTGGTAAATACTTATAATTCATCCATTGACTCTTCCTGGTGACATTGAACTTGATAATAAGAAAGTTTCAATGTGAGATGGATCATTTTGTCTCAAAGAGCTGAGAACAGATCCCCTAAAAGATTGAGAAGATAGGAACTTCCGCCGGGAAAAAAACAAAAACAAAAAAACCCAGGAAGTCCGGTGTTTCATAATATTCTCCAAACAAATTAAACGTGGCAGTGCAATAATATCTTACAAAACAAGAAGGCAAAGATATCGTCAGGCCTCTCACTCACACTACCACTGGCAGCCCCGAATAAGTGCAGAAACAAATGGCTTCTTAAATGAAAGCAGGGTAGATTGAAGAGAATTGGAGTGGAGGTCCCAATGAAAGGCATCAGCCTCCGTCTATCCTGTTGACTTCCTTTGGGTTCAGTTGTCCAAAGACTGTTACTCAGTGAGGAAGGTGGTCGTCCCCGGACACTACTGCAAAGAATGGGGGCCATGATTTCCGTCCGTCTCCCCTCCTCCCCTGCCTTCCTCAAACTTGCCCCCACTGATGGCTTTCACCGATGCACCAATGAGTGCCCTACGACTTAGTCCTCTACTCTCTGTGCCGTGTAACACTGCTACGGTCATTTCTGGAAATTCTTGCCTTCCTTGAGCTCTACTTTCTTCTGGTTTTCCTTCTACCTTTCCTGCCAGTCCTTCTCCATTTCTGTCACTGGCTCCTCCTCCTCCTCTCCCCACCTCTTAACACTGGTGTTTACCATTGGCTCGTTTTTCTTTCCACCTGCTCTCTCTGAGTGATCACAGCCATTTCCATGCCTTCGAATGATCACCAATAACCAATAACCGGCACCCAACTCCCTCCTGAATTCCAGATCTCTGTCTCCAACGGACTCCAGGACCCCTCCACCTGGAAATTTTGCTGTTACCTCAAATTCAAATCCGAGGGGCTCCTGGATGGCTCAGTGGGTTAAGTGTCCAACTCTTGATTTCAGCTCAGGTCATGATCTCGTGGTTCCTGGGAGGGAACCTGGTGCAGAGCCTGCTTGGGATTCTTTCTCCCTCTCTCTCTGCCCCTCCCCCGCTCATGTGCACGCACGCTCCCCCTCTCTCTCTCAAAATAAATAAATAAAAAATTTCAAATTCAATATGCCCCAATCTGGTTTGTCCTTCTGCTCTCAGCATTCCCTTTCTATATCCTTATATTCAGCATCCAGAGACCTCAACATTTTCCTTAACATGCCCTTCTTCCTACCCCACGTTCATTCACTGAATTCTATAGATTCTGCCTCAGAAATTGTTCTTAAACCTGGCTCCACTTGACCATCCCCACAGCCTCTGCCTCAGTTCGGCCCCTTTCATCTCTTGACCACTGCTTCTGTCTCTAGCATCCCATACAACGCCTCCCAGTTACCCTCACGCCAGATGAGATGGACTCCTTGGGCAGCCTGGGGAGAAAAGCCTATCGGACCTGGGAGTCTGAACAGACAGATGCTAGAAAAAGAAGAAACATTTTTCAGTGGAGGGTCAGGACTCAGTGACTCTGATGTTTAAATGGAAGATCTTAGCAAGTCCTGCCTCTACTGGCCAAGCCAGTCCCTAGTTCCTCCCGGGGTCTTGTCCAGCTGCCGGCCTCCATTGCTTCCTCCTCCCAGGGAAGCTGCCCAGGGCCATATAATTAGTTGTCTTAAAATGCATTTTGGGGGCACCTGGGTGGCTCAGTCCGTTAAGCGTCCGACTGCGGCTCAGGTCATGATCTCACGATTCGTGGGTTCGAGCCCCGTGTCAGGCTGTGTGCTGACAGCTCAGAGCCTGGAGCCTGCTTCGGATTCTGTGTCTCCCTCTCTTTCTCTGCTCCTCCCCTGCTTATATTCTCTCTCTCTCTCTCTCAAAAACAAATAAACATTTAAAAAATAAAAATACAAAATAATAAAATGCATTCTGGTTCCACGACTGTCTGGCCCCCAGGCTCAGGTGACTCTGCGTCACCCACAGAACATACAGCATACGGTTTGCAGCTCCCTCCGGGCACTCGAGGACCCTCGCAGTCTCTCTCACAGCTTTGCTCTCCAGCCTATACCCACTTACTCACCTAAATTAATCTTTCTCTCCAACACACTTGACTATGGACCTTGACTTTCCAATCACGGAAATTTTGCCTGTGCCTTTTGTCCTCCCAGAACCCTGTCCTAGACTTCCTCAAACCTGTTTGTTTAGATGACACACGATCATTCACTTGTTCAACCAACATTTATTGAGAGCCGGCCCTGGGCTGACTCGTTTCCAGCGAACGAGACAAATCTCTCCCCTTGAGGAGCTCCTGATCCACTGGAAAGACAGACAGACAAGGAAAAGGAAGTTATCACAATGTGATAAATTCTGCAGTCGTGTTACCAAATGACACCCCGGGGTCTCCTTCAGGGAATCCCGTACCTCACTGTCTCCCTGGCATTCCGTCACTTTTTAAAAGAATTTTTTAAAATCTTTATTTATTTTTGAGACAGAGAGACACAGAGCAGCAGTGGGGGAGGGACAGAGAGGGAGACACAGAATGCAAAGCAGGCTTCAGGCTCCGAGCTGTCAGCGCAGAGCCCAACATGGGGCTCAAACCCTTGAACCATGAGATCATGACCTGAGCCGAAGTCGGACGCTTAACCGACTGAGCCACCCAGGCGCCCCTGGCATTCTGTCACTTTATGGGGGAAACATTTTCTGAGTTCTGAGCTCAAGGTGGTGTTTTTCAACTCTGTGGTGCAAGGATTCATCAGGAGTGCTTTTTCATCACAGTCTCCCCCAAGTCCTCCTTCCAGAGATTCTGTTTCAGTAGGTCTGCGGTTGGGTCTAGAAACGAGCACGTTTAATAAACCCCTCAGTGATCCTAACACACATGACACCACAGGTCACACTCGTGAAAACACTGCGAAGGTGTTTATTGTTTTTGCAACTCACAAAACCTACCAATACTGCCTTGTAATTTACATGCTTACATGTCTGGCTTATATTGTTGGCTAAGTAATTGCTCTTTAAAAGCAGGGTCCTTTCTTACATCCTTTATCTTCCTCTGTAGCACAAGATCGGAGCATAAGTAATCGCGTACCGTTTGCACCTTCCTAAGTCCTTAACGATTTCAGCAAGTCCTTTTTTTTGGTTTGAATTTTTATAATAACTCTGTATTGCTTTTATAAACTAATTTAAAAAAAGATCTGAGAATGTGTTGCCGCTGAGAGGCTCAGAATTATTGGTGATGAGGTGAGGTGAGCCTGGGGGTTGTTGACAGATCCCTGAGGTCCAAGCCCCTCGCATGGAGGCAACGAAGGCAGGTCGTCTGCTGCCCGCACCACCCGGGGACAGCTAACGCCGCACAAGCCTGGTGTGAAGTGTTTCCGAAAGAGGCCGTTGGGTCTCAGAGGATGCTGTTCTTTTTTTTTTTTTTTTAACGTTTATTTATTTTTGAGACAGAGAGAGACAGAGCATGAACAGGGGAGGGGCACAGAGAGAGGGAGACACAGAATCCGAAACAGGCTCCAGGCTCTGAGCTGTCAGCACAGAGCCCGACGCGGGGCTCGAACTCACATACCGTGAGATCATGACCTGAGCCAAAGTCGGACGCTTAACCGACTGAGCCACCCAGGCGCCCCAAGGATGCTGTTCTTTAAAGCTGAATCTGATCTCCCCCGGCACAAATGACAAACCATTCTTGCAAACAGGCTTGTCGGTGGCCTTTCAGGGAAATGTGGGGGCAGGCCCAAGAAGCCCAAGCCCCTGGCCCGGCTGGAGGGAGTCTGCCTTCCTTTGCTTGGAGCCCCCACCCGGGCAGCGTGCCTGACCCTTCCTGCCTGAAAAGGCTGCAGGCCCACAGGACGATCTGGGGCTGCTGTGCCGAGACCCTGACTCCAAAGATCCGACTGGGTCCTTCTCTAGATGTGAACATGATCACCCACATCAGTCGTGTCACGTAGTGAGTCTGAGCCCCAGCTGGGCCTGGGAATCACCAGACGGGAGATAAGAGGAGGAAGATAAAGCTGGGATTATCATTGGCTCTATTGCTGTTTCCTACCGTTCTCTTCCTGTTCTCAGGAGAGGCTCCTTTTCTACTGACAGCCCCCCGCTTCCCAAGCTTCCAGCTCTCCTGTCCCCGCACCTGAAGCCACTAACCCCACCAGTGTAGCATGAGCCCTACTTCAGTCTTTAGATTCTAGAAAGTTCTAGAGTCGAGAACAATTCCAGATCTTGGGCAGGGCAGTTCGGAGGATCTGCTCTTGAACAAGGCATATGTTGTACCTCAGAAACCAGCTAGATGTAGCCTCGTGGCTATAACAGGACAGGATAGATTGGGAGGCATGGGAACCCAGAGCAAGACTTAAAATTGGACCCGGAAGTGGACCAGGATGGCATCAACACAGTCACAGGTGCTGTGGTGGCACCCACTGCAGCAGGTCCCATCAGAGGACACACTTGCATGGTCGAGGACAGACCCAGCAAAGCAATAGGGACCCAGAGATACGACCAATGGTCAGAATTAAGATACTCCATTGGTGGGGCACCTGGGTGGCTCAGTCGATTAAGCACCTGATTTCAGTTCAGGTCATGATCTCATGGTTTGTGAGTTTGAGCCCCACATCCTGACATCTGAGCTGACAGCACAGAGCCTGCTGCAGACCTTCTGTCTCTCTCTGCACCTCCCCTGCTCTCTCTCTCTCTCTCTGTCTCTCAAAAATAAATAAAAACATTGGGGCACCTGGGTGGCTTAGTCAGTTAAGCGTCCGACTTTTTGGCTCAGGTCATGATCTCACAGCTTGTGAATTCGAGCCCCATGTCAGGTTCTGTGCCGACAGCTCAGAGATTGGAGCCTGCCTCAGATTCCGTGTCTCTCTCTCTCTCTCTCTCTCTCTCTCTCTCAAAAATAAATAAACATTAAAAAAAATTTTTAATAAAAACAGTTTAAAAAAAAGATACTCTGTTGGTGGATAAATAAAGGGTCCCTGGCCTCCAGGCTGAGTTTGAGGAGCTTCCCTTAGCGAGCCTGTGCTACTAGGATAATTTAGCAGGACAGGGAATCAACACAAGAATCCAGTTATCAATTTGGGGGGTCAAGGCACGTACCACGGCGTTGGAGCAAAGCCAGTTTTGATATTTGAACACAATTAGACGGAAGAGGGACACGTGCGGAGGGCTGAGGTTTGAAGAAAGGCTTCAGAAATCATCCCTGTCTATGAGCCTCTTTATAGGATTCTGAAGGGGAAAGAAGGCCCCATCACAGGGCTGAAGTAGAACACAGAGAGGGTAAACCAGAAGGCTCTGGATACTCTGCTGGGTCCAAAGGCCAACCACTGTCTTAACACATAACTTTCCCTTACTGTGAAAATGGCATCCTTCCTTATCCTCGTGTGCCCTGGTTCATGCTATCTGAAAAGTGGGATTGATCACCATGTGTGCCTCTTCAGAATATCTGCCAAGCAAAATGGGAACTTGGATTAGAGACAAAGTTAGTAACGCAAACAAGAGCCCTAAATTCATTCCCTTAGGCAATGTTTCCTTTTCATGGGAGTTTGGCAGAAGTGAGAACCTCCAGAAGCACCGATTTAGTGCACTCCCCTGATGTAAGCTAGGGCTCTCTATAGTCTATTATCTCAATCTCTAGAATGGAATTCCAAGGGCAGGTCCACAGGTGCTGGCAAGGAAAATTTTTCAATGGAAAGTTCATCGCTCCCGGGTCGTCGTGTGAAACATCATGATGTGCTGTAAATTTTTTGTTGGCAGGACGCAATCTAGGCGAGCTCACATGATGATGGGATTTGCTTTTGTCAATGTCAAAGTAGCAGAGAGAATTTATTTGGGTGGATGTGTTCTAACGTTGCTCTAAAAACTGTTGCCGGGCCATCCTACTGGGGCGTATGTCACCAGAAAATCTCCGCCTCCACCCTCCTCGGTGGCTTATTCTTGCAGTTTGAGGATTTAGGAAAGTGCGCCTCCTTACCATCCCGGTTCTGGTCACCCTACTTTATATAATCCACTTATTCCACCATCCTTCTCCTTCTCAGTGGCTATAGAGGGTTTCTGGTCCTTCCTTCTCCCGACTGTATCTTTGAAATTATGTCAATGTGATTTTTACTTCCTATTTCCTTTAAGATGTTTGTTTGTGCTAAAGAACTCATACAGAGATTTTTTTTTCCCCTCCCAGGGGAGTAACATTTCAGTAAGAGCTGAATAATAAAACTGGATTGTAAAAGTCTGTCAGAAACGTAGTGATGCGTGTCTCACTTCTCATAATTGCCTCGGAATGATGAGGATTGAACTTTGCTACTGTTGTTCCTGTTGTTCCAGAGTGAAAACAGGCACTTTTTCTCTGCCAGGCCACAGGGACGGGTGTCAAGGGGGAAATGACCTGTGATGCCTCATCAGATGTGAATTCTAATTTTCTAGATAAAAAAAAAAAAAAAGGAAGATGTGGAGAAAAAGGAGATGGGGCATTAAGAAGTGGGCCACCAGAACCACTTGGAACATTTTTTAACCCTTGGTGGATCTCACACTCCCTTGAGAATTTGAGACAATCACATACATATATAAAGACACGTAAAATACGGGAACAATTTCAGGGGAATTATGGGCTCCATAGCCCTCAGGTTAAAAAGATCTTTGTGGGCTTATCAAAATGTTCTCCCGTTCCTTCTGGTTCAACCTTAATCCAGAAGTTAGGATACATGGATGACACTTAGCTTCTGATTAAGCTGCAAATATGTAATGATGCTCAGCATTGTGCTAGGTACAAAAGAACCTAGAAGAAAGTTAAGACCTCATCCTCCAGGGCTTTGAGGAAGGCGACCCAAATTACTGGGAGTATCTTTCAACAAGGCAGCAGCACAGTGTGGTGCTAACTTGTGTGGTTCAGGTAGGAAGGCTGTAGGCCTTTAGGAGAAGAGAGTCAGTGGTTTAGTCAAAGAAGATCTCAGAGAGAACAGAGGATTTCAGTTGCACTTGAAAGGATCTGTAAAAATGGGGAAAACAGAAGGGAAATGTGATGACGTTCCACAGAGACAAGATGGTTCAGGAGAGAGAATATGAACTTTGACACCTGCTATACCTTGGGTTGAATCAACTGTTACAGGCTCTGTAACCATGCTAAGTTTACTTAATAGCTTTTCATTTAAGTTTTTTCATCTGTAAAACGTGCATTTTTGTAGAATGGATGGGAGTAAGAAGCAAGATCGTTGTTTTTTGTTTTTTTTTTTTTAAGTATGTGGGGCAGTGCCAGCAAGGCAAAAACTACATCTCTCACGTTTGCTACCATATCCCAAGAGGATAACCCAGGGGTTGACAGATCAAAGGTACTCACATAAATATCTGCAAGAAGGGTTGAATGGATGAGTAAGTGAGTGAGTGAATGAATGAAAACTATGTGGACTAGTAAGCAATGATAATGAATCGAGTAGTAAGCAAGAATAATGAATGTGTGACAATATAAAATTTATTTTTTCAAAAGTATTGTTTGAAAATTATAAAATTATAGCTATAACTAAAAGGAATTCACATTGTGTTCTAGATTATTTAAGGACAAAACTCCCAGTTTCCGGGTTGTCTAGGTCCCTTACGGCTTTGTCTTCAGCTTCACAACTCTGACTGATTTTAGTACTTTTTTTCTTTTGCCTTTGTTTTTCAGTTTTTAGCAGTTTAATATGAAGTTCCTAGGTGTGATTTCTTTGTATTTATCCTACTTGGGATCCATTAAACTTCTCGAATCTGTAGATTGATGTTTTTCATCAGTTGTGGCAAATGCTTGGCCAATCCTCTTCAAAGATAGCTCCTCTCCAAGTTTCTGATTACCTATATGTTAGAACTTTTCACTGTGTCTCATGTATCTTTTATCTTCTATTTTGTTTTTTTTTTTCCCATTCTCTTCTTTGTGCTTCAGTTGAACTTGTCTTTCTTGTGTTCTTCTGTGTCTAATCTATTACCAAACCCGTTCAATAGGTCCCTAATATTAGATAACAGGTTTTTCGATTCTAGAATTCTCATAGTATTACTTTTTTAATAGATTCTAAGTCTCTGGTAAAATTACTCATCTTTTCTTCTATTTTCTTAAACATAGTGATCATAGTTATTTTAAGGACCTTGTCTGCTAGTTCCACTGTCTGGATTACCTGTGGGCATATTTCTATTGACTAGTTTTCCTCTTGATTTTCAATCCCATGGTGCTTCACATCGGCTTATAACAACTGTATCACCTCACAACCATTGCTATTCGATAAATCCTCAAGAGGTCTCAAGATATTTATAATGAGTCCGTAAGGCAGAAACTTCCTTCCAAAATCACCAAGACATTCACTTGTGAGCCAATATTTGAGGGAACAAACAATATTATCTGGTTAACATCACTTAAGGTTCTTAAGGTTCTGAGAGATTTCCTTTACTCAACATTAATTCAACAAGTATTTGAGATCCTATCATACACCAGCACTGTTCTGGTGCTAGGGATATTCTGGTGGTCCAGTGTTGTGCTGATAATTAGAATGACAAGATAAATAGTAACTTGGCTGACTACTTTATGTTGGATGGTTAGGGAAGGATTCTTTTGGGGAAGGTGACTCTCAAGGTGATAACTGAGTCATATGAAGGAAACAGCCATGAGATTATGGGAAAAGCATTTGGGCAGATGAGAGAATTAGCAGAATGGCCCTAACAGAGGAGTGGGGTTGGCACGTGTGATGTTTAATTTTCTGTGTTAACTTGACTGGGTCACAGTGTATTTGGTGAAACATTATTTCTGGGTGTGTCTGTGACAGTGTTTCCAAACAAGGTTAGAATTTCCATCAGTAAACTAAGTTAAGTGAATTGTTCCCCCCCCCGCCCCCCCACCCATCACCACACACACAATGTGGGTGGGCATTTTACTCAATCTACTGAGGGCCTGAACAGAAGAAAAGGGCAGAGCAAGGGAGAATTTGCTCTCTCTGCTTGACTATTTGAGCTGAACCACTGGTCTTCTCTTGTCCTCGGACTGGGATTTATACCATCAGCATTGCTGGTTGTTAGGCCTTTGGATTCAGGATAGAACCCACTGCATTGGCTGTCCTGGGTCTCCACCTTACAGATGGCAGATCACAGGATTTCTCTGTAATCTTGTGAGCCAATTCCTTACAATAAATCCCTTTATAAATATAAACGCAAATATAAATATAAACATAGATATAATTATAAATGCATCACTGGTCCTCTCTGGAGAACCCTGACTCATACAGGCATGGTAAAGGAAAGGAAAGAAGGTCAGAGTTACTGGAGGGAAAGGAGAGCAGTTAAAGGGGAAAGAAATGCAGCAGTGGACAGAGACAGGAAGCAGATCATTTAGAGCTTTGTAAGTCCGAGTAAGGAGTTCCGATTTATCCCAGTTGTGGTAAGAAGCCACAGAACAGTGTCAAGCAGGAGAGGAACAGGGTCTGATCTATGTTTTTAAAAGCTCACTCTAGCTTTTGTGCGGTAAGTAGTTTGCAGAGAGGAAGACTGAAAGCTGGGCCTCGCAGTGGTCTTGGAGAGGACTATAGGGGGCTTGGATGAGGGCAAGGGGAGTGGAAGGACTCCGGATAGCTTTTGAAGGCCGAGTCAGTGGGATTTGCCAATAGCTGGATGTCGGGGGAGAAGGAGAGGGAACTAGAGGTAACTCCTAGATTTCTGACCTGAGCAACCTGTGGACAGTAAAGCCCTTCCCCGGATTTGGGAACACTAAGGGCAAGTTCACCTGGAGGTTAGTGGGGTGGATTGGGAATTCTGCTTTGGCCATGGTAAATTTGAGATGCCTCCTCATCATCCAAATGGAGATAGCAAAGAACTACTTTGGCGCATGCATCCAGAATTCTAGAGACAGATTAGGCTACAGATAAAAATCTGGAAACCATTCACGTGTAGATAGATGCCATTTAAAGCCTTGGTACTAGATAAGATTCCTATACATGGTGGCCAAGTCAAGTATACAGACACATGGCATCTTATACTGGAAGATGCACTAAAGGCCAATCCTATTGCTTTATAAACATGGACCATGAGGCCCAGTGAGGTTAAGAGCTTTCTTCATGGTCATACAGTCCATTGGATTCTAGGTTTTCCATACCGGGTTCTGTGCATTTTTATTTACCGTCTGCCCCTAAAATCGTACAACGTAACTCCAACGTCATGGCAAATAGCTGTTGAAAAAGATGATTACACTTTGCAGTATTGGATTTTAAATAATAATTTTTAAAAAGTTAAAAAAGGGAAAGGAACCACAAATCTATTGCTTTAAAAATATTTCACTATCAATTTGAATTCAAGCAAAGAAGCAGCTTGGTTGGCAGACTGGTTGGCTCAGTGAAAAATTAATTAGCAGAAACATTTTTATCCAGAATTTATTGTAGTTGATGCAACCTTGTTTTTAAGAGAAGACTTTAAATTAAAAGACCAATCGTTTCTTCATCATATTGAAGGGGAAAAAAGCTTGTAATGTAAAATCCTATTTACTGAGTTGTTAAACCGGGTAATAAAATTCCCTAGACCGCTGGGTTTTACACACACACATACTCACGCACACACGCATTTACAGTTTTATTAGACAAACAGCAAGTGCGTGTCCCGCTGCTAAAGCAAAGCGGTACAGAAGGAAGCTGACAAATTCAAAGGAGCAGCCCTGGACATTTTGTGTTGGCACACTTGGAGCAAAGTGAAAGAGGCAAAAATTGAAACTGATGTTAACTGCCATCAAATTCAGCAGAAAAGAGCTAACCTAGGTACTGCAGATAAAATGATGTGGCAATAACCGATCAATAATTCCTTTTACGAAAGTACCTCTGGCTTGTTTATGAAACTCACGGTGGCCATAGAAGATATTCCAAATATCAAGTTCCAGATGCTGTGCTGCCTGAGAGACTTTTCTGAGAAGAAAACAACAGCTGTGCGCCTTTCCCCCTGTGTCTGTGTCCAGTAAATTCTCTGCTACCAATACGATAGACGACCATAAGCATCACTTAACCTTTTTGAACTTCAATTTCCTGATCAGTAAAATGACGCAGGTGATCACTTGAGAATCCCCAGGGTCTTTGAGACCATAATTCCAAGACTTGCGGAGGCCAAACTCGATAAAGAGAAGAAAACAAATTCTAAGATAATGTGAGACTAGCTTTTTTTTTCTCTACACGTGGGCAGAGCCAGGACAGGCCATTTGGAATGCCATGTAACTCTGACCCCTTTCTTTATGCCCCAAATTAAAGTGCCTTTTCTTTGGTATTTTATTCTTTAAAGTAGTAAACACCATTTTATGAATACAGTCATCTTCTCTAGTAACTACAGTATGTAAGTCCATCTTTCAGACAGGATATTGGATAAAGTCTCTGATGCCAATAATGCATTATATCTGCAACATATTATTTTTTTTTTTCAACGTTTTTTAATTTATTTTTGGGACAGAGAGAGACATAGCATGAACGGGGGAGGGGCAGAGAGAGAGGGAGACACAGAATCGGAAACAGGCTCCAGGCTCCGAGCCATCAGCCCAGAGCCTGACGCGGGGCTCGAACTCACGGACCGCGAGATCGTGACCTGGCTGAAGTCGGACGCTCAACCGACTGCGCCACCCAGGCGCCCCTGCAACATATTATTAAGAAAGGTAGAAGGCAAGCCTCATGTGAGGACCTGCTCTAACAGGTTGGTAGTCAAGACTTGTCAAAACCAGGGCGTTGTCCCCTTGTAGTGAGAAGGATCTTCTCTCCTCTTGACCGAAAACCAATCTGTGAGGTCTTTGCAGGGACTGAGGCCACACGGATGCCTGACAGCGGAGTGAAGAGAAGTCTTCTGTCTGCTGATTGCCAACTCAAGACTAAGGCCTCTCTTCCCATACCTTCCTTAGTTCAGCTAATTCTCTATATTTAGGGGACAATTACACTCAACCATAATCTTGATTCCCTCTGCCACCGCTGAATGTTGACCCAATTTAATGTCAACTCAAATTTGACACATGTCAAGGGCTATCGTGGGGAGCTTGCATATTTTCTGGGATTTTGGTCGTGGTTGACTAGGAACTATTGATATTATTTTTTTTTAACAACCACTATTACTTTACTATTTTCTCCCCAGCAACTAGCACAGTGCCTGGTATGTAGCAGGCACACTGCATTTATTCAAAGCCAAGTGGGGAAATGAATGGATGAATGAATAGAAATCCTTATAGTCTGGTGAAGAACTTTACGTGACTTGAAGTAGAGAGAAGGACTACATTTATGGTTCACTTAAAAATTTCCCAAACGGTCTCCGCATCATATACTCTCCGGGAAATGCAAATTAAAACAACGAGATACCACTAGACACCTAATAGAGGGGACAAAATCTGGAACACTGACAACACCAAATACTAATGAGGACGCGCAGCCACAGGAACTGTCTCTCATTCATTGCTGGTGGGAATGCAAAATGGTACAGTCACTTTGCAAGACAGTTTGGCAGTTCCTTACAAAACTTAATATGTTCCTACCATATGATCCAACAATTGTGTTCCTTGATATTGATCCAGAGGGGGTAGAGAACTCATATCTACACAACAACCTGAGCACGGATGTTTACAGCAGCTTTATTTATAATTGCCAAGACTTGGAAGTATCCAAGATGTCCTTCATAGGTGAGTGGATAAATAAACTGTGGTGCATTCAGACAACGGATGATACTCAGCCTTAAAAAGCAATGCACTATCGAGCTATGAAAAGACACGAAGGCAGTTTACATGCATAGGACTACGAGAAAGAAGCCAGTCTGAAAATGCTATGTACTATGTGGCACTCTGGAAAAGGTGAAACAGTGGAGGCAGTCAAAAGATCCAGCGGTGGGGTTGGGGGGGTGGTCAGAGGAGGGATGAATCGGCAGAGCACAGAGGAATTTTAGGACAGTGAAACTTCTCTGTATGTTACCATGGTGATGGGCACACGTCATTATACATTTGTCCAAACCCATAGAACCAACGCTAATGTAAAGTATGGACCTTGGGTGATGATAAAGTGTCAGTGTAGGTTTATCATCTGTAACAAATGTACTGCTCTGCTGGGGGATGTTGATAATGGGAGACGAAATGCATATGGGGGGGCAGGGAGTACATGGAGATCTCTGTACCTTTCCCTCAATGTTGCTGTAAACCTTAAACTTCTCTAAAAAAGTCTATTTTGAAAATTTTTAAAAATTTTTAAATAAAATTCAGAAAAGACGAATGAAGTGAAATGCTTCCTATACTCTCCCCCCCCCCCCACCCCGATTTAAACACAGAGTCCAGTGCAGGCACCCAGTTTCCCCTCTCTGGGTATAGACCTCAATTAAACTGCAGGAAGCAAAAAACAAAAACAAAAACAAGAAACCTGTTCTACTCCAAACCCCGTCCTATTCTTGTTTTACCGTATTACTTCCATTATCCAGGACTCTCCCAAAGTGTGTTATATATCTACCTCTCCTAAAATGGAAAACACTGAACGCAAAGTAAACTCCACGACTCAAAGACGTAGTGAGGGACATGATTTCCAGGGTAACGGAGATCACTGCTACATGTAGGGCCACCTAATCAAACCCCAAACGGTCTGCAGGGACTACAATTTTTGCCTCCATGAGCCTGGTTCTTTTTCTGTCTTCTTTGTTACCAGCCATCACGTCGCTTTCTAGAGTCTCCTCCATCTCCTTCGAATTAGTTGTTTCTAATCTTCTGTGGGCTAAGAAACTAGGTAACCAGGTTTGGAAGAATCATGTCTAAAATGGGAAAAGACAGTTGCTGAACGACAGAGTAAGAGGATGGAAATAAAATGTACGAGCTTAGTGAGTGAGATGTACAGTGTTTACTTTAACTTCTCAGGGGCCTTTTCCTTGGAGCTGCGGGCTTGATGGCTGACACTATTGAAAAAATGACCTCTGGGCAGCTGAGTTATTGCCGTAAAAAAGGCATTGTTTCCCTTAACATGAATAAGAATGGCAGCTAATACTATAGTCTATGCTCTTGGCGGAATGGATCCTTTGTTTAAAAATAAGTGAACAAAAAACCTGACACACAAAACAAAGGTGGAAGCAGTATACTCCAGGAGAGGACCTACAGTGAGTCACAGTATATGAATAGCCAAGTTGATAGGAAAATAAATGTTGTTTTGCTCATAACATTGAAAAGTCAATAAGCAGTAAATGAGCTTCAGAGTAGCAGGGCCAATATTCATTTAGATGTCCTTTGTAATTAAAAAACAACACCCAAACAAAACCAAGCCATCGTGGTAAGCACTACGCCTAGAAGGGGTACGTAGGCAGGGGAACAAACTGGTGTATAAACGGATTTGTAAACCTTATTCACGAGACATCAGCAGCTCAGTAATGGAGAAGACGAAGAAGAGGTTCCTTTAGTCAGAGGAGATTCCATTATTTTAAAATTCTGTAATTTAAAGTATAGCAACGCATTCAGAAAATAGAAACATACGGTAAAATATTTAGAACACCGAAATGGGAAGAAAATCCCTAAAAGCTCAGATATTTATATTCTTCGTAATTGTTCAACAAAGATTTAGCGGCTTTTATGTGGTTTTATTGCCACTCATTCTTCGCCTGCCTCATGACAAATACATCTCCTTAACCCCTGCCCTTCAGGATTTCTTACAACTATCTTCAGGTGGCCATAAGGATATTTTATTGTAGACTATAAGGGCTTCTTATCTTTAACCACCGGCTTGGATTCTAAACTCTACTTTGGATACCAGAGATGTTAAGTAGGTCTTTTTTATCTTTTTTTTTTTTTTTAACTTAAATTTTAGTTGGTTAACATACAGTATAGTCTTGGCTTCAGGAGTAGAACCCAGTGATTCATCACTTACATCCGACACCCAGTACTCATCACAAGTGCCCTCCTTAGTACCCATCACCCATCTGGGCCATCTTCCATCCACCTCCCTCCGTCAACCCATTGTTTGTTCTCTATCATTAAGAGTCTCTTGTGGTTTGTTTCCCCTCTCTTCTCTGTCCCCTCCCTTCCCATAAGTTCATCTGTTTTATTTCTTAAATTCCACAAAGGAGTGAAATCATATGGTATTTGTCTTTCTCTGATTGACTTATTTTGCTTCACATAATACACTCTAGCTCCATCCATGTCATTGCAAATGGCAAGATTTCATTCTTTTGGATGGCTGAGTAATATTCCATTGTATGTAAACACCATGTCTTTTTTATCCATTCATCAGTTGATGGACATCTGGGCTCTCTCCATAGTTTGGCTATTGTTGATAGTGTTGCTATAAATATCGAGGTGCATGTACCCCTTCGAATCTGTATTTTTGTGTCTTTGCGTAAATGCCTTCTAGTGCAATTGCTAAGTGGTGGGGTATTTCTATTTCTAACTTTTTGAGGAATCTCCATACTGTTCTCCAGAGTGGCTGTGCCAGTTTGCATTCCCACCAACAGGGCAGGAGTGTTCCCCTTTCGCCACTCCTTGTCAACACCTGTTGTTTCTTGTGGTGTTAATTTTAGCCATTCTGACAGGTGTGAAGTGGTATCTAATCATGGTTTTGATTTCTATTTCCCTGATGATGAGTGGTGTTGTGATGTTGAGTATCTTTTCACCTGTTAACCATCTGGATGTCATCTTTGGAAAAGTGTCTGTTCATGTCTTCTGCCTACTTCTTTTTTTTTTTTTAATTGCTCAAATCAATACTTTTTTTAAGTTTTATTTTTTATTTTTTAAAATTTACATCCAAATTAGTTAGCATCTAGTGCAACAATGATTTCAGGAGTAGATTCCTTAGTGCCCCTTACCCATTTAGCCCATCCCCCCTCCCACAACCCCTCCAGCAACCCTCAGTTTGTTCTCCTTATTTATGAGTCTCTTCTTTGTCCCCCTCCTTGTTTTTATATTATTTTTGTTTCCCTACCCTTATGTTCATCTGTTTTGTCTCTTAAAGTCCTCATATGAGTGAAGTCATATG
Source organism: Panthera tigris (assembly GCF_018350195.1). NCBI lineage: Eukaryota > Metazoa > Chordata > Mammalia > Carnivora > Felidae > Panthera > Panthera tigris. The sequence goes on from NC_056665.1 coordinate 132,320,734, forward strand.
ATTTTTGTCTTTCTCTAATTTCACTTAGCATAATACCCTCCAGTTCCATCCACGTAGTTGCAAATGGCAAGTTTCATTCTTTTTGATTGCTGAGTAATATTCCATTGTGTGTGTGTGTGTGTGTATATATATATATATATATATATATATATATATATACCACATCTTCTTTATCCATTCATCCATCAAGGGACATTTGGGCTCTTTCCATACTTTGGCTATTGTTGATAGTGCTGCTATAAACATGGGGGTGCATGTGTCCCTTCGAAACAGCACATCTGTATCCCGTGGATAAATGCCTAGTAGTGCAATTGCTGGGTCATAGGGTAATTCTATTTTTAGTTTTTTGAAGAACCTCCATACTGTTTTCCAGAGTGGCTGCACCAGCTTGCATTCCCACCAGCAATGCAAAAGAGATCCTCTTTCTCTGCGTCCTCACCAACATCTGTTGTTGCCCGAGTTGTTAATGTTAGCCATTCTGACAGGTGTGAGGTGGTATCTCCTGGTGGTTTTGATTTTTATTTCCCTGTTGAGTGATATTGAGCATTTTTTCATGTGTCGGTTGGCCATCTGGATGTCTTCTTTGGAGAAGTGTCTGTTCATGTCTTTTGCCCATTTCTTCACTGGATTATTTGTTTTTTGGGTGTTGAGTTTGTTAAGTTCTTTATAGATGTTGGATACTAACCCTTTATTTGATATGTCATTTGCAAATAACTTCTCCCATTCTATCGGTTGCCTTTTAGTTTTGCTGATTGTTTCCTTCGCTGGGCAGAACCTTTTTATTTTGATGAAGTCCCAATAGTTCATTTTGTCTTTTGTTTCCCTTGCCTCCAGAGACATGTTGAGTAAGAAGTTGCTGCGGGCAAGATCAAAGAGGTTTTTGCCTGCTTTCCCCTCGAAGATTTTGATGGCTTCCTGTCTTACATTTAAGTCTTTCATCCATTTTGAGTTTATTCTTGTGTATGGGGTAAGAAAGAGGGCCAGGTTCATTCTTCTGCATGTTGCTGTACAGTTTTCCCAGCACTATTTGCTGAAGAGACTGTCTTTATTCCATTGGATATTCTTTCCTGCTTTGTCAAAGATTAGTTGGCCATACGTTTGTGGGTCCATTTCTGGGTTCTCTATTCTGTTCCATTGATTTGAGTGTCTGTTCTTGTTCCAGTACCATACTGTCTTGATGATTACAACTTTGTAGTATAGCTTGAAGTCTGGGATTGTAATGCCTCTTGCTTTGGTTTTCTTTTTCAAGATTGCTTTGGCTATTCGGGGTCTTTTCTGGTTCTGTCTTCTGCCCCCTTCTTAACTGGGTAATTTGGTTTTGGGGTGTTGAGTTTGATAAGTTCTTTATAAATTTTGGATGCTAACCCTTTATCAGATATGTTGTTTGCAAATATCTTCTCCCATTCTGTAGGCTGCTTTGTAGTTTTGTTGATTGTTTTCTTTGCTGTCCACAAGCTTTTTTATCTTGACGAAGTCCCAATAGTTCACGTTTGCTTTTGTTTCCCTTGCCTTCAGTGACATGTCTAGTAAGAAGTTGCTCTGGCTGAGGTCAAAGAGGTTTTGTGCCTCGAAGATTTTCATGGTTTCATGTCTCACATTTATGTCTTTCATCCATTTTGAATTTACTTTTGTGTATGGTGTAAGAAAGTGGTCCAGGTTCAATCTTCTGCATGTTGCCATCCAGTTTTCCCAACGTCATTTTTAAAAGAGAATGTCTTTTTTCCATTGGATGTTCTTTCCTGGTTTGTCAAAGAATAGCTGACCATGTAGTTGTGGGTCTATTTCTCAGTTTTCTATTTTGTTCCATTGATCTGTGTGTCTGTTTTTGGCCTGGTACTATACTGTTTTGATGACTACCAGATGGATTTTGCAATATAACTTAAAATCCAGAAATGTGATGCCTCCAGTTTTGTTTTTCTTTTTCAGGATTGCTTTGGCTATTCAGGGTCTTTTGTGGTTCCATACAAATTTTAGCATTTTTCTAGCTCTGTGCAAAATGCTGGCGGTATTTTGATGGGGATTGCATTAAATATGTAGAGGGCTTTGGGTAGCTTAGGCATTTGAACAATGTTTGTTCTTCCAATCCATGAGCATGGAATGCTTTTCCATTTCTTTGTGTCCTCTTCAATTTCTTTCTATAATTCTATAGTTATAAGTGTTCTATACCTTCCAGAATATAAATACTTTACCTATTTAGTTAGGTTTATTCCTAGCTTTCTTATTGTTTTTGGTGCAATTACAAGTGGGATTGATTCTTGATTTCTTTTTCTGCTGCTTCGTTATTAGTGTATAGAAATGCAACACATCTGGGGCGCCTGGGTGGCGCAGTCGGTTAAGTGTCCGACTTCAGCCAGGTCACGATCTCGCGGTCCGTGAGTTCGAGCCCCGCGTCAGGCTCTGGGCTGATGGCTCGGAGCCTGGAGCCTGTTTCCGATTCTGTGTCTCCCTCTCTCTCTGCCCCTCCCCCGTTCATGCTCTGTCTCTCTCTGTCCCAAAAATAAATAAAAAAAGTTGAAAAAAAAAAAAAAAAAAAAAAAAAGAAATGCAACACATCTCTGCACATTGATTTTATATCCTGTGACTTTGCTAAATTCTAGCAATGTTTTGGTGGAGTCTTTCAGGTTTTCTACATAGAGTATCATGTTGTCTCAGATAGTGAAGATTTGACTTCTTCCTTGCCAATTTGGATGCCTGTTATTTCCTTTTGTTGTCTGATTGATGAGGCTAAGACTTTCAGTACTATGTTGAATAGAATGGTGAGAGTCGACAACCTTGTCTTGTTCCCGACCATAGAGAAAGACTCTTAGTTTTTCCCCGTTGAGGATGATATTAGCTGTGGGTCTTTCATATATGGTCTTTGTGATGTTGAGACATGTTCTATCTATCCCTACTTTGTTGAGGGTTTTTATCAAGAATGGATGCTGCATTTTGTCAAAAGGTAGGTCTTACCTTATGTGCCAATTCCTGTCAGTTGATAGTACCTTCCTAAAAGTGTTACATTTAGAAGTTTCTGAGTTCACATTTGTGCTCAGCAGGAAGGAAAGCTGTGGTTGATTAATGATGTCTGCCATGGGCAAGATATAGTTGATGGAAATATGCATGCCATAAAAGTCACCACCCCACTCCTAAATCCTGCCTACAGTGAACCAAGTGAGGTCTTATTTATGCTAAACTTCTCTCTTTGGCATTGGACCCTCTGTTAATTAGACAGATCAGCTACCTCTATCCAATACTTGCCTATGGAATATTCAAGCACCTTGTTTCTGCATTTTAAGAGGATGAAGTGTTTCTTGGTCTCTTGGTGAGTGGATTATATAAAATATGGAAATAAATTTAGATAACTGAAGACAAATATGCTTTTTATATGACCAGAGCATGCACACACACACACACACACACACAATGACAGTCTATGTCCCAATGAAGGTTTTCTCCATTTCTTAACCTAGCTCCTGATATAGTCCAAATCTTCCTCCTCTGAATAGTTTTAATTAAATCAAAGAAAGCAAGTTTTCAACTAGATTATAAAGAAGGAGAAAGACTAACCACATTGATCAGTAGGAAATATGATTCATGGCATAATAACAAGTTATCCATATAATTCTTCAGATTTGAAAGAGCATTGGACTGAAAGCTAAACAGAAGGGAGACAGCTCTTCAGGAGAAATCAAAGGAGGAAATAAAGAAGAAAGAAGAAATGTTACGCTCAGATATTCAGTATTTTAAGGAATGTTGACTTCCTGCCCTCGAGGAGCTTACATTCTAGCTCAGATTGGTGCATATGTGTATCCAGGCCATGCATGGAGGTTAAAAAAGAAAAGAAAAGAAGGCAAGTGCATACAGGTGTTTTAGGACTGAAATTTCCTCCTATCTTCTTCTTTGATAGTCCTGTTCATGATCTTGTCATGCTCTGGTAAGTGGAAGTTCTTCCAGAAGTCTAGCAGACTTTTCCTAATGACCACCACAACTGCACATTTTGATACTCAGAAAAGTAACAAAAGAACTACCTAACTATAAGCATGTAAGCAAATTAAACTCTCACTCTCTGCTGTGTTACTTAAATGAATTTTGTAATGTGTGGTTTCATTTGTGATGGACTCTCTTCTCAACATGTATTTTGTGTTCTGGTTAAAAGCTTTGAACCATCGTAGTACCTGGGTGGCTCAGTGGGTTAAACACCTGACTCTTGATCTCAGCTCAGGTCTTAACCTCAGAGTCATGAGTTCAAGCCCCGCACTGGATTCTGTACTGAGCATGGAGCCTACTTTAAAAAAAAAAAAAATAAAATAGCTTTTAAAAAGGTTTTGAACCATTAATGAGTAGCAAAATTGTATGTGTGGTAAGACTGAACCCAGTTTCAAGGGGACAGTATCACCAGGGATTTTAAATGTCAGTTTTACAATATTTTGAGGCACAGTCATGGGAATCGTTGAAGAAACAGGAGTAAAGATCAGCGGACAATTGGGACTGGCGGGAAACGTCTGATGCTGTGAACAGCATCATCAATGCTGTTGCAGCCTGGGATGGAGACAAACCGTGGTGGGAGGTTTGTGCCCATTCTGGCGATTTGGAAAGGACAGACATGAGGTTTGCAGTGTGGCAATGTGTGATGCTGGGCACACAACTCCATAGGGACTGGGCTTGAGTCTCCTCCCATACTGGCTTGGGTAGCAGTACCATTTCTAGAAAAGCAACCCCCATGATAAATCAATTCGTGAGTAATATGATAATTTAAAGTAGACTCACAAAGTTTTTCCAGTTTGTTTTGACATATAGGACATCTTTGGACCTGCTTTAATAAATGTATTTTTTAACTGTAGGTAACTTACATGTTTTGTTAATTACAGATTCCACCACCTAAATGGCTTGAAAGTCGTTTATTTTCTAAAGCAGGTTTAATATTTTCCTCTGAAATATTTTTAAACCATTCATTTCCATGACAAACCCTGTAATACAAAAGTAATCTCTGAGCTGATCTCTGACCAAATGATGACAAATTTTATATCAGCGGCATCTAAATTAGTACCCACACCAGCATCCATCATTAATCTCTTTGTAAAACGGCTATTTTTCTGTTTAAAAGAGATAGTAAAATTGTGGTATTGTAAGATAGGGTTTAAATTTGGAAAGAGATATATGATCCCTTTAAAGAAGATAGTCTGCTTCAGAAGGCAGTTTGTATTCTATTCTGGGTTAGAGATGGTTACCAAGGAGACAGCTCAACATCATCAGTAGGCCTATAGGATCAGGAATCTAGTGGGCTCTCAGGAAATGCTTATAGAAAGAAAAATAAGGAGAGAAAGAATGAAGGGGGGAGAAAGGAGGGAGGGTGAAGGGTGGGAGAACAGTCTTTTTTTTTCTATTAGAAAAGAATGTTCTGATTGTTAATTTCATGTCAACTTGGCTAGGCCTTGGTACCCAGATATTTGACTAAACATTATTCTAGATGCTTCTGTGAAGGCATTTTCATAGATTTTTTTTCTGTCCCACCCTCCCTCCCAGCATTTTGAAAGATAAGATTACATTTAAATCAGTACATTTTGAGTAAAGCAGATTACCTGCCACAATGTGGGTGGGCCTCATCAAATCAGTTGAAGGTCTTAACTGAAAAAGACCAACGACCATCCAGGAAGAGAGAATTCTGCCAGAAGACTGCCTTTGGAGTTAAACTGCTGCATCAACTTCCCTGGGTTTCCACTCCTGCTGTACTGCCTTCTCTATCCCAGCCTGCACCCATGGCGTCATGGAGAGTTCCATGGGATCACTTGAAGGCACCGAGAACTTGGGCCTTGCTTACAATAGTTCTGTGTGATATGTAGCCACTCCCCCAAAGTGGACAGCTGCCGTACCACAGCCCCTTTCTGCGACATCTGTGAAGGGCAGTGGTGAAGTGAAATACTCTCGGCGGGGGGGGGAGGGCAGAACTTGGAGCTGTGCACCTGGTTGTTCATTTTGCTTGGAAGGAGAAATGTCCAGACATACAATTAGATACTGGTTCATGGTCTGTGGCCATGTGAGGTCTGGGGTTTGACTTGGGAGGGTTATGATTGGAAAATTGGTCTGGAGAAGAGGTATGCGGACAGACTGCTCTGAATGGGTAAAAAATGTTAGAATATCTATGTCCTATGTGAATGCTCACCGAAGGGTGACCCCAGCAGAGGAGGATTTTAATTTTAATAATCAAGTGGGTAGGATGACTCTATGGATATGGGTCAGTCTCTTTCCTCTGAGCCAGTCCTGTCATTGCCCAATGGGTTCATGAACAAAGCGGCCTGGGTGGCAGGGATGGATGTTATGCATGGGTTCAGCAACAAGGACTTTCATTCACCAAGGTCAACTTGGCTACGGCCACTGCTGAGTGAGCAATCTTCCAGCAGCAGAGACGAACACCAAGTCCCTGATAGGGTATCATTCCCCAGGGTGATCAACCAACTACCTGGTTGATTACACTGGCCAGCTTCCATCATGAAAGGGGCAGTGAAGGGAGTTCTGTGCTGAATGGAGTGATTACTCCCGGTTACCACGGGGAAATTGGGCTGCTGTCCCACAACGAAGGTAGGAAATGTATGCATGGAGCATAGGAGATCCCACGGAGTGTCTCTTAGTATCACCATGCACTTTGATTAAGGTGGATAGAAAACCACAGCACCCAATCCTGGAAGCACTACTAATGGTCTGGACCCTTCAGGAATGAAGGTTTGGGTCACCCACCGGGTCAAGAACCATGACCAGTTGAGGTGCTTGCTGAAGGCAAAGGGAATACAGAATGGGTCCTGGAAAATGAGATTTATAAGTCCCAGCTATGAGTACATGATCAGCTACAGATACATTTGTTATGTTAATTGTTATGTTACAAATATATATATATATACATATATATAGAGAGAGAGAGATCAAATATCTTTGTGTTCTTCTCCCTTACCACCTTATCAGGTAACATAAAATGTATTGACTTTGTATCATAGTATTTAAATATTGTTAATTTTATATCATAGTATTTAAATTACAGAATATTACAGCAGGAGAAGGGTAAATATCACCTAAGGACTTTGCATCCTCTTCTGGACAAAGGGTTAGCGTGTTTTCAGTTGCATGCAGGAAAGTTGTGTCGTGTTAGGTGGAATTATGACTTTGTTCTTGTCTTTATTTGGAGATTATTATGGTTTAGGGAATGTGTATGGGTGCCAGCTGGACAAGGGGTGGACAAGGGATGGTTAATTTTACGTGTCAACGTGGCTAGGCCACAGCATCCAGAGAGGTAGTCAAACATCAGCATGGACCCTGCTGTGAAGATGCTTTGTAGATGAGAGGAAGTTAAATCTGTCGACCTGGAGGAAAGCAGATTTGACCGGTCTCATCCACTCAGGTGAATGCCTTAAAATAAAAAAGGCTGAGGTCCTGGTCCATCCAGACAGATACCTATTATTCAATGCTACAAAGAAATGTACTACGAAGCCATGAAAAGACATGGAGGAAACTTAAATGCATAATACTGAGTGGAAGAAGCCAGTCTGAAACTGTTACATCTGGCAAGATTCCAACTATATGACAGTCTGGAAAGAGGAAAACTGTGACATCAAAAAATGGGTCGTTTCCAGGGGGTGGGGGTCAGGGGAGGGAGGATTACAGGGAGGATTTTTAGGGCAGGGAAGCTGCTCTATATGATGTCCTAATGATGGACACATGTCATTATACATTTGTCCAAACCCATAGAATATGCAACACCAAGAGTAAACCTAATGTAAAGTATGGATTTTGGGGTGACGATGACGGGTCAGTGGACGTTTATCAAGAGTAACGACTGTCCCACTCTGGTGAGGGAGGTTGATAGTGGAGGATACCATGCAGGTGGGGGTGAGGGGAGGGGGAAATTTCTGCACCTTCCCCTCGATTTTGCTGTGAACTTTAAATTGCTCTAAAAATAAAGTCTATAGGAGCGCCTGGGTGGCTCAGTGGGTTAAGCGTCTGGCTTCAGCTCAGGTCACGATCTCGCGGTTCGTGAGTTGGAGCCCCGTGTTGGGCTCTGTGCTGACAGCTCCGAGCCTGGAGCCTGCTTTGGATCTGCCCCTGCCCTGCTCATGCTCTGTCTCTCTTGCTTGCTAAAAAAATTTTTTTAATGTTGACTTATTTTTGAGAGTGAGCGCACACGAGAGAGACAGAGCATGAGCAGGGGGAGGGGCAGAGAGAGAGGGAGACACAGAATCCGAAGCAGGCCCCAGGCTGAGCTGTCAGCACAGAGCCCACGTGGGGCTCGAACCCACGAACCGTGAGATCGTGACCTGAGCCGAAGTTGGATGCTTAACCGACTGAGCCACCCAGGCGCCTCTAAAAAATGTTTAAAGTAATAATTAAAAAAATAAAAATGAAGTCTATTTACCAAAACTTTTCCCCTTAAAATCTCTCTGCACACGTATGAGTATGTGTATGTGTATGTGTATGTATATGTACACATACGAGCACACAAATGAGCACACATTTAGGTGTATCTTACTGGTTTCTGTTTCTCTGGAGAACCCTGACTAGTATAAACATCATACAGAATCATATTGTGCCGGTATAAATACATTCTGCATGTCTGTAAGTGCTTTCATGAATGGTTGTTGGTACACGGAGAAGAAAACGGTACACCTCAAAGCTTAAGGAGAAGCGAGGCTTGAGTGGATGGTAGCCGTGACCGGTCAGAGGTAAGGCTTTCCTGCTAAGGCACATCCCGGCTCCCACTGAACGAAGTTCAGGATGGATCTTAGATTTTCCATACAACAAAGGACAAACCCAATGGTCCTGGCAGCGGGTTGGTGACAGCAGAGGAGCCACGTGTCCTGGAAAAGTCCCCCTCTCTCATTATCCTACCGGACGTGCGCACAGACCCCACGCTAGTGACTCAGAGCCAGGCGCTTGGGGGAAGCTATGGGGCTCCCAGGACAGCCAGGAGCTTTGATCGGAGGTATAAAGATCCCAACGACTGAAAAAGAAATGTTCTGCAAAGCTTTAAGACTCAAACAAAGATGAACAATGACTGACAAGATTCAAGGATGGATGAGAAATTGTGGCAAATGTACTTAGGTATATATTTTCTTTGGTAATTTGCTCCGTGGGGCTATCCTCTTTGCTTTTTAATGTTTGCTATCTGTTTTAATAAAGAGATCTCTTCTTGGTAAAAAGAAATTATAATTGGGTTGTAAAATAAATTAATCTTTCAGCTAATCATACCTTCGGGAGGTCTGGGGTTTTTAGACTGTAAAGCACTAAATGTGAGGATTGTCACTCACTTGGCGGCCAGGACCCTAATCATATGCAAAGTACTAAGGGGAACTAAACAATCTTTTGAGGGCTGTACTTCCAATCTCAACCCCATCAGGAGAAAGAAATACCAGGGAACCGAAAGGGTATTAAAATTTCCACGTCTGTGAACTTCAAATGCTGCACCGGGGGTCCCTGGCCAACAATTCTAAGTAGTGCTCAAAACACCCTATCTAGGATTGTGAGCTTTTTCAAGTATGGGGACTCCCTGTGTTGTGTCCAGAATTTCCGGGATCCCCTATAGGATCGTGGCCGTGTTTTAGTATCTGCTGCGAACACAGAAGGATAAAAAGTTGCTAAGAGTTTGGAAGTTATTTAAAAAAAAAAAAAGAATTTGGAAGTTATTTTAAGTGATTGTGTGTTTTACTACTGCTAAGCAACTGTGCTCAGTGGGTACAGTCGTTCCCACACGCGAGTGCCATGATTTGTGGAGTCGAGGTGAGTACCGGATTCATCAGCCCTTTGTAGTGATTCTTCAGTGGCCTCAGGGATCCTCCACTGCTGATTCAGATAACGGGATGTGAAGCCTCTCGATAACCTATGTGCCTTTCGGGTCTCTGCATCTTAGAGCAAACGCAAGATCCTATCTGTGGATCCTGGTTCCTCAGCACGGCTCTCACGGACGCTCTCAGGCGCTTCTCGGGGTCCTGGGGAGCTTCGGCTCACCTCCACCCCCCCTCCCAATTCGAATCCGCACTCCACGTTGTGGGCCAGAGATAACTTTTCTAAATATCTCCATCTGGTCCAGCCACTCCCCCACTCAAACTATTCATGGCACCTCATGACCAAGAGCCGTGGTTCTCGAACTCAAGTACCCCTCAGACTCTGTTTGGATGACTCGTGAAGACACAGATCCTGGGGCTCCCTTCCCAGAGTTTCTGACTCAGTCTGAGGTGGGGACAAACGATTTGCATTTCTAACAAGTTTCCAGGTGTTGGCGAGGGTGGCCGTGTGAGCACCACGCTTTGAGAAACGCAGCCCCAGAGTGTGAGACCCAGACTTCTTAGTATAAAAGTAGGTCCCTCACGATCGGGACCCTGACATCTCTCAAATGTCATCTCCTGCCTGGTCTGCCCTTCACCCTTATTCACTCAAATTCCTAATCATCCTAAGCTTACCCGTCACCTTCCTCCCAGAGCACCGTGCGGGCAAAATTAATCCATTTTTCAAGTTCTCCCTGGCTGTGCACACATCAGTCTCTCACATCACACATCACTCCTCTCTGGAATCAATTGCTTACGCACGTCTGCGTCACCCACGAGGTCGTGTGCCCCATGAAGACAGGGAACTGGTCATCTACCCTCGTGTTTCCAGCACCGGCAGATAGTAGGTGCTTAATGAGTGTCTGCATGCTTTTACATCAGTATCAACAGCAAACACACAACTTTTAAAAGACACTGTGTCTAAGGTGGTTAGAAACCCTGCACCCTGCTGGCTCTCACCGCTACGATTAGATTGTTGTCAGTGACTCAGAGTTCAAGATGCCGCTTGTAGGAAAGAAAGTAACCCGTCGTTAACACCCTGCAGTTACGTGTGATCCTGATTAAAAAGGACACATACCCATATGTACATCACCCATGCAAATAGAATGAAGAAACACACGAGATCGTTATTGGAAGCTAAGACTGACGAGACTGACACCGAACCAAAAGCCTGTGTGTTGGTCTCTGAAATTCTGTGTGGCTCAGTGAAAATCAAAGATGGCTCCACGTTCATTCCAGCAACACAGCAGCTAAGCGAGGGCAACGATATTTCAGTGATCCTTTCCATATGCCTTTTTTGCATTCCCAAATAACAAAGCTGAGAAACACTGCAGAGCGTTTTCAAGCGACAGAATGACTGGAGTACAGCAATAGGACATGGAAGGACTTGAAAATTTTTTTGAGATTCTTACTAGCCATGAGGCGATGGGAAATCAAGAGAGAGGCTATCAAACCATCTGATATGGCTGCAAATAGACAAAAGGGGCCTTTAGGTGTGCTGGGTCTTAGGACTATTGTATTATTCGAGACATCTGCACAACTGAAAAGGAGCATCTTCAGATGTAAACCGTATTATATAGGCAGAGTCTATCATCCTACGATTGGCTCCTCCGTGGAGTGTATTCTGGTTGACCACTCATGGGTTATCAGAGGATTCTGGTATTACAGCTCCACGGAGAGATATACCTGGTCCGTGATTGTGCTAGCTTGTCAGTTCCTTCTTCTGCCTTCCTTCCAACTCTCTTGGCTGCATATGTTTATACATACACATACAAATTTAAACACACACACATTCTCATTCTTCAATTACTTCTCTTCTTAAAAACGTTTATGTTTTTATTTTGCGAGTGAGAGTGCACGCACGGGTGTGCATGCAAGTGGGGGAAGGGCAGAGAGAGAGAGAGAGAGAGAGAGAGAGAGGTGAATCCCAAGCAGGCTCAGAGCTACGAGCACAGAGCCCGATGCAGGGCTGCATCTCACAAACCCTAAGGTCATGACCGGAGCCAGGATCAAGAGTCAGCCGCTTAGGGGCGCCTGGGTGGCTCAGTTGAGCGTTCGACTTCGGCTCAGGTCATGATCTCGCGGTTTGTGAGTTTGAGCTGCGCGTCGGGCTCTGTGTTGACAGCTCAGAGCCTGGAGCCTGGTTCGGATTCTGTGTCCCCTTCTCTCTCTGCCGCACCCCTGCTTGGGCTCTGTCTCTCTCTGTCTTGCAAAAAAATGAATAAGCATAAAAAAAAAATCTTAGAAAAGAGTCAGCCGCTTAACCAACTGAGCCACTCAGGTGTCCCTCAATTACTTCCTCTTGACTTTCGTAAGTTAATTTGTTAAATACCTCTTCATGCTCTGATAACAGCTGCCAATTTTGCTCAAACTTTATTTGATCCTGTTCACCAGAACACATGCGGCTTTTAAAATGTTCTTCAGACATTTGGTTCACTTAGTTATTCAAGAAATAATGGAGTGTCAGAGGTTCTGGTGACCCAGCAGTGGATCCAGTGAATGTGATTCCTGACCCCACTGAACTCACAGTGTCATGGGAGAGATTGTCAGTGAGCAAATAATCTCACAAATAAATACACAATTACCGAGTACTAGTGCCTTGAAAGAAAAGTCTGTCCTATGAGGTGTTAGGAATGAGGGATCTAATTTAAATGCAGAAAACATGGAAGATTCCATCAGGACCCCAGTTCTTCACACATCCCTGTATCCAAGCCCTTTGTCATATGATTGTTGCAGTCTCTCTCACAAAAGGAGTTCCTCTGCCTTTTACTCTTCACCTCTGGCTTTGGCCCTGTGACTTGGTTTGACCACTAGGAGGCAAGTGTTGTGTCCATCTTGAGCCTAAGCCTGAAGAGCCTATGGGTGTTTATACTTGTCTATTGTACTTCTGTCATGGCCTTGAGAGGAACATGCCCAGGCTAGCCTTCTGGTCTCAGAGCGAGGAGAGCCACCCAGAGTGATCTGCCCCTGCTAATCTGTTCCAGTCAATTCCAGTTTAAAACAGAGCCTTCGGACATCCCATAGGACGTGTGCGAGCCCAGCTTATATCAGACGACTCAGCTGACCTACAGGTGCATGAGCTACAATAAAAATGATTATTTTTTTCAGCCACTGAGTTTTGGCATAGCTTGTTATGCAGCAATAGCTAACTAAGGCAGGACATCAGTGGAATTCTTCTCCAAGACAGTGACATTTGGACCGAGGTATTAAGTAGGTGTTGGACAAATGCAGAATGAAGGGAAGGGGGTCCTGGAGCCCTCAGGTGAGAACAAATCGGATACCCTCGCATGAGCTGAAGAAGCCTTATGGTTTGGAGGACGGAATAGACTGAAGACAGAGAGGATGTCTGTCTGACCAGGGGCCAGGTCATGTGGGGCTTATGAGAAACCATATGAGATGGGCTTCCTAGAGGATTTAACATCGAATTTTGAAAATTGAATTCAGAGGAGAGCTATTCGTAATCAAGAACATTAAAGTCAACGGACTGTTGTTTTCATTATTATTCATCCAGAGCTGTACTGCCCAATAGGGTAGCCACTAGGCACGTAAGGCTACTCAAGCTTAAATGAATTAAAACAATATAAAATAAAAAATTCAGTTCCTCGGTGGCACTAGCCTCATTTCAAACGCTCGACAGGCCCATATTAATAGCACAAACATAGGACATTTCCTTGAGCGGGGGAAGTCCTAACGGATAGTGTATTCGTTTCTTTTTACTGCATAACAAATTACCACAAACTCAGTGGCTTCAAACAGGACAAATTTATTATCTCGCAGCTTCCATAGGGCAGAAGTCCATGTACACTTACCTGGGTCCCCTGCTCAGGGTCTCAGTCAGGCTGAAATCAAGGTGTGGGCTGGGGTCTCCTTTCAAGTTCACTGCTTGTCAACAGAGTTCATTTTGTGGTATCCATACGACCAAGGGACAGCTTGCAGCTTCTAGAGGCCGCCTGTGGTTCCTTCCATGTGTTTCCCTTTTCTCGCAGCACGACAGTTTATTACATTCCTTGAGTCCAGCAGGATACTATCTCTTTGGCCCTTGCCCTTCTTCTAAAGTGTTCTTCTTCTAAAGTGTTGGACCTGATTAGGTCAGGCCCACCCAGGATATTTTCCCTTTTGAGTAACTCAGAGTCAATTGATGAGTAACCTAAACTCACTGGTCCACCCACACTCAAGAAGAGGAGATTATGCGGGGTGTATACACGGGGAGAGGGGGAGAACGGTGGAGGCCATCTTAAATATCTGTCTGCCACAGACAGAAGCAATCTAGAAAGTAGAAAAAGGTTAAATGAATTAATAGAGAAGACGAGCGGTGGGAGCATTTGGGCTGATTAGCCCGGGCTTAGAGCACAGGTGTAATTGTTATTTAAATAATCTCGACAACCTCCTTGTAATTAGCAGCGGGCAGTAGCTGGGATCAGGGTTCATCCACAGCAGATTCACTCAGAGTGGCTGTAACCTGCATGCAGAGGGTGGGGGTACAAACAGGACCCCGAAAAGCAAACATTAACCGCCCACAGTCCCTTATTCTGTTTTCCTGCTGTTGCTAACCTCCCAGCGTTTCTGACCTTCTGCTAGTCTTGGTCTGCAAAACCCGATGACTCCTTCTCAGATTAACTCATTTACTGGCTTGACACAGCCGGGTTTGGCCCCAACTTCCCTGGCTCCCGAACGCTTGGCCCTTGCCGACTACCGACAACTGTGGAACTTCCATCAGCTTGGCTCCCCAACCTGAAAACGGCCAGATATTCTTGGGCACAGTCCCCACCTCTCACAATCCCTGTCTGGCTGCCACCTGGCGCCCTAGGGTGACTTGGGTTTGGGGGAGGGGAGGACTTTGAGTATTGGTTTTCAGGGAGCGGTGAGCGGGCAGGAAAAACACGTCCACAGTTTGACTTGTTGGCCCTGAATGTGAACTTCAGTCCCTACTTATAAGCACTCTGTAAGGGTAATGCTTAATGCGTATGTACTAACTAAAAATTGTAAGGAATGTATTTATCATCTGAACAAAGTCATATCTATATAATTTTAAATGTCACAAGGAACTGGTTTTTAAGTGTTGCATTTAGTTATTTTAAGAAATTCTATTTCCAAGCTATACCTGATTCTGAAATGGCCTCTTACATAGTACCACTTCCTTTAAAAAAAATTTTCTTTTCCTTCCAAGTGAAGAATACATTCTATCCAATCAGTGTTTCAACGGAGTAGAGATATTTTAGTGCCTTCGGTGGGCATTTATCTTCGAGCCATCAGCACAATAGAACAAAAATGTACCCATATTAGCATTAATAATAAAACCAAGTCCATTATGCAGACTTTCTTGTCAGTTAAATTTGTTGCAGCTCAGTTTTGGATTCAATTTCATACATTTGGAAGTACTTTTGCTGTCAAGCAAATTTTTGTTTTATCATTTTAATTTCAGAGGTTGGTTGGGTTTTTTTTGTTTGTTTTTGTTTTTCCCTCTCCTGTGTCGGAATTACCTTTTTAGAGGTTGGAAAATGGTCCTTCCCACTGATATAGGAAGGGTTTGATTTGGCAAGTGTAGATATTTTCCCTGTGATGTGAATAGAGTTAATTTTAACGGAGCCGTTTCATTTTAACAGACTCAACTTGCACAGAGCATGTCCTGCCAAACAGCTTTGTGTCTGATCGTCGACTGATGTCAGCACAGTTCTCGAAATAGTATTTGATGGTTAACAGCTGCCACAGAGCCAGAAGGGGAACACGAGACATTGTGTTGCAGGAGGGTTTACAGAACTGGTGGCTATTGTTTTTATTTATTTATTTATTTATTTATTTATTTAACATTTTGACGATGGAAGAAGAGTTTAAAATACCGAGTGTAGGCTTTTTTTTAAAAGACTTCTATTCCTAAGTAGGTCAAGTGGATCCTGGAACTTTGACACTAGATATCACGTAAATATTGTGCTCTGAAATAATATTTCATTAATTTCATATAGGTTTTACCCATTTTGCAATTATGTATATGGTCAACAATTATGGAACAAAGGTTTTTCTTTAGGTCCAGAATTGGCAAACTTTTTCTTTAAAGAGCCGGGTCATAAATATTTCAGCCTTTCTGGGCCATTCGGTCTCCGCTGCAACTATGGAGTTCTGCTTTTAGGGGCCAAAAGCAGCCATAGGCAATATGTAAATGAAGAGGTGTGGCTGTGTTCCAATAAAGCTTTATTTACAAAACACGCAGTGGGCCAAATGTAGCCCTGGGCTATAGTGTTCCCACCCTTGCTTTGAATAGGAAGTGGAGATATGCCACGCATTTCCATGCAGCATTCCAGAAAGGTTAAAGGTACCCACACTCTCTTAAAGGCTTATGAATCGAGTTCCTTACGCACTCCCTGTAGAAACACATGCAGTCTTTTTATGGCCACAGAGGGGTACTTAATTATACATGTATATGTTCTCTACAACCACTCTAATAATGGTCTGAGAGTAACTGAGCAACACATACGCCTTTATGAACTGAGAGGGAAAAGATCATGATCTCTGGTGTACAATGAACCTGATTTTTCTTCCCTTTCTTATTTTATTTAAGTTAATATCACTCTTAAAGTTTGAATTATCCTGCAAGAATGCAGGTTCATTAACTCCGGTTCAGCTTGTGCATCATCTTAATGGGACGTATTTTGTAATGATGTGAATCACAAAACAGTTCTGTGCTCCAAATGACCTAGATGTTTCATCGAAGTCATTACAACCAGTGCACACAAGTAAGAAAAAGGATTTTATTATTTAAAGATAACTTCCCCAGGGGGAAAAAAACCCTGGGAAGGAAAGTTAAAGCATGGTCTAAAAGGAAAAAAAAAAAAAAATCAGAGAATATGCTGGTTATAAAATGTTATTGCAAAAGCCTTTATGTGCCCTCCCTGTGCCCACTCTCAACTCTGAACTTATTACCGTGAACATGACCAATTTGACAGTATACGAGGGTGGGGGAGGGATGTGACAATACCTTACACTTCATGTTCTTCTACATTCCTGCATCACATTTGTTCTAGAAATGCCATTTTAGCCCTTGGCATCTCAAAGGCTAAGTGATGGTCTCAAGCCTCAGAATGCCTGCTCAAATAGGATCCCATCGGCTAGCAAACTTCCTGAGAAACGACTGCTCTTTCCAAACATGCCTCTGCTCCTCGGCTACATTTTCTTATAAGAGTCGTTTTTCAAGAACTTTCTTCCATTATTGTCACCATGGTCTCTTTGCCGTTTTGTCTTTTCTTGTTTCTCCTATTTGTTACTTTCTAGAGATGGAAATGTTATCCATTTGTCTAACGGAATTCAGAGCGATTGTAATACCATATCCTTTCTTTTGAACTTGGTCTGTTACTTGCCTTCAGTATGTGTGTCACATAATACCATGCCGTCGCACCATGCCAAATGCTCTAATGTCATCTTTTTTTTAAGGGGTTTTTCTCAGAGCAATTTAAGTTGAATAAGTAAATCATTATACTCCAAGTTATTCCTATGCATGTACATAATTTATAAAAACTATGCCTGTTATTGTGTTACTCATTTCCTAATTGGGTTACAGCCATCTGTAGATCTCTTTGGCTCGAAGTTATCTGAAGGATGCTGTGTTGTCAGCAACCATTTTTCAATTTGCTCTCACCCTGTCATGAATAAACATTAGTGGTCTCAATATTGATTGCTAGCATATCTCAGCCCTAACTTCATCGTCACACTCTTCAAATGGCACGGAAGTGTTTTTATGGGCACTCTTCTCTCTCCCAAGCCCTCCATTTCATCTCTGGAATCCCTGCTAAGTGCTAAGCAGATTTCCTAACGTGTTCCCTTACTTCACAAAATATACCCTCTGCTTCCTAATTATAACTGAAACCTGCTCTTTCTTAAGGATACTGAACCACCCCAACCAAAAGTGAATATTGCAATAAAGCAAGTCAAATGAAAGTTTTAGTTTCCTGGTGCACATAAAAGTTATGTTTACACTATAGCCCATTAAATGTGCAATCGCCTTGTGTCTAAAAAAGCAACTACCTGCCTTAAATAAAAGCACTTTTTTACTAAAAAGTGTTAGCCATCATCTGAGCTTTCAGTGAGTTATGATCGCTGATCACAAATCACCATAACAAATATAATAATTGAAAAGTGTGAACTATTACAAGAATTACCAAAATGTGACACAGAGAAGACAAGTGAGCAAATGCTGTTGGAAAAAAAGGTGCTGAATTGATTGATTGATGCAGGATTGCTACAAACCTTCAGTTTATAAAAACAAACAAACAAAAAACAAAATGCAATATCTGTGAAATGCAATAAAGTGAACTATAATAAAATAAGGTATGCCTGTATTTTCTTAGCTTCTCATTGTGGCAGCCAAATCATCATTCCTATCTTTAGGTGGACTTCTCTGCCTCTTTGAACCTCACGCCACCTAAGTATATAGCTTCTTACCCCTCCTCATGTCATCTGCTGGTACAGAGGCCACCATGTTCAGAGGCATTCCATAAATAGAGAAAGAACTCATGTCATAATTAATATAATTCCTCTTAGATCCCCCTATTCATCAAAGACAGTTCAGTCTCCCCGTCTGTCACGGGTCCCAGAGTCATTTCTGGGATCCACAATTTCCAAGAAGATAATCTGTCCGAATCCTTACCTCATTCTTTCTCATGACTCAACTCCAATGGCTTTCATTTCCACATTCATGAGTGTGATGTTTATTATCACCTAGAGCACTGTATTAACTTAAAGAATTGAAAAGTCAGGGCGCCTGGGTGGCTCAGTCAGTTAAGTGTCTGACTTTGGCTCAGGTCATGATCTCACGGTTTGTGGGTTCAAGCCCTGCATCGGGGTCTGTGCTGAAAGCTCAGAACCTGGAGGCTGCTTTGGATTCTGAGTCTCCCTCTCTGTCTGTCCCTCCCCCACTCTCGCTCTGTCTCTCTCTCTCAAAAATAAATTAACATTTAAAAAATTTTTTAAACATAAAGAATTAAAGAGTCTTAAAGCTCATTCCCAATCAGTCCCTGTCTTTACTTTGTTCCCCATCATACCATTTACCTTAGTGTCTCTCTCAATTTTGATATCTGCAAACAACTTTATAGGACACATATAGTCATTCAATTATGGGTAAATTGGTTTTTTTTTAAAAAACTAATCAAAACTTCTAACAGTGGCTAAAGAAGTGTCTTATACCAATGCTGTTTCTGAGAAAAATGAGAAGGGCTAGATAGAATATTAAAACACACACACACACACACACACACACACACACCAGAAACTTTGAAGATATCAGAAATATTAGAGCAGAGATAATCTGAAGAATCCAGATTTGAATAAGAAGAAACCTAAGAGAGGTAAGCCTGGTATTTGAAGTGGAGTATGGCTGAGAGAATAAGATAGGTAGAGATATTAGTAGTCTCATAGATTCAAGGAGTGTTATGAACACCCAAGCAATATATATATACCTATATATGTATATGTGTATATATAGTAAAGACACTAAAAACTAAAGACAAAGAGACATTCTTAAAAACAGCCAGAAGAAAAGTAATATATTAACTTCAAAAAGGCAATGCTATAAGACTTACAGCTGACTTCTCAACAAAACAATGAAATCCGGAAGACGGTGGAATCATATCTTCCAAATACTGAAATAAAATAACTGCCAACCTAGAATTCTATGCCCAGCAAAAATATTCCTCAAAAATGAGGATAAAATAAATACATTTCAGACGAACAAAAACTGATACCATTTTTTTAGCAGTGTATTTGCTCTAATGCAAATATGAAAGGGAGATTTTTAGGAAGAAGGAATAAAATCACAAATGATATCTGCAGGAAAGTATGAGAGATAAACACATGGAAAATTTTGAATAAATATTTACTGTATGGAACAATAATAACAATGTCTTTGGGGCTTGATACACACACACACACACACACACACACACACACACAATTCATGTACATGACAAAAACAGCCCCAAATGGGAAGAATAAATGGAGTTAATGTGTTTTAAGTTTCAAGTATTGTCAAAGAGGAAGTAGAGGCACCTGGATGGCTCAGTTGGTTAAGCATCCAACTTGGTTTTGGCTCAGGTTATGATCTCACAGTTTTGTGAGATCTAGCCTGCATCAGGTTCTGCACTGACAGCATGGAGCCTGCTTGGGATTCTCTACCCCCCTTCTCTGTGTGCCCCTCCCCCACTTGCACTGTCTCCTTCGCTCAAAATAAATAAATAAACTAAACAATTTTTTAATTTAAAAAAGAAGTAAAAGTCGTCATTTATATCATACTTTGAGTAAATTAAGAAAGAATACACATTGCAATCTATAAGACAACCACTAAAGGAATAGTTAAAAATGTATAAATAACAAGCTAAGAGAGCCAGAAAATGTAATAATAAAGTGGAATTAATTAAAAAGACAAGAGGAGAGAAAATGGAACAAAGTACATGTAGGATAAATAGAAGACAGATGGTAAGATAGTAAATTTAAATCCACATCAGTCAGTAATTACATTAAAAGTAAATTGACTAAATTTTCTAATTAAGAGACAAAAAAATTTCATACTAAATAAGAACAACAACACATTGCTTATACTGGTCACATCCAGTCACATCTTAAGTATAAGGATATAGAAAGGTTGAAAGTAAAAAGATGGAAAAATATATACCCTGCAAACACAATGAGAAGGAAGCTGCTGTAGCTATACTGATATCAAAGTAAAATTAAAAAAAATTTTTTTTAGAGGGAGAGAGTGCACAAGCAGGGGAGAGGGACACAGAGAGACAGAATCTTAACTAGACTCCATGCTCAGCATGAAGTCCAGATGGGACTCAATCCCACAACCTTGAGATCATGACTTGAGCTGAAATCAAGAGTCGGACTCTCAACTCACTGAGCCACCCAGATGCCCCAGCCAAAGTAGACTTTAAAGCAAAAAGCCTTACTGGAGAGGACCATTATGTAATTATATATCTCTATATGACAGAATTAAAATGAGACACAGACAAATCCATAAAGATAATGGAAACTTTTAATATACTCAGTAACTGAGAGCAATAGACAAAAAAATTGGTAAAACTACAAAATAATGGAATAGTGTGGTTAAGAAACCTAACGAACATATATAGAATATTTTACCCAACAATTGTAGAATACACATTCCTATCAAACATATATGGAGAATTTACCAAAATTGTTTATATATTGGGTCACAAAATAAAAATAAGTAAAATCATACCTTGCATTCTTAGGCTGCCACTATATTGAATAGAAGTTAATAATAAAAAAAACCCAGAAACCCTTAAAATATTTAGAAATTAAACAGTGTAGCTTTTAATTAGTACAGGTTAAAAAGAAAGCACTATACAAAAGAGGAAATATTTTGAAATAAATGATAATAAAAACAGTGAATTCAGCAAAGTCACAGGATAAAAAATCAACATGCAGAAATCTGTTTAATTTCTATACACCAATAATGAAGCAGCAGAAAAAGAAATCAAGGAATTGATCCCATTTGCAATTGCACCAAAAACAGTTAGACCCCTAGGAATAAACGTAAGCAAAGAGGTAAAAGATCTATATTCTGGAAACTATAGAATGCTTATGAAAGAAGTTGAAGAGGACACAAAGAAATGGAAAAGCATTCCATGCTCATTGATTGAAAGAATAAACATTGTTAAAATGTTTATATTACCCCAAGCACTCTACACATTTAATGCAATCCCTATCAAAGTACCACCAGCATCTTTCACAGAGCTAGAACAAACAATCCTAAAATTTGTATGGAAACACAAAAGACCTTGAATAGCCAAAGCAATCCTGACAAAGACAAAGCTGGAGGAATCACGAATGATTCCAGACTTCAAGCTATATTATAAAGCTGTAGTCATCGAGACAATATGGGACTGGCACAAAAAACAGACACAAAGATCAAAAGAACAGAATAGAAAACCCAGAAACAGACCCACAGCTATATGGTCAACTAATCTTTGACAAAGCAGGAAAGAATATCTAATGGAAAAAAGGCAGTCTTGGGGCACCTGGGTGACTCAGTATGTTGAGCATCTGACTGTTGATTTGGGCTCAGATCATGATCCCAGGGTTGTGGGATAGAGCCCCACGTGGGTCTCTGAGCTGAGCTGGATCCTGCTTAAGATTCTCTCTCTCCCTCTGCCCCTCTCCCCACCTCTCTCTCTCTCTCTTTCTCTGTCTCTCTCTCTCTCTCTGAAAGAAAAAAGAAAAAATTCTCTTCAACAAATGGTTTTGGGAAAACTGGACAGCAACGTGCAGGAGAATGAAAACTGGACCACTTACTTACACCATACACAAAGATAAATTCAAAATGGATGAAAGACCTCAATGTGAGACAGGAATCCATCAAAATTCTAGAGGAGAAAATAGGCAGAAACCTCTTTGGCCTGAGCCAGAGCAACTTCTTACTGGACACATCTCCAGAGGCAAGGGAAACAAAAGCAAAAGTGAACTATTGGGACTTCATCAAGATAAAAAGCTTCTGGACAGGGAAGGAAACAATCAACAAAACTACAAGGCAGCCTATGGAATGGAAGAAGACATTTGCAAATGACATATCAGATAAAGGGTTAGTATCTAAAATCCATAAAGAACTTACCAAACTCATCACCCAAAAAACAAATAATCCAGTTAAGAAATGGGCAGAAGAGGGGCACCTGGACAGCTCAGTCAGTTAAGCATCCGACTTTGGCTCAGGTCATGATCTCATAGTTCATGGGTTTGAGCCCACAATGGGTTCTGTGCTGACAGCTTGGAGCCTGGAGTCTGCTTCGGATTCTGTCTGTCTCTCTCTCTCTCTCTTTCTCAAAAATGAATAAACATTAAAAAAAAGAAAGACAGGAATGGTCAGAAGACATGAATAGGCACTTTTCTGAAGAAGACATCCAGATGGCTAACAGATACATGAGAAGATGCTCAACATTACTCATCATCAGGAAAATACAAATTGAAACCATGATTAGATACCTCCTTACACCTATCATAATGGCTAAAATTAACACCACAAGAAACAACAGAGGTTGATGAGGATGCAGAGAAAGGGGAACCCTCTTGCACTTTTGGTGGGAATGCAAACTGGTGCAGCCACCCTGAAGCACAGTCTGGAGGTTCCTCAAAAAGTTAAAAATAGAACTATCCTATGACTCAGCAATTGCACTAGAAGGCATTTACCCAAAGGATACAAAAATACAGACTTGAAGGGGTACATGCACCTCAATATTTAAAGCAGCACTATCAACAATAGCCAAACTATGGAGAGAGCCCAGATGTCCATCAACTGATGAATGGATAAAGAAGATGTGGTGTTTATATACAATGGAATATTACTCAACCATCAAAAGGAATGAAATCTTGCCATTTGCAATGACATGGATGGAGCTAGAGTGTATTATGCTAAGCAAAATAAGTCAATCAGAGAAAGACAAATACCATATGATTTCACTCATATGGTAAGAAATAAAAACAGATGGTCATGTGGGAAGTGAGGGGAAAGAGAAGAGAGGGAAACATAAGAGATGATAGAGAAGAAACTATGGGTTGACAGAGGGAGGTGGGTGGGAGATGATGGGTGATGGGTACTAAGGAGGGCACTTATAATGAACACTGAGTGTTGTGTGTAAACGATGAATCACTAGATTCTATTCCTGAAACCAATATTGCTCTGTATGTTAACTAACTAGAATTTAAGTAAATATTTGAAAAGAAAAAAATGATGAAAACATATCATATCAAAACTTGTAGGATATAGCTAAAGCAGTGTTTTAGAGGGAAATTTTATCCTTAAATGCATAGATTCTAAAAAATAAAAAAGGCTAAAAATCAATCAGCTAAGCAACCATCTCAAGAAGTTAGGGAAACAGCATAATAAACACCCCAAAAGGAGAATGGAAACAACATAAATAAAAGTAGAAGTCATTGATATAGAAAACAAACATACAATAGAATCAACAGTTTAAAGACTTGGTTCTTTGAAAAGTCTGAATATTTTGATAAAGTCCTAGAAATAATGATCAAAGGGAAAAAATAGAAGCACGTATGACAAATACTAGTTATAAAGAGGTAACATCTCTACAGGCCTTATAAGCATTAAAGATACAATAAAAGGATATTATACCAATAGATTTTAAAACAGAATGAAATACACAAATTTGGCAAAAAAACCAAAACTTATGAAAACTAACACAAGAAAATGTAGAAAATCTAAACAGTCCTATATATGCTATAAAAATTGAATTTGTTACTTACATGTTTCCTACAAAGAAAATTCCAGATGCAGCTGGTTTCCATGGTGATATCCACCAAATATTTAAGGAAGTGCTAAAGTCATTCTTACTCAATAGCTTCTAGAAAACAGAAAAGATACTTACCAACAATACTTTAAGAAGCCAACATGACCTTAATACCAAAACATAAGAACTACATTATGATAGGGGCGCCTGGGTGGCTCAGTTGTTAAGTGTCTGACTCTTGGTTGTGGCTCAGGTCATGATTTCATGGTTCATGAGATTGAGCCCCATGTCTGGCTCTTTGCTGCCAGTGCAGAGCCTGCTTGGAATTCTCTCTCTCTCTCTGTCTGTCCCTCCCCAACTAATGTGCTCTCTCTCTCTCTTTCTCTCTCTCTCTCCCTCCTTCAAAATAAATAAATAAACTTTAAAATTTTATTTAAATGAGTATATTATGGTAAAACAAAATTTGAGGAAAATCTTACTCATAAACATTGCTGCAAAAATACTAAGCAAAATACTAATAAATGGACTACAGTGATGTGTAAAAATGTGATACATGTAATGAACAAGTTACTTAGTAATCAAGAGTTTTTTAGCATTGGAAAATCAATTAATATAATTCTCCACATCAACAGAATAAAGGATTAAAGCCATAAGATAGTTTCAATTGGTTGGGAATGCAACCTGGTGAGGCACTCTGGAAAACAGTATGGAGGTTCTTCAGAAAACTAAAAATAGAACTATCCTACAACCCAGCAATTGCACTACTAGGCATTTATCCACAGGATACAGGTGTGCTGTTTCAAAGGGACACATGCACCCCCATGTTTATAGCAACTATCAACAATAGCCAAAGTATGGAAAGAGCCCAAATATCCATCGATGGACAGGATGAATGGATAAAGAAGAAGTGATACACACACACACACACACACACACACACACACACACACAAAATGGAGTATTACTTGGCAATCAAAAAGAATGAAATCTTGCCATTTGCAACTACGTGGATGGGACTGGAGGGCATTGTGCTAAGTGAAATTAGTCAGTCAGAGAAAGACAAAAATCATATGACTTCACTCGTATGAGGACTTTAAGAGACAAAACAGATGAACGTAAGGGAAGGGAAACAAAAATAATATAAAAACAGGGAGGGGGACAAAAGAGAAGAGACTCATAAATATAGAGAACAAACTGAGGGTTGCTGGAGGGGTTGTGGAAGGGGGGATGGGCTAAATGGGTAAGGGGCAATAAGGAATCTACTCCTGAAATCATTGTTGCATTATATGCTAACTAATTTGGATGTAAATTTTAAAAAAATAATAAATAGATTAAATAACTAAATAAATAAATAAAGAAGAGTTTTCATCAAAACTTAGTAGTATTAAAATATTGCTAACTATTAAAAAAAAGATAGTTTCAATTGGTAAAGCAAATGCATTTCACAAAATTCAATACTCATTGAATAGAGTATTCCTCTACTAGGAATAGAAAGAAACTTTCTTCAGTCTGATGTAGTGTATTTATTAAAATCAAATAATGAACCTTACTGCAAATATATTTAATGATGCCATGCTTAACATTTTCAGCTGAGATTGGGAACACGATGATTTTGCACATTATCACCATTTCCAGTCAACATTATCCTGAAAGGCTTAGTTCAAAAAGACTCAAAAAAGAAATAAAAGGTATAAAGATTGGAAAGGAAGATAAACATTTGCCATAATTCCCAAAAAGCATCATTTTATATGTATAAAATTCAAAAAAAATCTTCGTTAATTATAAAAATAAATGATTTTAGCAAAATTACTGTATATATGTGTTTGAGATTCTAAAATCAATTTATATTTCTACATATCAGCAATAAGCAATTACAAATTTTAAGTAAAAAAATGGCACCTGGCTTCATATGAACACAACTTGACCTCATATGATCAAAATAATTTTAGGTGGTTTATAGACCTAAATATAAAAACTAAGTAATTAGTAATAATAATAATAATAATAATAATAGTAAAGCTTCTAAAAGCCAACATAGAAAAATATTTTCACAACCTTAGGTGAGGAGAGATGTATTTATTTATTTATTTATTTATTTATTTATTTTTTATTTTAACGTTTTATTTATTTTTGAGACAGAGAGAGACAGAGCATGAACGGGGGAGGGGCAGAGAGAGAGGGAGACACAGAATCGGAAGCAGGCTCCAGGCTCTGAGCCATCAGCCCAGAGCCCGACGTGGGGCTCAAACTCACGGACTGCGAGATTGTGACTTGAGCTGAAGTCGGACGCTTAACCGACTGAGCCACCCAGGCGCCCCAGGAGAGATGTATTTAAAAAGACTGCTAGGTAAGAGACTCTTAAAAACTGAGAACAAAGTGAGGGTTGATTGGGGGTGGGAGGGAGGGGAGGGTGGGTGATGGGTATTGAAGAGGGCATCTTTTGGGATGAGCACTGGGTGTTGTATGGAAACCAGTTTGACAATAAATTTCATATATTAAAAAAAATAAAAAATAAAAAAATAGAAATAAAAAGACTGCTAGGGGTGGTTGGGTGGCTCGGTCAGTTGAGCGTCTGACTTCAGCCTTGGTCATGATCTCCCGGCTCTTGAGTTTGAGCCCCGCATCGGGGTCTGTGCTGACAGTTCAGAGCCTGGAGCCAGCTTCGGATTCTGTGTCTCCCTCTCTCTCTCTGCCCTTCCTCGCTGGTGCTCTGTCTCTGTCTCTGTCTCTCTCTCTCAAAAATAAATAAACATTTAAAAAGATAATAAAAAATTTTAAAAGACTGATAAATTACATCACATAAAAATTACAATCTTCTATTTATTCAGAGATACCAGGAAAAGACTAAATGAGCAAGTAATAGAATGAGCAGATATTTCCAATATAGGTGACAGATATAACACTTGTATCCATTCAAATCAATAGGCGAAAGTCAGGCAACTCAATTAAAAAATGAACACAGACTTGAACTAGCAGAGCACAAGAAGACATTCAAATTGTGAATAAGCATGTAAAAATGAGCTCAACCACAGAAGCCATTAAGAAATTAAAAAAATTAAAACCACAGATAGATAAAAGGGATTAAGAGTACACTTATCCTGATAAGCACTGAGAAATGTATAGAATTGTTGAATCATTATATTGTATACTTGAAGCTAATATAACACTGTATGTTAATTATAGTTTAATAATTATTAAAAAATTAAAATCACAGTAAGGTACTACTATATCAGAATAAATGGGTACTGAACTTTGTAAAATGCTTTTGCTCTGTCAATCGAAACTATTCTGTGACTTTAATCCTTATTCTGTTAATGTGGAGAATCATGTGGATGGTTTTCAATTGCTGAGCCAGTCTTGCATTCCTAAGTAAATTCAACTTATTCATTACATGTATCGCATTTTTGCACATCACTAGAGCCAGATTACTAGTATTTTTGTGTCTAAGTTTGTAAGTAGGATTGTCCTCAAAATGCTTTAAATTAAAAACAAAAACCAAAAAACCTGACTCTACCAAGTGTTGGTAATAATTTAGACCCGTGGATCCTCTGAGAAAAATACAGATAGAGGGTGTGAACTGGTGTAACTACCTAGGAAAACAATTTGGCATTATTTGCTAAATGTAAGCATACACAAAACCTGAGACTCAAAAACTGAGTCAAAGTCATGCTTGTGTCACTATTGTTGTTCACACTCACTTTCCTTTATTATCATTACTATTCTTTTCTTTCTACAAAATTAGAAAAGCATAAATCACCATTATTGTTCATCTCCAAAGTTACCAAGCATTTTATGGTTTTGCTAGGTAGTTCTGGGTATTTGGGTTAAACACAAACGGAGAAGGTAGGGGGACACCTGGCTGGCCCAGTGGGTAAAACGTGCAACTCTCCATATTGGGGTCCTGAGTTCGGGCCCTATGTTGGGCGTAGAGGTTACTTTACAAAAAGGGAGGGGGAGAAGGTAGAAAGAAGTTCTCACTAAAGGCTCTTCACAGTGTCAAAGGCTGGGTTAATGCGCATACACAACCAAAAGCCAGAGCTTGGGTTTTCCAACTTGGCAGAGAGTATGAATAGATCTGAAATCCATTCATTAGTTTTATTTGGTCTCTGGAAAGTATTTGTTCATGTTCTGTTACAGCATTTAGATGTGATTTTTTAAATACAGTACATCCATATAATCTTTTTCTTCTGTCTCCAACAAAATTTTATTTTTAATTTTTTAATGTTTTACTTATTTTTCAGAGAGCACAAGTGAGGGACAGAGGATCCAAAGTGGTGAGATCATGACCTGAGCCTAAGTCAGACACTCAACCGACTGAGCCACCCAGGCACCCCCAAAATTTTTAAAACTTGAGAAATCTTCAAACGCTATGATGAAATCTTTTAGAGTTGAGTATGGATTCCTAAGAAAATCTACTATCTGGTCCTTCACCTTAAGAACTATGCTGTTGAAGTATGGAGTTTCCTCAAAACACTAAAGATAGAAGTACCATACCATCTAGTAATTCTGCTTTTGGGTATTCACCAGAAGAAAATGAAAACGCTAATTTGAAAAGATATATGCACCCATATGCAACATTTCCAATAGCATCCTAAGTGTCCATTGGTAGATGAATGGATAAAAAAGATGTGGTATATACATACAACGGAATATTACTCAGCCATAAAAAAGAATGAGATCTGGCCATTTGCACAACAAGGAAGGGCTTAGAGGGCAATATGGTAAGTAAAATAAGTCAGACAGAGAAAGACAAATACCATATGATTTCAGTTAGACACGGAATCTAAAAAGCAAGACAAATGAACAAGCAAAATAGGAACAGACTCATCATTATAGAGACAAACCGGTGGTTGCCATGGGGGAGTGAGGTAGGAATGGGCGAAACAGGTGAAGGAGATTCGGAGGCACAACCTTCCAGTTACAGAATAAATAAGTCCCAAGGATGAAAAGTACAGCATAGGGAATATAGTCAATAATACATTAATAACTTTGTGTCGTGAAAGATGGTAACTACACTTATCCTGTAAGCGTTTCGTAATGCACGCAATCGTTGAATCACTATGTCGCACACCTGAAAGTAATACACTATGTCAACCACATGACAGTTAAAAGAAACCAACCAACCAACTGTGGTGTTGGGTCCTGAAATGATTAGTGAGAAAAACCGGTTCAGCAAGTCACTTGGCAACATAAAAATGTCTCCGTTGGCACTATCAGAGTCATAGAGAAATAATTTCATCTCATCCCTCATTTTAAAATGTTATGGGCACTTCCCCCACACCCCTCCCCCCCTCAATGGCCAACACACTTTAGCGTGGAAAAGCAGAATTTTTACTCACTGTCCATTTTTCTTGTAGCCTGACAGAAAAGAAGTCTATACTCAGCAGGTTCGAGTGCATCATATTCATCATTTTCACTGTTTTCTTCCACACTTTTGAAGTTGGGCCCCTTCTTCCTTTGGGGCAGAAGTTGGCATGCGTGAGAGTGCTCTTGAGATCTGGGGAGTGCTCTTGGGATCAACACCTGTGGAGAAGGGACGGCTGGAAGTTTGGGCAGAAGAGAAGCTGAGTAGGTACCTACTACTATGTCTCAGTCAACCCTGCCGGGAGCTCTGGAGCTAGAAGGGCCCCCCCCCCCCCCAGAGTTGTTCTGAGTTGGGGCACTGGAGTTGGGTCTCTGCACCATGATGACCAGCTGTTGGTTGTGGACGGCCCTGCTAAAGGAGCGTGACCTCAGGTGAGATAGTTCTCAGCCTCTGCTATTCGACCAGAGCAATGGGGCACAGCAGCCGCCTAATCAGTTTCAGAGGGCATGTTATTGACCATCCATTACGCTCTGTGGATACACACTGCGGCCTTTCGAAGCAGCATCTTTTATTTGAGTGGCCCAGCTCTTTCTTTGCTGTGCTTGTGTTGCAGGATTTTTTTTTTCCTGCCCCAATACCCAGGATTGGTTGTCTTGCCGGTTGGAAGAATGAAGATGTGGACACAAAGTGAGCAGCAGGCAAAACTTTATTAGAGTATAAGATCAGAAAGGAAGAAGACTAGGAAAGCTCTCAGAGAGGGGACATTTGAAAGTGAATGCCTGTGGACAATAGGCAAGGTCTTTGTTTTATAAGGTTCTGGTCATCCCACCCCCTTCCCTTCTCCTTCATTCCTTCTCAGGTTCTACCCATATTGGCTGGAGAGCTCTAGGTGCTGGGTGGCCCATTCCTGATTGGCTCGTTTCCATGGTATGAGGGGTGGTCTATGGCCAAATCCGTCCTTGTGGGTCATAGGTTTTATGGTCTACTCATTTTTAGTCAGGTCTTTTGTCAAATTCCTGAGGGATACCTGAGGGGGGTAGGTGGGGTCTGCTACATTCTTAAGAGGAACCTTAAGTCTGAGGGGGTTTGCTGTGGTCAGATGCTCCCAGCATTGTTCCAAAATATGTTTTTCCCACCCCACCCAGGGACCTCAGATCCTAACCTTTCCCTCTCTGCCTATTTTATCCTATCTTTTCCTGTCGTACTTGTAGGTGGTGATCTTTGGTGATTGCCCCAAATACATAACCCAGTTGAGTTTGTGGCTTATGGAGTAATTTATATTGCCAAATATAAGGCAAATGAGTATGAAAGGCAATACTCCGTGAGAAAATATAAAACCAAAGGCTTTTGGCAATTTGAATATAATATAAACTTTTAGGAATGTAAATGAAATAACTATCTACTTATAGTATTTACTTCAATTATGAATATTTAAAAAGCTCACATTATACACTCTCATGCAACAATTTTCTCTAAAGTCTTTATACACTTTACCATCTCTGTCATCATTGGAGTCACTTTTTGAGTTTTCTAGAGTTTCCCAAAGCACATCACCTTTGTTTCCATCAGAATCATTTAAGGTACGGCAGTTTTGGAACCTCTGTTAATAATGACCTTGGAAATTGTATCCTAAGCCAAAAGTAGCCATTTACTCTGTGTGAACTCCACAATGTAATCACTTAAGTAATTGCTTCTTAAAATGTTTGTCTTTTTCTTTCCAGATATAATTGATATATGACATTGTGTATGTTTATGGTATACAATGTGTTGATTTGATGATACATTGATATGTTGCAAGATGATTACCACTGTGGCATCAGCTAACACCTCTGTCATGTCACATAATTATCATTTCTTTTTTGTGGTGAGAACAATTAAGATCTAGTCCCTTAGCGACTTTGAAGTTGGTGATACAGTATTGTTGACTATAATCGCTCTGCTGTGCATTAGCTCTCCAGGACTTACTTACCTACTACTTGTAAGTTTGCACCCTTCAGCAACACCTCCCCAATCCCCCCACCCCCTCAGTCCCTGCTAATCACCATTCTACTCTGTTTTAATGAGTTTGGCTTTTAAAATTTCCGCATATAAGTGATATCGTATAGTATTTATCCTTATCTAACTTACTGTACTTCTTAAAGTGTTTTTAAAAGGCTTAGTCTCAACAATTTCCAACACATAGAGTTGGGAGGTCATTTTACTCAAAATAATTACTAGATCTGTGTTAATGTTTTCTTTTTCTGCCGCAACTTAACCACTATTAAGGATATAAAACCAGCAACAGCCTCTCCCAATGGCATTTATGATTCAAAACAAAGTAACTCAGAGGGCGCCCTGTAATATGAGTGACTGGGTAAAGATTCTAACTTAAGGCAACAGCTTTGTTTTCTAAGGGAATATACTCAGGAGGGGAGACAACTCGCGTTAGATTTGGGTCTACGCAGCAACCGGGAACTGAACGAACACCCTTTCCTCTGTATAACTCTTCCCAAAGATAAACAGATTGGGAGCTGCCCTGACTTCCCAGGCTCCACTCTTACATTTATCTGTACCTCGTCTTCTCTCCAGTGTCAGATGAAACTTTTTCTAAAGGTAAGAAAAAGGAGACAGCCTCATCATTCAAAGTTGCAGACTTGTAGCAAAGACAGATGCAAGTCACACAATTACTGAGAAGCTGGGAACCTGGTAAAACCAAATAAAGCAAATGACACATTGCTGAGAGGAAAAAAGAAAAAAAATAAAGAACGTGCCAGCGACAACAGTACTTTATCAGAGAGATCAATGATGTGCGAGATACCAGTAGCTCTCCTTGGTCAGAGAAATCAGTGATGTGGCTGGCAGCCCGGGAGAGTCCAGGTGACCCTGCCTGGCTTGAAAGGCCAGGACTGAGCCCTGATTCCTTCCCTCCTCTACCCACCCGCTGAAGGTTCACGTGCTCCCAACACCAACACCAACACCACCCCCTCAGCTGCTAAATCCAACATTCGTGGATCATTCCGTCTTCACTTGGGTCTTCCTGCAGAAGGTGGGAAATCTCCTCTGGAAACACGCTCCCAGCTTCACACAGCTTTCCCCCTCTCCCCAAACGCTGCCCTTCCAACTTTTCCAACGGAACCTCCTCTCATGGTCTACCAGTAACTGTTTCTGTTCCCTGGAGTTCTGCTGGCCGCCCTCTGCCTAAGCAAACTTACGTATCCCTCTCGGTGGCTTTGCTGCCTGTGAACTGGAAACCTGAAGGCAGACGGCTTGCTTTAAACTCCAGATTAGCCACGTTCTAGCTGTAGAATCTTGGAGATGGGTGAAATAAAAGGACGGATTTCACAGGACTCACGGTTTCAAGGTTAACTGAGATCATACATGCAACATGCTTAGTACAGTGCCTGGTGCGTGATATAACACATGAAGCGTCAGCGGCTCTTCCCAGCTTCTCTATTTCCAGCCTGTTGCTCAGTTTGGAGTGACGTTGTGTATTATCACGTAGACAGCCGATGAATGCTGCAACTGAACTGGCTCCATTTAAAACCCCCCTTCCCCCCCCCCCCCATCCCACCCCGTTCACCCTGCCGCCCCTGCTGCCAGCCCATACACGCAGCCATCTAAATATGTTCTTCCTTTGGTAACGTACTCTAATGTCAGATAGCATCACTGACATGGAGAGGTCACTTTTTTTTTTTTTTTAAAGTTTATTTATTAACATGAGGTGAGGGGAGAGGGGCAGGGGGGGCGGGGGAGAGAGAATCCCAAGACGGCTCCATGCTCGGCACAGAGCCCAGTGAGGGGCTTGATCCTACGAAGCATGAGGTCATGACCTGAGCTGAAACCAAGAGTTGGATGCTTAACCGACTGGACCACCCAGGCGCCCCAAGAGGTCATTTTCAATAGTTAATTTTGCTACGTTACTCTGTTCTTTTAATGCCATCACCATCCATACACGTGTTCAAGCCAGAGACCATAGCATGATTCTGGGCCCCTCTTTCTCCCTCTACCCCCAACATCCTCTTCTGCCTCAAAATTAAGAATTAGGTAACAGAAGAGTCATTCTAGATAGAAAGGACAGCTTGTGCAGGTGCTGAATGGGTGAATGAATGTCACACGTTTATCTGGCTTTCAAAACTGCTTCCAACACACTATTTCAAAAATGTGTGTGACAGAATTATAAGCCAAACAAAAATACCTAATACTTTGTGCCTATACGTTGTCATTTCAAGGGTGTTAAATACACCACCTTATTTGAGTTGCACAACCATGTGAGTTGAGCGAGGAAGCTATTACTTTTCCCATTTTAAAGATGAAATTGAGCCCCAAAGGGGCCTCAAAGACCCGCTAGAGTTGCCTGATCTGGGATCCACGAATGGAGAAGTGATTCATGGGCTCTTTGCACTATGCCACTAGCTCATCTGACAGTGATCAGGGCATCAAAGCTCACACGCAAACCACTGCCTGCAAAACAAGGTCACTCATTGACTGTATTGGTCAAGGTTCCCTGGATGTTGCAGGATTTTTTCTTACCTCAGTACTCAGGGTTCATTGTCTCGCTGCTTCAAAGATTGAAGACGTGGACAAAAAATGAACAGCAGTCAACAGTTTATTAGGGCATAAGATCAGTAAGGAAGAAGAGT
The DNA here is from genome assembly GCF_018350195.1 of Panthera tigris. Taxonomy (NCBI): domain Eukaryota; kingdom Metazoa; phylum Chordata; class Mammalia; order Carnivora; family Felidae; genus Panthera; species Panthera tigris. The sequence goes on from NC_056665.1 coordinate 132,354,686, forward strand.
AGGAAAGCTCTTAGAGAGGGGACATTTGAAAGCGAATGCCCTGGACTATAGGTAAGGGTCTTTGTTTTATAAGGTTCTGCTCAGCCCCTCCTTCTCTTCCCCCTCCTTCCTTCTCAGGTTCCACCCTTATTGGCTGGAGAGCTCTAGGTGCTGGGTGGTCCATTCCCGATTGGCTCGTTTCTATTGTATGAAATAATCTCATCTCATCTAATAAAAGTATGGTCTACGGCCATACTTAGGTCTTTTGTCAAAGTCCGGAGGGGAAACCTGAGGGGGAGTAGGTGGGGTCTGTTACATTCTTAAGAGGAACCTTAAGCTCGAGAGGGTTTGCTGTAGTCAAACACTCCCAGCATTGTTCTGAAATATGTGTTTTCCCACTCAGGGACCTCAGGTCCTAGTCTTTCCCTCTCTGCTTATTGAATCCTATCTTTTCCTATCACACGGAGACACAGAATATGTATATATATTGTGAATAGTGCTGATATATCTATGTCTATGTTTATCTATATAAAGAGAGAAAGTTTAAGGATTTGGCTTGTTTGATTATGGAATCTTGGTAAGTCCAAATCTTAGCATAAGTCCTGCTGGTCCCCGCATTAACCTAACAGTGAAACAATTCCAATAGTTATGGTATTTCATCTCAACCCCCATTTTGGCTCCCACTTCTCAGTTTTTTTCTTAGGCATGCTACCTAAAAGGTGAGCCCCTCTTTCTCTCACACAGGCTTATCTCTACAAGTTTTCTCTAATTGCCCTCCCTGGGCTTCAATTGAATCCTCCAAGAGATCCTTTCCCATCCCCAGGACATTTGTACCTGCTGTTTCCTCTCCACGCAGCCCACCCCCACCTCGTCAGGGTGTATGGATCTTTCGGATCCAAAGCGAAGTTTTCCTTGGTGACATCCCATCCCTTGACCTGGTCAGATTCCCTGCATACCAGGTAGTCCTGGGTTTGTTTTTCTTCAGAGCACTCGAGCAGTTAGAACATTCCATTTATGTGAGTGATTGTTTGATTGATGTCTGACACCTCCATTCTGAAAAGTTCCAGAAGGGCAACAATCATGTTTATTTTAGTTCACCATATTCCCAGAACCCACCACCACATCTCATCCAAAAGTATGCCTTGTCAGCGGAAGCTTCAAAACAGATCTGGCATCTAACCATTTCTCACGACCTCACAAGCTTTCAACCAGTATCTCACTGGGGTGAGGACAATACCCACCCACATGGTCTCATGGTCTTGTGGTCACCACCTTTTGCCACACCAGCCTATTCCTCAGCCAGCAGCTGGAAAGATCTTTGGAAAACATAGATTTGATCATGTCACTTTTCTCCTGGAGACCCTCCAATGCCCTGCCAGCCTCCTAAGAATAAAATCCAAAATCTTATCTTGTGCCTACAAGGTTCTCCTGGCCCTGGCTACCCTGGGGTTCCATTCCAAACTTTGTTAATCTGGATTACAAACCACCTCGTGAATCTATCCCCACCTACCTCACCAATCAACACCGCTCCTCATGCTTGCTCCTTTGCTTTCAGGACTCCCTGCAACATGAAATTGGGAAAATTGAAGGAAGGCTTCATAAAAGGACTGTGGACAAAGGGATGAGTGGGGTATAGGGAGACCCAGGGATAGTGCAGTGCCTGGAGGGCTGTTCTCACTTGAACGAGGGAGCAGTTTCAGGATGTTGGAACAGAGTTAGGAGGAGAGGTGTCCCAGAATACCACCAGTGAGCCAGAACCGCCCCCCCCCCCGCCCGAGGACCTGAATGCACTCACCTTCCTTCATCCACATATCCTGCTGGGCCTCCCCGTTGGCTGGGCCTCCCCATTGGCTGGGCCTCCCCATTGGCGGCCATAGTGCACATTCCTGCTCACCAATGTGGTCTTTGCAAATGAGTCTTCTGTTAGAGGGCCAGGGGCAAAAGGTGGAAATTCCGGGAGCAAATGGAAGAAATCTGGCACAAAGACGTTCAACAGTTCCAGATATCTCTCAAGAGGTCTTGGCAGATGAACATCCTTCACTCCGGATCACCTCTCTCTTTCCTGCCCTCTCCCCAATACTCCCTCCAACCCCGATGTCCCTTCACTGGGCTAGATGTCCCCACTGTGTGCCAACAACACCCCAAATCTCCCCTTGCCACACTGTGCAGTAATTACATTAATTATCTGTTTCTCCCACTGCATGGTAATAGGCATGAGGACAAGGACTCTGTACATCTTGATCCCCATTATTTACCCAGCTTTACGCCTGCAGCCAGCACATAGGCAGTCAATTTATATTTGTTTAACTAAGTCAACCAGAATTGTTATTTCATTTTCTTAATCTCTATTTTAGCCATAGTTATAATACTCACTGACGCCCGTATTCTTACCATATGTCTGAGCAAAGAATAGACTGAAGTACTTCTCTTGTACATACTCAAGCCACAGAGATCCTGCAGTGTTTAGTAAATGACACTGTCAGCATTTAAGCAACTGATTCATAATTTTTACCTTTACATTTAAACCTATGCACTTACCTACTATATTTTTTTTTAATTTTTTTTTTTAACGTTTTATTTATTTTTGAGACAGGGAGAGACAGAGCATGAACAGGGGAGGGTCAGAGAGAGGGAGACACAGAATCTGAAACAGGCTCCAGGCTCTGAGCTGTCAGCACAGAGCCCGACGCGGGGCTCGAACTCACGGACTGCGAGATCATGACCTGAGCCGAAGTCGGCCGCTCAACCGACTGAGCCACCCAGGCGCCCCTTACCTACCATATTTACGGAGGCTAACTCACCCTTCTAAGCCATTGTTTTCTTAGCCATGATAAAAGGGAGTTTGGCCAGGAGATTTCCATGATGTCGTCCAATTCTACATTTCCCAGGTTCTTTTTTTTTTTTCTTTTTCTTTTTTTTTTTCTTTACATTTCCCAGGTTCTAAGTGAAGGGCTGCATAACCTCCTTAACGCCAGCACCCACATCTTACTGTGTTCCCAGCACCTGGCCCAGAGTTTGGCAAGCAAGAGAAAGTCAAGAGCACAGCCCTGCTACCATTTCTACGTTCAAACCCAGGTTTGCTGGGCAAACCTGGACAATTACCTTTGCCCCTCAGAGCCTTGGTCTCCCCCTTTGGAAAGTGGGGAGGACAATGCTCGCAAAGGGCTCAGCACAGATCCGGGCTCATGGAAGCCATCACAGAATGTGGATGAAGGGACAAGCCAAAGAATCCGGGATTCTGGACATTCTCTCAAACACCGAGTGATTAACCATAACTTTCTACTCTCTAGTTCAGAAGTAGACATAAATTAGGGGCACCTGGGTGGCTCAGTCGGTTGAGCGTCCGACTTCAGCTCAGGTCATGATCTCGCGGTCTGAGAGTTCGAGCCCCATGTCGGGCTCTGTGCTGACAGCATGGAGCCTGGAGCCTGTTTCGGGTTCTGTGTCTTCCTTTCTCCCTGCCCCTCCCCCACTCATGCTCTGTCTCTCTCTCAAAAATAAATAAACATTTTTAAAAATTTTTAAAATATTAAAATTTTTTTAAATAAAAAAAGTAGAGATAAATTAGATCCTTGCATTTGTGGTAAAATGCTGAATATTATTACTGAAACGTATGGTTTAGTAATTATATAGAAACTGCAAATACATCATAGAGGGCATACACTAAGTTTGTTCAGCTTATTTTTTATATATAACTATAAACATAAACTTATACATTTAAATGAACAACAGGATGAATATCTCCTGAAAGTTTTTTGTGGGCAAGATTTTTCTGTTTCTAACAAAAAAGAGCTACGCGATTATCATATTGCTACCTAATTATTCCCAAACAAAATAGAGTCTGAACTTTCATTGGGTCAAATCAGAGCTCAGGAGTTACATTATCTTGTAAACTGAGTTCCTGACAATCTTGTTGCCTTAGAGAAGGTATAACAACAAATGTAATTATCAAATGTGACTTTTTCTGCCAATTTTCCCCCTTAACTGTTTATGGTTTTCTTTTGCCCATCTGGTTTTCATTTGAGAAGAGAATCACTAATCCCACAAACCATCTACCGATTCATAATCCTAGAAAAGACTGGTATGACTTCAGCAGCATAATTTATTTTTCTTTCCTCCTGTGGAAATAAATGTGCAGCTTCATAGAGGATTAAAAAAGACAATTGAGAAATTTCCTATTATAAACATGTATGGTATCTTAATTTCCTAGTATAATAACAGGCAGACTAACATAATTAATTATATTTTAAATGCAAATTGTTGACAACGGTTCATCTGGTTGAAATTATTTAAGCCACATCAACTCTAAAGAAAGTCCTGCTTTCTAATTCGTAATTTTTTTTAATAAAAATAATTCTATAGCCTCTCCTGTGCCCAGCAATCTCTTAAAGATTTCACATGATATTTAAAGCACCATCCCTGCAACCCCCATAGAGACAAGCAGGGAAATATAAGTGATTTATATGCAGATTTCAACCTATTTACTGAGCTTAATAGTGAGAGACAAAATATTATATGCAAAATGCGTTCATTTAAATTTTTGATCAGATCTTTCTGCTGCTTGATGGAACGAGAAAGTTACATGGGTATAGGAGCAAATACATTTCAGAATAGAAGTCTCAAACCACGTTTTATCTATAATAAGAGGCCTGGACAAAGCAGAGCTGGGTGATCCATTAGTTTCACTCATCTTGATTGACAAGCGTCACCACAAGATGAATCAATCCTAAAATTTCCCCAGTAAGCACTGAAGTGGCTGAAATTATGATGGATTTGAAACCAACAACGCCGTGGGACCCACAGAGACCACCTTATCCACGGGACGCTAACCACTCGTGGCATACGAGATGATCTTAGGAGGTGCACGTGCCATGGTTAAATTTACACTTACGTTTTTGTATCCGTGTGTGTCAGAAAAAAACAGAACTACCCTACCTAAGCAGGGTTATATGATTTTACAGATGTTACTACTTAGGCAAAGGCTCAGTAGTTAAGTAAAGAGGTGAGTTGTTTTAAGAAAAATATAGAGAAAGTAACAGTGCAGGTGGGATATGGAAATGACAACAACAGTGATGATCGTTTATGAGAGAAAGACTAAAACCTGGGAAACACTGACCTAGTCCAACCCTTAATTTTATATGTGAGGAAAATAAGGTCCCGCATAGTTTCAAAGGGTTTGCCCCAGATCCTATGGTTGTAGTTCAGACTCTAAGAGTCCCATGCTCTTCGTACCTCATTGAAGATGGACTATGTCGCCTTTACAGCATTGATCTCAGCCTCACAAAGCACAAACATTTGCTTTTTTTTTTTTTTTCTGGAAGAATGGGTCAATGAGAAATGCTGATAAGTTCTCAAGCTATTCTCAAGCTATTTATGTAGTTGATGTTGTTTCTTTCTATGGAACAATGGGTGGGATCGTTGTCCCCTGACCAGAATAAACAGGTGCTAATGAGAGCTGATCTCACTTCAGCACATTTTTTTTTTAATTGAATAAATTTGACATGTAACATTGTGGAAGTTTAAGGTCTACAGGATGTTGTGTTGATATATTTATATATTGTCACATGATTGCCCATGTAGTGATATTTATCACGTAACTTAATTATAGTACAATATTATCGTCTCTATTTATCATACTATGCGTGAGATCTCTATGACTTATTTACTACCGATTCCAAGTTTGTACCCTTAAACGCCATCACTCTGACCCCCACCCACCCCCTGGTAACCATCGTTTTGCTCTGCTTTTTACAGGCTTGACTTTTTTGATTCTGCATGTGAATTTAAAAAATTTTTTTAATGTGTATTTCTGAGACATGGAGAGAGAGAGACAGAGTGTGAGTGGGGGAGGGGCAGAGAGAGAGGGAGACACAGAATCCAAAGCAGGCTCCAGGCTCTGAGCCGCCAGCACAGAGCCCGACGTGGGACGAATCGAACCCACAAACCAGGAGATCACGACCTGAGCCAAAGTGGGTCGCTTAACCCACTGAGCCACCCAGGCGCCCTGATTCTGCATGTGAATGATGTCACACAGTCCTTGTCTTTCTCTATCTCGCTTGCCACTTTCAGCTACATTTCAACAGAGTGCTATTGATTAGATCTGTATTGTTCACTATGAGTACAGAGGTGGAATATAAAGATACATTTATAATCTCCTATCTATTTTGTTAACGGTGTGCCTTCTTCCCAAGTTCAACTATGCTTAAAATTTCACTTTTACCCAACCCACTGAAGCCTTTGGACATTTTTGCCTTGCATGGGAACGGTATTCTATGCTATATATTCTACAGTTCCTGAAAAAATTCCGCATACATGTCACTGTGCTCCCGTGACGCGTGGACACATCTCCTCCCAGGTGATGGCCACCTTCTGTTCCCACCTCATCTCGTCCCGCCTCTTACCAGTCACACTAATAGCTCGAGACCACCAACCAGAGCGGGAGCATTCACACCACACAAGCCGTCAAACGCCTCCATCGGAGCTTCTTCCTCCAGAGAGCCAGTTGTCAAACATTTACAAGCCCACCGCTTGTGCGAGCGGTTTTGACGGTGGGTGGAAGGCAGGCCCTTTTAACATGAGGCTTGGGAGCGTTAAGGAATGATCTACAAATTAACTTTCATCCCAGCTGAGAAGTTTCAGGAGAACGTGACAGAAAGGCAGCACGTGTGCTTCAGGGGACAGCATCCGACTGTGTTTTCTTCACTTTGGGAGACTGGTAGTGTAGTTTGAGCCCTGAGGAAGAACAGGTCCAAATAGTCAGAAATGGGCTTTCTTGTAAAAATGGAAAGACACCGCCTAGGGCTCTTTGGAAAGTAGAGATGACAGGTGATGCCTTCTGCAGAAAGACCAATTTCTAGATGAAGATCCTCCTGAGTGGACCAGATATGTGTTGTCCGACAGAACTTTCTGCGGGGATGTTCCACATCTAAGCTGTCCAATAAGGTAGCCGCTAGCCACATGCAGCTAGTTTGCATTTGAAATGTGGCTGGCCTGAATTAAGATGGGCTGTAAGGGTAAAAATACACGCTGGATTTCCAAGACACGATATAAAAAAGGAATGTAAAATATCACATTAAACTGTTCATACCGAGGGGTCCCTGGGTGGCTCAGTCGGTTAAGTGTCTGACTTTTGATTTCGGCTCAGGTCATAATCTCACAGTTTTGCGAGTTCGAGCCCCATGTTGGGCTCTGCACCGACAGTGCCCTTGAAATTCTCCCTCACTCTCTGCCCCTCCCCTGCTCCTGCTCTCTCTTTCTCAAAATTAAATAATAAATTAAAAACTTTAGGGGCACCTGGGTGGCTCAGTCGGTTAAGCGTCCGACTTCGGCTCAGGTCACGATCTCGCGGGTCCGGTGAGTTCGAGCCCCGCGTCGGGCTCTGGGCTGATGGCTCGGAGCCTGGAGCCTGCTTCCGATTCTGTGTCTCCCTCTCTCTCTGCTCCTCCCCCGTTCATGCTCTGTCTCTCTCTGTCTCAAAAATAAATAAAAACGTTAAAAAAAATTAAAAAAAAATAAATAAAAACTTTAAAAAAATAATAAATAAAATTTTTATACTGATTACATGTTGAAATGATATTTTGGGATATATTATTAAATATTATACATGTTATTAAAATTAATTTCACCTCTTTTTACTGTTTTTAATCTGGCCACTACAAAATTTTAAATATATATATATATATATATATATTTTTTTTTTTTTTTTTTTTTTTTTTTTTTTTTTTGAGAGAGAGAGAGAGAAAGAGAACACATGTGCATGAGCAAGGGAGGGGCAGAGGGAGAGAGAGAGAGTCTTAAGCAGGCGCCGTGCTCAGTGAGGAGCCCGATGCAGGGCTTGATCCCACGACCCTGGGATCATGACCGGAGCTGAAATCCAGTCAGACGCTTCACCAGCTGAGTCACCCAGGCACCCCGCGACCGTGAAATTTTAAATTAGCCATGTGGCACACATTCTTAAAAATTTTTTATTTGCGTGTAGTTGACACACAGTGTTAACATTAGTTTCAAGCATACAACATAGTGACTCGACACATTTATACATTATGCCATGCTCACCACAAATGGGGCTACCATCTGTCACCATATGACACTCATAGTGCCATTGACTACATTCCCTATGCTGTGTCTTTTAGTCCAGTATGGCACACATATTTTTATTGGGCACCTCTGGGCTAGATCATGAAGCTCTGAATCCATCCTGGAGAGGGAGAAGAGTATGGGGAATCAATGGCCGGGGCGGGGTGGATAATTACAAACAGCTGCATTTTGCATACCTCAGGAGGCAAATTTTGTAATGCAACCTCCTCTTTGAAACTGAGTGTTAGAACGTTAGAAATGTCGGGGGATCGCCAGCATGCTGCATAGGTGGAGAGACATGGGGGGGGTGTCACTCGAATATTTGAAACCATGAGCAGTGAATCTGAATGTCAAGGATATTTTGTATTTCCCCTAAACCTTCTTCCTTCAGTAGATAGGATTATGACGCTGTTTGAGAAGGTTCTGTGGAATTCTGTGAGAAATTAGGATCACATTGTCAGTCGTGCTTCCCATACATATGCCCTGTTTTTGCCCCAACAGAGAAAGAAAATTATTGTGCTTGAGAATTTATGTCAGATCGTTACCTACCTTGAAATACGGCACCTCTTTTTCAGATGCGGAACCATAACACATAGGGTGTAGGCATCCCCGGTAAATCAGGAGTCCGGCTGAGGCCAGACAGGACTCAGATTTCATTATTTTAATTTCAGGTCTGCCATTTCTCCAGAAGGTTTAAGAATCACAACACAGAGATTCAAATACACTTGATGTCGAGGATGTTTTTGTTGTTGTTGTTGTTGTTGTTGTTGTCAATTCATTTTTCAGAAATAGGCCTTAGCATCTTAATCTGCCATCAGGGCATCTCACTGGGGGCAAATGCTGTAGCCAGTGGAAAACAGGGTTTGACTTCAACACTTTAAAAAATGGAGGGATAGAGAGGAGAAATTTATTCTTTCTGCTGTATAGAAATCCAAACCTTCAAGCCTCCAGCTATAAAGAATGCCCACGTTAATGAGACAAAGATCATGTTCTCATTAGGAAGTTCGGGTCAAGCATAAGTTAAATAAGTTCCATGTCACCTGCAAAACCATGAAGGAAACACTCTGAACCCCTGAGCAGTAGTGTGGCTGGTACATAAATCCTTACTTTCTCTGCATGCTCCTTCTGGGACTTTAACATTCACCACAGAGAGTGGGAACTGTAAAAATAGACGATATGTTTCTGAAGAAGTGAAAGACTTATTGCATAATGGCGGTAAACTGTGTCTAGTAGAACAGAACGACTATGCATGCAAACATAAAACTCAAAAAATAGCTACCATCCTAGACAAATGTCTTTTCTAAAATATTCAGCCTGGAGAAAAATGTGTGGTTACATGAGGGAGTAGAAACCTTGTTACCTGGTATTGGGGAAAATGGAGTGAACTTAGCTAGTCCAACTGTGTGGCCAACCAATCTGGGTGGCCCATGTTGACCTCTCCCTGTAAGTCTCCCATCAACCCTCTCCTCTTTACTTCTTTTTCCCTTTGAAAGACCTATGCATAAATGGAAAGGAAATAATTTGTAAACAGAAAGTATCGATTTTTGCAGAAGCCCTGTAAGGCAGAGAGCTAGAGCCTCTTTCCTTCCTTTTCATCACGGGGAACAAGAGGAAGGAGGAAGACATTCAGACCCAGACACAGCTGTCAGGTAGAAGAGGCATCTCCTTTGCTTTCGGCCCTCCCCTTCCCCCGTGTGCCTTCTGAGGTTTCCTGCAGACTCCACGGACCCCTGCCCAGGCTGCTCTCCCTGGATAACTACTCATCTGTTGATTCACTGATCCAAACAACAAATATTTACAAAGCAACTAGTATGTACAAAGCCTGGACTAGGTGTTGGGAAGGAGATTGTGGGGAGGGAGGGAGAGAGAGATGCAAAGATAAATAAGATACAGTAACTTTTTCTTTTTTTTTTAAAGATTTTATTTTTAAATAATCTCTATCCCAATGTGGAACTCAAAGTCACTATCCCCGAGATCAAGAGTCACATGTTCTACCGACTGAGCAGTGAGGTGCCCCAGTACAGTAATTTCCTTGAAGAGATTTAAAATCTAGGGGAGGTGGGGGCGCCCGGGTGGCTCAGTTGGTTAAGTGTCCGACCCCTGGCCTCGGCTCAGGTCACGATCGCACGGTTCGTGGGATCGAGCCCCACATCGGGCTCTGCACTGACAACGCGGAGCCTGCTTGAGATTCTCCCTCTTTCTCTGCCTCTCCCCCACTCACGCACGTGTGCACTCTCTCCCTCTCAAAATAAATAAGTGAACATTTAAAAGATAAAAATCTAAGGGAGATAGATATGAACATTGGAATAAAACACCAAATATATCAAGTGCTGTAATGGTGTGGCAGGAGACCGGACAATGTCCTAGAGTGCCTGGAAGTGCCATAGGGTCTACCTGCAGAAGGCTGTGTGCCCAGTCAGTTGAGAGGCATTTGGGGAAGAAGTCACCCTAAAAGGAAACAGCAGGGAGATGTATAAGATGGCTGCAAATTCAGTGCTTCCAGATCAGAGAAGAAGAAATGGGCTAAATACAACATGGTGTTTAGTCACACCCTCATCTTAAGCGGTGAGGCCCGAGTGGATGAAATCTTTCCATCAATTGCATGTCCATAGGTCACTCCGTTTCCTGGCCAGTCAGTTTCACTTCCCACTGGGATTATGGTTGAAACCCACACGGACATGGGTTTTAAGCAGCTGGACAGTCCACCAGAGCTGGATCAAAGACAACATACGAGAGGACAATGTGCATCTACCACTGTGATCATCAGTGGCATCCTGACGGCCTCAGGAGACAGAAGTTTCTTTGAAAGGCTTCTCTTCAGCAGGTGTTGGCTCTGCCTTCACGGCAACTGGTGGCACCAAGAGGGGGAGGGACATGGAAGACCCCGCAGGGCAGGGCTAACTGCAGATGACAAGCCTGAGGCACCCATGGGGTCTGTGTTCATTTATGACCCCACCTTCACTGGGCGTCACCCATGGGCCGGGCACTGGATTAGACCAACCAGTCAGATGCTGGTCTCTGCCCCAAACGGCTCTGGTCTGCTTGGGGCAAACAGATGTTAATTCATACTTGTATGAATGATTATCTCACTGAGTAAGTGCTAGGAAGGAAAAGTATAAAATTGGGAATATACAAAGAGGTTAGGGTCAAGGTCATCTGAGGGGCGTAAAACGCTTCCTTGAGGCAAGAAGTCATTGGGCAAAGGGTGGAGTCATTGGGTGGAGAAGTTCCTACAGTTCTAGAGACATGACTGGAGAAAAGCTAGGAAGGACTATTGTGGTCCTGTTATTATACCAGGTCTATGTACCCTGGAACACCCAGGTTACAAAATATATAAATAGGGAGAGGTGGGAACCCTGGGAAGTCAATTTGCAAGATTCCAGAAAGCTTCTTAGAAAAGGTGGCATTTTAACTGCACTTTGAAATATGAGTAGGGTTTTGGCAGGTGTGGGATGGGGGCAAATAGCATTCCAGAATAAGGAAGAAACAGTAAAAGCAAAGACAGTAAACATGAAGGGAAGGGATGAGGAATTATATATATGTATATACATGTATACATATGTATATATTATATATATATAGTTATATATTTTTGTATATTTTTGATAAAATTGTGTGTGAATATCTATATCTATATCATCTATATCTATATATATCTCCCAATACTATGTTATTCCCTTTTCCAGATAAGGAAATGGAAGCTCTAAAAGGTGAAAGGGACAGCTCAGAAAGACTCACCCAGGGTCACCAGGGTATTGGGTGATAGAGCCCAAATTTAAACCCCAGTCTAAATCTTCCCCCGGTTGCCTTCCTAAAACTACATGACCCGTAATAAGGCCTCCATAGGTGGCTATCATTACAGATACAAATGTGAACAGCCACAACGATCATGCTGACGTGCCCAAGGGCAGTTGAAGACGGAGGTAATGGCAGGTGGGAGGGAGCAGCAGGAAGAATCAAGTATTGGAAGGTTTTGAAGGCCCGGCAATGTTCCCCACGTGCAATAGGCATGGAAGAGCCAAACACCTGACTCTGGCCAAACCCGACACCCCAGGATCCTGTAAGGCAGGACCTGCTGTTCCAGTGTCTCGTGGGATTTGTTCAGAATCAAGAACAACAAAAAATAGGAGTGTACAATAGGGATGTATTGACGGTAGTTGAGGGACCCTCCATGGATGAGGCAGAAAGACTGAGCTTTGAGGTCTGAGAAACTACAGATGAGATAGTTTGACAACACAAAGTAGGGTGATAGATCTCACGTGGCCATACTTCGGTATCCAGAAGCGCACTGCAGACAGTGAAGAGAACGAAGAGCAATGACCACGTAAACAGAGGATGCTGGCCGAGGAGGAAGGAACTGTCAACACCACGATTTTGCTGAAGAACACAGAGGATCATGTCCGTGTATGCTTTGTTTCAGCGGAAGCTTATTAACATGCTGCTCAGTGATTGTGTGTAGAGATCAGCCGTAGTGTTTCTTTAGAAAGTTGGCAATAATCTCTGGTGGTTGTCATTCTGATTTTATGAACTCTTTCAGATTTTTAAAGAAGGGCTTTCTGGTCAACCAGGACGGTCAGCTATGCTCTTGCCCTGGTAAAAATGCTTAAAAGAATTCTTTTTCCTAAGTGGGGGAGGGGGGAGTTGGGGTGAAGTGGGGGGGGGGCAGTGGGCATTCTTGTTTGGATAAGCTAGATAAACATCCTTTACATTGAGGAATTTGGTATTTATTCTGTAGGAGACAGAGTCACGAGAAATATTTGAGGGGGTAGGGCGTGATATAATCAGATCTGCATTTGAGGCGGGAAATTCCAACAGCAGTATGAAGGATGGATTAGGCCTTTCTTGCACTTTACTGTGCAACATCTACCTGTTCCCCTCGAACCAGTACAAAGGTAATGTGTATTATAGTGAGTATCTTGGTGTCTCATTGCTTAGTAGCTAATAGAAGTTAATCTCATTGAACTTCAGTGGAGTCAAAGAGTTCCTAGAAATCGAATGACAACCCCTCAAAAATCTGGCTTTCTTTTGGAGGGAATTATACGTTCTAGGAGGAGGGAAAGTAGAGGAAACCTTTCGGGGAGGAAGAAAAATATTTGGTGCTAAAACCACCACTAAGTAAGTCCGCCTTTGCTCTTGCCATGCAAGCTTTTCCCCCTGCCACAGATCACTCGAATATATTTGCTCAGTGTGGGATGGTGCACACATTTGAATATTTACACTTAAAAATAACAGAAATAGATTTTTCCAAGGACTTTTTTTTTTAGGGTACATTTCTGAAAAACGCAGCTATCACTGTATTTGTTATAGCTGTATGCTTGAGTGTAGTTCTCAGCTCTTCCTCATTTCACAGTTTTAACTGGGACTGTGGTTCACTCAGAGCTGACATATACTTTGGGCAAAAATCTGTATAACAGATCTCTCGGTGGAGGCTGGAAAAAAGATTTCACTCCAGGACTCTGTGTATAAGGTGCCTGAAGGAGCGCTGGCTCTCACTTTCTGAAGCCTGCTTAGCACCTGCCACCTTTTTACCTTTCCTTCTCCGAATATCCATCCATGCATCCATTCATTAACAAATACTGTGTGGCAGGTACTGCACTGGGGGTAGAGATAGGAAAAGTCCAGGACTCGCCATCCAGAGCTCGGCGGCCCACAGGGGAAGATGAGGTGATGGAGGCTGGAGAGGGCTGCGGAAGCTCAGAAGAGCCCCGGCGAACAGAGACTGCAGAGTTGGGGAGCGATTCTCCCAGGAACTGGTGCTTGGGCTGGGTCTTCAGGATGAGTAGATGCTAGTGACATGAATCAGCAGAGGGAATTCTAAGCAGAGTCAAAGGGCGCGATTCCTCTAGTCCCTTTCAAACTCTTATCCTGACATCTATTGCCTTTAACATCTTAAAAAGGAATCGCCCAAAGTGGATAAAGATGGAGGGGGAAAGCACTAGAAACTAGCAAAAGGAAAATGCTTTTTGAAGATGCCTTTATCAAATGTCAAAAGAATATGTAACTCTCTGTGCATCCATAAAGAATGTCAGCCTACAGAAGGTTGGGCTGTATCTTTCCATAGCATGAGTAATTCCTAGACTGGCCACGAGGTTTGATTTCTCGAGCCAGAAATGTAGTGCTGTGTGCTCAGTAGAGTCCCTGCCTCTACCAGCATGCGCCGTCTGCTGTTCGTGTTGTACGAATGCCGTGAGTTATCACTCAAGGTGTTGATAATGTGCAGTCTTGAAAGGTCATGGACAGTGAAGACCTAAGGAAAACCGCGAGGGAGATGGGAAGGCAAGAGATAAGTAAAGGGCATTACATTGCGAGGGCGTAATTCAACAAAATATATGCAACTCTCTTAAAGGCATTAGAAAGATTGGTTGGGTTTGGGGAAGTGTGGAGGAGTGCGAGGGAACGTAGATGTTGTTTTTGCAAAACTGTGCAGGCATTTAGTGTTAGGCCCAGGCCTGATTAATGACGACCTGTGTCTGAGGCTCTCAGAACTGATGATGCACCTATGTAGCACTTTTGGGAGGGACCAGGCATCAATTTGCACAGGGGAGGCATTCTTGCTATTTTAAAATCTTTCGGAAATACAGTACTTGTGAGGTTTTCTTCCCTTTACAGAAACACCAGCTACTGTGCATAGATAATTATTTTTAAATCCTTAAACACACACACACACACACACACAAAACTGTTGTGATGCTTTTCACCATCAGCCTGTACTAAAAGATTCATAGCCCGTATTGATTTTTCTTCCCCCAAAGACATCTCAATTTTCAATAAGCCTAGAGACCTCTCCCTTTTCATATGCACTTCTCCTTGCTATCTCTGCTGTCTCTAGCCTCCAGCCACCTTACCAGCCAGTACATTTTCCAAACATGTTTGCTTTTTTTTTTTTTTTAATTTTAGTGATGCTATCTGGTTTGAGATATTTTATTGCTCATTTGCTCTGTGAGGCTGTGTTGAGACGTTCAGGGATAAACAGGTAACACAAGATATCTCGAAGTATGGATGCACTGGAGCCCGCCCCTGGTGAAGAACTAACGTGGCCAAAGTTTCTGCCGGAGTCGGGGAGAAAAGCAGAGGAATTCGGGCATCTTCGTAGAGCAGCCTCAATGAGAGCACAAAGATGGAAAGTTTGTCTTCAACATATTCTTACCTCCCTATGTGGAGCCATTCTGTCTCTCTAGCCTGGGCCTCCTTGTTCCCAACCATCTAATCATTTCAGGGCATTAATTTTGTTTCTTTATGTGTCAGGTTGGAAAGCAATGTTTTGATAGGGTGTTAGTAAAACAAACAAATCAACCAGCGCAACAATAAAAAAAGGAAACAGCCACCACAAAAAAAAAGTTTCCTAAAGGTATTTGCAATGTGATTCATTTATTCCCCCAACAAACAGCTGCTAAGTGCCTCCAGTGCGCTAGACACGGTGCTAACGAATGGAGATAAAACAATGAATATTCAGAATGCAGTATGTTAAATGCTATGATAGACATACACATTAAGTGCCATGAGAGCTCGAAAAATCCAGCATCATGGGCCAAGCTTTGCATGCGTTATCTCACATCCTTCTGACCACAGTCTTAAGCGGTAGACACTATCAATACTCCCATTACACAGATGAGGAAATGGAGGTCAAGAAGGATAAATTACCCAAGGTCATGCGCATGGCAGAACATGGACATGACTGACTCCAAACCCATGTAATCGAGTTTTAGCCAGGCTGCTTTCCAGAGGACACACTTGGACTCAGTTTGGTAAAGAAAGGAAGAAAGAGCACTCCAGGGAGAGGGAACATGTTCAAAGGTTTGGTCACAAGACAGTCATGGCATGTTCTAGGAACCCCATCTGGATCGTCATGGCTGAGAATGAGCTAATTCAAAGAGCAGTGAGCCAAGGGAGAACCTGGGGAATCCCAACATTTTAGGGAAAAGTGGGGAGAAAGCTGGAAAGGAATCTGAGCAGGAGCAGGCCATAAGAAAGGGATGCCAAGGAATAAGAAACCTTGAAGCTGGAAGGAAAGACTCAGCAGAATGAAGAATGAGAGCCCCAGGGAATGAAGGGTGGGATTTCAGGCACGCAAATCCCAGGGGCTGGGAGAGATGTTTTGGAGTAGAGGGTTCCTCAAATATAGAAGTGAATGAAGACATAGGTGACCACCAACTTCCTCCCACAATGCCCAGGGACAAGGACAGGTGATGGATGGGTAGACTGACAGATGGAATCACAAAATTTTAGAGACAGACAGTGAGATGATTTAATTTCACCACCTAATTTTCCATAAGATGGCATGGAGACTCAGAACTCTGCAGTGATTTTTTTCCTGACATCGCAGAGCTAATTAGGGGTAGAGCTGTGATTAGAATTCAGATCATCTGACTCTCAAAAGGAAAGATTTCAGACAAGCATTCTGTGCAAAGGACGTGAACAGACAATCCACAAACGGCCAACAAACATGAAAAAACTTGTTCAGCTTCCCTCGTAATCCAAGAATCCTCAGTAGCAAAGGGAAATAAACACACTCATGTATTGCTGGTAGAGATCTAAATCGTCATAATCTCTTTTTTGGGAGATATTTTGGCAATATGGAAGTGTAGTGATCAAGAATATCAGCTTTGAAATCAGACAAATCTGGGCCCAAATGCTGGGTATGCCAACCACTGTCATGTATTAACCATTTTCTGGGCACAAGCCTCAGTTTTCTCTGAAAATGTGGATATTAATAGTAATTACCTCCGGGCGCCTGGGTGGCTCAGTCAGTTAAGCGTCTGACTCTTGATCTCGGCTCAGGTCATGATGTCACAGTTCATGGAATCGAGCCCCGTGTTGGGCTCTGTGCTGGCAGCGCGGAGCCTGCTTGGGATTCTCTCTCTCCCTCTTTCTCTGCCCCTCCCTTCCCCTCAAAATAAATAAGCAAACATTTAAAAAAATAGTATTTATCGCATAAATTCATTGTGAAGATTAAATTAGATGATGCTCATTATAGCACAGTGCCTACCACACAGTCTAATAAATGGTATTATCGTGATCATTATGTACAAAGGGTTTTACAAATACTCACTTTCCTTAGACCAGCAATTTCATGTCTAAGAATTTATCTTACAAAAACGATCAGAACTGGGCACAAAGATTTATGTACACGGAGATTCATCACCACATTATTTATAACAGTGAAAAATTGGAAACACACGTATCCAACAATAGAGTGGGTAAATTAATGATGGTTCATCAGGTTGATGGAATACAACGTGGCCATTAAATATCATGCTGCAAAAGAGCACTTAATCATCAGAGAAAACATCCATATGAAGTGACAGAAACAGGTTACACAACGATATATAAGCATAAAGCCAATTGTACCACAAACCACAGATTACATGTATGTATTCTATTCATATAGAAAATACTGGATGGCAACTTGGTGAGAAAGAACGCGCTCCCAACATAAATCCATGCTGATCATACAAGTGCATTCTGGGTGAGACCTCTGTCCCCTGAACGGAGGGAAACTCGGTTTGGTAGACTGTAGGGTAAACTCTGTAACAAGACTATGATCAAAGAAAGCATGAAAAGAAGTTCCTTTTCTCTGAGACTATCAAAACTACATAAATATTTGAGTTTAACGAACCATCCTCAACCTTCCAGATATGAAAAGACTTGGAAGGAAATTATATTTTGCAGTTGTAAACTTATCTCAGCATGCTGGGATTTCCACATTTAAGTTCTATTAATGCTTTTCAATGCCAGCATGAAAACATATACCTTAGACAATCTTCCTCAGTGGTATTTCTTACAGGGAGCTGATTAGACTAAATAAAATAAAGCAGTAAACTAAATAGGCAAACCCTCTGTGGACACACACTGAAAAAGAACGTTCAAGTTGGTTTGTTTACTATTTTCTTCTATCACTATATCTTAGGAAACCTACTGAGGAATTACAGTACAAACGAGAAAAATAAAGAGCCCTGAGGAATAAGTGATCATTTTTCCTGCGTATATGATTCCAAATAGTTCACTTTAATAGACATTGAAAGACCATTACTATGCACTCTTAGCTGTAAATCACTTAATCCATTCTTTCTAGTCATCCATTATTTGTGTAAGGTTCGGAACATGCGCCAAACAGGTCCTACAAATACAAAAGGTCCATCGTTATTGGTTTCGTGTTTTCATTTACGACATAATTAAGTTATAAATGTTCTCCTAATAGTGTGCGTTTTGGCAAGTCCATCAAATCCTGAGTATCCTCATCTGTAAACAGTTGTAGGATTGAATGGAATGATTGCTAAGAGTCCTTCTAGCTCTGAAATAATACGGCGAACTATGGCGCAAGAGCATGAGGTTAATATAAAAATTGGACTTTTCCTGGGAAAGAAGTTGGCCTTAGAAAGAATCCATGTTGAATCTGTCAGAATTATAAAATGCCTATGTCAATATTTTTCATGTTAAAGAGACAGATTGCTGAGTATTATATTAAGTCAATTTCTGATGAGCAGAATATTGTAGATTAGTTCTGTCCAAGATGAAAATTTTTCAAATGATAAGTATGGTAAGAAATTATTCAAAATCCTTGATACACTTTGTGGACAGTTTGTGCAAATGCGTTTATATTCTGGTTGTGATAGTACTCTATTTTTTGAAAGAACATCTTCTAGTTTCAGCATACAGTTTTATGTAAGATCTCATCCGAGTACCACAACAACTTAATGAGCATAGGTCCGACGGAGATTATATTCTCTTTACAAAAATCAGATGCTAAATGATTTTCTTCAACTAGCGTAGTTACTGGAGTAACAGAGCTGGGACTGGAAACTAGCTCCAAATTCACCCTCTCTTTGTTCCATCACATCGTTTCCCAATGCCACCTGGCTCATGTCAGCGTGACTTTTTAAGATACATTTAGGGGCCTGGCTCCTGATGGCTCAGCCCATCAGGCGTCCAACGTCTGCTCAGGTCATGGTCGCATAGTTTGTGAGTTCGAGCCCCGCGTCGGGCTCTGTGTTGACAGCTCAGAGCCTGGGGCCTGCTTCGGATTCTGTGTCTCCCTCTCTCTTTCTCTGCCCTCCCCCGCCTCTCACTCTGTCTCTCTCTTTCTCTCTCTCTCTTTCTCTCAAAAATAAAGATTCAAAAAAAATGTTTTAAAGATACATTTGAAGGTGGCTTTTATGCACAGAAAGGATTATCCAGCGGTTATATTTGTTTTTATAACTAATATTTGACTAAATGAAGTTCTCTAAAAACTTCTAAATTTAAAAATCCTTCAAAATTCAAATCAGAGGTTGGCAACCTGTAGCCTGTGGGCCAAGTCTGCTTTTGTAAGTAAAGTAAGTTATGTAAGAAAGACATATTCATTTACATGTCGTATATGGTTCCTTCTGTGACACTGGGCAGAGTTCCAGGGTTGCAGCAGAGACCAGAGGACCCACAAAGCCTGAGCTATTTACCACTGGCCCTTTGCACAAAGTTTGCCAATCACTCTCTCGGATTTAACTTACAAATCTTATATTTAACACTCTTCAGGAGGCCCTTTGGGCATTTTAAACTACCCGTATATACTTGTATGGGATTTCCTTTTCATGTAACTCAGGTGTCTACCTTAACAAACGAAAAACTTCCCAAGTGTTTGCATTATTCTTGTAACTCTAATAAACTATGTAGAATCTTATAAATATAACTCTAGCTATATCTATGTCACATAACTATTACTATAACCTTGTAACTGTGTTGAGTCTTCAGCTCTCTTCAATGTTCCCAAACTTTGTATAAGTGTGCAAAGATTTCAATTTAGAAATCAGAAGCTGAAAGCAGTTATGCTTTTTATTTAGGGTCACAAGACTGACCTCTGTAACCGCAAAGCTAAATTCTCTTGCACAAAAATGAACAGATTCCTTCCTGACCTAAAAGATAAATGTTATAGGCTGGATCCTCTTAAATGGACGCTAAATCATCTCACAGTTAAAATACGACTGGCTGCTCATTAAGGAAACAATGACATCATCCCAAATAGTTTTCGGGGCTTCCCTCCCCAGTGATGGATGCTGCAGAATGATCAATAGCACTGCGGACACCGATTGGACTTTTCTTAGGAACAGTGACGAGACTTACTGAGCCCATTTAGAAGCCCTGACAAGAACCCCATAAATTACAGGTAGGGGGTGACCACACAGTCTATATTGGTTTGCTACGGCCGCCATAACGCAATTCCACAAATTGGGTGACTTGAACGAAAGAAATGAGTTGACTCACATTTCTGGAGGCTGGAAGTCCAACATCATGTTGTTGGTAGGCAAGATTGGTTCCTTCTTTGGGTGAGGGAAGGGTCTGTTCCAGGCCTCCTCCTGTAGCCCCTGGTAGTGGCTGGCAATCTCTGGCATTCTTTGGCTTGTGGAAGCATAACCCTGATTTCTGCCTCCCGCTTCACATGGTGTTCTCCCCGTGAGTCTCTGTGTCCAAACCTCCCCTTTTTTATAACAGTCATATTGGATTAGTGACCACTCTAATGACTTCATGTTAACTAACTGCATCTGCAACAACTCCATTTGCAAATAAGGTCACATTCTGAGGTACGAGGGGTTAGGACTTTGACATATGAATTTGGTGGGGACACAATTCAACCCACGACAGAGACTGGAAAGCTTAAGACACTCTTTCCAGAACTCTCTTGATGTTGGGATGATGGATATAACGTAGGTTCAGTGCTCAGGTAGAATTGGGAAGGCAAAAATGAAGTCGAGGCCCTACTTCTGCTGTCTCTTCTGGAAAGCATGGTCATGGAGGCATTTTGTTTTTCTCTGAGAATTTTCAGAGGACCACTGTGGGCTGGGACTGGTGGTTCCAGGGGAGGATCCTTGACTGTGGTAGCTCTCCAAATGTGGCAGTCTTTCGGACCATGGTCACAAACTACACGGTTCTGAAGGAAGCAACATACACTGTGCTTGAGTGTCTGATCCACTTACCAAGTAAGCTGTAGGGCTGTCCGCTTGGAGAGGAAATGAGAGCGACACCTCAAGCTGAACCAATGCAAGCACTTCTGCAATTTGGGTCTTATGATCCAGAAGACCTAATGGTATGCAAAGCATTTGTGACAGGTGAGGGTGTGGTGAGCCCTAGTAGGCAATTCACCACAGAGGAGTTTAATAAAGCCACATCCTCTTTGATGAGGAACATTTTTTTTCGTTGTTTAAGAAACAGCTCCCAGGGGCACCTGGGTGGCTCTGTCGGTTGAGCGTCAGACTTCGGCTCAGGTCATGATCTCACGGTCCGTGAGTTCGAGCCCCACGTCAGGCTCTGTGCTGACAGCTCAGAGCCTGGAGCCTGTTTCAGATTCTGTGTCTCCCTCTCTCTGTGCCCCTCCCCTGTTCATGCTCTGTCTCTGTCTCAAAATTAAATAAACGTTAAAAAAAAGAAAGAAAGAAAGAAAGAAAGAGCTTCCAGCTTGCTGAATGCTTGACAATGAAAAACCAAGTGGTCTTGTGACCAGTCTCCCCATCAGGAACGGGGTGCTGCATGGATCCCCTCGTCCACCGAGTTGGCGTAAGTAGAGGAGGTGTGCTCTATAGCATATTGGGCCTCGGCAGGTTGTGATGGCCCCAGGTGCACGAGCAGATGATTCCCATTCCCCTAGCATCACCCCTGGTACCCGTCACCTTCAACACACATGCATACCCTCAGGGAAATTCCCTAGAACACATTTTTTTTTTTTTGAAGGGAGAGAGATAAAGAAAATTGAGCCCAGTTCATGGATGGTTCCGCATAATATGCCAGCCCCATTGATAGTGGGTTTCCCCAGCATTACTCCAGACTCACTAGCAGGTGGGGAACAGCAACGTTCCCAATGGTTAGAACTTTAAAATGATTCGTCCGGTGTTCAGCTTGTGTGGAAAGAGAGATATCAAAAGTATGGGTCCGTATGACCAGACGCTTAGGGACTTGGAAAAAGGAACAGGTGATTGGTTTCATGGTGAATTTCCTTGGGAATAGGTACGTGCATAGACCCCCCTCCTATAGACCAGGGTGTGATGCATCCCATCGGTTTGCTCACAAAAGAGCAGCACTGCATCAGGGAATCTAGATAATAAGGTGGACAAGATGCTTTAGTCAATGGATGTGAGTCAGCTGCTTTCCTCAACCACCCCAGAATGCCCACAAAGCATCCATGGTAGCAGGAATGGGGGTGGAACCTGGGCTCAAACACCATGCATGGATTCGCCAAACGTGTTATTCATTCTCATGACATTCCACACAATGTTATTTCTGACCCAGAAACTCATTTTATAGGCGGATTTTTAAAAAGCAGGTGCTGACCTCCATGGGACTCGCTGACCTTACTCTGTGCCCATCAGGCAGAGGGCTGCCATACGGGAGGAGGAGTGGCCCGCTGGAGACAGCTGAGCCACATCGTGCAAGGTACTTTCCTTCAGCATGTGGTATATGTTCCAAACCAGCCGCTTTTATGTGGTGGTGTTTCTCCCATCAGCGGATCTTACAGATCTGGAAACCGAGGGACAGAAATAGGGAAAGCCACCTCTCACGGTCGAGCCTGATGGTATAGGCAAATGTTTATTTATGTGTCTGTGACTTTAAGTTGTTGTTTCGAGATCTGTGGACTCTTCCATTCAGGAACACACGATTCCACCGGACTGTAAGTTAAGACTTTCACCTGGTCACTGGGTTTCTCACGATCGCTGGGTTTCCGACAATCAAGGACAATAAAGGTTGCTGCTAAACAGTGAAAGCCAGTAGATTCTCTGGAGTAGCCCCTGGTACTGCCACATCCAGTGGCAAAAGGTAGAGAAGACGTCAGCAAATCTAGAACCTCAGATACCTCCAGCGCGAAGGTTTAGGTCCTGCAAGCAGGCCAAGAAGTCTGGCCCACTGAGCAAACCTGCTGGGAGCAAAGACCGCATGCAATGCGTTGTAGAGGAAGGAAGTTATAAATACCGACTGTGGACTTGTGACCATGAACAGAAATGACTGTAGAGGCTGTCATTTTTTCCCTTGCGGTTTCTGTGCCATTTACATATATTAGCCACCTTCCTTTTTATTCCCTCCCCTTTGCCTTTAATGTTTAACGAAGGGTCTTGCAGGGCATGATTAATTTTACAAGCCAGCCCGTAGGTTGTGGGACATCAAGACTGGACTGTGACTAAGCTAGAGGGAAAATGAACATGACCCAGGGATGGATGCAGAGAAGAGTCGTTCTCCCTTTGGGGAGAAGACAAGTGCATTTGTACGTTAGGGAAGACCGGATGTTACTGCTATCATTTGGAAGCTTACGTTTCGAAGAAGAATCTATATGGACATTTAACCACCAAACGGGTGGCCCATAGTGGACACGGTGGATTAGAGCTCAGCAGCCATTCCATCCTCTTTATCTTATTCCTTCCTTTACTGCAGAGATGGGAACACCACAGGCTCATGTTTCAGACTTCCTTGAAGCAAAATTCAGGCTATAACTTAGGTTCAACCTGATTCCAGGTTCCATGTGGGGTCCGCTATTTCTGCTGGCGAGCGAGGCCAAAGAGCCACAGAGTGCTTCTTCCACAGGGTTCATGCAGGTGTCGGTGTGGGGTCACTGGCCTCGCAGGTGTCAAAGGAGGGCCTCTGTTTTGTCGGTGCAGGTTCCGTGAGGCACCATGGCTCTGGAGCCGGCAGCCCCAGTGGAGACTTCCCGTTGTGGGGGTGTCCTGATGGTGGCAGACGCCTGATCATGGCTGACGTGTGTGGCTCCCCAGACAGCAGCTGCGGGGGCAACTTCACAAGTCGGCGGGCGGCTTCCTGATGCATAAGAGCTTCCGCCACGGCCCAGATCCGTGTGGGGAGTCGCTCCTGAAGCTCAGCCTAGAGTGTTTTCCTCAATCCTAACACCAAGTCTGGAAGCCATTTATCACCCTATAAGAAATTTCTTTCTGCTTAGACTCTCTAGACTGGATTCTGATGTCTGCCGGGGAGACATGAGCGATTAAAAAAAAAAAATCTTCCCATCCGGGTCTTAAGTCTTTAGCAGGTGTCAGAATACCCCACTTTTTCATATTTTTCCTATATGGTAGGTCTCACAGTCTTAACATAGATTTAAAAACCCTCTCTCATGGTGTCGTCTGATGGTGTTGTGACTAATTTTATCAACATCATTCTACTGTTAGCTCTATTTTTCATTCTACTTTATCACCTTAGGAGCCCCAGGAGCCCACACTGTGCTTTAGCTTTTTGGGGATAATCTGTGGGCCCCCCTCCAGCCGCTGATTCATGCTCTGGACTTTCCCCTTCTCCTTGTACCCCTCCCCTCCTTTGTCGAAATGTCTGTTTCAGGTCCTGTCCAAATACCGTCTATCAATGGAGAGTTTAATAAACTAATTTAGGCTAAGTTCATTGGTGACAGTGGAAACGGTATTTTTATATTGATAATAATAACGATGGTGATATCCACTGCTGACATGTATGAAGCATTGACGACATGCCAAGAACTTCACAAGAATTACGCCTTTAATCCTTAAAAGTCCCCAAACCTAACAGAGCTCATAAGTGTTAGAACTAGGACTAGAGTCCGGGCCTGGGTTCAGAGTCTTGTCTGCTAACTACCACGCTATATGGCCTCTTTAAATCCAAAGGAATGGGGGCACCTGGGTGGCTCAGTCAGTTGAGCGACCAACTTCAGCTCAGGTCACGATCTCACGGTCCGTGCGTGCGAGCTCCGCATCGGGCTCTGTGCTGACAGCTCAGAGCCTGGAGCCTGCTTCAGATTCTGTGTCTCCCTCTCTCTCTGCCCCTAACCCACTCGCATTCTGTCTCTGTCTCTCTCAGAAATAAAAAAAAATTTAAATCCAAAGGAATGATTTGAGAATATTAGGTGGCCTTGTGGCATGATGGGAAGAAATACTTTTATGGGGGAATCTTCTAGCAACAGAAGCATTAATATTTTACTGAGATCAGGAGAGCTAAACATAAGACATGAAGCACTAAACAAGAACATTCCACATTTTTGTGGTAACACAGTCATTTCTGTAGTAACAAGATAAGCATTTTGGTTTATTCTATTGCATAAGAAATGAAACTGGAAAACATGAATATTTAAAGAAGGATAAAGGTACATAGGTAACTGAGCAAAAGTAGAGGAATCTGGAAAAATGCAGAAAGGTTAGTTTATTTGTATGATAAAATATTTCACTAAGGAGTCCATATTATGATAAGCCTTTGAAAGATTAAAGTAGTGTAGATAAACCAGTAAATCGAGTTTAATGCGGGATTAGATAAGACGCTGGTGGTCAGTAATAACGATTAGATGTGCAAAGCTTAAGGTCACTGATTATTTGGAAAAGTGGAAAAGGTGAACATGCAAAAATGGATGTGGTGTTTGATAAGACAGGTACCCCCGTTTTCCAAAAGTTTGCATTAGGCCACTTCACTTTTGCAAAAGACCTACCTTAGTACCTGTCTCTGCTAACTGAAAGAAATCTGGAGAGGATTTTCGGTTTTACCAAAGGAGTAAAAAAAAAAAAAAAAAAAAGTGACAATACTGTTGAGTGTTTTGCTGCAAACTGTCATACGGGCAGTGTGCACCCCACGCCGCGAGAGGGGCCCCGCCAAGCTCTTTCCCCTTCAATCGTGTTCAGCATGTCAGCAGCAAGCCGTCATAGCTTTGACCTGTGTCTGAGCATTTGTACTTTATCTCCATTTATTTTGTGCATCCGTTAGCAAGATGTGTCCTAAGTCATCAGAAAAGCCTGAAGGAGTTTATTTTGGGGATCTGGGAACATTCAAAAAATTTCCTATATAAATTAGTGGAAATTCCTTCTTCACTTTATGCCATTTGGGCCTACAAAAGATTTCATATAAACGCTCTACTTTGGAATACCCAGAGAAACCTGTATTTGGTTCCCGAGGAAACAGTAACCATAAAAGAAAAGGGAGAAACCTTGTGAAATGGGAAACTGACTGGAATGGTTGTATGGAGATCATTTCCACATTAACAAATAATGGGAAAAACATAGTGAGGTTCTTAAAATTCAAATGTTATTAATAGAGTAGGGCATGTAATAAATCCTATGGGCTCCTCTGGTGTCTACTTAACCCTCCAAAGTGGTTAATGAAGTCTCAAGAGTGAAGCTTGGGCTAACTCGTGTGTTACCAGACCTCTATCCGCAGAGAACAACCAACCAATTAAATGGCTAATCTAGTCAGTTCTATTTGCCACACTAGGCATATGTGGACCTTTATCAATATCTTGCAATCAAATTGGTCTGGGCTCATACTGATGAATAACCTCTGTGTAAAAAACTTTAAGACAGTGAATGAATAATCAGACACTATGAAAATTACCAATAAAGATGTTTGCAAAGGCTAATATTTCCCAATTCATTGTTATCGTTTCTGCTGTTGTAACATTGAGAACTACCAAATCTGAAGCGGATAATCTTAGCAATTTGCCTTATGCACAAAAAAGTCATTAGGTACACCTAGCTCTATAGGTTCTTTCTTTTCCCCCAATAGTGCTAACACGAAACTATTATTTTCAGATCCTTGACTTGGCTTTCAGAATTTACCCTCTACTCTCCAACATGCAAATTAAAGGTTCTGTTTTGATTCTAGGAAAAAGTCATCTAGGAGTGAAAGAGAGAGAAAGAGATAAATGATAGGAGCACTTGCCCAACCACAATCACATTTTCAAACTACAAATATGTGAAAGTGATTTTCTAAGAGATTTAATACTCTGACAAAGAAGAAGTTCCAAGTGAATGATCCTTTGGAGTGGAAAAAGGTTAGCTGGGAACATGCTTGTGAAACACACTGTGGAGGATTCTCATTATGGTCGTTCTTGCTTCCAGGTTCAAGTGTTGCTCAATCAGCAAGGTGCTCGATTCACAGTGATTGCTGCGCACTTCCTCGCTGATCAAGAAAATGCATAATCTCAGCCTAGACACATTTACCAGAGAAATGAATATAAGAAACAGGATTTTGATTTAAATTTTCCAGTTGCAGCAGATCGAGAAAAATATATATGCAAGAGAAGATTCCACTTGCAAAGCCCTGATTCAAGTAAGTCCAAAGAGAATGTATCTCTACGTTCCTAACGCTGTCTTACCATTAGAGAGCAAGGGTTTCTTGCTCGGAGCCCTTGTCAATTTGATTAAACTCACAGACACGTGACTGACTCCGCCTCTGTTAAAAATACTCTCAAGCCAGAGAATGAGAACCGTGTGGCTTTGTCTTTGTGAGTGGGTCCTTTAGCAGAGCAATCATAACACTAGCTAGAGGGGTGTATGTTTAAATTTAATATCCCACAACTGAATTCTCCAAACGCAGCTCATTGCAGAGAGGGATTTAGAAGAATGCAAATTCAAGTCCAGAATCCAGAATACCCTTCCAGGCATGGACGTTTAGCTTAAAATGGCCCTCGAGAAATATGATACTTATTTCCAGTGTTGTTTTAAAAGGCTGATTTTGGAAGCCGCTCCTTTTCTGCGTATTGTTTCCAAGATTAAAGAAGCTCTTCAGGTGAAAGACTAGAGGGAAACGGTTGAGACGTTAGCGCGTGTGTGTGTGTGTGTACCTCTCTGGCGTAGGTGAGAAAAAAGGTTCGAGATTCCAAACCCAATTCACTCGGCCTAGACCCGACCCGCGTGACCAACTCCGTCCCCACGAGACAAACTGGAAAGCGTCCGGGCCGCTGAACGGCTCAGTCGGCCGGGATGTGAGCCAGAGCCAACAGGCGCTGCGGCCCCGCCACGTTTGGAGGCGGCTCGGGGGGCCCCCGCGGCTCCCAGCGAGCCCGGGGTTTGGGCCCCGCAGGAACGCGAGCGAGGCGGGGACGCCGCCCGGCCGGCCGCCCACCGGGGGCCCGGAGCCCGCGCTTCCCGCAGGCGCCGCGGGCGTGGGGCGCGGCGGCCGCGCTGCCATGGCAACGGCGGCCGGTCCCCGCTTCCGGGCGCCGGCGCGCCAGGCCGGGCGGGATGGGGCGGGGCGGGCGTTGCTAGGAAACGGGCTGTGGGAGTCCGCCTCCGCGGCGCGGTCGCCGGGCTTCCACACTTCGCCTAGTCCGGCGCTGCAGAGAAGCAGGTGGGGGAGGGTCGGGAGCGGCCGCGGCGGAGCCACGTGCTGGCCCAGGGTCTCAGGGCCTCTCTCCTTCCAGGCCGGCCCTTCCGGCCGAGACGATGGCCCCTTTCCCGATGGCTTACAAGTACTGTGCCCCGTGCCTCGGAGGAAAAAAAATGAACGAAAACACTTGGGCATTGCCAACCCCCCCCCCCTCACTGGCTCCGTGGGGACAGTCAGGTCCCCAGACTGCGCTGAGGGCTCTTGACCCACCCTTCTCCCCTCTCCAAAGGGAACCATTCCTCGAGCTTTACTATGCAAAGCCGAGCATTTTGCATACATTAACTCATTTTCAATCCCGTCTAGTAGGAGCTAGTGACTTCATTTCAACATGAATAAAATGTGGCCAAGGTCGTACAGCTGGTTGGGGTGGAGCCAGGATTTGAAGTCCAGTCTTGCTCAACTTCAAGGTCCTTGCTTTACTGGAATGCTCAAGTGTTCGCCCTCAGCTGCGTCCTCCCTTTGGCTCTCCACACACATGCACCACCCCAGCTGGGGCACGGTGCCTGGAAGTGGTCAGACAAGAGGACTGAAGAACATCAAGTCAAGGTTGAGATTACCACCCCCCCCCCCCAAAACCTTGATACATCACTGATAATTTACAGATGCCCCTGTCTGTAATGTATATCACAGTCACCAGTTAGGAGCTTCAGATTCTTCCCAAAGGGAGAAAATCTAAGAGAGATTTGCCAAAACCAGTGTTGACTCCCAGCAGATATCCCATGCTGGGCTAGGTACGTGGGAGATTAAAAGATTTTCGTCTCCCGAAACCGTGTCTGTCCACAAAGAATTTATATTCTGTCAGGGAAGTGGCTTGGGTTGCCAAGGGTCGTGTGCAAGCAACTTATTAGGAAGTGCTTTCAGGAGAAACTAGTAAGGGACAAAGCGAAGCAGAACGGGGCGGGAGAAGAAGTCAAGCAAGGGAGCTATTTAAGGTCAAGATCCAGCCTCACTCAGCTTGATCCAAAGGGAGCTCTGGAGCCCAAATTACATAGTGGGTTGATCCCACTTCGATGCAAGGGAGCTGGGTTTTTTATACTGGTGCACCAGTCAGTCACTGGCTACAGGCCTTCCTGGAGGGGATGAACCAGCACTTCCTGTTCTGAATGACTCTGGGCGAAGGGGCTCCTGTAATAAACTAAGGGAAGGTAGTTCTTGGAAGGAGGTGGGAGGTGGGAGTCATCAGGAGAGAAGTACCCAAAGGCTTGGGGATAGGTACAGTGAACCAGTAAAGGGGATGCTCTAGTGAATGCTTTTGGTACATTGCCCAGAGTCCACCCTTTGCACCACTCAGACTGATGTGCTCCTCACATTAAGTCTAGTCTAGTTTGTCACAGCTTTTTCAAGATTCTAACTGATCATGGAGCTAAGAGGACAAATCACAGCCCTTGGGGCTATAGCTGGTGCCTTGATTATAGTGAATATCCGTCCTTTTTTCTCTACCATCCATTCTAGATTCCCCTCATCCTCAACTAGCCCTCTGCCAGGCTAGGCGGCTTGCCTGGTAGGGTGGCCCAAATCTTCATCCTTGAGGGGTCTGAGCTCCTTGCCACCATGTCTTTATCAGGCAGTGGCTCCTGCAATGATCTGTTTTCAGTTAACACGGGGTGTGGGAGCAGCAAGAGAGACACCAGTGGATCAGCTGAGGTGTTCTCCCTCTGGGAACTAGAACTTCTAGACCCAATGCCCTAGAGTGATGAGGACGGGAAGGATGCATTGCCCGAAAAGGTCACTGAGAGTGAGAGTGAGCCGGACGCCTCCTCTTTCCACCCCTTGGTTTCCAGACCCACGTATTCAACTCACTGGAGACACAAAGCAAAATAATGGCTCTCAGTGTAAGGTATATACTGCGTTCTGAATGAATGCCCAACCTCACAGAGTATCATTTCGAAGTTAGTGCCTACTTATGCCTTCAAAATGGGGTTACAATCGGGGCGCCTGGGTGGCTCAGTCGGTTAAACGTCCGACTTCGGCTCAGGTCAAGATCTCGCAGTCCGTGAGTTCGAGCCCCGCGTCGGGCTCCGGCCTGATGGCTCAGAGCCTGGAGCCTGCTTCCGATTCTGTGTCTCCCTCTCTCTCTGCCCCTCCCCCGTTCATGCTCTGTCTCTTGCTGTCTCAAAAATAAATAAAACGTTAAAAAAAATTAAAAAAAAAAAAGAGCAAGAATAATATTAAAAAAAAAAAAATGGGGTTACAATCTATCACGCTAGAAGCTTCCGAATGGCGTATCGTGGATCGGCGGTGTCACAGACATGTGCCCATGATCGTACCCCCTTTGCCAAAAAAATGGGCAGAAAATTTTAGGGGATCCCGTGTCAGTAAATCAGACATTCCGACTCTTCAAGCGGCGGGTCTTGCCAAGGCACTGCGGGTAGGACAGGTGAATTCACACGCTAATTTATACCGATCCCAGTCAGAACAAAATGCTGCCATTTCCAGGGTGAAAGGCATCCTACGTAGTTAACTTGCCACCGTGTCTCGGGTTGGTGTCCTGAAGGAAGAGCGCCAGCCTGGGGACACAGAGTCAGTCTCTGTTCTCACAGATCAAACGTTCCCAGTGGCAGGCCCTGCATCAGCTTTGGTGATAAGGAGCCCGTGTTTTTTTGACTCATGCAGCGTGTCTGTCTCTCTAGCTAGTACCTCCATAGGCCTGTGTCTATTGCACAAGGAGCTACAGTAGCTACGGACAAAGGCTGGCTGACATTTACCGGGTGAGTCACTTTGCCCACCCGGTTGCTTAAGGCCTCTTCTGCCACGGACGCCCTCCGGGAGGTACCGGTGTTCGATACCAAGATCTTCACTACTACTGGTCCTTCTCCCTCAAACCTCCTGGTCCCCATCTTCCAATGACGCTTCTTCCGGTCCCAGGACCAAACCAGTGGAGTCATCTGCTACGCCTCTAAACCCATCTCCTTCCCTTAGGCCACCTCTCTCTTCATACAACTTGGGTCACCAGGCGCAGTGTCCAAAGCTGGGCGTCTTGCAAACTAGCCTCACTGGTCTCTCCAGAGCCCCCCGTTGGTGGGGCTATAGGACAGCAACTGTCCATTTTCCGTGTGCACTGAGGTACTGAGTCGGACTATTTAGGAGCCCAATTCCACCCAATTCCATGGTCCTTATAATTGTTATTTTCTCTGTTTTTCTTGAAAGCGAGAGATATCGCACCCTCAGTGCGCCCCCCCCCCCCATCTGTATCCCGTCACAATTTACCAAGAGTGGAAGTCTCAGTAATTGCCATGGTACAAAGATACAGAATGCCACAATTAATATGAGGTACAAATTTTTTTTTTGCTTTTTTTCACGTTTATTTATTTTGAGAGAGAGCGAGAGAGCAAGCATGAGCGAGGGAGGGGCAGAGAGAGGGAGAAAGAGAATCCCAAGCACAGAGCCCTACGTGGGACTCGATCTCACAAACCATGAGACCATGACCTGAGCCAAAATCAAGAGTCGGATGCTTAACTGACTGAGCCACCCAGGAATCCCGCCCCCCCTTTTTGTTTGACTTCTTTGATGCTTTATCATACAGTACTAATTAAAGTTTGGTTTGTATATATGTCCTTAAATTTAAGTAAAATGAGATATTATCATATGCAATTTTCTTTTGTGTAAAATATGTTGAATTTCTAACAAATAAAAAAAAATACAGAATGCCTCCTACCACTGGGCATGGGATCCCCATTTTCCTCTTGCTGGCGAATGAGCTGCACCTAGAATCCTAAGAGTCAGCTTCCTGGGACTTGTGGTGCCAGATGTCTTAGGCAGGCTCCCCAGATGCAGAACCCAAAGAGAGGATTTGTGTGCAAGTAATTAAGCAATTTACCCCAGGAGAAATTGTAAGGGGGTAGGAAAAGCAGAACAGGGAACAAAAATTAGCCAGGCATGGTTGTGATTTCAAATAAAGTTCCAGACTCAGTCTTAACCCTCAAGGGGCTTTTGAGAGTAAATTACCAAGTGGAGTTTATCTTACCAAAAACTAAGGGATCCAGGTTTTTATATGTCTGTACCAGTCAGTCAGTAGCCACAGGACCCCATGGGCATTTGTAAGTTCCCAGGCTCTCTGGGTTCTGGAGTCGTCTGAGTACCGTAGTTCCAGGGTACCACGGGTTAGCTCTCTATAGAAAGTTACAGGTACGAACTTTTTGGAGCAAAGCTTATAGAAACTAGGGGCTGGCTATGCTGAACCAACAAGGAGGATTTGAGAGAGTCTAGACAGAGAACCACAACTGCTAAAGAAACAAAGATTCATATATGAACAAGTGACTTAAAGCTTCTGGTTGCTGACAAGACGATAAATTAAGCCGAGCTTCTTTCTGCCTCCAACCAGAATGGAACTCTGGAGACACCACTGGGGAGATATGGAGAGGCTGGGTTTCCATTTGTGTGTTGACGGAGGGCACAGTGCATGCCTTAGAGCCTCAGGAAGATGAGTGCTAAAGAGAGTTTTGCTTCCCTCACTGCCCCGAGCACATCGTTACCTGCCGTGATTAGGTTATATCAAATCCGTGACTTCCATCTTGCTGGTAGACTCTCTCTCTATCATGTCTTTGGATCGCATGTTTTCATGGCCAGGAACTGAGGGCGTCCTCCGGCCAATAGCCAGAAAGGAACTGAGGCCCTCAGCCCAACAACCCTCAAGGAACTGAACTCTGCCACCATGCATTACAAAGAGGATCGTTTCCTGCTTGAACCTTCACAGGAGAACCCAGCCCTGGCCACTACTTTGATTGCAGCCTGTGAGAGAGCCTGAAGAGAGGACCCAACTAAGCCATGTATAGATCCCTGACCCCTGGGAACTGTGCCATAACAGAAGTATGTTGGTTTAAGCCACTAGGTTTGGGGCAATTTGTCGCACAGCAATACATTATATGAGCATTCTGCAGCTGGCCGGTAGGCTTGGGCACATCTGTCCTGTGGATGGCTATCTGTGTGCAGGTTTTATCTACCTGCTAGAATGCGATGCCCGCTTTTGGGTCCCCTACAGCAGCTAGGGTTTGCCCTGCACACAGTAGGCTCACGGCAAATGCGTCCTAGGCAGGAACGACAATAACAAATATTGCTACGACAATAACAAAAACTGCCTGGGCTCTTGCTACGTGCCAGGCCTTGTTCTAGGCACTTTACAAATCTTCATTTATGTAATCCCCACGGCAATCGTATTAGTTAGGCTCTGTTATGATTGCCACTGCAGCTGAGGAAAATGAGTCTCGGGGAGAACACATAACTCACCAAGGCCTGACGCTTGTGAGTGGCACGGCTGGGATCCTCTGGCTCCAGAGCCCCACATTGCCTCTCAGAACTGGGAAGAGAAGGAGCTCAGTGCCACGCAAACACTGTCCTTTTCTGAAGCACCATAGAACATTCTAACTCCTCGGCCACTTGTCAACGGTTGGAGGGCAGGAATGTATCTTAGCCGATGTGAAATCCCACCTTGAATGTTTAAAACATAGCTACAATAGGAGCCTTAAAAAGCTGGTCGAATGAGTAAGTGAATGAAAGAAGGAATGAATGAGAGGCCTTTGAATAGCATGTGGAGACAAAAAAAAAAAAGACATATAGAATGCTCTGTTTCTGGATGTTACAACAGCAGACTCACACATCTCTCACCAACACATTTCTGTATCGCTGCTGTCAATATTAGCCCTTCTGGGTGCTTATTGGATAGCACGAGCTAGGAAATATGGTGTGTTTTTCTTGACTTGGAATTGAGAGCAGAAATCATTCATAAGAGGTAAGTGAAGCGGAAGGCAGCTATTGTCCCTAATAAGTGCGTCTATTTCTTATTGGTCTGACTACACATGCACGCACAGAGAACCCTGGATTATATCTAATTCCGTATTTGTAGCTGTTTATTACCTGCAGGGATAAGTGAGGTTATATAGTGGGCTAGTTCAAAGAATGTGCTTGCTCGTATATGCAAATACAGCTAAATCGCTTAAAATCACAAGTTGCTTACCACCCTCAGCCGAGGGAATTTGGTTGGAAATGTTCAAACATCACCCGTCATTAGGCCTGCCTGCTACAAGCACGGGAAATGAAAGACGGTGTCTTTCAAGGCCACGGACCTTAGCCACGCGATGATTTCAAAGTAAGGAAAGCAGCTAACGTCTTCCGTCATTTTTCATTGTTTTCAGGGACTAGAGTCAGAATAAGAGATTATTTATGACCAGTTTCGATGATGAAGTTGCTTTGGTTTCTTGTAACACAGACCAAATGTGTCTGGGAGAATTCCAGCAACTATACGTGGCCGTCTTTTACCCAATAAAAGTGGACTCCGACATTGTAGGTGGTACTTTTGCTCCCTGATAAGGCTGGTGCGACGTAGCTTTATTTCCATAGCGTTTCCTTTTGCCTTTCTCCTCTCTTCAACTGCCATCCTGGCCGTGCCACACAAATCTTGTTGATTACATGTGCTGAAAACTCTTCACTGCCTCTGTAGGTCCCTCGAACGATCCAAGGCCTGAAACCCAAGGCCTCTATCATCCATTTCCTAGTCCTCTGACTGACTTCAGCTCAAAGTTTTCCCTGCCCTCCAGCCTCCATATTCCTACACTTGTGCACTTTTCTGTGTCTCAGATTTTCTATGACCTCCAAAGGCCTTGACCTTGGCACGTGTGGCTCCCGTTGTATTGTTTGCCTTCCTTTCCCTCCCGCCAGCCCTGACCCACGAAGACATTGCCTGTGTCTGAAGCATTGTCTCAGCTAAAGCTGGCACTTTCCTCAGGGCTGCTATGGTCCCAGTGGACACCTTAACCAAGGTGCCACTTCCTGAGCACTGCCCCACTCTCCTGCTGGACAGCCAGCTCCAAGAAGGCAGTGGGGGGGACTCTCCGATTCCTCTCTGGCGTCTCAGCACCCAGCCCAGGGGCCTGGTTTGTGGAAGAAATGAGAAACACATAAAATAAAAATCCGTTGAATGAATCCTTCTCTCCTGTTAACCTTCGTTTCTCCACTCTGGGCAGATCCAAATCGCAATTTGTACAGTTTGTAAATTTCATTCACCGTGAATGACAGTTTAAGTAAAATAAAAGCTGTTGGCACAATGGAAAATGTCCTCAAAATAAATTAACTTTTGCAATTTATATCACATGTAATTCATTGCTATAATTTAAAGCAAAACTTTGAGATCGTCCTTATTCCAAATCAATCGATTTTCTTTCTTTTTTTTAAAGTTTATTTATTTATTTATTTTGAGAGAGAGAGAGAGAGAGAGAGCAGGGGAGGGGCAAAGAGAGAGGAAAAGAGAGAGGATCCCAAGCGGATTCCACAAGGTCAGCGCAGAGCCTGATGTGGGCCTCGAACTCACGAACCAGGAGATCGCGATCTGAGCTGAAGTCAAGAGTCAGACGCTTAAGTGAGTGGTGCAGGCGCCCAAGTCCATCGATTTTCAATTCTTACAGACCCTTGTCATTATACGGGAGTAACGGCCTCAGTGATGTTACCCTTCACCCTGTTTTGCAACTTTGCTTAGAAAGTGTGATGTGCATTTTTTTCTGCTGGCATAATAACACAAGGCAGGGTAGATATCGTGAGATTTGCTCCTTGCAGTGCTAGTACAGGACAGAAAAATAGCTAAGAGGATCTAAAGAACTCTTCTAACATACAGTATTTAAGAGCCGAAATGATATTCATTTAGAACAGTTCTCTCCGTGCGGTTTACACGATTGCTTTTGTTGCCTCCGCAGCTGTTACCAGCGGTAATAACAGTCTGACCGAAGAGAAGAGACGCGATTTAATCATTTGGGCGTGTTCCTAATCAGACCCCAGTGCTCTCCTGGATACAGGTGAATTTAAAGCTGGCCCCGGGAATTGATGAAGTCGTGGCTTTATTTTTACTTGAGGGATTTCGCCGGGCTTTGAACTAAATACTTTGTAAACTGTAAATCACTTTTGGAGTTTTGCTTAGAGTCTTACACTGTCTTTATCAGTTTGAATTTTTGGAGCCAGGGCCCTCTTTGTGTATCACGTAGTTCTTATTCTGGGGGAAAACTCCAATGACATTCTTGTTCAGGAAATTGAAGAAGGCCTGACCCTACTTTCCAGGACTGACTTCGTAGGTCTGCTGGAAAGGCATTCAATGGCTTACAAGGAAGTCAGGAAACAAGGACAAAATGAAAGAAAAGAGCATACGATGTAGAGAGTATATTGGCTTCTGAGGGCTGTCAGAAGAAATTACCTCTAACGCGGTGGCTTCCAACAACAGAAACCTATTCTTTCATTATTCTGCAGGCCAGAAGTTCAACATCAAGGTGTCAGTAGGATTGGTTCCTTCCAGAGTTTCTGAGGGAGAATCGTTCCATACCTTTCCCCTGGTTTCTGGTAGTTGAAAGCAATCCCTGGTGTTTTTTGGCTGGTAGACACATCCCTTCAATCTCTGCTCCATATGAAGACCTGGCCTTTCCTCTGTGTGTTCCTGTGTCTGTGTTTCAAACTCCCTCTCCTTTCTCTTACAAGGATACCAGCCACTGAATTTAGGGCCCACCCTTCTGCCAATATGCAAATATTTTATCCAGAATGCCCTTAAGATCCTTAATGTAGTTACATCTGCAAGGGCCCTATTCCCAAATAAGGTCACAGTGCAGGTACCAGGGGCTAGGACTTGAACATATTTTGTGGGGGGTGGGGGAGCCATAATTCAACCCATGACTGAAGAGAATTCACCTGGGAAAACTCCTTCCTGCTTTGATTCTCCTAAAAGCTCTCCATATTTTGACCTGGACTCTCCTTCGGCCACAGAGGCAAACCCCTGCTTCTTTTTTTTTTTAATGTTTATTTATTTTTGAGAGAGAGAGAGAGACAGAGCCTGAGTGGGGGAGGAGCAGAGAGAGAGGGAAACACAGAATCCGAAGCAGGCTCCAGGCTCTGAGCTGTCAGCACAGAGCCCGACACGGGGCTCAAACCCACGAACCATGAGATCATAACCTGAGCTGAAGTCGGACGCCCAACCGACTGAGCCACCCAGATGCCCCAAATCCCTGCTTCTTAAAAGCTTAACCCCCCCGCTTCAATAAAAACAGAATCTGAGATACCACGGTGAGGAGACTTTAGAGATTGAAGAAGAGAAAAATAACTAAGACACAAACCAGGAAGGAAGACTGGTCCTAAAATCCTAAGAGATCAAAATATGGAACAACCGATATATAGCACGGTCTCATTTTTTGACAAAGCAAAATTGCATATATATTCACAGAAAATTTCTGGGAGGATGTATCCCAAAAAGGCAGCAGAGAGGCTTATGTGGGGGGTTGGAGATTAAGGAATCTTAAAATTTCTTCTTTATGTGTCTTTACATTTTGATAATTTTAGGTAATTTAAAAACACCTCTTTAAACATTAGAACTAATAGTTTATTAAAAGATAATGAGATCTCACGATGGCAAAGAATCACTCACCTGGTCTTCTCTTTCCCAGAGGCAACTGCACTGAAATCAAGTAGAGAAGGTAGAACAGGAGTCCGTTGGTGTCTCTCCCTGATCTCTTTTTACCACTATGAATTCCATGCACAATGTCCTGGTGTTTGGCCACCATGTGGGTGATCTTATTGAATTGTAGATGTGAGTGCTAAAAAAACCCCACCCATCCTCTCGTCTAACGTCCTAATTTTACAGATCAGGAAAGAGAGCCCTGGAGAGGGTGGCAGGCTCTCCCAAGGTCCCATGGACAGACGTGGAGCTGAGACCCCACGTGGGGCTCCTTCCCTTACCGCGGGGGGCTGCTGTCAAGGTCTTGGGCATGGACCACTGGACTAACATGAGTCAAGTGTCTCTTTCCAGTTTAACTACTAATGAATAAGCCACTTATGTATGCCTCTACCAGATACACATTTGTAAAGACTTATTCATTGAGCAATTATTGAATACTGGCACGCTGTCCCAGCATATGCTGGCCACTGGATATAGAGATGGCTAGATAAGTCTTCAGGATCTACCTAGTTAAGAAGAAACTGTAACCTAAATGTCCCCAGGCCTACCCAGGTTGTGGACGCAGAGTTATTTTAATATAAAGACCCAACTCTCCTTGATGGAAGTTCCCAGCTGCTATCCTGGGAATTCAACGTCCTCATGCTGGTAATTTTAGGAAGCCCCCAACACAGGGACCTGAGGTTTTGTGCTTTGCTGGGGGTGAGTCATAGTCCCCCCGCAGCGACTCTGCTCGTGCTCCCTGCTAGGGCCCATTTGGGAAGTCGATGGCCCAAAAACCATTTGAGGAAGTGTGGTAGTCAATTTCATGTGTCCATTTGCTTTGGTCATGGTACCCAGCTATTCTGTGAAACATTATTCTAGATGCTTTTTTGAAGACATTTTAAAGATAAGATTAAAATTTTAATGAGTATACTTTGAATAAAGCAGATAACCCTCCCGACATTGTGAGTTAAAGGCCATAATAGAAAACTGGCCTCTCCAGAGGAAGAGGGAATTCTGCCAGCAGACTTGGCCTTCAGACTTGAACTGCAACTCTTCTCTGGGTCTCTAGCCTGTTGGCCTACCCTGCAGATTTTGGACTTGCCAGCCTTTGCAATCATGTGAGCCAATTCCTTAAAATCAATCCAACTCTCTCTCTCTCTCTCTCTCTCTCTCTCCCTGGTCATAAATGTCCCAGCCACCTAGGGGTTTGTCAGAAATCTCTGTAGAGAGGAGGGCAGAGAGAGCCCAGTCCCCTTTTCCTCTCCTTGACTCTCAGAGCAACTTCGGGGACTCTTTTTTTTTAATGTTTATTTTGGAGAGAGAGAGAGAGACAGAGACAGAGAGAGAGAGAGAGAGACAAAGAGAGAGAGAGAGAGACAGAGAGAGAGAGAGTGCAAGTAGGGGAGGGGCAGAGAGACAGAGGGAGACACAGAATTCAAAGCAGGCTCCAGGCTCTGAGTGGTCAGCCCAGAGCCTGATGCGGGGCTTGAACCCACAAACTGTGAGATGGTGACCTGAGCTGAAGTCTGATGCCCACTGACCGAGCCAACCCGGCACCACTCAGAGATTCTTTTCAATAAGCATATTCCCAATGTACTTTTTTTCCCTCCCAGATCTAAATGATGAGGGTGATGCTGATGCTGTGATAGTGATATCATAAAACTAAAATTTACTGAGCACTGGTCAAGATGCTTTAGATGCATCAACACATCCAACTCTCTGAAGATCAGAGCTGAGGCCTAGAGAAATTAAGAAATTGGCCCAAGATCATCTCTCTGGGGGATCGGAGAACTGGGTTTTGCATCAAGAAATCCCCTGACCAACAATGAAAAGTATTGTTAATTGAGCACTTATTATGTCCCAAGTGCTTTATATGGATCATCTTCTTTAGTTTTTACAGCAGCCCAACAACGCAGTGACAGAAGAAGAGAGGGCGGTCTAGGAAGTGTAACTCACTCCGTCCCCAAAACCAGCCGCACATGGACTCTACGAAGCAGTTGGGAGCCACTGCCAGTTCTGAACAGCGGAAAGATATGTTCGAAGCTGCGCTTTTGGAAAATCGGTCTGGCAGCAGCAGGGAAGATAGACTGTCTTTTCTCGGCTCAGCAGCACCAGCTGCAAGACCTGACCACGGAGCCAGCAAGTGCAGAGCCGGGGTTAGGACCACGTCGGTCCGACTGCTGGGCTGGGGCGGGCTCAAATCCCAGAAGGCAGGCCGACTAAGGCTGGATGAAGGCTTCTGGCTCCACAAGCCCCCTTTCCTCATCAGGGGCGCCCTGGCACGGCGTTCCTCTGCCGCCCTTCCTGTGGTTTTGAACCTTCCTATTGGCCCATCTCAGCAGCAAACAGTTCCTCTGAGTAGAATGTGCTCTGAAAAGCCCAAATCCACCACCAGCTGGAGCTGGGAGGGCTGCAATACTTCCTGTTGAATTGGGTCCTGGGGGCAGAAACCGCATTGCTATTTATACCCGAAGCTCTTTATTTGAGGTGCTTTACAAAACACAAAAGGCTAAGTCCTCTGTCTTCGAAGCCAACAGACCACAGACGCACGGAAGACAACAGAGAATAATGAGCTGCCTCCCCTCTTACACCGTGACTCCCTTTCTGCCCGAGCGGTTCCCTCTGCGGCCCCTTCTATTTCTTTCATTGCCTTCCTCTGAGCAGTCTTATTACTGAAATAGACTCCTAATTAACACATCAGGTTTCCCCTGTTCCAAAAAGTCTCTGAAATTTGCCTGTTCTGTGATGCTGTTCACTCAAAACACCCCCTGCTGTCTTTATTTTGTTCTGCTTTTTGTCCTGGCTCGTATCGTTTGTTTCTTTGTATTGAAAGCTTGTCAGCTCGCGGAACCTGGCACGTATTAATTAGGAGGATGGTCCGGTGCTCGACACAGCTTGATGGAAAGCAAGTCTGAGCGGGGACTTGGGCAGAGAATCAGAAAGAAGCTGAAGCGAACGAACGGGGAGACGGCTTAAGACCGTGACCCAGTTTTCAGACCCGGGGCGCGACCAACAGCCTTCTGGCCTGTGACTCTTCACCTCAGCAAAGCCCATCTGCAACTTGCCCCGTAAGAGTGCACGTCGGGGGCACGTCTGTGCCTTTGCCCAGTGTGTCCCCCTCTGCCGGGACGCCCTGCCTTCTCTCTGCCACCTGAGTTTTGCTGGCGTTCAAGGCCAGAAGGAAACTTCATCTCCTCCGAAAAGCCTTCCACGGCTCGTCTAGTCCTAGTCAGCCACCGTCTTCGTGACACCTTGACTGTTTTTGCATCACCGAACCTACCCCCTTGATCGTGTGGTCTTTTTGATGAGAATTGTCTCCGTGCCTCCAGTCCTCAAAGGGAAAGGGGGTTCTGCCAGACATGGGTGGAGTAAGAAAGAAGCTTGCTTAGCTGCTTCAGGTCAGACGGGTCTTCGAAGTCTTTGGAGCAGTCCCACACACAGCGCCCCGGTCCCCACCCAAGAGGGACAAGTTCAGCAGACACAGATCCTAGAGGCGCTGGCCTCCAAGCATCGCTCAGGGGAATTGCCAGCCATTGTTTGGAAACAGAGCTGCCCTGGTGAGAAGCAGCTCAATTGTAAACCAGCTTCTGCAATTTGGTGTCTCCCTTAGACCCTTGGGCTCATCTCTGAAACATCGATTTCTTGTCCCGTCCACAGGCTTTAGTACGTGTAGTGAGCAGCACTGGGGCTCCACCTGCCCCCCTCAAAATCCTTTTTCCATTCTTAGATTCCCTGTTCTTGGCTTGTATGTTTGCTTCCAGCAGCTGGCACCCGTGAGGGACCCTTCAGAAGACTCCACTCAGAAGTGCCCGGAAACTTACACTTTCCTTGGAGGTGGCGGGGGGGGGGGGGGGGGCGCCTTGCTCAATGACTGACTGGTGCCCACCGTGAAAGTCCAGTTTTTGGCCCAGAGTGAGGACAAGTTCTGAGGCATAACTTGTATTCCACGACTCTCCCAGGGGCAGGCCAAGGCAGGGACTTGGTCTGAATGGCTCCTGGCTTGGCTTCTTCTTGTTCTCTGTCCTGCCTGTCTGTCCTTCCCACCTTTCCCTACCCCCACACACTGATTTGCCCTAGGGAACAGCTCCTCGCACATGAATACGCCTCTCCAAGTTCATTTCTGGGCGAACTGACCTAAGATAATACCTATGGTGCGTGTCTCCATTGGCCATTGGCAGTCATGGCCCCTGCCTACACACTCTACCAGCTTCCGCTTTTTTTGAGGGACGATTGTCATTCACTCTGAGGTAGCCCTCAAGGACCTAACTCCCAGGCAAACCCTGTGCAGGTCAGGGAGCCCTCATTAAAGTTAGTTATACACGTCGCCCAATACAGTGAAAAATCTACCCAGTCATTCCTTGGTGATGTGATAACAGATACCCAGCCAGAAACTTATTTTTATTTATTCTCTTTACGATACGACACTCATTCTATTTTTTTCAGGCTTTCCTCATTTTAAAACATTTCTAGGCAATACACTTAAGGACATCAATGTACTAAAATGTCAGTTTGTGAAATAACAGAACCATTAGCATCCAAAGAATTCTTGGAGCTTGTACATATTATCCAAACAATGACTGTGGCTTCGGGTCATGGGCAAAGGTTTCATTTCATTTTAGCATCTCAAAGTTCGCAAAGATAGCCAATGAAATGTCACCATTCATCCGCCTAGGAAACAGTAGTAGCTTCCCCCTAAGTCACTTTGGATGCCGCCCAGGCAGTTACTGATAGATTTCATTCCTCTTTTTATTTTGTTAAAAAGTTTATTTATTTATTTTGAGAGAGAGAGAGAGAGAGAAGGGGGCGAGGCAGAGAGAGAGGGAGAGAGAGAGAGAACCCCAAGCAGCCTCCGTGCTCAGCACAGAGCCTGACGGGGGGCACAATCCCACGAACCATAAGATCGTGACCTGAGCCGAGATCAAGAGTCAGACACTTAACCGACCGAGCCACCAAGGCGCCCCTCATTCATCTTTTTAGATGCCACATTCTTGATAATGTGACTCAGGAATGCGGCTGCCACACTGGCCCTGCCCTAAACTCTCCTGAGAAGCTATCTCAAGTAACGAAGCAAAGGGAAAAAATTACTTTTCTGTCCTAGGTCACAAGTCCCTAAACTCTTCCTAACTTTATCGTTAAACCTACCCCTAAAAGCCCACCACCATTTCTCACCTTTGCTGCAGGTGCACACATTCACTTCCGACGCCCTAAGCCCAAGGCCAGGTCTCGTTGTTCTTTGTTTCCCAGCCAGCGGCCAGGGTCACGCCTGTCAACTGCAGCAATCACGCGAGGACTGGAAGTCACGGACTACTTTGAATCAAGCCAGGCAAATAGGGCTTGCGCAAGACTCAACCTATTCGTGGATCCGGACACCTTGGCAGAGTAGAGCCTGAACGGGCAACTGTGATGTAGTTTTCTGAAATGTGATTTCTCAAACTCCTTTAGCTATCTGCCGTAAGGTGCATTTGGGTTTTCTTTCTAGCCCTA
This sequence comes from Panthera tigris, assembly GCF_018350195.1. Lineage (NCBI taxonomy): Eukaryota > Metazoa > Chordata > Mammalia > Carnivora > Felidae > Panthera > Panthera tigris. The sequence goes on from NC_056665.1 coordinate 132,397,701, forward strand.
TTGTTTTATAATTTGATGCCTCTTCCTGCCTGATAAATTCAAGTTTTCGGGAACTTAAGCACTTAATACTTTAGATTTCTCAGAAAGGCAGTTTATTAGGAAACCTCGTGTTTACTCAAGTATGCGAGAAGTCCACTTGGCCAGCAGGCTACATGCGATTCCTTGAAATTCTGTTCCATGGACTCCAGGGAGCTAAATGTAACATTTAGTCATCAATAGGATAATTTAGGCTCATTCTTTCTACTTGCCTTCTTAAGAAGGGATTGGAGTTCATGCCGGTATTCTCTAGAAAATGGAAGTGACTTCCCGCCCTGTAAAGGTATGTTATTATGGAAAGAGCCCCTATTTCCTGCGTTGGCTTCCTCTATGTCTTTGGATTTAGGCGCAGTGTCTTTTCAGACGCGCTGACTTTTTATGGCTTCAGCAAGGTAATAGTGTATAAATGCCGTTGGCCGTTTACCATTTGGGATTCAGCTCCACGTCTGGATCTTGTTATGTAGGCATTTTCAGAGCATTATAGCTCAGCTGTGAAAGCACTCTGGCTTAAAGTGAAAATGCAGTAGAACCTTGCTAATCTAACAATTTAATAACACTTGCCACCCTTTCACAGCAAGGACTTAATAGCCAGACTCAAAAGTGAGGCTTCGCGTTTTCGGAATGCACGGAACACATTCCACTGATTGTGTTATAAATAATCTCGAACTCTGCTTAGTAAAGCAAATGAAGCAACATTACTGCTGCAACTGTCCTTCTAATTCAGCCATCGAGGATCGCCTCCAAATCCTTGACTGAGAACTTGACCGAAGCCTGCTGGCTTATGCTCTGCGTTCTATCCTTTGGTACCAAGACTGGAAAAGGTATTGTGGTCCTTTGTGCATTTGGTTTCTTCGGGTGTCTGAAGACAGTCTTTAGGGGAATGTTCAAACACACTTTAGATACAGGAATCCAAGGACTAAGGACTTTATTCACACATATATGATTCTCATTATTTGGCCAGAACAGGTTAGTCCGTTTTCTGTCCCTGGGGGCGGAAGGCGGTGAGGGAAGGTTTCACATTCGTATTAAAGTTGTTTCCAATGATCTCTAATGATTTTCACGGCATAGACAGGTTACCTTTGTTCATGCTTAGGTCATACTTACCATGCCCCCCTTCATAAAACAGATACTGAGTTTCAAAGAGAAGAAAGACTGAAAAAGTGATCGAGTGTTATTTTTGAAATGTAACTGACCTCAGCTAAAATTTTACTAACTCTAATTAGGTTCTTTCAGTAGGAAGTTTCTGTGTGTGTGTGTGTGTGTGTGTGTGTGTGTGTGTGTGTGTGATATCTTTATACTCTTTCACATGAGGAAACTTTTTACGGATCCTGGAAGGCAGCCCTCAGTCACAAAGTTCAGCGGAGATAGAGTGAAGATTGATGCTTGGTGTTTACAAGTTCCCATGAAAATGGCTACTAATCTATTCAATGGATATGTTTTCTACTGAGTATTGTGCTTGCATCTGAGTACAACATAATGCGCTATAAAAATGGATGTGGCCATTTTAAGCACCTTAAGAAATACCTTGATGGTTTGTAGTATAATCCAGTGTCCTGGCCCCTGTACGTGGGGCTTGAGAATGCCCAGTCTGATTAATTCAGGAGAAGGTCTGCGTATGTATGGTGCGTAGGAAGTGCTTTGTGGACGTCCCTTATTTTGGGACAACAAGTTGCTCAAAACTTCCAAAGTAATTGCTATTCGCTCTCTTGTACCTTTGTCAAACAGGGAAGGGACACCTCAGAGTTTCCCCTGACTCGGGCTGTCCCAAGTGATGTCAATTTAACACCACTCCTTATGAATAAATACAGACCAGACCATCTTAACCCACGTTTTTCTTCAAGAAAAGGGTATTCTTTCATATATACAAATCGAGCCAGATATTTCCCTTGTTATAAATTCAGCATCAGTGAATGTAGCAGTAGAAGTCTTGGCAGTAATCCAGTATTCCAAACAATTCTTAGCTGATACCTTAACCCTTGAGAGAAGGAATTGCTAAAAAAAAAAAAAATATATATATATATATATATATATATATATATATATATATATATATATATATCAGTGGAGAGTAACCTCTGGGGTCTGCATCTTAACTATTCTGAGAAACTTTGCTGGGTTTCATGATTAGTATAATCTTTCCCACTGAATTCTTGGGAGTCTATGGAAAATCTGTTGTAAATTTTAAAATAATCCTTTAAAAACATATGTGAGATTATGCCTCCAACTTGCGCAAAATGCTCCTATGACTTCCTATGACAGTGAGAAGAAAAGAAAAAAATTAAGTTCTCGCCTCACCTCCAAGGTTCCTCATGAGCTGGCCTCTGCCTGAACCTGTGACAAACTTGCCCTCCGTCACTGAGCTCTGGCCATCATCCCTGCCTTGACATTCCAGCCTCGAACCTGTGCACTCACTGTCCCCCCTGCCAGAGGCGCTGTCCCCCCAGGAAGGCTCACCCAACAGCTATGACTTGTTCCTCATTCAGGTCTCTGTTCAGATGTCTCCTCTTCTCAGAGAGGTCTTCCCTGAGGCCCCTGCTCTGGGCTGAGTTGTGTCCTCCCAAAACTCATGTGTTGAAGCTCTCTCTCTCTCAATATCTCAGAATGTGACTTTATTTGCTGACAACGCCTTTAAAAATGTGATGAAGTTAACATGGGTTTGTAAGGGTGACACTAATCCAACATGACCGGTGTCCTTATAAGAACAGGAGATTGGCACAGACCGAGACCTCAGACATGCACGTGCAGGGAGGAAACCAAGTGAACACAGAGCAAGGAGACGGCCATCTGTCCTCCAAAGGGAGGCTTCAGAAGAAACCAAACCTGCCTATACCTTGATCTTGGACTTCCAACCTCTAGAACTATGAGAAAGTACATTTGTGTGGTTTAAGCCCCCTAGTCTGTGATACTTTGTTATGGCAGCACCCCCCTCCCCCCCCACTGACTGATGCGCTGGCCAATCTGGCCAATCTAAAAGCCCTCCCCCGACTCTGCCCCACACCCTGCTTTACATTTCTTCATAGAACATGACGTATGACCCTATTAATTAATTAATATATTTCTTTATTTTGACATATATGTATAATTGACATATAACATATTAGTTTCAGGTGTACAACGTAATGATTTGACAGGTATGTATATTTTGCCAAATGATCACAAGAAGTCTAGTTAACATCTGTCCCACACATAATGACACACGTAATTACATTTTTTTTTCTTACAGTGAGAACTTCTGAGATCCACTCTCTTAGAAACTTTTAAGTGTATTTATTTACTTTTGAGAGAGAGAGAGAGAGAGAGAGAGAGAGAGAGAGCACAAGCAGGGAGGAGCAGAGAGAGAGAGGGAGAGAGAGAATTCTAAGCATGTCCCCACACTATCAGCCTGGAGCCGATGTGGGGCTTGAACTCACAAACCCATGAGATTCAGGACCTGAACCGAAATCAAGAGTCAGACGCTTAACCGACTGTGCTACCCAGGCACCAGAGAAACTTTCAAATATACATGTTATTAATTAATTGCCATCACCAGGCTGTACATTACAACCCAAGACTTGCTTATTTTATATTATACCTGGAAGTTTGTACTTTTGACCACCTTCATGTATGATAGGTGTTCAGTAAATGCTTGATAAATGAATTAATAAATATATTAAATAACGTGCAGTAGCCTAACTTTCCAATAGCTATACTAGAAGTGTTGAGTCGTGTAAACATGGATATTGAAGTCCTGTGTTTAAATCAAAATGAACCAACTTACTTCCTAAATGTATATTAACTTGGATTGGAATGACTATAATTTTGGCAGGCACCTTGAAAATGACATTGAAATGAACCTGAGAACCAGAGAGGTACTAGATGGAAGCTGTGTATATGCAATCAAATTCAAGAACATAAAATGTTTTTTTCCTGCTTTCATGGTCATTGTACTATACTTGGAATAATTAGGAAAAAACACACCACAAAGAAGCTAATGTTCAAAAAGGCAGAGATCCTGGAAAGTCTTTGAACCCCTCCCCAGAAATAACTTCACCCAATAAGATTAAAATTCCAGATCAAAGTTAGCAAAAATACAGAAAAGGAAGGAAGACAGTTGTGAGACTTCCTGTTCCCACACACGTTTACCACCACACAAATGCTTAATAAACGTGGGGTTCCCACAGCAAGTAATTTCCACTTTCACCACCTATAGGGAATAGCATTACATCACTGTCCCTGGAAAAATCGCTGAGGTTTCCATCACTCGTGACCTGGTTGGTCTAGGGGCAGATAAACAACAGAGAAGAAATAATACATACAGAAGGATGGATCTTCACTGTCATATAATCAATCAGCAAGCATGTATTGACTACCTGCTACTACTTAAAATTCTGTCCATGGTGTTATAGGAAAATCCAACATTAAATGCAAAAGCTTCATGTGATTTACAAAGTCAAGCAAACCCACAGTAAATGGCAACGGACATAAGCCTCTGGCCGAAATGTTAAGCGAGGGCCCTGACGCTGATTCACTTCTGTATTTTAAGATCCCCACATATAGTTAGGGCTCCGTCTGTATCTGTTGAATGAATATCAAAATGAAAGTAAAAATATGGCAGTGACTCGGTGTCTTAGGTGATCCATGAGTCATGAATTCAAAGCTGTTAGAATCTTCAGGAGAACTTTGGTCAGCAAGCTTTGTAGGGAAAACACAGGATGCTGGATATCCAATCCAATAAAATGGAGATTCCCTGCACTCCAGCTTGAAATCAGATGACATTCAGGGTCTATCTACCGTTGACTGATTTACTGGCCTCAGTAGCGAATGTTACATCGGTCAGCCCTGCACGCACGCACACCCTCCTTCTTTGGATAATAGCATCTGAGTTGGCATTTTTTCCACCCTGGGTTCACACAGTTGAGCCAAGCCCCTCGCTAACCCCCAGACACGAAGATGAACAATTGGCTCGGGTCAGGACAATGCAGGGTTTCCTTCCACTTGACCACAGTGATTGGTTTAGGTATATTGGGTGACTCAAGATAGGCTTATGAGACACAATTGCAAAATTCAGGATTCATGCTGGGACTACTAAGGTGGGGAAAAGCTCTGTCTTCCTACCAGAATTTAAACTTTTGGATGTAGGTTTGATGCTAGACATTTTAACTTTGTCAGCAGAGAGGTAAGCAGACTCTAGAGGTGCAAAAAAGCGTGTGTGTGTATGTGTGTGAGAGAAAGACAAACAGACAGATTAACCACCATTTGGTCACCTGGATACAGCTGTGCCTGCAACTGGCTATACCCCATGGTCACCAACAAGTTCCCATGCTTACCTCAGCAAATTTGAGGCGTTTCCCATGGCTTCCTAGCAAAATAACTTGAGTAAGACAGCAATGCAGAGCAAGCCTCACACTAGTCTGACTCTCAGTGGGACATTCCCTGGTGAAAGTGGGTGTCACGAGAAAGGAATTCAAGTTTAGGGATGAGCGCGTAACAGTGAAAGGGACCTCCCCACTCCGTGCCTGAGGTTTCTCATCTGTGAAATGGGAATAGTCAGAAAACCTGCCTTATTGTGGAGGATTAAGTAAATCAGTACGTGAATAGTGCCCCAAATATTAACCAATATTGTTATTATTGTTATTCCCATTTTATTATGTCAATGCCAGAGTTCTGTTGCTCTATGTAAAGGCACCACTTTGGCATCATATTTGAACTGTTACCAAGTTGAATGAACTATCCATGGGGGTCTATTAATTATTGGGTAAAATAATCATTTATTCAATCATTCAGAAAGAAAGTCTGTGTCCAGGTCTGGGATTTGGCCTAACACTTGAATTCACTTGAGCACCCATGGATAAACAGAGGGTCCCTGGAGGACAGGTTACTTTTTTTTTTTTTTTAATGTTTATTTATTTTTGAGAGAGAGAGAGACAGAGCGTGAGCAGCGGAGGGGCAGAGAGAGAGGGAGACACTGAATTTGAAGTAGGCTCCAGGCTCCGAGCTGTCAGCACAGAGTGCGACGCGGGGCTAGAACCCACAAACCGTGAGATCGTGACCTGAGCCGAAGCCCAACACTTAACAGACCGAGCCACTCAGGTGCCCCTTAGGACAGGTTACATATAACTGAAAGAGCCTGTAAGGACCAGGAGGCCTGGGGCTCTGTCTGCAGCTGCAGAACCAGCCAAAGGTCCCCTCTCCTCGGAATCCAACGGGGAAAAGGATAATGGTAGCTTTAGCATGAATCTTGAAGCTGTTGTAAAAGAAAATAACAGTGTCGGTAATTTCTCCTTCCTGTTTAAGCACTTGGTGAGGTGCCGTCCCCTAAAGTCAACTGGGAAGTAAGAAAAAAACACATTCACACGCCAGCATACCGACAGACCCACAGGCCCCCTTGGCCGAAGATTTCTAGCACACGGAAGTTCTCTTAGAGCAGAGTTGGGGGACCCGGGCCAGACTGCAATATATGAATTTCCCTCTGATGTGGAAAAACAGGGAAAGGAAGGAAGGAAGGAAGGAAGGAAGGAAGGAAGGAAGGAAGGAAGGAAGAAGGAAAGGATGAAGGAAGGAAGGAAGGAAGGAAGGAAGGAAGGAAGGAAGGAAGAAGGAAGGAAGGAAGAAGGAAAGGAGGAAGGAAGGAAGGAAGGAAGGAAGGAAGGAAGGAAGGAAGGAAGAAGGAAGGAGGAAAGGAGGAAGGAAGGAAGGAAGGAAGGAAGGAAGGAAGGAAGGAAGGAAGGAAGAAGGAAGGAAGGAAGAAGGAAAGGAGGAAGGAAGGAAGGAAGGAAGGAAGGAAGGAGGAAGAAGGAAAGGAGGAAGGAAGGAAGGAAGGAAGGAAGGAAGGAAGGAAGGAAGGAAAGAAGAAGGAAAGGATGAAGGAAGGAAGGAAGGAAGGAAGGAAGGAAGGAAGGAGGAAGGAAGGAAGGAAGGAAGGAAGGAAGGAAGGAGGAAGGAAGGAAGAAGGAAGGAAGAAGGAAGGAAGGAAGGAAGGAAGAAGGAAGGAAGGAAGAAGGAAAGGAGGAAGGAAGGAAGGAAGGAAGGAGGAAGGAAGGGAGGAAGGGAGGAAGGAAAAAAGTCAAAAACATATGGAGGTTCTCTTTGCAAACCTTTTAACTCTCCCCTCCCCCCCTCCTCTTTGTTTATTGTAGTAATATACACAGTATACAATTTACCATCTTAAACATTGGAAAGCATACACTCCCCCGGGGAATTGGTAGATTCACCATGTTGTGCAACCGGCACCCACTCCCTCTCCAGAGCTTTTCATCTTCCCAAACTGAAACTTTCTACCCATTAAACAGCAACTTCCCATCAACCCTCCCCCCCTCCCCCCCACCCCCACCCTGAACACCACCATTCTACATTCCGCTTCTACGAATTTGATTAGTCTAGGGACCTCACATTAGGGGGGTCACAGAGTATTTGTATTTTTGCCACTGGCTTTATGTCACTTAGTGGGATATCTTCAAGGTCTGTTCATGTTGTAGCACCTGTCAGACTTTCCCTCTTTCTTCAGACTCGATAATAGTCTGTTATATGTACCATGCTGACTACATTCTGTTTACCCATATCTAGAGATGGACACTTAGACTGCTCCTACGTTTCAGCTATTGTGAATAGCGTTCCTATGAACATGGGTGTACAAATATCTGTTCAAGTCCCTGCTTCCCATTCTTCTGTGTGTGTACCCCGCAATGACATTGCTGGCTGGGTCATAGGGTAATTCTATGTTTAATTACTGGAGGAGCCATCATATTGTTTTCCACAGCAGCTGGACTATTTAACATTGCCACCAGCAATGCAGAGTGGTTTCAATGTGTCCACATCTTCACCAACATTGGTTATTTTCCGTTTTTTAATTTTTTTAATGTTTATCTTTGAAGGAGAGAGAGACAGAGCGTGAGCAGGGGAGGGGTAGAGAGAGAGGGTTACACCGAATCCCAAGCAGGCTCCAGGCTCTGAGCTGTCAGCACAGAGCCCGATGCGGGGCTCGAACCCACAAATCACGAGTTCACGACCTGACCTGAAGTTGGACGCTCAACCGACTGAGTCACCCAGGCCCCTCTTTGCTCATTTTTAATCAGGTTGTCGGGTTTTTTTACTGTTGAGTTGTAAGAGTTCTTTATATATTGTGGTTATCAACCCCCTTATCAGATATATAATTTACAAGTATTTTCTCCCATTTCATATGTTGCCTTTATTTTTTATCATTTTTTAAAATATTTATTTTTTGAGAGACCGAGAGAGACAGAGCATGAGCAGGGGAGGGCCAGAGAGGCAGGGAGACACAGAATCTGAAACAAGCTCCAGGCTCTGAGCTGTCAGCACAGAACCCAATGCGGAGCTCAAACCCACAAACCACAAGATCATGACGTGAGCCGAAGCCAGACGCTCAACCGACTGAGCCACCCAGGCGCCCCTCGTATGTTGCCTTTTTGCTCTGTTGATAGTATCCTTCTATGTACAGAAGTTTTAAATTTTGATGTAGACCTCTTTATTTTGTCTTTGGTCACCTATGCTTTAGGTGTCATATCCATAAAATCGCTGTCTATTTTATGTCATGTCTCTGTGCATTCTTCAAAGTTCTATAGTTTTAACTCTTATATTTAGGTCTTTGATTTTTTGGGGGGGTCTTTGATCCATTTTGAGTTAATTTTTGTATGTCGTGTCAGGGTCAACTTCATTCTTTTGCATCTGGCCATCCAGTTTCCCCATCACCAATTGTTGAAAAAGAAAACCACACTATGTTTATTTTCAAAATCACTCATAACTGTGGATTTTAAAATATTTTCTCAGGTCTTTCAGTTTTGTTCTGCGTATTTTGAAGCTCTGTGATTAAACATTTAGTATTGTTATGCTGTCTTATTGAATTGATCTTTTATCATTGTGAATTGTCCCTCTCTTTCTTTGGTTATATTCTTTATCCTTAAGTTCACCTTGTCTGATATTAATATAGCCACTTCAGATTTCTTGTTATTATTTGCATAGGATATCTTTTTCCATTCCTTTCTGTTAATCTTTGTTATATGTAAATTAGATCTCTTGTGGGCAATGTTTAATTGGGTCTTGCTTTCTTATCCAGTCTGACAATCTCTGACTTTTAATTAAAATGTTTCCATTTAATGTAGTTACTGATATGGTTGGATTTAAGTTTACCATCTTGCTATTTTGTTTTTTACTTGGTTATCTATTATTTCCACACACACCCTGTCTTTCATTGCTTTCTGTTGGATTGAGTATTTTTCTCTCTACTGGCTTATTATCAATATCTACCTGCTTTATTTTTCGGTGGAGTAGGGTATAGAGTTCACAATATGCAGCTTTAACATCACGGTCTACTTTCAAATCATGATATATCTTGCACTGTACAACCCAAGAATCTTACAATAATATACTTCCATTTCACTCTTTGGGTCCCTTATGCAACTGTTGCCAAACATATATTTTCTCTTTATACACACATTGTCCACTTCCAATGTTCTTTCCTTTGTACAGATCCAGATTCGAACTGGTATCACTTTCCTCTGCCTGAAAAGCTTAGCTTAACATCTCTTATGGTATAGGTCTCCTAGAGGAAAAGCCTTTGTTTGCTTTCATTTTTGTAGGTTAGTTTTTCTAGATGTAGAATTCTACTTTGACCTTTTTTTCCTTCCAGCACTGTGACCATGCATTTTCATTGTCTTCTGGCTTGCATTGTTCCTGACAAGAAGTCTGTGGATATTCTTGTCCTTGAGCCCTGTTTACAACGTGTCTTTCTCTGGCTTCTTTTAAGAACATTTTCATCACTGGTTTTCAGCAACATGATTGTGATGTGTTGTGATGTGCTTTTTTTAAAAAAAATGTTTTTTAACATTTATTTATTTTTGAGACACAGAGAGAGACAGTGTGGGCAGGGGAGGGGTGGAGAAAGAGGGAGACACAGAATCCGAAGCAGGTTCTAGGCTCTGGGCTGTCAGCACAGAGCCCGACGCGGAGCTCAAATTCACGAACCACGAGATCATGACCTGAGCCGAAGCTGGACGCTTAACCGACTGAGTCACCCAGGCGCCCCGTGATGTGCTTTTATTTGTATTTTTTCTGCTTAGTATTTATTGACCCCCTTTGACCTATGTTTCTACTTATTAAATTTGAGTAACTTTTGGCCATTATTTCTTCCAGTAGATTTTCTGTTGCCCCTTTTCTAGGGCTCCCATTTCACTATTGATCTTACCCTGCAGGTCACTAAAGTTATTTTTATTTTTTTCAGATTTTTTTTTTCCTCTGTGTGTTTCAGTCTAGTTTCTTTTATTATTTCTTCAAGTTCACTGATCTTTTCTTCTGCAGTGTCCCATCCCTCATTAAACTTATCCATTGAACTTGTCATTTCATTTGGTTCCACTGAAATTCTATTCATCTTTTATATAGTTTGCATTTCTTACCTCATTTCATTTCCTCTTGACCGTATTTATAAGAACTATTTTAAAGTCCTTGTTTGATAATTCTATTATTGCTATCATTTCGGGGTCTGTTCCTATTGATTATTTTTCCTCTGGTTACGAATCATATCTTCCTGCTTCTTTGAATGTCTAGTAACTTTTGATTGTGATTATAAACAGCTCACTATTTTGTGCCTGGATGGTGTTGTCTTTCTTTAAAGGGGTTTGGAATTTATTTTGGCAAGTGTTAATTTACTTGTAGATTAACTTAATTCATTTGAACTTATTTTACAGCTTTGTTAGGTTGGATGTAAAGTATCCATTACCTTAGAGCTAGTTTATCTCTCGTACTATGGCATGACTTCTGAGGTCTCTAATAAGTCCCTCGGTGGTTGCAGTAAGCAGAATAAAGCCCTCCTGAAATGTCCACGTCTTGATCCCTGCAACCCGGGAATATATTAGGATACATGACAAGGGGGGAGTTAAGGGAGCAGCCAGAATTAAGTTTCCCGACCGGCTGACTTTAAAATGGGAAGATTGTCTTGGCTTATCCAACGGTTTTTAAACACTGACGAGGGAGGCAGAGGACAGAACTAGACAGGGAGAGAGTGTGAGGATTCAGCTCAGTGTTGTTGACTTTGGAGGTGGAAAAAGGGGGCCGCGAATCAAGGAAAGCAGGCGGGCTGAAGCAGGTGAAAGACGCAAAGATGCGAATTCTTCCTTAGATCCTCCAGAGAGGAATGCACCGTGCCAACACTTTGATTTTATGCCAGTGAGATCTGCATCAGACTTCTGACTTACAGAACTGTAAGATAATGAATTTATGCTGTTTGAAGTCACTCAAGGCATAACACTTTTTTACAGGAGCCATAGAAAACAAAGAGAGTGGTCAGTGAGCTTTCTCCACCTCGACTAGATGGAACTCAGATAATTGTCTCCCAGATAATTGCGAATGCTGAGAAACTTTCAGTTTATAGCTCCCCGATAGTTCTTCCCCCCTTTGTTTGTTCCCCTTCTCTCAGGGGTTATAGGCCTGCTGTCCAGGGTCTGGAAATAACTGCATCATATGTTTTATGAGTGTGTCCAGTTGTTTCTGGCAGGAGGAAAACAAGGAGATTGGTTATTCCAGTGTGACTAGACTAGGAGGGACACGTAGTCAGGCCATAACAGTGCTTCCATAGAAGTTACTGGTTTCCAAAAAGATTGGGAATATTTTCTCCCTCTGCTTCTATGGCCCACTGGCTATCCTTTATCATTTAATGCCAGCAGCACATATTTAATGAGGTAAATTTGATTTGCTGGATAGTGTACCAGGATATGGTTAGGATACAGTTCTGGCCCTCGAGGGCCTTTCTTTTTGTCGTGGAATTCTATTTTTGAAATATTATAAAGTATTAACTGATTTTTTATGTGTGCTCAGTCCCTTCTTCTACCCATTGCCCCACAGATGGCTTTCCATACACCGTGGACTCTCACACAAGCCTCTTTATCGTCACACACATGAAAGCAACATGAAAATGCTGAGGTTGGGACCAACGGCGGGAAGCCTTACAATCAAGAATGAGAGAAAACTACACACTTAACTACCAATGAAACGCCAAGCAGAAACGAAGATGTCCTCACCAGACGATGGTCTTGAAGACCAGAAGCTCAGCTCCACAGCCCAGAACTTAGACACAACTCCTAAGGAAATTAGGAAAACCTCAAATTAACTAGAATTCCTATTCTGCTGTGCCAGTAGCATGGAAACTCAAGAAAGAAATTAAATTTAAAAAATCACATTTCTTGCACCCTGAAATCAATACCTACAATATTGCCCAACTGGGGAAGCAGGACATTTCCATAAAAAGAGAGGCACTGTCATTGGCTAGTAGATACGGGGAGTAAATAAGCTATATAGCAGACACTTTCTACAGAAATTCAAGGCCTCTGCAGCCCACAGAGGTGGAGAGAACATCATGGGTGGCGGCGGCCTTCTTGCAATATTAACCGACCAGAGTGGTTAAGGTGATGCATAGTGCCCAACAAACCAGGTGCTATAATAAGGAAACCCCAAATGAATTTTTTTTAATGTTTACTCATTTTTGAGAGACAGAGAGAGACAGAGCACAAGCGAGGGTGGGGCAGAGAGAGAGAGACACAGAGAATCCAAAGCAGGCTCCAGGCTCTAAGCTGTCAGCACGGAGCCCGACGAGGGGCTCAAATTCATGAACAGTGAGATCATGATCTGAGCTGAAGTCAGACGCCTAACTGACTCAGCCACCCAGGCGCCCCAGGAAACTAATGATAATAGGAGTTTACTCCCTGCATATATAATAGATTAACAGGGGTAATCCTGGTTGGTAGGTGGTTTCTTCCACATGGTCATTCAAGGCCCCAGGATGTTAGGTCTCCCCAGCACAAGGAGGGATCTTGTCACAACACAGAGAATTACTAATGGAAGAAATCATCCTAGTTCCCATCTGCCTAGTGCCTCTTGAGTGCCGGGCACTGCGCATTCAACCCTCACAATAGTCCTTTGTGAAGAAGCGAGGGCTTGGAAAGGCTTGCACCCAATTCTGGCTAACCCCAAGCCAGACTCTTAATCATTCCACTCTCCATCAGCTTTTTGATTTATGCTGACGTTGCATTCCTGAGAAGTGACAGCTAATTCAAAACCATGTGAAGCAAAAATGAATTTTCTTACCAGAAGTGAAGGAAAAGCGAAGCAGGAGAAATGCTCCAGTAGATTGCAAAAGATTCTAGTCATGCAAATGTTTTCACCATATTGCATTAATGTGAGCAGTAAAGAAACAGTTTATGGGGGAAATTGAATATATTAAAATTTATTCATGGAATAACAACGAGAAAAAAAATAGCCACTCACTAATGGAGGATTGGCCAATACAGCCTGCAAAGGCTGGTATACAAGTCTGGAGTTTCTACACTGTAAGAATTCTAATGTATAAAGACTTTCTTCATGTCAGTGGTATTCTCAACTGAACACCCATTATTCTTGGTGGCCCTGCTTAACTATTTTCTTAGCTTTTTCGTCAGAGCAAAGCATATGGCTGAAGCCTGTGGAAATAGTAACTACTACTAATTATTAATAATAGTCAAGAGTGCTACGTGCAGACACTATTCTAAACACATGCCTTTCTTCACTGGGTCTTCAGGTTCATCCAATAGGATAGCTTCTTTATTATCCCCATTTTGCAGATGAGGGAACTGAGGCACCGAGAGATTGAGTAACTTCCTATGATGGTTACTTTTATGTGTCCATTCGGTTGGGCCAACTGGCGGAAGTGGCTGGGCCACAGAACCCACATAGTTGGTTAAACATTATTCTGGATGTTTCTATGAGGGTGTTTCTGGATGAGATTTACATTTAAATCTGTGGACTTTGAGTAAAGCAGATTGCCCTCCATGATGCCGGGGAGGCTTCATCCAATCAACTGAAAGCTTGAATAGAACAAAAGGCTGACCTTTCCAAGAGCAAGAAGAAATTCCGCCAGCAGACTGCCTTTGGACTTCATCTGCAGCATCAGCTCTCCCTAATTCACTAACAGACTGCCTTTGAACTTGAACCGCCATTCTTTCCTGTGTCTGCAGCCTGCCAGCCTCCCCTATCAGATTTTGGACTTGCTAACCCACCGCGATCACATAAGCAGATTGCTTAAAATAAATCTCTCTCTCTCTCTCTCTCTCTCTCTTGCTTTCTCTCTCCCTCCCTCTCTCTATCACATCCTATTGGTTTTGTTTCCCTGGAGAACCCCATGTCCCCACCTAACACACTTACTTGCCTAAGGTTACATACCCAGTGAATGGTAGAAACGGCTTCCAGTCCTGCAGTCTGGTGCCAGAATCCATACTCTTGATGGGAACTGTCCTGTGAGCCTTTTCTCAGTGCAGTTGGGAACCTCTGGGTTTTTTTGTTTGTTTGCTTGTTTTAATTTTTTTAAAGTTTATTCATTTTTTGAGAGGGCATGAGCAGGGGAGGGGCAGAGAGAGAGGGAGACATAGAATCCGAAGCAGGCTCCAGGCTGTGAACTGTCAGCACAGAGCCCGACGCGGGGCTCGAACTCACGGACCATGAGATCATGACCTGAGCCGAAGTCGGACGCTTAACCGACAGAGCTCCCCAGGCACCCCTGGTAACCTCTGTTTTGACGCTGGTAGTGATAGCTTTCTCCCACTCTTTCATAGTCACTGACCATGTCACTTAAGATGATGCAGACTACCCCAGAAGCTAGCTGCTGTAAGAAACAAACCCGAGATTTCCAAGGCCAACGACAGCAGACGCTTACTTCTCACTTACGTGAGAGATGACGGGGGCCTTCCCGGTTGCTAGGTGACCTTCCTGCACACACTGATTCAGGGACCTGGAGGTTCTGTCACCTTCAACATGTAGCTTCCAAGGTGACCTTGGGGCTTGACTTTGCTCCAGCCAGCCAGAAGGGGAAGGGGCAGGGTAGGTCATGCATGAGAGGTTTTTCACTTAGTACTGCTAAGGAGTTTTCTGTTTAAAAAAAAAAAATTGACAGGCAACATAAATTGTACTATTCTAAAATTATTTTATGTGTGTGTGCCACTCATTTCCCTTTTATTTTATTTCAAACTACTTAAGAGGGCGTAAATTAGATGCAGGTGTATTTCTTAATGAATCAGCCAAACTGACTTGACGGCTGTTTTATATGGTGGATATTAAGAGAGAAAGTCGGAGATAAAGTTGGGGAGAGATTATGGAAGGCCTTGAATGCCAGGCTGAGGAGCTTGGACTTTACCCTATGAGAGATCTAAAGTTCTCCGTCTTTCTCCTCCGAACTAAAAGCCCCTATTCTCTATGCCACCGTATCATGGGTGACATTCACCAGCATACATGAAAATGATCATATTTAACTTGTCACTGTTTGCTTATTTCCCCTCTTCTCTCCTCACCCATCACCTGGTTAAACTGTACGGGTCTCAAGGACAAGGACCATGACTTACACTTTCCTCAATGCTGCACAAGCCTATCACTTATGAAGTTTCAGGACTACATTCTGTTGAAATTCAGGACACACATGTCCCTACGCCTTCAAATATCCCACAAACTGGTGACTATAAACAGCATATAATTTCCTCCCCAAAGGCACTATATTTTAATTGAAAAATACAAAAGATGATTTCAGGCTTCTAATGACTTTGTAAACTACGATGTTCTGATCACTTCTCCCCAAAATGGCTTAATCCATTATGCTCCTGGTTTGGGGCCTGCTCCCCTCCAACTGCTTTCGTATCATAAGCCACACTGCCATCACCTTTGACACTCCACTCTTTGAAATTCTTGTTACTGGGGTGCGGGTAGATCTCTCAGGCCTCTTTGTTTCCTCATTTTCACCACTAAGAGATGTTTTAGAGCCTTTTGTTTCGCCAAAGCATTTTTTAAAACTCACATCATAAAGTGTATTGCGTAAGAACGACTAGCAGAAAACAAAATCCTGTTTGTGCTGGTAATCAGCTAGCACCATTCACCAGTGAGAAACGCTCTCCCCCACAAACCTGAGACTCAAATTCATGGCTCAGCAAAATTACAAATGACCACACATCGTGGATCCTGGAGTTGCAAAATAACCAAAACCACGTGTGCTGACTGTAGGACGGCAAGCGTCTGCGATATAATCGTAAATGTGACAATAGCATTGATACCTTTTGTTACCAAGCTGTGTGACTCTATGTGTGTCAAACAGAATATACGTCTGTATGATTATATAGACACACACACGCACACACACACACTCTAATGTGAGTTTTGGTACGTGTATCTTTTTAAAAGCTACCTTGAAACCGTGGCTTAAAACAATAATCATCGTTTCTTTTTCTCTCACACAGTTCTGGGAGTTGACTGAGCCCCGCCGGGCGATTCTCACGAGGATCTCTTTACAGTTGCAATCAGCATGTGAGTGGAGCAGGAATCATCTGGAAGTCCGCTTCACACACTTGTTCGGGGCCCGGACTGGAGAGATCCAAAGAGCTGGAAGCTAGGGCTGGAAGACAGATGGTTCCCTGGACATCTTTCTCTATTTCGATGAGGTCTCTCTATGTGGTCATTCCACTACGGTGGCTTCAGAGTAGCTGGACTTTTTACGTGGCAGCTCAGCACCCCAGAAGCACAGGTCCCAGGAGACAGAGAGAGACAGAGAGACAGAGAGACAGAGAGAGACAGAGAGAGACTCTAGCAGAATGGGTGCTGTGCTCTTACATAATCACATAAACCTCATCATGTACATCCCATTACCTTTGCCACCTTCCATTGGTTAGAAGCACATCACGGGTCCCACCCACACTTGCGGGGAGGGGAATGACACCGGGTTGTGACTCCTAGGAGCAGAGATCGTGGGGCCACCCTAAAGTCAGTCTGCCACACGCAGTGAAGTTGAGCAATGTCCCCCAGGTCACACAGCTAGTGGGCAGCACAAACAGTTTTAGACCTCCAGCAGTCTGACTCCAGAGTCCCCGTTCTCAATTATTACACTAGAGGGACACTCCGTAGGAGTGAATATTTCTTAATTGTTATAATTCTTATCTATCTATCTAGCTATCTATCTTGAGAGACGGAGAGCATGCACAAGCGTGGGAAAGACAGAGAGAGGAGAGAGACAATCTCAACCGGGCTCCACACCCAGCAAAGAGCTCTATGAGGGGCTTGAACTCTCCGGTCATGACCTGAGCCCAAATCAAGAGTCAGACACTTAACTGACTGAGCCACTCGGGCGCCCCGTTATCATTCTCATTTTAAATGAATACGTTCTCCTCTGCGCCCTCAGTCAGCGACTAAGCTGACGGAATCATGCTTGAGTCTGCAAAGCTCAAGACCAGCCCCTGGCACGCGGCGGCTTTCATGTAGGTGACACCATATCTATTACCGAGGCTTCCCTGGTGACACATCCTCCATGGTTAGAACCTTCGGGTCACAGTAATATACCTAACATATCCGTACAAAGCGAAAGAGATCTTGTCGGAGGGCTAGCCATTTCCCTGGGACATCTTTAGGCCAGAAGGTACGTGGACAGGACCAAATGGGAAGTGTCTCAATGGAGGAAAGTCTTGTAGATGCTGGGATGTCAGCCTTGGAAGGGACTCCGGCAGCAGCTGATGTTCTACAACGCAACGGGCTGCAAAAAACCCACATCTCTGTAAAAATAAAGAAAAGCCTAACCGGCTGCAGCTGCCGTCCTCCCAATAATTAGATTTGGAAGATTATTGCTGAGATGAATGGAAGATATCATATGGTCACTGCTAGAAATATTTGCCATCCCTGTCTCACTGCACTACACTTGAGTTCTTAGCAGACCCACATATGTTTGTTTTTAATTAAAATGTGCTGAATGAACCGTTAGCTGCACTGAAATAATGAAGAAAAGCAATACAAGACAAATCAGCTAATTGACAACTCCAAGGATTCTATTTTATACCCTTCAGTCATGTTAATGGAGATTTCGAATATGTTCTAGTTGAAATAATAATTACACAGGCACAGTTACATAATAATCTAAAAGTAGATAAAAATATATTATACATAACTACGGCAGCAAAAAAACCACCCACAAACGGGTCAAAGGATTACAAATTCATTCACTCGGTCTTTATTCCGTCAAGTATTTATCGGGGACTTATGGCTTATTACGTGCCAGGCCTTCATAGGCTAATGCTCATTCCTGGTGTTTTCAAATACACATTTTTGTTCAAGCTAGCATGTTCTAGAGAGTGTTGGGGTGCGATGCATGGTACATCTCCAACCACATGATGAAACAAAATAGCAAGCGACTCTTGAAAAAGCGAGACCGTAATTTTAAGTCATTTCAAAAGCTAGTTTATGTGAAGGCAGACAATCTGGCCAAGATCTTGACAAATTACATTTTATTCAGTGCACAAGAAGCTAGCACAGCTGCCTGAAGGAAAATGTATCCTGGGACTGTGTACACAGAGCAAGGCCAAAGGGCAGCCATATTCCAAATAGACCGTAAACAGGAGGTTTGTTGGACGCCTTTCCAAAGATCATGGCAGAATTTCAGCCGTGAGATAACCAGAATTCTGGCCAAAATTAGGAGGGATGGAAACTGTCACATGTCTCTGGGATATTTTGTGGAGATTAATCCCTTGGCCGAGTAGTCTCTGATGAATGAAGGAGGATAATTCAGAGTCAGTCACTGAACCCCCTGGCTCTTAACTGGAAGACTGGGCTATCAATGAGGTAAATTAACTTCAATGCATTTAGAGTTTATTTACAACAAAACTGCAAAGCCTCTGTCTCATCCATATTCAATCAGAGAAAATTGTGGCTCATCCAAGACAAGACATGAGCCAAGTCTGGGGCGAGGCGAAGGGTGACATCATCTGAAGGGGCTGGAAATGAAGTGTAAATTTGAATATCATCTGTATATAAGTGATAATTAAAGCTGTGAGGCTCAATACACGCCAAGAGAGAAAGTCAATAAAAATGAGGAAAACAGTGTCCCGAGCCACGTGTCATTTCTGCAATGGAGATTTTTAAAAATAAGACAGTGGGGGCAAGATTTCCTTTCCTTGTGGATGATCCCAAAACAGATACAGATCACTTGTCAGAAAAACTCTTATCCTTTGCAGACAATTGCCAAATCACTTGACGGTTGGGCAAGGTAAGAGGAGATTTCCTGGAAGACTTCTCTTCCGGGGAAAAATCGGTCATTTCGAGGGGTTTGGGGAGACCACTGCCCCTTCCCAAAAAGACCGTTTAGGAAATGCTAACAAAGAGAATCCCCAATCCAAGCAGACATTTGCTTTACCCTTTCAAGTCTGGTGGTAAATTTGGGCGGGAACCCCAAGGTGCTTTCATCTGGGTGTTAGAGGAGTTCGTTCACGCAGAGAAGAAATGGTTTCTCTCTTCTCAGCTGTGTTTGAACACATTAACAGTGGAATAACTAAAGGAAGACGCAATGTGAATCAAATGAAATTAGACCAGTTCATAAGGAATTATTCATTAAGAAAAGGGCAGCTTTTGCCCTAATCATCCCTCTAGAGATTTAAACGTAGGGCTCTTTTTTTTCTCCTTCCTTCCTTCCTTCCTTCCTTCCTTCCTTCCTTCCTTCCTTCCTTCAATTTATTTATTCATTCATTCATTCATTCATTCATTCATTTTTGGACTACCAGCTCTCCAGACCATAGAAGCTTCCTAAAAATATCCTGTTCTTCAGTAGCATGGAGTGAGCCTAACCATGAATCATGGGTATTATGAGCTGAATTGTGGTCCCCTGAAATGCATATATTGAAGCCCTAAACCCAGGTGCCTAAGAATATGACTGTGTTTGGAGGTAGGGGTTTTTTTTTTTCTTTTTTTCTTTTTTTCTTTTTTTTAGAAAAGCAGACTGCTACATGCAGTGTCTCATCTGGATGTGTGTGGAGTCTTGGGAGCTTGATTTCCCTTCGTTCTCCTACAAATGGACCTGGAGAGCCTGCTTGGAGATTCTAGCAGGGTTGTGCAGCTACCTGTGTACCCGTGACCGAAGAACAATTCTCCTCTACTGGGGAAGGTCGTTCTCTTCGACCAAGCGCACATGGTGTGGTGAGGAAGGAGGGGGACACCTGCCTAGCCAGCCAGATCAGCCGAATTAAACCTGGTCATCAGAGGGGTGACAGATGTCACGGCGAGATCACCCTCACATAATGGAGATAGGGTGTTTACAGAAGTAATTAAGTTAAAAGGGGGTCATCAGTATGGGCCCTAATCCAATATGACTGGTGCTCTTATAAGAAGAGGAGATCCAGGCATAGGCACATACACAGAGGAAAGATCATGTGACGACACAGGCAGAAAGCAACCATCTACAAGCCAAGGAGAGAGGTTTCAGAAGAAACGAATCCTGTCAATATCTGTTGACCTCAGACTTCTACTCTCCAGATCTGTGAGACAACAGATTTCTGCTGTTTAAGCCCTCCGGTCTGTGGTACTTTATTATGGCAGCCCCAGCTGACCAAATCAATGGGACAAAGGAAGTAGGGCCAGCATAAGCATTTTCCGTGGAAGATCCTCACCTTGAACCTTTCCTCTTAATCTGCAAATAGACCTATCTCATCGATTCATTTGTTATGTCATCTTGAGCATTTTGATATATGTAACTTTTTTGAACTTTAATTGCCTCATGTCGATATTGGGACAAAAAATCTTGGGATCATAGGACCGTTGGACTGTTGCACTAGAAACAGATTCTCCATAAGTTAACATGAAATTGTCTCCTACCTCTTCCATCCCCTCTACAATCATGAAACGCCGTGGCTTTCCAAATAGTTTTTCCTCAAAATATTCTATTACAGTTTGAAATTAGTCTGGTTTAGTCACTCACTATGACTTTGGACAAGTTACTTAAACTCATCGTTCCTCATAACCTGCTTCCTAAAGGTCATAAAAATTAATATTTAAATGACAATTATTTAAAGCCTCCAGCAGAGTGCTTGGCACATGGTAGGAGTTCAGTAAAGGTTGCTTTCATCCTTCTAAAGGGACAAGCCTGTTATTCACCAGCAGAGAAATGTTGATTGCATTTGATATTATACTCATTTATTTATTTATGCCCCTCTTCAATCTAAAAGGATTTTAGTCAGCTCAGAAAAATATCTCCAGAATAAATTAGTCCTCACAAGGGATAAATAGTGTGAGATAGTAGACAAGATCATCGACCACCTTCCTATACCAAATTCAAAAGGAAGCCCATAGGGCCGATCCCTAAAGCGTCCTGTAGTTGTGTGGCCTCAAAATGCAGCGAGAAAGAGCAACGTTTTTCTAGAAAGGCAGAGGTGGAAAGAAGTCTTAATGTGCAGCCCCTTCATGGGCTTCACTTCACGCAAAAATACATTCAAAGTATCTTGAAGGACGGATGAGTTGGTCATCCATTTTTGATTTTTTAAACTGCTTTAAAAATACAAGAGATACAGAAAAGTCAAAGAATATTGTAACTAAACTCTCATATTCTGCTACTCAGAATTAGAAACCATTCCCATTTCACCGTATTTGTTGGCGATATTTCTTAAGGAAATAAAATACTACGACTGAAGTCATGTTTGACTAACAGAGAGGCAACTTCTAATGCATCTGAACGATCCTTCCAGAACATTAAATGTTGACACACATGCAGGAGATATTTGTGTCGGTTCACGCGTGTGTTTTGTAAGTGAGGAGTGGTATCATATGATGGGTACCATTATGTATCACACTCTCTCAACTCAACATTGTTTTCTGAGATGAGGTTGCATTGCCGCACGTGGATCTTGCTAGTTCCTTGGAAGGACGGTGCTATGGGATGAATTTTGTCCCCCTACAATTTGTATGTTGACATCCTGAGCCCCAGTGCCTCAGAACGTGACTGTATTTGGAGACACGGTCTTTGAATAGATTAAAATGAGGTCAGTATGGGCCCTAAGCCCATATGACTGCTGTCTTTGTAAGAAGAGATTAGGACTCAGGTGCGTAACAGAGGGAAAACCGTAAGACACAGAGAGAGAAGGTGGTCGTCTACAAGCCAAGGAGAGAGGCCTCAGAGAAGAACCAATCCGGCCGATACCTTGCTCTCTGACTCTTCGGCTCCAGATCTGTGAGGTAACAAATTTCTGTCGTGTGAGCCACCTGGTCTCTGGCACTTGCTACGGCAGCCCTGGCAGACGAATACAGGCAGCACGGGATACCAACAGCACGGTATTTTCAGCCGTTCCCCTACTGGTGGACATTTATATGGAAACTAAGTACATGGCTCTGTGTGCACATGTGTGGGAGTATCTCTAGGGTAATACCTAGGAATGGAATGGCTATGTTACAGGGGAGGCACACTTTCAAATTTGCAACATGCTGCCAATTTGCCTCCTCAAGCGTCTGTATCTGTCTATACTGTCCACAATAGCGAGGGAGCACGCCAGCTTCCCCACAGCCTTGCCAACGTTTCATGTTCTCGAACTTTAAAATTTGTGCCAATACGATTGGCAAAAAAAAAAAAAAAAAAAAAAAAAATCTTGTTGTCTCAATTGCATTTCCCTAATTATATATGAAGTGGGATGTCTTTTCATACAGCCATCGTCCATTACTTCCCCGTCTCTACATTCTCAGCTTAGATCCTTTGCCTCCTCCTCCGTTTGTCGTATGTCTTGTTCTGCCGCGTTAGTGGGAATCACATGCATTCTAGATAATAACAGATCCGTCTGCTAGCTCTTCTGACCTTCTCGAAGGCTACCGCTTGTCTTTTAATCTTGTTTGTGGTGTTATGTTGACAGAAGATTTTTCATTAGGTGTAATCAGATGTACCTCTGTTCATTATTTGCCCTCGTGTGTCATCTTAAAAAAACAAAACCCGCCACTTTCCTTCTCCAGACTTTTTAGAGGTGTTCTATTTTCTTCTAATAGTTTTAGAGGAATTTTCCCATGCTTAGATCTTCGATACATCTTTTTAAAAATGTTTCCATTTATTTATTTTTAAATGTTTATTTATTTTGAGAGAGAAAGAGAGAGAGAAAGAGAGTGTGTAAGTGGGGGAGGGGCAGAGAGAGAGGGAGAGAGAGAATCCCAAGCAGGCTCTGCACTGTCAGCTCAAGGCCCAACGTGGGGCCTGAACCCACGAACCGTTAGATCATGACCTGAGTGGAAATCAAGAGCCAACGCTTAACTGACTGCGCCATCCAGGAGCCCCTAAAGATTTTATTTTTAAGTAATCTTTATACCCAACATGGGGCTTGAACTCAAAACCCCAAGATCCAGAGTCGTGTGCTCTACCCACAGAGCCAGCCGAACATCCCAATCTTTAGTACATCTTTAATTCATTTCTGTGATGGGCATAAGTAGGATTTTTTTTTCCCTTTTGTTTCCCTTTTGAGAGTCGATCATCCCAACACTATCTATTGATATATCAAATACTCTAATCAGGTAAAAAAAAAATCTCAGTAAAGCACCCATAGAGAGTCACATTTTAAGAAGTGTAATTTCCTGACGACGTCTCCAAAATGTATTAGGGGGAAAATGTACCCCTGGATAAATTAATAAGCTGACTGAAACGGGTATTTGGATGTGAGCCAAGCAAATGCTAGAAGCTGTCTATCAAAAAGTGGTTTTGATATTGGGAGAGCTGATATTACGTCCTTCTTCCTGACAGGCATTGGATAGGAGGGCCAGGTGTCTTTCCAAGGCCAGTCTAAGTTCTTAATGATTAAACCATCAGTGGTATGCAGACAGCTTATCCTTCCATTGTGCCTAGCACGGGGACGGACCCCTGTCCACCAGAGCAGTGACCCCTGCATGGAAGCCACTGGAATTATGTGCTGAGGCTGGCTATGGTTTGTCTCAACGATCGAAGATGAGTATTTGTGGGGAGGCTGATTTTTCACTGAATTTCTTTTTGTGACCATATTCATCATACTATCAATTAAAAATAACAATTTCTATTTAAAACCAAAAAAAAAAAGAAAAAGAAAAAGCAATATGTCACTAAGACACTAAATGAAACCAGGAGATATTTTAAACATGTCTTTAAAAAGAAACAGAGAGATGAGAACTTTTGGGGGCAGTAATTCAAACAGAAATTGCACTTCATCTTACTATCTGAATAATTTAGACCATTGGTTTTCAAATATGTCTTGGCCACAAAACACTTTGTTCAAACTAGACCTTTCTCAGAAGACCACCATATAAAATAAATGAAATGAATAGCATGAAATAAATAGAATAGTTCTATTTATTTATGCATTTGTTTATTTATTTATGTATTATTTTTTTTAATTAACACTTTTTTCTAACATTTATTTATTAACTTTTTAATGTCTTATTTATTTTTGAGAGACAGAGAGAGCGGGAGAGACAGAGTATAAGCAGGGGAGGGACAGGGAGAGAGGGAGACATAGGAATCCGAAGCAAGTTCCAGGCTCTGAGCTGTCAGCACAGAGCCCAACACGGGGCTCGAACCCACGAACTATGAGATCATGACCTGAGCCAAAGTCGGACACTTAACTGACCGAGCCACTCAAATGCCCCAACACTTATTTATTTTTGAGAGACAGAGAGACAGCACGAGTGGGGGATGGACAGAGAGACAGAGGGAGATACAGAATCCGAAGCAGCCTCCAGGCCCTAGCTGTCGGCACAGAGCCGGACATGGGGCTCAAACCCATGAACCGTGAGATCGTGACCTGAGCTGAAGTCGATGCTTAACTGACTGGGCCAGCCAGGCTCCCCAAGAGTAGTTTTATTTAAAATGAAGAACTCTGCCTGGTGCCTGGGTGGCCCAGTCAGTTAAGTGTCTGACTCTTGATTTTGGCTCAGGTCATGATCCCAGGATCATGGGATTGAGCCCTGAGTCCACGAGCTCAGCATGGGGCCTGTTTAGGATTCTTTCTCTCCTTCTGCACCACACGCAGTCTCTCACACTCTTCCCCCCCCCCCAAAATTTTTTTAAACAGAGAGCTCCTCTGGGAGCCTCTGAGAAGGCTCCGTGGGACCCCTAAGACTCTTTAGAATACACTGATAGCCTTCTTTTAAAAATCAATGCATTTGAGGAGCACCTGGGCGGCTCAGTCAGTTGAGTGACTGACTTTGCTGGCTCAGGTCATGATCTCACAGTTCATGGGTTCGAGCCCTGCATCGGGCTCTGTGCTGACGGCTCAGAGCCTGGAGCCTCCTTCAGATTCTGTCTCCCTCACCCTCTGCCCCTCCCCCACTCGACACTCTGTCTCTTTCTCTCAAAAATAAACATTAAAATTTTTTTAAAAAAATCAATGCATTTGAGAGGTAGAGACAAATTACACATCTTTTCCACTTTCTTCACATAGAAATTCTATTGCCTCTCTGAAATTAAGAACATATGTATTCGCTCACTCTGGAAACACTTCCTGAATGTATTCCAGGCCCTGGGATAGGCACCAAGGAGAAGGAGGTGGCTTGGAGATGGCAAGGCCTGAGCAAAGTTTTCAAGCACAAGTAGGAGACAGCTGAGAGTCAGGGAGGGCGGTCCAGGCCCGGAGGCCACAGGGGAAAGCACGGAGGAAGCCGGCCGGCAGATTCGGGGGCCTGCGGGTGGGGTGGGGGCACTCAGTGTGGCAAGACGCATGGGGCATCTGTTAGCGGGGGCAGGTGCTGAAACTGGAGAGGCACAGAGGAGCGAGTTACTGTGTGCCTTGTGGACCTTTCTAAGTTTGGACTTGGAACACCCCGAGGAAGTGATGGAAGGGTTTTAAGCTGGAGATTGCCACAATCACATTTGTGCTTTGGAACGATCGCTCTGGCCAAGGTGGGCATCGGAAGGGGACATAATTAGGGCAGCGAGACCGGGTAAGAGATTGTCGCAGACATCCAAGAAACGGATGATGATGGACTGACTGGTGCCAGGCCACAGAGATGTAGCAGGAGGGTTAACTAAGAGGGGATGAACCGAGGGGCGCCTCGGTAGCTCAGTCGGGTAAGCGTCTGACTTTGGCTCAGGTCATGATCTTACGGTTTGAGTTCAAGCCCCCCATCAGGTTCTGTGCTCAGGTCATGATCTCACAGTTCATGGGTTCGAGCCCCGCATCGGGCTCTGTGCCGACTGCTCAGAGCCTGGAGCCTGCTTCAGATTCTGCATCTCCCTCTCTCGCTGCCCCTCCCCTGCCCATGCTCATGCTCTGTCTCTCAATAATAAATAAACGTTAAAAAAAAATTACAAAAAAAGGCAGGATGAATTGAACGTTGGTTGGCAGAGGGAAAAGGAAGTGTCTAAGGGATTCCTAGAATTTGGGTTTGATTGAAGGAGATTGGGTAACTGGTGCCATTCAACACAGCAAAGAAGATGGGAGAAAGGATTTGTGGCAGTAGATAATGCGTGCCACGTGGGGCAGGTTTTGGATGAAGAATCTGAAATATCCAAGTGGAAATGTCCGGTAGGCGACTGGACATCCGGTCCTGGGGCTCCGGGGAGAGATCCGGGATGGAGGTGAAGATCTGGAAGCCGTCCTCAGTATGAGGACCGTGGTGGTCAAGAAGGTAGTTGAAACCCCTGAGAGAGTGTGACCAGGAAGAAGAGTCCCAAGAAGGCAGAGGAGGGGTGCCCCCACGAACTGACGGAAGGGAAGAGAAGCAGGAAGAGAGGGGAGTCAAAGAAACCGAGGGAGAAAGCTTAAAGGTAGGAGGAGGTGTCAAATCCAACGCTCAGAAGAAAAAATTGTGACCGTGGTTGCAAGGACCGTGATGATGAAGGAAGCTTGCACGACCTCGAGGTGAACTTGCTTCAACACCCGGATGATCAGAGTCTCCACACGGAGGACTGGGCCAGAGATTCTCAGCTCGGGGAGCTTTTTGGTTGTGGACGTTACTATCAAAGCCTGGGCCATAGACGTAATGGGTCTGGTGTGGGGCCTGGACAAGGGTGGGTTTTTAAAGCTCCAGGAGGGAGGCTCACGTGGGGCCACAGCTGGGAACCCCTGTCCCAGTTAAGTCCCTATTTTGAGCAACAACGGATTGAAACGTGTTACTTCCGGGGGGGACTCAGACGACTCTCACATTGGCCCTCGGCATCGGGACACAAAGGAGGGGTAAGTAAAGAAAACGGAATCCAGCACATCAAAATATGCCAGTTCTTTCTGGGGGAGGCGGACAGGCCCAGAAGTTGGGGGAACATGGAAGACATGTTCTGCATTGCCGGGGAGGGGAATTTCACCGGGCTTTCCCACAGTGTAGGAGACTTGTCCCCTGAGTCACGCCGAGTCTATACTTGCCAAGAAACCTTCTGATCGATAATTAAACTTTCCTGGTGATTTTTAAATTATACCTATTTTTCAAAATTTGAAAGTAATACCTGTATAGGATTCAAAAAATACTACAGAAGCAACATCGTTTCCTTCAGACCACCTCCACCGGCAACCACGTCCGAAGGCAACTGCTTGGCCATTTCTATTTTTGCGTCTTCTGGTGGTTACCCTACAACCATAGATAATATGCCTACTCCTCTCTCTCATCGCTTACCACTGCCATACATTATTGGTCAATATTGGAAGATGAAAGTTTACTTACTCTGCCTTCACCTCCCCTTCTTCCTTCCAAGGTCTGGTAGTCATACTATTATTTATTTTTATTTTTTTATGTTGATATATTTTTGAGAGAGAGAATGAGGGAGACAGACAAACTGAGAGTGGGGAAGGGGCAGAGAGGGAGACACAGAATCCAAAGCAGGCTCCAGGCTCTGAGCTGTCAGCAGAGAGCCCGACGTGGGGCCCGAACTCAAACCGCGAGATCATGACCTGAGCTGAAGTCAGACGCTTAACCGACTGAGCCACCCAGGCGCCCCAGTCATACTGTTATTTTTTAATTCTTCTATTGGTTACTTTCAAAACTTTAATGTAGTGAAATTCTGTTTCTTATTCCATGAACTGGAGACAGTGTTTCTTAACTCCACACAGTGTGAGATGAAGCTATCAGCCCCCCCGCCCCCCACTTTCCTCCTTCAGCTCTGTCAGCTCGATCTCCGCTTTTCCATTGTTCTGATCGACAGCAGTACCTTCGGGTCTATACCTGTAAGTCCTCTCGGCATGGTCTATCGGTCAAGTCTATCAGCTGAATCCAATAAACTGCATTTGCGTTGTTTTGAGTAGGTAGGTGTCGTTTCCTAGAGAGCCCAGGATTGTGTGAGGACCACATTTCTTCCTCTTGGGTCCAATGTCGCACCTCTTGAGTGATTCAAAGGAGAGTATTCCCCGAAGCATGGCCAGACTGATTCTCTTTCATTACACTCTATCCGTTTTTTTCAAAATCGCGGGTCATTTTAGTTTGACTCTATTTGGACCATGCTTTTCTTGTACCTTTTTGAGTTTTTCCTAGACTTCTCTTTTTTGTTGTTGAGAGAAGAAACCTATTCTGTCTTCACCAACTCACGAATATCTCCAGCATCTTACTCATTCCATCGAATGCACTGAGCGCCTTCATATGCTCCTCTCACAGATTTCCAGGAGCCCACACACTTCCTGTTTTAACTTGGATCTGGGAAAAGGGGTGTGAGAGGTAAAGGACGCAAACATTTTGATCATAGCAAAAGCACGGTCTCTGTGTAAACAAAAACGAGTTGCCATGTCGTCATTAGTCCTGCCTGATTTTAGTCGATAGGACTTTGTCGTGGAGAGACCGATGATCTATGGACCTGTAAAGAACATTCTGATTCCGGGTCGCAGTCGGCCATCCCAAGAGCCTCACCACAATCAGCCGAAGTCCTTCAGTGCACCTGTGGTGGATGCTGTGACGTGTTGCTAAGACACCCGAAGGCCTAAAGCACTCAGCCCCTGGCCTCAACTGAAAACACCTCTGCGGGGCCATCCCATCTCCAGAGGGTGAGGCTTCTTTTGCAACTGCCTTGAACTTCAGCTCCTTTCTCTGTCCAGTGTTTCCTTCGCTGTCTGACAGGTATTGTCCTCCAAAGCACTCCCTAGGACACATCTGTCTCAAAGTCTGCTTCCTGAGGCACCGTACCCACAACGCTACTTTACTTTTCTCCACTACCGCTACCGAGAACTGTAATATGAGCGAGCACGCAGACAAAAAGGTTACATGCTTACAGAGGATAGTGGATTATTGGGGGGGGGGGCTGTTTTCTGGGCAAGAGATGGGATGAAGGGTGGGATACAGTTTCAGGGGATGCAGGAGGGGCTGGGATCCAGGACATCAAGGGATAGAGGCAGGGACTGAGCTTGGTCAGAGATGAGAAGAGAGACCAGGGAGGTGCCTCTGACGACGGGGGAGACTGGAACGGGGAAGGAGGCTGAGAATGTGGGAAAGATGGCTGTGCCTCTGAATTTGCTTGTGGACAAAAGCACTCTATTTCTAAGGTCAGTCTTTCCTTCTGTGGTGCCTGTGCCTAGAGATGCTGGCAGGGGTGGGGGTGGGGATGGGCGTGGCTCTGAACTGAATCCAAGGCGGCCGTCACAAGCAGTGATGGAATCATAACACTGGTGAGTGGGTTTGCTGCCATTCACTTAAAGCGATTTAATTAAATGCCTATTAATTAAAACTAGAATCGGTCTATGTAGAATCTATGCTACAGAGAGGGGAATACGAAGGGAAGCCAGCTTTCTGAGGCCAGTGTTATTGATGCATCAGTCCTTGTTAAATTGGTTAAAATTAACTTCGGCTTAATTCAGAATGATAGCAAACCCCAAATTATAAATTAGCCAAGATAGAACTGTATTGAGATATCATATAAATGTATTGATATTACACATATGTATTGAGATGTCTAAGACAAACCGTGTGTGGAAGTGAGCAGGTCAGAGTTTTGCAGTTATCAGGGACACCATCGCTATCCACATTCTCGCTCCACCGATTTCAAAAGCAGGTTCGCCTCATGGTCTTAGATGGCTGCCTGAGCTCCAGCCTTTGCATGTGTACCACAGGAAGGAGAACAGGGAAGGAAGGGCATGGCCACACTGATCTGGAAGGGAGACTGGGGACCCTGTGTCCAGTGAAAACTTGGGAGTTCTAGTAGGCAGGCAGAAGGCGAGAACGGCACCAGAAGCCATCCACAGCCTCTGCCGTACCTGTCTGCCCCCATCCCTGACACCTGGCTCATCCGTGCCTCTCTCTGCCCATCAGCCCAGAGTGGTACTGAGCAACACGCAGACACAGCAGTCAGTGGAACTACATCTGCGGTCACTACACAGGGCTGCTGCCTGGCATTTCTGTGCCGGAGAACTAGCCTTCTGACTCAGTTTCCCTCCCAGCACTCCTCACGTGTGAAGGTGCTCCGTTAGGTCTTGCCGACACCTTCCCTCAGGAGTCTGGTCTTGCTCTCTCTGCCATGCTCTCAGTCCCTCCAGACACAGGCCAGAGCCTTCTTCTGATGGCCCAGAGCCTAGCACAGGCCACAGGGCTCTCACTAGCAGTTCCTGCCTGGACCATTGCCCCACCTCTCCCTCCCTCCCTATTAAATTGCTCAAATTGCACTTGAACTTGACATGCTTAAGAGCTTCCCACCGATGATGAGTCTTCTACAAAGACTGATTCCTTACAAACAAAATTCTGAGGGTGTATATATTTTCCATTTAAAATGAGACTTGAATCCCAAGGGGACAATGTACACACCATCGTGGTTTAGATCACCAGCTCTGAGAGGGCTGTGACCTCTCGGCTCACAGAATATTGACTGCGGCTTCAACTGACCTCTTGTTAGCTGTGTGCGTTGGGCAAATAACTTGTTATCTCTGACCCTCAGTTTCCACATCTGTAGAACTAGCATAAGGGCAGCGATACCTGTCAGAGTTTATGGGAGATTAAGACAACCATGTGAAGCTGAAACCCAGCACAAGGTAAGAACAAAGTAAATACCACCCATTATTGTGATGACGGTTATGAATTTTAAATATCCATAAATTGGCACTTAACAGCTAATTGTCTAGCCCCAAATGTCAATGGGGCAAAGATTAGGAAACTCTAGTCTAGACCAGGGTTCAGCAGATTACAGCCTCTGCTGGGTAGCTGCCTATTTTTAGAAATAAAGTTTTATTGGAACACAGTGATGTCCATTCATTGGAGCACAGTGATGTCCATTCATTTATATGTTGTCAGTGGCTGCTTTTGCCTTACAGTGGTAATTGAATAGTTGTAACAGAGGCCATTTGGTTTGCAAAACCTAAAATAAATGTGAGTCACATATGAAATTTAAAAATTTTCTAATAGCCCCATTTTTGAGTACAAAGACTACTCGATAGCAAAGGAAACAACCAGCTTTTAAAAGGGGCAAAGGACCTGAACAGACATTTTCCCAAAGACCTACAAATGGCCTCCAGGTACATGAGAAGATGCTCAACATCACTCATCATCAGGGAAATGCAAGTCAAAACCACAGTGAGATACCACCTCACACCTGTTAGGATGGCTAGTATCGAGAAGATGAAAAGGAAGTGCTGGGGAGGATGCGCAGAAAAGGGAAGCCTCGTACACTGGTGGGAAATCCAGTGGGTGCAGCCATCATGGAAATCAGTAGGGAAGTTCTTCAAAGAATTAAAAATAGAACTGCCGTGTGGGTTAGCAACCCCACTCCTGAGTACGTACCAAAAGGAAATGCAAACAGTACCTGAAAGAGTATCTGTAGTCTCATGTTCCCTGTGGCATTATTGCCAATAGCCAAGACAGGGAAACAACGCAAATGTCCATCAACAGATGAATGGATAAAGAAATTGCGGTAGATACAGACAATGGAATATTATCCATATCCAGCCTTTAAAAAAGAGATCTTGCCATTTGCAACGATACGGATAAACCTGGAAGACATTTTGCTACACGAAGTCAGCCAGACCCTCAAAGAAAAATATTTCATGATCTCACTTATATGTGGAATCTAACAAAGTCGAATACATAGAGGCAGAGAATGGAATAGTGGTCACCAGGGAGGAGAGGAAAATGGGGAGACACTGGTGAGAGAAGCCGCAATTATGTAGGATGATTGAATATAGAGATCTAATGCACAGCGTGGTGACTGTAGTTAATAATACCGCATTGTGTACTAGAAATTTGTTAAAAGAGTAGATTTCCAGGCATTCTCATCACACAAAAGAGGAGCGATGTGAGGAGATGGGCATGTCAATTAGCTTGACCACAGTAATCAGTTTGCTGTGGATACGTATATGTGTATCCAAACATTATTGTATATACAATGTTAGGTTGTACACCTTAAACATAAACCATTGTTATTTTTAAAAAGTAAATAAAAATTTTACAAGTACAAAGAAGCAAGGCAGATGAACTTGGCTATGTCCAAAATATTATCATTTCAACATTGCAATCAATATTAAAGATTATTAATGAGGGGCGCCTGGGTGGCTCAGTCGGTTAAGCGTCCGACTTCAACTCAGGTCACGATCTCGCGGTCCGTGAGTTCGAGCCCCGCGTCGGGCTCTGGGCTGATGGCCCAGAGCCTGGAGCCTGCTTCCGGTTCTGTGTCTCCCTCTCTCTCTGCCCCTCCCCCGTTCATGCTCTGTCTCTCTCTGTCTCAAAAATAAATAAACGTTAAAAAAAAATTAAAAAAAAAAGATTATTAATGAGATATTTTACATTCTTTTTTTTACATTCTTTTTACATGCTGATTCTTCACTTATAGCACCTCATTTCAGACTAGCCGCATTTCAAGTGCTCATATGGCTAGTGGTTATTGTAAAGGACAGTGCAGGACTACAGTATTATAAGTTACACTATTTATTTCCTGTCCGCTATATATTTTTATATCACTTTTAAATGGATCAATTTATTGAAAAGATCCTCATTTTCTGAATATTTGTATTGCTTCTGAGCTTCATAATGATAAGCAATACCGCTGTCCACATTCTTATATTAAAAGCTCATACCCCGTCTCTGTTTCCTTAGGATACATTCCCAGATGTGAGTCAAAGAACATACATAATTTTTTAAGGCTTTTGAAATATATTGTTTAATAATAATATCTCCCTTACAAGGTTGTTATGCGGATTAAGTGAACTAGTACACATAAGCCCATTTTATGAATTCAAGTAAGGTTAATAAAACTTTGGGGGCATCCGGGGGGCTCTTGATTTCAGCTCAGGTCATGATCTCCAGGTTTGTGGGTTCAAGCCCCACATCAGGCTCTGTGCTGATAGCACAGAGTCTGCTTGGGATTCCCTGTCTCCCTCTCTCTCTGCCCCTCCCCCATTCATTCTCTCTCTTTCTCTCTCTCTCTCTCTCTCTCTCTCTCTCTCTCTCAAAGATAAATAAATAAAACATTAAAAAATATATAAGTAAAACTTCAAATAGCAGTGCCTGGCACATATAGGTCCTCTCTAAATGGCATCTATTATTATTAGCATTCTTTCTGGATTCATTCCTAGCACCATTATATTAGCTTATGCCCTTTTTAAAAAAAAATTTTTTTTAATGTTTATTTATTTTTGAGACAGGGAGAGACAGCATGAACGGGGGAGGTTCAGAGAGAGAGAGAGACACAGAATCTGAAACAGGCTCCAGGCTCTGAGATGTCAGCACAGAGCCTGACGTGGGGCTCGAACTCACGCACCGCGAGATCATGACCTGAGCCGAAGTCGGATGCCCAACCGACTGCGGATGCCCAACCGGCTGAGCCACCCAGGCGCCCCGCTTATGCCCTTTTAACAATGTTGTAGAATGCCTGTTTGCAGTGCCCTCTCTCCAATACTCTTATTTTTATAGCCTTTGCAAATTTCACAGGCAAAACTGGCTTCTTGTTATTTTTTCTTTAATCTGACTGTAGTTCCTGAGTTTTCCTATATTTAGGATTAATTTTTCCAGGACAGATTTGCCACAACCTCAGTCCATATCCATACAGAGAGAGAGAGGTGGACCAGTTTTCACTGAAAGGTTTAGCACAGTAAGGGACCATTTGCACCAATCAGCTTTCACTTAGTTAATGCCATTGTAACAAGTAAGCCTACATCTCAGGGGCTTACAGCAACAAGTGTGTATTTCTCACATCACACATGACAGCCTAGGCAGAAAGAGCGTCCATGACAGAGACACGCCATTCTCACGGCAGACAGGAAGGGAGGCGGACGAGCAAGGGAGGAAGAGGAAAGTCTCTTAAGGCCTCTGCTCCTCCCTGGCTCCTTGTCTCTTCGGCTCGCATCTCAGTTGGCTCCTGAGGAAGCAAGTCATGGCGCCACACGCAATATCGAGGGGGTGGGGAAGTATACTCCAACCACCAGGGACACCGCAAGTCACACGACAGTGCGTGCGAATTGAGATGGGGGGCACATGATCGAGAACGCTACTATAATCTACCCCACCAGTGAAATCAACCCGATTAAGTGAAACTGGTTTACGTACTGATGAACGTTTACGTTCATCCATCCGCCTGAAGTCGGGAATCCTACAGGACTCAGAGTCTTTACAGGAGTGTTATGGCTCCAGCCCCCTAAGGGAACAGATGAGGGATGCTGAGTGGCTGACCTGCTCTCAATGCGCTCTTAAGGACAAACTGGTCCAGAGAGACTCAGTTTAGCGCAAATATGAGTGCACCCCCTACTCCTGGCATGAAGATGCAAACTTGCCAACAAGAAGGGCTTTGTATCCCAAGAAATCGTTTCATCGTCAAACAGCGAGGAAACAATACGTCCCTGGATGCTCTTACAGCCCTCGAACAAGTGAAAGGTACCTCAATTATTTAGGAAAGACAGCACAACAGTCTCTCCAGAACAGGGGAGAATGGGGTTTATATCCTGGCTGTGTCACTTGTAAGGTCAACAGTTGCCGCTATCATCATCATCATCATCATCATCATCATCATCACCACCACCACCACCACCACCATCTTTTAAGGCAGCTGGCTTGATCCAGCCAATAGCACCCTGGTTGGCCGGAGGGTCATTTTCATCCCAAAGGCTGAGAAATCATCCACAGGCTCTGGTTGCCTGACTGTTTGGGAAGTCACTAAGCTACTTGAAACCTCATAAATATGTATTCCTAAAATCCCAACATGAGACAGTTTGGGAACTAATAAGGGTATATTAAAATTACAAGCTTATTCCACTCCAAGCCTGAAAGAAACCAGGCTAGAACATGAAAAACAAACAAACAAAAAAAGAAATGCGTGTTTCCTAAGGTAAGTCACTTCATATCTGAATCATTTATTTATATAACAAGCCTTTCTGGAGTGATTAAGGGAACTGCCAGTTACACTAACCATCCTTTCTTCAGGTGACGGAGAACCAAATGTTTCCTCCCGCTGTACGTGTGAGTGCCTGTGTTAGAGATTTGTGTTCCAACATCCAGACTCTTCCCCCACTTCGGTCGGTCTCTGGAAGGACTCCGTGCTCAAAGGGAAACCCTTCTCATCCTGAACCAACGGCAAAGGGAAGAAAAACAACACGATCCTTTTCATCCCACAGGGTTACTGAGTTTGCTTGAGCTTTTGAAAATGGTCAGGAATGAAAGTACAGTATTTTCTTCTTTATCCGTCTCTAAAGTCTTAGTCTTTCAACACCCAGCTCAAATGCCACCTCTGCTGTGAAGCCTTTCCTACCCCAGGTGAGCATGATTTTCCCTCCCTTGAACCCCAGTTGATATTCGCTGACCTTACCCCTCATCAGCGCTGTCTTCACTCCTGGTGATGTTGGCTACGTTCCCGAGTGGATTGTAGCAGCTACTGATTTTACAGATTTATTCCAACCTCCTTTCTTCTGGGGTTCATAGTAAGTGGTTCAGGGGTGAGCCTGTGACCCCAGCGGGACCGTTCAGCATTTGCTCTGCATAATTAAAAATACACAATGAGGGGTGCCTGGGTGGCTCAGTTGCTTACATGCCCGACTTTGGCTCAGGTCATGATCTCACGGTTCGTGAGTTCAGGCCCCACATCAGGCTCTGTGCTGTTGGCACAGAGCCCACTTCGGATGCTCTGTTCCCCTCCTTGCCCTTCCCCCAATTGTGATCTCTCTCTCTCTCTCAAAAATACACATTTAAAAAATTAAAACACACACACACACACATACACACACACTGAAAGAGAGGAGTTCCTGTCTTCTCCTGGGTCATGAGCTATAAGGAAATTATAAGCTTGGGATCTCTCCATGGCATCTTCTTTGGACTTCAGCAGAAAGCCAGTGTTGAGGGATGAAGAGCCTAATGACATCCCTTGAACCCCTAGATCCAGCTATGCCTGAAACTCTTACCCCAGACTTCCCAATTATGTGAGCAAATACGATCCCTTTTGGATTAAGTGAATTTTATCATCTACAACCTAAGTAACTAACATACTCACCCAGAACTTCTTAAGAAAAAAAGGTGCTTAAGGTAAGGATTCTCTGGACCACGGAATCTTCCCATCTTGTGCTGTGTTTGTCCTTGTATGGTTGAATCAGGATCGCCTGCACGCCCGGGTCCCAGCTAGTGGGAAGGGGGAAGAAACACACAGAGGAGGGCACAGCTGGTGTCTGGAGGCCCAGCTCTGGAGCTGGGCACAGCTGCTTGCCCTCAGCGTCATGTGACACGGCCACATCTAACTTCAGGGGAAGCTGGGACTTGTGGTCTGTCTGGGCAGCTGCGTGTCCAGCCGGGACTCTACCATCAGCCTAATGCACAGCAGGTGCTTCAGATTAAGTCGGTGTTACACCAGATGCAATTTCCTTTTATTAAAAAAATTTTTTGACATTTATTTTTGAGAGAGAGACAGAGTGTGAGCGGGGGAGGGGCAGAGAGCGAGGGAGACACAGAACCAGAAGCAGGCTCCAGGCTTTGCGTTGTCCGCACAGAGCCCGACGCGGGGCTTGAACTCGTGAACCGCGAGATCAGGCCCCGAGCCGAAGCTGACCGCCAAACCGACTGAACCACCCAGGCGCCCCGCCCCGCGGGCAATGTCAATGCACGCAAGGTTGGGAATGCGGTCAGGAAAAAGCCGCCGTGTTGGCGAAAAGCGCTCGGGAGCAGAACTCCGTGCGGTCTACCCGGAAGGCCGTGTGCCATGCCACCTTAGCGGGGATCACATTCCCTGGAGTCCCCTTCCCTGCATGGCTCGGCCACGAGGGAAATTAGCATGGGATTCTGGGAATTTACCTGCAGTGAAGCAGCGGCCCCGCAGGCTGACGCAGGAGCGACCACTGCCGCAGCTCCAGGGCGTTTCTGCTCATCGGCTGGCCCACTCGTGGCTCCGGGCCTCGGCCAGGCCTCCAGCTGCCCGATCTCCTTCTTCCGCTTCTCCAAGTCCTCGGCCAGGTGCAAGCGTAGCTCCAGGGGCGAAGGGCCTGATCCCTCTGCAGGTCGCCCTGCCCCCAGCGTGGAAGTTGGTGGTCGTGGGAGACAGACATGGGTTCTAACCGGCCCTGCAGCTCCCGTTAACCTCGAGGTGGCTCAACCTCAGCACTACTGCTGTTTTTGATAATTCTGGATGATTCTTTGTTGTGCGGGGGCTGTCCTGTGCCTTGTGGGATGTTTATTGGCGCCCCTGGATACCAGGAGCCAACTTGCCCCTAGTTGTGACAGGCCGGATTGCCTCCAGACATTGCCAAAGTCTTCTGAATGGGGGGGCAGGGTGGGGGATCACCCCTGGTTGAGAAGAATCCCGCCTTCACAGCCAGCTCTTCTTTCTAAACGCTGAGCTTGTGACCGACAGCGTGTTCAGGTACAATTTCACATGTAGAGACCTGCCCAGGCTTGCTCAGACCTCTCCACCAACCTTCTGCGGTCATAGAGGGTCTGAGCCTATAATCAATCTCTTGCCCCCCTGCTCCTCGTAGCTGTTCTGCTCAGGGGTGCGTTACGATTTTCGTGGGCCCGAGACACTTTGCTTTCATGGACCCCCTTCCTCCCTTAAAAAAAAATATATAGGGGCGCCTGGGTGGCTCAGTCGTTTAAGCGTCCGACTTCGGCTCAGGTGATGATCTCACCGTCCGTGAGTTTGAGCCTCGCGTCAGGCTCTGTGCTGACAGCTCGGAGCCTGGAGCCCGTTTCAGATTCTGTGTCTCCCTCTCTGACCCTCCCCCGTTCATGCTCTGTCTCTCTCTGTTTCAAAAATAAATAAACGTTAAAAAAAATTAAAAAAATATATATATTAAGATTGATGTTTTAAGGCTCTTTTAGTATAAAAACAAATATCTAGGCTGGCTTCATTATCTATTCGTTATTACACGCATTTTACTTTAATTAAAACTTTGGTGGGCCCCCACAAGTATCGTGAGCCCTAAGCATCGTGTGTCTCATGGGTACGTGGGCCCCAGGTCTGCTTTTTCCTTCACACACTGACAGGTGCACTCACTTCACACAATTACCTCCTTTGTAATCGGAACAAAAACACAGGCAGCAACGATTTGCTTCTCTTAAGACCCACCTGAGTTGAGGAAAACAACCCCAAGTGTTTCACGCTGCAGAGCAAAACTGGGGGAAGACCCTCCGTGGGTCTCCTTTCGAGTCTACCGGCTGGGTCCACGGCAACGATAGTTGCGATTTGGGGAATTCGAGAGAAAGAGGAGTGTGAAATAAAACTCCTTTTTAAAAACACATCAAAGAAAACATGTGTGTCCCAAGGTGAAATTGTAGACATGTGTTTTCCATGTATTTTCCATTAGATTGTTAATAATCGGATATAAATCATCGAGTGGAATCAGACGTACCAAACCCAGGGTCCTTTTCCCCACCCGCTGACGGCTGTTTCTGATTAGCCTGGAGCCCGCCGCCCTGGTGAACAATGGGCGTCTCTCGGGGTCCGTGAGGGACAGGAAATTAAGCCATCGGGCAGTTGCCTATTATTCCCACGCTTTCCTCAAGCTGTAAATCCATCAAATATGAAAGGGAGAAATATAAATTGTGCAAAGTGGGAGGAAGTGGGGAGGCTGTTGTTTTCCACACCTCCCTCGGCAAGCTTGTCCACAAATGCTCCATACCGATTCCAGAATGAAAACACCTGCATTACACCAGATGTTTTATAGACGGGCACCGCTGTGGACGGCAGGAGGTTGGTAGCAAAGCACCAAGTTCTTCCTTTAGCAAGAACTCTGCTTTTTTTCCGTGGAAATATCAGGAAACCATTTTGAGTTGAACAACCAAACCAAAGGCGGTTGAGTTTAAGATAAATGTTATGAAAATTGCATAAAACATTATATCAAAACCCTTGGCAGTGTCGAAAGGCAAGATTTCTGAATCCAATGAGTAGCTGAAGAAGAAAATTCAATTCCATTTTTTCACTTTGTCTGCCAATTTTATAGCGCGTCATTTAAAATGGAATCTCTGAAGAATCAATTCAAATTAGCTTTACAGTTTTCCCCAAAGAATCTGCTTTAAAATAAATTGAATTGGAGCATGTGACATAATAAGTGAGCATAAAATTCATGTTAACTAGTCCGAAGGAAAAACTTCTCAGAAGGAAACAAATAATCTCACATGACTGAGCTAAAAATAGTCTTTAGCTCGTCAGTTTCAAAATTGAACAAAAATAGGGAGAGTTGTTATAATAATGATATGGCGCATTTCCCCCTAATGAAATGGCCTCGAATTTTGTAATAAATTACAGAAAGAGAATCCTCTGGGCAAAAAAGAAGCCACGAGACACGAGTTGCTTTCATAAACAGAGCGACAGCAATGAAAATACCTTCCAGCTGGGACAAAGTAGCCTCTTCTACCTGATGGCTTTGCCATTGGAGACCCAGTAGAGGGGGGTAAACAAGAATTACAAGGTCTGACCCTTGGTTTCGGCTCAGGTCATGGTCTCATGTTTCATGGGTTCGAGCCCTGCATTGGGCTCGAATGGACAGAGTAGAGCCTGCGTGGGATTCTCTCTGTCTCTCTGCCCCTCCCATGTGCTCTCTCTCTCTCTGTCTAAATAAATAAGTACACTAAAAAGAAAAATTAAAATCTCTTTATAAAGTTTATCAGGATTCCAGCTTCTCAAGGACAGGGGCAGTATCTGATTTGACTTGGTAACCACCTCATACCCATCACAGTGATTGACATGTAATAGGAATTCCATAAATGTTTGAGGGAGGAACAGAAGAATGAATTAAGAATTCAATTTATTGTTTATTGTTTATTTTTATATTTTTAAATGTTTTTAATGTTTATTTTTGAGAGAGAGAGAGAGAGAGACACACACACACACCATGAGTGGGGGAGGGGCAGAGAGAGAGGGAGACACTGAATCTGAAACAGGCTCCAGGTTCTGAGCTGTCAGCACAGAGCCCGACATGAGGATCGAACTCACAGACGGTGAGATCATGACCTGAGCCGAAGTCGGATGCTTAACTGACTGAGCCACCCAGACACCCCAATTTTTTTTTTAATAAGTGGGGTTTAAAAAATTTTTTTTAAATGTTTATTTATTTTTGAGAGAGACAGAGGCAGAATGTGATGCTAGTGGGTTAGAGGCAGAGAGAGAGGAAGACACAGAATCCGAAGCAGGCTCCAGGCTCCAAGTTGTCAGCACAGAGCCCGACACGGGGATTGAACTCACGGACCTCGAGATCATGACCTGAGCCGAAGTCGGATGCTTCACTGACTCAGCCACCCAGGTGCCCCTCAATTTACTGTTTAAATCATTTTACTTGTTTTTTTATTTTATCTTTAAAAAAAATTCACAGTGAAGTTGGGAAATGTGCATTCAATTTAATTAAGAAGGGATGGTTGGGTTGTGATGATTTCCCCGCATCGATTGAAGTCAAGAAACAGATAAGTTGGTTTACTGTTGAAGAATGCTTGATGGAGATTCCCTAAGGCCCTGCCTAAAAAAGTGAGCATACAGGAGAAGTTTACCTTGATGGAGCCCAATATCTTGGGAGTTAGCTAAGTCTTGAAGTGTGAGTCAGCCCCTCTTTTTACAATACCCATTTGGGCTTTCTTGCTTTTCCACTGCGCTCATTCACCATAGCTTAATATGGATCGTGTTTTATTTCTTGCCACCTTACCTGTTCCTCAATCTGCCTATTCATTGGTCCACCCATTTTTCTGATCATCTGTCTGTCAAGTACTTAGGGATACAGCGATGAAAAATAATAGCTAACATTTATTAGTGTTTATTATATGTCAAGTATTGTTATAAACACTTTTTTGCTAATTAACTCATTTAATCATCCCAACAACTCTATGAGGGATGTGCTGTCATAATCCACACTTCATAGATAAAGAAACTGAGGCACAGCAAGATTAAAGACCTTGCCCCAATTCATACCACCAGGAAGTAGGGAAGTCAGGATTCAAACCTATTAAGTCTGGTTCTAGAACCACCAGTCTGTTGTATCAATTACACAGATATCACTTTGGTCTTCAGAGGCCTTC
This sequence comes from Panthera tigris, assembly GCF_018350195.1. Lineage (NCBI taxonomy): Eukaryota > Metazoa > Chordata > Mammalia > Carnivora > Felidae > Panthera > Panthera tigris. The sequence goes on from NC_056665.1 coordinate 132,438,831, forward strand.
CGTTCTAGTGATAGGAACAGAAGTGAAGCAGCTAACTATGTAATTTTAGCTCTAACCATTGCTTTGAAGGTAGAATACAGGGGTTAGACATGTGTGAAAGCGACGCGTAACCTAATCTGAGGAATTCAGGAAGGCCTTACTGCTGAGGAAGTTGGCCCTTGGGCTGAGAGGTGAAGTGGTTACGTGGTCAAGTAGAAGCAAGAAAGAATGTTCCAGGGAGAGCAGCATTTGTAGGGGAAAGGGGTGTCTGTAACTGAGGCACAGAAATGGCCAAGGTATTTGGCCATCAATAGATGTCAATACGATCAAAACTCTACTCGAACATGGGCCTCTTCCAGGTGTTCTCGATCCCATTAGCTTGTACCTTGTTTACCTAGTTATGGGAGTCAGAAATGCAGGAGACAACCTGTCATCTTCTTCCTCCCCCGTGCCCCACGTATGTAACCTGTCACCAATTCCTGTCACCCAGTGCCTCACCATGTTTAATCCACTGCCCCCCTGCCTCTTGCAAACTCACTCATTTCTTCCCGATCCTCCCCTAGCTCCTGGATCCAGCCACTTTCATTTCTTGCTGGGATGCCTACAGCGTATTCCCGTAGCCAGTGCCTGTCTGAATGCCCTCCAGAACTTCTCCCATCTGTTGTGCACACTGCAGGCAGACTGATACTTCCAAAGGGCAAATATGGTCATGGCACTTCTGTCCTTGCTTAGAAGCCTTCAATGATTTCCCACAGGTCTTGGGAAAAGGACAAAAGTCACTGCTCTGGTCTACAAGGCCCTGCGTGGCTCAGCCCCCCTCTATAATGTCAGCACTATCCAAGGCCCATGCCCTGCCTCAGGGCTCCTCAGCCACCATGGTCTGCCTCCCCTTGGTCTCTGCTACTTGCCATGCTCTCTCTTTGGAGGGCTTAGGCGCGTGATCCTCCCTCTTCCTGGAATACCCTTCTCCTCCTCTTTGTTTAGTTACCTCCTCGTCATCCCTGAGATCTCCCCTTAATCCTCAGCAAGCCCACCCTATGTCCCTGCTTGGGTATCTGACCTGTCCCTGTTAATATCTCCATATGCACCAGATACCTCTCTGTTATGGCTGAATTGTGTCCTCCAAAATTCATCTGTTGAAACCCTGACCTCCAATACCTCAGAATGCGACTGTATTTGGAGATAGGGCCATTGGGGGGGGGGGGGCTAATCCAATCAGACTAATATCTATAAGAGGAAATTTGGATAAAGATCTTTACATGCACAGAGGGGAAGACAATAGGAGAGAAGGTGGCCATTGGCAAGTCAAGGAGAGAGGCCTCGGATGAAACCAGATCTGCTGATTCTGCGACCTTGGGCTTTCAGCTTCCAGAACGGTGAGAAAATAAGTTCCTGCTGTTTAGGCCACAGGTCGGTGGTATTTTGTTATGGGGGCCTGAGAGTGCTGAACACCGCCTCCTTCGTAGAACCTGTCGTAGTTGCAACTTACCTTTCGTTTCGTCATTTGATTTCCGTCTCCCTGATAAGGAGGCAGGCTCCCTAAGGACTAGAACTAGGTCTGGTGTTGCTCACCACGGTGTCCCCGGAGCCTTGCACGGTGTCGGGGCATGTAATAGGTGCTCAGTAATGAATGGATTGCTGAATGGATGAATGGATGAATGAATGAATGAATGAACGTAAAAACTTCTGAACGAGTGAATGCATGAACATGCACGTGAAATAGCAGTAATTACACAGTGGTTTTACCTCTGGGAAGATTCACTTTGGGCCTGGGAGGCATCTAGAAGCAAGGGCACCTTGTATTGGCTAATATGGGTATTAACATGCATTTAGGTAATTTCACCAGATACAGCGAATTCCTGGAATTTCAGGTTTTCAGTCCCTCCGAGAGAAACTGTTCAATGAAATTTAATCTCATGGATTTTATTTTTAAAGAGGCAAATATCTCTCTCTAGAGTAAGAAAGATAATTCTAAGAGACATAAATCCCACATCCTTGCAACTGGAAGAAAATATCTTGTTTCTCTCAAACCACGTTGATTAACGGCATGCTTGATTTCAGCTCGGAAAGCGTCCTTGCTGGTTTCCGTGGGGGCAGTGACACAGTGGAACCAGCATGGAATCGCCACACAGGAGGGAGGGGGGAACACACGTGAGAATTTCTGTCAAAGTCTTCAGAAGAATCGTCTTTTCCGAGAAACTCATTATTCACTTAATTATTCATTCTGTTTATTTACTGTATAGTTATTACACATAAATATGGTGCAAATCCCCAGAATCCTCAAACACCAGATGCCAGTTTCCCTCTGCAGTCCCAAAAGACATAGCCAAGCCATCGCTGTGAGAATTAAAACAACAACAACTAAAACCCAATTAAAATTGTGCCAGCATGTTCATTTCCAAAAGAAAAATCCTGCCAATGAATAAGCTTTTAGTCACTCCCCTGACTGCTTCTGTAAAGGAACAAACAAAAAAAAAGCCCTTAAAATGAAAACTGGCATATAATTAGTATTTAAATCACAGCTACAATGGGCTTCGTATCTGCACGGAAAGGGCATTGGCTAAGTCAACTTTGTATCGTCTCTCCCATTTTCAAAATCAAATGATTGAAGAAAAACGGCACTTTGCTTTTCAGAATTTCCACGTGTCTGGCAAAGCCCAGTGAGGGTGGGGGGTTGGTGGCGGTGGGGAGAAGCCAAGATGGCGACAGGGTTGTTGGGATTTTGGAGTCTGTGGGTCACGCAATCTCTTCCTCCTAAGGGTCTGAGGGGGGTGAGACCGGGTGCATCTCACCCACCTGAGTATATGACTGGCATGCTGGGCAGGTGGGGAGGAGGTGGGGGGGGTGCATGTGTGTAATTTCTGATGGGTCACCCATCCCCTGGTGATGTTGGTCTCGTGAAGAACAAAATGGCCTTTTAGGTGAGCATGTGACTGTGGACACCTCTAGTATAGCTTCACGCAATTGGAAGGTCTTTCTGGACCACTGCCCCCATACTAACATAATAGTCTGCCCTGTGGCAGGTGGGGGGGGGGTCACTGTGAGACCCGAAGTGACCTCTGAGATGCAGGCAAAGGAGTCCATTACTGGACATACTTGAAGCTCCTCTGGATAGGCCAGAGGCCCACAGTGCTTCCCCGGAGCTCAGACCTGACAGGACAGGTCTCCATTCTCCGCGCTGAGGTTATGAGGATAGGCTCAGACAGACTGTCCAGGTTCAAATCCCACGTCTGCCACTTACTACTAGAGGCTGTTCACATCTCTGTGCTTATTCCCCGTCATGAGAATAAAGATAATGCCCCCCTCTTAAAGTTGCCACAAGAATTCGATATGACAACACACAGAAGTGCTTCGGGCCGGCATACAATAAACCTTGTTTTTCACGATCAGTGCTAGTAAGTTTCAGTGCGTGTGGCAATTTAGCACAGCACAGGACTAAACAGTAGCCCTATTGTTTTCTATTTTTTTCTTCCATTTTTTTTTTTTTTTTCCAAGGCAGCTGATAGAACAGTTCACTTCACTCCTGAGTAACAAGAATATTCCTACTCCTGGCACCTCAGATTGAAATAAGCTCTTTGCCTCCTATCCCACAATGACTCATAGCCCCTGTTGCTACCTGTCGCTAATACTTTCTAGTCACGTAACCTGATTTGGGGCCTTTTTGCTGAGATGGCAAAAACATTTTCTAATCTATTCGGCAACCACACCATAAAGTATCAGGCCCACCAAAACACAAAGGTTTTCATTAATAATATATGGAGTACGAACTCTGTGTAATATTTCATTATTGCTTTCTTATTAACATAACATTAATAATCTGTTGCTGCTCTAAGAATTCATGGGCAGGAAAGCCTGGTACATTAAGTTATGGCTCAAATTGGATACATTAAACAGCGACACCCGTGATATCATGAAAAAAATGTGGTAGAACGGGGAAAATCAATTTTAAATTAAAATAAAATCATTCTCTCTGTCTTATGCTTTAATTTGCAAAGCAGCTACTCTTCTAGATGAGGACTGACACTACCTCACGATCAGAGGTCCAAAGTTCAATGCCGGCACCTCGGCCCCTGCCTTCCTGACAGGCATTTCAAGTACAGTCATTCCAGTTTGTTCTCCTGGGGAGGTCAGGGGCTGCAAAGCTTGAGGATGCTGGGGCTTCGGGAGTGAAGATTAAGTGTGGGGTTCTGGGGGTTCACAGCCATACCATTATCCACATTGGGCACCAGGAACAGTGAAACTGGGCAGCATCTTTGTAAAAGCCATAAAGCTATGGAACTGGAAGAAGATTCCTTAGAGACCAACTAACCCACCGTTTCCCAAGGTATGATCCATGGAACATTAGTCCTTTAAGATGGCTCGCTCTCTCTCTCTGGACACACACATGCACACAGTTCCAATGTCATCAAATGAGTCTGAAAAGCTCTGTACATTCTTCCTGTTTCTTGGAGTGCCATAAAGGGACCTTAGCATTTTAAAGTTTGGGGGACTCTTACAGTAAAAAGAATACCTGTGTATCATCTTTGGCCAAGTATCCCCACGCTTCCTTAGCCATAGCGCTCTTTGTTTCATATAGCACTTACTTAGGTAGAATGGGCAATGAGGAACTTTATCTAAGTCAGCCTTTATAGTAAAATTGATAAGAAAGAGGAAACAGGTCTGGGAAAAGTGGTTGACTTGCCGGAGAGCACATGCACTGAGTGGAGAGTAGAATTCAGATCTTCTGATTCTTAGTTCCAAATCACACGGCCTCTCAGAGATATTCCCCCCATTCTTCAATGTACCCAATCCCGTCATATAGCAGGCCTGGTCAACACTAAGGACACAAACGTTAAAAAGACACATAGTCCAGGGGCACCTGGGTGGCTCAGTCGGTTAAGCATCTGACTTTGGCTCAGGTCAGGATCTCGCGGTTTGTGAGTTCGAGCCCCACGTCGGGCTCTGGGCTGACAGCTCAGAGCCTGGAGCCTGCTTCGGATTCTGTGTCTTCCTCTGTCTCTGCCCCTCCCCCACTCTCAAAAATAATAAAATAAACGTTAAAAAAAAAAAATAGACACAGAGTCCTGGCTTCAGGAAGCTCACAATCCAAAATTGGAGACAGATACGAAATGTGCCAATTATACCACAACACAGGCAGAACTCTGAAGAGACTGCAGTGGGCGTCTAGAAAAAAGCGTGACTAGTCTTTCTTTTAATGGAGTAAGGAGAATTGGCATACAGGAGGTGGTGCTGTCGTGGGACTTGATCAGGAGTTAGCCTCAGAATGTTTTTCTATCCCTCAATCACTTTCTTCTTCTTTTTTTTAAGTTTATTTATTTGAGAGAGAGAGAGAGAAAGTGAAAAGACGAGGGGCAGAGAGAGAGGGAGAGAGAGAATCCCAAGCTGACAGCACAGAGCCCGATGCAAGGCTCGGACTCACAAACGGCAAGATCATGACCTGAGCAGAAACCAAGAGTCAGACTGAGCCACCCCGGCACCTCCTCCCCACCCCCACAATCGCGTTTTAAGTTCTCACAAGAGTCTCTCATATGGGGGTCATTTTTGCATAAATTACCATGCTGGTGCCACATGACTGTCACCTGATTGAACCAGGATCAGGGCTCAGAGCTGCCGATCTAAAGGCTGGCCAGCACCCTATAAGAGTGTGTAGGGAGCACTGCCCAATCGAACTCCGAGCAATGATAGAAAAATGTTCTATTTGTCACTGTGCAATATGGTAGCTGCTTATCATATGCAGCCATTGAACACTTGTAATATGGCTCCTGAATACAGCTATTCAGTGAGGAACCGAATTTCAAATTTTATCTAATTTTGATTAGTTAACAATTAAGTTTAAGTAGCCACCTGTTCCTGGTGACTGCTGTATTAGATAGAATTTTAGACTGACGAATAGATCCACTCTGTGTTTCTAAGTTAAAATACAAGTTGGTTCAGATGTATAATTTTATGTTGAAGTCCAGGTTCACAAGTAGTATTGGAACATTCATGAAAATTAAGATTGATCAGATTATAGAGTTTAATTAATTACACTTAAACAGTTATTTAAATACATGGAACGATGTCTTTGCTCATTGGAAAGTTAAAGGACTTAAAAGAGAATTGATTCAAGGATTGAAAATATTCAAAAGAAGTCCTCTGCCCACAATACAATTAGCTAGAAATCAATAGTGAAAGCTAGAAAACCAGAATTATTTTTGAAAATTTAGCAAATCATTTCTGAGTAGCCCATGTACCAAAGGAGAAATCACAACAAAAATTAGCAAATGCTTTGAAGATAAGGATATGGAAGATAAGACACATTAAAACTTGTGAGATGTAGCTAAAGCAGTGGTTTCGGACATTTATGGCTTTAAATGTAAGTATAAGAAAAGAAAAAAGGCTGAAAATCAATGATCTTAGCCTCTCAAGTAGCTAGGGGGGAAAAAGCAAATGGGAAGGTAGAAGAGGAAAAAATAAGGACAGAAGCAATGAAACAAAAATAAAGACACGAACCTGAAAGTTGATGTTTGATAAGATTAATAAAATTGATAAATACCTACAAAGACCAATCAAGAAAAGACAACATTGGGGCACCTGGGTGGCTCAGTCGGTTAAGTGTCCGACTTCGGCTCAGGTCGTGATCTCCCGGTTCGTGGGTTCGAGCCCCACGTCGGGCTCTGTGCTGACAGCTCAGAGCATGGACCCTGCTTCGGATTCTGTGTCTCCCTCTTGCTCTGCTCCTCCCCCATTCACGATCTGTCTCTCTCTCTCTCAAAAATAAATAAACATTAAAAAAAAGAAAAGACAACAATACGTTATTTTGCACAAGCAGTTAAAACGTAAGGAAATGTAACAGAATTATAAAAGCCACCTTAAAGTGATAAATAAAAATTTGGACACTTGTAAAAAGAATGCTCTGGTCTGAAAGTTTGTTACCCACCCCCCATTCATGTGTTAAAACCCTAACCCCCAGGTGTTGCTGCTAGGAGGTGGGGCCTTTGGGAAGTGATTAGGTCTTGAGGCTTGGGATTAATGCCCTTTTAACAGGGAATGAGAGCCCTCAGGGAAGGAAGGTAACAGAAGATGAGCGGCTACGAGGAAGTAGGCTCTCGCCAGTCTCAGAGTCTGCCAACACCAGCATCTCAGACTTTCAGCTTCCAGAACTGAGAAATAAACGATTTTTGGTTATTAACCACCCAGTCTATGGTCTTCTTGTTACAGCAGCTTGAACAGAACGGAGCCACCGTTACACCTTGAATGAAGAAAATATAAACTTTGTAAAACCAAACTTGTCTCTGAGTCATCTCGCAACGGCCATCCACGCTGAGGCCAAGCTGCCACGAGGGCGGGAAGCACAAAGGAGAGCTGGTCACAACCTGCTGGTGGGCTCCATCCGTTAACAGGCTGCTTCCCCCAGCTTTACTGAGATACAATTGACAGATAACACTATAGAAGGTTAAGGTATACAATGCGAGGACCTGATACGCTTCTATACTGTGAAATGATCACCAGCGCAATCGGGTTGGTTAATATCTCCATCACCTGACATAATTACCTTTTTTTTTTTTTAAAGTTGTGGTATGAACATTCGGAATCTACTTTCTTAGCGACTTTCAAGTATATAATAGAGTATTGTTATCTCTAGTCACCATGCATTATATTAGATCCCCAGAACGAATTCCTCTTATAACTGGAAATTTGTACCCTTGGACCAACACCTCTCCGTTTTCCCCAGTCCCCAGGCCCTGGCAACCACCCTTCTTCTACTTCCTGTTTCTATGCATTTGGCTTTTTGAGATTCCATGTATAACTGAAATCACACAGGATTTTTGCCTTCTCTGACTTATTTTACTTACATAATGCTCTCAAGGTCCATCCTGTTGTCGCAAATGGCAAGATTTCTTTCTTTTTTTTTTATCGCTGAATAATATTCAGTGGAATAATAATATTCCACTCTTCCATAATATTACATATCTATATATAGATATATATAGATATAATCCATTAATGGAGTCATGGTTAAAGAAGGTATGTTATGGGGGCACCTGGGTGGCTCAGTCAGTTAAGTGTCTGACTTCGGCTCAGGTCATGATCTCACAGCTCGTGGGTTCGAGCCCCACATCAGGCTCTGTGCTGACAGCTCAGAGCCTGGAGCCTGCTTCCTATTCTCTGTCTCCCTCTCTCTCTGCATCCCCGCCCCCTGCTCACGCTCCGTCTCTCTCCCTCTCTCAAAAAATAAATAAACATTAAAAAAAAATTTTTTAAAAGGTGTGTTATGTATATATAAAACGTTATGTATATAAAACACAATAATATTCCATTATTCTACAATATTACATATGTATGTAATATTTGTAGTCCATTGATGGATTCATGGATACAGAACTTGTAATATATATATATATTTATATTTATAAAATATATTACCCATATATATATTATCCATGAATCCATCAATGGACATTGAAGTTGTTTCCATGTGTTGGCCATATTAACAGGCCTTTTGAGACGACACAGGCATATCTGGTGGGGGGATGACCCCTTACAGTTTTCTCAGTGTTGTGAGGAATTATGAAGTTCAAAAGAAGAATAAAGGGCTTTCTTTTCAATAGGTCCAAAGCTAAGGGATTTCTTTCCTTGAAATGTATATTGAAAGTCATATAATAGGAAAGCTGGGGACTTTTTTCTTAGTTTTTTTGAAGGTTCTCCAAATGCAACTCAAAAGCAGGTACTTTAAGCTACATGAGGTCTCTTCTTTGTCAGAAACCAACCCAGATCATATAAGAGGCTGTGAATATACTTCCCTATGGCAAAGGCTTGACCCTTGAGAGTTCAAAGAGTCCTCTAAAGGTACCATATAGAGTGGTGGTCTTCAAAGTTTTTTGCTAATGTATCCCATAACATTATATCAAAAAGTTATGTATTCCTTTGCATATTAAAAAAGTTTTTTTGAATGTTTTATTTATTTATTTATTTATTTATTTATTTATTTATTTTTTAAATTTTTTTTAGCGTTTATTTATTTTTGAGACAGAGAGAGACAGAGCATGAACGGGGGAGGGTCACAGAGAGAGGGAGACACAGAATCTGAAACAGGCTCCAGGCTCTGAGCTGTCAGCACAGAGCCCGACGCGGGGCTCGAACCCACGGACCGTGAGATCATGACCTGAGCCGAAGTCGGACGCTCAACCGACCGAGCCACCCAGGCGCCCCTGTTTTATTTATTTTTGAGAGAGTGAGAGAGACAGAGTACAAGTGGGAGAGGGACAGAGAGAGAAGAAGACACAGAATCTGAGGCAGGCTCCCAACTCTAAGCTGTCAGCACAGAGCCCGACGTGGGGCTTGAACCCGTGAACCATGAGATCGTGACCTGAGCCGGAGTCGGACACTCAATCTAATGAGCCACCCAGGCATCCCTCCTTTGCGTATTTTTAATTGATATCTATCTACACTTTGATTAGGAATTTAGACAGTAGCATGGGATATAATTTCTGCCATACAGTAAAATATGAAATTTTTTAGATAAGCTTTTGATTTTATAAGTTTTAGATCTACAGAAAAATTATGAAATAGTACAGAGTTCCCAAGTATCTCAAACCCAGTTTACCCTATTATACCTCGTTATAATGAATGAAACAATATTGATACAAAAATATTAACTGAAGTCCTTAATTTACTCAGATTGACTGAATTTTTACCTAATTTCTTTTTCCTATGCCAGGATCCCATCCTGGAGATCACGTTACATTTAGTTGTCACATCTCCTTAGGCTCCTCTTGGCTGTGACAGTTTCTCAGGCATTCCTTGTTTTTGATGATCCTGACATTTTTGAGGAGTATTATTAGTCAGGCATCTTGTAGAAGGTCTCCAAGCTGAAGTTTGTCTGATGTTCTCCTCATGATTAGACTGGGGTTGTGGGTTTGGGGGAGAAAACCTAGAGAGGTAAAATGCCATTTTCATCACCTGTGTAAGGGTTTATAGTATCAGCATGGTTTATTACTGTTAATATTGACCTTGATCACCCGGCTGGGGTAGTGATTGTCAGGTTTCTCCACTGTTAACTCTGTGCCACCCCCCCCACCCTCCCCCCACCCCCCGCCCTGCTTCTGTACTGTACTCTTTGGGAGAAAGTCACTATACTCAGTCCACACTTAAGGAATGGAGAGTTATGCTCTCTCTCTTTGAGGGCTGAGTACTTACATTGATTATTTGGAATTCTTCTGCAAAGGAGACTTGTCTCTACTCTTCCATTTATTTCTTGACTCAATTGTTTATCAGTATTTCTTCACTCAATCAGTGTGGCCTCCTGGACATTTATTTTATACTTTGGATTGCAATTCAATACTGCTTTATCAATGTTGTTGCTCACCTTATTCCGGCTGTGGCCACCGGGAGCTCTTTCTGTTGGTTCCTACAAACCTTTGTCATCCCCCCTGTCAACAAAGGGGCTCTTGTTTATGTGGTTCTTTTATTTGTTTGCTTTTTGAGCACTTCCTTACTTTCTAGCACAACAAGACGCTCCAGGCTTATCTTGTATTTTTGCCACACTAAAAAAAAACTTCCCTGTGCCCCATTTATTTTACCGACACTCTGACAAAAACCCTGATATTCACTGACCTTCTAGTCGTCACTATAGTTTTGCCTTTTCCAGAATGTCCTGTTGGTATCATAGTTTTTCACACTGGCTTTTTTTTACTTGCCATGCATTTTAAGATAGATCTATGTCTTTTTGTGGTTTGATAGCTCAATTTGTGTACTTGCTATCTGGATAATAATTCCATTGCATGGCTGTACCACATTTTGTTTATCCATTCACTTCCTGAAGGACATCTTGGTAGCTTCTAGTTTTTGGTGACTATAAAGGAAGCTGCTATAAACACTCCTGTGCAAGGTTTTGTGTGGAGAGAAGTTTTCAAGTCAGTTGAGTAAATATGTAGGAGTATTATGATTCCTGGATCATATGGTGAGACTACACTTAGCTTTGTAAGAAACTGTCAAACTGTCTTCCAAAGCGGCTGTACCATTGTGCATTCCCACCAGCAATAAATGAGAGTAAAAATTACTGAATGGAAAGTGAAACTAAGAGAGATAGGAAGAGCAGGAAAAGGAGGAGGAGAAGGAAGAGGAGGAGGAGAAAGGGGAAGAAGGTGGAGGAGGAGGGAAGGGGAAGGAGGAGAACAGAGAGACATTTCAGATAATATCATCAGTATAATGTATGTATAACTGGAGCCTGAGAGGACATTTCTTCAGGAATGTGGTAAAAGATGTATTTGAAGAGATAATGGTCACGAAGTTTCCATATTTAATGAAAGACACAAAGTACCCTGGAATTTTGTTTTCTATTTACAATAAGGGGGGAAAAACCTGTTGATCTAAGTTTGCATATCAGCCAAGAAAGCAGGTCAGATTGAATCTTGGATGGCCCGATGTATTTAATTCTATTTATCAATGTGAGAGGGACAGTAAAAACAAAAGAAAGAAGAGGGAAGGAAAAAGAGGAAAAAAGACACGAATAAACAAACTTCATCTGACGAGCAGTCCAATACAGATAGCAGTAGGGAAAGCTTAGTAAACAAATTGACTATTGCTGCCATGTTTGACCTTCGAAACATCCGAAAGCAAGGTCAGCTTCTTTCTTTGAAATGAAGATGAGACGAAGATGACGGCCAAACCTGACTTCTACTTTACAGTGCCTGTTACTGTTACTATGACACTATGTGTTTTTAGACCCTTGGTCAACCGTTTTCCAATATTTATTGAAACTGTTCATCTTCAAGTCACATACCATAGTTGACTTGTATTTCACTTTATGTTTTCGTGTAAATTAATCTGCATTTTCTGTGAAGTTACAATAATGTTCTTTTTGATTCACATTTCTGAGTATTTTACCAATTTAGTAATCTAAGGAATTTAGATTGAGCACTTCAACTGTTTTGTGTTAAATTGCTTTAAGCCACTTTTCAATCCATGGGGCTAAGTCAATTTAAATTTGTGTGTAAGAAAGGTCACTTTGTGAGTGGCTACTCTCATGCCATTAAATTTCAATTCATGTGTTATTTTAATTAATTCTGCGGTTCTAAACAGATTTCTCAAAAGTTACAAGAAAAAGTAAAGTAACCAATGTTTTGTTATTAATCCTGAATTATACTTCTGTAAGTGAAGTGTGAACACCAAGTAGGGTGATTGGAGAAACATACTACACATCTATTTTTAAAAATGTTTCCATTGTTTAGAGCATTTCTAGAACTCTTCTTTGAAAATTGTCTTTAAAGCCTGCAGCACACTTTAAAAGAGATTGTCTCTGGTGGCAAATCTTTGATTAATAACCCAATGGAAAGTGCATTTGATTAATTACCCAATGGAGTTTGGGTTAAGCCTGGTGATGCGTAAGATGGGAATTAATATTTAATACCTGTTATGTGCTAGATGCTTGACTTGGGGTGGCCAGTGAATCTGGATAGACTCAGTTTGGGTCAAAACCAAAATGTAGATATAGAATACGGGCCAATATCACGATTTTCCCACTGGAGGCAATGAAGCATGGTAGGAAGGTATTTGCATTTAGTCAGGCTGACTGGTTTGAATGGTCACCCTGACACCCTCCACCTACCCTCATCACTTGGCCTGGGTCAAGTCACTTAGACTCTCAGAGACTGTTTCCTCATTTATAAAAGAAGATGACGGATATCCATCTCAATAAATTTCCAAGAATACAATTTTTAAAAATACAAAATAGTTAGCATAATTAGTCCCCATCCCTCTTCTGAAGGTGACAACTGTGAGGGAGAAATATTCATTAGGATGAAGGTGGCTCAATGTTTCCTTACCTGAATCTTATTATTTTATAGTTGCATTTTCCTATATTCTCATCAGATATTAATTCTAAGGCTATCTGTTACTTTCCTATTTGGGGCCATTTTGGTGTTTGGGGGCCAAGGGACTGTGTGCATGTGTGAGTCACCCAGTTGTGGGATGGGATAGAGGTATTGTGAAAGATGAAGCTGAATGTGTAAGTTGAGACCTGACTCTAGAGGGCTTTGGATGACATATTAAAGGTAGAGACATTATCCAGTAGAAAAGGTGGCTACTAAAAGCTTTTGAGAGGAGAAAAAATAATACTGTCTGTGCTTTGGGAAGATAATGGACATGCTAGACAAAATTTCCTGACAGCCGGGTCTGTTTCTTACTTATCAGCACATCCTTTACTCTTCTTTATACCGATGACAAGAGCAACGAATGGGGGTGGGAATCAGAACGCAGTGGGGGAGACCGTGATGGGACAGGAGACAATGGCATGGAATTACTGCAGACACAGACACAGATGGGTTCAGCGACTGGCTGAGTATCAGAGCGGAGGAAGATGGGGGAGACTTGAAAAGAACCCCGAGGCAGCTGGCTTGGATGACAGCTCGGGTGGGTGGCCGGGTGGTTGCCATGAACAGAAATAGAAAAAGCAGAGTGAGAAACCAATTTTGAAAATTAGAGGAAACAACAAGTCTGGTTTTAGTTCAATGAGTTTGTAATTGAGGTGGAAATGTCCAACAGGCAAATGAAAACACAGGTCTGGGCTAAGCAGAGGTCAAGACTAATGATGAAGATTTGTTTGTGGAGTCACAGCCATCAAGGTGTTAGCTGAAGTCTTGAGAGCAAATGAAATGATCCTTGGAGAATGTTGGTCAGGAAGACTGGCCAATTACAGGAGAACGGAGAATACAAACACTTACGGGAGGCCATAGAAGGATCAGTAAAAGACGGTAGGAAAAATGGGCACAGAACTACCACAAGAGGGTGATGTCATGGAGACTAAAGAGAGAGGGGCCCAGGAGAAGGGACGAGCACAGTGAGGTCTGAGAGGCGCCAGTGGATTCGGCTTTTAGGAGATCACCAGTGAGCTCTTTGAGAAGTGTTCTCACAAGGAAAGACTGAAACTGATTATGGTGATAGGTCAAGTAGAGGCTTGGGTGTTGGAGAGAGAAGTGCAAACAGCTTCCCCTTCCATTTTCAACTATTTCTTCCTAGTCTCTTTAGAAGACTCTTTTCTCTGCTGCCCCAGTAAATGTTGATGTTACCTAGGACTCTGTCCTTGGCTCTATGCTTATAACAGTTAGGGTTCTCTCGGTTTCAAATAACAGAAAGCAACTCCAGCTGGCTTGAGGAGGAAGATTTATTGGAGGGATACAGCGTTACCTCATAGGACCCAAAGGGTTATGACTGGGCTTTGCACACAAACTTTCACCAGAAACCAAGTATCAAAGGGTTTCCCCAGCTTCTTTCTTGTTCTCTTCTCACTAGTTCATTTTCTGCCCTCATTGCAAACCAGCTGCCTCAGTTTTCCAGGCCACGTGGTGGAAAACATGTCTGCCATTTGCTCCTGAGTCATAACCACCCGCTCAGCCACTCAGAGGAGCACTGCTATGTATCACTCACTCTCGCTCTTGATGTCTTCCAAGGGAAGGAACGGAGTTGATCAACTTGCATAAATGCCCACCCTTGGACTATTCAACGGAGGGTAGACCAACAAGGTCACAGTAAACAGACAGCATCCTGTGGCCTGGGGATGAGGGTCAGGACTGGGGCCTGGAAGTGAGAAGCTGAGGGGAAAGCTTACAGGATGATTTGGATTGGGCCTAGGGGGAGTGATAAGGAGGGGGAGGTGACATGAGCAGCTTCTCACTTCCCCTTTCTTTTTGGTCTTTGCTCTCAGAGCCTGGATCCTCCTAAGCAGCAAATCCTTGGGGGAGGGGGGCTCTCCATCCTAGACTAGGTGCAAATTCTTCTAAGAAAGAAAATGGAATGGCTGTCTAGCTTTTATCAACTTCTGCTCCCTGTGACCAGCCCTCAGTACACCTGGGAGTGCCCAGTGACCATGTCTAGAGGACCCTCTAGAGGAACCAGAGTTGACTGATCCAGAGGCCAACGAGGTCTCCTTTCTGAGGTCTTTGGACTTGGAACTGGCCAGATCACGGGACGACTGCTTTTTGGAACAGTGTGAAGCCGACAGTGCTTATGGCACAGAGGCAGAGTCCGGAGGTACTCGCACTGCAGGTTCTAGTTCTCTTGAAACTCAGCTGTACCACTGCCCTCCCTAAGTTAGCCCAGTATTTCCCAGTAAGTTCCCTTTCCATCTAAGCTAGTTTGACTAGGTTTCTGTCATTGAGACCGAAAAAAACCTGGACTAATCCAGGGTCAAGGGAGTTGCCTGATAGCTATTCCCAGCCTGGCCTCTTGCCTCCCAAAGCAACTGGAGAAAGTGAATCCTCTCTTTCTGTTGTCATGTTTCCCAGGAGAAATGAGGTCCAAATAGACTGCAATACGAGGTTGTGGTATTCCGACAATTACTGAAATACTGGTGCTTTGTTGGTGGTTTACTCTAATTTTGATATTGAAAAAACCTAAAAATCAGTATCACTTACATATGGAGATGAAGACCAATGACTCAACCATTTAAGTTATGATGAAAAGACTTCCTGAACAAAACTCTTATCCAGAGTCAGAGAGGACTTGCCATCAGCTGGAACAATGTGTACTAAAACACACGATACTAGGGGTGCCTGGGTGGCAGAGTCGGTTAAACATCCGACTTTGGCTCAGGTCATGATCTCACGGTTCATGAATTCAAGCCCCGCGTCGGGCTCTGTGCTGATGGCTCAGAGCCTGGAGCCTGCTTCGGATTCTGTGTCTCCCTCTCTCTCTGTCCCTCCCCCACGCAAGCTCTCTCTCTCTCTCTAAAGTAAACAAACATTAAAAAAAAAAATTAAAACACACATAATACTCGAACATACCCTGGATCCTCTTTGTTTTTGAAACAATATTTCATTTGTACTTCTCAATGATTTTCAAAATTTTCTTCATTTTTGATAATGTTTAGTTTGTTAATTTCTGAATAAGATCTTTTATTTTTTTTTAATGTTATATATATCTCTTTGAGAGAGAGACAGACAGACAGACAGGCAGACAGAGAGCGATTAGGGGAGGGGCAGAGAGAGAGGGAGACACAGAATCCGAAGCAGGCTCCAGGCTCCGAGCTGTCAACACAGAGCCCGCCACGGGGCTTGAACTCACAGACCGCGAGATCGTGACCTGAGCTGAAGTCGGATGCTTAATGGACTAAGCCACCCAGGTGCCCCAGAATAAGATTTTTTAAACAACCTTTTTATTGTGGAACAGTTTTAGCTTCACAGAAAAATTGTGAAGATAGTACTTATTATTAACGAAAGTCCATTCATCATCAGTGTTTACCTAATGTCCTTTTTTTCTATTCCAAGAACATCACATTATATTGTTTTGTCTCCTTGGGCTCCTTTGACTTAAAACAGTTTAAGACCTGGTTGTTAAGTGTATTCGCTAATAGTGTGTGATAGATCGATGCGTGTTTAATGTTTCTATTTTACAAATGTACGGTTTTACTTGATCTTTAAACATGTACTACTTTTAAAGTGGGAATTATATTCGATGTTTTCCTAACGTTCATGCTATGATTTCTGAACACTTACAGACAAAATACCGGCACTGATGCCAGTATTTATTTAAAAGCGCTGAAGGTCCAGTGTCACAGTTTTTGTTCCAGTGCAGCAATTATCGGATCCCACATACGGACGGGCCGAAGATGGAGTGTGTGAACACAGATGGCTAAGACCCCTGACGCAGGCAGAGCCACCCAGACCCGGGAAGTGTGCCGCAAGGGGCAGCTGGGTCCCTGCAGGAACCCCAGGCCCAAGTCATCCGAGAGGGCTGTGCAAATAAACCTTTGGCCTCCAATATCCTTCCTTCCTACACTCTGGTCTTCCTCTGCATAGAGCTGGAGAAGGCTTGCTTGTGTCAGCCCAATCTGGTTTTTTTTTTATCTTGTACAGCGAGTGCCACTGGGGACACTTTGCAGTGATGATTCTGACACCGGGTACAAGATCTTAAAGAAATCTTAAGTCTTTGTTTTCTCCATGCTTTGCGCTCAGTACACATGGGTGCTATTCCTTGTTTGACCAAAGCTGAACGCGTGAAGGAAACGGGTACCATCGGCAGGAAAAAGTGACCTCTCTCCAGACAGTAGGAACCACTGAGAATCAGGGAGCACGTGTGTGGAGTGGGGAGGACTAGTGAGTGGAGCCTGTAGTGTGGGTGGGTGTGGGGGGTTGAGAGTGAAGGGGAAGGTGGGGCCGGCCCCAGTGGGAGTGCCAGCACCAGCCTGGCTCAGGGCTGCTGGCCGCATGGAAAATGATCTGTCATGACCCCCTCTAGGATTCTGAGACACAAGTAGTGTCCGCATCGGGGCGCCTGGGTGGCTCAGTCGGTTAAGCATCCAACTTCGGCTCAGGTCATGATCTCACCGTTCGTAGGTTCGAGCCCCAAGTCAGGCTCCGTGCTGACAGCTCAGAGCCTGGAGCCTCCTTCAGATCCTGTGCCTCTCTCTCTCTGCCCCTCCCCTACTCACGCTCTGTCTCTCTCTCTCAAAAATAAATAAAAACATTAAAAAAACAAAGCAAAACAAAAAACCAAGTAGTATCAGCATCTGCAAACCACGACCAAGAGTTTAATCACAAGCACGCAACCTTATTATTACATCATTAGCAGAGCAGTGGAGCCTGACATGGAAATACACATTACAATCTCTTTGTCTCCCCAGAAGTTGCCAAACGCAGTTCACCATAGTTAGGCTTCATTTCGTCCATAGTTCATGGCATATTCAAAGTCTTTAAAGCTCACAAGATCGTCTGAGTCTTGATCTACTTCCCTGGAAAATGAAATGCAAAGATATTTAGCTATTTACAAGTTATTTTTGTCAAGCTTATGCATCAAGAGCACTCCAGAATCTTTATTTCTTTGCATGTCTATTTGGGAGAGGCCCCTACTTGAAGGCAAAAGGTGATGCCTATTTGTTTTTTTCCTACATCGATATACCTAAGGTGGGACGGAAAGGAAAAGGTATTGATTAAAACCAACAAAAATAATATATCATACATTTAAAGGAATGAAGCCAAATGCACAGGTTTTTAAAGAAAAGCAGAAATGATGTTCTTCTTCTAGTCATCCTGCATGTTTTTTCTGTGATGTGTCAATAAATACATATGCATTACACAACAGAAATGTGGAATAAACCAACAAGAGAGAAGAAAAACGTTTTGGGAACAAGCGGCGATAATGGGAGTGATTGATACCTGCACTGTACTGCCTTTACACTCCTCGTCTCATTGAATGTCTGCATGATGCAGATGGGTCCACTTTACAGACAGAAACACTGAGCTGAGAGCGGTACACCAGTTTCACAAGACCACACTGCTACTCAAGTAGCAGACTGGGACCTCAGATCAAGATGGGTGCATTTCCAGGGGCTCCTGGGAGGCTCAGTTGGTTAGGCGTCCACCTTGGGCTCAGGTCATGATCTCATGGTTTGTGGGTTCAAGCCCTGCATCAGGCTCTATGCCGACAGCTCGGAGCCTGGAGTCTGCTTTGGATTCTGTGACTCCCTCTCTCTCTGCCCTCCCCCACTTGTGCTCTGTCTCTGTCTCTCTCTCAAAAATAAACAAACATTAAGAAAAAAAAAAAAAAAAGACCATTACATTCCCAAACCAAGGCTCTCTATACACTCTATTGCACGTTGCCTCTCTACTTACATAGAATATTCCAGAGAAAAGTGATTGTGTTGCAATTTCACGTGGCTAACTCTAGCTGCCGATGTTTTCACTGGCTTCACTTGTGGCCTGGGAAGTTCTGTTAAATCCGCACAAACACCTAGGAAGCTTTGCTGACTGACCATGAGAAGCCGTGAAGATGTGAGCTTCTGGCTGGTTGGCTGAGAGTGTGGGTGGCCTCAGCTGTGTGTCCCTAGAACTGCTGAGACAGGACCATTGCTCCCTCAACAGGGACAGAAATAGCGCCCACACCACAGGGTAAGAGAACTCACATCGCACGGCATTAGCGACACATTTCGACCATTACCGGGACAAGTAACGTTTATTTAAGAAGTATGTTTGAGAGGATACCTGATGAGTAGTGGTCACAGCTCCTGGTTGGGGGCAGGGGGGCGGCATTCGAAAACAAGGCATTACATTCCTTATGCGGAGCATTTGTAGTTGATGCAAACTCCGTTTTGTTGACATCCACCAGGACAGAGGGCGTTTTACAGCAAAGACTGGCCCAAGTAACAGAGCCACTAATCACTGTAATAGTTTTAAAGCAGGCTTTTAAAATATTGAATTCTAAAATAAACTTTCTGAATATTTCATGCCAAAGTCTCTGAAGTCTATAATGGTTCTGGATAGTGATGATAATTTTTCATTCTTTTGAAGTAGAGAAAATCCCTACTTCTCTGCCCCAGGGCAGAACCACATTGCAGTGTGTTAGTATAAAATGACTACAGACTGTGGACGCCATTATTCTTGCGACTCCTTTTGGTAAAATACACATGATGATTTCACGCTATACAGGACCAAAAGCAGAATGTCAGCTCTCTTCTAAGGGATTAGAAATAATCAGTATCACATGTGGCTGACTATGGAATAGCAACCATCACTTTTATTAAATTAGATAATTGAAGATTTCTTAATATTGCCTAAGTATTTCCCCCAAGGAATTGGATTAGATAACTGGCCTTTTTTCTTTCCACTCTGAACTGGTATGGTTGCACTATAAATCTCGGAGGGTGAGTTAAGAGGACGACCTAGAAAAGTAATGTTTAGGATAAACTGCTTCCGAGAAAACATATATATATATATATATATATTTTTTTTTTTTTTTTGGTGTGTTTATTCACTTACCCAGATGCTGAATGCTTGCAGAAAAGGGAATCCCTTTAACTGATTTTTCTCAGTGAACAACCTTCACTGTGATTACATTACATTAACTTATTTTCCTCGCTGTGTTTGCCAAAGCTTCCCAGCAGAAAATGGACACAGTGTAACCAAGAAGTGTTAAAATGGAAATGTTTACTCACAAGGTCTGTGGTGGCATTTTATTCACGTAATGAATGGAGGAATGTTATGTTTATATTTGTAATGAGACATGGTACAATACTTTCTATCTTCTGGCTTTTCCTCCTCCTCATATACTTATACACACACACACACACACACACATATACATATGTAAATATAATATAATATAATATAATATAATATAATATAATATAATATAAGAGAGGGCTGGCTGTCTCAAGGAGAGGGAAGAGGAAATTCACATTTCAGAGCTATAATTTGAAAAGCTAAAACATACTGTTTTTCATTGCAGGCGGAATTACTCTGAAGAGGGAAGGTTTCACAGCACCCACACTTGAATCACGGCGTGACAGAAGGGCAGATATGGCTGGTGGGTAGAAGTAGTGTGCACTGAGATGAGGAGACGTCATTGGGTACCAAGTTGCACCATTTCCGTTCACCGCATTCACCCTCAACAGTTCCCTCTAGTTCTGAGAGGCGAGGGTGCCGTCTCTTCGTCAGCAGCACAACATGTCGCGCTAAAATCCCCCACCAACTCGAAATGAACTCAGGGACGGGGAGAACTTTCTCTGGTTTCTGGCCGTGTCCCCACCTCTCGGCCCAGGGGAGACAACAAATGTCTGCAGAGTGGAAGAATTTGTGGAACCAACGAATCTGGAGCGAGAGTCGACAACATTATGGAATATCTACTACCTCCCGGGAGGGGGCTGGGGCGGGGGGGGGGGTCAGAGAAAGAGAGCACCTCATCGCTGTTTTTATGGAGTCTGGAAACTAGCCAGAGAAAGAATACACACCGCAGAAGGCCCCCAGGAACCACCCCTCGGGGACCCGTAAGCGAGAGTCAGCTATGGTCTCCACGCCCAATCGCATTTTGTGAACACAGGCTAGGTACAAGAGAGACCAAGTGAGAGACGAATTTTGGAAAATGAGACTGCAGAGCAGAACGCGGATGGAAGGAGTCCCTTGGGTGTCGGGCTGAACAATACAGAGATAGATATAGAGCAAGA
Source organism: Panthera tigris (assembly GCF_018350195.1). Taxonomy (NCBI): domain Eukaryota; kingdom Metazoa; phylum Chordata; class Mammalia; order Carnivora; family Felidae; genus Panthera; species Panthera tigris. The sequence goes on from NC_056665.1 coordinate 132,459,724, forward strand.
CATTGGAAACTGAGGCAGACACCTGCCACGTCTGAGACTACCCTGCCCGAGAGCCGAAGCCCGGGCACTTGAATCCAGCTACGTGGTAGCTCTTCACCAGACACGAGGACACGGATGCAGATGAGTATATAAGCTTCTATCTCAGAACTGGCTTTTCAAAGGAATTAATAAGGCTCCTGCGGATGTACGAGGGGAAAATAAATGCTGTTAACAACAATAACGGCTTTCCAGAAACGTCGGTCCAGCTAAATGAAAGGCCTTCCGGCTGGCTTGTTTCTGAAATGCAAAAGGGACTGACTTGTGGAGCAGAGACTCAGGAGAGCTGAGCTGTTCTGTGTAACTCAGCACGAACAACTGAGGCCCCTCGGGGTGGAAGGGCATGACAAGCCAGATAAAAGAGAGAGCGCGAAGAAGGGGCCGCCGAGAAGCGGGAGGCTGGGATGCTATGTGAAGGGAAATGGCCCATGAGAAAGCCTGCACTGATGCAGCGATCAGAAGCCCTTTAATCAACCGCTTCGTGTACCGTGTGCTTCAAAGGCGTCCGTATCACTTGGTATAACCTCCCCTATCGTCAGCAAGGGGTGCGACAGGCTCGCACTCTACTAGGGATGCTGTTTGGGGTGGGGTGGGGGTCTGTGTGGACCTAGAGGCTGAAGACCGAGTTAGCAGATGAGTTCCACCTGAGCAGGTGCAGAAGCAAGCAAGAAAAGTAAGTGGGGAATGGTCAGATGCATCAACCGAATTACTGCAGAGAAACGAGAGCGCAGAGTCATAGGCCTTCCAGGAGCTGTACAAAAGCGTGGGAAGTGCTTTAAAATCCCGCAGGGTGTAGACTGGGGCTTCCAGACGACGCTATTTGAACTGTGAAGCACAGAAACACCCAGGCGGGTACTGGGCTTTCTTGAGAATTTCAGGCAAGACCAGACTCTGTCCATTTAGCTAGGTTCTGGCAGTTTTCTGTTAAATTATAAACATTTTCTGACTCATAAGTGGTTATAATTACTTTCATCAGCATGAGCTTTAACATTTGTCTCTTTTGTCCTGATTGGTTAAGCAAGATTCTGTTCTCTCCTTTTTGTGAGGCTGTGTGGACTCCAACGTCCCTGCCTTGCAAGGAGCCAGGGTTTCATACTGTGAATCTTTTACTAAGGTAGGACATAGTGTTGCTTTAATATATTCTGAAGAGAAACATAGGGTTTTTTCTAATTTTAAAAATATGTAGAGTGTTTTTCACAAGTAGTAAACATTTCTTGTACAAAAATATTTACGTGATAACCATTTCTTGTGATGTCTTCAAAGTAGTAATTTCTTGGAAAACAAGTTTTTGTAAAATAATTTAAGAGTGCCGCCTGGCCAGGTCTCCAAAGCCAGATTTCAGATTGGAGTATGTGCTTTTGCCCAAGTTACTTAAAAAAGATTACAGACATGATTTTTAAAAATTAAAAATGAGGAATGGAGTGTCTGGGTGGCACAGTCGGTTAAGCGTCCGACTTCGGCTCAGGTCATGATCTCGCGGTTTGTGGGTTCGAGCCCCGCGTCGGGCTCTGTGCTGACAGCTCGGAGCCTGGAGCCGGCTTCAGATTCTGTGTCTCCCTCTCTCTTGACCCCACCCCCCCCGTTCATGCTCTGTCTCTCTCTGTCTCTCTCTGTCTCAAAAATAAATAAACATTAAAAAAAATAATAAAATAAAATGATAGACTATAAAAGTGATATTTTTAAGTGCCAACAAGAATACGAACTAGAATGTATTATAATTGCAATCTGAGAAACATGTAACTCATTTGGGCAGAACTTGAATGTGAAATGTTAAGTGGAAACTTCTCTTACGGGTTACTTTGTCTTAAAATATTCCTTAATATTATTGATATTTTTCAACCGAAGGAATATTTTCTTTTAGTCCCAATTTTCTAAAAAGATGGCCGTCTTTTACAATGCATAAAGCCTCACCAGCTAGGGCAGGGTTTGGGCCGGATAATTCTCTATTGTGGGGGCTGTCCCGTGCACTGTAGGGATCAGGAATTTTAGCAGCATCCCTGGTTTCTACCCCTGAGATGTCAGTAGCACACTCTCTCCTCGCTCCCCAGCTTTGACAGCCCAAAACGTCTCCAAATATTGCCAAGTGTCCCTTGAGGGACAAAATTATCCCTGGTTGAAAAGCACTAAGCTAGAGGAACCAAAGTTGGAGACGATTCTTTGGAACATTACAGCTAAATCTATACTTACTAAAATAATTGCTTTAAAGACTTTTTTTTTTTTTTAAAAACAGGTGATTTCAGGGGCAGCTGAGGCACACATGTTCCTTGGATGGATTATGCAGATAATTGCCTCAACACTCTGCTTGCCGACGCTAAGGTTCTGAATTGAGCCCAGAGAAGACCGCACTTGAGAGGCAAGCTCGTGGTATGATAACAGAGCCAGTGACAGGCATATCTGTGTTCCCAGCAAACACACTGACAGACAGCAATTATTTTGAGTCACTGTGATAGTCACACAGGGTTTTGAAAGTTGACGGTGTATTTGATTCACCTGAAACATGAATGAGAAATTTAATGTGGAGGCAAAGATTTAAATTAGAAAAGTTTTCTTAGTGGAATTTTTGGGGTGGGGAAAAAGGAGAGAGAATCTCTCTCTCTTTGATTCTTTATGGAATAATTTAAACTAAAGTCAAAACTGCCATCACATTAGGGACAAAGCTGTCATCCTGACTGAACAGTGAGAATAAAAATTACCCTCCAAGCAAGAAGCCCCTGCTGGGGATGAGAGGACCCGCCAATTGAAGATGTGATGATGACAGCTTCTCCCGCAAGCAGCCTTCTCTTCTGAGGAACCCGCTGGTTCTTTCCACGGGCGTGCTTGCCTCTTTGTTGATGAGAGTCCTGCAGGGCTCTATGGCAATCCAGTTGGTAATGTGTTTATTAATTTTACCTTTTTAAAGACATGTGTTAAGAAAAGCCATTCAGACACGCAGGAGAGATTAAAAAAAAAAAAAAGATATGTAGATGATTTCTGGTCTTTTCTAGGCGCCTGCGTGACTTTGGCTGTGCAGTGTGAGGTTGACTCCCCACGTGCCCACCTCGTGTTCTCGCCCCCCATCATTTAGCCCAGCCATGGCTGGAGGGCCTCCCCTCAGGACACCCCACACCGAGTATCTCTCACTGTCTTCCTGGGACTGCTAACACTGGGTGTGGTCCTCACATACATGCAATCTGGAAGGATGAAAAACTAAGGAGGTAACACACCCCACGGGACGACCCTTGCCCAGTGAGGGAACAGGCGTCAGTGGATATCAGCTCGCTCCTGTCCCTCAGGCAGGCAGCCTGCTCTGAGGTCGTAGTCTTGGCTCACTGGAGGTTCTCGTGGGATTGAGCTCTAGTTGCTTCCAGAAGGGACGAACCCTTTGTTAACACACGGTTAACAGACCCTTTGTAGGGGCTTTGGCCTTCATTCTCTGTTCTGCTCGTGCTCCCTGCGGCCATCTTCCAAACAAACAAACTGAATGTGATTCCTCATTGCAAGGTCCGCTTTCAGTAAGATCCCAGGCTGAGACATAGTAGAAAGTTTATTTCGAGAGGTGAAGTTCCCGTGGGGCACCTGGATCGTCATCAGCAATAACATGCCATGTTAAGGGTCTCATTCAGGTAAGAGGGACCTCACTACTTGAAATAGATCAGTGGGTTCCTCTACTTGGAAAATGTTTTAGAGCCAATGAAATACTGCCTTTAAGAAGAGCTCTGAAGTTTTAAGCTCCAGACAACTGCCATGTCAGGGGTCACCAGAAAATGACAGGAGAGGCATTCTCTAATATACATGGCTTATTTAATGATATTTAGTCTGTCAACAATTAGTTGTTCCTTCAGCATGAGACAATATATTCGTAAGTAGAAGAGAGGGCCTTTTGGATACAGAGGTACAGCTATGGACCGGCCATGAGTCGTAGGTGGTAGAATTGGCCACGTAGGATGAACTGTGAAGGATAAAAGGATGGCCAGATCACGTCAGGAACAAAGAATGACACAAGCCAGGCAAGACTTTGGCCTCATTAGGACCAGGCTCGGCTCTCTAGATGAAAGACAACAGTGGATGCTGTTAGATCCTTCCCCAGCATCCATCCTACACCCTCTGTGCTGCTCAGCAGCTATGTGATTTGGGGGGGATGGTTTCCCATCCCAAGTTCCAGAAGTGGGATCTACAGCCAATCACTAATAATCCTACCATCCTAACCACAGCGATTGGGTTCAAGGATTGACTGGCCAATTGGGACATGACATCTCTCCCCTGGCCACTATGGACTGGTAAAGAGTTGGCTCAACCATAATGAAGCCTAGGAGTTTTGTTTGTGGGCGAAGGAGAAGCCCTTCCTGGGATGCAGAGGCGAGGCTTGGTACGACCATAGTCCTTTTTCTACCGCACCGATGCAATCTCCACAGTTCTGGGAGCCAATGGTGTATTGATCCAAAAATTTCTGCACGTGCTTGTAAATGTCAATTATCAGCTTTGCGAATGAGGCTACACACAGCTTTGCGAATGGGGTGAAAGAGTCAAAACAGCAGAGCGAGCTGGAGGCTAATCAAACCAGGCTGGAAGCAGCCTGAGGTCAAAATTCTTAGTCACCCGACCCAGGAGTGTTGCTTGGTTGTTCAAGTTGGTCTGAAATGGACGCCTGACGCTTTTCAGTGAAAGTGTCCTGACATGCCAGGGATCTCGTCTGAAATCTTTTCTAAACCTTGCAGTATCTGGAACTGGGTAGACATAGGATAGGCACTCATAAAGACAGTATTTTTGAAATGATTATTCCACTTCAAAACGAACCCGGAAATAATTCAGATTTTCCTGTTAGGTGCTATCTCAAGATTCTGGATTATTCTCCACAATCCTGCATTCAAAGAAGTTACTTTTCTTGCCGTATCCAGCGAAAATCCCCGTTTGCAGTGCCTTAACTGTGAGGCTATTGGCGGGACCAGTATGGTTTTTTCCTTAAAGAGCGACAGGATAGATTCCCCCGTCCAAGACAAAAAAGAAAAATGGATGTGAAATGCAGTCACAGCTGGCAAAAGTGATTAACTATAAATAATGACTCACTTTTTCCTATTTACTAGGTTTTAAAAATGAGGAGGCTTATTTAAAGCTAGAAATATTTTAAAAGGAGGAAAGAATGTAATTTCAGTACGCTTGATTATTGACTACTTGTGGGCATGTGGATAAATGCAATCAACATACGGCCCAATGCCTCACTTCCGGCAAATAGTTTCATATTCCTTCCCTGTCGAGTGTTTTAGCAGAGCTGCTAATAAACAGTGACATGGTCTTTTTTCTCAGTTTGAATCTCTGGAAGAGAAATGGTGATGTAAGAAAATAGCACAGATCAGACAGCTTTAAGGATAAAGAACAAAAGCCAAAGTGAACATCTTTGAAGTAATTATAAAGAAAAATCTGGTTCCTATGCTTTAGGGTCACAAGCTCTTCTATTCTTTCCCCACAGCAGAGTCTGTATGACAGGCTCACTCTGACTATGGTGGGGGTCGGGGTGGGGGGCAGCGTGGTTCAGCAGACATGGCCTAGGAGTGAGCTTTCATCTCAGGGAGGCTGTGTGACCTTGGGCAAGTGTCTTAGCTGCTCTGAATCCCAAGCTCTTCACTTGTCAAATAGAATGGTTGGGCTATGACTTGCCAAGATTTGATACAGCTCTAAATTTTGACGGATCTAAGTTGGATTTTAACTTAGTGTCTTTGTGCATAGAAAATTTAAAAATACAACCAAACTCCTGTTAGCTATTTTTGCCTTCAAAAAGTACTCTGAATCTTTAACCCTGCAGACAGTTGTAAAGAACCATACACATATATGAATGTAAATGGGGGAAAAATGATCCTGCCTTCAACAGTGTGAAATATGAATGGAGATAAAGCCATTTCTATTTCAAATATATAATCACTTCAGCTGAGATATCTAGTATCATCTTGAACTTGATTATGAGATAAAAGAAATGGGACAGAGATGGCAATCATTTAATCTCTTAAGAACAGCTATTCTGAAGAGCTTTTCACTCTCTGCTCAATAGATTTCTCTCAGGTTATGATCCGGCTAGAAAGAAAGCATAATGATGAGGAAAATTATGTTTTCAATAACACACGCTTTTACAGTACAAGTCCTTCCACAAAGGAGGCAATAAAATGAACTCTGACCACTTTAACAGATGGCGTAATGGCTCAGTGCACAGATGTGGCCTCTCTGAAAGCAACAAGTTCATATCCTTGACTGGAGGTTTAGGAATGAGCTGAACTTTCAAGTGTAATGTGGGAAAGATTACATACTTCCAGACAAGAAAGCTGAGTATTAGTGGGTTCAGAGGCTTGGAGAGATGGACCAAAAGAATAAGGCTTAATGAGCTTCATTTTGCTAATGCAACAAACAGACTTGAAGTTGAAATATGAACTATAAACATTCGAGCCATTTATAAATCCCTAATAACATTGTTAGCCACTGTGTGCTAGGAAGCTTGCTTTTTAAAAGCATACTTCCTCGGAGTCAGAAGACACCAATGTCAAATAATGCTTATTTTCTCTAATGGTGTCATGTTTTCAAATAGAACATGTTTTTAATGATACACGACAGGAAGGGTTTTCTGTTTGCTTAGTTGTTTGTTTGTTTCATTTTATTTTATTTTTTTTTAAATTTTTTTAATGTTTATTTATTTTTGAGAGACAGAGAGAGACAGAACATGAACGGGGGAGGGTCAGAGAGAGAGGGAGACACAGAATCAGAAGCAGGCTCCAGGCTCTGAACTGTCGGTACAGAGCCTGATGCGGGGCTCGAACTCGCGGACCATGAGATCATGACCTGAGCCGAAGTCGGGCGCTTAACCGACCGAGCCACCCAGGCGCCCCTGTTTGTTTCATTTTAAAGGAAATTTGATAAATTGTACCGCAAGTTTATCTGGAAAAGTAAATGCACCAGAAGATTGAGAATACTGTTTAGGAAATAAACATGTATCAAAACATAACACAGAGCTTCGGTAATTAAAAGTGTGATTAAGGCCCAGCAATCAATGAGCGAGAACGGCATCCAGAACGTGCATATAGGAACTCACCAAAGGTGAGAGGAAGCAAGACAAGGAGCTGGGATAACGGGTCATCCATTCCGACATGGGTAAAGTTTGATTCCGTGGCAGAGCCTGCCACGTGTTCAACAAAATTTATTTGCTTCTCTTCCTAAACCACACGCTCCAGCCTCCCTGACAATTAGATGAGACTGGGAGTTCTGGCAACAGAATGATAATAATATAATAACAGAAAAACAAACACTAGCCATTGCCCCATCTAATTAAAAGCACTCACATTTCAAAGGAGAGCACAGGACCTGACAGTCACCCTAGGGACTGTGACATGGCCAAATCACACTATGTCAGCGGAGCCTCACCAGAAATCCGAGGGACTTGCTCTATATAGCTTAAAGAAACATTGTTTTAAAATTCTATCAGGTCAGGTTTTTGTTTTTGTTTTTCCATTAAATGACGATGTAACAATTTATAAAAATTAATGCTTTTAATTGTTTACACTTTAGTTTTAAATAATCCATTTAGGAAAATAAGATTTTACATCTCAGCCCATTTCCAATTGATGTGCATCACTGAGCCAGTAGGAAATCTGGCCTTAGTTCAGAATAATTATAATAAATTACTTATGCCTTCGTTTACAACATGATCCCACCATTTGAAACCTCTGGGTCTGTGGACAGTAATAAACAACATAGAAAATAAATAACATTTCATAATGAAACAATTCCCTCACATTATCAGAAGCTCTCTATTAATAAAGCCTACCTATAATCACAAAGTCACGCCAAATGGAATGACCACGAGGGCTTTTAATATGAGAATTTCAGTCGAAAGAGATAAAGAAGGTTCAGAGGGCATATGACAAGTGTTTAGAATATTATGAGATGCAGAGAATGTGCACACGGCTAAATTAATCAAATCCTAGGCTAAGACCAAGGGACTCCAAGTGTAAGTTCAGAGGGGATATTTTAGGACTGAAACCTGGGAGTGCTTCTTCATGTAACAGCTAGAAAACAGGACTTGTGTTCTATCCCTGAAATGAAAATGAAATTCTCAAGGTTGATACGGGGATGGGGGAAGATAGGAGGATGCACCCTCCTTAATAAGGTCTCATAGATTCCATGATACCCTCTCCTGCCCAGCACCGAGAATTACTTCTGAGGTGGGTGACCACTGTACTAGAAGCTGACGTGGCATTGACCTTGCTGGGTAGGTGGATGGGGGAGAAGCGCTGAGCAAAGGAACTGGCTCATCATGAGGGTTTCAGCAATGCGTAAATCACTAAGGGATACTGGGGTGCTGGTGGGCTCTTTCTAGCCTTGAGAAGAAACCGGCCTCTCCTATAAATGGCCACGTTAATACTGATTTCAGGGATTCAAATTACTAGCCCCATCCAGCGTGACATTTTCTGCCCATTATCTAGTCTTTCACGCCTCCAGGCAGGGCCACATCATTGATTACGGAGATTTTCAGCCACTAAAAAAGATCTAGATCATCATTAAAGACATTAAGTGTTGATCTGCGCTGACTAAGTGAGTTAAAAGGTTCGTGCCCTTCTAGTAACAACTCAAAGAGGATGTTTCAGGATATTTATTAAACAAATTAAGTATTTACATTATGCTCGAGCACAGAGGCACAGTCACTGAGTGCGTAAGTGTGAGAAGATGAAACGGAGAAAATTGATGGTGGCAAAACTCTGCTTTTTTGGTTTCCTAAAGTGGGGGCTGAGGACCCACCAAACGCTTGGGAAGGAGTCTGAACTGGGCAGGCATCAATGGCATCCTGATGACCACCTGCACAAATCTTTTTAACGTCGTCGAACTAAGTTAACCAAAAAGAAGTTCACCTTGACTCCCAAAGTTTTCCTTCTAGAATGTACAGAAAAGCGGTGATGAAGAGTTGGAGAGACAAGTTAGGGTATCCCCTTCAAAGCCTAAAGAAAATGGTATTATTTCTCCTACAATTCCCCACCCTCCACAATTAAAAATTTTAATGCCATAGGGGTGCCTGGGTGGCTCAGTCAGTTAAGCATCCGGCTTCGGCTCAGGTCACAATCTCACGGCTCGTGAGTTCGAGCCCCGCGTCGGGCTCTGTGCTGACAGTTCAGAGCCTGGAGCCTGCTGCGGATTCTGTGTCTCCCTCTCTCTCTCTGCCCCTCCCCTGCTCATGCTCTGTCTCTTTCTCTCAAAAATAAACAGACATTAAAAAAATTTTTTTAATGCCGTAATGATAATGGACCCCCCAAATAAAAATATTTTCTTTAGCCTGTGGTGCACACTATGGTAAAAGAACCTATGTTTTCTCGAATACAGCAACAGTCCATGAATACTAGTCCATCTGTGTGATGATTATTATTAGTTTTCCTCCTTACTGGGCTGTAACCTTGCAGTGGGCTGAGACCACATACATCTAGTTCACTGTGTGTTCTCTACACCTGACGCAGTGCCTGGCCCACAGTGGATGCAAGAAATGTGTGCTGAATATCTGAACACATGAACAGGAAAGTTTGGACACAGGAAAAAAGAAATATTCACCATCCCATGATCTAGAACCAATTGCTATGATCATTTTGGTACTTCTCCTGCTGATTAGCATAAGAGTATTTAATATCCTTCTATTTAAAATTTTTTTTTTAACGTTTATTTATTTTTGAGACAGAGAGAGAGTATGAACGGGGGAGGGTCACAGAGAGAGGGAGACACAGAATCTGAAACAGGCTCCAGGCTCTGAGCTGTCAGCTCAAAGCCCGACGCAGGGCTCGAACCCACGGACTGTGAGATCATGACCTGAGCTGAAGTCGGACGCTTAACCGACCGAGCCACCCAGGCACCCCTTTTAATTTTTTTTTTAAATTTTTTTTTTAACGTTTATTTATTTTTGAGACAGAGAGAGACAGAGCATGAACAGGGGAGGGTCACAGAGAGAGTAATATCCTTCTATTTTAAACACAATATAAACATTCCCCTCCCCCGCCCCCCCCAATGCTATGGCTTCATTTTCATTTTGTAAATTTTTTTTTTAAGTTTTTATTTATTTACTGAGAGAGAGAGAGAGAGCCAGCAAGCAGGGGAGGGGCAGAGAGAAAAGGAGAGACAGAATCCCCATCAGGCTCCATACAGGGCAGAGCCCGATGAGGGGCTCGAACCCATGAACGTGAGATCATGACCTGAGTCGAATGCCTAACCAACTGAACGACCCAGATGCCTCATTCACTTTCATTTTTAATGGCTATATATGATTTTATCAAATGGATTTTTAATAATTTACTTATTTGTTGGACTTTGAAAAAGCCCCAGTCTTTTTGTTTTTATAAATATGTCAGTGAACACATTCACTAAAAATGCTTTTTCTTAGAAATAGGCTAGTGAGTTCATTTACTCATTCATGGGACACACACTGAGAGCCCGCTAGGGACCAGGGGCATTAGGTTCTGAAGATATATGGGTGAGCAACAAAGAAACAGAGTTCCTTGCAGCTTTTAGCCACCAGAGAGAATTAAGTAATTCTGAGCAAAGTAAAATCACCACTGTGCTAAGTGCTCTGAAGGAAAGAGAGAAGGTGCTACTAGACGGTGGGATGCAGGACCGGGCGGGGAGGTCAAGGCCTCTATCTTTTTTTTTTTTTTTTTTTTTAACATTTATTTATTTTTGAGACAGAGAGAGACAGAGCATGAACGGGGGAGGGGCAGAGAGACAGGGAGACACAGAATCCGAAGCAGGCTCCAGGCTCTGAGCCGTCAGCCCAGAGCCCGACGCGGGGCTCGAACCCACGGACCGCAAGATCGTGACCTGAGCTGAAGTCGGACGCCCAACCGACTGAGCCACCCAGGCGCCCCGGTGAAGGCCTCGATCTTAAGGAAGCCGAACGGGGCCGAGATCTGAGGGATGAGAGCTAGTTGGGAGGTGCAGAAGGGCTTTCCAGGCAGATGTAATGGCCTATGTGAGGGCCTCATGGCAAGAGAGAGCAAGAAATGTTCAAGGAATGGAAAGAGTGACTGTGGCCAGAGCACAGAGTGAGGAAGAGGGTGCAGCCGAATGAGGCTGGGGGGCAAGGGGGATAAGACTTTTCTGGAGCTCGCAAGCCATGTAAGGGTTTCGATCATAATCCAAAGAGCACAGGAAGACGTGGCGAGCTTCGAGGAGAGAGCTAATGTGCTTAAGTAGAAATTCTGAAAGTTCCTCCTTGCTGCGGTAGGCAGAACCATGGCCCTCCCAAAGACGTCCACGTCCTAATCCCCAGAACGTGTGGTGATGCCACATGGCAAAGGAAGACTGGGGCTGCTGGTGGGATTAGGGTTGCTGACCTTAAAATGGGGGAGATTATCCCAGATTATCCAGGTGCATCCAATGGAATCTCGAGGGCCCTTAAAAGTGGAAGAGGGAAGTAGGAGACTCAGGAAGAGTAAGAGAGAACTTGGGAGATGTGAAGACATCGCCTATGAAAATGGAGGAAGGTGCCATGAGCCACGGAATGCAGGCAGCCTCCAGAAGCTCCAGAAGGGCGAGGAAGAGAATTTGCCCCTAGAGCCTCCAGAAGTGAGGCAGCACCGCTGACCCCTTGATTTTAGGCCAGCAGGGTCGCTTTGCATTTCTGACTTCCAGAACTAAAAGGCGATACGTGTGTGCTGTTTTAAGTCACTAAGTCTGTGGTAAATTGTGACAGCAGCCACAGGAGATGACCACAAGGGGGAGGACAGTGAGTTTGGTTTTGGATATTTAAGCTTTACACGTCCCTGACACAGAGAATACGAACATTTGGAAGCAGTCGCCTGTTTAGCCACTCACCTCACAAGCTGTATGATCTTTAAATAAATCAATTTACCTCTCATGACCTCACTTTTATCATATACGCAACTATATTTACGGTTGGTTCCGGTTCTAAATCTCTGAGTGTATAAGCTTGGAAAGAAACAAATATGCTTTTCACTTAGATTACTGTCAGTACTTGGCAATCACCGGGGAAAAGTGATATTAAAAAGAGTGGATCTAAACCGAAGGGGGAAAAGATTCTGTTTTTTAAAAAGTACCCCAAATATAAAATAATCTGGAAATACCGTAAAAAGAAATGTGTTGAATTTGTATAAAGAACACCGCAAAATTCCACTGAGCCGTAGAAAAGGATATTTGAAAATGTGGGGGGACGTGCCATATGTGTATTCCTGGTTGGGAAGGCGAAATGTTGTAAAGGTGCCAGATTCTTCCCAATTAATTTATAGGTTGAATGCAATTTTCATCAAAACCCCAAAGGGAGGTTTTTGGAACTCCACGAAAATGACTCTACCATTCATCTGGAAAATAAACAGGGAGGAAGAGCTGAGAATGATTTGAAAACAAGAAATACTAAGTCTGAGAACATATTATAGCAACTGGGGAGAAAAAGTGTGTCTTTCGCGTCAGGACACCAGGGGATACAACGGGTCACAGCCTGGAGAGGTCCCCCCGTATGTAAAAAAAAACTCAGTACAGAATATGATAATGAAGGCACTGGTGACAAATAGGGATGGTTTAAAAAATGATAATGGAAAACCTGGCTCTTTGGCAACAAGATGATTTAGATCATCACTCCATGATATATACTAAAATGAATTCTAAATACATGAAAGTTCCAGAGAGTCTTAAAATTCAAACCACAGATTCAAACCAACCACGAAAATGGAAGTGAATATTAACCTGGTCTCAAGATGAGGA